>NC_053452.1:4610584-5810584 GCF_015227805.2 Hirundo rustica | reverse complement strand
TACTCATATGAGAAAGAAAAGTTTTCATTCAGTCTTCTAAAGGGTTAAATCTTGCATCAGCCACGTACCAGCTCCATGTATTCTGGGATTCAGCACAACTTTCCTTCCATTACACAAATACACAGCATTTTTAATTTACCATTTTTTTACTCTTTTTGAAGTTAAGTGCTGTCTCTCCTGCCTGAATCTCCACGAGCCACTAAGCCTAACGATGACCCTGTAAATGTGGAAAAACCATTGTTGTCCTTCTCTGCCTGGCTGGTGTGCCCAAGCATTGCTGGAAGGTGGAGGGTGGGATTGCAGTTTGCAGAGGTGCTCCTCGGCTCAGACACAGCTGAAAGCTGCCAGGCCCAGCACGTCCAAGCACACCCAGGGGCTCAGTGTCATTTTTGCTGACTAATGCTTTGACTCTGGGCTGTGTGAGGGCTGTGGGCTCTGCCCTTGTATTCACTAGGAAAATAGCTGTGGTGGTTCAAGTTGCTTCTCCCCTAGCTGCTAAGTGCCATTTGGGAAAAGTGAGAAAGCCCAGTCCCCAGGGCAGTACAAGCCCACCCTTCTTTGCTGCAAGAGATCTTGGTGCCAACACACAGTCCCACAGCTGCCTCTTTTATGGCTGGGCAAGACAGAAGGACAAGATTTGCCAGCAGTCACCAACAGCCCAAAATATGCCTCCAGGCACACATAGCCAGGCTCTCTGAACCTCCCAGTGTGAACAGCACAGGCAACCCTTGTCCGTGGCTACTCCCCCATGCTGTTACACTAATGGAGACTCGCCTTTGGGCAGGTCCCCTTCAAAACTGGAGACCGATTTCCAGTCTTACTCAGGAGACCAAAGGATGAAGAAGGACTAAAATTGTCAGAAATTTCCCAAGTGCTAAAAGCACATCGTGCTCCTTTTGTGATGCCAAACTTCCAGCTGCACAGTACAAGTAAAGTGGCAACAAAGCAGCCTGTGAAGGCCATTGGTCCAGTATCCAAAACTTCCAAGATGCTATTGACTGCATTTCTCTTTTGAACTTGCTAATTGGGACCAAAGTCTGTGTTTCTGGTTTTCTGAAACTCATTGCATTTGCAAGTGGATACACCTTAGCTGTGGACCTTGGCCACAGAGCCCCGGTTCTCCTGGCACATGGCACACTGACTTTGTGTTTGATAGCAAGTTTTTAGCTTTTAAAGACCTGCTTACTAGAGCTAGTGGAAGAGAACATGATTAACTCATTGTGAAATGAATACTGAGTGCATCTGAGCATATCCAAGCATAGCTGTAAGTCACCCCACAAAGGTTTTCAAGACACAGGTCTTCACAGCAATATTCTGCATGCTTCATTTTTATGGGATCAGAGAGCATTTTTATTTATCTCCCTGCGCTTTCGTTTTACTGGACACCTCCTTCGTGCCTTCTCATTTACTGACATGACTGCCAGCAGTGCAGAAGATTTATCATCTCTTCTCATTTCTATAAACCTCAGTACACCATTAATCACAGAATCATGGGATGGTTTGGATTGGAAGAGACCTGAAAGCTCATCTTGTTCCAACCCCCTCCCCTGCTGTGGACAGGGACATCTTCCACTAAACCAGATTTAGTGCACCTGATTCAGAGTACCATCCAACCTGGCTTAGAACATTGCCAGGTATGGGGCATCCACAGCTTCTCTGAGCAACCCGTGCCAGTTCCAAATATTTCGTTTTTCTGCATGGCTGTAAGAAAGTTAAAAGAAAAGGAATGGAAACTTTTTTTTTTTTCCTTTTGATTACTAGGTAGCAGGCTACATTTCCTAAAAAGTACATATCGAAGCAAAAATTGGCAAGACTGGATTTCAGCTGCCTGTTTTAATCCCCGATTCTGTGAAGGCTGGGAATGCTTAGAGTTTATGGCACCAGCTGTGGGTTTCACATGGCCCATCTCCAGTGTATGTTGGACCCAGCTCCTCTGCACCAGATGAATTTGCTCTAGAGCTGTTATGCCCAAATATTGCCACAGTAGCTGACGATGGAGTAAGCAAGGACCAGACTGAATTACAGAAGTTCTTTATAATATTAGTTTTGTAGAGTTGAACTGTAATGTGCTGCTTAGGGTATGTATCTCCGCCTTGCTTTACACCTTTCCTTTTCTCCTCTGACATGTTGACAATTTACAAACATTCAAAGGCTTTTGGACCGGTTTTGAATGTTTGAATTCTAAAACTGTCTAACTGTTTTGTGCTCACCTGCAAGTGGGAACGGGTTGCGAGTTTTCTTTGGCTTGGAGGTAAAAATTGAGATTCCAGAAGAACTTTGGTGGAATAAGGCAATTAATGACTGTATTTTCTGCCAGTGTGGGAAGGGGTGCAGGGTTTGTTATTCACCCCTGATTCTCTCCATGTGCAGCATGGAAGGGTCCATCGTGCGCCTGCCAGAGATAGTCTCCTTGAAGAACAAATACAAAGCCTACCTCTACTTGGACGAAGCTCACAGCATTGGAGCAGTGGGAGCAACGGGCCGAGGAGTTGTGGAATACTTCGGAATGAGTCCCGACGACGTCGACGTGTTAATGGGAACGTTCACAAAGAGCTTTGGCGCAGCTGGAGGATACATAGCTGGCAAAAAGGTAAAAGGAAATCATAAACAATTTTGCATCGAGGGTGTGGGGACTGCTTTTGTATGGTGTATGATACATTTCAGTATCTTTTTGAGCAGACTGCTTAACATCAGCACTGTTCTAAAGTTAGCATCATTTTTTGCCTGGATCCCAAATGCACATCAAACAGTCAGACTTTCTTATTTTTGTCTCATGTTCATATTATGTAATTTGCTTGAGTTGGGTTATTCTGTGCCACCCTGATGATTGCTGTTTGTCTTGGAAATGTTTGGACATGTTGTGGTTGGCTAATATACTTCCCTACATTAATTTGCATGCGGATTGCTCATTACTTTGTTTCACATTTGTAAACAGTGTGTGGAGCAATATTGAGAGATTAAAACCACAGTTTCATCCACTGATAATAAAATTCCTAGAGTTGTGGATTGACATAGTTGCATTTTTTAGGAGAATGGAGAAAGAGGTTACTGGGGTCCTTTTGCAATAGTAAATTCTGTGTCCTCAGTTGCTCCGTGTACATTAACAAAACAATCTCTTGCTAACAACAGATGTCAACAAAAAGTAGAGCTGAGCTTGCTTTAACTGGGGGTGTAGAAGAGAAAGCATAATCAGCACCATTGTGAAATGTCATTGGTTTTGTTGCTTGACAGAGAGATCAAATGATTGCTGATTATTTTCTCTTTTCATACCCAGCTGAATGTACTTTTTAAGCAGTCTGCTGAATGAGTGGGAAGCCTGTTTAGACAGCCCATATGGTTGTTGTCAGGATAACATTAAAAAAGGCTGCCCTACAGTAGAATAAAAGGGCTATAAGAAAGTATAAACTGTGTATTTCTTACTGTCTTTTTTGAGTTTGCCCTGGAGATCTTAAAACCAAGTGTCATATCAAGAAACAATTTTCTTTGTTTCCTTGGCTTCCGGAATTTGTGTCTGTACATTTATTTCTTACCAGAGACAATGTGGGTAATGTAGCTAGAAAGTATAGAAAGATTAGACCTGTGAAAATAGTCCCATGTAATTCCTTGGAAGCTTTTTTAAGTGAAAACAGGTCACTCTTTTCATGCCTGTGTATATCACTAAGCTTAGCCTCAGGCTTCTCAGCCTTGGAAGGCTGCTCGCCCATTCACCCACTTACGTTCCTTTCTGCAGCCAAAAACTCACAGTGGCGCTGTTTATTCTGCATCAGCTGGAGCCCAGAAGCCTTCTTAGCTTTTGACCAAACCCTCAGGAGTACAATTGCAAAATGGCCATGCACAGCCTGTGTAAGGCTAGGTAAATCTTTATCCTCAGCACTGCAGATACTGCATAGACTCATACAGTGTTTTCGTAGTGATTTGTGTTACTCTCACTGGATTGTTTTTTGCTGATGGTATTTTTCCATCAAAGTCAATTTTTCAGCCTTCTCACTAACGTGCACTCAACTTTTAGTGTCGTAACTGTTACTCTGACATTTTGCACTAGGAGATTAACGTTGTTATAACAATGATGATCTTAGTAAGGTTTGAATTTCTACTGCATGCCTGGATTCAGGAAGAGTTACTGGTGTTTTAGACATGCCTACAGTATATCAATGTTTTTCCTAAGAGGGCGGATTGTGTTCTTAGTTACTGTGTTCCTAGGAAATGTTAAAAGCAATTATACCAACTCTGACATGACTGTCCCTGCCACACTGCTTGAAAGTTTTGATTGAAAATTTATGTGTTTATTAATAAAACAAAGATCCCAGTAAGGTTGCTTTTCCTGGGCTAGGTCATGTGGCAGAGGACCTTTACTGATGTCATATAGCCTTTGTTTCATTACCAGAGGAGAACTCAGCAGCATTATAAGTGCAGCTGTTCATTGGTCTTGAAATTATTTTGGCTCCTTTATAATAAGTCTTAGCACAGAAGTAAACATTATTCTGTTCCAGACTTTTGTTCCAGCTGTAATTGCCCAACTTATATGGATATGGTAAAGCTTTTGCACCTGCCTGATGTTTCTTCAGGCCATGTATTAACAGTGGAGGCCAAGAATGCAATCCAGTAGCTGGTGAAACCCCCTCTTCCTTTTTCACCTTCCCACTGCTGCAGTAGTTAAGGGGGGGATATGTTGTTTGGCCAGCTCAAAGCTCATTCATGCTTTGTTTTGCTTGTGTAAGGGCCTTGTGGACTTTTTACGAACTCATTCTCACAGTGCTGTGTACGCCACGTCTATGTGTCCCCCCGTAGCAGAGCAAATCATCAGGGCAATGAAATGTCTCATGGGACTGGACGGGACAACACAAGGTAAGCCAGCCTTCCTCCCTCCCTCCCTCCCTCTGTTCCTTATTCCAGCTGCTACCAGAGCATCTGTCTGGGTACATGAACAAGCAGAATGTCATCCAGCAGCAAAGAAGTCATTGCAATGACAGTGCAAATGAAATCCTTCATATTGTAAAATTAATACCCAAATCCTTGTAAGGATAACCAAATACTTCTAAGTGCTGTTGACCCTGGGGCTTTTTTCCATGCTCACCCACATGCAGCAGGGGTGGAAAGATTTTGGGGTTCTGCCTGTATAGGCGTCAGCCCATCCTGATTTGCAGAAATAAATAGAAATACATGGATTTTCCTTGGAGCGTATTGTCTGGCTTTGTAGTAGAGTTCATAAGGACATGCCTTCATTAGTGGGCTAGGCACTGTCAGTTTAGCTTCTTTGTGAGTGTGAACCTTCAAAATAGCAAGAACTCGAGCATGGTGCAGCATTTCAGAACAGGTATTGTATGTTAAATAACAGTATGAAAAAAATATTATAATAATTCCTGCCTCACTCAGGCATCATTTATGGCGTCCTGAGCCCAGTTTTGTACTACATTTTGTCCCAAAATAATTGACTGCTTGGTGTACTTATGAAAAATTAGGTGTATTTCTATTCATCTCTTGAAGTTGCAGATGTAGCTACTGTCCAGTCCTCTGCGTGATGTTTTATCCTCTGTGTAATACGGTTTTCTATACAACAAGCAACAAAAGAACTGTGACACACCTATCTGTTACTGTTTCAAAGCAATGCTGATATGTGTTTGGTGCTCTAGGACTTTAATCCCAGTATGGAGAAAAAGTGATTGAATTTGTGTAGGTTTTTTTCAGGAATGCCTGAGAGTCATGATATTCTCTAACGTGCAGCTGAAGATATAGATTCTGCTCGGAATTGCAATTTCTTTTATACTGTTCCAGCAGCGCTATTTTCTCTTACTTTGTCTGAGACAAACAGAATTGATTCTGTTTTAGTCCTCCCTGATGGATATGAGTGGGACAAGGTGGGAGTGGAAGAGATAAAGGGTGGATGAGAGCAGGTAAGATATTGCTCTGCACTATTCTGTTGCAGTGCCCTAGAGGACTGTTGCAAACCATGGTAGATAAAAGGCTATTAAGGCATTCATCGCAGCGCTTCGATGAGGCCAGAATTTACAGACCCAGAGCGCAGAAGGAGGGATAGATAATCCAGTCCCAGTGCCAAATTCTGCTGAGTGCTGGGACAAAAAGGCAGCACAACTCTGGTGCAGACGGTGAGGAAGCGATGCTTTTGTCGTTTTGGCGGGGAAGCCGGAGCATAAAAACTGCTTCCAACTTGAAATGTGGAAGGTCCCGGTTGCACCTGCTGATGCCTACGTACGTTGGGTGTAAGAGACCATCCCTGGCATCCTTCTGGTGCCCCGGGGCCGGGCGCTGCTCCTGCCCTGGCGCTTGCCGTGAGAGGGCGGTCTGACACTGAGCCTGCCCGCGGCTCGCTGGCTCGGGCGCTCGCAGATGCCGCGCGTAAAACACGAAACACGCAGAGCGCTTCCAGGCCTGCAAAGCCTGTTAAAAATGCTCTTCAGCTAGCGTGATTCTGCGTGCGGTTCAGATGCAGGATAGGAGGAGAACTGGGTTCAAGATGGAGTCTTTTAAGATGTGCGTGTCTGTCTTAGGGCTAAGAGTTTGAGGAATTTTCAGCAAGCAGGGTTGTTTAATGACACAGTGTTTGGATTTCTGCACAGAATAAGAGTTCATTAAGTCTTCTGCAAATCAGTTATGAAATAAATTAGCGCTCCGTCAGTTTTTTAAAAGTTGTCTTGCAATATGAAATGCAAATGAGTAGAAAAACAAATGAATAAATCATATATCACAACTTAGACCATTGCACAAAGGCTAGCAAGCTGGCTGTGATGTGTAAAAATGTTTCTTGTCCTTCTGAGCCAGACTCATTATTTTAGTCTTTTGGGTTTTCTTTCATGTGGGCCTCCCTTCATTAGGCTGTCTTGTGGACTACAAAAAAACCCCACAACCCAAAACACAGGAAAAAAATGCTATGCTGGACCACACTACAATGTGTTGCTTTGGCATCAGAGAGAGGAAGGTGGTGGCTTAGAAAGGAGCAAGGAACAGAAAGGAGAAAGCACTGTCTCTCCTTAGATATTTTTGATTCCAAGGACAGTGACCTTGGCAGAGCTGTTAGGTCCACTGTCACAGAAGGTGGAGAGTCCTGTGCGCAAATCATTCTTGTGAGAGCGTGAACTGTGGAGCAGAGAAGTTTCAAGTAAACCGAAGTTGCTGCAGGGTAGTATCGACCATGTGTTCTCTGGAGGCCCCTCAGATCCATAGGAGTTTGTTTTGCAATTAATTTCAAGTGGCATTCTCTTCCCACTGGATGATTTGGGGAATCCTTTATAAGGAGGTGTCCACCAATGGCTTGTGCTCCAGAGGTCATGTCTCTGGGAGAGTCAGCCTTGCAAAAAATCACTGGGGGTGTTTTAGGCAATAATGAAATGTGAGTTTGCTAGAAGGTTCCGTGTGAATTGGAGGGTGCTTGTTGGAAACAGGATGAAATAAGGGGACAACAAATGTGTTAACCCAGCATGTCCTTACGTCTGAACTTCGTGAATCCTTGGCAGATTAACAGAATAAGAGAAGAAAGACTGATTTGGTCATTTAAGTTGCTGCTCAGAAAAATCCATATTTTTTTAATCTTCTTTCTTTTCCTAGGTATAAGACTATTACAGTCCCTCGAATTTCTGGCTAGTTATTCTCCACTAATTTGTTAAGCAGCTGATTTAGAAAAGACTAGCACAGGTGCAATTATATAGTAGGTGATGCCAGAGCCCGGAAGTGTAGATACTGCTTGTGCATCCTGATGTGTATCCAATCGATTGATCTCCCATATTTTCCCTTATTTTCAATTAGTAAGAATGTGGTTGTTTGGAAAAGGAATCAGGATATGCATTTCCCAGACAGGATCAGTATAGGGGATGCATGGCTGCAGGCTATGAACAGATGTTTATGGGCCCAGGGGGTACTGCTTCATCACGAGGAAGGAACAGGTTAGCACCTTCAGAGTAATTCTGTGAAACCTAAACTGTTCAGCTGGAAATTACCCACACCCGGTGTCTGTTCCCCGCTGAAGATCGTAAACATGTGGGTATGCCCCACATCAATATTTGTGATAGTTGTGAGACATTAATGTCACGATAATGTGACTGGGAGGACACTGCAGAGCTCACAGCCAGCTATTACAACTTCGTTTATTTTGCCACGTGTTCTGTGGTGACTCGAGAAAATGAAGGGCAAGAAATGCTAAATTAGGAGAAGATGGTAGCTCCCTCAAAACTGATATACAGCATTGCTCCTGTCCAGGATAGAGGAACAGGTTGAGGTCATTATTACCGGTATTTCTTGAGCAACTGATATCCAAAGAATCAGAAACTGACTACAAAAGATGCAACTGCAAAATCAGATTTTTAGTGGAGTAAAATTCCTGTTTTTCTCAGTGCCACATCTTACAGAACTCTGAAAATCAATGCCTTGTAGAAAAAAAAAAAAAAAAAAAAGTTTGTTCTTAGTACCATAACATCATAGATACTTTCATAGTTCCTATAATAGAGTTGTTCAAAAGTGTATGAACTTCTGGCAGCTGTAGTTCCTCTAGTAATGCCATAAGGCTGCAAGTTCCACAGTTCAGCTCATGTAGTCTATTAAGAAAAAAATATATATATCCCTCTTATGCCTTTGTGGCCTTTTCATCTCAAATGTGTCTCTGCTCATTTATTAGGAAATAACAGGAAGCAGAAGTTCCCATGGCATTTACTCTTTACAATCATAATATAGATATTCTTTATGTGTTTTCCTCGTGGCTTTCTCATTGCACCACTGGAGATACCTCAGGAAACTCAGCAGCTGCCTTAGTGGTTTTATCCCATGATGAGACTGGAGTTGAGTCAGGGTGTGTGGACCCCGCACAAATTTGCGAATACACTTACTTGCATGCAACACAGCCCCTCCAGCTGTGACCTCAGACCTTTTCTTCCTCCCCCCTTTCTGCATGAGGATACCAAAAGCATATTTTTACACTTAAATATGATAGGTATAAAATAGAACCACTAGGCAGACAGGGTTAAGACTGCTGGGAAGTCCAAAGCAATTTTTTTGATGACTAATAATAGATTATACTGGTGTAAAAAGCAAATTGCAGCATTTGTAAAGGAAACATTTTTTTCTGTTTAATGCATGGCAAACAATAATTCGCCAACAGCACTGGGCATTTTTCATGTTTTTATAGGATGCTGAAACATTTAAAAGCTTGTCCTCTGGAATCTACTAGTAAAAGATACTTTGTTAAAAGATAATTCCTGAAGTCGTTTAGATTAAGTGTTTCTTTAAAATGTTCATTTACTTGCCATTTGTGCTGATTGGTTTATCTTTTTACGACTACTAGTTTTCATTTGTGTTTTTAGCGAACTCTTGAGTTTTTGCATTTGAGCTCACTGAGACTGTGAGAAATGGCAGAATGCTGCTTCCTATTTTAGTTTGGCATTAAAGACATTGTTTTTAAAAGGTTCCTTTTTAAGATATTTCCATCGGCCTCAGATTTTTTTGTATGACTGGAGGATCAGCTCCTTAAAATCAGTTCCTGTCATTTTCCTTTGCTATCTGTACTCAACAGTCTTTTGAAAACATTGGTTTTGCTTTGTCAGGATCCTCTGTAGATTCAGAACCTTAGTTCCACATCACCATGACCTGACATAAACCAACGCTGGTGCAAGGAAATGCAGTCTTGTCCTCAGTTTCCCCTCCGCCTTTCTTGTGCCCCTTCTCCCTGTGTGAATGTTCGTGCAGCCCTGCAATGAACTGAACCAGAGCACTGATGGAGCCGAAAAATAACCAGCCCTCCCACAAATGGTTAGCCTACACCCAAACTGCCTCCCAGAGCCAATCTGCCATATGGCTCCATGAGCCCCAGTGTCAGGACTCAAGCAGCTGGAGCCAAGAGGAACAATCCGTTTTGCAGCAAAATAAATCTGTGCCGGACCTGGCTGATCGTGAAACTATCACTGCAAGCTTTAAATCTGCAAGTGGCGTAGTGATGGACTCCTTGGACCTGCTCAAAACAGCTTGCAGAATCATGCCAAAGCCTGTCTTTTTCAAAATCTCATTTTGCTGCTTCATTCTGAGGGGATTGCTTCTCTTTGGTCCTTAGCAAGCAGAATGCTTCAACCCTGGCTCAATTTTAAGTTAATATTCCCAGTAAGTATGTGGTTACATTTCAAGCCCTTAAGCACATTTATTCCCTGCTTGCACAGCACTGGCTCCACGACTGGGGCTCCCAGTCACGGCAACAGCGAAGACATTAGCGATGATAATATGCTGCCACAACTATTATTTGTCTAAGCTGAACATCACAGATGTTCTCCCAGCAGTGGATGATGAAACAGAGCTAAATTCTGACATCTTTGCTCAAAATGAGTGAGACGTGCTGTTCTAGTGGAGACACCTGCCGTGTGATCCACCTGCCGCAGGACATCAAATGCATCCTTGGAGGCTCAGCTGATCTGAACTGGCAGGGGCTTTGCACTGACAGTGTTTGCAAGATCTCTGGGGATTAATCACATCCTACCTCATTTGCAGTCACTAATTTTCATATTCAAAGTTAAACCGGTGCTGTGGTCCTCTAGCAGGCCCTGCCCGTGGATAGATGTTCCCTGTATCCCGACATAAGCATCAGCTGCAGGCAGAGGAGGGATATCAGACTTGGCTGTGACCTGTCGCCTGTCCCCCAGCGGTGAAACGCTTTCCCCAGGGACAGCAGCAGGCAGCTCCATGACACAGTCCCCTTTGCAGGGTGTTTTTCCTGCCAGAAGGGAGCGAGGATTCTGCTGCAGATGCTGCTGGCGCTGCGGTGCCCGAGGAATGCAGCGCGGTTCTCAGCCCGCTGAGCACAAAGCAGGAGAGTGCCGCGTTCAGAACCCTGGCACCTCGGGAGCGCTTGATGGGATGCAGATGGAGTGCCTTGTGCACTGGCTGGTTTCCAGGACCTGTGCTGGGAGGGAATCGGGCTCAGCCGAGGCTGCCTGCTCTGTCACTGCATTGTGTGTCTGAATAGAGATAAGGTGCTGGGTGGGCACATCTGGCTCACTCAAGAAACAAAGTCAAAATGAACAAATCTTTACGGTTTTTCTCCTTTCTGCTTCAGCTGAAATTGCCATTTTTCTTCCCTTAATCTTCTCTGAAAAGTATTTTGCAGCAGTTCACAGTTAGAAGAAGTCCTTAAGGGATTGTTTAGCAGCTGAATTAAGTTGAAATTACTAGATTTCTAGTTAGCATTAAATTGTAGAAGTAAATGTCTTCACTTCTCCCCAGTTCATAGCAAAGTTATTTTTTATGAAGATTGTTTTATCTGAGAACATATTTCCTTTAGGCACTCTGGTTTTATGGCGTTCTATTTGTGATTTAATGCCCATGGAGGTACATGTGTGCTACTCTTATAATGGAACCAGAGGAAAAAAAATGTAAATCTGTCCATCTGCAATAGTTTAGTGGGAAAGAGCTATTGTTTTCCAGGTTCTTTTCAGCCTATGGAAGATTGTTTTTTCCTATCTCGTTGTTAGTAGAGGAAGGCTCCATCCAAGGAACGTTGACACTGGTATCTAAAAGCTCAATTGCATAACTAATTATCTAGAAAGACCCTGTGAAACAGCAGCTGGAGAAGATTAAAGCAGGTGGATTTGTGTCTTGAAGAGTCTACCGCGTGCCAAAAACCAGGATGGTGTGGGATAACCTTTCCTGGCATGGGTTCAGGAAAAATAAGTCTCCTTCACCTCCTCCACCTGAGACCTTGATATGAAAGGCTGCAGGTTGCTTGTTCTTCTTTTCAATAGACTGAGTCACGACTTCCAAGGGCAGGAGCCTACAGCAGGAGTTCAAAGGTGGAATGTTTGTGCAGGAATTGAACGCAGGCGGCTTCTCTGCTTATGAGCATTTTGTGGGAGGCGAAAGCAGACATCCCTGGGAGGGGAAAACAAGGTTTTGTTTTAGAGAGCTGATAGTTTTATTGCCTCTTTTGCTGCCAGGATGAGGTCGTCAGCTCACAAACAGCAAAGTTCTATTGAAGTGCACAGGGCTGTGCCAGGTAAAGCCAGCCTAAGATCAGGCCCTCGGACATGTAGTCAGGATGCCTTCCTGATGTCAGGTGCCTTGAAAGTGTGTGACAAAGCCTCTGCCAAGTCTGTCTGTTACTCTAAGTGGCTCTCTTAAAAAGCTTGTTGCTTCAAAGAAATTATGAGCAGGCTACTGCATTTTATTATTTTTCTCTCTCTCTTGCCTTCTTTTTGTATTTTTCTTTCAACTAAACCATATTAATTTTGAGCTATAAAGCTTTCTAAAAGCCTGAATAAATTAATGGGCTAGAGCCAGCAGTATGCAATGGTGCATGTCACATAAAAATATAACCAGCGTTTTTCCCAGAATTGCCAACACCTTAGAACTTTGCAGTAAACCAAACATTTTTGAAGTGTGCAACCAAATGAAAACGCTAAATTTGCCAGCAGAAGGTAGATTGCTGACGCAGTAAATCTACCTTTCTTGCACCATCCAGGCAATTTTTTTTTTTTTTTTTTTTTTTTTTTTTTTTTTTTTTTTTTTTTTTAGAAAAATCCCCATAAACCAGCTGTGTGTGTTCCTAGCAGCATGAAGATAACTTGTGAAACTTGGGAATTGTTTATTGTTCACTTTTCTGTCTTTCTTTCCCTTCTTAATTCAGTGAATAAGAAGATATAGAGCACTTAATAAAGTTGTTCTCGGCCTTAGCTGAATACTCTGGAGCATTAATGTGCTTAGTTTTAAATAGAGGAGGGTTGGTTTTTCCCTGTCCAGGCTGTTTTTTTCCAAACATATGCTGTGTTGTGGTTCACATATTTCATGGAGTATAAGTCTCTGGATATGCTGCATGCTGTGCCATAAGCTCTTTGCATAGACTGTAAATCCTCAAGGATTTTGCAAAGTAAGAGTTTTGTAACACATATATTTATTCTCTAGGGACCTGATCCTCTAATTAGTCCCATACAGGTAAATTCTTACACTTACATAGATGCAGCCATATTGTTTTAGCTCAACGGTCTGCTCAGCAGACTTTCACTCAATAAATATTAAAGGATGCAAGATCCCAGCCTCAGGAATCAAAGAAAATGCTTTCTATATGTGGTGGTTTTAGTTAAACATCCCACAGTGAATTTGGACTAGGACCTGATTCTAAACTGAATTCATCACCCTTAATCTGCAGTGTGATGGGGAAAATCAGGCCAATGAGACAAAAATAAACATTTTGCTCAGATCTGCCTCCTTATCTGACGTTGGAAGGTCCCATGAAAGAATGGGAAAGAGTGTTGAAATACAGCTACAAATTTTAATGGTTTTATTACTCTTCTTGGGACAGCATATAAGAAGTCTGAGTATATGATGTGTGTCTGTGGTCTTTGACCACAAAACCTAACATGAGAAAGGAAAGTGTTGACATTTGGTAAAGAAGTAGGTTCCTCCCAGCCACCCACCCACAAATACAGCGTGTGTAGCAATCGTCTCCTAATGTGCTTCTCTTCCCTCCAGATATATGTGAGTGCTCTGATCTTTTATTGGGCTCTTCAGTGCATCCCAGCAAATGGAATTAGTATTCTGGGACGTCGCTAAAACATTCAAGTGGCTCTTTTGCATCAGCACTGGCTGGCTTGAAATGAGCTCCGTAGGGAGTCTTGAAAGGGGGGATCTCGCGTCACAAAGTGGTTGAAGATGTAGAATCAGGAAAGGAAGAGGTGTATGACTTTGGGGGGGGGGTTGCCTGAACCTCCTCTTCCAGCTCCAAATCTTCCTCAGCTGGAGTCTAAATTTCCAGCACCAAAAATAAGTAGAGACAGAACTGTTCAGCTCCGGGCCCTGCGCATATGGTTTGATAAATAGTGAACAGCACAGCCTGGAATCCTGCGTGGCTCGCACTGCGTTTCCAGCTCTGTGGTAAACACATGAATAGAAAGGAGAAGGCAGCAAGTCTTAAACTGCACTCGCCAAGAACATCTGCATTTATGAAGAACTTTCCCTAATTGAAAATCTAGTAGTTTCAAATGCTTCCCAACTGAGAGTTTGGAAACTAGCTCAGGGGCGGCTGAGATAGCAAGAAACAGCAGTGGCTTTGAGCCCCCTGTTCAGGTTACTCCCCCACCCTCCTCCTCCTAACTGGACATTGAGGAGGTGCTAATAACATCTTTACAATTTCTAACAAGGGAAAACGTCTCTCTTTAGAGTTCAGCCACTTTATTCTGTAGTTCTCTGACTCCCTGTCCTTACCATCATCTCCCCTTCCCTCCTCCTCCTCCTTCTCCTCCTCCTCCTCAATACTTCCTCCTGTTTCTTTGAGATCTACTACACAAAAAATATTTTTGGAAATACCACAGACTATTGTTTTTATTAGTGACTGGAAAGCTTTGTAGTAGGATGCTTTTGTGTTTCATTTGTTTTCCTTGCTCTGGCACAGCTGTTTCTGCTTTAGCAGCATTAGAGAGATGGTTAAACTATTTGTGGCCTTTTCTAACCCAGCAGATCTCTTCCACCGAGTGCTTTAAACTGAATGACTGAGACTGTAAGTAACAGGTTGTTTGAGTGGGCAGTTTTGTGCATAAAGTTACAAATGCACTGTTTTTTATGAGATCTTTTAATTTGTTCAAGCAAAACACCGATCACTGTGAAGCAAGTCCCAGTTCCCCTATAAATTTCCCAGCCAGAACACTGACAGAACCTTGACTCAGGACAACACAGAACAAATGAAGTAGTAGATCTTGTTCAAACCTACACATGTTCAGAAATATTAATGGAAAAGAGGTTCATGTAGGTGTGGTGATCCCCACTTCAGCCAAGAGGGAAAAGGAAGAAAAGCCAGAGCAGATGGTGGGGGCAGAATGTGGTCTGAGAACAAATCTGCCAAAGGTGGCATGTAGCTGCTACAAATGCCTTACTGGCCACCGTGGTTACACAGAGCAAGATGGGGAATTAGGAAACGGACACCCAGTCAGGGAATGGTGACAGCAGAAAGCGGTAAATGAAGAATGGAGCGAAGGAAATGTAAAGTGAAATGAAAATGTAAATGGAGAGTGAGAACAGAACACATCTGTGCAAAGGCAAAGGGAAAAGCAAAGGGAAAAGAGGAAATGAGTTGCACTGGAGGTTTCAGTGTTCATGTCTGGTGACATAATGTGAGATTGAAAGTATGGGCTGATGAACAGCAGGAAAATGAAAGTTAAGAGTGTAACTGTGTCCTGCTAAATCCTGTGTCTTACCACATATTCTCATCACCTCTGCTGGGCAGACACAAGCGATTAGGATGCGAGACTCGATCTGCTTAACAGTGGCTTGGCAGTTTTGTTTCTGGTGAGGTCAGGCACGTGACAGACCTGGCTGGATTTGGCCGTGTCAGCTTGGGCTGGCACTGGGCAGGCGTGTGGCTATGGAGGAGGTGGCACCATCCCTGTCAGCACCTCACAGCAGTGGAAAAGCAGCCCATAGATCAGCTCACTGATTAGATATAAAGCAGGTGGAGTGGTGAAAGGATGTATTTTATCTCCTCCTACAGTAACATAGAGTGTGTTTCTTGCCTCTTTATGCAATGGGTTGGGAAGCGATTGCAGTTGTCAGAAACCACCTCCTTTGTGGCACTGCAAGAGAAATGGCTGAAATGTCTTTTAAAGCACATTTATTCTCTGGTTTTTTGTCTTTTTCCTGCATTAAAAATCACTGTTTTCAACTCTCCTGTCAGTTGTGCTGTGGACCCATGACTAAATGAGGCCAGGGACAATGCAGAGATAAAAGTCAGTTATGCTGAGAAGAAGCATACTCGATTTACATGTCCTGCCTGCACTATTTCTCTGTAGGTGTTTTATTTAGCACAACAAAGTCCAGGGAATTGTCCACATGTTTGTCCTCAGACGGGGACTGCTTCTGCCCATGGCAAGGCACCTCACAAGTACAGGAGTATCAGCCGTCCATCCTACAATGCCATAAAAATCAGTGCAGTTGCATTTAGCTCATTCCATGTTTTTCCTCTCAATCAAATAGCAACATCTACATTTCAGCCAAACTGTTACCCCCCCCAGCCCTGATTCTTGCCTATTTCTAGACTCCAGTGGTGGGTCTTTGCACTGACTGTTCTCCTGACTGGCTCGTTTCAGGGCTCCAAAGAGTGCGTCAGCTGGAGAAAAACACAAGGTACTTCAGACGAAAACTGCACGAAATGGGCTTCATCATTTATGGCAATGATGATTCTCCTGTTGTTCCCTTGCTCCTTTATATGCCTGGTAAGATAGGGTAAGTACTGAAAAAAAAACCTGCTGCCAAAGCAAGCACTATTCAAGTTCGTGGGTTATTTGGTACACGCTGCAGAAGATGATGTTCTCTGTGGTAGGTGCTTCTCAGGAGAAACACACACTGTTACTTGAATTCATCATTTAGTTCTGTTTTCTTTTAAATCTGCCCCTAGGATTAATTTGGAGTTGTTCCAGATGTCAGAATTGTAAAATTTTTCTCTTTACCTTTTTTAACATGGTCTGGGGTAATACTTTTGATAGCATTTTGAATATGAACATTTAGGTTTTGAATTTGTAATCATTCAAGGAGACACATTGCCATGAAAGGAGACACATCTAAACCATATGAACTGGATTTTTTTTCCCCATCTGATCTTTGAATGGTCTTTGCCTGTTTTACCATTCAGTTCCTCTCAAGCAGCACTTGTGCACTGACTTGGAAGCAGAGACCAGGAGTCAGTAGTGGCATAATGTAAGCGTTGAGCAGTAGGGAATATTTGCAGGTAGCTTAGGGTGGCCGTGGGCTCTAGGTCTCGTACATGCCACATGAGTCTTCCTAACTGGCAGAGCAATTGTGAGAGCAAATAAACCATCAGACAGGTTGGTTTATTCTTACTGATGTTCAGGAACCAAGCATTCATACCTTCCACGAGCCCAACCTCTTCCATCCTTAGGGACTCTGAATGCCCACGTGGTTTGATTTGTATTCAGAGGCTTTCATTGACATAAATGAATCTTGTCTACCCTGCAGAACCCTCTCTGCCGTCAAATTTCTGGTATTTGACACCCACTTGGCTTCATGAGCCGCTAAGCAGCAAAGAATCTCAGTCCTGCTTTTATCAGGACTCAGTTCTGGCTTTTAGGGAAATCAGTGGGAATATTCAATCAATTGAAAACAGGATTTTACCTATTGTTGCATTATATGTGAATGTTTTCTGTCTGTGCTCAGTTTATTGGGGATAACGTGTTTCTGCTTTTTCTCCTTCTACTTTTTCTCTCCTTAGGGCTTTTGCAAGACGCATGTTAGAAAAAAATATCGGGGTGGTCGTGGTTGGGTTTCCAGCTACTCCTATCACAGAATCCAGGGCTCGGTTTTGTGTGTCAGCCGCACATACACGGGAGATGTTAGACACGGTAAGCGCAGCAGATGTCCTGCCCAAATTAACTTCAGGTGCAAAGGAGGCCGGGAGAAGCTGTGCCTCTCTTGCTTTGGATCTCAATAACTCATTTTTACGTTTGTTTTTCTGGCCTTGTCACTTGAGCTTTAAAGGCGTTTGAGCCTTATACATTTTATTTTCTAAAATAAATTATGGGACTTTTAACTTCTTGTGTTCTTCTGTTTCTGATAGTGACCAAATCTGTCATCACTAATAAAAACCTACATGAAGAGCACAGCAAGACAAAAGTTAAATGCTATGTCAAAACTATCAGAGTAGGAAACCTGAAACTATATGGAAATAACTGAAAATCAAGTTTTCCATACCCATATTTCTATTCCATTTCCCATGTGTTTCTTGAATTGCAGGAGTATATGGGACAGCCTTGGGGGTACAGGTGGAAATTGCAAACAGTATTTGGAACTGTTTGAATCTAATCAAGTTTAATTGGTGCTGTCTGGCCAGTCTCAGTTCTGTATCTTTCTCTGATATCAGAAATACCATTAAGAGTATTTTGAGATTTCCATCATAAGCCTCCGTTCCAAACTGAAATGTGTTTAAAATAAACTCTTTGAAAAATTTCCATTTCCTTTTTTTGCCGAAGGTGTTTTTGGCCTGGCTTGAGATACGTTCTTTCATTCTCAGAATAAGCCAACTTTGAGGCATGAAACAAAGAGGCTTAACAATAAATTTCAGGCTTCGCTTTTCCTCTCTTTGCATGAGTGCTGATGGTCAAGACAAAAAAATCCTTGAACATGGAAAAGCATTTGAGTTAAATATGCCACCGGTTCATGCAAACAAGCACTTGGGCCTGCAGAGAGCTCCTTGACTCTCTTTGGCATCCTGAGATGTACATGGATGTAGAGGCTGGAGCCCTGCCCTGCTGACCAGCTGCCCATACCAGTGTAGATAGCTTTAAAACAACATGCAAAACCTGCCTTGCACGTGTGCAGAGTGAAATTCCTGCTGCTTTTGAAGGTGCAGTAGTTATTAACAAGGTTCAATACCATAAAGGCTGTATTTCGTAGAACAGAGCATAGCCACGTTCTTGTGTTGGTCCTTACCAGCTTTCGCTGTTTGACTGTGAGGATTTTGGCTGATGTAACTGGTAACAGGCAACGAAGTTGATCCGGAGATTCATCTCTTGAGGTTGCTGCTTTGGTTTTCTTCCTTTTCCCCCTGCCCCCAAATGTTAAGCCCAGCTCATTTTTGGGCCGTCCCTGTGCATTCACTCCCTGCTACCTGCACCTTGCTGCTTCCAGGGAAGGTCTGGCGCTCCCCAGTCATCCCTGAACGGGCTGTGCTTTTGCCACAGCGCTCGTGGCACTCCTACAGGATGGGGGAATGGAAGTGCCCTGAGTTTAATTACTTGCAGGAAGAAAGCTTTTAGGACAAAACACTTTGTGACTGTGCCTAAACCCAGGGTGACAACAGGTAACAAGCACAATGAAAATGTTTCTCTTTGGCAAAATTTGTGTTGTACCTCAGCCTGGAACTAAAGAGGAAAGATCCATGAAAGGGCTAGCTCCCAAGAATAACTTCCTTAATGACCTGGAAGCTATCTTTCTGCATAAACTATTACTAAATTACTTCTTTTTGTTCTAAATTACTTCTTTTTGTTCATGAGCTGGTTTTAGTGGCTTTACAGAAATAGGCTCAAAATCAAAATTGCTGTTTCCTTCTTTCATGCCAAAAAGTTGGCTGCTCTTGAATGGGGGTCAGAAACACTGAGCTGCTTCCCTATGGTACAGAGTTCCTTGGCTACTTTTTGACTCCACTGAGAGCTGGGGAAACAGCTCAGCAAAGTGCATTACAGTACTAATGAACAAAAATTATTTGTCCCTGTGATATACAATTAATTGCATTCACTAAAAATATCTTAAACTCTGTTCAGACTATTTATGCTGACTCTGCTCAGCACTGTGAGCTGAGTACTACCTAAGAAAATGCATTGGCAGCTCCAGTCTTTGGGAACTATGGAGGAATACTGAAATATAGCCTCACACGTTTCTTTTGCATGAGCAAAGATAGCTTTTCACCTTGGTTGTTGCCTCTCTGTGCTTTTGTAAAAAGTAATTTTTTTTTCATCCGTGCTCAATTAATGTACTTAGTAATAAACCATAACCTACTAAAGGAGTAAATTCCTTTCCCATAGATGCTGTTGTACATCTACAACTGCACTGATGTTCACTGTTGTAGAACTAATCCAAAATTTTCCCATTTGTCCTTTAATTGATTTTTTAATATAATCTCTTTTGTTCTGCAGTGAAGTAGAAGTTACTATAACGTCATTTCTTTTCCAACAGAATTGACAAAGTATCATGGTCTTACAGGTTTTGAATGCTCTGGATGAACTGGGTGATTTTCTACATCTGAAATATTCCCGGTATTCCAAGTCATCTCATCCTGAACTGTATGAAGAATCTAGGCTTGAACTTGAAGATTAAGTTTTCCACCCATGAAGAGAACATTATGATGCTATGAAAGGGCGGAAAACCTGAAAACTAAACAATACAAATGCATTTCTTCCCTTCTAAGGACAATTTTTATTTCTCAGTTAATTGAAAGGAGGGGAAGCTCGGGTGTTGCATCGTGTTGTATCAAATTTCTGTATTCAAGAGACTGAAATGTTGATACAGATTTGCCTCCCCAGGAGATCTGTCCTTCTTAAGGTATTTTTGATGCAGAGCGAATGCATCCATTGATCCAGTTGCTTACGTACAGCTTTTGATATGGCCCTTTTTTATGAAGAGGCTTCAGATAGTCTTAATTGTGACTGAAATAATAAAGTTTAAAGGGTTAATAGATTCCAGTGTAATATAGCTGAGCTTCATCAGTGAGACTGACTCTGATCTGTTAAAGAGCATAAATCGAGACACCGGTGTGGACTGCTACAAAGGAATGAGCAGAAAGTGACCTCTTTAACTAAGTTGCACTATCATGCATTTCTCCAAGGACAGAAAGTGTTAGAAAAAGGCTAGTGCTGAGAACAAGAAAGGTAGCCCGATGAGATCGTGTGTTTCTGACAGCAGGTTACGGGAAAGGGAAAATTCCTCCTCTCCACAGACCTTTTCTAGGTCACCTGAAGGCACTCGAAGCTTTGGATTGTACAAAAATTTGGGCTTAGACATAAACAGAAATGCTTTTCTGCCGGCTCATTTGACCCACAACCTCTCACATCTTATCACTATCTTAAGTTCTTCAGCAGGCTTGCTCCCTTTTTGTGGAGCAGTAGTAAATAATTTTAATAAACATTTAACTTTCCCGTAAAAACCTTGATCAAAACAGTCAGATACTTGCAGTTCACAAACTGCAGATGACATTTATGGGCCCGTTCCTAAGTTTCTTGAACTACTTACGGGGCCTCATAAATTCACTAACAAGGACATAATGCTGGAGCTGCTAGTTATGCAGAATGTGAAGTTCAAGGTACCATAAGCAGTTCTGCCACCTGTTAAATAGAAAATGCCACCATTTTTGTACATGCTACAGTCATCCATGAAATAACATTTCTTGAAATATTTTTGTCTGTTTTATGCATGTCAGGTGTTGTTCTGTCCAGGGGATTTCTTTGAGTTGTTTGTTGTTCAAATAATTATTGTATCTCCTGAAGAGGAAGATGCCCCTGTCCCCTTGTTCACTGCCCGAGAGACAAATGCTCAAAGCCACCTGAAGGAATTGTTCCAGCCAGCGGTTTCCCTGCAATGCCAGCAGCCACAAGCATCAGGGTTGTGTGGGCTGAGTTGCTGGAAGGAGATTGGAGCTTTTTTTCCTTTCCTCCCCCCCCCTCCCCCAGTGTTGAAAAGCAGTTCTGCAGCTTTAAGAATGAACTCCAAACAATTCCACGCTATCAAATGTCATTGTAAACACATCAGAGGAGAGATGTTTAGCTTTCTGTTGCACAGATGTACCACACTTTCATGTTCTCTTGAAAGCTGTGGTGTAAACTTAACCCACAGCTGCAATATTAGATTTAAGAACAGAACAATTAAATTGCGGAGTACCAATTACACTATATTACTCCCTGCTTGTTAAAGCAGCTTTCAGGATATAACAAGGCTGACTGATTATGAGGGCCCATTTTTTGTTGGATTTTTGTTGTTGTTGTTGTCGTCGTGCAAGTTAATAAAAATCCAGTGGTGCTATAACTTTAAGAATTGATTACAACACATTCTGTAATATCAAATGTCTGCTTTAGGAAATGTTTATCAAGGGCTGGGGGAGGACTAAGTGGTGTGTCATGTGGTTCCTCACTGTGGTAGCTGGACATGAAAAGCACTGCAGAGGTTCAGGGGAGCTGTGTTTGTGGATAAGAGCAAACTCACTGTATAAATATTTAAATCCTCGAGCGCAGGATGAGGAGAAATTAGGAAACATGAACTTCATCTTGGAGTGACCTGGCAGTTTGTGGTGCACAGCTTTGTTACATGCAGGGTGAGTGCACTTATACAGTGAAAGGAGATGGGTTGAGAAATTTCTGCAACCTGTTCCTTGAGGAAAAGTACTGGATTTGATGTATTGCTTTTTGATCTCTATTGCTGAACATCTGCGGCCAGATCCTCAGTTGACTTCTGACCTTCCATCTTGGGGTATACAGCCATAGTTTATATTTCAGCAAACATTATTACACGTGCTGTTGCAGGCAACACGCTATTTCTCTCAAAGAGAGGCCTGAGATTGATTAAACTACAGAGTGATCGCTTTCTGTACCCCAATAGGGGAATGTTTTCAGTCTAAAGCTGAATTCTTCCTGCCCTCAGAACATTACTCTCACTCATATTAAGGAGACAGGACAGCTATTTTTTAGAGACTGTCAGTTGATTTATTATGTGCTCTCTTCTGATTTCTTCCATCCCTTACACACTAGAGAAAGTACAGACTGACTACCCCTGGGCTTGGGGAACAGTTAGGGAAAAGTCTCTGCTCCACTTGTGCAATAATAAAACTCCCAGGAACTTCAGTCTTTTAGATTTTCCCTGTGAGGTTTATAGTCTGGCACTTGCTTTTCTAACAGTGTGTTTTCTAACAGAGTTTTGCCTGGTTTGCTTCAATTTTAATAGATTTAGAGTTGATAAGCATTTGAAGATTCTATTTTAGCTCGTGTCTGAAAAAATCTGACAGAGTACCCATTAGGGAATTTGCACCTCTAGCACAGGATCACGTATTTCCTAGAATGTGCTGCCTCTTCAGGTACGCATGTTCTTGGAAAACGTGGAAGGTATTGAAGAGCTGCTTTAGAAGGTATATTGAAGAGCTGCCTTCCATAAATTTAAAAAATGCTCAAGTTGTCATATTTCAATCCAGTGGAAACGTAAGTAAAACTACTAACTTTTTGTGGGCAAGCTGCATCCTGTTATCTTACGTAAAATTTTGAGTGACCTCTATGATGTGGGAAAACTTTAGAGTTTCTGTTTGACAGAGAAACTAAATTGTTTGTCCTTTCCTGCACCTTTATCCATCCTCATCTTTTAGAAAGTCTTTTCTCCTGAGCTTACCAAACTTGTCAAGGTGGTTCCCCGCTCCAGTTCTGTCTTTTTCTGTTGTTCTCTCTCTTCTGCTGTTTTCTGTTGGGGAAAAGCACACAGGCAGCTGCAGTGGACCTGAGTGCAACAGTTGGGTTTCTGGGCATTGCCTCACTGCCTGCTTTTCCTGGTATTCTCATCAGCTCTTGCAGACTTCAATCTTTCCTTTTCAAGTAAAACGTTTTCTGCGGATGGTGCTAAATTTCTGTGGTGATCCGAATCTCAACTGCCCAAGCTGTTGAAGCAAGAATGGGCTTGTTCTGTCATTTATGCAAGTGTAGAACAGGTCAAGTCTTGCTTTGAAGTCAATACAGTTGGTTTAGAACTAGTACAATTTTGAGAAGAGCCTGTCAATAGCCTGCATTTGTTTCAGAAGGGTTTGAACACTGGTGTCTCTGGACTGCTCCACAGCTGCTGCTCTTCACAGGGGACCAAGAGATGGAGTGGATCTATTTAAGGTAGGATTTCAGCTGGGTTTTCTTTTCTTTGTTTTCCTTTTCCAAAATGTGTTTGGTTGAAGATGTGCTGCATATTTCCCTGTCCTGCTGAGGCAGGGAATAAAGTAGTGATGTAAGAAAAGCAGTCTGTACTAAAGGTGTTTATGTACTTTCTAGCCTGCTTCGAAATCCAACAGAGATTCTCTAATACATGATCTGCTTTTTATTTGTGCATGAAGTTTAATTGTTCTTCAATTTAAAACACAGATCAGGACCAAATTTTAAAGAAACCACACCACCAGCTGAGAAATGGCAGATGTCATGCCATTATTGGCAGCTGAACATTCGAGCCTCCAGATGCCTTCACAAACAGCACCTAGGTGTTTCCCTCATTTACTCACCAGGGTGAGTAAATTACTTACCCTCATCCAGGGTGGTTTGTGCTCCCTCCAGATCAGTCACACCGTAATGAGAACTCACGTTATCCCTTTGGGAGGCAGAGCTTAAGGCTTGTCAAGATGGTCCCAAAACTGCCATCCACCTGACCACACGAAATAATAAATAGTTCAGCACCATCGGGACAGGGATCTGAGTCAGGCTGGATGCTCAGCACTTACGGAGGAGGGGAGTGTGTTTCCACATATGTAGCATGTCACTGACAAGTGGCATAAGGAAGCAAAGATTAATCCATTTATATCACGTGCTAAGCCAATGAAAAGCGTAAGTGTAGTGGCACAGGATCTGGAGAGATGTGGTGGACCTGGAGATTTGGACTAGATCCAGCTGTGTACAGAGACCTTTTGTGCAAGCATTACAGGAGCTGTTAAATCCTTTTAACCACATAGGTGGAATAGTGGAAAACATGCTCTCTAGTATCCAAGTAGTGACTTTGAAGGAGGCAAACAGAGACATCCCACCAACTGCGTTGCTCCAGTTTGTTTATGAAGAGAAGGAAGGGTAGATAAGTTGCCACAGCAAGTGACCCTGGTACTTTATGCACAGAACGTTTTCAGAGAGTCACTTCTGCCAGATGCTGAGCTAAGGCCCCAAACTGTTAATTGTTATCAATATACCCAAATTCCACAGCTTGTGCTGCGGGGCTGGCCAGGGTTGCTTGAGCCACCAGCTGTAGCAAGCTGTGCCGATGCTGGAAATTACTCGGGGATTGTTTTAGTGACAAGAGTGCGCAGAGTCACTGATGGTTGGGATGTCCTTATTGGGCATCACTGCTGGGAATGCCTGTGCTGCTCTGCCAGGCATACCTGATGTGGCTCCAGGAGAGGCTTGACAGTCTGTCCTCATCTTTGCAGATGCGGGACTTGGGCAGTAGGTCCCTCCAGCAGATGAGCTCCTTTCTGGCAATTCAGCACACCCAGAAGATTTAGCCAGGAAAGCTGGACTCCATAGGAAGTCTAGAGGATCAGTTGTCATAACCAAGTACTTGTAGTAACAGAGAACTGCTGATGTGTGTGATGGAGCGATGGTGCTTTGCTATTGTTTCCATTGAAATAGTCCCAAGGAATTTGCAATGGACATGAGCTGACTCTGCTATCCTGTGGGTGGACCAGAGTATTTGTATCTTCCAGTTCCTGCAGCGCAGAACTGATCTCTCATGCCATGACGTGCCATCAGGTTTGTTGCCCTGATCTTTGGCATCTGTCTCACCAGTTCAGAGCGCAGCGAGGAGGGACCCGCTGAGCCTGTGGGTTTCCAGCGTGACCCCACATGGTCCGTGACACAGCAGTGAGTGAGTGTTCCTTGGCACAGGCTGGCTTTGGTGTGCCCGGATAGCTTCGTCTGAAGTGGGTTCCTTGTCCGTTCACCTCTCAAGCAGCTGTTCTGGAATGCACGGAAGTGATGAAATCAGTGGGGGCATTTCAAAAGCCCGGCTTCTCCCGAGCGTTTCCTGGAGCCTGCTCTGACACAAGGATTGTGTCCTCCTGTGTCCTGCTCTCCCCTTGTTGTTACCACACAAACCTCGTGATGTCTTGGCTCCCTGCTCTCTGCAGAAACCGTTCCATGCATTGCTGGGGTTCCTACTTTCATGTGGGAGCTGCTTTTCCAGCAACCCTCACACCGAGGACACAGCTACTCTCAGACTGAGTGGCCAGAAGAGGCATGAGATTTTTTGGTATTTTTTATAGTTCCAGGACCATCTCTTTGCACTTTTGGCATTTCCCAATTTGCTGAACATCCTGACACAAACTCTCTGACTCACAATGCACACTCCAATATTTTAAAAACCGCTCACTGTAACCTAAGCGTTAGAGCTCCAAACTGGATACAAGAGACCCAGTTCTGATCTGCCTCCGTTCTGCTAAACAATTGCAGATGAGACACATTAGTGTTCCTCGCCTCATTTCTGTCCCTCTGTAGAGCTCTGATAGCAATCCTAATTTGTTTGTAAAACAATAGTTGAACTGATGAGCTACAGGAGTGAAATGTTGCTGTTATCTGAGCGATCTTTTAATTTCCACGTCTCAGAATGTCTCCGTTAATCCTGTAAAAGTCACGAGCACTCTGTTTACCAGACCTAGTGTATGAAACAGTACAATGATGAAGACTAATTATAAATCATAGAAAAAAATTCTGGTAAACAGATTCTTTTAACATTTCCATTCTGTGCAGGCTTTGTCAGTGTCTTACAACGATGCCAGTTGGATTAGAAAGCTTTTTAAAATGTGAATCTATCTTTTCAAAGATTTGTAGCCAAGCCTTTCCAGTTTGTTAAAATGTAATTTAGTGTCTGCTTGCTAATATAACGTTCATTGATTTTTAAAGTACACAGACTTTAAAGCTAGAAATAAATAAATAAAAAGATAGATAATTCAAACCAGAGTGGAACAGCTCGGACAGTTTTACTCTTTTGCCAGGATCCCAAAGCTGTTGTGTTCAAACAATGCCACAGTTTGAGTGGAACTGTGAAGATTAAATCCAAACCCTGCATGTCAGCTTTTTTTTTGCAAATGACTATCCAGGATTTCAATAAAATCTCCAACCGCAACAGATTATGTTGCAGGGATTTTTATTGCCTAACAGCTTGTGATAGTCTCCTGTTTCTCGAACATGCATTATAAACTGATGCACCTAGCAAGGGTCCATGGAACACTGACACCCAATTCAGGCTCCTCTGAAGAGTAATTTGAAAGGAACAAAAGAGGAAAGGGTTTGCAGGATGATGAATGATTGCAGAATCTCCCAGTTGCACATCAGGGTGGTGTGGCACAAGATGGAAGGTGCATAAGTAGGGAACATAATTTGACCACTCTCGTGGACTGAACGATGCCAGTGCTAAGAAGACAAGTGGACGTAACTTGAAATTCGGACAGGAGTTCAAAGATGTGACTGAGGAACACCCTGAGGAGAGAGCAGAAGCAACACCAGCACGCAATAAGAAGGTGGCCTTGAGAACAAAAAGATGGGAAGGGATATCCATGCGACAACTCTAGCCACGGGCAGGAGAGAGGGTGAAATTAGCTGGTGTGGGAGAGATGAAGCTGAGCAACACATTTATTGAACTGGAGGAGGAAGACAATTCAGAGGCAAAGAAGAAAGGAAGGGAAACTACCCCCCAAAGACCAAATGACAAGACAGTGGAGACAGCCAGGACTGAGACTCCACAGGAGAGAATGAAGGGGGAAATAAAAGACAGACTGATTTTCCCAAAGAGGGAGAGGACATCCCACCACGCCAGTGGTGTCCGTGGACAGGGGCGTCCCTGGCAGCAGACAGGTTCCTTGGTGGTTTGGAACATGGGAGGAACAATGTGGAGGCAAAAAGCAGAGAGATGCCTTGTTCTTCCATGAGTAGGAATGTTAGATGTGAACCAAGGGCAAAGAAAATGAGGAAAACTGCTGGAATTAAGGATTGTCTTCTATTCAGGACAAATGATACTGTGGAAACAGGTGAAGAACACCCCTAACAGAGAGAGGACAATGCTTTAAGTTACAGATGCTCTGGGTTTTTGTTTTTTGGTGGGTTTTTTTCCCACAGAACTCTTCCAGTCCCAGTGGAAAAATGATAAGCTAATAAAAAAGTTATATTTCCTCAGAACTAGCCCTGTGAAGGAAGCTGCTGAGAGGCAAGCAGCTAAAGCAGATTCCTCTGTGGGCAGGCTCCATTTGGCTACTTGTGCTACTTGCCTTCCAGGACTGAAAATTGCAGTGAGTAAAGCCAGCTTTCAAGTGTGAAATAGTGAGAAAAGGGCACAAGAGCTCTGTCTGATTTTCATGCTGGGTTTTAACAGATGGGTAAAAGAATATTCTAGTGGTGAATATAATGAGGGACAATGGATCCCAAAAGAAGAAAGGAATACTGGCAGCAAAGTATTTACTCTGTGCTGGTCCCAATACATGAAGATGGGTTTTTTCCTAAAGGTTTTGTAATTGCCATTCACTTTATAATTGCAGATTTGCTGTGTGATACACAGAAGGAGTTCAGCTGTGTGATAACATCTAAGCTTTGTATACAATATAAGTGTTCTGGTCTCTATCTGTTCTTTAAAAATTAAGAGGCCACCTAAGTTTTGAAAGTCATGCCAGACAGTACTGACAGGAGATGTAGTCAGTGAAAACACTTTACCAAGTGGTAAAAAAGAAAGTGCAGAAGGGCAAAGGGGAATCATTGAGTTCAGGATTGAGCCCAGTTGCTTTAGAAACTGCTGTTTGTAACAATCTCCTGGTCTGAGTCTTGTCAAGTCATCCACCAGGCTGCAGACGTGGCTTGGCTTAAGCCATTTCAATAAAAAAATCTCCATTACCTTGGCTTGCTTTGACTTAACCAGGCTCTAGATAAAAGCACCTCAGTAGGCAGACAGGAAGACAGGAAGATCGTAAATTGCTGCAAAGTTCAGGTGATGGTGACTTTCAAAACAGGGATGGTGCTGATGACCACGAGGGAGCAGCAACTGCTTTCTTTGACACTTCTAAAGCCAGCAGGAGTATTTGTCCACAGGGATGCCCATGGATGCAGCACGCTGAGTATGTTTCTCATCTACCTGAGATTACATCACCAGCAGCCGAAACAACAGTCACTGAAGAGTGGAGTGCTCAGAAGTTTTGAATGTGGAGTCAGGGTATTCTCTAGGTCAAATTTTATCTTCGTGATCATCTTTAGGATTTGCATCTCAGTGATGTCACTGGGGGAAGTCCTGGGGAAGAAGAGTGGGCAGGGAGAATCTTCTTGACCTCACAACTTACATAGTCCTCACAGTCTGTGATCAGAAGTAAGCTCAGATCTTCTAGGTGCAGAGAAAGTGGCAAGGAAAAGCCATGCTGCCGTAAGAAAGCACCAAGTGAGAGCTCTGAAACATCAGCCTGAGAGAAATGGTGCAAATGAAATGAAAGCAAACTGTAATGGGTCTGCTAGCCGTAAAAAGAGAAGCAGGGAATTGGGTCATGATTAATGAAGTTTACTGCGACAAAATACAGTCAAATGTTTGACTGTGAACGTGCCCTGAGGAGCCCAGCATGGTGGCAGAGGTGTGCTGGAACAGAGCCTGCAGCACTGAGATGGACACAGCAAACGGGCGAGAAACCTGGAAAAATAAAAGGCAATTTTGGAAAGACTTCAAAGAATTGAGGGGAGGGGAGATAGCCTGGACCCAAACACCCTGAAACTCACTGACACAGGGGAACTGGGGACCTAGAGGAGCAATCAAGAGCTTGCTTAGGCAACACACAATGGAAATTTGCCCATGGAAGAGAAGCTGTAGGGTGGGTCACAATCAGTCAGCAAAGGATTAGATGACGCACTCAGGGGAACAAGGCAGGGATAAAGTGGTGCTAGGTGTACGGGGCTGGATTTGAGGTCCCACAAGGCCCTGTCCAGCTTAATCATCTACGATTCCATGGAGACAGCAATGAAAGACCTGCATTGTCTCCCTGAGAGCTAATTTCGCTAGGTATGGGCTTAGGTCACGTATTACAAATAAGTCTCTTTTATGTAGGATTCTAGTTTGGAGTTTGAAGTGATTGATGGATTCATTAAAACGTCATCACTGCAAGGGACAAGAATTTTCTGTTTAAAAATAAATAAATGACGACAGAAACAGCAAAAGAGCCTTCTGCTTTTTTTCTTATCCTCCCTGCAGCTTAACATGCTTCGGGAGACCACTTGGTGGGAGAGAGAGGAGACAGGATAAGAAAGGATTAGCAAGGGGTATCAGCATTTCACTTAGATCTTTGGCTACCTGGTCATTCTTGAATTCTACCTCCCAGTATCTTTCTCTTTGTTTCTGTGAATGTCACACACGTATCATTTTGGTGCCTAATAATACTTACACTCTGATCTCCCATTTGGTCTGGAAAAGGCCCTTGGCCAAATTCTCAGGTGGTTACAAGTGACCTTTATTGTGCAGATGTGGGCAGAGTTGCACTTGAAGATCCAGCCCACTGGATTCCTGCTTGTACAGCTGTGCTGTCTTTTTAAAGCCAAATTAGTCGGTACAGAAAGATTTTCTCCACAGAATCTGGCTGTCATCTTTGTGAAAGTATGTTATATTTTCAAGTAGATCCCATGGGCCAAATGAATTGTGCTGCTCTACTGATGTCAGTCATGTTACCCCAAGTGTGAATTTGGCCCCATTGTTCTAAGGCTAATAGAGAATTTTATTTTTTGGGGGGGGTTTAATGAAAGTGGATCATAAAATATTCTCAGATTTTCATCTGGTTTTGCTTATAATAATTATCCTTTCCCGGAGCTGAGTAGTAAAGAAAATATTCATATTCTCCAATGTCTGGTCTAAATTGAAGTGCTTGTTTGTTGCAGCCCAAGACGTGGGCTAAGGACAGAAATTGATGCATTTGCCCGTGTTTCTACGGACATGGCAAAGCCTCTGAAAGTTCTCTGGCCTATGTCAATGAAACACACAGATTTTTCAGTGGCCTTTTGTACTTTAGCAGAAACTCTTCTGGCAGCAAATGCATCAAGATAACATTAAATTCCACCCCTTGTTATTAATGGAGACAAAAGACATGTTCTTTTTAACCGGTTTCCATCTTTTTGAAATAATATCTGTATGGCTTACAAAATTAATACTGCGGGAGAGAGCCAGCGTATTTTTCGCTGACGGCTTGCACCCAGTTAGGTCAGAGAAGGTGTGGGGTGTGATTACAGTAAAATTAGCTGAACCAGGCAGTTGTTACAGGTGGTTCCTACTCCTGATCCAATAACATACCTGCGGGGAAGTGCAGCTGGGGCGCCACTGCTGTCATTCAGGAGAGAGAAGCTGGCTGTCCCTGCCTGGCCACTGCTGGGTTGTGCTTGCTGTGTGTCCCACCTGGTGCTCCCAAATTTGTGTCGTGTGAAGTGCCAGGAATCGGAGTGGTCTGGTTGAATTATTGCGTCTCTGTTCAGTCCAGTTCTGAGGAACGTTGTCACCCTGGTTTTTCTGAGTTTTTTAAAGCCTTTTGATTGTTCATAAAGTGGAGTCAGACTTTTTAGCTACTGTACAATATTAGGAGCAGTTTCTGCTCTTTCTCACACACGTAATATAAAGAAATCCTTTGTTTTTCATTCTCCGTCCTTTGTTTGCATATTTCTAACCTAAAAACAATTGTAACTGACAGTTGGTCTGGCCATTCAGCTGGGAGGTAAAAACTCCAAAAGCCAATCCACAGCCAGACCCACAAATGTATAAAAAGTAAGAAATAAACAGGCAGAGGGGCTCTTGGCCTTAGCTCAGCCTTGGGCTCTCTCAGAAAAACTCTCTGCCCTGCAAAATCTCTCGTCTCCCTGTGATTGCTTTGCATATCCCGATCACAGAACATCAATGAAAAAGTTTAAGTGGGTGTGCGATATGTCCTGAAGTGCCATATAAGGATTAGAGGGAATTATTTAAAGTATAAATTTATTTATAGCAAACCTTAACAGCTGGAGCTCTCCATCCCTCTCTAAAGCACTGGGATGCCTCACAAACTCTTGTTCACTAAGCGTTTTGGTGATCAATCTGATGTTGCCATGGATAATCACTGAATAGGTGTGCCCCTGATTTACAGAAAAGCGTCAGTCAAAGACCTGGACCTCCCGAATAAATCTTTAAAGGAATAGGTGTGAAAATGAAGCACATGGAGCTGGTACTCCCTCTCCAGTTTAGGAATCTGTCTCTGTAGGTGCAGTTGAGGCTTCATCTGGGGCAACAAACCTTCAGAGTCCACAAGAGCTGCAAGGAACTTTTGACCCATCAAAAGGAGCTCTTTCTCCCTGAGCTCAGCTTCCTTCTGCCCTAACGCAGTCCTGCAGGGTATCTGGCCCTCTGGGTGTTTAATGAAGAATCAGGACCAGTTCTACATCAGCGGTGTTGAGAGTAGGAGTTATTCTTGAAAGAGGATTGCTGACATTGGATCAGCCCGAAAAGTGGCGGTGAAAGCTCTTCTGTGATTATGCAATTTTCTTTTCTTTCTGTTGTGAGTAGCGGTGGAAGAAAATGCACAGAGATTGACCCCGTGCCCATGAAAACAGTGTATCTGTGAAAACCATACTTCTCGATGAAAGGAAAATAATATCCTGGGCAAACAGATAGGAGGTACCCTAACTAAAAGAAAACAAAAAAAAGACAAGAGGGATCTCTGACTCCTAGCAAAGTATTTTTTCTTTTCTTCCCCCCCACCACAAGAATGAGCTAAAGCAGCTGAATCTCTGTGTTTTCTAAAAGTCTATGGGGAGTCTCTTAAAGAAAGATCATTAGCCAAAAAGCTTTCTCTAGCTGCATTTGTCCTAATTTGATATAAATGTTTAAACCCTTTTTTCCTTCACAATTCAAGACTATTTCAGATGATTTTAATGTCAAAGGCTCGATTTTCAGTATCATAAATTTCTCTCTGGTGTTTATGGGAGAAATGTCAACTGGGCATAGCTGCATGTACTGCAGGGCATGCTTCATGCTGCTCTTCAGAGCTCTGTCTACTGACTGCTGCTCCTCACTGCCTAGGAACTCACTTTTTTGCCACCTGTTTATCCCTCAGGCCTTCAGAGGCACTCTGTGACTCCAGTGCCCCTCTGCCGTCCCATTAAAATGGTTCCGTGTGTGCACAGCCTAAAATACACAAGGGCAAAAGAGGAGACAGTTTCTTTTCTGTGGTAAAATAATTTTAAAGGTTAGCTTTTAAAATTAGGTTGACAGAAAGTCAGGAGAACACGTCTGCTGTCAAAGACTTTCTCCTGGTGCTGTTTCCGTGCAGTGGTGTTCTCCTAAAGGATGGATCATTGTCTCCAGTTTTAACAGGCGATGCCCTGGTGCTCTTAAAGATGGTTGAAGCTGGAGCAAAGCTTTCCTAATGAAACTCAAAACCAGGTAAAATTGCCTGCCTTAGGAGCTGTCATAAAATCCTGCAATTCAGGTCAGTGGTGCTGCTGTTCGCAAGCTGGGGCGCAGTTTAGTGGAAATGCAGGGAATTGACTGTAACAGGTGGGAACCAGGCAGCACCTGGCAATCCAGCCACATCGCTTCAGCTGCTGCTGAAGTCAGCACCGCTCAGCAATTTGCCATCCGAGATTTTAGATGGACGTGAATTGCGGAAATCGAGTGTACCTTTAAGGAAGCTGAGTACATCAGAGTCAAACCCAGGACAGATTGCTAATCCACAAGAAATATTGTAACAAATATTATATTTGAAACAAATATAGGAACAAATATTATAGAAACAAATATTATCCATTTCCATCCTGATCTGGCTGAAGCCAAGTGTTGCAACATTTGTGTCGGAGCCTCAAGGATGAGATCTTTGTCTCTTGTTCCTAGCACGCTCTACTTTATACCAACATCTCTTGGGAACTCTCTTACCTCATAAGGTACTAGGGAACTTGCAGAGAACTAGAACTGAGCAAATGCTTCACAGTCGTAGAAGGATGAAGGGGTTGACTCCTTTCTCCGAGGCTCCCCAATGAAATACAGACCAGTGAACCTGATGTCAGCTCTGACAATTACAAGAAAATCAGGTGCACGAAGGAGCTAACATCAAGTTCAAGGGATGGTGACATAAATTACACCAGTCAGTATAGTTTTGATCATATAAAATGGTGCTACAAAATAATTTTTTTGTGTCACTACTCAAGATGTGGCACATATTAAGAGAGTAAATTGTTATAACAGAAAGGTGTCAGGAGGGTATTTTCATCAAGGTCCTGCAATGATTTGTTCTTGCCCCCCGGGCTATTCATCCCTGTTATCAAGGATTTGGAAGAAAAAAAATAAATAAATCAGCTGCTGGAAAAGTTGCAGATATGCCACAGTGGTAAACAAACAAAGACGGGTCAAGTCTGCGAGGCAAACTGCAACACTTGGCAGAGTGGACTCCTGAACATGTGTTTTAAACCAGCAAAATGCGAGGTCATACATCTGAGAACAAAGAGTGCAGACGACAGTTTACGTCCTGGAAGGAGTGACTGTGACAGCCTTGGCCCAGACACAGGCTGTGGGCTTTGTCAATGCATGCATGAGAACAGATTAAATCCAATCTCAGACCTCCTAAAATCTCTTGGTGTTAAATCTCTATAATCAGTTGTTCTCACTAGCCAGAGCCCTCTGTTCTCTGCCACTGTGTAAACTTCAGTGAAAATTTGCCTGCTTAGGACAATTTTTCCCTATTTTCCCACAAGCTGATAAAAGGCATTTTGAACTCAAAACTTAGTTGCTTCTTCTCCCTCTGAAATGCCTTATCATCTGTAAAGAATATCCTGAAGGTTGCCAGTTACCACACCAATTACCTGACAAGAGGCCAAGTTTTTAGGGCAGCTCTGCCAATTTTAAGGGAAGAAACAGGGCCCTGTGGAAATCAGAGTCAAAACATCACTAAAGATCTGATGGATAAATGGTGATGTTTGATTGGAAAGGTCGCTCTTGCATTCTTGAAACTCATAAACCCTTCAAGACTGAGCAGTTCATATTGTTCTTCCTTTTAGGTAAGAAAGTATTTCCCAGGTATTCAAGTAGTAAAAAAAAAAAAAAAAAAAAAAAAAAAAAAAAGCCAGGATTAAGTTATCTGTGCAAACTAAAGTAGTTTTCCTTGTGAATGGGGATTAGGATAGCTTCTCATCACATGACTGCTCTTGATTTTTCCACAAGTCCCTTAGCTTAATGATTTGCCATTTGCATTACTAATCAATACAGGCTCCCAAGTGCTGTGGGATGTCTGAAAATGCAACACAATCTGTAAATCACTGGGGTGCCCTTGGAAAACATCCCACTGAGTCATCACTGAGCAGGCAAACTGGCGAAAACGAACATCAGCCAGCCCCACAGGTGGGGATATACGACAGGTACGGGGGTCAGAGGGATTTCCTTACCCTCTTGGACTTCTCCAGGAGCACATTAACCACAGGAGGAGCTGCCACACTGCACTGGTGACACTCCAGCCATTTCTGTGGAGGTTCTAGCTTCTTGGTACAAATGCTGGGAAGATGTGTTGTTAAGCTCTAGAAAGAGGTAGTGCACACTTGCACACTTGCCCATATTCCTCTCTCTAGGAACACTCCAGGATTGTTTTTATCTGAATGCTCATGTGATTGACAGTAAAGCAGAACCGACCACCCCCGTACCCAGAGCAGGGCTGCAGTCTTTGCATTAATCACTGCATGTGGCACATTCTCCTCTCTGGAAAAGGCTTGTGGCTGGTAATTTACAGCCTTTGCCAGCCCATCCTTGTTCAAAGATTCATGTCTTTCCAGCACTGGTGAAGAGCATCCCTTTTCTGAGCTTTTTGGTGAAGCTGGGTTCCCTCTAATGCTGCACATTCCTGCTGGACCTTTCCTTGCTTGCTGTGAACCAAGGCTGTCCTTCCTTCTGGCCTGATCAGCACAAGTCGGCTCAGACTTGAATAAAAGCACAGCATTTTTACTGAAGGGTCTTCCAAGTCCAGCCCAGCCTCTCGTAGCTCCTGGGTGTGGCAGCGAAAGTGAGGACAGAGGCACAAGCTGGCAGAGCAGGACTGGTTAGATAGCTCAGCACCATGGTGACACGTCCCTTTTTGCCTGGTTGGTTGTTTTTCTTGCTGTTCTGGTGTGTTTGGATGATGTCAGGAGGGGACATGTCACAGAGCCTGACTGCTCCTGCCTGTTCCTTGTTCTTCCTGGTGCAACCTTCCAGGAGAGCCAAGCCACCCTCTTCTAAGCAGTTTCCAAGAATTGGAAGTGAACGGGGGGTTTTTTTCATCAAAATGCCTCAATGCCTTCATTTCTCAAGCAAGTGGATTTGGCTTTCTGATGGAAGACTGTGATTGTGAGAGCCCTCCCTGCATGGACTTTTTTCTTTTACCGTCTTCCAAGCAGATTTGCCCCGCTACGACTCTTGTCTTGCAAAGGCAGGAAGGCTCCTGGATTTCCTGTCTTTACCCAATGGACATCACTTAGCATCCAGCCAGAAGGCTTGGTCAGGATGAAAACAATACTGAATTTTTCAGGTCTCATTTATTTAAGAGAGTGAAACGTCTTTCTTCTCAAAGTGCTTCTCTTTAGCTTTCATTTCCTGTGCACAGGGTAGCTTTGTCTCGAGTACAATAATTAAGTTGTTGACCTTCCTTAGAGGTCAAACATAGCTTCCCTTTAGAGAAAGATAAAAACAAGCAATAATAGATACTTTGACTGGTTTAAGATACTTGGTCTGGTATCTGTGATGTTGCTCTAACTTCTGCTGGATATTTTTCTCAAGATAATTCAGGGTGACATGCTGTTGATCCATTTATTTTGGTAGGAACGTAGTATTTACTGGAGTTGCATTTTCCCCATTCTTCAGGAGAAAAAAAAATTCTATCATCACCTTCAAAGAGCACGAGGTAGCATGCATATGGTCTAATGAGAATGTTTCATGGCATTTTAAAATGGCATTTTTACCCTATATTGGTGATTTTCTTTTTTTTTCTCATCATCTGAGAACATTTTTTCAAGATCAAAAATAAGAACGGAGAAGCCCAGACATGTTCATGCATTATACAAGGCAAATTGCCATTCTTTTCAAATTGCCTTTTTTTTTTTTTTTTTTTTTTCTTGGTATGTCAACATTCACATTCCCCTCCTTTTGAAATTGAACATTTCTAATTTTTATGGTTTTCTTTAATTCTTGTTTACTTGTTTTCAAATATGACTGCTAGTTTATATTAATGTTGCTAATAGTCTGATGTTACATTCCATATGGGATGTGAGGTGATGCCAGCAGTTCGGTTCCCAGGACCGTGTGCCTAAGTGAGGCACTGGGATCATCTGGTCAGCCTGAATAAGTATTAGCAACAAGTTTGTCTTCTTTTTCTTTTTTATGGAAATGTGAGATCCTGTCCACGGCATGGAAACTGGGGGGGTTGGATTATGCTTTACAAACTGGGCAAGAAATGGAAATGGCGGCAGGTGGAAGAAACCCGTGAATTCCAGCGATAGGAGGCTTGGTTGTTCATTTGTGCAAATGGCAATAGATGCTGGAATTGTACAGCACGTGGGAGGAAGGAAAAGCAAACAGGCATCCACCCCAGCTACTGGAATAGGATGGGGCAGCCTTTATACTTTTGAATTACTGCACCTTCTGTTCTAAACCCTCATATTTATTCCCTGTAACCTTCTTATCCCTTCCAGAAGCTTTTTTTCAGACATTTAGATTTCTTTTTCTGGAGCAGGCAGTAGAATGAAGTCTGAAAGGGCAAGGTATAGAGGCATAAAGAAGCACAAATGAATATTCTCTTGGAAGAAAGAGAACCAACTCCCATCACAGCCGAGACCAAAGTTCACTCCATTTCTTGCTGTTGTTCCACTTCATGGCTATTAATACATAAGCCATACCCTCCTCATTCACCAAAACCCTTAAATTCATCACACTGTCCCATCATGGCAAATTAAAGTCAAATATGCCTTAATGACAGAGGGGGTTAAGTGGAAAAAGTCAGGCCTAATCAAAGACTCTTTATTTTTTTTGTTTTGTTTCTGAAGCAAAAGAGCAATGCCGGTATCTAATTTTGGACCCCAGGGAAATGCCTCGATACTGAAGTGGTCAGCACCACGTACAAATTCAGCGGGAGCCTGGTATTCCCCACTGCCAGCAGGCATTCAGACTTGTGTGGGCACCCCTCAAAACCCCTAACTAGAAGCTATGGTTGCAGTTCCTCCAGCCATTTCAGGGCTTTGTAGGTAAATGTGGTCCAGCAGCATCAAAAGGCAGTTCTGTTTCTAATAAAGATTAAAAAATATTTTTGAATGACCCTCCTTGTTCCTTACTATTATACGGTATTAAAATATAAGAGCGCAGCCAAGGAGAATAGAAAACAAAGAGAAAAGCCTTTAAAAAAAAATTCCACATTTTTATATCCTTTCCCTACTAACCCACCACAGAATTCGAGGGTGGGGGATTCGAGGGCTGAAAGAATCTTCATATGGTGCCAAAAATTCCCCACAGATCTCTCTGGTCCCTCAGCATTTGGCTATTTAAAGCAAACACATTGTGTTTTAGATGCTAGTTTGGATCCATTTTCCATATGAGGAGGTGGGATGTAATTAATTAGCTGTTCTTTTGATTTCTAAGTATCACATGTACATTTCATAAGGGCATGTACTTTTGACAGAGGCTGGAAAAAAAGGAAATAAAATACAAGTTGCACCAGTTAAGTCTTCTGGGTACAAATGATGGATCAGCAGGGGATTATCATGTGTATCTTATTGCTACCAATGTTGATTGAGTCACATGAGTGTTAGTACAAACCTAGGGGAAAAAAAAAAAGAAATCTGGATGAAATCACAGTAACAGAGTTTAAAGTGTTTATTTTAGTCATAATTGCACTGTTTTTACACAATGTCTTTGATCTGTAGGTTGAAAAGAGGCAAAGCCAGTAGTCCACAGTAGAAGTAACCAAAGATAAACTTCTCTGTACAAAACAAAATGAAAACAAAATTAAGTCCACAGTCAGAGATACACACACGAACATATAGAGCTGGGAGGTGAAAACCAGGCTTCAGCATGCCAAAAACTACAATTCATTGCCATCTCACCTAATGGGAGTCTCTTTTCTGGATTTCTGCATTTATTTTAACCTTTATGTGGATCACACGCCGGAGAAAATCCCACGTAACAAAGCAGTCATGAAGAAGGAGGGAGAAACCTTTACATCTCCCATCCAACGTGACAAAAATACATAACAGACCTGCAAAACTGGAACAGGCAGCCGACTCCACCGGACCCTTCACGGGCAGAGAGGTCCAGCTGCTCTTGCTCCACGACCCTGTTGGGCACAGATGGTCTTGGAGACCCCTCAGAGGGTCACCTCCATCCTGGGAGCCAAACTCACCATGACAGCAGCAATTTGATGTCTATGGTGACATAATAAAACAACCAAAATGTCTCTTCCTTGAAGAAGCAGCCAAGTCCTCCGTGTCTGCTCTCGTACCAGGACTGGATTTGCTCATCATCCTTCAGAGCCAAAGCAACTGGCCTGTGACCTCTTGGGTCAGGGGATGAACAGAATAAACAAGCCCCATAGTCCCATTTCTCTCTCCCTATTTTTTGCCTCTTTATTTTGTTTCCTAAAGCTAAGGAGCATCCCCTGACCAAAATGCTTGAGGACTGAGGACATAATGATACTCTTTAATTGCACAAGTCCTTTTGTCATCTTTATCTCTACCCAGAGGAGAGGAGGTTTGTAGAGGATCTTCCACTTGGGCAGTAAGCAAACTCACTCTACACAAGGTCTGCTGATGTAGCTGGGAAAACAGGCTCTGTTGCACAAATCCTTTCTCTTGGAGGTGCTCTCTTCTGCTTTGGAAGACCAAATGTGTTTAGGGCATTCGGTGGGCCCCTCCCTGTGCATTTGGTGAAAATGTCTGGGCATTATGTTGTGACTGCTCTTTTCTTTACTCTTCTGCTTGTGTCGCAGTTTTTCCAAACCGATGCCTGGAGGGTTTCGTGCGTGCACGATGGTTCCCCCAAAAGCCCTCTCTGTAAGAGCAGAGGAAAAGGCAGGTTCCTTTGTGGGGCGTTTCAGAGCCAGAGCCTGCCACAGCTGCACCAAAATGCTGAGCAATTCCCCTCTTGCAGAGCTCCAGGGGGGCCCAGGGAGGCTGAGAGAGGCCCGCTCCAACCCTCCCATCCGCCCGCTGTCCCATGCACTGTTGGTCCGTGAATGGATGTAATTGCAAGAGTGAATCACACTTTAATGACAAACGCTTCAAAAACAAAGCTATAAAATTCTTGACTCAGTTATTAACTTTAAATGAATTGTTTAGGTTGTTTCCTTCCACACACCCCACCACTCCCCCCCCCCCATTAACTTATTCTTGAGGGGAATGTATTTATGGAGCCATGTGCTTCTCACATGGTTGAGGCTAAAAATAGCTTTAGAAACTCATTCCAGCTAAAACTTAATTTAAAATGCAGTTTGTCAGCCTAGCACATCGGTCTTTTAGCCTGGTTTCTTTATTTGTAATGATAGCCTTGACCAGTCTTTTGAGGGCTGATTATTTCCGGATTTCCTATACTGTTCCTCTGTTTAATAATATATAAATAAACACATTCCTGAGCTCAAGGAAACCCCCGAATTACATCCAAAATTTATTTTCTCTGTATGGCCTGGACTTCCACTTGGTCAACAAGCAAACTCGCTCTCATAAATAGACACAAGCACTGTGGAGACAGGCAGCACCAGCCCAGGTTTCTTGCTTGGTTTGAGTATTTTTGGGGGGGAGAGAGAGGCTTATCAGTCACTGCAAGTATATTGTCTGAGGAATGAATTGTTTTCCCCATATTCTTTTCAGTCAGCAAATCAGATGCTTCAAAATGTCTGAACCCTCATGGGTCAAATCCTTCTTCTGTTTATTTCAGTATGAAATATTGTCACTCATTTTAAAGAGGAGGCTGTAGCCCATAATAGACAATTACACAATTCCTGGATGAAAGGGATGTTTTCTCCTTGCCCGAGATAATTAAGTCCAATACAGAATCTTTCCATTCCCATCACTAGTTGTTGGTTTTGATTTTTTTTTTTTTTTTTTTTAATTGGTCTTGAGACGACCATGTCCCGAGCTCCAAGGGTTGAAATCCTTTAGAAAGGAGATTTTCAGCCTGCAGGTTATGAATCTTTGGGGCAGCAACAGGCAGCTGAAGAAAGCAAAAGTAATGTCAGTAGGCTCAGGAACTGCACAGGGATCCATGTGAAACAAATGTGGCATTCCACATTAAAAACCAGATGGAACACCACTGATTTTGCTAATATTATGCTATACGGTGGAGGGATTTGGTCACATAAGAACGCTTAGATTTGCAGAGAACTTTTTTGTTCTTCTGGTTTCGACCATTTTCTGTCTGAATCCCACTACTCATTTCTACAGAGTGAGGCATTATTTATTTAAAAGCATGTTCCCTTTTGCTTCCAGAATTCATGTCAATTAATGATGCTGCTTTCTCTCTGTCCAGTAGGATGGAAGACGTAATTTCCCTTTGTGCAAACTAGTTGCTGCTTTACTAGACCTTTTTCAATCCACTTTTATGTCTGTTCCCTTCCTTCCTTTCAGTCGGGGTCCCTCCTCACATATCTGTTTCAGCTTTGTTTAGCTTTATCAGTTTGGGGTTACCTGCTAAATTTAGCAATCACTTCTTAGGTTTATATATATATATATGTGTGTGTGTGTGTGTGTGTGTGTGTGTGTGTGTGTGTGTGTGTGTGTGTGAATTTTTCTAATTAGTCTACTTTTTTTAAAGTTTACTGTTTAAATCATTTTCAGTCAGTGGCAGAATTTTGCCCTTTCAGCCCTGATTGTCTGGTTCACGCCATCAGCTCTAGCAGGAATCTCTCTGCAAGGCCAGGTCAGCGTTGTCTGGTATTTTGCTGAAACCATCAAAGAACACCAGTGGACTGGAGAGGCATCAAATCTCTTTTCGTGTTATTCTTGCAAATCCTTTATTTCTTCAAGGATTGTATCAGCTATTTGACTTGATACTGGTTTCTGCAATAAGTAGGTGCCATCACAGATACTCAGACCAGAACTGTTTGTAGCCCCACTGCTGCCGAGAGGATTGCCACGTGTTTACTAGAGACAGAATCAAAGCTGCCATACTCGACTCATCTGTAAAGATACTGTAGGTTTGATGACCACAAGAAGGAGACAAACCAGAGCAATTTAAACATTTACAGATTGATTTTTTTTTTCCCCCCGAGGTGGTGTCCAGTTATAATCAGTTTTTCAGGCAGTCATAGATGAGTTTCCTTGGGATTCTTGGGGCAAGTTGCAGGCTCGGCACCTTTAACCATTGCTCTTTTTCGTTTATGAATCTACGATCAGCAGCTTGAATTTCACACACATCCGATTGATCTCTTCACGCCTAATGTCTCTAATTGCATTATTAAGCAGGAATGGCCATGCCTTCCAGTCCTTTCATATCCTGTATCTGGTTTGCACATTAATTCACTATTTCAATCGAGGGGTATGGGTTGTGGTTTTTTTTAGCTGAAATGGTTAAATTGGTGAAAACCCTAACGAAAGTGAGGTTAACAGCAAAAGGTGCTTTGTCCTGGTACTGATTATTCCTGCAGACTGGAATTCACTTTGTTTGCATCATCCCTACCTGCAGGGAGGGGGCAGCTACACCCCAGTCATACCAGTTTCAAACCAGAAGAATTAAACTGAGGTAAAACCCTTGTGTCCTTTAGCCTCGAGGAGCAATAGGGAATTTAAAAAGGCAGAAATCAGATTTCAATCAGATGTGAGTAAATGAGTGCTAAAACCTAGCATTTAACGTGAAATTATTTCTTAGCAGCATTTTAATGTGTTTGGAAGGGGCGCACAACACTCGGTACAAAAGGCAGGAAATTCAGAGTTAGCGCCTGTGCTGCATCACCTCCTGCGTGCTGGAACTGCTGTCCTGTGACAGGTTTGGGGTTTGGTGCTTCCCTATTGCCCACGCTGCCCAAATGCACAGTGACACTCCCAAATGCACCTTTCAGGCCTCTTGGTTGAAGCTGAGGAGCTGGGAGATAAAATCTGCGCTCACCAGACTTTGCCTTCTGCTTTGGAGCCCCTTTGCCCTCATTATCTCTCCTGTGCGTGTCATCATTAGCAATGCCAGTTTAAAAAATACCCCGCTAATTCAGTACGCTTGAGCAGCTCGAAATTTGGGGGCTTTAAACGGGTAAAAAAAATGGCAGGGATTTTATATATATATATATATACACACATACATACATACATACATACATATATATATATTTATATATAATTTTTTTTTTTTCCTCTTGCTTTGGGCAGGCAGAGCTGGGTTGCAGCCGAGCAGCTCAGAACCTCCCCGAGCCCAGGGACCAAACCAGAAAATTGCAAAAAAATGGGCATATGTGTTTAATGGAGCTCTGAAAACACAACCCCTGCACACAAACTGTTAAGCATAATCAGGATCTGGAGGTTTTTGCTTCGGCATCTCGTTATGCCCTTTAATGAAACTACTGGCAATGAGGTAGACATTTTTTTCCCCTTTGGTTTGAATTTCTAAAAAGCATAATTTCAGCAATTTTTTCTCTGTTCTTACACACACACACGCACAAATTGCTTTAGACAGGAAGAAATTGCTTTAGACAGGAAGAATTTTCTAAATTGAGTTAGACTTGAATCAAATAATTGAAAACCTATTTTTAAAAAGCACTGTGGTACTTTGCATTCTTTAAAAAAAAAAAAAAAAAAAAAAAAAAAATCTTGTATTCCCAATTGTTTTTCAGTAAACTTTCTTCGGTCTGTTTAGAGTTCTGCAAGTGTGAATATTCAAATTTCAAACATCTGGCTTCAAAATCGAGCATTTCAGAAGTACTAGGTCCCCCCTTACTGCAGAATTGTCAGTAAAACTTCAGCAAAGACCAACTCTTTTCTTTGCCAAGGGGTTGGTTCTGTATTATTCACTCAAATAGGGTTGGTGTTTTTTCCCATTGCCTGGAATAGGAGCAGAATCCATCCTGAAATAGTAGCCCCCCCTGGTTTAATCCATGACAAGAGACAAACAAATAGACCCTTTGAAATGAGTTTCATCTTTTGTGTCCCATTTGTTCTCTGAAGCAGGTGTCAATTGGATCTTTTCCTGTCTGTCTGTGGTTGAAAAGCAACACGTTTTAGTTAAAACCCACTTGTAAATTGTAGTATTTTACAGAAGAACTCCCCCGGGGATCTACTAAAAAGCTACTTGAGTTTAAGAACCAGAAGTCAAAAAAGGGTTAATTTGCTTTCCCGGCCTCCTTCTCTCCCTTTCTCATTCTGTTTCAAGTGGTTTCTTGTTTAAAAAAGATTTCTCTGCTTATATGTCTCTTACTGCATATGTCTCCATATACAGTAAAAAGATTCTTCATACGCAGGGTCTGATCCTGCCTGCACCGAAGTTCATTTATTTGTAAATCATGGAAAAGAGTTTCCTTTTATAGTGGGCCCAGCCACAGATTTCCTATTTTCTCGAGCCAACAATCTTATCAAGAACCTGCTTTGTGGATCTAGGGCTCGAAACTGCCTCAGAGTTTTTAATCTCGTGAAAAGGTGACTCTGGAACTAAAACTGCAAGAAGCTGGCCCAACTGCCCTGCCAGCAGGACTGACTGGTTGGCTATCCAGAAAAAAAAAAAAAAAAAAAAAAAAAAAAAAAAAAAAAAAAAACACAAAAAAACCCCACCAGCAGCTTCAACAATAAGCCCACAAATGTCACGTTTTGAAAGAGTGGCATTATGTGTAAGAAAATGCACTGGAAATGTCTAAAATGCTACGTGATGCAGCTGCACAAAATGAGCAACTTCTTCATCACCTCCTGAGGCCAATTCCGACTGCACGAGGATGTTACTAATGAACGGGGAAGAAAAACCTTCGTTTGCTCCTTAGCAGCAAGTAACCCTCTGGGTCAGCAAGGAGGAGCTCCAGGTATCGCTTTTTTCCACGCCGTTGTGTTTCACACTTGCTGTTGTCTTCAGGGTACCAGAGGAGTGAAAATCTTCTACAGGCAGTCCAGCTGCCTTGAATAAGCACCTCCTTTGATCTGCAGGTACCAAAGGGCTGCACGTCAAAACCATTCTCCATCCCTCTCTCCGGGTGCTGAGCGTGGCTGTAAAGCCACCACAGCCGTGCACGGAGGAGCCTCCAGCCAGCCCAGACCCCAGCACGTTGCCCAAAACCTCTGCTCCCTCTGGCAGGACCAGGGGAGATGTTTGTGTGATTTCCCCAGCGCCTGGTGAGCGTCTGCGCTCCCTGCCTGCTATTCACCACCAGTCAGGTCTCTGCAAAAGCTCTCTGGGCACCCTTCTGCAGCTCCTCTCTGAGCTCTGACCATCCCATTCAGGACCTCTCAGGCTGCCACCATTCCACCATGGACAGTGGGTGAAGCTGCTGCTGTCCAAACTGCGCCTGAGAGCACCAGCAGTGTGCACATTTGTTTGCCAGACAGCGCACTGGGTAGCAGAGAACGGTTTTCTTAGAATTAAATACTTCAAAAGAGGTCCCAGACTCTGTTTTCTTTCTCTGTTGCCTTATTTGACATAAAGTCATCCTCCTTTAAAGTCACATTCCCCAGTTATTCCTGGCCTCTCCTAGCTGGGACATTCCCTAGGGAGTCCCTCACTATTTGGTGTTGAGAAGATTATTATTATTATTATTATTATTATTATTATTATTATTATTATTATTATTATTATTATTATCCTCTGTATTATTATTTTAGCTACTGAGGTATCGCAGACGTGGGCACTGCCATGAGGAACACTGCACTAAGGGAGGACACAAAAACAGCCTGCACCTCAAACCTGCTGGGAGGAGCAGCTAAGCCTCCTTGGAGAGGGAGAAATTTCAAATTGACTGCTGTCCTCCTGCCCAGGAGAAATTAATTTGACACCTCAGCAACTTAATAAAAAGCATTAAACACATTTGCTGGTTAAAATGATTTTTTTCAGCTGCTGTAGTAACTCTGAGCCTCTTCTTGCTGTTTCCTTACAGCCTTTGCTGAGCACGTTGTCACAATCCCTACAGAGCAAAGATTTCCTTCCCATAAGAGGTTTTTCCCTGCATTTCAGAAAATGTGTGTTTTGAAAGACCGGTCACAGATCATTCAGATGTCTCTGCAGGGAATGCAGCGTTCGTCATCAGGCTCAGATTTGGGGCACCAGCAGCTCTCAGAGAAAGGCAAACGGCAGGTGAAGAACCTGCCCTCACTCTCCATGTTTCTGCCACCTTTGTTGAACAAAGTCCTTCTCTAAGGACAGGATTGTGGCAGGATTTTTTTCCTCCTGCTCAGCTTGTGGTATGCTTACCTGGGAACTTCTGCTTTCTAGGAGAGAATGTTTATCATTAGCACTATTTGGTTCCTAAAGCACTGGCTCAAAAATCGGGCCGAGAAACTTTGGTGTAAATTCAGCACTGCAGTATTTAATTACTGGAGTATTAGGATGTGCAGGTTTCGAAACCAAATGTTTCACTGATGTGGCATAATTTTGACTTGACAAAGCACTGGGCAAAGACGTTAGGAAATGCAAAGTGTTGGCTACCAAGCAGAGGAACTGACTGGGCAAAACCAATAAAATAAAGCCCCTTGATCCCCTTTCCAGGAGGTATAGCCAGACTAGGCAGATCCTTACCTGTGCCAGCGCAGAAATTCACTAAAAGGAGTTCAAGTCCCTCTGCACAGGCTCTGCTATAGGTGTGTTCAATCACCCAAGTGGAGCCAGGTGACACTTAAAACCTGAAGCCATCCAGAAATGAGCACTATTTTCTTCACCTCTGGGAATGAAGGCCTTCCTGCAAAGGACACAGGTAAACTCTTCTTTTAGGAGACAGGCCTTCATCTCACCTACCACCACAGGATGCGCTGTGAAATCCTCCTTTCCCTTTCCTGATGCACAGCTGTCCTTCAGCCTGAACTGGGCTTCTGGTTCCATTATTATTATTATTATTATTATCATGTTTCTGATCTCCAGAGTCACAAAAAGTATGAAAAAAAGCCAATTGCGAGCCAATAATGTGACATTTTCCATGCAGAAGTGAAGGGTTGAAAACCATGGGTGCAGAAGGTGTGAATTGCTCTGTTTATCTCTATTTGTTGGGGTTTTTTTTAACTCTCAAAAGCTCTGGCTGCCACGCTGCTGGACATAGGCCAAGGCCTGTCAGAAGCCATGGAAAAATTCAAGCCTCAAACAACACCTTAGGGTAATTTACAGCTTTTTCAGCCATCAGCTGTGCCAGGATCACCTCCTTCCTCTGTACTCAGCTCCCACCAGACTTGTTTGGGTACTGCAGACAGCCTGCACAGGGTGAGCTGCAGCCTTATTTGTTATTTTACGTAATAATTTGAATTTAGTGATAAATCTGGCTGCCCTGGGCCAGGGGGCCAGCTCTGCCACATGGCCGGTGCTCCTGCCAGAGAACCACCAGGAACCACAGCAACTCAAACTCTGTTTGAAAAACTCAGCTCCATCCACCAACTCAGGCACTTCTGCAGAGCTAAAACTCTCTTCAGAGGAAAGGCATCTGCTGGTTTCGCAGTATTTCTCCAAAGAGGCAAAAATTGCCTTGTGGCAAGCTCTTGTGAAAGCCAGCAGGATCTGGAGTCTTTGGGCACTCCGGAAAAACCTTGCCTGGCACGCTGGTTCCCACAGTCCCACACTGCCACAGCTCGGCAAACGCTCCAGTGCAGCTGCACATCACTGGCACAAAAATGTGCAGCAAATTGAAAAGTGAAAATGTGGCAGAGCGCAAAATAAAGAGAATTTGGTGTTAAAAAACCCCCCAGCCTAGCAGTTGGGGAACTGGGCTGGACTGTTTTCTCTGTTTTCTCCATTTCCATGTTCCATAATCCAGACTTGTTATACATTTCCGGTTTGGCTTCCAGTTTTAATAAAGTGGCTGCCGAATTTCCAGCCTGTCACACAGGCACTGCAGAATTCAGCAATCTTGACCCCAGCTGGTGGCAAAACATGTAGATGGGAAGAAAAGCACCGGTCTAGGAGAAGCAGGAAAATGGAGAAGTCTAAGCTAATCAGCTCATTTAAAAAGAGGGTGGTTACTATTCAAGCAGTGATTTATTGAGATAAAGGAACCATGAGTCACAGAAAGACTTAGGTTGCCTGCAGGGGAATGTTATTCTTTTTTCTTTCCTTTTTTTTTTTTTTTTTTTTTTTAAGAGAAGACCCTTGTGTGTGCATGCAGCTTACAGCTAAGAGGTTGGAGCTAGGAGCTAATCAGCCATTCTGTCTCCTATCTGCTGATCTCCTGGCGTTGGGGGAAGGGGAATGTGGGTAAACAGGCATTAAATTCCACCGGCAGGCGACGGGGAAGGTATTCCTCATAAGCAGCATCCAAGATGATGAGCCTTAAAGCAAAGCCCCTGTGAGGAAGCAGGGGAAGAGGCAGGGAAAGCTTTAACCATCTGTCTCAACCCAGCCTTGCTCAATGCTTGCCAGAGCAGAGGTCACCACCAACAATAATAACCCTGGAGAAGCCAGACGTATGCTTTCCATTCACCAATAATCTACAAAGCATCTTAGGGTGAAATCCTGGCTCCTCTGAAGTCAATGGGAGCTTTGCCAACGACTTCAGTGGAGCCAGGTTTTCATCCCTGATAAATTTAAAGCAACCCCCAGGCTTAAAGATGAAACAACGGCATCCTGGGAGTGGGTGCGGGCTGAGGAGCAGCAAGGCTTCTCTGAAAAGCTGTCAGACCTTACAGACAGCATGCTTGCACAGTCCTGGAGCAATACCAGGACAGACAATAAAGGGGTAAAGTGGACAGTCAGGGAAACACCGATAATTTTTAGCTGCTGGGACTGCTTCAGTATAGGACCCCAGTGAGTCTTGATACTGTGACATAAAACCCAGTGGTCCTTCTCACTTCTGAGATAAAGCATATAAAGTGAGTTACATTGGTTTATAACATATCATACTGATTTTTTTTTTTTCTCTCCTTCTCATCCAGCCATCTTCATGTTGGCCTTGAAGGCTGTCACCTGGTGGCACTCATCCAAAGCGAGGATTTCTCACACTTGACCAGGTACAATCAATGAAATGAACTAATTAATTAGGAAGGCCCAGCCACTGCAATGTGCTGTGTCTCAGTTCAGCAATACTTTGGTTTTCAGGACTCAACACCAAGTGCAGGTGCCTGCACAGTGGTGGAGAGGGGCTGGTCCTGGGCATTGTGGTGGACAGTACGTGGGGTGATAAGCTGCGATGGCCACGGCAGGAGACAGGAGCATCACCATCAGGACATGTCAGCAAGGACATCACAAATTCAGCCCTGGGCAGAGTTTGTTGGCCTGGGGCACTGAAGGTGGTACAGTGGTGCTTTTGTTGGCAGGCTGGTGTAAGGGAGACCCTGGGCCCCTCCTCTGGCAGTGTCATGGCTGTAGCCAACAGGCTCCTGAAACACCTCCCTGGAGAGAGTCCTGTGCCATGAGGAACACGGGATCTGTGAGCTGTGGGGTATCAGAGGAGCTCCCACAGCTTACTGACTGACATCACAAGAGCTGAGCCACACCACCTGACCGGGCACTACAGTGGTCATCAAAGAGCACCAAAGGGCTCAGGGCATTCTCCCCGGCACTGGTGAGGAGATGGGAGTGCACAGGAGCTGACTCTGCCTTTACCATGGAAGGGAAGAGAAATGGAAGGTAAAAGCTGGGGGTGGAGGGGTGAGGTGTGAGCTGTGAACCTTCACAGGGAAGGAGCTATCACAGGAACACACCTCTCTTACCCTAGCACCACTCTCAGACCCACTTGCTGATCCACCTCCCTGCTGAGGATCCATGACCGTATCCCAGGAGCAGCGTCCCCCTCAGGATAGCTATGGATCTCCTCTTCCGGGTCAACCCCGGCTTCATTTTCCAGGGACTAAAAATGGCAGCTGCTTGAGCAAGTGTCCACCCAGCTGGGAGAAGAGAACTTTCCCCTTTGCTTTTAAACCCATCTCCCCTGCAGGTCTTGATTCAGCCGCCTGCATTCACCGATGAAGCCATCTGCTGATGGAACAGCGTTTGTGAATTCAACCAGGCATCTCCAGAGCATGTGTGTGCACACCCCTGCCTGGCTGCCCCAGACAGCCACGCAGGCAGCACTGCCATTCCCAAGTTGCCGCTTTTACACCAGCTTCTTTCCCGTTGGAAGAGGCTTTGGTTCCTCTCTGCCGCCCGCTCGCAGCTGAGAGCAGCGGCGCTCTGTCCCTCCCCGGCTCTGCACAACAGCTCGAGGCATCGACGTGCCACGAGGAGACGCGCACCAGTGCGGGCCCACCTCATCTGGATTAAAGATGTCTCTTGGTTCCGTTTCACGAGGCAAGGGAGAACTCGCGTTGCCCAGCGCTCGGCGGCAGATCCGCGTGTGTGTTTTAAACCAGACTGTCACTCAGGCTGTTTCGCATTACGAGCCCTCAGTCTCGCTCTGGCTGTCGATTTGGACTATTAGGCTCTGAAATATGGAACTCGTGGGCCAAGTTTCCACTTTTCTTCAGCAGCTGGGATCCACTGACAGCCGCTAGGTACGGTCAGACTTTGGCAAACCTGCAGGACGCTCGTGCCCCTTGGCTGCCGAGCCTGGCCCCTGGAGCTGCCCTGCTTCTGCTCGCTGCCACCAGGATCACAGCAAGGGCGGCAGGAGGAGAGCCAGGGCTGAGCGATGGCAGCTGAGGTAAAATCAGTGCTTTTATCTTCTCAGTATGTTGATTAGTCCAAGGAATGTTTGGGTTAAAAAAAATAATAAAAAAAAAAAATAAAAAAAGGCACCACATTTTTTAAAAGCCACGTGACAGCGCCACAGGCTGCTGTGGCTTCATGCAGTATGGGATAGCTCTGTATGATCCGAGAGCATCGGTGCCACACCGGGTACCTTTCGACAAGTGATTTCACGAGATGGGAAATGCACTCAGGGCAGACCCATGGGAGTCCCTACCCTGCACAATCATCCGTGCTGATCGCTCCTACTGCAGCGCTAACATCTTTGTGGATTTAAAAATCCTTAAATCTGAAGGGTTTGAGGCTTGCGGCTTTTGGTCACGTCTTTAATGATACCCCAGTGCAATTATTTTAACCATGCTCTTGCCTGATTCCTGCGCAATCATTGACAGTGGTTATCACTGGAAGGGTACGAGACGTCATTCTGACTCGCTCTCGACCACAGCCTTCAGATGCTCCAAGACCTGCAAGAAACCTCCCGCGAGCCCTGGCTCTCCTCATGCCCCAAAAGTGCCAGTTTTCCAGGCGGGGCACGGTGCAGGCTAAGGCTCCCATGCTGTGCCTCAGTCCCAGCTGGCACTGCAGGCTAGAGGAACACCTCACCCTTACCTTGCAGGAAACCCTGCGGAGGACACTGGTCTCCAGATGCAAACGTTTCAGTCTGAGGGATACTTTTCGCCCAGTTCAGACATTTTAGACCAATTCAGCCTCCTAGCTGTCACATACAGATTGTTCATATCCTCACTTTTACATGTTCCCAATCGTGCAAGAATGACAACAAAGATTCCCAAACTTTTTTTTTTTTTTTTTTGGTTAGGTGGCTCTTTATTTGTGCTTCAAGTTGATTTGAGCCGTGTTTGTTCTTGCTACACTGAGCTGCACCTTGAGCGCTCACAGAGATCCAGCTCCCTCAGACCGGACGCTGAGATACTGACTCAAGTGATAATCCAACCCTCGTTTTCACGTATTTTCAAGTCCACATTACTTTTAAATTTGAGGGCCTCCCATCTGAGAGAGAGAAAGCTTTTTCCACAGCACTGACACAGGTCAGCAACCAAGAGGAAGAGTAAGGAGTGTCAAACGCCAGTGGAGTCCCACCAGGGACGCACAGACCGACTGAAAGGGACATGTCACTCCCGGGCAGATCCATCCCAGCCGAGCAGAGACGGCAGTCGGGACGCAAGGTGCAGCCGTGTGCGGGATGGGGTGCGGGGGCAGCAGTGGGGTGTCCCGGCAAAGCAGGGCACGGAAAGGAGCAGGTCGGGACGGGGAGGAGGGGAGCAGGGTCGGGGGGGGGGACACACGCTCGGCTGGAGCAGGAGCTGCAGAGAGGGCGAAGGAAAAGGGGGGGAGCAAGGAGGGAGGACAGCAGGGGAAGGAGGCAGGGCAGTATAAAAGCATCCGACACGTACCTCTCCCGACACAGAGCGAGGGGGCGAGAAAGTGGGTCTGGAAGCAGCAACAGCAGCAGCAGCAGCAGCAGCCAGAGGAGCGGCAGCCGCTTGCAAACACGCACGCACGGTGGCAGGAGAGAGTGCGGCGCGACCCCTGCCAGCCCTAGGGCACTGGAGGGAAGAGAGAGGAGAGATGGAGCCAGGTATCCAGCTCCCCGGGAGGGAAGCGGGCAGCTGAAGCTTTTTGCCGCCCCTCGTCCTCTGCCCCCTGTCCCACTTCCCACGGCTGATCCAGAGGGTAGAGAGGAGGAGGAAGAAGAGGAAGGGGGTCGGGAGAGAGAAGCCGCAATCTGCCCCTCTTTTTCCCCGGGGAGCTCGCAGCCGCCGCGCCGAGGGCTGGCAGCCGGCGGGGGTGGCGGCGGGGCCCGCTCCGTGCCCCCCGCTCCGCCGGGGGCCGGGGCAGCGCGGGCCCGGCGGGGCGGGCAGGGCAGGGCGACGCCTCGACGGGCGACGGGAGGGGAGGGGGGAGCGGCGGGGCGGGCGAGGACACGGCGGCGGCGGCGGCGGCGGCGGGGGAAGCTGGTCCAGGGGCCACCCCCATCCCCGCGCGCGGAGGGAGGCGATAGCCCCGAGCTCTCTCCTCCCCTCGGAGCGTCCCGGCTTCCCCGCCATGTGAGACTCGTCCCCGGCCCCCCCGCCTCGCTCTCCCTCCCTCCTCCCTCTCCCTCGCACACACGCTCCCGTCTCCCCCCGTCCTCGCGGCGTCTCCCCGCCGGCCGCCGAGCCCCGCCGCTCTCCGCCGGCCGCCGCTCCCCGAGGCGGCGGGGCTTCGGCCGCCCGCTCCCCCCTTCCGACGGCCCGCGGTGCCTCTGGCTTGCAGGGCTGCCCGCGGAGACGCCGCCGGCCGCGGGTACCTGCCGCCCGCCGCCGGGCAGCGCCGGGACTCTGGCCGCCGCCGCGGCATCCCGCCCCGACGTGGCTCCGCCGTGGTGCGGCGGCCCCCGCTGCCGCTGCTGCTGCTGCTGCCTGCTCCGCTGCCCCGCGCCCGCCGCCCGCCCCGCCGACGCCGAGAGCGGCGCGGTCCCCGCCGCCCGTCCTGCGGCTCCCGGGGCCGGGGCCGGGTCCTGGGCCGCTCCGGCGGCGGCTTCCGGCTGCGGCGGCGGCCGGCCGCGGCTCCTCCTCCTCCTCCGCCTCCTCCGCGGCCGCCGCCGCGGGGCCCTAAAGCCGCCCGGCTCAAGAGGATGGTGCGGCTGGCGGCCGAGCTGCTGCTGCTGCTGGGGCTGCTGCTGCTCACCCTGCACATCACCGTGCTGCGCGGCGGCGGCGGCGGGGAGCCCCGCGCCCCCACGGGCAACCACAGCCAGCGGCAGGTGAGTGCCGAGTGCCGCCCCGCCTCCCCCCACCATCCTCCCCGCGTCCCCCGGGGCCGGCCGGGCAGCGCGGGGCTGGCCGGGATGACGGGGGCCGGCGCCGTGCACCTGCCCCGACCGCCGCATCCTCCTCCTCCTCCTCCTCACGCCGCCCGAGGGCTTTCCCCGGGCGCTTGCGGGGTGTCCCCAGCCCCCCTCGGCTGTGCGCTGTCGGGGACAGCGGTGGCCGAGGCGGAGCCGCTCCGGCGCCGCGGTTCGATGCCGTGCGGGAGACGTCGGGGCCGCTCCACGCGTGTTCCCGCACCTTGGGAGCCTGTGGGGCAGGGAAGCGGTGGAAGCGGCCGTGTCAGCGGCAGCCCGTCGTGGGGGACGGCATTCCCTAGAGTGAGGGGGAGCAGATAGGTGCACGGTCTCGGGAAATAGTGGAACTAAGCGTATGGCTGTCCTTGGAAAGCATAAAGAGACAGGCTGACGTTCAGTCCCGAAACAGACACGAAACTTAGGGAGATAAGTGCTTGTGATGTGAAGGACGGTGCTTGTGACCCAGCTAGCCCATTCCAGTCTTCAAAAGACTTCTCCCATGAAACTGAACTGTGCATTATGTCCACCAGATTTAAAGGACTTTTGGGTTTTTGTTCTGTTTCGGTATTTTTGCCGGTCGTTCTTTTCATTCGGTATCACATGTTGCCCTTCATTTGTAATGGTTGGAGACGGTGACCAAAGCTGCACAGCATCCCCTGACAAAGCTTGTAAATCTCTGGTCACTTGCATGTGCCCTGGACAACTCTCTTCCCCTGTATCCAAGTGGTAAAACAAAATCAACTATCAGGTCACTGACAGAAAAAATGTCTAATTATTATCACCGTAAGTTTATGTGAGCCGTCCATCATCTGAGTAGGAATCATAGCTCCAGCAGAGTGTAAGAGCCAAGGAAAAGTGAGGAGAGTGCAGGCTGCACTGGTCACTGAATGCATGGGATCCCCAGCTGGTGGCCCACAAAATGAACCCGCTAGCCACGGGAGGGAACCCAGAGCTGCGGGCTCAACATCCCGGTGGCAGCCTGGAGTCAGGTCCCCCTACCCCAGAAAATCTCCTGCTGAACTTGGTGGGAGTCCTGCCTTGGAGTGCTGGGCACTGTAAGGCCCCACCATGCTGCCTCTGCAGTTTTATCACCGGCTTGACATTCCAGGATGTTTTTTTTTTAATATCTGCAAGATTTCTGGTAATAATGTTTTATAAATGATGCTTTCTTTCCTCATGGGCACCGGGAATGCCTTTTAAAAATGATGTTCCCTGGAAAAGTAAATTCGGAGAGGTTTTTTATGAGGTGTTTGCTATCATTAGAATAACCCTGAATTTGCCTTTTCTTGACAGGCTTGTAGCATAATGAGAGAAACATCTGGGCAAGTGGGAACTCTGGGTGATGCCATTTCCCTGAGGAGCTCCTTTTAGAGCGCTGTTGTGAGGTTAGGGTGAAACAAGAGGAAAGTCATCTTCAGATAATTAACCTGGATTATTATCATTGTAGCTGGCTGTCTCGTGAAAACCTGTAGATTGCTGGCTTACAAGAATTTTTTTTTCTGTCCAGTGATGTTTTACAGATTACCTTAATAAACTCTGTGCCTTTAAGCACCGTGATAGCTTTAGCAGCTCATATTTTCATAACGTTTTGCCATTTGTAGAATTGAAATTTTTATATACTTCCCGACTCAATTGATTCTGCAGCTATGCATTTGAGAGACCGTGTCTGTACAAAACATTATGGGGGGAAAGGATATTGATTAGAGCAATTGGTTAAACAGATGGGAGTCCATCAATTTTCTGGTTTTATAACTTCCAGGGATTCCGTTGCTTAGCTGGGTTCTATTGCTTTAGAAAGTTGCACTTAAGCAGGCAGATGCTTCCATTCAGAGCATCACAATATAGATCTCCATGGGAAGTTCGCACTGGGATCTTCTGATTCTGGCAGGTTTTGGGCTCTATCATGGCACGTGCTGAGGCAAAATGCAAAATCCTAGTGCACTGCACTCAGAGGGGGAGAATCAGCGTGGGAAAGGAAGCTACAGGAACTCAGACCTGTTGATACCAGCACTTCAACATCTCTCAGGGCTTTTCTGCCTTGGTACGTCTGTGGGGAGGGAGTGATTGTGAGAAGTGGGTAGATCAGCGTTGCATTTGATGAAGTTTCTCTTGAAGAGGTGTGGCAAATCCAGGAAAGAGTAATCTTTGGAGCAACTGTTTATAGATGACTTTTTGTAGCAAAAGTCCCTGGCAATTATCAAGCGGAGGATATGGTGTGTGGGGACTTGGGCAGCGTGTTTGCACAGGTGAGGTGGTCAGAATTGGGTCCTTTTCACATAAAACAGATTCAGGAAGAATCCTTGGTAATCTTAAAATGTTGTTGGAGATTTAAATAGTCTAAAACACTTGTAAGCACTTGAAGTCTGATCCAGTAAGGAAGGGCTTTTCTTTCTCCCGTCCCTCGGTCCTTCAAATGAGGGAAGGATTTTGTAGGATAGGTTTTGATTTCTTTTGGTCTTTCAGTTGGGCTAACCCCTGCAATTAATTAGACTGAGAGATGGAAGAAATACAGGGAAAAAAAAAAAATAAAAAACCACCTTTCTATCCTGAAATGAAACAAGTAATTTTTTTCTTCCCTCTTGTGTTTTTTTCCCCCTTTGGTGCCCTTCCCCACGCTGTGTGTGTCTCCAGAGATTCCAGATGTCTGGGGATTGTCTTGCGCCGCGGTGGCCGGCTGTAAAGGAGCAGCAGCGAGGAGAAAATCCGGATGTGCTCCTGTTGGGTCCCCTTTGGGATGGGTGAGGTGCAAGCACAGGCTCCCTGGGTTCGCTGTTGCGGCGATGGTTGCTGGACCTCGGCGCGGCTGCGGTTTCGTGCTGCTGTTAGAGCTGGGTTGCGGCAGGGCGAACGGACACGGGACGGGAAATCCACACCGGGGTGGTAAAACAGCTCACAGTCTTGAGCTGTGAGAGGGAAACGGCCTTGTGTTGCTCAATCTGATTTTATTTCCCTCCTTCCATCTCTTCCAATGGGGGGAAAAAAAAAAAAGAAGAATTGGTGAGGGAGGAAGGATTTTTTTTTTTTTCTGCTGAGAATTCTACTAGGTATAATTTAATTATCATCCAGAAGCTGTTCTGGAGTATATTTACGAAATAAAGAAGTACAAACTTTCTTTTCTGAAGAGCAAATGAAGCTATATTAAGAGATGGAAAAAAGCAGCCTGGGTATGTTTTTATCTTTTTGCATAGTTCTAAAACCAAGGGAAGGCTTGAACATAAATTTTGGAAGACATTTTTAATACTTTACGATGTTCTAAAATCTGTGCTTTCGGTCTGAGAGAAAATATTTCATCATGAAGTTTATCCCCATCACTTCTAATTTTTCCATAGCAGGCCTTGCACACCAAGAAAAACACTGTTCCCACACCAAGAAAAATGACCTTGTAAAACGCAGTAACAGAGCCACCAACAATATATGCCATAGCACATGAAGTCAGATTCTCCACTAAGATACTTGCAGCGGCATTACATTAGCCTGAAACTTGGTAATCGAGCTTAAAACTGGGGCCGTGTAAGGAAACGTAATTTGAAAAGCAACACAATGCTGTAAACGGATTTCTTTTTTTTATTCTTCTTTTAATCGCCCTGCTCCTGCCCTTGCCCCCCTCTTCAACAAGCGTGCAAGCAATTACAGCGTGTCAGAAACGCTCCCTGAGCCCTACCAGGAAAAACACATTCTGCTGCTCATAAAAGGTTGCACAAGAGCCGCTCTCCGAGCTGCGTGAGGAGCCCTGTAATTTTCTCCCAAGATCCCCAGTCCAACACCATCAGTAGTTTAGCAATGGTGTGCTGTCTGCTACCTTTGCTGGGGTGCACTTCAGTCTTTTCAGGGCTTGTGCGTTCTTGCTGACCCTTGTACCGCATTCAGGCAATTGGCAAAACCATCTCCAGTCGGATACAGTGGCATATTTCAGCTTTCTGGCTCCCTCAGCTAAGCAGGACTCGAGCTGTTTACTTTGGGAGCGTTTTAGGCTCAGTTTTTTTGAAGCTAATTTGAGCTCTGGAGCTTTACATTTGGTCTGCTCTAATAGGAGCCGATCCTCTAAGTCATCTTTGAAAACCTGTCAATTCCACGTTCTGCCTTCTTGTTTTCCAGACCGCCTTCAGCCTGTGTAAGGTGCCAGGAAGTGGATGTACATCATATATTTGCTGTGAACGCTAAATCCTTCTCTGCCTTAAGAGAAGTTGATACGTTACACGAATAGCTTTCAGAGCAGGTGCCTTGTGAAGTGGGCAGGCTGATTCTCTGCAACCCAAAATCTCTTTTGGTGGGGGGGTTCCTCGTCGCAGGGCTTGTGCTGTTGTGTGCTTTTTTGGCAGTGGCAGTGAAACCTGCCTGCCCTCAGGTGTTCTGTGTAGGTTCTTAACTCAGGCTCACCCTTTGGCACATGTTCCTCCAGTTATGCACTAAGGTTTAGCAATGGCTTAGGTCGTGTGCGGTTCATTCTCTCACCTCCCAAGGATGGGAATTATGTGTGCTCTTCAGTGGCTTTGCTGATGGGCTGTGGCTTGTTCCAGGATCCTTCCAGGGGTGATTACCTTTACATGTGCTGCTGCTGCATGCATGGAAGCAAAGGATAAAATGGGAAACAAGGGTGAGGACTGAGACTTCTGCACTGAACATTTTCTGGCATCCGTTGCTCCCTGGAGAGATTCTTTCACCTTTCAAACCCAGCTCCCAGAAATCTCCAGAAAGCATTAATTAAACTTCTCTTCATACCTATCCCTTTTGATTAATTTCCTAGCAAACTAAAGTATCCTTGGTGGAAAAGAGCCACTACACCTTCAGGGTAGGATGTGGCAAGATTTTTAGTGTCTTAGACTACTGCAATAATTCAGAACAGGGATCCAAGAATATTTTATTTAGTTATGGCTGCGAGGAGCAATATTAGGCAGGTATGAATGTCACTTCCCGAGTTAAATTTTAGGAAGATCTTTGGATGAGGCACATTTTGCTAAACATCTCTTCAGCTCAACAGCTAACAGTTACTCTACTGCTTTGTCTTGGATCATCACTGATAAATAAATACCTGGCATTAAATCACAATCTCTGTGATCTCTGTCTCTGTAACTACAGGTCAGAGCCATTTTTTTCCTAGTGCTTCATAGTGAAGAGTCTCTTTGAGTTATTTATTTCTGTTTTGAGCAAGATGTAGGATTGTTTTCCATCTCTTTATAGTATTGGGCCATTTGTAAGAAAAAACCAGAGTGTGCGTTGTTCTAAATTCAGTCTGGGCCATCACAAGCGTATTCATGTCCATTCCCATGGTCCTGGAGCCAAACACAAAACACAGTGGCTGCTACGAGGAGAGGTCCAGTGGACATTTCCTTGTTTTGCCTCCTCTCCTCTCCTCTCCTCTCCCAGTAAGCGAGGAGACAGTACAGAGTAAAATCCTCCATCGAACGAGTCTAGAAACGAGAGCACGCACGAAGAGAAGAGAACGGTAGGAAGAGTAAGAAAGAGTAAAGAATCTAAGGCAGATAAGTACGAGCTACGTCGAGGAAGAAAACCATCTCCTCATCTCTCTCCTCTCCTCTCCTCTCCTCTCCTCTCCTCTCTCCTCTCTCCTCTCTTCTCTCTTCCTCTTCTCTCTTTTCTCTTTTCTCTCTTCTCTCTTCTCTCTCTTCTCTCTCTTCTTTCTCCTTTTCTCATCCTTGCCTGTGCTCTGGGGCTGTGTGTGAGGGCAGAGGGGTTAAAGGGGGATCTGCTACCTGCAGGGCCTTGAGCCAAATGGATCCCTCATGGCAATGCAAGGAGTGGTAGGTTTGAAATTGGCTCCTGGGGCAGCCTAGAGCTGTAGAGATTGCCCTTGGTGAGAGTAGAGAGGCCAGGCGTAGGTACGGAGATCCTGGGTGGAGCTGCATTGGTACTTTCCACTTTAGCTCACCTGTCTTGGACAACCAGCACTAGCTCTGGAGCAGCTTTTATTTTTAACTCTTGCTGATTGTGCAGAGAAGTTTGTTCTCCACAGGAAGAGCACAGTTGGTCACGGCAGCTGTAACAGTGACACAACACACCGCTACTGACCTCTTGCTCTTACCTGATTGGCACAGAATTCTCCCCTTCCTTTCTCCTTTGGTTGCCAGCCCTTAGGCTCAGTCACATTTCCCTGTTCTGTCCTTTCCTAGAGCCAGCTCTCCACAAAAACAGGAGGCCTAGAGCTGCAGCTCTGCTGGTGGCCTCAACAATTTCATCGTCATTGTGCTGTGTGGTGCTGGTCAGTGGGTACTCCCCCGTGGTTTGTAACATCGCTGTTAGGACCTGCAGGAAAGTAACAAAGCCCCAGCACTCAGAGGTTTGGCATCCTGAGCTGTTTGACACCTTGCTCTGCTGTGGAACTCCTTTGCTGAGGAGGTGTCTGTTTAACCAATACAGGTGATGTTGGATGTAGATTGGGATTTGGTTTGAATTCAGCATTGTCCTTTTGTCTCTGCTTGTATCTGCGTCATCTCTGTATCAGTAATCGGTGCTGGATTGTTCCAAAATGGTGGAAAACACCATTGAAAAAAACAGTGAAAGAACTGTCAATAAGGTGGCTGTGTTATGTCACAGCACCTGAAAACCTCAGACAAGGTGAAGTGCAGAGGGCCGCAGTACTGATACTGATGCAGGCAATGCAGGCTTGACCTCGTGTGTATGTCTGAAAATCTTTCTGAAATCATATGTGATAGAGATGACTTCTGGAAACCCAGTCATTGCTATGTATTCCAGTGGGAAGAAAAAGTCAGTTTGCAAATCTCTTACCTTTTCTAAGATGCACTGATTAGTGAATAAGAATTTCTCCTTTGTTTTCCTTTGTTATGTAAAAGTGCACAGAAGGCAAGTGCTAGGAAATGCTAGGAAATGATTTTCCCATGCTTCTCTTATGCTTACATTCTTCTGCATCACTTTAAAATCTTGAAATACACTCATATTTCAAATATATGTCTAGACAATTGAAATGTTTCCTTACAAAAGCATAAACCTAAAAAATTGAAGCAATGTAGTTTTGCTTTGTACTTAGGTCGTGATTTAGCAGCTTTGGCAGGTTTAACTGTCAGGGCTGGTTGCTTTATGCTCTTCTGTGTGTCTTGCCAGTCTTCTTTGCAGACAGATGTGGTAGTACCCAGTTGTGCCTCATTTGTCCTCCTCAGGGCGTTGGTTAGTGCTTATTTGGTCCTTTTGTTACGACTCTTACCTTGCTGTCTGCTTTAAGACCACACTGCATAAAAGCCCTTTGAATTGACTGAATAGCGTTCAATAATCAGAAAAGATGACTTTTTAAAAGTTTTATTTTTCAATGGTGTATTTTTTTTTTCTTTATTTTACTTTTCAAATCTCAAACCAAGCTTGTGGAGGTTGAGGTTCCAGTCTTGCGGTGTAGCTTGTGAGCGATGTGCAGTGCAGCGGGTCTCCAGCCTGAACAGAGGCACTGTCAGAAAAAAAATAATGAAGTGTAGCTTTAAAGCGAAAAATACTGAGTGCTTCAGCAAAAGGCAGAAGGAAGCACTCAAAGATGCAGTGGTTACTGCTGCGCTTTAAGACCATTGTGCCTATTATACAAGTTTTAAGGACAGTAAATGCCAGGCTAAATTCATAGTCCAAAGCGCAGAGATGAATAACATTTCCAAGAAACAGCGTAGTGAGCTCACTGGTGCATCAGCAAGAGCAGAATGTTTCCAGTGTTGGTATTTCCATGTACTTTCGATTTGAAATACCAGAAAAAGAAAGAAAACAAAGTGAAATGTAACTTATTATTGTAATAAGGGATGGCTCGCCACAGTGGTCACTTCTGTGGCAACAGAATGCTCGGTTAGAGGAGCTGGTGTGGGCGGTACTGGTAAGCAGTTCCTTTATCCTTTTGTCCTTGTTTTTCGAGTGCTTGGAGAACTCACAGCCGTGGGTCATGTCTTTCTTACTCCTCTCTTCTAGCAGTCTGACCGAACGAAAGCAGGCCTGGAGTTGTTCGTCTCTAAGCCTTTAATGTAGGGAGGTGCTCCTGAAGATGAGAGGGAGAAACCAGAGATGGAATCTTCCTCTCACACTCACACTGGAGTCAGTGCACATTGAAAGGCAGAAGGAGTTCAACCATCCCTTGGCTTTTATGTGTCTGTGCTAGACCCGTGTTCTCACTCAGTGTGTTTGAATTGACCTCGTTCTACTGACTTCCACAAAGCAAGGCAAGTCAATGGTTTGTGTCAGCTGCAGAGCCAAGATCCTCTTGAATGTGAATCTTTCACAGCTCAGTTTTTCCACAGAACTGATAAGCACATAGCGCATGTCATCGAGACCTCCGTCCGTAAAGACAAGCTGGGCCCTGGCACGTGGCTTTCTTCATGTTGCATGAATTAATTTCCATCTGTTACGTTTCATTGCACTGAAAAATCCAGGACTGTTTGTTCCATGGTAGTTCTTATTCCTTGGGAAGAGTAACATTTCCTCTTTGCCAGCATGGCTCTTGAGATCAGTTCTCGTGACAGAGTTCTGTGCAAAAAGCCAGATCGTGCCCCATCTGTTTCTGCCACTGGGGCCACTCTAAGAAAAGTGGATTCCTCCTCTTCTAAGGAGCAGTCACTGGGTCCGTGTCATCCATGGGACAGGTTTACCTTCTGCTTTCAGGCATCAGGAATGCCTTTGCATTCCCATTGAGTCGGACGCTCAGGTACTGAGCTTGGGTGCTCAGTTGAAACACTTCCTCTAATAGAGGAATGCCCAGGAATGCTGTGCAGGAGGGGAAGTCCTGGCACTGGAGGAGCTGTGCTGCAGGCTGTGATGGAGGGAGGTGACTGGCAGCTGAGAAAGAGCAGGGAAGAGGACCTAGTGATAAGCTATTACTATTTTTTTAAGCTAGTGCTTCAGAAATTATTCACACAGCTTTGGTATCTTTATTGCCTTAGAAGTAACCCAGCATCAGCAGTTCTTGCCTGAAGAAATCATCATTACTACACTGGAAGCAGCTGCCAAATTTAAAAAGATAAAACATAAATCTCCTTGGTTTTACCTGCCATATGCATCAGTGTCAGTGCAGGATTTTAAAATCTGCATGGCATTGGTCTCGATATAACATTAGTAACCAGATATCTACTAATGTCTGTTTGCACAAGGTACCCAAAGAAACAAAAAGGATTAACAGTTTAAAGCAGAAAATGAAAACCATAGCTGTCTAGCATAGGGTCTGTTGGTTGCCTCCTACATCAAGTAAATTGTCTATGCACTATTTTAATTTCATAGCCAGAAATTATTCATCTTCTATTTAGCGACAGGAGAGCAATAAAACTGCCACTGTCTTTAATGTCTGCTGATACAACTCTTGTCTGAAAGCGCCTCTGGAAGTTCCCTCAGTAATCAGACTGGAGTTGTTTAAGATGCAGTCTGTATATCGGCATTTTGTGCTCCTGATTTTAAGATTCTCTGGACTGAAGAAGTCTGTAAAGGCTCACAGCTCAGAGCAGGCTATAACAAAGCAATTAATGATTCTCGTGACGTGAATGCTGCCATTTCAGTTTATTTGAATCACACTGGCATTCTGTCTTAAATATATATCGCTTTTTATAGTGATAAATTTGATTGGTTGGGGTATTTTTTTGAAACCAAATCAATATTAGGCACGGGTATGCATCTTAGCTAAACTATAACCCAGTCTGTGCCTTTTGCCCTGTGAAGTGCCCGGAGTTTTTCAAAACATGTAACCACAGTGATATTTTTATAAAGGAATGTTCACCTCATGGGATTTTTTTAAGGTGTTCTATTTTTTTTCCAAGTTACAGCTTCACTTTATTGTACATGATGTCCAATAAAAAAGATATATGTCTGTGATTGGACTTTGAAAAAGGGCCATGGTGCCTATTCCATTTAAAGGGAATGAAGTCAAGCAGTAAATTTGCTGGTCGCCCTTTTCATATTGACTGTATCTTGGCCAGCAGTTGGTCTTTGATGTTGTAACAATAGAGCAAAGGCAGAGGAGGAGGAGGATTAGGACCTCCATAATATAACAAGCCTGCATTCATCGTGATTTTTATAGAGCACAGTCCCTGTCTATTGGAGGTTTGCAGTATAGGCTTAATGTTCTGCAGAAGAGTACAACAACTTTAACATTTGAAGGTGGCTTACAATTCATCTATCGTTACTCCTACCACTTCTTTTTGATTCAGTTTGTTTACGCATTCAGCATTTAACTTTTCCAATCTTCTTATCCCTTTCTACAATAGGAAAACAGATTTTATCAGGACAGGGCTTCTGGAGTATCGCTTTCCATTATGGGGGCTGGTTGTCGTGTTACTTATGGAAGGCTCACTGCAGCTTGGCCAGTAGAGTATCTATCTATACCTACCCCTCACCTTGCGCTTGAAAGTCCAGGCTTTTATTGGGGAAGAACAGGGGGCTTGATATGTGCGTGTTTAACGTTTGTGAATATTTATCTCAAACGGGACCCAGGGCAGCCACACTGCCTGTGACTTCAGGTGTATCATAAGAATAGTGCCAGGGGTTTCAAATGAGCTGTTCAGCCTGGAGAATTTTGATGTGTATTGAAATGATAGCACCACTAGCTCTCAGTCCAAGCATGTGGGATTTCATTTCACCCATCATCAAAGGGTCATCCCTTTCCTGAAAATGTTCGAGGTACCAAGATGTGCTGGGTGCAGGTGGGAGCAGATGGGCTTCAAAATGTGAGCAGAGCTTGGAAAGAGACAAATGATCCATGATGTGCTGTTGCAGCCACGTGTGCAGCGCAACAAATGTGGAAGGCAGCATGAAGGGAGTGTTCCCAGGGGTGCTGCAAGGGGATCCACATCAGAAGCCCAAAGGCAGCTCTTAGGGGCTGCATCAGGTTAAATTGCTTTACTGCACCCAGTTCCAGTGGCTCTTGCTTAAGGCATGGTCCTGAAGTCCACCGACAAGGCAAAACACCTGGACGCTTCTCTACCAGACTCCAAAGGCACCTGTCCCAAGGAAGGGAAGGGGTGGGGGGAAGATGCCAACCTGTGATGCATTTGCCAGTTCAGCACTTGATTTAGGGTAGGATCCTGTGCCTTCTAGGTGTTCAGATTACACCGGTGAGTCCAAACTCATGAGCAAGTCACTGCTTGCCAGCTGAGCTGCAGACAGTAAGACATCCTGAGATGTCCTATTCCACCTCCATCCCACACAAAACACAAGGTGACTTTATATTTTTAGCAAGTCAGCACTGAGCAAACAAGCCCTGCCCAGAGCTCTCGTCAGGGTGGGAGCACTCTGTCCTCAGACCAAGCACTCCGTGCTCACCAAACACGTGGCTTGTCAGTGGGGAATCTGGTTTTAAGTCAGCATCTACCATGATGGCCATAGGAGAGGCCACATCTGGTGCAGAAAATGCGCACCTTCCATCTCTGCGCTCAGCTCTGTGTGTCCTTCACCGAACCCAGACACAGAGTTGTCTTGGCTGTTCCTGCTTTCCTCAAAGCAAACTACGTGAGGCTCATCCAGTATAAGGTGGGAGCTCTGGCTAGTTAGATGCATCACCTAGTGTTTTAAAGGGTTTGCCCTTGAGAGATCAATAGCTCTGAAAAAGCTGCTGAAATCCTTCAGTGGATGTGAACTCGATTCCTGCTCTTCTTTGATCTGGCGTTCATGGCATTTTGAAGAATGTAAATCAAAGCTGCCTTTCTCACCTACCCATCCCTCTTTCTTCTTCTGTCTCCTAAGAAGATAATTTTTTTCATGTTCTTAGGAACACAGCTTTGGCTGTCTCAGCATCAAGATAAAATGAACTCATTATTTGCATAACATCAGAGTAAGGGCCAGATTAATACCACCTCTCTGATTTTTTTTTTTCCCTTCCTTTATCCTATTCCTACAGTAAAATACAAGGGGAGTGTGCAGCTGAAATCATGTGTTTGCACACATATGGACTGAGTGGGGGGAGAAGAGCTGCATATGCCAGTTCCCTGAAACGCGCCGCTGCCATTGATAAAAGGAGCCACAATTACATTGTTATATTGGGTTATAAACCCCACAATAACTACCATGACAATTATTGCAGTTTGCTTGTGACGGCTGTATGAGGAGAAAATGTATCTATTTATCTCTTTAGCAGGGTTAAGTAGCTGGAAATGAGTTCTGAGCCACAGCCTTCAGTGTCTCTGCTGTTTCTGCTTTGGGATCTCTCTTTGTATAGAGCTGCTCTCCCTCCCTGGATCTGGCTTAAGCACGAGGATCCCATACTCTGTTCTTCACCAGAGGAGGTGAGGATACACAAAACTGAGCTTTTTATCTTTCCTCTCTTACCTTGCTCTTGTGTTGGGCTGCTGTGTCTAATCTAAAGATGCTTTTTGCCTGCTCCCTGCCTGACACTTTATTGTCACTGGCGTCTGGGTGGCTTCAGGCACATGCTAAGACTGTAACAAGTTTGGAAAACAAAACCATTTATCCTAAAAATAGCTCCGAACTGACTAGTGATCGTGGGGTGGAAGGGAGACAGAAATGAAGATATTTTCATTTCACGTAAGTGTCAGATTCAAAAGCATCTGCCTCGTTCAGTGCATGTATGGTATTCATTTCCTGTCTGCAGTCGATTGGAATGCCCCCCGAGTCGTTTGAAATTGAAAATCGAGTCATGCTTCTTTAATCAGCACTGGGATATAGCCCCCTCCCTTACTGTTCTAGGAAAATTTATATATACATGCATAGAATCCATAATGCGGAAAGCCCCCGCTTCTCTCCAGGGCAGATCCTTTCTCCCCTCTTAGACAGAGAAGGGTCTCCACAGTGTCTTGCCATGGTGTTCTGCCTCTCTACTCACTTGCTCTTCTTCCCCATCACGTCACTGGAGGGAGGCCTTTCTCCTGTGAATCCACGTCCTCTGGTTTCTTGATCTGTCGCTCGGGCAGCTCGGGGAGGTGGAGAGAGAGAGGGCACCATGTCCACTGCTGATGGCTTGATACGAAACCACGGCAAAGCCTTGCCTCTGTGTGCAGATGCCATTTATGCTAATTACTTCCAGTTGCTCCTGTGTCAGTCTCCAAAGTTCTCTAAACAGAGAGGGTAGAGCCGTGCACTTGAAAGAGTATTTCCCTGCAGGAGCTGAGGTGCGTGGTCCAGAGGCAGCCGCTCGGATTTCTGCTGCTGTTTCGCCGTAAACTCCTGGGTGTAGTAACCCCTTCCCAGCGAGCGCTGAGAGGCACATAGTTGGTGCACAGATATTGAAGGTAAACAAACACTGCCTTTCCTCTGCCTTCACCCTCTCACTTCCATCCCAAAGTAAGTATTGGTGGGGAAGGCAGCTGAGGGAGAGGCACATAAATTATCTCGCAGCGATTCGATGGGGGCTGTGTGTGTGTGTGTGTGTTTTGAGCGCCAGGACTCAAGTGATTTGCCTTTTTTTCAGGCACAGGAGTAGCTTTGCCAGAAGCACAGGAAACATCATGTTTTTGGAATATAACACTTGTCTGCTTTCTTGCTTTCCCGTTATTAGCTTTTGCTTATGTGATGAAGTCATCATGTAACTTTTAGTCCACAGGGACTAAACACTTTCTAGTCTCTAAAAACATCTGCCAGTTAACACAGCCAGAGTCATAGACACTTTTGAAAGCACAGGGTGGATATTCAGTGGCATATGAGAGGGAGACACCGAGGCTGGGAGTAGCTGCTTCTTGGAAACTAACAGCTGAAGGCGACTTTGGAAATTGAAAAGGCTTCAAGTAAGGTTACTCTTTTATCTAGGGAGAGATGAAAACTTCACTTATTAAAGCTGGTTGACCTAGTGAAATCCTAGCCGTAGTGATTTAGTGGAATAAACTTGCAAAAGGACATCGTTTAAAACCCAGGAAAATAACTTTAAGATGTATGTTTGTTCTCTTTCATTTACACTGACGTTGTGTGTGCTGACCTGCAATGCCTGACCAAAGGGTTGTGTACAAAAAGTATTAATTTTCTGGATTTCCTTTGCTGCTTTGATTGCAGCTTAAGGCAGCTTTTCCCATTCTGTTGGAACCTAACGTGTAAATCATGATGCAGATTTCAGATGATGGGTGAGACTGGACTAGTTTAATTCAATTTAGTGAGGGCATAGGTAATTTCTCTTTAAAGCTTTATTTTACTACTGATTTTATGCAAGGCCTTTTTAATAGGACCCAAAAAGAATTAGAACATTCAAAGAATTTGCATTTTGGCACCACAGGTTATTGGCACAGAGTACTTGGGCTACTCTTCAGCTGTACCTTTGCCTGTTCAGCCACTAAATCACTATACCCTCTGTGGAGAGCTCAGCCAGGCAGTGATTGCAGGGAAGATCTTTAGAGTCATAAAGAATAACTAAATGTTTACCAGCAGCTTAGGCAACTGAAGATATCTGTTAACTACAAGCAAAGCTTGGCACTGAGCATCTGTCAAAGCCCAACACGATTTAATTCTGTGTGCTTGGCCGTCCCCTGGATGGCTGAGTATCTGCTGAAGAACAAAGCACCAGTGTTGTACTGCGTTAGAAAATTTGCTAAAGGGCCTCTGTTTTTTTTCCAGCAGACATTGAGCTGTAATCACCACCAAGTTTCTATTATCAAAGTGTTTATACAAACTGGCAGCTCTTCACCTCCAAGCTGAGCCAGACTGTTTGTATTTTCCAGCTGAATGAAAACATGAAATACAAGCAAACAACAGAGCATAAAAAAAATAGCTGCGATGTGAAATGTGTGTCCACAACATGTAGCAAAAGATTGCCAGATCTCAGTATGATATGGTTGGGTTTCTCCTTAAGCTCAGAGTTAAAAATATTGACTGCCAGAACCCTTCAGGTGTGGACCCACTACTTGCCAGTGGTGTGGAGACCAGGAAGCTCCGTGAACTTCCAAAACTCCCAAGCAGAATCTGAACAAAGGATGGACCAAAACTTGATGACTGCCAGTGAATAAACTGGCTCAGTGGGGGAATAATGGTGTTAGAGCGGCTCTGGCACTCGGGATGTACCAGTTCACAAGGTTCAACAAGGCAACAGCCTTTTCCTCCACCGCGGAGGGTCCTGGCGTAGCGTTGGCCATGTGCCTCGAAAGAGCTCTCTGGGACTTCCTAGATGTGAAGGGGCCCTCAGCCCTACAGCCTGAGGATCTCTGCAGTCAAAACACATGTCCTGGCTACACATTCAATCCTCGAGATTTTCTGTGTGGCCACGAGGGCTACACAGATAAGTTTTTAGTGTAGAAACCCTAAAATCCAAAAGCTGTGATAATTCCGTGATAGTCATGCCCAGATGCTTTGAGATCCTGGTTATGTTGCATGCAGCTCCTGAGAGCCATTTCAGCATAAGGCAGACCAGCTGTGGTGGTGTACTGGGGCACCCCAAGCTCCTCACTGTGCCACTGGCACCCAACATCTACAGAGACCACTCCTCCAACAGTGGCTGTGGATTCATGTCTGCCGTGAACTTCTTACTTGAAACAGGATTTGTGACTCCATCCTGTTCTCCACAGAATCCACATCCTCTTCCAGAGCCATCCAAGCTCGTGTGTCCCAGATCAGTACGCTGTGGGGTGACTGGATTTGGTCTGTCCATGGCCACTTGGTCACTTGGCCACTTGGTCAGATGTACTGCAAGTTAGAACTGCATACACTGTCATTTTATACCACCTTTGCTGGAGAACTGGAGAATAAGAGAGAACTATTAAAACATGGACCATGATTAACAAAGCATTATTATTATTATTATTATTATTATTATTATTATTACCAACTGTTATCAGTGATTCATCTTTTACTTGCACGATGTTTAAAGCAGATGCTCTATTTTGGACCTGCTTAGTGAAAACAGTTGTGTACATACAAGCCAATGCCGCCTGTTTTAAATTATTTATTAGCAGCGATTGTCTTAACATGCACTCTTCATTATTGGGACAATTTGTTTGTGCAGTTTTCTAAAGATAAGTAAGGTTTTTCACTTCACTGCTGTATGTGAGTGAGGGGCAAGCTCATTTTAAGGCAAAATGAAAATATCTTGGTAGTGGAGTCGTTGATATGACACCCCTCTGGTCTGACTTTCTGCCTGACTCTCTGGGCTGTGTGTGGCATTAATCAGAGAAGAAATCTTTCTCTGTGTATCTCTGATAATGTTTCTCAGCTGTTACCCTCACTGCCTGCTTCTCTAACACTGTCCTCATACCTCGCCCTGATAGCTCCCGTGCTGCTTACGCTCATGATAGATGAAAAACATAAATAAACTCCAGGAATTAGATCACCCAAGTTCATTGCAGGTCTTGGATCTCTGGAGGTGCGAGTCTCGTGTTGTATCCCAGTGTGTTACTCGGCCTCCCAAGACTGGTTAATTTTAAAGTGATCATTTAGCACTAACCTGAAAACCCATGAGAGCCTCCAAAATGAAAACAATCTGTTTGGGCAGGTGGGAAATGAAACCAGTCCTAATGGCCATAATGGTTTTCTGTGAAGGCCCCAGACCTCATTTTGTCTCTGATAGCAATATAATCTTTTATAGCATCTGTGAAGTTTCCTAATAAATAAAAGTACCTTGTTGCTGGTGGTTGAAGATGCTGTACAGGTGCATCATGAAAGTGCAGTGACAGACCCTCGGTTTTCAATTCAAGACCTCTTGTCAAGATCATTTTACAAGATATTTCAAAGGAGTATACAAGAAATAAGAAAGCAATGTAGCTGCAGCAGGGGTTTAGTAATAGATTCCCTTGCTGCCTGGGAGTTATTAGAACATAAGTTGTATCAGTTTTCTGAAATCCTCTCAACTCTGTAATTAGCAGTGCTCGCAAACGTGCCCTTACTTTGGCAAGTGGGGAGCGAATGAAGACAAGTAATAAATGTGAAGGGCAGAGAAAGAGCAACTACTTCAGAATATTTTCTGTAGCTGCAGTCATTCCTCCCTCATTCTCTGTCTTGGTTTTTTTTTTTTTCCAGAACTGGAAATGGTACTAAAATGAGGAAGAGAGGAGGGAGATGGACTCCTTGCTTGCCAAAAGTGCAGAGAAATTCCCTTTTTCCCTAGTTTGGTATTTTTACAAGTTCCCATTTCTGTTTAGCTTCTCTGTGGGGAAGAGCAGCAGTACATTTCCCTGCAGCTCATGTCTATCGTGACAGAGGGAGAAACAACATGGGAAGGCCAAGAAGGGTGTTAAAACACTGATCTGATTGTTGGAGAGTTAACCTCCAGTGTCACACAGAACATTTTTCCTGCGTGCAGGATTGTCTTTTGGGGCCTTAAACGCTGCCATAGTGCAAGTCCCACCTGGATCACCAGCACTGAAAATTACCCTCACAAAATCCCTGTGAGTTGCTCTTCTTTTGTGGTTTACAGATGGGCACAAAGACAATGATATGTACTGAGATGGGTGTTGCAAGGTGTGTTATTCTGTAATGCAGGCAAATGTGTCAGATTCTCTCTCGAGGGTTTTTACTTCATTGCCTTGTCACAGAAGTATGGGCTATACGTTCCTGCCCTTACATACTGTCCACACTTGGAACACTCAAAAATCCTAAGCTGTTTTTGTATTAGGAGCTTCTGTAATTACCTAATCCCATGGGGCTTGCAGAACTGCAGCTTACAGCCAGTATGAGTAACCTCTTAAAATCATCTTAATGGAAAGTTTAAACATTGTGAATAATCCTTTTAAATGAAGGGGGAAAAAAGTGTTTTATCTTAAAATATTTAGAGAAGATGCATCACTTGAGTAAGAAGCCACTGTGCCTGAATTAGAAATGTCATAACTTCAAAGAAACTGAGTCAGTAGTTCTGAATGAAGTGACACAGCTTTTAAAGCAGGGCAAGCAACACTGCTTTCCCAAAAGCATCAGGAATAAAATTGTGTACACCTAAAAATAAATAGTGTGAAATATAAACATGGGAAATAAGGTAAAAATGAGAAAAGAATAATATCACCCCCCCCCCCCAAGAAAAAAAAAAAATTAAATTTCATCTCTTAGCTTTGGAACACAAACCCTATTTTCTTCAGAAAGGATGCTGGCATTGCAATAAGGACAAACCTTTTCCTGCTAGGAGGGTCTTGGAAGAGCCTTTGCAGAGCTAAAGCAGTAGCACAGGGTGATCGTAGTCTTCCCTTCCCATGCAGTTCAAGCTCACTTTTATTTATGGCAACCTTTTTAATCTTTTTACCAGAAACATTTCTCGTGATAACTGTGAGTCAGCTGAGACATGACACCAAGAAGTATCTTCCTAAAAAATGGACATTGTCCTCATTTTATTAACTGGAAACAAATGTCCTTTAACTGGAAAATGTCCTTTCAGTCGCGGTACCACGAGCAGATAACTGGAATGATCACACAAGCGTTTCCACTGGTGTTGCCATAGGACACAGAGGCCCAAGGACTCCTGTCTTGGGCTTTCCTAGTGCAAAAGGGACTGTGAGAGTGATGCCTTGGCAAGGCTGACCTGGAACAGGACTGGACAGAGCTAGACAATAAAGTGGGTATTTATTGGAAAGCCTTTAAGGATACACCTTGGGCAGGACAAGAGCCTGACCAGGGCTACACCCAAGGTGGACCCAAAATGGTCACAAAATGGACAACCGGTCACGAGGTCTCACACTTTTATAAGTTTTGGTCCATTTGCATATTGGGGTTTAATTGTCCAATTACAGCTTCAGATTATGAAGTCCTATCCTTCTTGTTTCTCTCTTCAGTCCACTGTTGTTTGCGCTTTTGGGCCTGAAAACTTTTAACAGTTGTCCTTGTAACAGTTCTCCAGCAGGAAGAGGATTTGTTTTGTCTCCCTACTCTGTGAAGAGAGCTGGCTAACACTCAATATGAGGCTCAGGACTACACACCTAGGCAGCACGGAGTCTGAAAAAGATGAAAGCTAAAGCTTAAGGCATCAAGAGAGAGCACTGCCTCTAGGCAGAGCACAGGGCGCTGTTTAACCTGGGTCACTCCTGCCAGGCATTAGCCAGCCCTGCTCTTGAACTCAAGCTCCGCGTCCCGCTCAGCGTCTGCTCTGGGGCTTGGCAGTCGCTGCCATGGGAAATGCGTACCTGATGTGCCACCGGGGTCCCTGGGTCGTGGCCAGCCTGGGCAAGCAGAGTGGCCGGTCCTCCCTTGCCTGCAGCAGCCTTTGGGATGGAGCAGTTGTCTTGTCCTCCCTGCGTTCTCCTTCCCGACGTTGAGCAGCCCCCGTCCCGCTCGGTCTGTAATTAATGACAGTCCCTGCCCCAAGCAGCTTGGTAGTGGGCCCGATCAGCCTGATGTCATTCCCTCACCGTGACAATTTCCTAACCAACTCCATGTGATAGCCCATCTGTTTGACGCTGTTAAGAACTTTTTATATAGCCCTTGTTATTGTAGTTGCTGAGCTCCCCGCAAACATCGCCGTGAGGAAAGGGAAGTGCTGTTATCCCCACCGAGGCACTGGCAGGCCGTGACCTGTCAGGATCGCACACCGAGTCCTGTCAGAGAGTTAAACGTGGGTCCCCAGGGCCTCCAAAGGCCTTGGCCAGCTCTAGCTGCACGGTGTGTTAATGTGGAGGATCAGGATGCTCCTGAAGGGGCAGGCAGATAGGGAAAGTACGGAATTGTACGTGAGAATTTTATTCGTTTTTAATAAAATCTTACTTTGTTTTTAATAAAGGTAAGATTATGGGCATGATACCCCAGTAAAAATAGTTAAGTACTGCTTTTTTTTTTTTTTTTTTTTTTTTTTTTGTTCCTAACTGAAGTGATTTAATCACAGCGTTATTACACCCTGTAGTTAGTCAGACGTAACTGAAAAGCCATTTAATCCTCAAGCACCAAGCCCGTTAAATTCTATCTGAAAAGTGTTAAGTTAAAGCATTAGCATATGAGTAAGGAACCTAAAGTTAGCTCAGTGGCCCTCAGTTTCATTTCCCAGAGCTTGCTGCTGTGTGATCTGCTTTCTGCTTAATATTGAATAACGGGTGGGCCAACAAAGGCGTCTGAAAGTCCTTCCTGGTCTCCAGCAAAGATCCCGTTTTAGCCTTCAAGCAAAGCAGACTGTCATGAGCACACACATTTTTAGCACTGCACACATGCACTAATTCAGAATTTGTATCTGTGCTGTAGATAAATGTATGAAATTACCCTTTTGGCGCTTCTCAGAGTGCAACCATTCTGGGCATGACAATACAACGACAATATTAATTCTGCTAAATTGATTTTGCTCTCTATAAACAGAGTGCAGTGAGGAGGATAGAGGAGAACTACCTTCATTTTTACTCCATACAGTTTCACTTAGTCCAAGATTATTTCTTCAAGCTTAGCTTATTGTAACTCACTGAATATTTTTCTGTAATGTGCACGGGTTATATTGTAACATCTCTTTAAAAGTCAATTTAGAACCTTCTAAGCAAATAAACACAAAATAAAAGGCATTGGAGCTGTTATCTATCTGAGAGCTTAGCTAAAGGTATGCTGTGGCTTAATTTGAACCAGGGGAGCTGGATGGAGATTGCGTTTAACCAGAAATGCTGGCAAAAATATGCTTCAGTAGAGCCAGAACCACATGTGGCCATTCCACTTTAATTGTGCTTGTTTTAAAAGATAGGTCTTTAACATTTACCCTCTCCATGCTTGCTGTCTCTTTATGAACTGAAAATAAAAACTCCCCAGGCAGTCGTACTAAGACCTCAAGCTGAAATTTTTCAGCTGAGTCAAACCCAAAACCTGTGCTGAATCTGCCCCATGCTTCTTTTTTTCCTTTTTTTTTTTTTTTTTCTTTTTTTTCTTGTAGCCATAAGAAGATTGGACTTCTCTGCTGTGTTTTTTTTCCCCCAAGTCCCCAGGCCAGTCCTAACCCAGGGAGCCAGTGTTTTGATACTAAATGTGTCTCCTTGGTGAGGTCAAAGGCAGTGGCAGCGGTGCTACTGGTTCAGAGGCAGCCTGCTGTAATATACTACAAAACCCAAAAGTACGCTCAACAATAACAAAAGCATTAACCACTGACCCACAGCTTGGTGAAATTCAATCCCGCCATTAGGCAAACATGAAAATGAGATCCCAGAGGAAGGAAGGTTCAGATGTTCAAGACCAGAGGAATTGGGTGAGGAACACAGAGATGAGATGGAAGTTGTTGCAGTCTGAGGGGAGAGCAGGGGAGGTTGCCAGCTCAGCGGTAGGATCTTTTAATACCATAAATTTCAACATGGCCTTAGCAGTCAGTGTTTTTGCTTCGCCTGGGAACAAAGCAAACTAAAATTATTTACAAGATGGATGCCTTTCAGCATTTTTAGGGACACATTTAATGTGGTACGATTTGATTTCCCAGGGGTTACTTCAGAGCCTCATGTTTCTAGGTTTAAGTCTGATGCTTGTGTCTGCGTGTAGGTGCTCACCACAGGGCTGGAATGGTTCAGGAGCCTGGAAGAACTTAGTCCCCAAGTCTGGCTCGGTTTTATCCTGTGTCAGCTGGTTACACATCTGTGTTTCAGCAGTGAGCCGTGGGTCTGGGTGCCGCAAGGCTGCAGCCATTGGAGGGACGGGGGCACTGGCAGGACTGCACGCTCTCAGTTGTCATTACTGGGCCTTGCTTCTCTTCCCCAGAACACACTGACGGCAGAGGAGCACTCTCCTGAAGACAGCTTCACCCTGAACCCCGAGGAGCGAGGAGAATACCCCGATCTCCAGGCTGCCCACCGGCCGTTTCCTAAGGAGCAATTCAGGCAGGAGAACGGGCATACGTCCTTGCAAAGAGATGGACCCAGGTCTTTTCTCCTGGACCTCCCAAACTTCCCCGACCTGTCAAAAGCAGACATCAATGGGCAGAATCCCAACATTCAGGTACAGATTTATGTTAACATCTGACTTTTTTATAACTCACACAAAGTTATTTTACTGAGCCAAGACGGCTTTCAGCCTGGCTTCCATGACGCTCAGCCAGAGCAGTCCGTCTCTGCCAACAGAGAGTGTATGTAGTACAATATAATGTAATATACTATTATATACAAAATATATATAATACATGCTTTTTCTCTCTAAGTCAATGCATGTATTGCAAATTTATTCTGAATTTCTCCTTGGATAGTGTCAATTGCATAAGTGTGAAGAGATCAGTATAGACCTGTTTGAGATACTAAACCCATCTTGTGTTGCCATTTTGGAGCTTATTGCCTTCACTGTAAATAAGGGGGTATTTTAATTTCTGCCTTCAATTTACTGTTGTAAAATTCGTTTGTGGACAGATTTGCTTTTTCTATGCTTTTATAAAATTCAACGATCCCCAAAGGCTGACAGAAAACAAGTCTTTCAGTTTCAGCTCAAAATGCATTCCTCTGTATGGAAGTGAGACTTAGATTTAATTTCTGCAGCAGCTGCTTGTAGTATATAAAAAAAGTTGTCTGCAAGAAACTTTGTTATATATTATTCCTCTAACTGTTCTTGGGTTTGGAACAGCCTCTTACAAGCCACTTGCATCTTGAAACTTCAAGGATCGGAAAGAGGAAAAAATGAGTGATTTGTTTTTAATTCAGAGCCTTAAAGCAAAATTGGCATTAATAAGCAGTCATTTTAACCAGAACAATAAATTGTTGTTCTGCCTAAGATGTGCTTATAAAAACAATGCACTAGTAGATCTGGTTTTCTGGTTAAATTAATTCCTGGCTTCTTCTAGTCCCCCAGCCCACAAAATTACCATCCTTTTGATACGTCTAAGAAGTACGTATGTAAAGATGTAATAGATCTCCTGGTGAGAGGCCAACATGCTTAAGAGGGCTGGAGCACCTCTGCTCTGGAGACAGGCTGAAAGGGCTGGGGAAAAGAAGGCTCAAGGGATTCCTTAGAGCACCTTCCAGTGCTAAAGGGGCTCCAAGAGAGCTGGAGAGGGACTTTTTACAAGGGCATGGAGTGGTAGGACAAGACAAAATGGCTTTAAACTGGCAGAGGGTAAGTTTAGTAGTTTTAGGAAGCAGTTTTAGGAAGAAATTCTTTACTCTCAGGGTGGTGAGGCCCTGGCAGAGGTTGCCCAGAGAAGCTGTGGCTGCCCCATCTCTGAAAGTGTTTGAGGCCAGGCTGGATGGGGCTCTGAGCAACCTGGTCTGGTGGAAGGTGTCCCTGCCCATGGCAGGGGAGTGGGATGATCCTTCAGACCCCTTCCAACCCAAAGCCATGACTGGGTGAGAGGAAGCTGCCTCCACGGCGCCGCTCCCTCGCGCTCCCCGTAGATGAGCTGGAACAATAGAGTCTCACAGATTTGGGTCAAGGACAGGTCTAATACTTGACAGGCCGAGGGGGTAAACATGCTCAACATGGGGTGATGGAGCCCATCTCTCGTGCTAGGACAACCATTCCAGAAAGCTTTAAGAAGGGGAGGTTGGAAGCTGTAGGGACCCCAGACTGCGGCATGCGGCGAATCGTGCAGCATCGCATTTTGTAAACCGCAGAGGAGAGCAGGAGGAAACAAAAGCCTTCCCCGAGTGGTAACAGCATACAATGTTTAGACACAGGGATAAAAGAGATGGAAACAGTTCCCTGGCTTGTCTTCATAGTAACTGCTGCTGCTATGACCTCTTTTTCTACCACCTGATCTTGGAAGTGTGTCAGCAGCTATGTCGGCAGTTTTGCTGGACTCCGAGAACCGGGAAGACCGGTCCTGTAAACTGGAAAGGGGCAACACTGAGCCCAGAGCTCTTGTGCACAAGGATGAGCCCTTTCAGAAACAGGCTCCCTAAGTTCTGCATTTTATTTGCTCTGAATTTACTCTGCTTACTTAGGTGTGTAAATAGTGATTATACAAAGCTTCTTTAAGTTCTTGGTTGACAGTCTTACAGCTGGTCAAGCCTCATGGAGATAAAACTCCCATTAATTCCTCACAGAGTCAGAGAAAGTTTGTTTTTTTGCCTAAAGGTTGTAAAAGTTGGCCTACTCTTATACGAAAAAACAGGATTATAGTGAATTCTTGCTTGTTAAACAGTACCATACTGACCTGAACACAAATAGTGACACTTGTTGACTTGCAAATTTCTCATCAGCTATTTGGCAGGTGAAAACAGAATTAATGCTTATTTTTCTTTTTGCACAGTGCCTCCCAGATCTGTAAGTTACAATCCTGGGAGTGTTGATTTAAAGAGTTCTCCTAGGACCAAGAGGTTGGATAGGAGAAAACAGCCTCTGTTTTAAGGTAGCACAATGGCCACATTTTCGTCTCAAAGACTCAAACCCTCTTTTTCCTTCTACTGTGTAGACTAAAAATAACATTTTTTAAGGGAAATTATACCTGGGGAATTAAGACTCTAAGAAAGAGTCATTAAATTCTTCCAAAAAAGCAGGTGGAAAAGATACTCCAGTGAGTTCTCTTCAGGGCCATTCCTTCTCTGGTTCCATGTGTATCATGCCCTGGTAAATGTTCTTTTAGTGAGGAACTGGTGAATATCAGAAGAGCATCAGAGGGATTCAGATTACCCCAGGTACCGCCATATTTATTAGATGATAATGTGAGTACAGCAGACTGTCTCTAGAAAACCCTCAGAAACAACAGTCAGAGCTGCAGTAATCCAAATGAATATGACTCTTTGCATGCAAGACCAGGACAACCCTTACTGGCCTTCCTGTGGTGTTCTGGCCTTGTAAAATCTCCCATCACAGCATCTTACACTTCAGCTGTGCTTCCACACTGGTTGTTGAGAGTAACCACAGTAGCTGCTGTTGAGCACAGCCTGTCTTCTTGGTTTGGGGTATTTTGTTTTCTTTTTCGTTGTTTTAGCAATTCTAACAATGCCTGGAAGACCTCTAGATGAGAAGGTGATTACCAAAACTGATTACACGCCTTTTTGGATTTCCTTTCACAAGTGGAAAGTCCCTGCTGCCTAGGTTTGCACTTGTTTGACAGACCGGCCAAGGGATGCCTATGCAGACCTTGTAATTGGTCAGGGTTATTATTCAAAGTCAGAATTGCTCTTTCCCCTGAGTAGCAGAACGCAGTCATGTGGGAGGTGTACAGGAGCCCACCTATTTTCCATTTCTGATGGGTTTTTCTTGTCTGTTCCAAACAGCCTTCTACAACCTCTCCACTCTTTGCAGCCAGCCCTCTGTTTGGAGCCAGATGTTTCAACCTGCCGCTGAACTCTAGCTCTTGTCCCTCACCTTATCTTTAACTACTGGTTTCCCAGGTTTGTGTACTGTAGCAGGGGCAGGGCGTGTGCTGCCCTGTTGTTGCGCTGCTTTGCTGCTTCCCTGGCAGTGCTTGACAAATGAGCAGAAAAGGGAAAACTCATAGAAAACCATAGAGTGGTTTGGGTTGGAAAGGACCTTCAAGGTCATCTAGTTCAAGTCCCCCTGCCACGGGCAGGGACACCTTCCACTGGATCAGGTTATTCAGAGCCCTATCCAGCCTTGTCACACCTCCAGGGACGGGGAGTTCACAACCTCTTTGGGCAGTAAGTGCATTTTGTTGATATTAATGCTCCTCGCTGAACTTAGATCCTGGTCAAGCTTCACGACCAACAGAGATGAAACACAGCTGGGTGAGCTCCAGTTGTAATGGGTGTGTTAAACATTTTGATGAGGTGACGTGTTCTGGGTGAAAGCTGCACAGAAACAGGTAGTGTTCCTGTTTAAAACCATGTTGATAACCACGTTAAATGATAGGAGTGGTTTTAAACCAGAAGAAGTTAATTCCTGCTTGGTCTTTATAATTTGCCACGAGGCCTGTGGCCATATCCATCAGTCACACCACTCCAGTGCTGCTGTGTTAGCTTTGTTGCCTACTTGTTACCTGTTTTCTCTCTTTGATACGTACTGTGTTACTACCTTCTCTTAAAAACATGTCTACACAAAACCACCCACTCCAGGAACATACGCACGTGCAGAGAAACAAGGCCGTGTGACCTGCTTTGAAAAATGAACTGCAGACCTCAGCTCTTCTCCAGCTTCACCCAATGGCCATTTCCCTCACCTCCACCTGCATCTTTTCACACATTTTGTTAGATGCACTTTTTTAGCTACCATTTGCATTTGCCGTTTGAAGCTGCTGGTTTCACTGCGTTGGGAGGCAGCACCCTCTTGGTATTGTCCCGGAACTCTCGACAGGGTCTGGGCAGTCCTGCCAGACTCATCTCTAATTTAGCACGGGGGAGCTGGAGGGCTCCAGCAGTGCTTGTTTCTTGTAAGGCCTGTAAGGTTTAATACCTTGAGGCCGTGGCAAAGCAGATGCTTTGGTGCAGCACTGGAAGCACGGCGCAGCCTGGCCGGAGCTGGTTGCTCCTCTGGCCAGCTGGAGAGGTTTGTGTAGGCAGAGACAAGGTCCAGGGGGCTGAGGTTCAACCACTGTCAATACCAGAGCTGTGCAGGTTTCTTTATGTCGTGCTGTAACAGGAGCTCACTGCAGAGTGCAGAATTCAGAGCTAGAACCACATTTTTTTATTTCTGGGGTTCGGCTGGGCTCGTCAGAGATCCCAAATTGGATTGACAAGATTAAATAGAAATTTCAGGTCTCAAGTCACATTGTCTTCTTTGCTCCCAGCAAAGTTTGAGGGGCCTTCACTTATCAAGTCCGAAAAACTGTTCCAGGTGACGTGACACGACCAGAAGTACATCAGTGTCACTGCTGGTAGCGCTTTAATTAAAATTATGTGACGTAAAGCCAGATTTACCATTTCAATCTCCTATACTGAACTTGTTTCTGTTCTCCTGTTATACTTACCTCATTGCTGACTTGCACATTGTCTATCTCACCAGAATGGCAAGTTCTGTATCAAAAATTTGCATCGACTGCATGAAAGAAACAGGATAGAAATGCTGTAGGGTCTGTGGCTTGCACAATATCGCAAACAGGGTTCTTCCTGAAACATAATCTTCCAGTCACTTAGGGCAATGTTTACACCAGTAAAGTGAATTCAGAAACATTGTCTCAGTAAACAGGACGAAGAACACAGAACTTTTTGTGCACTCCAGCAGGCTGGGATAATATTTATCTTCTGTATATTTTTGGCCAGGAGAAAATTGGATGTTGGTGTCTGGAGACATCTGTGCGTGATACACTTGTTTCATTAGAAATTGACTGCAAATCTGTTGTTTTAATGTGCCCACGCCAATCGCTTTTAACAGTTTTCAGAGGAATGTCCTTATTCCCAGCTCGTACAACCATAAAAGAAGTGGCTTTATTTTAGGTTTGGATACTTCTGGGGATGATTGTGGATTTATACAAGAGCTGTGTTACCACAGACATTTTGGGAAGCCTGAGGAAAAAAAAAAGAATCTTTACAGTTTTGATAATCACTGGAAGAAAAAATCAGCCTCTAAAATGGTCTCCAAGATAGAATTGCTAAACCAGATCTATTTTTTAATTTTTAAGAGAACATGTTTTTGTTGGAATACTTGTACAGCATGAAAGCTTTTCCATAGCTTCTCTAAACGCCTGTTTTTTATTACTCTAGTTCTTGATCATTCTTCTCCAGTTCTTGATTTCTTCATTCCTTTTTATAAACAGCCCCCGGTATAGAAACTGATCAAACAAGTTACACGTTTCAGTGCCATGTATGTGTACAAGTGCGTATGTAAGTGCAGTCACAGACTAACACTGTAAATCTATCTGTAAGTACTGGGAAGAACTCAGTGAAAGCTCATTTTTCAAAATTTTAGACCGGGATAAGGGAGCAGTTGCTCACCTGAAACAGCAGCCTCTTCTCACTATTCTGCCCTAACTTCTGGGTCATAGAGTGGAGGAGGGAATACTAGGATTATGCACTGATTTCCTCCCTGCCTCTGGAAGGTCCATTAAGCCAAGTCCCTGAAAGCACCAGAGTTGATTGAAGCTGGCTTCTAATTTCCAAGACTGGCAGTGCAGACAATCCCAGGATCCTTTACAGAATTTCTTTCACTGTATGGATTTTTATGCCACAATAAACCCCATGGTAATCAAAGCTTAAAGCAGTGGAGAAAGGAACATAGGTATGTGCCAGACTACCACGCTGCATTTTGCTTCTGCCGTGTTTGGTTTTTAAATTTGGCTGTGTGTTGGAAAGCTCATTCTAGAGGCCTTTCTAATAAGCTTCCTCAGAGGTATAACCAGACTGAAGTGTCTGATTGCACAGATATGTCTTGGAAGTAAGTTAGTGGCAGTGCTGCTGGAGGTCTGGCGGGATCTGACGACGCTGGAAGCGTGTGTGTTCCACCACCTGCCTCTCCTCAGCAGCACAGCACCCAGCTCAGCAGATGTTTCTCAGTCCCTGCAAACCCTCTTCTCCTTAGGCTGGCTTGGCATCATCCATCATTATTTAAAATCAAGTTTCTGAGGTTCTTTGAATTGTCCCTGGCTGAAATAATGCCAGTTCATGCGACTGACTTTCACACAGCTACAGATTATCAAAGCAAATGGAGCAATTATCTCTTTAAAAAAACCAAAAAACCAGAGGATTTGTTTTTATCCACTCTGCTGAGTCATTGCTCAGAGAGTTAGTGTGGTCCTAAAAATACTTGCTGCTAAAGTACTAGAATTGTACTGATTTCCAGGTGGGGAGTACTAAAGCCCCACCACTGGCAGTGTTTGCCACTCAGTAAGGCGATTTCCTTTCATTTATTGTGAAAACTGTTTTGCTTGGATAGAGGGAACAGTTTTGGATCCCTGAATTGACTCTAATGTTTTCAAGCTTATGAAATCCATTTTAATTCTTGGTCTGTAGAAACTGAGGTTTAATGAAGTAATCGTTCCAATTCCATATTTAGGCTGGGAGTGAAATACCCCTTGTGTAAAGATGCTATTAGGCTGACAACTGCACTTTCCCTTGCTCTGGCTCTTTTTCCCAGTGGAGCTTCATAGTAGCCTGCAAGTTTTTTTCATTTCACTGGCCTGGTCTATGGTAAAATGCAAAACATGGAATAGGTTAAAAATCTCCTGTCTCCAAAGAAAGGATACGTGGGCATTGTTTGTGTTTGCAGCTCTGAAGATATGACAGTTCTGCTTTGCTTTCTGTGTCACACTCTGTGGATCACAGGCAGCTGTGACCTTTTCTATCTTTTTCTTGTGTGTGTCTTGTGATTTTACTCATAATGATTGTGCAAAACTAATCCTTTATGCACAGTGCACATCCACAGAGCTGTGTAAATTGCTTTTAGCATAATAGTACATTATTTCCGCTTTATACCACCTGATTTTCATTGTGTACCACCTTGAAAGGCTGGGAATCCCTCCGTGCCTATTAAACATTATAGATCTATCTGTCACTTCTGGTTGTTTAACCAGTCCAGCGTAGTCACTGAACCACATTAGCATGAAACATCAGAGCATTTTATGATCTGTCTGTGGCCAGGCAATGCCAGCATGACATAGACCCAAGGTTTCTGATGGCTAGTCTCTGCTTTTACCTAAATAGCCACCTCTATGCACACACAGTATTTATCCAAGAGTTTTACAATTACACATTGTTCAGCACAGAAGGCAGCAATCAAGGGTTGCTCCTGTGCAGAATGATATTGACATTTGTGATGTCTGTGAGGGAATTGGGCAGCAAACTTTGAATTTTGGTTCTGGGCTTCTGTTAGAAACCATAAACAGGTTGACCATAACAGGTCATTATACTCTTCCAGCATGACAAAAGGACCTACTTTAGAGGGCTTTACTCAGCTATGGTCAGAGGAGCTGCTGGCTCCCATCACTGCCACAAAGTGTGGTTTCATGCAGCAGTAACAGCTGGGCTGCTGCCAGAGGGGCAAGACAGATGCAAACCCGGAGGTACCTGGGCTCTGCATCTTGACCTTCACACACATGGCCTTGCTCATCTTGAGTCAGCCCAAGTCCTTGGAGCAGGCTCTGCACACTGGTGTGCTTCAAATTCAGCCTCAGCTTAGAGTACAGGTTTGTTTCTCTTTTTCCTGGTCACGTATGTTAGGCTCTAAACACATTTTCCCGTAAGGCAGAAAATTCGGCTGCAAAGGTTTTAGGCACAGCACGGGCTACGATTTTGTGCAGGATTTTTCCTAGCCTTGGTTCCAAGGCCTGATTCAGCAGAGGCAGCAGAAGGAACCACTCAGCCCCTGCATATCTCTGGGCTCAGCAATTCACACGTGGTTTAAAACACGCGAACCCCGTGGCATTGCACGGCCCCTTTGCCAGGCAGCCCCTTGTCTTTGCTGTATGGAAAGCTTCCCGCTGACAAGGGGGAGGCACTGAGAGTCAGGCTGGTCCATTTGGCATCCCACAGGTTACCATTGAAGTGGTGGATGGCCCCGAGACGGAGGCGGACAAGGACCTGCAGAAGGAGAGCAGCAAGCCCAGCTGGCCAGCCCCATCGCCCAGCTGGAGGAACTGGTGGCAGAGGTCCTCCACCTTGACTCGCATGAGCAGCGGGGACCAGGACTACAAGTATGACAGCACTACTGAGGACAGCAACTTCCTAAACCCTCTCGGTGGGTGGGATGGCCATGCACCCAGTCACCGGACATTCGAGCCCAAGGAGCAGCCGGAGTATGGTAGGTTTGCGTTCCAGGCCTCCTGCGGGCATCTCGGGATCGCAAAAACGAGCGTGGGGGGGAAAATGAGAATGGTGAGGCGTCGCTGCTGGCGGGCCAAGCAAAACAGAGCGCTTCGACATGTGGCTTTTGTTCATCAGCTTTCAAATACAAATCTGTGCAGATGCACAGGCTGTACTGTGGTAGCTGCATTCCACTGGTAAGTCTATAATCTTGAAAGTCATACCAGTTATCCCAGAAGAGGGCCTTTTTTTAGCCCGACGCGTGCTTTTTTTGAAAGTAGAGGAAGCAAGGTTTCATATTTATTTTTAGAGTAAGGGTAAGTACAAATTTAGAATCGTGCGGTGGTTTGGGAACCAGAATATAACTGTTGGATAAATAAGCAAGATCTGAAACGTGGTAGTATTTGGTGGATACACAAATAAGATGAGTTATGTTGGTGCATGTGTGGGGAGTGGCATGTGCAGCAGGAACATTGTGTATTTGCGTGTGTAATATTCTTCCAGATGTGTCACGGGGAAAACAATTGTTTTCAGCTTGTTGTATGAAACGGTCGCAGAAACTAGAAACAGAGAGGAGCTACAGCTATTCCCTGCCCTGGCAGGCTGCGACTGTCCACGTGGGAATGACCCAAGGGAGGTGAGCTAAACTGTGCTCACAGGAAGCTCAGAGCCCCTTGAATTTAAATTGAATTTAGGTTAATTTAGATACAGACAGCTTTTAGTCAGAACAAGGTGTCAAAGCCATGGTACTTTTACCCATGGCATTTCTGTTGTTATTCCCCAGATGCTGGAGAGTGCCTGGGTAAAACAAACTTATTTTTCCCATGATCTGGCTAACTTGAAGTCTTAAAAGTCAAGAGAGAGTTTTTATGGAATGGTGTGTTTAAACACATACATATGTATTAAATTTTGTGGCCGGAGGATCAAAGTCTATCCCTTCTTTTTGCACCTACGCTTATTTGTTGGCAGGGTTTATTGCCAAGAATTCACATCTTGGGTAGTTATTCATTGAAGTTCAATAAAATTGCTTTCACAAATAGTGACAGTGAATGCAGTAAGAATTACAAATATGAAAATAGGAAGAGCGGGTGGAGCTGCAGCTGAAAATCTAACATGGCATATTCAATAGTGCGCTTCATAGTGCAGTGCAAACACTAGGTAGGTAGGTCTGAAAATTATCCTAGAGCTCCCTGCTGCACACCAGAGCTTCCAACTAACTGGAAACAACTCCTGGCCTTCTGTCCAACCTAAAATACTTGTCCAGGAGGATGTAGCAGCAGATCCTGCCCATGAGGGGTGTAGATGTTCCACCCACTGACACGTTCACACCTTTCCTGTGTGTGTGTGTCTCTCCTCCTGCCTCTGCCAGGGGCTCTCCCTGCCCTCCCTGGGCCTCCTGGGCTGGGCTGTCTGACAGGCGTGCTCACCTGCCCTGCTCCTCGCCAACCACATGGAGATAAATGAGCTGGAAAAGAGCTGGGAAGAAGAGCAGGGCCAGGCATAGAGGGCAGATCGTATTTTCCTGAGACATCTGATGCCTTTTTGGACTGTCGTGGTGCCTGCCTGCTGGCAAATCCCAGAACCACGGGTCTTGCACAGTGACATTAGCCATGGTCACACCCACATCCCACCACGGCCACCTGATTCCAGTGTGGTGGCTTCCCCATCATCGGCCGTGTCAGAAAAGGAGGAGAAACGCAAAAGGAACTCACATCTAGGCAGCTTGCTCCGAGTGAGATATATAACCTCCCCGTACTCCTGGCAATAAATGTTTAATAGCACCCCACAGAGTTGTCGTCAGTCATTACATATGGTACAAATCAAGTTACGTGTTCTACTAGGCAGCTCAGGAAGCCCACAGACAGCACGGCCCTGGGGGGAGCGGGAATCGCGTGTAGGGCAGACCCAGGGAGGGCAGGGATCCTCCCTGGCTCTGGCTGTAGCTTAGGTACTCTTACCTAGAGCTATAGAGCAGGGCAGCCTCAAAGCCACTAAACCAGATTTTGCATTGCTACCAGTGGTGGTGTCACCCAAAGGAGCTACAGCTGCAAGTGATCGCCACAGGGTCGGTGAAACGTGTCCTGTAGGTTGCAGAGAAACAACCATCAAGCCAAATGTTCCCCCAGCTGCCAGGGGGCAGTGGGGAAGGCGGGAAAGCTGGGATGGGTTCGTGGGCTTGGTTCGGTGGCCTTCACGTGGTGGGGTGTGCAGCAGTTTACCCGGCACACAAAGGAGGCTGGTTCTGAAGAGTTTAGGTACTCACGGCAGCATCAGCCTCTGTGGTGCAGACGTGGTGCCCAGTGCCTTTGGCTCTCTACCAGAAGAGAATAAAATCATGTTTGTTCTTCAGAAGCTTCCTTCTAGTTAATAGCCAGATTTGATGTCGTTTAATAATTCACATGAAACACTAAAAACTGCATGTTGTTCTTGGTGCAAGAGGAGCATGCATTTCCCTGTTCTCGTAGCAGTATTCCTGAAATATCTGTTCCCTGTTCAAGGGACTGAAAAACAAAATGGTGGTTTTCACTCATGACCCGCAGCTTCCCATAGCCCAACAACACTCATCTTGCCCAAAGACTGAGTATTGTTCTGCTGTTGTTGTGTGTTTTGAGAAGATGAAAAGGAAAACTCAATTTATCCTTTGCCTGGTTAGTCTGTGGTCCACAAACACATTCCTATATGCAGGGAAATGACGTGAATAGATGTGTACTGTTAGTTCATGACCCAGCTTTGCAGCTGAGGATCCTCAGCTGCCAAAAGGTCAAAAGAGAAAGGAAATATTTTTTCAAATAATGTTGCATGCATTTCCCTGAGGAGCATCAAGTGTGAAAACCATTTAAACAGCAGGCTTGCGCCTGGCACTCGGCCCAAGCTTCAGGTAGAGACATCTGGATCCCATTCTTGTTTTGCCTCCTTAATAAAAAACACCACACAGTAGTTTTTGGGTAGCGGGAGCTTTTGTTTCCCCGTTTCCTTCCTCACCTTTGTCCCCACGCAGATTACGTTGACGGAGAGGGCGACTGGAGCCCGTGGTCCCTGTGCAGCGTCACCTGCGGCAGCGGCAGCCAGAAGCGCACGAGGTCCTGCGGCTACGCCTGCACGGCCACCGAGTCCCGCACCTGCGACAGGCCCAACTGCCCAGGTGGGAACCACTGCCGGGAGCCGGGCTGCTGCCAGGGGGAGCAGGGAGAGGTGGGCAGGGCCGGGGAGAGCCCTCCTCCTGCACGCAGAGCCTGGGGCCCGCGTGCTGCGCGGCAAGGCGAGGGCTCCGCTGGGAAAAGACGCGCTGATTTTCAACGCCGTACGCTCGTGGTGATGGCACGCTGCTGGATGCAGTCCGCCGTCCCCTGGGACTTCGGAGACAAGTACAGGCTTTCTTTAGGTCACGGCAGTCGTTGTTGTGCACAGGCGCTTTGTATTCCAATCTACTCCCTTGAAACAAATTTGGAACTGTCTTAGAATTTCAAAGCAGCTGCGCTGTTACCTCAGTGAGCTGCTGTTTGGCTGTGCAGCGAATGGCATTGCCTGCATGGTGAACAGGGATGAAGGAATGTGCACTTTTGGCTTGAGTATATTCAGAAAATATGGCCAAAGAGCCTTGCCTTAGCTCCTACCCGTTCACAGGATTTGACATTTGAAGTGTCCCAACCATCACACAGTCTTCAACTTGGGCAGAATCAGGGCTGAGCACTCAAGACTGCATCATGAAAATTTGAAGCTGCTATGGAAAACTGCTTTTTAAATGTTGCTGTGTGTTTGAATTTAGACCAGTTTGTCACGCAGTAGCTGCCACAATGCAGGGGATAGGTGCAAGTTCATTACTTCCCAAGATCAGAGAGAAATAAAAACACAAGTCGTGGTGGCATGCATTACTCTCAGTTTACTTAATGACTCAGAAAGGCAGAAATTCTTAAACTGGAGGTCAGGATTTTTTTAATGGGAAGTGAAATGTCAGCAGTGCTGGGGAGGAGACTTAGAAGACTTGGTGAGAGAGCTGGAGAGAAGTTTCTCACTCGCAGATAGATTCTTGTCCCCAGTTGCAAAGCAGAAACTGTGAGGCAGTTCAGGGGAAAAATGTTTCTGCATGCTCTCATGCATCCTAAAACCTCAATAATAAGGAGTTAATTCCAGAAGAAAGCAAGTAATCCCCAGTCATATTCTCCAGTATTTATTACCAGCTAGCACCAAAAAGTGGCAAACTTGAAAGAAGATATTATGTCATAAGACAGACCTCCAACGATCAGCAAGCAAAATATATTCACTCTTTGAGGCTGCGCTGACATTTTCGAAATTACAAGGTCAAAGCTCAGCTTCTGCTGTTTATAATTCCAGCAGTGAATTACTGCCTTGTAATGGGTTCTTGGGTATCTATTATTCTACATCTAGCGCTGGAGTTAAGGCAAAACGCTATGATAATTTTATTGAAAATTGGCCTGAGGCTGTTTTGAAAGCTCTGCAAGCCACTATTATGCCCCCGTTCAGGAGATGGGGAGAAAGTTCATTGGCAAGAGTATGGATGGTGAATAGACTTCATTATTAACCATATAGTTATCACATATTAAAGATCCTTCTGCTCTCTTTAGAAGTCTTTAATTCAATGGAGAGGAAAGGAAAAAAAAAACCCAACCCTAAAACCAATTTGTGTTAAGCCTACATGGCACAGTTAGTAGGGTCAATAGGCTGAACCAAAGCAGCAACAAAAGGATGTTTACTTCAGCAAGATCATTTTTCTGGCAATCTCTGTGTCTCTCTACTGACAGCAAACAGTTAACTGGAGGCTGCTGATAAATCCTGATCTGTTGAGATGCTGGTGTTTTATTCGACAGCTATTAGAGGTGGGGATGGAATTTCTTGGAGAGGTTGGTTATCTCTTGCTTACTCACACCTTTTAACTCCCTGGCACTGGGAGAGACCAACAAGCACCAGTCTTTGTGTAGCAGCACCATTCCTCCTTGAGAAATGGTTGCCCACAATCAGAGATGAACTTCCTCACCTGTCTTCGGGCCTGTCACCCTCTCATCAACAGCAGAGACTCCTTACTCACTGTGGTTTTAAAGAAGCAGTCCAGCAGCAGGTTCAGCATGCTTCCCTGCCAAAACGAAGCACCTTGCAGAGCCTGGGGAAGGAGGGGTGGCAAGGAGGCTGCTGGTTCCCCCGTGCTTTAATGGGAAAACACCAGCACCACTAACATGTGTTTGTTGTAGGGATTGAAGATACCTTCCGGACGGCTGCCACAGAAGTGAGTTTACTTGCGGGGAGCGAAGACTTCAACGCAACCAAACTGTTTGAAGTTGGTAAGCAGCCTAGTCAACCCTTCAGTAACTGATAAGAGACTTCCGTAGGATTTTCTTAGTCCTGTGGGATCAAGATACCGAGTTTAGCCTTAAAAATGTCAATAGCAACAGCCATTTATTATCTTGCTTATGTTTGTGATCTGAACATTTGCTTTGGTCGTAACATCTTTCTCCCCTTAAGTCCTGTAGTTGTTTCATCATAAAAGGGTTATTCGTGTCCTAATTCAGAAAAGAGCTGTAAGACTCCACACTAATGGAGAAAATCAAACACTCTTTATTATTTTGCTGAAATAGCCTCGAATGGAAGACCCTATAAAAGCATTTTAAATACAGCTGTCACATTTAAAAAAAAAAAAAAAAAAAAGAAGAAGAGTCAATGACTTTTATGAGCACGCATTGCTTTTATAGCTCTGTGTGCTGCAGTGGGGGTGGCCAAAGCAATTTTATAGGGCATCGCTTGACTCTGAACTTTCTAAAACTCCATCCAACATCTGCAATGTTCTGATTTCATCCCTTCAGTGAAACCACAGCGTGGCCACTCAGAGACACTGGATGCTGGATTAATTGAATAAATAGTGTAACCCGGCACCTCCCTCCTACGGTGGCAGAGCACAGTAGTTAATGACAGCCAGGATGAGACTCTTTAAGGAGATAGAAAAGCAGGACACCGATCACTAAGTAAATATTTTGCAAGAATGTGTGCTGTGAGAGTTTTAGGTCCCAGTTAGTTACTCTCCTGCAGAGTCCTCTTAAGTAAGTGTGGAGCAAGACATGCAGAGGGGTTTTGGCAGCCTATAGGATGACATGGACACCTTAAATAATGTTTTAGGTAGGAGATGTTTACCTGGGTTCTCCCAAAACTCTTGCAAAATAATGAAGTGCTGGTATTAAATATGCTACGGGTGTACATATCTCTTTAATCCCAGCTGTATTCATCATGGCTCTGGTGCCATGAACTCCTGCTGATGTACAGCCACTGTGATGTTATGTCACGTATGCCTTTTTAGAATCTGAATCACTTTTGGCTGCATTTGCCAGCTGAGATGTCAGTCTCCATGTTTGAACTGCAGATGCTTGAAACACATACCCCTTTGGAAAGTGGATATCAAATAGAAAAAAGCATTTATTTTTTAAAAGAAAAACTGAATTAGGGCCTAAAATGAACTTCAGGAAGAGTAACCCAGGCCTTGCTTGCCTTATTAGAATCTCTAGCATCATCTGAAACTTAATCCTTCAGCATGTGACTGCCATTTTTCCTGTTGAGTGTGTTCTGACTAAGGGCTCCGACTGGAGGCTGGCACCAAATCGCTGTGATTTCTCTTTCCCTGGTGCTTGTTGGTCCATGGTAGTGTCTCTTGTGCCACATGGGGGTATCATTAGCCTAATTAGAATTTGCCAGGTGGAAGAAACATCACAGATTCCTACTGGCCTGGTTCTGCACTGTAACTCAGACTAGCACTGCCTGAGGCACTGAAGTCAGTCACACGTGATTTCTTTATCTGACGAGACAGCACAGTGGGCAGGGCAGCAAGCTGTGACTGCCCTTTCTTTCTGCAGCAGAGCACCGGTGCTGAACAGCAGCACTTCACTCATTTGCTATCACTGATCACACCAACTGGGATGCTGCTTAATGTATCTTAAGTTTCCATTTCCTGCCCTGAAACAGATACTGACAGCTGCGAGAGATGGATGAGCTGCAAGAGCGAGTTCCTGAAGAAATACATGCACAAAGTGGTCAACGATCTCCCCAGCTGCCCGTGCTCCTACCCCAGAGAAGTTGCCTACAGCACTGCCGAAATCTACGACCGACTTAAGAGGAAAAGCTTCCGCTGGAAGGATGCGAGCGGTCCGAAGGAGAAGCTGGAGATCTATAAGCCCACGGCGCGGTACTGCATCCGCTCCATGCTGTCTTTGGAGAGCACAACGCTTGCGGCGCAGCACTGCTGCTACGATGATAACATGCAGCTGATCACCAGGGGCAAAGGGGCCGGAACGCCCAACCTGATCAGCATCGAGTTCTCAGCAGAACTCCACTACAAAGTGGACATCCTGCCCTGGATCATATGCAAAGGTGACTGGAGCCGCTACAATGAAGCCCGGCCTCCCAACAATGGGCAGAAGTGTACAGAAAACCCGTCAGACGAAGACTACTACAAGCAGTTTCAAGAAGCGAGGGAATACTGAGAAGATTTTTTTTGTTTCCTTTTCTTCAGATGCGAAATAGCATTCGTTTCCTGGATGCCAAAGAACTGATGATGGCTGCTGCATCGGCTCCTCGACAGGGGTTGATCAGTTCCTTTCTAATGAATGTACATAGTTGTAATATAATACATAAGTATTTTTCACAGTGTGTGTAATTTATAAACACGTATCTCTCTGCCTCACACACACCTATTTTTGCATAAGTCTCGTCCTGGTAGGATTTTATACTGCAATAACGTTCATGTAATAATGTGCATTTCATTTTATTTCCCATCTGTAACGTAGTGAAGGGGGTGGGGGGTAGCTGCCATCACCATCAGGCCCCGAGGCCCCAGCTGAGAAGGCACATATTTAAAAGTTGTTATAAACAATAGGATTGAAGAATGTACTCTTCCATATGGGAATGGTTTACAAGATTAATGCACCTACAGCATCAGTTTTCTCCATAATTGGTTTCATGACTAGTCATATCTAAGGAGGGAAGAATTTTTTTTTTTTTTTTCGGAAGGGAAATAGTCAAAAGTGAATATAGAAAATCCCTAGCAATTTTTCCTCTTGGAATTCTTCCTGTTACCTTCCAGCTCAGATCTTTGCAGTCCACCTGGGGTAGGCTTGCAGGAAGATGTAGCTGTGGTTTTCCTGTGGGCCAGAAAATGTCCTGGTGCAGTGGCTCTGGAGGAATTACAAGCAGCCCCCTCCTGGAGACAATCTCTGATGCGAAGCTGCAGCTGTTGGGGCTTGCGTCTCCAGAGCAGCTACCTGGGAACTGAGCGTGCTGCAAGTCCTTGGAGGAGTGAGGGCAGAGAGGGAACCCGTGTCAAAGGACCAAAACGATCACAGTTCCTTCCCAGTTTTTAATATGAACAATGTTTGGATCTGCTTGTTTCTTTCTTTTAAGAAAAGGGAGAGGTTTATTGTTTTAGAGAACGGTAAAAGTGGAATCCACAAGTTCCTTGGGATAAAAGATGCAACCAGCCCTTTTCCCCCATTTTTCTCATGCTGAGTGCACAGCACCCTACGGAAGTAGCTATTCCTTAAGGGAAGCTTGCTGGGAAGAACTACTGGGTGTCTTAAAATGTCTTAATTTTTTTTTTTTTTTTTAAAGCTAGCATTATTTTTGTAAAGTATTTATTGAATTGTAACAATGTGGGATGTATCTCTAACGTGAAAGGCTTCTGTAGATGGAACTTGATTTCCAAGAACACGACTGTTGTTAGGCAAAGGTTTTATTTCCAAATTTTTATGAAGTGCAACTTTACATGCATAATCCTGTCATAAAGCAGCTCACATCTGCATTCTGATGGAAGATAATGGTTACACCCTGGGTAAATAAATACTTACAGTTCCATCCTGTGAAAGACTGCCTTGCTGCAAGTCAGTGTGTTCATTTGGATGATTAAGTGGCTAAATGCCACCAGAGAAATGCCTGTTTTGGGGTCATGTGGTGTGACACACGCATCTGTGGAACCTCACACAGCGGCAAAGCCAATGGGCACCTCGGTCAGTCTGAGCTCAAAGATTCAGCACAGACACAAAAGGCAAATCCCTCTGCCATATACAGACACACATGGAGATATTTAAGGTCCCTTCCAACCCAAACCCTTCTGTGGCATCCTGTAAATCTTTTCCGTGTCTCTGTTGGCGTCTCGGGTCGGGTTGATTGCGAGCTCACGGATGGACGTGCGTGGTGCCCCCGGCATTAAGAGTGGCACAATCCCACTCTCCTGGGCAGGTCCAGGCTTGTGTCGGTCTGCCCAGGTGGTGCAAACCAGGGGTTCAAAGGCAGCCCAGGCCGTGCACACCCAGTCTGACCCGTGCTGCAGAGCCATGCTCCAGGTCTCCAAAAACACTCTGGGCGAAGCCGCTGCACATCTGCTCCGCTGAGGTAACCTCGGCAGCTGGAAAACTTGGCCAAGTCATAGGAGCATCCCAGAGCCAGACTTGAGTTGGAGGGGAAGATGTGGATATGTTCTAGCACAAGCTGGTAGTAACAAAACATGGTTAGTTGAGCGAGAGGGTAAACATGGGGATCACCCCGTATTTTTTATAGAAACCAGATTTGGTAAATTCTTGCAAGGTCATACGAAGGCGCCACTGGCTCGTGGAGCCAGTTAAATTGACAGCAGATGGATGGAAGGCACAAGGAGCTCCAGGATCACTTCACAGGGAAGACAGGTATTTTCAGGGAGAAAGCTCTGCTTCTTACTTAACAGTGTGGGGGGGAACAACATTCTCAGGTTTCTCTGGGAGAGAGATGAGAGAGCTGTTGGTCACAATTCTTGAAATATAAAACACATCCCTGCCCTTTGTGGATTAGTAAATTATGGTGCTATTGAGAAACACTACCACACTATTAATGCAGAGCGTAGCACATAAAGTGTCAGGGAAGAGGAAAAATTATTCTAATAAATGAAATGACGCACAAAGTTTCGAGTCTAACCACTCGTAATTTGCTGAGGCTGGAAACTCTGAAGGAGCCAAGTAACTTCTGATAGGACCTACAAGGTGTTTCGTAGGACGAGTCCCGGAGTGCAGACTGAGATAGTCTGTTCTCCTAAGCAACAGTCTTTGTTAAAAACAAAGCCTGTCCTACTTCATGATAAATTATGATCCATTCAGAGCCCGGCTGCTTATTTCATTTTCTGTTTTCTTTATCTCCTCTCCAATGACCAAAATTGTACATGAAATGACTTTGTGTAGTTGACTTCAGCGAGGTGCTGGAGTTTACCATGGCCAAATTTGGCTCCGTCTTTTAAGTATGGGAACTCCTCATATTCGAACAAGCCCCGAGGAAGGGTTTGTGGCTCACATTCCCAGGCACAGGTCGATGGTTAGGAGAAGCTGCTGGTGTGTTCCTTACGTTACCACAGAACAGGCATGTTGGAACACTCAACCAAAGATATGGGGGGGGGTGCTTTGAAACAAGCATAACTGAACAGGGAGACTGAAACAAGGAACCAGTCAAGTCATCCAACTTATTTTTAACCCCTGATCAATCAGCAGATACAAATTGCAGCACAGCTTCTGAGTCAAGTTGGTGGGAATGCATTAAGCTGGCACAGCTGCTCTGAAAGATGTGTGGAGCAGTGCCCCGAGGCAGCCATAAATGGGTTGAATCGTACCTTTGATGGTTAAAAGGATGAGTGGGCCTGGCTTCACATTGCCCGGACAGCTGCTGAGCAGCAAAATTCCACTCACATAACCCACAGTGATGCATATGGGTTATAGGACAATATAGCGAAAACCAGAACCATACACACATCCACGAATCCCCGCAGCCCTGCATTAGTTACCAGCTGCTCTTCCCCCCTCCCGCTGTGCAGGCTGGTTAGCACTGTCAACACAAGGCATTCTTTGGAAAAACGCTCTTTGGAGCTCGTGGGGCTGTTCCAGATACAGCGATCGCGGTGAGGTTGCAGGGCTGGTCGCTGGTGAGCTGCTGATGCACCTGGCGCTTACATCTGAGTGGGGCCGGGCCAGATGAAGGCAGGAAAGGGGGAAATTTACCTTTTCCCGTTGAAGAATCTGCCCTGCCTGAATGGTGGGGCCGTAAATGCCACGGTGTCTTACTTGTGGTGTCCCCATGGTTGGCGGTGGGAAGGGAGTGAGGGAGAGCTGAGTGATGGCCCAGCGAGCTGCCTCTCCTGAGGAGCCACCGCTGCTCCCCCAGGCCTTCCCTTTCCCCCCTTCCCTCGCTCTCCATCAGGACACCCCTGGAACAGCCCAGCAGCCGACGTGGCTCACGGCAGCTTGGCTGTGGCTTTTGCCACACGCTCATCCATGCCTGGGGAAAGTCACGTTCAGGCTGGACACACTGCGCGGAAACCCGGCACGTGCCGCTCCTGGCGAGGGCAGGGAGCTGTCAGGGCAGGGAGCCTGTTCATCCCCCACCCAGGCACAGCAGCCCACTGTCACCCACAGGACCATGCAGCACCACACAAGGGGCAGTGGCGTGCTGAGGCTCGCTCTCACCCAGAGGAGGAAAGCTGCAGAAGAGATACGGACAAACCCGGATTTCCTCATGTTCACGGCATCCACCTGCACAGGCACCAGCACGGCCACGTCCCCCCCCTCCAAACACACAGAACCCAGCACGCCGAGGAGGGAGAGCATCAGCAGGAAGAGCAGCAGAATAAAGATGACGCTTTTCCCAGCAAACTGGAGCGAGTGTGTGTTGCCTCCTGGCTCCATGGCATTTCTGTGCCAGCTGAGAGAGCATGTGTTTTTCTATCACCGATTCCCCGCTTCTTTCCCTTTGTAACTTTTAATGGAAAAATGTGTGGGCAGTTTCCATTATGCCTGTGCTGTTTCAGACAAATTAAGGGGTTGGCTAAGAAATGGCTGGTTTCATATTTCATACAGAAAACACACACATGCATATATTTATATGTCTGTGTAAATTAATTTAGGATATCCTCTAGTCATGTGCTGTACAGCGGTTCGCTGCTGAGTGGTGCCTTCAGGAAGGGTCCCACGGCAGAGCACTCCCCTGCCTCCTGCACAGGGCATGAGGCTATTTTTGGACTTTCACAGGGGGAGAGAAGGGCCAGGAGGCTAAAATGGCAGCAGTCATTCTTCAGCTCTGCCTCTTACTTTATGACTGGCAGGTTTATTCATTTTTCCCTTTCAGCTGCACTGCTAAAGCCACAGACGCCTTTTATGACTGTGCTAATTTTCTATCAGTTCAGGGAGTTATAAAGTTTTTCCTTATTTATTCTCTATCACAAGAAGGATCTGGGAACGGGGAGGGATTTTTAAACATACAGAGAAACTTTTCATTCAATACGTTGCACAATTTATAAGGGTTTCAGAATGTTATACTCTGGAAGTGATAGCAATATTGCACAGGTCGAACTGGCCAAACCTAACACAGCTAAGTGTGGGTGGCTCTGATCTTCAGAGGAGTGCTTAGATAATATTTCCTTTTTAAAACTGGGCAAACAGTATTACATGTGTTAAATGTCAGAGCTCGCTGTTTATTATGGGTCTGACCAATGCTTTGCTTGAAGTGGAACAGTGCTTCACTTATGGATTTCAGGAGGACTCTGGTAAGGACTCTGAAACATGCCTGAAGCAAGGGACAGCATGTGCACATCATGGTGGTGGATACAGGATGTGAGTCAGAAAGTTTGGGGAGCAGAGGAGGCTTGGGAACAAATTTCCACTCCAGGCACCATATTCCAGGCTGGCTCCTGCCTCTGCACAGCTGTGCTTAACCCATTTGCTTTGCTTAGCCCGTTCCTTTGTCCCCAGATCCAAGCTGCAGCCATTCCCCTTTCCACACTTCCCAGGGGCAGCTCTTGAGGGGACGTTGCTCAGCCATGAAACACAGAACTAGGACACAGCTGGCCTTGGAAAAGTCCCATCTGCCTGAGCAGGGCTCCCTGAGCTGGGTAAGGAAATGGGAGAAGTGCAAATGAACTGGACCACGCAGACACAGGGATTCCTGTGTCCCACTGTCTCTGGCAGTGTTTACCATCAAGCAGTCCATGGGGAGCACCTTCTAACCACGGTGCAGCCCGACTTCATGCACCTCCTGCCTGCCAAAAATCATGACGGCAAGCCGTAAGCAGCTTTCCAGCCCTGCTGCTGTTCCTGTTACCCCAAAAAGGACAGGGGGTCCAGCCTGGCGTGACATCTCCGTCCAGGAGCCAGCTCCTACCAGGAGGCAGAAGCACAGCTCCATCTCATGTGCAAGTGTCCCAGCTATTCCAGTAGAACCAGCAAGTGACAGCTTGGAGAAACAGCAAGGTCTGCCTCTACTGCCCTGCAGCAGGAACCACATCTGAACACCCTGAGTTCTGTGCATCAGTTCTCCTACACATCCCTCTTCTTACAACCTGCCTGAGAAACACCAAGAAAGAGTGTGGGAACAGGAGGATCCTTGTTGGGTTGAGAGGATGCAGTAACAGGAATGGAAAGAACCTCTGCCCAGCGCGGAGAGGAAAGAACAGTGCATTGAATTACCTTGTGGCCTCATTAAGGGTCATCCCAATTTAAATCAGTGCGTGGATAATGATATCCTGAAGGAGGGTGGTCTCAGACGGGGGCAAGCCAGAAGGATCAAAGCAAATCTTGAAAAGGAGCAGAGCAAACACAGTGTCTACGTGCAAAGCAGGCTGAGGGCTTCCCTTGCCTGGCTGTCCACTGACAGAGCCATTCCCCAAACATTTCACCGCGTGTTAAATCACCACTAGGTACACGAGCCCAGAAAAGCCAAATTAAAAGGTGCAGCTGGTAGGTGCAAGGGGAGGAGACATTCCCGAGCCGTTTTCCCGGATAGCAGCGCCCGTGGCCGCGTGCTCAGGGAGGCCGCGGCACAGCGGTGGCTGCACCACAGCTCCCAGCTGCTCCATGGCGGTGGTTAACCTTGACAAATAACTGGGTTTTGCCCTTGCCCATAGCGGCACAGCCCTCAGCACTCCTGTAATTTAGTGCAGCTTTCGCTCAGAAGGCCAGCCCCCCTTCCCCTCACCCCCTTATCCGAGGTTTGCCCCGCTCCCGGCGCCACTGGGAGCGCTGCCTGGGGTCTCTTTTCCCACAAGGAAAGGGGGACCTGGCCTCGACTTCCCAGCACACAGGCAGGAGGCACGAAGCCACCGGAGCAGCGCAGGCTGGAGGTGGGGGAGGAAGCTGACTCAACCTCAAACACAACCGCATCCATCACCGCTGGGCTGGGTGGCCCGGTTGGAAAGGCTGGGCTGTTTTCGCAGCCCCGCGCGTTCAGTCTGTGAGCCGGAGGGAAAGCAGGGCCGTGCTCCGTGTCTGACTGCTCAGCACTGCTGGGGAGGAGGAAGGTGGGAAGCACCGGGAGCTGTGTGCTTTTAGATCCAGCCGCATCCAGGAGCCAGCACTGCCAATCTGAATCTCAGTCCTGGGATCCCATAGCGCCCAGGCAGCCACACAGGGAGCTGGGGCCGAAGGGGCACATGGAAGGAGAGCCCAGCTTTGATGTCTAGGTCACTGTCAGGGTGGGTTTGGTCTGCATTTGAAAGGTGAGACCAGAAAATTCCAGCTTTAGAAGAGGAGATCTGCAAGGCCAGGGAATCCCACAGGACTCTCTACTCCATCTGACGCCTCCAGGCTGGCAATTCTACCATGAGCTGCAGAAGTCTTTTTGAACAGAGCTTGAACAGGGCAGAGCAAATTTAATAGAAAGAGATTTTTTTCTTCCCAAGAATATCCACCTATTTCTCGCAAAGATTGCCTTCTGCAAAACTTCCCGATGCTTTCAGCAGATGTAGAGCTTCTCTCCAACATTTTCAAATCCAGAGCCCTCTAGAGAGGATCATGGTTTGGGTTGGAAGGGAGCTCAAAGCTCATCTTGTTCCACCCACTTTGCCACAGGCAGGGACAACTCCGACTGCACCAGGCTGCTCAGAGCTCCATCTCACCCAGCCTCGAAAGGTTCATTGGCAGCAAATCCTTGAAGGGAGACAGCAGCAATATAGCCAGCCCCCCCACAGCTCAGTCACCACTGTGTCATTGCACCCCCAAAAATGCCAAGAGCTGCCAGGCCCGTTTTGAAACAGCACTCCCAACTTTCCTGCCCGCTGGCTGAGTTGTTCAGGTCAATCCAGCTGTGGACTTCAATGAAAAGGCTTAAAAGCCTTCTCTAGGGGACACTGATCTGATATTCTTGCTGCTAGCCCTGGGGCACAGGGGACAAGTGACAGCCCCTCTCCTACCAGGAACTTGCCCTGTGTTGGTTTTGCAAAGGCATCGCAGCATCCCTGAGCATTCAGGCCTGGCAGCACAGCCCAGCACCCCTGGCCATGGCCACTGCATCCCAAGACACTTCTCATGCCAGATTTTTGGTTTTTTAATGGGAAGAGACACAAATCCAGACCTCGTGTATGAAGACAATTTGTCTCTTCTGGATAAGTTCCAGCATGAGGAGGGTACTTTAAACATATGGGCTCTCTTTCATGTTTGATTGCTGGACTAAGACCACATTGTTGTCCAGCCCAAGGAAGGGAGAAAAAAAAAAACAGCAAAAAACCACACAAATCAGGAAAACATTAGGTAAACTTAGCCCAGAATACATCTTCTGACCAAATGGAGAGCAACGCTCTCTCTTATAATTAGACCGTCTGCCGGAAGTCAAACAGAACAAATTGTGATATTTTCAGTGCTGTGGGAGCTGTGCAGTCCCCAGGAGATGATCACATCTTCCCCACAGCATTAGCTGTCACCCCTGAACAGGTTGCGAGGGCAGACTGAGGTTTAGAAAACCCTCAGAAACTCTTTCATTTCACTGCAGTTCCAAATGCCATTCCTCAGTCACAGAATCACAGAGAGTTTTGGATAGGAAGGGACTTTGGAGACGATCCAGTTCCATCCCCCCTGCCATGGGCAGGGATGCCACCCCCAAAACAAGTTGCTCAGGCGCCCATCCACCCTGGCCAGTCAATGAAGAGACACTCATGCGGGAAGACGAGATGTGAAAACAAACCCTGACTGACCAAAAAGCATTTGAACATCGCCTTCAAATTTGCATCAGGTGAGCAAAACGCTGCGTTTGGCAGCAAAGGGAAAGTGGCACAGCCAACAGGAGAGCAGGTCCAAACACTGGAGGGAAAGCACTCTGTACCGACACGTGATATCAAAGAGTAAATGATCCTGTCCTTCAGGTAAGGTTTCTTCCAACAATAACCCTTTCTGTAACTGGAGAGGCACAAATGGCTTTGAAACACACAGGCACAAGCAGTGGGGATTCAAAGGGCCCCCAAAGCCAACAGCAAGGCTCAAATCATCCGTAGCCCGATCTGTTGTTTCGGGAATCGACTCTTTACCGAGAAGAAACGAGTAAAAATTTTCCATCCTTTTCTCTTCCTAGACGTTAAGCAAGAGTAACTTGTAAATTGCTTCCAGCAACTTCCAGACAACAAGGGAACAAACAACTATCAACAGGCATTACATTCATTGCTTCACATGAGAACGGTTATGAGGCTGAAGGGGTCCTGACAGGCAATTGGAAAGCAGTCCTTTTTATGCTAAATTTACTGTATTTTAGTACTATTTTCCATTATTTAAAATGTGTGATGCAATAAAGAGCCGGAATGCCTTCTTTTGTCACAATATTTCACACCCAAGGCCTCAGAACACTTTTGTGAATCAAGCTCTCTGCAGTAGTTTTGCAAAGCCAATGGTTTAGGAAGCAATGAACTGGAAAGAGAGGGAAGTTTCCAGAGCTGTTGGTGGTCACAGAGGAGCCTATAACGAAACCGAAGCAGCATCCCGATATCTGGGCTGCCTGATCCCGTGCCCTCCTTGGGCAGATGTCTGCCGCCAGCCCACCAGATCTCCTCACCTGGAGCTGGAGCCCCTCACCTGCGCTGCCATGAGAGGAACGCAGAAAGAAAGATGAGATGGGTTCATCGAGGGAGGAAAACGCAGGGAGAGAAACATCGCACATTTTGCTGCATCCCAGATTCTTCCTGGGAGGAAAACAGCGCCAGCTGTCTTGGCACCACTGCCGAGCAGACCATAGCTAACTGGGACCGTTTGAGGGTCCCAGCTCAGTTCCCGTGGAGCCAGTTGTAACCAGCGCTGTAGACAAAGGGCTCAAAGCCCGAGCAGACGGGGGGCTGAGCTGGTTTTGGATATCCCACACACATGTGGGTGACGGTTTTAGGACTTCCAAGCAGAGGAACTCGCCTGTAACCATAGGCCATGGTAACGGAAATTCCTTCGGTTATCAGCACGTAACCAAATGGTCTCAGGGTTAAGCTGTTAGCTCAACTACACTTCTAGAGCAGAGCCCTTCCTGAGGGCATTCACAGAACCCTGGAATCATTAAGGTTGGCAAAGACCTCCAAGATCATCAAGCCCAGTCAACCGAATATCTCCATGTCCACTAAAAGATATCCTCCACCACGGGCAGGATTTCCACTCAAAATGGGGAAGGAGCCGACGCCTTTCTAGTAACACAGGCTTTCTCATTATGTTAAAACCAAAATCAGGGGTGTCTTAGTGAGCCAAAGTCAGCCCCTACACAGTGGGACAGGACAGGCTTAAGCAGCAGGATCACAACCATACCTTGGTGTGGTTCTCCATACTCAGAGCATTTCTATGCTACATTACAAAATGTCTCTAAGTCCCTCCTGGGGATCTCAGCTCAACAAACTTTCATTACCCAATTTCCCCACAGTTTTTAAAGCACGATAGTAATATTAAGAAAAATCATGGTGTCAAGAAAATTAACCTGGCTGAAGTCAGAGAGGAAGAGCTGTGGCAAAACTGGGACCTGACTGCAAATCCCTTTTCCCTTAGGGCTCCATCTTACTTCTAAAAGCATGAGCACTATTATGAAAGATCACCGAAACACAGGTGGTATTAATGCTGGTATTTCTGAGGATTCCAGTAATTGTGTCTCATACCCACCAGTGGCTTAGACAGAAACTGAGCAGCCACCAGGCTGTGCGAGGCAAGAACAGGTTTGTGTTCACGTTAAACGCTGTCCACACCTCAAAGCAGCACGCAGACAAATCCCTCAAAGAACCGGGAACGGGTGGAGGCAGTCAGGGCACACTGTGCAGGATTTGGTCTCAGTGCCTCTCTGCAGTGTGCCACTCACAGAGGATGCATTGTCCTGCATCCAGGATCCCTCTGGGGTGAAACCTCAGCCCTCAGTTTATTAAATGCGATTGCAGAAGCCGAAGGGGTGGGTCACAGCCAGCTGTGTGAGCACACATATGATGGAAGCCCACAGGACACGTAATTCCATCACATGGATTGCTTGGGTCCAGCAAAACCCTTTGGATGGGCACAGGTTGGGACACAGCCCCAGCCATCACCTCGCACCTGGTGCCAGACAGCGCTCAGGCAGACACTCTGTCCTCCAGCCCCTCTGAAAAGATAAATTAGGAAATGGGAAAGGGAGGGGAAGGGGGATGAGAGCTTCTAAAGCTCCCCCAGGAGAAGCTGCTGGCACAGGACACCTTTGCAGACAGTGCTGACAGCGGGATGCAGAGCCCACGGAAGCGAGGGCTGCAGCACGTCCTGGCTCCAGCTGGGAGGTGTTTTCCTGACCCCTCTGCTCAGCAGACTGCAAAGCCTTCACTGGGATTAAACACCTGCCCCACCACGGGAGCCACAGCGGGGCAGGGGGCTGCTGGCCAGAACAGGTTCCCGACTCTCCTCTGCACCGGGCTGATCGACTGGATCATGCTTGGGAAAACCAAGGATGCCCTTGGAGCAGCACCAGGGGAGAGGAAAGGGGGAGCAAACACCTGCGGGTGCTGCTGCTGCCGTGGCAGAGATGTCTTGACCTCAGAGAGGAACCTGCTGTATCCCCACAGGGTCTGGAAGGAAAACAAAAGCTACAACTGAAAATCATCTCCAGGGCCAGCTGTGCCTTTGCATCACCATCGCTCACAAGTTTCCATCCCACGGCTGTGACCGCCTTTGGTGGTGTAGGTAGACACACAGAAAAGCAGCCAGGGGTCGGATCCCCTTTGTTCTCCTCGCTCAGACTGTCTCTTTTCCTTACCCCCTGCCTCCAGCCAGATGTGCTCACCGCCTCTCTCCTGCCAGCCTTTGCGTTCACCCTGGTGTTCGTTCAGCAATTCAATTCAGGAAGCTGATCCAGCTGAAATCCTCAGCAAGGAAAAAAGAAGAAGTTTCCAACCAGAATATAAGCAGTGTCTTTGAACACACACACACACAAAAAAACAACCTTCCTAATTTGTTGGGTTTTTTTTTTTTAATAGAAGAAAGAAAGTGATTGAACTGTCTTCATAAAAATTTCCTTTCAAGTTGAAGAGAAATGCCATAAAAAATACCAACCTTCTAACACCGTAAATTGAGTTGTAGAGGAGATGGTGCCTTTACCGAAAGAGGCTGTATGGAATTCATCACTGCTTTACTCTTTTAAAATAAATCAGCTGGCAAGGTTGTGACGTGACCTACTTAATTTGTTGTCTTGAAACTTGATGAGGATTTAAGATTTGTTCCCAACGCCTGGAAAATGAGAGAAAGGGGGAAAGTGCAGGCACCGTATCCAAATCCCTGTGTTGAGATGCTGCTTTCTTTCAGACACTACAGGAGTCAGTGGCTGCAGCAGCGCTGCTTGTGAGAGGGAAACTGGGCTCCAGTGGCCCTCACCAGGAGTTCCAGCCATCGTCCTGCCTTAAAGCAGGTCAGATACTGCTTCTAGCAGGGATTTGTTCCATACATCTTGAGAAGTTTCCACTGCTGGAGGTTTTACTCCACACCTGAGCAAGCCGTCTTCCTCACCACTAAGTTTTTTCAGAAGCCTTCTCCCTTTCTGCTTCCAAGGCACGCTTTTCTACAGGTGACAGACACAGAGAGCAACACTCTCCCTCTCTCCATGCACAGTTGGAGGCTGTCACCATTCCAAGCCTTGCAACTCCTTGCACTTTCTCTCTTGCTCTCTTCTCACTTCCCCATTTTTATTCACTTTCCACAAAATGTGGAGCCCAAATCCATGGGGCTTTCTCTGCCAGGGTGCACTTCTGGGGACATGCTTTTGTCCCAACGCACCACAGCTCCAACACACTCATTTCAGGTTCAGTGCACGCCCTCATGCTGCCAACCCACCCTTTGGAAAAGTATCCACAACTCACTCAAAATCTATTTACCTCTGTTATTATTGTCATGACCTAAGACTATCCAGACTTCCATATCTGAAACAACAACAAAAAAATAATCAAACACCACAAAGCCCTCTCAAAAATCCCAAATGTCCCTACTCTTCCCCAGGTGAGACACTGAAAACCCCCCCTGACACCTCCAGAAGCACAGCACTGCACCAAAAATGTGGCTCAAGGGCTCCGAAAACCAAAGGTTTGGTGAGTAGATCTTGGCCCTCTGACTAAAAATCCTTACGAAGTTTAAAAGTGTTTGGGTGTTTGGGGAATTTATTTGTAGGCAGAGAAATCAATTACATCTACCTGTTTGTGTTTATGGCAGCTTAACCTTCTTGGAGATTTTGTTTCTTCTCCGATTTGATAAGATTGTGGCCCTTTAATAAGCTGAAGTATTCATATCCTTATGACAATCTGGCGCTGGAATTGTTTGCTTTAGCGCTGCAGATTGCACAAGAGACATGAAAGGTTTCAGCGTAGCTGGAAAGTCACTTTTGATGAAATCACCCATCGCTCCAGGGGCTGCATTCCTTACAATTTGTGCATACTGATGATATGTGTCTTCAGATGCGTTTTGGCAACCCCGTGCCATTTTCAGAAATCCATCTGGGACTCAGGAACAAAGCAAACGCACACGAACATGAGGAAGACAGAGCTGGCACAGCTACTGGGTGGAATTTCTTTAAGGAAGCTCAATGGCTTGTTCGTTCTGCTGGCAGGAAAAGATAGGAAAATGAGTGTTCCTGTTCTCGATGAACTTTGTGATACTGTTAAATCCCTCAGACAACATATAATTCATGGCAAAGCTGTGGCAGAATTCCTTTGCACTTATCCACAATGTGGCTCTCCCCCAAAACGCAGATCTCTGCCTTCATTTCATACACAAAAATTGCCCAGATGAACAATGGCTCTAACTTTAGAAAAAAATCAGAACACTTGCTCTTATTTTTTTGCTTCAAAACTGCCAAAATTTAATATTATTATTCCATCGGTGGAAAAAGTGCATCTTTTCTTGCACTAAAACACAGAAGCACACTCCATGCTGGAGTGATGTGGATTGGGAGGTGACTTTTGGAGAGAGTTTCCCCACTGATGGCTCGAGCTTTGTGCTGGAAACCCTGAAAGAGAAGGCCCAGATTATGCCCCGTACCTGGCACTGCCCCTGAGCACCAAGGGCACCCAGCAGCGCTCCCGAGGCAGCACGAGGGCACATCCCAGAATGAGGAGGTGGCACGAGCTCTGATCCAGCTCTGATCACCAACCCAGCCTAAATCTCCTCCATAGGTGCCGGTGGATATTTGAGTTGCACCAGCCATGGATGTAGCCCCAGACTGCAACCCGTAATCAATACCCATCCCAGCTTTGCATTTCTTTTGGAGAAGAGCCGTGACTCACTGAAGTGGAGCCTTGCAGAGGAAATCCTCAGCCACAACAAAAAGATTTCGTGCTTTATCTCCCCCTCTCAAGTATTTTAGCAGACAGACGGAGGATTTTCCTCCCAGTGACAACAATAACTACGCTCATTGAAGAAAAATATGTGGAACAGGAAGACCTACATTCCTTGTGTGAAAAATAAGAGTGGTCTGTGCCAACTGCATTTTTCAGGAACAACTCATCCACAAGAAAAAATGGCTGCTGTGATAGTGTCCCGAACAGCGAGGCAACGGTAATGTGCTATACAACTGACAGATGGGAAAAGAAGAGGGAAAAACAAGGCTTGGTCTTTGTTTATTCCTAATATTCCATTTTTAATATGCTCCTTTGACTCACATTTGAATGACTTGCACCTTCTCCACTCCCTGCTCCTGCTGCTTTGTGTAGCAGCTGTACCTTACTCCTAAATTCACCGTTCTCAGAAGTTTTATTACTTTGTGTTTAAGAATCTTCATGAAGTAAATCATGATGTCTTGGGGTGTTCAGGGCATGGATTTGGAAAGCTTGTGCTTCAGTCATTTAGGTATGAACTCAACTTAATTTGTATGTCCCTAAATTAATTCAGCTTACCCAAGAGGTGTGGCAGCCTGGTAGTCCAGACAACTGTATTGTCATGATGATCACAATGATCACGATAATTATGGTGATGAATTATTATTGTTGTTGTTGTTGTTATTGGTATTACCACCATTGTTGTTGCTGTTACTTTTTTTGCTGTCGTTATTATTATTTTTAAAAGAGAACTCAAAAGAGGAATAAAGAGCTAGGGAATATTTCCTAACCCGAGATTAGCTCAGTTGGTTGGAGCATGATGCTCGTATCACGAGGGCTGTGAGTTCAATCCCATTTAAGAATTGGACTCCATGATCCTTGTGGAGGATCCAACTCAGAATATTTTATGAGTCTGGGAACCTCTTCTAAAAGGGAAAGAATGACGAGGACACACATATGAGGTAAGGCAGCACCCACATTTTACAAAATCGGGTCTTTAAAACACAAGGAGAACACAATTCCTACTTCCAACCTGAGCACTGTCATCTTCAGTGCAGGAGGTTTCCCAGTTCCAGACTCCCTGATGGCACTGGTGCGAGTGCTTCTCCCGCACCCAGTGGGTTTGCCCAAGCCCCCCACGGCCGTGAGAGCAAAGGGCAGAGTCTCCTTTAAACGGGGCTGCTGTGACTCCTTCCCGTGGTGACAGACCTGCAGGAAACACGGGGCAAAATCAAAGGCAGAGGAAGAGCCTTTGCCAAAGTGTGAAGGAGGAGTGGCAGCACAGGCGGCCGCGGGCTCGGAGCGGGCATCGGCGCCAGCTGAAGGAGCAGAGGCTGAGCCGTGCCAGTCCCACCGAGCACAAACACTCAGCTCCCTTTCAGCCGTTAAAATGAATGAAGAGCAAGACTGTTTGGATAAACATCAGCCAAAAGAAACCTTGGAGGCAGTTAGAAGGCTACTGCTTCATACAATATGGACCATGTTTCCAAATACAAATATTACACTTGGCAGAGACGCTCCTTTGCTTCATGAGTTATGTTGCACTTTTTGTTATGTTTAAGTTTGTGCAAGAGGTATAAATAGCTGGGCTGGTATTAAATGAGCTTTTCATTCTTTTTTTCTTTTTTTTTTTCTTCAAAATATCAAAATGGTCCCAGCTCTTCATGGAACAAACACACACTATATTCCTGTGCCTGAATTTTTGTTGCTAATTACAGAAAATAACATGTAACCGACAAACAATGTTCAAGAGCCAGACGTGAAAAACACATCTTTCCTATATGAAGTCATTTTTTTTTCAGAAGGCTGTCTGGAGGAGGGCATCTGGATCACCCTAGAATTGACATGTGTGCATATATGCTCTGTGGCCTCACAGAACAGCAGTTTCCGCTCACGCTGCGGGGTGGAAAGCCCCATGTCCCAGCTGAGGAGGGGCTGAGTGAGACAGAGGGACCTGGTCTGGGGTGCTGATCACAACTTTGGCTGATCCTGTACTCCCTAAGAGCAGAGATAACAGGCAGTCCTGATTATGTCCCGATTATGGACACGAGACGATGCCGTGTACTGTGTACAGCGACAATTATGGGCAGGAGGAAAATCCCAGCAACCACCCAAGCCTCCCCATCTCAACGTGAGAAGATACAACAGTTTGAAGGCCTAAAGGCATTTTCATTTCTCTTTGGTAAATCTGAGTGTGCATAAGCACAGGAGCACAGCTGGGCCCTCACTAGGCAAATCCCCACTTCTTTGTCACCGCAATGGCAGCGTCCAGCTGGTTTAGCCAATTCCTGCCTGAAGGGAGAAAAGAGTCACTTTTGAAGATGGATGCAGACTGAACTGTCCAACGTGGATGCAACATGAACTGACTGTCTTAGATAAACCAGAGAGAGCAGTCCAAACTCTCAGGTTAGTTTAGCACAGAAAAGGGTTATCAACTTCAGACAGCACAAAGGGCCGTCTATTCCCACTGAAGTCAGTATTTATTTCCATAAAAAAAAAAAAAAAATCTTCCTAAATATTCCCAAGTTTTTTTCAAAGTGTACAAAGACCACCAAACCAATAGAGCAGACATCGACTGAAAATGTGAGATTAGTGATTAATGATCACAACTTCTGCGGCCCACAGAAAATGAATAATGAATACTGTTGAGTTGCGGGGACGTTAAAGGGAGTGGTTCACAAAATCCCTCCTTAAATGAAAGATATTTTGCTTGCAAGTGGACATGGGGAATGTGATTATTCAATGTGTCGTGCAGAACCTTTCCACCCATTCATTCCACCTCAGCAGTCAGGTGAGAGCAACCAAAGAGAGTCTCACCTCACAAATGCCTTGGGGCTCAGATGTTGGAGCAGAGTCAGATCAAATGCTGTGGATTAACAGGAAAAAGTACAGGAAGAAACACAAAGCCATTTTCTCCTCTAATCCCTCATGCTTTTGCTGACCCACTCATCAGAAGCAGATGAGCGTGCATTGCATTATATTTTTATAAATAGCTCGTTGACTGTTCTTCTGGTTATTTCCTCCTAGTACCAATGTAGGGAAAAATATTGGTGGCCACTCTTACAGTGGCTGATGGAACAGAATAAGAATTACTTTCAGAACCCCACAGAAGTATTGGCAATTTTAGCTCCTGTCCAACCAGCAACAGCCATCCTACAGCACTGTGGCCAATCTCAGTCAAAGGGCTTCTGCTTATCTCACAATCAATGGCTCTTGGGCTCATTTTCAGTTCACATTTTTGGCTGTGAAAGGCAGCCTGTTTTTCAGCCAGCATGACAATCCCCAGAAAGCACACTTGCAAAGAGCTGGGTTAGACTTAGGCAGCTCTAGACGCGTTTTCTACAAAAACAGCGTCTCCCAAAACAAAGGTGTGGGACAAAGCAAACACAACTGTGAACTAGAGAAGAGCCGTTCCCAGTGTTTGTTTGCTGCCATTTCTCGTTTGGAAAAAAGTGTATTTTTAACAACACAGAATTAGTGTGGTGAGCTTTAAGCTGTCATTAGAGGCTGCCAAACGAGCCAGTGTCCCTTGTGCTGGTGAGTAAACAGGGGTGTACGAGGGCTGAGCAAACAAACAAACAGAGCAGGCAGGGGTGGCTTTTTGGACTCCAGCAGAGGTCAGTGGTGTGGGAGTGAAGAGAAGCCCTGAGCTATTTTTTCTCTCTGCTTTCACACCAGACACTGGTAGGGGTGCCTGGGGTCCGTGTCTGGAGTGGCGAGGTCAGCCCACTCTCCTGCTTCCCTGTGGTTAAACCCATCCAAGCATCATTCCACTCACAGTGGAGCCCCTCGCAGTACTGTTGAAGAAGCACAACGTGGAAGAAATCCAGCCTCTGGATGGATGGTGAGTGAGATTCCTTTACAAACCAGGCAGATGCCAGCCCATCAGAGCTGCAGGATATATGCGCAGAGTTTTATACTTCTTAACACGTGTAGCTTGCACGGAGCCGCATCACAGCAGGAGCTGGGCCTGGGAACCCTCCAGTGCAACCTCCTGTGCACGGTCAGACACACCTGGGTGAATCGTACCAGTGTAAATCTGACATGCAGACCGCTCTGTGAATGGTTTGGGCTCTGTGCCTGCCCGTGCACGGTGACTTCAAACGTTCTCAAACATTCTCTTCTCAATCACCTCCCTGGGAAATCAAATGCCAGCCAGACTTGGGACACCTCTCTGAGGGTGGCCTTGCCAGCTGAGCTCAGACAAAACTCCCTGCATTCATGTGGAGAAATAAAAGTATCATCCTTCAGTTCCTTTCCCCAGCCTGCCCACAAAAGCCTAGCAGAATTTCTGCTGAAATTAAAATCTTACTCGTGCATAAAGGAGGAAAAAAAAAGGAGGCTGATGTGCACAGACTTGGCAAACACCAGTCTTGGTTTCTGCGTGGGGATTAGGACAGCCCAGCCTATAGCCTCTCTGGGCCATCTCACAGCTATATTTATGCTAGCTGTGCTTCTGCTATGGATTTGTTTTCCCATTCACACAATATTCCACACCTTCTTACTCCATCTTCACCCTGAATCCAAAATTGTCCATCTACTTTGAAGCCTTACTGACTCAACTCCTTCTCCTTGACTAAGATAGTTCTGTCAAGGAAAGGTAACACCTTAAAAATGCTTTGACTTTGCTTTTTGTACTTACTGCGCACTTAAGAGATTAAAGTTTTCTTCTCATTTTTTAAAATGTAAAACTATCATTGTGCTAAACGCGTCCATCAAAGGCAACAACTGCTTTCACTTGCATATTGTTACCATAAAATCTCTCTGAATGACCTGCAGAACCGACATTCTCACACAGGCAACAACGACAAAGAGCATGCTGTGCATGCATTTTTGGTTTTTTAAGTCATGATCTAAAGGTAGAAAGAAAGCAGTGAGCTACCAATTGTCTGTTGACATTCTGAGGTTTCTCTCCCTCACTGCTCTGTGTAAAACAAACAGGTGAAAGCAGCCCCCTTCCAGCACCAAGAGTACCCACTGCCAAGAAATGGATGTGGCGCTGGCTGTTGCCTTTCAGAGGCGCGATGTTTGTTTTCCGAGGGGGGGGAGTTCAGGGAATTTCCCTCCCCCTTCCCGTGCACACACATTCCTTTGGCCATGCACTCACAGGCTGCCTCCCCTGCACCTCTAGCTGGTGCAGGCTGTGCCTGACCTGTGGAGATTCTGCCTGAGGTGGCTCCGTTGGGAAGCTCTGCCCATGGACCCTGGTGAGCCTGAGCTCTGTTATGCAGTTTGAAAGGAGTTTCCCTACATAATTCACAGGCATCATTCAACCAAAGCCAAACACTTGCCTTCTGTATCCCCCTAAACACTGTCCCTGCTTCTGCTCCAGGGTTCATTTAAGTTACTGGCGTTTAGCAGGCTGTCAAAAAGTTCCCAAAGTTCCTGCAGTTTGCAGAGGTGGGTGGTGCTGTGGAAACCCAGGAGCTGCGCAGCTGAGACAGGGATGGGCATCCCCCCCCTGGAATGCCCCACAGCCCCTCGTGTTTCCTGTCCTTCTCCCCATCCCTGGGTGCCAGGTGGCTCCAAACTCCAGCACGTTCACGAGTCAGGGACATTTCTAGGGGAGCACACACAGAGCATGAGGCAGCCGTGATTTAGCTGGTGAGGAAGCAATGATTGATATTAACATTTGAAGCACGTCACTAAATACGACCCCCTCACTGCAAACCCCACGCTGACCAAGATATTTTCTTGTAAATGATTTACCAGCAAGGTTTCATGCTTTCAGCCTTGTAGGTTTTCCATGAGTGAAGTCAGGCTCACTCACTTTTCCCAAACCCTGGTAGCAGCTTTGCTTCGAACTGTGAACACATCTGAAGGCTGCTGCAAATTGGCTGGGACAGGTCAGCAAGGAAGCAGAATTTGGGGTTGTTTGTGGCTTTTTCTGTCCCAGTTCTGTGATGAGGTGTATGAGAAGTCCAGGAGGTTTTCCTTGGGGCAGCCAGGCAACCTCCGGTTGACTTTATCTAATGTCTGGATCTCAGTGGATGGACCTCACACCTGCCAAGGAAGGGGCACTGCTCTTCTCTGAGCTCTCAGCTCCAAGGCCAGCTGAGCCTGCAGGTGGGTCCCCGCCTGCACGTGGACCCTTGTGTCTGCTACACTCCTGCAACAGCACAGGGATTTCTGCTGCGGCTGCTCTTCCCGGGATGGCAGCTCCTGCACTCCAGCCAGGGAAACTCAGGTCATGGTGGAGGGCAGCAGCACGGGCAGCAGGTCAGGGGAGGGGATTCTCCCCCTCTGCTCTTCTCTGGTGAGACCCCACCTGGGGTGCTGCCTCCAAGTCTGGGATCCTCAGCACAGGAAGGACACGGACTTGTTGGAGCAGGTCCGGATGAAGATAACCAGAGCTCTGGGCACCTGTGCTGTGAAAACAAGCTGAGAGAGGGGGGCTTGCTCAGCCTGGAGAAGAGAAGGCTCCAGGGAAGTCTTCAAGCCCCTTCCAATACCTAAAGGGGGCTTCTAAAAAAGGTGGGGATAAACTTTGTAGCAGATCCTGTTGCCGTAGGATAAAGTGTATCTTAAACTGAAGGAGGGTTGATTTAGAGTAGGTATTAGGAAGAATTTTTTTACAGTGAGGATGGTGAAACACCGGCATAAAGGTGTCCAGAGAAGCTGTGGATGCTCCATCCCTGGAAACATTTAAGGGCAGGTTGGATGGTGTTTTGAGCAACCTGATGTAGTGGAAGATGTCCTTGCTCACTGCAAAGGGGTTGGACTAGCTGGCCTTTAATGGTTCCCTCAAACCCAACCCATTCCATGATTCTGTGATAATGGAGCACCCGGAGCTGTTCTCCTTGACGGGGAAACCCCAAATCCTGCTTGCACGCCCTCCTCTGGGAGTGACCATCTTCAACAGGAATCTGCAGAACACCTTTTCAAGGCAGAGGTTTGGGAGACTGAAGCAGTCGCCGCAGTGCCCATACCCCGTTTTTTCCATCACGGATTAAGTTGTACTCGTGTCCTTCAGAGAGGCATTTTTAGTTTTGCAACCTCCCGTCATCCAATCCAAACTCCCACTGAAGTCCATGGAAGCAATCTATCTTGTGTTGTGTCAGTTTCAGGCCAGGCTTCAGTCTCCAAAGGACAATCACAGCTGAAGATAAACAAACAAGCTGCACAGTTCTGTTTGATTTTGCCTTTTAAGTATAATTTTTCATCTGTCTAACTAGAACTGTTCCTTCACAAATGAGGCTGGATCATATTGCATGCTGCTTTTGATAGTATGAGAAACAAAATATTCGCGTTTATTTAGCTGGCAGATTGCTTTCTCCTTCTGTGGAGGGGGAAAAGGACCTCTCTCAAAAAATGAGAATATTTATTCTCATCATAAAGAACACTGATTTCTGGTATTCTGAGCATCTGAAGTGTCTTAAAGAAGAAGATCCTTATAAAATCAAATAATAAACATGATTAAAGGATAAGTAATAAAGCCCCATTCTTGCTTTAGGAGCAGCCACATATGAGGTATCAATATTGAAAACATGCAGTATTTGATGTCAAGCAAGTTCATACCTACACCACAAGCAGCTGGAAGATGACAACACTGCCAGGAAGGCAGATAATTTTTTTTTTTTTTTTTTTTTTTTTTTTTTTTTTTTTTTTTTTTTTTTTTTTTTTTTACAGAGTCTCATGTAAACCATACAAGGGAAAACTATTTGCTCGTGAGCATGCTTGTAACTTTAATTTTTTTTTTTTTTCTTAAAATTCTCCAGCCTTTGGACGATTCCAGGTGCCCTGGTTGATGCCAGTGTCGTTCCTGCCTGGTGCAATCCATGCAGCTGCTCCAGCCCAGCCACAGAGCCGAGCCCGGCGTGTCCGGAGCCACCAGGGAGATGACTGGATGCGCTGGCGCTCAGCTCATCCTCTAGGTCCCTGAGAAGGGAAAGGAGGATGTGTTGAATTCCAGCCTCCCCGAGCAAGGCGGGTTTTTCCCGGACCGCCTCACTCTCCGTTTTCCCCCGGGGCAGGGTGTGAAGCATCCCCGCTGCCCAACCTGCCGTGCCCGGCAGCCCCAGCCCCTGCCTCGCACCTCAGGGGCTCCATCCGGCATACCAGGAGATGGCTCCATCCTGCGGATCCCCAGCACTCGGCGGAGAAAGCTCTGCGAGGGATTCCCCTGCGGAGACACATGGGGCTGAGCCCTGACCGCCGCCCTGCTGCCACCCTGGATACAAACCAGGCAGGAGAGGGAAGGGAGCAGCGCGGTGTGCTGTGTCCCAGCGCTGTCAGTGCGGCTGCCGGCAGCGTGTCCCGGTGTCCCCGTGTCCCGGTCTCCCCGTGTCCCGATGTCCCGGTGTTCCCGTGTCCCGGTGTCCCCGTGTTCCCGTGTCCCGGTGTCCCCGTGTCCCGGTGTTCCCGTGTCCCGGTGTCCTGATATCCCGGAGTCCCGGTCTCCCCGTGTCCTGATGTCCCGGTGTCCCCCTGTCCCGGTGTCCCGGTGTCCCCGTGTCCCGGTGTCCCGGTGTTCCCGTGTTCCTATGTCCCCGTGTCCCGGTGTCCCCGTGTCCCCGTGTTCCCGTGTCCCGGTGTCCCCGTGTCCCGGTGTCCCCGTGTCCCGATGTTCCCGTGTCCCGGTGTTCCCGTGTTCCCGTGTTCCCGTGTCCCGGTGTCCCGGTGTTCCCGTGTCCCCGTGTCCCGGTGTTCCCCTGTCCCCGTGTCCCGGTGTCCCGATGTCCCGGTGTTCCCGTGTCCCAGTGTTCCCGTGTCCCCGTGTCCCCGGTACCCTCCTGTGGCCAGCCCTGACATAGCAGCGGCCCCGCACCTGCCGGGCTCCAGCCGGGAGCGGCTTGGGATGGCAGGGACCTTCACAGGCGCCTGATCCAACCCCGCTGCCCTGAGCAGGGACATCTTCGACCACACCGGGCTGCTCAGAGCCCCATCCAGCCCCACCCCGGGTGTTTCCAGGGATGGGGAATCCAACCCGCGCCGGCGTTTCTGGCGCAAACCTTCACCCGTGCCACCGCGGTGCCTCTCCCCGAGGGATCAGCATCCCTTGCGCTCATCCAGAGCCCCCTCCAAGCCACCCGCAGCGCTGCTGCCTCCCCAGCGATCCCCAGGCCACTCTTGGTGCTTGTCCCGGCCTTTGGAGCCCGCTGGGAGCCGCTCGGGGCTCAGCAGCTCGGCAGGCAGCGGCTGCCGCGCCCGGTGGGGCGAGTTTGGGCTGGAAAACCAAAGGAAATGGTGCGGGGACACCGGGTCCTCATCGCCGCCCAGGTCTGCGGCACGCTCAGCGGGCACCGGGCGCTCCTGCTTTTGGAGGATGCTGAAGATGCAGGGGAGCCCAGGGATGCGGGAACTCTCCCGACTGGTCTGGCACGACAGCAATTGTTTTCCCCATGCCCCCTGTCTATCATCTCCTTCACATTCCAAGCAAAAAGGCTGTTCTTGCTGAAGCGGGGGAGGGAGGAGAAGGGTAATTTTGGGGGTTTTTTTGCCTTTTCCCGATATGGCAAAGCAATGCCAACAGATGGAGCTGTGCGGAGCGGACGCCGCTCGCTTCGGCCGAGCGCAGGGGAAGCAGCAGCCCAGCGCGGAATTCCAATCCTTGAGCACAACGACAGATGAATCATCTCCGAGCAGGAGACAAACTTTTATTTACTACGCTCGAGTGAAAAATAAGGCTGTCAACAAAGCTGTAGGCCAGAATGGGGGAATCCCAGGATTTCTGCATCCCTTCATGTGAGGATGTTCTGTCCCAGGAGAGAGGAAGGGCTCATCACAGCCCTTCAGCACAGGCTGGAGCCTCGAAGTCCTGAGCTGAACTCACATCATCACTCACCAGAGCTTCACATCAAAAGGATATATCGTGCAGGACCTCTTCCTTCCCCCAGCCTAATCCCAGACTTCAAAGCCCGGACACAAGAGCATGGCACAGAGCTTCCACCCATCATCTCCTTGGAGCTGGATCAAAGTTCTCGACAGAGGCCTCTTCCCTAAGCCAAGGCCACAGGCACACTATGAAAACTCCACAGCTCACCAGCAACCAGGAAAGCAGGGACACAGGAGCAGCAGGATCAGAGGGACAGAAAGAGAAAAGGATCAGCAGCAGGTGACCTTTTCTGAATTTGTATGTGCGTGCGGCGAATTTGAGAGCTGCATTGTTTCACCAACACATAAACTTACCTTGTTTAGCTAAACTTATAGACTTAAAAGTCCACTGTTAAGGTGGTGCTTTTTTTTTTTTTTTTTTTCTTGACAAGATGGATTGAAACAAAATGTACTTGGCAACCTCGCTGGCGCATGACTTAACAAGAGCAAGGTCTTGCAGCCTATCTGCATGGGAGATAGAAACAATTAGAATATTTAAGGTGAGGAGGAGATGTCAGCTCTCATTTGGTATTTTCAGGTGAGGAGAATTAGTTACCAGGAAGGAAAAAGGGATTATATCTTCTTGCCAGCCACATGAAAGGTTCCAGCAAAGAAGAAACAAAAGCTTATGTGGTCCTTCTCTTACAAGCCCTGTTCAAGAAAGTCACTGTATCTATTTTTATGTCATGAATAGAGGATTTTTCAAGGCAAAATTACACGAACACCCTATCGGTCTTTGCAAAAGGACTGCATGAAGCAACACCTTTGATGGAGAATTTTTAGGGCAGAAAAATTAAAGCCACCAGAAAGTACAAAAAGCAGGGATGGCTCCTTTGCCCCCCTCACCAGCTCCCCTGTTGTCAGCAGGGATGCACGCCTTCTTCAGGTGATATTCAGTGTAAGACTGGCACTACATTGCTGTGCAGGTGATTTTTACCAGTTGTGAAAAGTCTGAGAAGTGAAGAATATGAGAAATTAAATAGTTAAAAAAAAAAAAAAAAGTGAAACTAAACAGAAATAAAAATTCAAAACCTTTGCACCAGCTTAAAAGGTTCTCATTTGTGAATGAAGCTGTTCTGTAATCAACAGATTACAGATGTTCTGGATCAAACAATGCCTGGTCTCTTCCACATTTGTGCCAACAGAGCTCACAGCAACCTACATTTTAGCTCTAACTTGGGAAAAAAACCCTGCACAAAGGCTTTTTTTGGGCATGGATCCTTGAGGGACTCATCAGACTCCTTTCAATTCAGGAACTTGATGTATTTCCTTGTTCTTTCTAGCCACACACATTCATTTCACAGGGGAAATTTAATTACTGACCCTCTGTTAATAGTACTGAAGCGAAACAAGTGATGGTGCTGGGGAAAGAGAAAATAAAGATGAAAAGAGTGGAGAGAGCAGGACATAATGTGGACAGGAATAAAAACAACACACACACATGCAATCCAGGAGCACACTGGCCTGAAAGAGCCTACACCTAGGATTTCCAAATGAATAGTCAGTCACACTCATTAGCCAGCCTGGTCACCATTATTGCTAAAAAACACACTGAAATGTAGTTTTTGGAGTCTCTTGACTTTTTTAAGGTGGAGACCTCAAGCGTTTTCACAGGCAAATTATTCTGCTGATTCAGACACCTGAATGCATTTGGATGCCATTCTCTGCAGGGTTAGTTCCTACTGACCTGGGCTTGGCATCCCCACAGAAGTAAAAGCATCTTTGTTTTAAATTAATTTGTGTGACTTCCGAGATAGCTAAAGCAGAAATGGTTTAGCAAGGCAAAAGCAAAGACATCTTAATTTCAAAACTGAAAACAAATAAAACAGAAAAGTACCAAAAGAAGAAAAGGGCATTAGCTGTTTTAAGTTCATACCTGAACTTAACATTCTGTCTAAGCCACACCTTGGAGAACAGGATAATTCAGTTGCCTTGTGCATGAACAGTGAGCTTTTTGCCAGGTTTCTGCTCATCATTTTTAGCTGGGTGTTTCCTTATTTTTGAGTTCTTTCCTAATTCAGGTACCTCCCTAATGCTGGTCAAGATTCTTTAAACTGATCTGGGAGTAACGATCCTTTTGATGTGCAAAGAAGATACTCAAAATAATGTTTTTTCCTATCCATTAATCCTTTCCCCCGAGGAATTAATGGAATTACAGTTTGCAAATCATCTATCCTACAGCAGTCTCTGCTGTGCTATGGCGTTGTCTTTTGGTTGGATAAATTTTCTTTCAGGGACACATTACTACAATAAAATGGGGTGTGAAACAATATCCCTCCCCCCCACAGACCCACAGTTAGTTTCAAAGGCCATCATGGCACAACATTGACCATTAATTATCTCAAGCCTCAGCCTGTTCTTATCTCCCCAGAGGAGTTCACTGCCTCCAAACTTTGGAAACTCTTTCTTCATTGGATCAAGAATCGTACTTCACTAGGATTGATTCCCATAAAATCAGCCACAAATTCTGTTTTATAAACATTGAAATGTTTTCCCAACAAGATCCATGGTGCCTTGCAGCAGTTACTTCCAGGGATGGACTGGGAGCACTATGAGCAACATCCAACATGAAGAGCAATCACAGTGAGCAGGATGATGAGGATGATGGGGGCAGTTTCATTTAATGCCCAATTTAACATCAGTTAAAAGCAAGGTTTTCTGTCTTCCCCATCCCTCTTCCAGCCATTCATTCCCATGTTTCCTTTACACTGTCATGGAGCTGCAGGGCCCAAAAACATCATCCCCTCGTGCAAGAGAAAATTAACCTACCAGAAGAATATTTTCTGCGAAATTTTACTCTTTGGATCCAGTCCTGAAGAGAACCGCGGCTGCAGAGGTGATTGATACTGGTATCTTCATGGGCAAAAGAAACTCGGCTAGGAGAAAATTAATTCAATGTATGGCTAATTAAAATAGGTTTGGATAGTGACAGACAAAGGCAAATTAAAACACCACCTTCTCTCTTTCCCACCCCATATCCTCTTTCCCAGGCTCAGTGTTACTCCCTCATCCATAAATCCTGCAAGAAGGGCTTGTGGGGCTTTCTCACATTTTTTTTTCTCACTCCTTGCTACCCATCCTGCTTCTCTAGAGCCAGGGCCCTGACACCTGTCCACAGTACAATACCAGAGGCAGAAGGGGTTACTCTGAGCTGCAAAAAACAGCAGTATTTTCAAGTATGGAGAATTTGATCCCAACTTTAGCCCAAATCTCAGGCTGACAGGGAGCAGGACCAGGAGATCTCCAGCACAGAACTGCATTGTGTGGCTGTTATCAGTGACAACTCACATTTTAAGGAAAATATTCTAACAACTCAATAGGATTTCTGTCACAGGTACAGTACATCCAGCAGATGTTACAATCCAGGCTGGTGCTGTGGTTTATTGGCACTCAGCTGGGACACAGTGCTTTGCCACAGGTGAGCTGTACCACGGGAATCCTTGCCTGAGGTTGGGCTCTGGTGGTTTGTTGTTGGTATCATCCACACACACGTTCCTGAAGGGAAAGCAGGGCTGCAGAAATGATCATCTTTAGGAAAACCTGGGAATTATAAAACAGTGCTGAGAGCCCTCTAGCTCCTTTTAGCGCAGTCATTGCTTGGCTACAGCAGATTATTTGCCCAGAGGAGTCTGTGGTTGGTTCCTCCACTTGGCTTGCTGGAGCCTTACACGCCCAGCAGATATTCCCAGATAATCCAAAAAATAGGTATGAGTCATCCAAACATCTCACACCACCTCATTTCCAAAGCCTCCAGTATTGGCATTAAGGGACCCATAAAGTTTGAGTCCTCGAAGATAAATACCTCCAAGGATGACACCCTGGCTCCACTGAAGCTGATGGCTGAGCTCCAAGCGACCTCACCAGGGACAGGATCTCACCTCAGACACTTGCCTTCGTGTGATGCTCTCTCAAAATGGCATTTCACTTTGAAAGGCTTTTTGTTTCAGGCAGATGAGCTTAGCTGGTCTCTGTCTCTGTGCCCCAGTGGATATTTGCAGCAATACGTTATCACTGAGACCTCGGAGGTAAGGGAGGGTACGATGGTTTAGGCACAAGGCCAAGGGAAAGCAGGTCTCACAGTACCTGCTGCTCATGCCAACACACTTTATTTGCTTCATCAGGCAGACAGGAGTGGGTAACAAGACACATTTGTGGTGTTTAAATCACCACCAAGTGATGCTAATGGTCTCTCTGGGATGTAAGGCCCAGGTTTATGTGGAACGTGTACAATCTAATCCATGTCGCTGTAGCATCTAAAACAACAGAAGTCAGTGTACAAGTCCTCCTTATCTCTGTGTTATCTCCCAATGGACTGAATAATCGAGCATGGGGCTCTCACAGCAGCAAAACCTCCCCCAAGCCTTCCTGTAAAAAATGAGCAAAAAGGGAAGAGGTAAGTTTCATCAATCAGAAATGCTGTCTTTAGGCCCACTACAGGAGTCCTTTGCCACAAGCTTCCATATAAAATCTCAAGACATTTTCCTGCAAGTTACGGGTTCTCAGCACTTCTTGGCAGATCTGGCCTCTGGTGTGAGGCAGTGGCCCTTTCCCAACCCTCGTGCAAGGAATCTACAAAACCTCCGCTGACATCCATGGAGGCTAAAAGCCACAGAAATTCTGTGTTTGACTTCACTTTGCTGCAAACCAAAACAAGTCTTTCACGCGGAAACCAAGTGTAATGGAGCAGTTCATACTTTGTCTCTTCAAATACCCCTTGGAAGATGAGCCCTAATAGCATGTGAAGGACATATCAATTCTTTGAAAACCCAGGTTTCTTGGTTATTGCATCTTATCCTTTTTTTTCCTTCAAAATAATTTTGTTTTTCCTCTACCACTTTCCATTAATTTCTGCTCTCCCTGTTGGTAATTCTGTGTACTCTGCTAACAAGAGCCCTTATTTCCCTACCCAGCTACAGTATGAACGTTCCCTTCAACTCTTCAATTCTCTCCTAAACCTTCTCCTATCGACCAAGCTGACATGAAAACAAGGATCTTCGCCTAAGTCATATTTTAATATGAAAAAGTGACTCTCTGCTAAGAGGGTGGGATGTCAGCCACCCAGAATTACACTGATCCCAATTCTGTTTAGAGTGGCAAACCCGAGAATGAAACGAACTGAGGTGGTTCAGTTACTTGCACACATAGCACTATAAAAACTGGCCGTGAAATTCGGTGTCTTTCAACAGATAAATCCTGCCACCGCTGACTGACAGAACTCTTGATATATCTCACTGACTCAAAACTACTCACATAACAACTGGAAGAAAAAGAAATCATTGAACTGCAAGCCTTCATTTTAACAAGCATGTAAATACACACTTGAGAGCTTCCCATCTAATTCTGCATCATTCTGCTCAAAACTGGGTTACAAAGACTGTCCAGCTGCACAGTTACCACGTGCCACTGTGAAATATTGTACCTGTAATGTCACAACCACCAATTCCTTTGGCTACTTTTTCTATATTCTGCTTTTAATTCACATTTTAAGTAACAACAGCAGCTACCCCAACCTTGCTAGTAACCCTAGATTTATTAACAGCTTTGTTTTCTTTTAGGCTTCCTTCTTTTCACAGCACCTTCGGTATTGTCCTTTACAGGTGACAGCTCCCCTAAATCAGCTCCTCTACCTCAGTCAAAGCTCTCATTTGCCTCTCACAGGTTAATTTACAAGCAGAAAAGCATAGTCTTCATATGTACAGAGTATAAAACCTGCAGTTTTTATTAAAAAACCCCAAACCAACCAAAACCCCTCACAACTGGAATTCAAATCAGCTCTTCAGATTTTTAGTGTAACAAGCCTGTCTTCCATAACTTGCTCGGTTGGAACCCTTTGAAACCACTCACCATAGGCTCATGCTGCAAACGCACATGAGCAAAGTAAGACAAAAAAAAAAATGGGTAATGTGTCAGGTTTGGTTTAGCCTATTAGAAACTTTCAACAAGAAAATTCATTGTGGCTCAAGACTGAATCGGACCGCTCTGGCACCGACCTGTCTGCCGCAAAATCCTCTAGGACACGTAATTGTGAGTTTGAGTATAAAATCAACAGCACTCAAATTTTATTTCTATGTATTTCACTTGCTCATCCTTCCTTTATAATTTCAGCAGCTATTGCTGTCGACTGTGTAATTTCCTCTTGAGCTGTATCTGGTTACTCATCACACCCAGGGCTTACAGACCACGTCACTGCAAGGTCCCTCCTCACCATTTATATTTCATAAGCCTCTTTTAACCTCAAAATAGAACTAGTAGCACAATTAGACCCATAATTAAAGCAGTGTAAGATATTTCATTGGCTTAAGTGGGAGTTTGATAGGAAATTCTGCTCCTGTCAGTCTTCGTAATTGCTGATACCAAAATTCGTACGTGCTAAGGCAGATTTCTTCTCATAGAAAACTCTGCACCAAAAAGAAGGAAAAAAAATTGACTGGGGTATTGTATAGACACAGAAGTAAAGTAAAAACAAACCCAAAAAATCCTATGCTGGAATCTAAACCTCCAAAAAGAGAGACTAAACACGTAAGGGGAAGAGACAATTTATCCATTTACACATTTTACAAGGTGTCCTGCCACGCTTATGGCATGAAAGAGTGAACTTCCGCCAAAATTTCTACAATGTCAGTACAGAAAAGCACTTTTAAAATAAAAGCAGGCTAACACTGTTCCTCTAGCTTTTCTAATAACAAGGCCATTTTCGAATTTGGGTATGTACAAAGCCACATACATCACCTTCAAATTTTCACTCACCACACAGTGAAGGGTGCCCACAATCATTTACTCATTAACCATGTCAGAGCAGTTCTAAGGGCTGTGACAACACAGCTTCTGCTGCATCATTTCTGGAGTGCTGCAGGACAGTCCTTCATCTCCTCAGACCACGAGTGTACCACTGAGGATCCAACCTCAAGCACTGTATTTGGGCACAAACTACACTTCAAGGCAGGTACATTCCACCTTGTTGTTGTGCAATCTGGAAAGCTGCTGTTTCATATTATTTACACAACCGTATTGAAATATCTTCAACTATAGGGCCACATTGAAGCCACAATTTAAAAAAAAACACACACTGATGACAGTGTCTCAATGTATGCTGTAGTATAATAGTGAAAATGAACTCAGGCTATTAAAAAAATTTTATTTTTTCCATGAAAGATCGGTACTACAATCAATATAACAATTTCATCAGTCAAGTATGTCTGTTATAGGCAGGCACAACATTACAGAACAGGCAAGTACAATGCCTGATTAAGCAAATACAGTCTGAATATCTATTCATCCACTATTTGTGAAAACAGTATTATCAAATATCCACCAGGGAAAAAGATGAACTAATTTCAGTTTCTCTTTGGCATACTTATCAGGACAACGAATCAATTACAAAAGTCTTCTATTGCTGCCAGTGCTGTGAAGGAAAAAGGACTGAGCGGAAGGCTGCACGTCAGAACTCGCCTTCAGGACTTGGGCAGCCTGGCTGACGTATCCAAACAGGAGACAAATGACAGTTCAGCTGCCAATGCTTCTTCACGAGGCAGACAAGGATTTCCGTTGTTTTACACTGCACGCTTGTCGAGGGTATCAAAAGAGTTACAGTAAATTTATGCACAGTACATACATATTACACACAGTTATATAAATACCCATGCTGCGGCCAGACTCGAGGGAGTTGCTCAGTATCAGACCTCCCACCAGCCACTTAATACACATTGCACTTTGCATCCAGGAATATGTCCATTTCTGTACCTCTCTTAAAAATAGATTTAAAGCAGAAGTGAAGAATAATATCGAATCTTTCCATAAACTTTGCTTTCTTATTTACACTGTAATATTCCATTATACATAAAGACTGCGTAACGATACATTATCTTCATATAGCTTTTTGCAATACATACAGCTTGGAGCTATTAACATCTTGGTTTGGGAACACAGATATGACCTATAAGACTATTTAAAAACAATTTGAGCCTTTATTTTGCTCTAGTTCGTTTCACTGAAACCATTCTTTGAACAACAAAAAAAATATCCTCCTTACTGGAGAGGAAAAAAACAACTCCTGTTTAAACCACCTCTGGATTTCCCTAAACCACTGAGAAACTTAGAAACCATAATCATTTTTTGCATAATTATAACGCCACTTCAAAGGCCTGTTACTTTTAAATTTAGAATATGAATGACAATTGTGACCATATCTTTAAATCATTTTTTTCCTAACTTTCGACTACTTTTTAACACAAAAAAAAAAAAAGAAAATGCAATCATTAATCATACATGATTCTTTGCACAGCTGGGGAGTGTTCCTATTTTATTCGTGGGACAAAATGAACATGCACAGGACCCCCGTTCACAGAGTGAGAACGTAAACTACAGCAGCACTTGTCTCAAGTTATGGTGCACATGGTTGCAATACGGAGTATAAAACAAAAGCAGAACTTCCAACATCTGTTAAAACACGAAAGAAAACCCCCTTATTGTACAAAAAGTCATTCACATTCTTTGCAATGAAGTGAAGGATCAGCTGCTTTCTGGACTCTCCAGCCTGCAAACTCCTCCTTCTATTGCCACGGACTGTCCTGCCACAGCTCCAGGAGGAAGTCTTGAAATGTGAGTCTGTGGAAAAGTCAAAAGAATATTATGGACTGAGAAAAAGGCAAAATTATGCAGGACAAAGTAAGCTTGTAACTATTGAACAATTAATCTGTTCCCTCACTGAAGGCTGAGAACAAACTACAAAGCAACTTGAAAAGCAACTGAGATTCTTTTTCTATTTTGTTTGCATTCATGTTTAACACATGAAGAGAAAGACCATGACACGTGCATAGAAAAGGAAAATTGGATGAATCAATGCACTGAAAGTACAAAGAAAGATCCAAAGTGAAGACAAAAGAAAAGAATTCTGGCATTTCATGGTTTATAGGTCTTTTTTTTAGGGAGATTCCGAAGTCTTTATTATCGCATACAGAAATACACCTTCAAGAAACCTCAGACAGAATTAAATATCTGACAAACTAACACTTCAGAGCATAAGACAACTGCAATGATCAGGATGCAAGGAAGAAATTTCTCTGCATAAAATACCTACTCATCCACCTAAAAAACTCCAAAGATTCCTATTGCCAGCTACCAAACAAATCAACCCAAAGAACAATTGTGTTTCCACCAACAGGCATCTTTTCCACAGAAAGTTTTAAAAGCCTTTGAGAAGGCACCGGGATATTTCAGCCAGGAAGTGGGTACGTCTGTCTGTGTACACAAAACTCCAGTTTACAGCTGAATTGTAACTCAGTGACCCTAAAAATCTGTTAATGATCCTTTATGTACTGGGGTATGTTTTATTACTGATGGGCAAAAGCACCTGCTTATGAAAAGATACTCTGACTTACTGTTAAGAATAATGATATTTTATCCCCTTTTGCACGTGTTTTTACACTGTGAAAGCTGCTGCTATATTAAATTAGGAACTAGAAATGATTCTTACTATGGTGTAAAGCTCACAACATAACGTTGCTGGTATTTAGAAACTACAGCTTCCTCTAAGTGCAGCCCACCACATACTTGCTTGTGCATACATTATCCCATTTAAAAGATCCCATTTAGTTGTTGCAAAACGTGCAACTTGCAATGAGGCAACAGGTTGTCACAAAAAGTACAGATACAAAAGTTCAGTAAGAAAAATTTGCATCAAATGAGCAGAAAGTGATTTGAGACTCTAAACTCAGTTCATCACACTGAAGAAATATTTTTGTGTCTCGGGCAGCTTCTTTTAATTCCTTTCTTGATAAGGGTATCCTGGTGCCTGTACTTAGGTGGTCTTGTTTTCAGTTAAATCACAGAATAAGATTTAATTAAAAACATGTCAATGTTTTCCTTTTATGGCTAAAACTTTGATCTCTGGCTTTCCTGCTTGATGTACAAACATGTTCCCGCTTTCAGAACAATTTCAGTTACAATTGTAATTTACTCTCTTCAAATCTGTTACAGTTTCCCCCAAAATGTAATTTTTCAAATTTCAAAATTTTCAAAATGACAATTTTTCTGTAGATGTCATTTCATAAATTTAAAAGAACAAATTAAAAGGAAGAAAATCTAGTGGAAGAAAGGCATTTTTTTATTCTGTGACTGACAGATCCAAGATATTTTCCAGGTCTGTGAAAATTTCAAAATGAAAAGGATGACAGTATAAAAGCAGCACTGATGGATGGGCATGGTAGCAAATTTGTTTCCTCAGAGGAAGAACGCTACTGGTTGTTTAGCGAGGTACTGGAATCAGAGCAAACCAGGAAGTTAATCCTAATAAGTTTTTGAGCAAGGGAAGGAAAATGTACAAGAGGGAATAGCAGGTATTCACTATTTATTAATACATTAGCAAGTAGCTATGCTTAAATAGCTGCCCAAAACACATTTCCTACAGAAAACCTCATTTCCTGTGTCAGGAGAAACACATTTCCCATACACAAGACCCCAAACCACTACACTCCAGCATCTGAAGATTTCCACTGACAGAAACATTGAAACCACATATAACAAAGCATTTCTCAAAGCCTTCACTTGCATCCTGTTTATTTCCATACTTTCTATGATGGAGTAAATACAAACCTGGTTTACACTGACTACCTTTTATGACTTTCACCAATGGCTGCCTTATGTAGAACAAAAATGAGACAAATCTAAGATGATAATGTTTAAGATGTTACTTAATAAATAATTTGAAAGGATAACATTGCCCTGTCAAGACAACTTCAGAAAACTCCCAAATGAATTCTTACAATTATATCTCCCTTGTTCTTAACCATAAGAACAAACTCCAGTAAATAAAAAGAAACATCAAAGAACACTGAATATTTTTAAATGAACCACAGAACTTATTTGTAAAGTTAGTTACATTTTTATATCCCAACATCATATTTTACATTAAGTCCAGATTGTATAGTCAACTTAAAAATAAAAAAGAACGGCAAGGAAAGGTTTTAATTGAACTCAATTAGTCTGTCAGCTTTACAAGTTGAATGAACCCACACCTGGAAGAAATTGTGCCTGGGACCAGAAGAAAAAAAAAAAAAAAAAGGAAAATTATTTATTTTCATGAATTCATCCTCCACTCAACTCCACAGAAAACCCTTTTTGAAGGAAGCATTTGTCAAAGAATGGTAGATTAAGAATGATGTTGTTATCCATATTTCAGCTTCATATATAGGCGTTTTACTGTCCCAAGAATATTTGGATTTGCTTTGCTTTCCCAGAGAAAAGCAAGGTTGGTGAGGGCCCAACAGAAGATGAGACACCAGTCAGTCACCACAGATTTTTGCTGCAGCTTAAATTAAGGAGGAACCTCTTGCCCACAGTTCCACAGGACAAAAGGTAAATGCTGAAAGAAACATTGGATCTTTTGCTTCCTACCCCCCCACAAAGCCCAAACGAGCTAACCAACCTTCAGATGCTGATTCTTGCTCCATGTTCTTGCCTCCCAAACACACAGTGGTTCCCTCCTTCCCTCCTAACCAAACCAACATCATGGAACTACTGATCCCCTCAACTCAGTGCTGCAGACACTGGAATGTTTCTCTCTCCCAGTGCTTTTTTTTGATGGAAAGTTCCCCGCTGCTTACAGAACTACTAGGTCTTTCTGCTCTGGAATACACAGAATACAACTACTACAGGAACAATACATGGTTTCATCTTTTTGACTTATTTCATGTATCATAGACAAGGATTCTAAAACAACCTTGGGACCAAGGAATATGAAAAAGGTTTTCTTTTAAAGAGCTAGTCTCCTCCTTCTATTCACATGAAAGTATCAGTTTGTCACAACAACTTAGAGAATTTTTCTTTCATTAAATAGCGTAAATACAAAGTAAAATGAATATATAAAATTTAAGCCAAGGGACAGACAGTGCTGCATGAGAAAGCTGAAATCAATCAAATGCTGCCAAGAGGACAGAGTACAACTACCAGATGGCAGCACATTCAGTTCTTAAGCAAATCTAGGGAGTACTTCATGTGTTTAGCACTCTTATTACACACTCAGGATGTGCTTTAGACAGAATAATTCATAAAACAAACTTTTTCCATTCATTACACTACAGAGATGAAATATAATGAAAGACCAAGGACACCATATCCTTAAGGAAATTGCTTCCTACAGCTTTGCTCCCTGAAAAAAAGAGCATCACCAAACCTACATATTCTTTAGAAATTTGGAGCCTTCTAGCTGGGTACACACTTCCACCATCAGAACCATTCCGAATTTATTTTCTAAACACTAAGAGCCCATTTTGGCAGCAACTCTGCTACTCTGTCCCCTGGTAATCTCTGCTCCTGGTCTGTATGTACACCTGTGGTATGGCAGGAGAAGTTGCCCCACTAAATAATGGCAACTGCTACTATCAGAAAATGTCACATGCATCTTGTTTGATGAAACCTTAATAAAGAAAAAAAAAATGGGGAAAAAATAAAAGGAGAGGCTCCAGAATAACGTCCTTGTTGGGAAACAACAGAAAGACACAGTGATGGGGTACTTCTGGTCTCACTGCCCTGAAAATAATGATTTTACACGCAGGTTGTTCAGGAAGTCAACAGTCTTCTGAGCTCAGATTCATACTGTGGGTTAAATACATTACCATAAACTATTTATGCAGCTAACTAAATCACTCATACCTGCATCACGACAGCCTACAGACACATACCAACCAATCATCCCATCAGCTCAGCATCCCAGGGTTTTGTAGAGGCATTTAAAACCCTGTCATGAATCTTCAAACGTGATTCGTATCACTGTGAGTTGCAGGGGCAGTCAGGTTATCGCGTTTACATTTGCATATCTGCACACACAATCCCACCTTCCCTACTCCACTCTATCAGCCAAATCCAAGGAGAGTTCCAGAACTGCTGGCTTTATGCAAGAACCCAACCCAAAAAGTGAACTTATCTTCTCATCTCAGAGCCAGTTAATTTCCGTGAAGGTCTACGAGCCAAACATTTTAAGCGGTATTTTAGCACTGAAGGTTATTTCCAACAAACAGAAAAACCTTATTTTTTATGAGAGAACTGGATGGTCCGCTGTATGCACAGAGTAGTGTTCAAATGAAATTTTCTGACTGATTCCCCAGTCTCCAAACAAGAGCGAAGATTAAAGAAAATAAGTAGAACAGTGACATATACTTTTCCTGTCTCATGAAGTTAAAAGACTGTCTCTGTAGTCTGAAATGAATGACTGAATTATTTGACTTCATATTTCTGCTCACTAAACAGGCTCAGTAAATTTTTCCACTAATTTCCAAATTAGAATTAGGATTCTTCCAAGATGTGTTTCTTCACCCAATGAGCACTGGAAAGCTGCCCTTCTCCTGACAAAGGGCTTTCTCAGACCTTTCGCTCACAAATACAGAAGCTCACTCTCGGAAAACCAACAACAATCGCTACGATCAGTGTTTGTCACATGTATCACTTCAAACACAGAGGGAAGGACTTCTGCTAAATTTTACAGCGTCAGTAAAGGAGAATAAATCTGATGATGACAGCTTACATCTCCACAGGAAAAGTGAACTGGAGATGGTCTCCCGTGTCCACCATGTTTGCTCGTACTGGCAAATGAAATTAACTGTCAAAGATAAAAGTTTCTGTTTGCACATCGCGACCACAACATTTGGTGTGGACAGCAGTTGCTGCTGATGGATGTTTTCAAACTCGGCAATATGCAACACTCCACTGCTGCTGCACCACGTCTTGCAAAACATTGTGAATTCAGTTCATTTGAGAATGGAAAGAACGGCTTATGCAGCTTTGCATTATTAAAACCTGCCATAACATAAAGCTTAGCAGTTCTAAGAACTGAATAGCTGCCAAAAGGAGATTTAAACTGGCAACTGAATTGGATTATACTCAATATTGCAACTGAGCTTTTTAAATTTGCTGTCTAAGTCATCCAGCCGTTAGAAAAACTAAAACCTAGGAGTCTGAACCACTACTCAAAAATATTGCAACATTTACAATAATTGCCAACATTTGCAACATTTATAAAGATCATATAGCAGATTTATAATGCTAAGAAATATAGCAAGCTGAGAAATTATTTCAAATACTTACACAAAATAAATTACCAAAACTGCATTTTACTGGTATTGAGACTGGATCTTGCACTGGAAAAAAAGCACCCTGACTGCGAATACTGTTGAAAACAAAGTGAGGAATCACCTATCTTCAAGCAGAAACTCAGCCACCACCAACTGCTCTCAATCACCATGACAAGACACTTGTCAGATCCAGGAAAAAGTAAGTATCCCAGCCACTTACACTTTCTGCATACAGATCACTGCAGGACTTGAGCAAACAAATACTCTGCAGACCCTGCCTGAGATAAAAGGGCTCCTGTCTGATTATGCACAGATACACAACGTTAAATCAAAGAAAGGCTGCCTACCCATAGCCAGAACCTTCAAGAGATGCCACTGGTATGTGAACTCGCATTGCAGGCATACGCTGCACTCTCATTTGAGATTGAAGAATTTATTTTCCTTTGAAGCATCCTCCACTGAGCAAGCAGACATGGAACAAGAAGATACGAAGTCTTTATAACTAAGAAGAGTCAATTAACTTGTGCAACCTAACCATTAACACCCTTCCTTCCCATTCCTCATTTTAATCTAAAATCACATTACGGGTGAACTGAAGGAGTTATTTCCTCCCACCCCAAATTACACGACAGAAAGTCTGCGAGCCCTTTGTGCCAGCTGACACTGAAATTGCTCTACCAAATGCTGCATAAACTGTTAAGGCCTGAAGTATTGCACGTTGTCCATGACTGTATGGACAGAGCTGCAAGAAGCAACACCTTAGAGCAGAGCTACCTCTCCAGTAGTGACAACAAAAATTAAGTTTTTAAGTTCTCAGAACATAACCCAGTCAGTCCAGGAAAACAGGGAAAGATAATTGAACCCTCCCAGAGTAATGTTAAGGAAGTCAGAGCCACAGTAACAGGGTGACTTTCTTAGCTTATGCCAAGATCAGTTGTTAGATCTATTATGGATCCATAAAAAACCCCAAGCATCCGAAGACCAACTAGTATCTCAGAAAGAGAAGAAAATTTGGACTGGAAAAAGAAATAATTGCTTATCAAAGAACTGAAATTCATATCAAGTAACTAACGAGTCAAGAACACAATAATAAAAAATACCCAAACTTCTCAGTTCATGCAGTTACTTCATCCCCCAGTCCTTCAATCTAGAAGTCATAACCTTTGTGGATGCAGCAGTACTCCTCCAAAAGGAGCTGTGTGAGTACAGAGAGACTCCACAAACTAACATTTTCTACCTGCTTCTATGTATTCTCACGGATGCAGCCAGAAACTTCTGCTGCAGCCCAGAATATTCCAACAGCCTCACTAACAGACAGACAGAAAGAGCTGAGCATCAGCTACTGTGACAATTCTACCATCACAGAGGTGGCAAGACAAGACCTTGCTTCAAGAGGTCTTGGGAAGCCTGTTCATCTTCCAAAGAACAGGGCAGATCTTGAAACAATCTGCCCCAGTATTGCTGCAGGAAGGAGGTTTGGCTCCAGCAGCTCCTAAACCAGAGGCTATCAGCCCCTTAAGCTCATGATAACCAGCCTGGGTCAGGTGCAGCCCCTGGTGGTGCAGGTTAGTTCAAGAAGTATAGGAGAGAGCCAAAACGTTCAGATGAAAAGCTTGCGTCCTTCCACATCCAATTTATGACAAATGCTGGCAACCAAGTGATTATGAAGTTGCTTGTGTTGAGAAGGAAGACAAGAAAAAAAGAAAAGCACAGTTGAAGCAGCTGAGATATGCCCTGATTAGCTGTTTGTGGCATAAGAATCTGAGGGAAGCCACTGGGACATCCACTGTGCAGGTGCTGGAGATGACATTTCCAGAGCTATGAGCGCTGGAGGAGCTGAAATAGTTCCAGCATCAAGAAAGAGCTGACAGGACACACAACCAGAGGTGACTGTATCAGCAGTAAGGTGTGAACTTGGCTCATCTGGCAAGGCTTAGGCAGGATTTTTAAAGCAACGTGTGAATTGCATTAACCTCCCGTGCCCAAAGAATCACACCAAGGTGGTAAAGCAGGCTCCTTTTCTCTTTAGTATGTATCCCCTTATATGACTCTAATATTAGTCCAACTCGTAACAGCAGATACTTTAAAACCTCCTCACTTTTTAAGTCTTGCTTTTGTTTCATATTCATTAAATTGTTGATTAATTTGAACCAGGTCAACATCATCCATTGTGACAACCCCTCGGTTTAAGAACAAAACTCAAGTCCTTGTCTGATGAAAGAAATAAAACCTGAAGGCCTTTACCACCTTAGAAAAACAGGAAAGCAAATGTTTCCTTACAAGCTGCTGCCTAATCATTTTGCTATGGCCCTCATAAACAAGTGATATTTTATACTTTTATGAACTCTTATCCCATTATTCTTTCATGGCAAGCAGTCAAAATTAACTGTAGCAAAACAGTCACTCTATTAAAGAACAGAGATCTTTTTTTTTCTTCACTTGCAATACATTGTGTTCTATTTCAAGCCCAGTTTTCCATCTATAACTTAGTCCTAGTTGTAGCAGAACAAAATTCCAGCTTTTATGACAGAAGACTTTTTTTGATCAATAGAAGTCAGCAGCAAAAGCATTTGTGGTTTTTCTCTGGAAAGCATTTGTGGCCACAGACTCAAAGAAGGAAGAAAGGGAGGGGGATTAACTCTTCAGTGAAGGTCAAAAACATAATTTAAAAGTGAACCAAGAAGAGCAGCTGTGTCTGTCAGCACAATCAGGATTACCAGCTGGAGAATTTACCAGCAGTATGAAAACAATGCACACCAGATGTCAAATGTTGCAACTGTGAGTAGGAAAGCGACTCTGGGCATGGCACTGTCATGTTAATACTCATTACCAGAGAGATTTCATATTTAGTATTTATTTAATAATTAGACACTGCCAGGAAGAAACAATAACATTTTGAGCTTCACAGTGTAAGTCAGAGGCAGGTGTGCACTGGAAATATTTTACATCCTTTACTCTCAGTTATTCTTTCACTGCAAATGCAAGAAAACAATTTTAAAGCTAACTAGCAAATACTAGAACATCTGTGGCTGAACTTGCCTGAGTTTCATTCAGTTCAATCTGAACTTTTAACTTCAGTTTGGACTTTTTTTTCAACTAAATCTGAAATAAATATTAAGAAAAGAAGTAAAACCACACTCTATTCCATGGATAGCTATCTGGAAAAAATTGTACCTAAGTTATTCAAAAGTGAAACAAAATACTTCACTTACACCTCTACCAGAACTCCCTTCATCAGCTGCTTGTTATCTTTCTTGTCTTTCTGGGGCATTCTTGTCTTCTTTTTCCTGCACGTTTTATGCCTTGAAGATGAACTCATTCATTCCAGTGCTTGACTAATCCCTACTCCTTGATCATGATGTGAGAGAATTTTCCAGTTTTCATTGTAAAATTCAATTTTAACTACTATTTCTCTCATTAAAAATCAATTATAAGGCCCCAAGAAACTGAAAATACGGATGGGAATATTGGAATTATTTATCACAGAGGCTATTCTAGGAAGCTGTTTGAAGTTTGTTTTATATCTTCCTTGATGGTGCAATTGCTTTATCTGGAGGAAGACATGCCCACAGAAAAATATGGTACCAGCATAACTGAATCAAGATGAATAAAGTTATTCATATACAATTAACTGTCAGCAGAGGGAATGGAAACATGTTTGTGGCACCTTATCTTGAATATATGTTAGTATAGGGTTGTTAACTGCTGCAATTAGAAAAAGAAAATAGAAATGCCTAATCAATGGACCCATTTAACGGCTTATGCTACCATTACTACTTCTGTTCTCTTAAAGGAAGGAATTTCTTATATATTTGATTATCATTAATTCAAATTCTCCTTAGCTTCTGCACTCATTCTGCTGTATTACAGCCTGTTCCTCATGGCTTACCTTAGCTTTGCCATCCTGTGCAGACATGTACCCAACACACATGCTCTCTGTTGTATGGCTCCACAGAAATTCCACTGTAAAGGAAAATGCAAGAATTGCTTTAAAATACAAGATGCCATTTAACAAGATTGGTGTCTTGAGGAACAAATACAGCAAGGATAAAAAAAAGACAAAGAACAAAAACTGCTTAGAGCAATTAAATCTCCAAAGAAACAGCTATCAAACAAACAAGGTTTTCCTGAGTATTCGCAGCCACACACTGCAGAACTCTTACCCAGAGCGAGAATGTTACTTTGATGACACGGACCCTCTAAAATGAGAAATCCATCAGCTCCAACTGCAGTCTAAAACTGGAGCAACTTCTAAAGCAGTGGCCTGTTCCACCCATCAGTAAAAAGTGACAGAACTTGCACTTGCCTGCCTTGAACCCAGACAAAAGCACCCTGCAACAGCATAAAGCCACATGGCCGACTTGCAACAGGTAAAGGGGGATTTGTGGCTGAGCTGCCCAAGCGGGATACAGGCAAACATGCAGAAATAGTCAAGTCTGCAATATGGGAATTGAAGGGACAGAGCAGGCAGGAAAGACATCTGGTCAAAGCAAAATTGTCCTGCAGAAGAAGGAGGAGAGGTGTCTGATGGAATCAGAGTAACACGCACAATAAGAAAGAAAGGTTTCTGGCAAAATTAGAGGAAGTCCTGCGTTCGGAAGTATGCTGAATTACAACAGCAGATGAAAACACCCCCCTTCTCTGTGAGGAGTGCAAGGAGCACCAAAGGTAAGACAGGAAAGAAAGATGAAGAAACCTCTATCAAAGCACTCCAGGTCTGATTACCTGGACTTCCAGCACCAGGTATACAACATCAGCTCTCTGCTACTGCACTCACAGCTAATTCAGGATATCAGCGTTAAAAACCAACTGTCATGTGATAATGTGTCAGTGATAATGATTAAGAAAACTAATCACTGCTCACATGTATTGTTAATGCCTGTTAGTCCAGTAAGGTGCTGTCCTGAAGTCTGAAAGCATCCTGATTAATTATTTAACAGTCTGCTCCAGTTATCCTTAATTGCCTGATACATATGCAGGTATCTTTATGTACACAAACACACTCCTACTCAGCTGCAATGCAAAGTTCAGACAAAGAGCATGTTATTTTTATGTTCAGCTCTCTGTCAGAGGAGCTTTATAAATTGCCACAGTTTTCTTCCTGCTCTCTGTCACGGTCGTTTTTCTTTGTGTTCACAAAGTCCGTAACTTGGAAAAGGGGAAATTAAAAAAAATTAGCTGATCAGAATTCAAGGCATTTCACAGAATTCTGTTAAAGGTTAAAAAAAAGAAAATGCACTGAAGCACAAATTCTTCTTCTGGATTATGGGAGGTGTCTTACATGAATTACACAAGATGCCATGAACAGACATTTCCACACATTTCTCATGAGAGTGACTTTCACAGAGTGCAAAAAAAGCATCGCTGGATGGCTTTAAAAGTTTTACTCATTCCTATTGCTCACGTTCCTTTAACGTGGCTGACGAAGGTCACAGCCTGCTGAGCACGCTTATCCTTTGAACCACTTCTCCTTGCATAGCAATGAAACCAGAGCAGGAGATCAAAAGGTTGGACGAGCCCAGCAAGACCTGAAGATTTCTGACAGATATGCAGATACCATCATAAAAGAAAAATGAACTTCATCGTGGTGTGTGCTCTGCTCCTAACAGACTCATGACTGACACCACCAAAGGTGAATCAAAAGCTTTCAGAGAGTGAAACATATCCAGCACAATCAACGTGTGTTTGATGGGGCCAACCTCTCTGTGGCACCCCTAAGGCTCCACTGTCAGTGAAAGCGTTTTTTTTAAAGACATATTTAATCCAATCTTTCAATTTTGAGAAGTTGGGAAACAGTTCAGGCCAAATAGCCTCAAAATATTGTATCTTTGCCTTTGATAACTACCAGAAGTAGCCTGTACTAGCACAAACCTTGGCTATTGTTAGCCATTACAAGTAGTGAACTATAATGAAAATTCTAAATTACATGTATCTTCAGATAAGTGTACATTCAACCATTTAATAAGTCACTTCCTTGCCATTTGTTTCAATATTAAAACAAAACAAAAAGGTGATCCCTGTAACAAAGACATGAGCATTCCTTATTCTATACACCAAGTTTTTCGATATTAACTAACTTATTTTCAGTCCAAACAACAGAAGTACTACATATGCTTAGTTATGTATAATCTCTGCATTCATTATGAGGCAGGATATTTCCAAAGGTACAGAAAAAGTACCGTGTTACAGTTAATCTCAGTGTTATTTCAGTGGAAAGAAAACCAAGAATCAATGGACAAATAGTCTTACTTACGATGTATGATATATGGGAATTTTAAAAATTAATTTCTGAGGAAAAAATGCCAAATGTTCATCAATAGAATATGTTCTCTTACATGAATGACAAACACTAAATGAATAGAAAAAATTCTCTCACTTCCAAATCTCGGGAATTGAAGGTTAAGTTGATCTTGTTTGTTCTTACTTAATCAGACTTGTATTTTCATTCTCTTAACTCTTTTTTTAAGGATAGAATTTATGTTGCAGGATGCTGTTGCACTAGATAATGTCACAGTTGGGTAAATAATAATAAAGCAGAGTATTATACAAAGGCAAAACACTTTAATTCTGGTAACATAACCCCAATCTATATTAGACAGGTCAGTGTCACCCAGTAAATAAGAACATAGCTCCACATCTGAGGAGCACCACAGGAAAGGAGATGGCACAAGTGTCATCCTGAAGTAATTCATATGCCCCCAGTCCCAAATTCCTTCCCTTAAAGAGGCTTTATTGTCTCAGGGTTGTATTTCCACCCTGTTCTGCTCTTAGTCTACAGCCTTCAGTTCCCATCTGTTTCTCCCACACGAACCATGTGACAGTTTTCCATAACAGATTTTTCTGTTGTAAAGCAGCAAGATAGAGATTGTGTTACCAGGACAGAAAGGGAGATGAAGGGATGTTTCCTGGCCATTATCAAGAATAAGCAACCATGAACAACTTTCCTTAAAAGTTTTAAGTTTATCCTCCAAATTCACACATTTTCTTCTGCTAAAAGGAGGAATAAAGAACTTTTTAGAAAGCATTTTTCACAAATAAGCTACTGAGAAGGAAGGAGTAAACAGCTACATGCATTACCCCCAGCTATAGATGTAATTTTTCCTACGAGGAACACATCCTGCCTCTCCACAAGCAACTCTTACATCCATGCCATAGATTTAGAAGGATCCCACCCAATCCTCTCAATGACAATTCTGCTTAGCAATAACGACTCAGAAAGAACGCTCTTTTCTGGAGTTTTATTGATATTAGCCTTGTTCGTTCCCTATTTCGCTTTCTAGATTTTTTTTGTTCTTTCAGCATCTATTCCTTTTTGCACAGAGATTTTATTTCACCCTTCACTTTGAGTTAGCACCCAGCTGAATTAAAAATGTGTACGAGTTTCTTACCTAGTAAAGTTGGCTTTTCCTGTGAGGACTCGGGGTCTGCTGAACACCTGCAGGAGCGGAGAACTATCACACCTCCGAGTACACCATCTTCATTGGCCAGAAAAGGTGAACCTGGGCAACATTGTCGGGGAGGATTACTTGCAACAGGAATAGTCTTTTTTATTATTTTACTTTCTGCCTTTCCCCTTTAATCTCGTCACGAAGGGTTGAAAAGACTGACAGATCAAACAGCGCTTTTACAAAAGCATCAGTTCTCTTTTTTCCTGGTTTTTCAAAATAACAATTCTATAGAACGTTAATCTACTAATTCACCAGTAATCAAAAAAATGAAGAGCTACATGGAATAAAACAAGAATGTTAAACATTGCATTTGTGAGCGCAAACCCATTTGTTCACGGATCGAGGAAAATATAATGAAAAATGGAGTGTCAAGTTGAAAAAAAAAATTGTGACTCAATATTTAGTTCTTTCTGTTCTATAAAGACGTATCTCAAAAATCAAGCAAGTTTAGGGAATTTTTACATTTATTCCTTTTTGCCAATTTAAAGCCCTTTGTACAGAGACATCATCAAACTGCTATACTGTCTGCATTGCCGTTTGATGAATACTAGCAGAAAAGCCTAAGCACATCCTTTTCACAGTGGCTCCTCTGTTGTTAATTTAAGACATAGGATATAAAAGTCTTCTATCAGAAGCTGGAAAAGCTTTAAAGGTAGCTGAGCCAAGCCTAAGTATTTCTCTGGTCTGCAATTTGAAAAAAGATTCCTATAGCTTTAAATGTGGAAACGATGGTATAATTTACATATAATTTAAAATGTCTTGAGTCACAAAATTAATCAAGTTCTTGCACTTAGGCCCATAGACATCCTAGTTAAACACCTGCATTATACTGTCATTTAAAATTGAACATACAATTGCAATAGCCATTTAATGTAATTCTTTTCAATTCTTTCTTTAAAATAAATTAGTGTACAGACACTGGAATTTGCCAGCCACAAGAACATTACAGCAGATCTATTCATCAGACTCCTTTAACTTGCCCACAGCTATTTGTATGATTAAAATTACTCCTTTAATGCAAATAACAACAAAAAAACAGCCCAATAAAATCCCACTTTGAGCTTTACCATAAAGAAAACTAAAAGCTTTATTGTGTTTTCTCTAAACATTAGAGCAGCCACCTTCAAAAGTGATACATGGTGATCACTGCAATAGAAGCCCACGTTGCAGGAAAATAATGAATGTACTATGCTTAATAAGCAGTAATATCTTATTTGATCTAATGCAAACAGATATTATCTTTAAAGTGCCACTTGCTTTGTAAAAGAACTATTACCAGTTACAGTTACAGCTCCTGTACGCCCTGACTGTGACCAAATCCCTGTGAAACAAGAATCCAGCCCATGATAAGGATATAGAGAACAAACCAGGAAAATATGTTTGGTTAAAATAGAAACACAAGGCTCGGAAAGTTGTGAAGAGTTTTACCACCCAAGTCAAAACCAGGCACTTCAAAGACAATGCCTCTACCTGGACTTGGTCTGCAGACTTAATCTCACACTAAACTGCACAAATGATTTAGGCTCTAAGCCATGCTGTGGCAAAAAGCCATTGCAATGAGACAGAAAAAGTTCTGGTTTGGTTTTTAATAAGCAGTTTCTCCTTCCCTTTCAAGGCCTGTGAAGGATTCCTCCAAGGTTCTAGTGAAAAATATGAATTCTCTCTCTAATTAGAATGGTTAAAAATGTTCTATTTCATCACAACACCGCCAGAAATCAGTATATTCAAGGCCACAGTAAAACACTGGGACTGGATGAATGCACATAATACCAGACAGAAACGACTGATTATAGTTTATGGAGTTGGTGCCACTGAAGTCTTGTTCTAGAAATGCTTCCATTAGAATAATCCCTTTTTTGGGGGGATTTTGTTTCTCCCACACTGAAAAAAACAGATGAAAGGGAAGTCTGTAAATAAGCTAATTACATATTTCTTCATTTTCCCAGTATTTTTTCCAATATGCCATCATAACTGATCAAAATTTCAGTAACCTGAGTAACGTGCACATCATCTTTTGAAATCTTACAAGGTTTACAAGGCTTCTTTCCATGTAGAGACTGCAGAAAAGCACGTAACACTGCATTTTCATCAGAATTCTTCCATTTTTACAGGGATTTCTTTGCAAGAACTAAATATTCATCTTCAGTAAAACACAGACTAAAATAAAACAATCACTCAAAGCAAGTGTTTTGTGAAACTTATTTTGAAAGAGGGCTTGAATAAGTTATTTAAAACTTGAGCTTCAAGCACATAAGACAAAGTCTTCAGCTTACAACTTGATCCAAGAAGATGCTCAACCTCTACACGAACAACTGCGAGCCCCAGTTCTGTCAGCATAAACAGCATTTATTTACTGACATTAAACATGGTGTCCATTATACTGCCCCTAAGAATGCACACAATTGTTTTCTGAACAAATTACTTCCTTCGACAACGATGCACCATGGAAGCTTTTATTACCAGTCCACAAAACTCAAAGGCTTTGAAGACCACTCAAAAGTTGAAAAACCAATTGTATTAATTCAGCCTTTGTTAAAGTCCACTGCCACCCTGCTGCAGCTGGAAAACTCCAGGAGAGGATTAACTTAATAGCACTGCACCTGAGATAAAAGTCTTAATTTCAATATCCATAAAACACAATAGATGGGCAAGACACTGACTTTCTGAGAATGACACAGGTTGGGCTCTTGGACTAAGAAGAAATGTTGGTTATGTCACATGAAACCAGGTCACACTGCACTAACTTTGTAACAGTACTATTGGTGAGACAGAGATTAATAAAATAATTTTAAGTGACTTGTAGCAGGTAATTTGAATGGAGTATTGACTCAAATGTCTTAAAAGTTTGTGTTACGCAAACAAAGCAAGGATGATGGGAGACATTATCTCTCCTACAGACAAAAACATAGCCTTGCTTGCCCTTTTGATCTTCTACACCATTTCATCATCCCCTGCAGAACGAGCATTATTCTGGAACGGTGGGAGAAGTCTGAAGAAAGAACTCACCCCTTGTTTTCATCTCCAAACACAAGCAGCAAACGAAGACGCAGTCACTTGCGCTACCCCGCAAAGGTTCAGCATCTTCCCACCCACACCTCTTCCAAGGGCCACCCTGCTTCCCCGTTTGTGCTGAAGGCTGCCATTCCCAGAGACATCAGAAGCAAATTCTGTGACTACACCCTCACCCATCCCAAATGCCTTCAGCAGCAAGTTCAGCTCAATCATCTCGAGTGCAAAATCAGCAACAAAGCGGTGCATGTCTCCAACTCACTGCCTGAGCTGTGGGGAATCGACCTCTAAAAAGTGTCAGTAAAAACAAGTTGCCTGCAATAATAACGTGACAATATTCTAGGTTCCAGTACATTCAGGCTGTTTCTCTGCTCTTTAAAATCAGACCCTAGGCCAAATTAAATACATGCTGAACAGCATATTGTTTAAAAGTTACTTATTTTCCAATTAAAGCAAATTTTCAAGAATGTTAAAAGAAGGATTCAGTATAATACCTTTTTTAAACAAGGATCTTTCTAGATTTGCAGACGTACTGATGATGACTACAATTGTGCTAAAGAGTGCATTTTAACAAACCAGACAGTGCAAATGAGGAGGTTTATGGCACGCAAAATTCCAGACAGATGAATGCTATGCATCCATCATTAAATCTGTAAAAATAATGGTACAAAAGCAGTATTATACTTTATTTCTAAAGAGAATCCATGTACCATACACAGGAATTAATCTGAGTGTTCTCAAAACACTGTGAATTCAAAAGTTAGGAACATGTTTCATTAATTTAGTTCTAAAACTCATTTTGTTACAGCTGACCCATTGAGAAAAAGAAATAACAGAGCAGACTTTGGTAAAAAATACCAATATAGGTAATGGCTTTTTAATATATATATTTAATTAGTATTTCAAGAGGAGGAGAAAAAGCGGAAGTAAAATACTGCCACTTATATTAAAGGCAGGATGGCTTCTCATTAGAAGGAAAAAGTTATCTGGCTCCCACCTCCTACACAATTTTTGCTCTCTCTTTACTCTTCAGAAAGATAGATTTTCCTGTACAAATTCAAAATTTAGTTAAAATAGAGCCAAAAATATGCCTACTAGCAAAAACCACTGTTTTCCACTGCAATAAAATAGAATTGCTGCATAAATCTTTGATTTAATAGCTTGCTAATGACAAAATTAAAAAAACCTGGGGCTTTAAATATAATTTTAAGTCTCATGAAGCTCCGTGCTCCTTTCCCAGTTACACTGGCATACCACTGAGGAATGTGGCATGAAAAATCCAAAGTAAAACTCCAACTGCAGCATTAACTAATAACGTTAGCACTGACTGGCCACACCAGAGAGAAGGGGGAGGATAAAACCAAACAGACCCCATATTTCAATAGTTTTGGTCAAGTCCTCACCTGCCCCAGTCACAAAACTACATTTTACAAAACACATTTCAAAAGCTCGACTACTCTGTTATTGCTGTGCGGCACACAGAAAGCATTCTTACATTTTTATTTGTGTATTTTGTATGTTATTAACCTGCAGCAACGGTGTCTCAAAAACAAGCAAGCAGGTCTTCACAGCAACTCCACATTCACTGATCCCTTGAAGTTCTGCAAGAGCAGCCAGAGCTGAACACCACGACCCAGATCCAGCCACTGAGCAGGGACAGAGCTGAGAGACTTCACAAGTGTTAAAGCAAATAATGGCCTCAACAACCAGCCTTGCTCTGAAGGAGCTCCAGTTACAAGTTACTTTTTCTTCAGTGTCTCTTGCGATGAAGAATGTTTCCTCCAGATCGTGGGATTGATAGGAGTTGTTCATTTCTGATCCTCTGCCTTTTTTCCCCATAGAACCATTCCAGCTCAGATTCAACACTAAGCTGTAAATGAAGTGTTTTATTTACACTTACCCAGCTGTTCATCAGATGTTTTTACACTCATACTCTTCCGTAGCACAGAAACCATTACCAGCTTCATTGCTTACATCAGCTTTCAAAGGCTTAAAGCTTGGGTCTAAACACTGACTGTGGTGTAACCAATTAAGTGCTTCAGCATCCCCCGGTTTTAACAGAGGGCATTAAACAATTCTAAACCTTCTCAAGCACTGTGTGAGTGGAACTCTGGCTTTTTCAGGTCAACAGTCTGCAGATCACCTCAGCCACTGGACTGTCAGCTCGTGTACAGAACGTGGTGGAAGCCAAGCTGTTTGCCACTCTGCTTTTCTGCTATGTATCCCACTAAACTCCAAGGTAACAACTGAAATAAACATTAGAGGAATATAATAAGCACTAAATGAAGCCTGCTTTTAATTTCATGCACCATTATTTGGTGAATGTTTAAGCACAAGCTGTCTCAAGTCAGAGGTCTTTATATTTCATGATACATTAAGTTACGACATCTATGCTGAATTTTTAAAGAAGGTGCAAGGGAAAACACCTGCATTTTAAAACTTTACAGGGAAGATTTTAAGAAATTAAACAACTGAGGATACCACAGACCAATAAAATCCCAGTGCTTTTGACATGGAGATGCACAGGGAAGACCCATACAAATCCTTGTGGAACATCACCACACTGTGTTTATGAAACGTCAGGATCACTTCATTCTCTGCTGAAATCTTTTCCTCTGTCATGGAGAAGCATAATAATGCTTCCATAGTTTGTCTCCTCTGCTAGAAAACCACAAAGGATACTACAAAGTTTAGAGTGATGCAGCACCAAAGGAAACTATAATGTAAAGTAAATAGAACACTGTGCAATGCCAGTCACAGTCTTGTTACTGTTAAAGTACGAGGCATTTTCCTCCCCAGCAAGCATAACTAATAATCAGGAGATTAATATTCTAAGGTTCCTAGCGGTCCAAAGTCCTGCTCAGAAGAGAGGATTTTGACACTAAATTTCTAGAAGGGAAAGTATCAGCCTTATCCTTCTGCTATTACCTTTCTGCAGACTTCACTCAACTGAAGCATTGTTTAAAAATATAAGAATAGAGAAACATATCTCTGCTAAGGAAAGAATAAATATCAGATTCCAACTGTGTCTTTCAGCTCATTATTTTCTAGTACTTCATAAGAAGTTTTAAAGCACCATTGGTATCGCTGCCATTGTTAAAAGCCCAGATTTCCCGCCAATGAGATGACACAAATATTTACTCTTAAGTCTACATTCCACAAACTTGGCTGCATTTGAAAGGAATGATGAGTAACAAAATCCTCTGTTCTGTTTGGAAGGTATTTGTGTTTACAGAACACCATTCTTTAACTGTGAACCAAGCCTTTCGTGCTCTTTGACTGAAGATATAGAACCCATTCCATTTACAAAAAAGTCTAGATTTGATTTCTCTCACCTCTGATTCAACCACCAGTTGTGCATTCTCCACAGTAAGCTGGCTCTGAGAAAGGATGAGAGAAGCACATCTGACATGAGTTTGCTCATCACCTGCTGTTTAAACAGCACTCGCTGTCTAAGCCAGGCATTCCCTAGCTGGAAGGATTCCCAGGGCTCTGCAGAGACTCGGAGAATCCTATAAACAGGAAGCACCAAACTGATGGCAAGTGCCAAAATCAGCTGTTCATTCCTCTGATATAAGTAATACACATTTGGACTTCTGATAAAACGTTCTAGCTCAGCTTTGTTAAAGACTGGGTTTTTTTTTTCCAGTGCCTTTGGTCCATTATAATTCTGATGACAGTTTGACAAGAGCACAAAGCAGGGCTCTAAGGCAGGCAAGGGAAGCCTCCATGCACGCAGCAAGGCATCTATTAGCCCATTTTACTCTGTTCTTTCACAGTAACAAATCCTGCACCATACCACACATCCCGTGCTAGCAACTAGCACAGCACCTACGAAAAGTCAAGGCAAAAAAACATGTTTAGTACAAACCTACTGCTCTAAGTGCAATGCACGTTTTTAACTGTTGCTCTGTATTTGCTGCATGTAACTTTGCAGTCCATCTGCAGAACTGCCAAGATCTCCAAAATTTCTCTACCAGCTACAAACACAATACTATTCTCACATGTTACCAGCAAGATGTATCCGGATTTTGATGTTTTCCTCTATCAGTCTTCAATCGCAGGACAGCTGAGCACAAATAGATTTTATGTTTTCTAACCCAACCACTTCATCTACACAAAAAATAAAAGTGGTTGTGTCTTTTTTCCCCACATCAGCACTGCCCAGAGTATAACTGAGCAGATCCTACGCATTCCTGCTGTCAGGCAGCAGAAGCTTGCAAGTTTCTGAAAACACAAGCCAGACCTGTCCTGAATTAAAACTATAAAAAAGGAATTACAAAGCATTTCTATAATTGTTAAATAAACCTTTTTTTTTCAAATTTTCTTTTCATGAAGAGCATTAATTTGATCCTGTCTCTCACCCTTTTCACTTTCTGCTGTTTAGCTGGGTTCAGTGTTTTCCCAAGGCAGTAACACATCACACTGATAACCTGGTACCTCTGTGCAGCTCCTCTTTTCTCTGCAATTGATAACTCAGGCGTAACAAAAACTTCTGCAACATTTAACGGGCTCTTATCTCCGACAGAAACATTTTCATATTTCCACTAAAGAACTCAAGGTGTGTATCACATAGGAGCCAGTTAACATTTAAATGAAAACACCTGTTACGAAAAGTGGTGGCAAAATATGTTTGCGTTAAACAGCAAAACGAGAATTGGGGTTTTTTGCTAACCGTTACCAAACACAACAAAGCAAGCCCAGAAAAGTCGAAGCAACTTAAAGAAGGTACCTTTAACTAAAAAAAAAAAATTAAATTTTGGGCTTTTATCAGCCAGTCTCTATGAATTACCTCGTCAGTAGCTTTCCATCTTGTGTGTGTATATGCGCTAATATGAAATTGCGGAAGGCAACATGCTATTTGGGCTTGCTTTTAGTACTCTTACCACAAACAGCACAATGAATTTTGAGAGTGTGGACTAAAGATCTGACTTTCCTAAAGTTAGGCCACTTCCATACAACATCTGCAAAGCTGGTTACAAATTAGGAAAGCCACCACAAGCACCCTTCCTAAACGCTTCTTTTGGGTACACAAATTCCTAATTTTGTGCCTCACAGCATGGGAATGCATGATTAAATATAAAAAGCTACATTTTTGCTGCTTGGATCAGAATTTGTTTTAGGTAACACACAGAGTGTTCCGCACTCCTGTAACACCTAGAAATGACTGCAGCACAGCAGCACATTATCAAGCGCAGTCTTCCAATGTGAAGGTGACTTCCCCTCAAACAGTCAAATGTCAGAAGCAGAATCTAACATGAATTCAGCATTATAAAAGAAATCAAAAGTTGCTTGCCAAGACCAAGGGCATCAGTCCTTGGGACTCCAAAAGGTGTGTGTATGTCCCTCTTCCAGTTCTAAATAAAGTCTCGCAAAATGAGCTCTGGCAACACAGTGCATGAGTATTATGTTGTCCGTAAGAAATTTTGGAGATGGAAATTGTCTGAAGATTAAAGCATGAAAAATTTTAAGAGGTATGAAAACACTGCAAGTCAACATATGTGCCACAAGTTTCACCAGAATTTTCAAAAGGGCAAGACTTCATGGTTATTTTAAAAATCCACATTCATATTTTGCTTATGACTTGAGGAAAGATCTATAATTACAAGAAATTGAAGACATATTGCACAATTCTCTTAAATCAAAGAAAAATTTGGTTTTTTTAACAAAGTCCATTTCACTTTTTCAAGGAATTAATTTTATGATATAAATAACAAACCAGAATCTGTATGTCCAAAGCATTTAATTAGAACATGAAATGGTTTTGAGGTCTACTATTTTTAAAAGGGTTAACATGAGGAATAATTTTTACTAATGCTCCTAACCCATCAATTCTAAAATATGCAATCGTACACCACAGCTCATGATTCAGACAGGAAATTCCTTCTTCAAACCTCTCCGGGTATTCTATGACTCACATAACAATTGAGGTATTTCCAAGGGTTTTCCTTTAAATTTCCTAATATATTCTTCTGTAGTTTAACATTTTTCAGATGTAACACAGCGCTAAATCTGAAGCCAACCGCAACACGAGGCTTCAACAGAAAACACAAGAAAAAGTATCTTCATTTAATAGAGTTACTTGCATTTTCAACGATGTTGGGTGACATTTAGGCAAATACTCACCAATAAACTTGTTTTGCATAGTCTCTAGGAGAGCTTGGTGGGCATCCTCTGTTTGCAAAGCACACGAACATTCTCTGGCCAGTATGGTCCGGACAAGGTGCTCTCCACAACCTAAAGAAATATTAAGATTGGGAACAGTCAAAATACAGACATCACGATGAAGAAACCCTGCCATTAATTTATATCATCACATTAATTTGGCTGTGATGATGCAAAATAATGACAGTTTCTTCACAGCGATGTACACGACAAGTTTCTGCCACGTATTTATATTTTTTCAAAAGGTTGACACAGAGTCACTCAAAAACTCAACTAAGTCAGGGGTTTCCTCAAAACTTTCCTGAAATTTTGACTTCACAAAGTCATAAACCAAACAAAAGTTAAGTACAGTAAGAAGAAACAGCAACACTATCTCTGACTTGGCATCTCTATCCAAATAGAATCCTCTTACTAATCATTCTCTTGGGAATGATCCTTGCATGCAGCTCTTCGAACCAAGAACAACTTCAGTGACACAGTAACTCCTTTTGCATGACAGAATCTTCTACTTAGTCCATCTGATTCAGCCTTTTTGCAACAAAGGAATACATGAATTCACCCGTGCTTTTATTGCCAAAGTGGCTGGTCATTGGACTCCTAATACAAATTCCTGTAATTTTTAAAGGTTCGTCCTCAAGAAACGAAAAAGCTTCTGCAAACAACCATTTATTGCCTCAGTGCTTTCTGTACCTATCCCCTGAAACCTATTTTTGGTGAAGACAAGCAGGTCATTACTGCTACTCTTGTTCTGTAGGAACACTCACACCTGCTGTTTTTTCTCCTGCATCCTTTTTCATTCCTGTGCTTTGGGACACACAGCTGCAGCCAAAGGGCACCGTGAATATTTACTGGACCAACTGCACTTTCTTGGACAGGAAAACTCACTGCTGATATCTTCCCCACATAGACCAAGGTCATCACACTGCTTCTGCCTCCTGTTTGTTGACATTTTTCCCCAATGGCAGGGAACCAGACAGAGTAGCTAGAAGAGGTTTAATGAAGAGCCAGGTGAACTGTGTTATCCAGTTAGGAAAGAAAAAAAATCCCATAACTAATGTAGACCTATAAGGTAACAATGAATCCAAGTTATCTAAATGTAACTGACTACATTTTGATCAGATTTGTAACTCATCAGGACCTAAAACTGCATTAGACACCAAAATGTACAGAGAGAAATCCGATACAGTCCGTTCACAATTACATATAAATATTTCTAGCACACTTCTCATTAAATACAAGATGATGCAAGCACTGGAACCAAAAGAAAAAAAAAAAAAAAAGAAAATCTGCTATAATCCAGTTGGACTTCTTAGCTCAGGTACAGAACTACATAAATACACCTACACAACCTCCAGAAACAAATTTATGGCTGGAAACAGCCTAGTTGCTTCCAAGTGGCAGGGAGCTGGAGCTGGTAAGACATCAGACCTAGGCTGGCTTCAGACAAAGGCAGCTCAGTCTCCACGGGTAGCTCCCACTTTACTGGAAGCACTAACAAGCCCAGAAGAGAGCTGAAGCCAGCCTAGATGTGGCATAAAGAAAGATTTCATAATTAAACCCAACCCAAAGTGGCTCCAGTGCAGCCTGCTGAGCGTCTCATCGCTGGGCATATGCTGAGTTTAGAGCTCTGACTGGTTTGGGTACGGCACAAACATGTTGGCAGGTCTGGCACTGCGTATTGCAGCTACTCACAGACTGGTTTCTAGCTCTTCTCACCATTTTAAACCCTAATTAACATGGCAACCTACTCCAAGAATCACCCTCTCTGGCTACTTGTAACACAGTTATACCCATCCCCTTAAATGCACAGTGAGTTCCCACCTTTCTTCAAACATTGCTAGTACAGAAGGAAAAGGAGAAAACCACCCTCCTCATTTTCAAGATTTTTAAAAAAAACCAACAAACCAACCCCCCCACCCTCTGGAGCACTATGGGTGCATTAGATGTCAGAGAATCAGCCCAGAGACCAGATTGCTGAAAAATTGTGTACACGTGTTCCAAAATCCTGCTATGTTCAATGATCAAAAAAATACCTTGGTCTTCAGTTATGTGTCCCTGCTAATGGGCAGCGTCTCCTGATTAATACAATTCAGCTAAACTGAGTTGTTTGAAGTGGGACGCTTTGGCACTGAATCTACAAAGAACTGGCACAACAGAAAGACAAAAAATTCTTTGTATAGCAAACAGATTGAGTAAAAACCAGTTACAAATTTAGAGGAAAATGAAAGAGCCAGAATACTACAACAATTACACAGCCAAGGGAAGTCGTTCTTGAGAGAGCACAAGGGAAAAAGTGTTTTCATTGAGACTGTCAAGCTCTCAAGTTAATGAAAGAAGTGTCCTGGTTAGGAGATAATCTTCAAGAGGCTCGTGCAATAGAGCAACCTCAGCAGCTGCTTACAGGAGGGTCTGTCCATTCATTTCCCTCATTCCACCCACACTCAGAAGCTGCTGCCCACATAGAATTGCGAGTTATCTACTACTTATTCCAAAGTGATGGATGAAGAACATGAAAAAACCCCACAAGATGCATTTTACCCATAGATAAAAACAGGGACATTACTTTTTTTTAACTAAGAAACTTTATCCACCATCAAGTTTTACTGTAAAGAACAAAACAGGCCATTTTTTTCTTGAAAAAACCTGTTAGTACCTTTAAAATATAACATGTATTACCTTTAAATAGAACTATATTAATAAGGAGCAGAGGACTTAGACTAGGAATCAAACAAATGAGACACAGATATCAGAGCGAGCCTATGCATCTCCAGTGCATCAAGTAATAAAACCAGATGTTACTACTTCACAATTTTCAAGTATTTCCTAAATTGGCATCAAAAAAAACAATGGCCATTTTTTAGCATGACGTATAATGTCATTTCCCCCTCCCCAAGAGAATGACTTTATTGAAGAGTTCCCATAACATCAAGTCTGCTCCAAAAAAATTTCAGAGAGAGAAAACTTAATATGGGTTAAGAACAGCTGCAGCCCACGGATGTGATCCAGGATCAACCACAAGGAAAGCAGCTTTGCAGTTCTACTAACACATCACACATCTCTACATCCCCACAGACAAAGTTATTTCTTTTTGTCATATTTATGTCAACCTATAAGGCAGCAAACTTACAGACTGCTGCTGGCAGCGTATGTAAAAATCTTTCAACACATCACTTGCTGGCAGTCTTCAGGGACAGATAACTAAGGAAAACAATTCCCCCATTTGGAAAAGAAAAATTTGTTACTGTAGTTTTTGATGTAGGAACACCTATTTTTGAAGAAGAAAAAAGAACAGCTAAGCAGCGTTTCACATATTTTGACCAGATACAGGCTGAGAAAAAGAATTACACTTTCTATTATCTCAAGTCAGAACCAAACTTCTTGGAGGTTTAGCAGATCCATATATCTATATAGCCTATAACTGGGGACACACTGCACGTAGTACTAGGACTAGGCACAAAATTAATGTATACATTACTAGGGGCAATCAAAACTGATTTATAACTTACAATATAAAGTTGTGGGTTCAAATTTATAGTTCAGTCACTTTAGTCTAACCGCCAGCACTAGCCAACTTCCAAAAGAGTTGTATTAACATGACTCAAGACAGCAACTCCAGTGAAAGCTACTTAAACACATCTCCAAATCATGCACACAAGCTGATGAAAATGTAAATCTGGTTCAATTGCTTAACTATCTCACATTATACTACATTTAACGGCAAGTGTTAATACATTTGGCATTTCCTTCACTGAATAGTACTAAAACCAAACCAAGAGGGACTCCCACAAAGAATCTTTCAATTCTGCATTAAAGTCTCAAATACATTCATTTTACTAACTTTCCTGTAAACAGAGTTTAAATCATTTTATTATCCTTTCCCAGTTATGATGATGACTTCTTCAGTAACCTGAAGCTCATTATATTTCAGAGATGAGCATTTTGCAATGACAGACAAATGCTTCCCTAAGACTTCACACGAGTGACTCAAGAATGAGATGACTAGCTGGAAAAATTTACTGGGTTAAATTAGTGCTTCACACTGAAGTAACTGTTTCATATAGTAAACAATTAATTTTCCTAACACAGTAATATTTTGCAAACACCATGTTGCCTTCTCGTAACTCCTCCACTGACAAAAACACTGTTGTTGGAACTGCTGCTGTCAGTTTTTGCAGGGCTAAGTACAATTAACTGCCTTCCTCTAGGATTGCTGCTGGCAAAGGCAAAAATGCTTCTACAGAAAACAAAGAGTTTACAGAGATTATTTTGATAAATCATGCCTGACAAATTTGGTGACCTCCTACGATGAGGTTACGGCATTGAAGGGTAGGAGAAGAGCAACTGGTGCCATCCAGCTGGACTTGTGCAAAATATTTGACACAGTCCTGCACAACATCCTTGTCTCTGCTTTAGGGAGGTGTGGATTTGATGGGCAGATAGCTCAGAGGACAAGGAACTGGCTGGACAGCCACACCAGAGGAGTTGTGGCAATGGCTCGACGTCCAAGGGGACACCAGTGACGAGTGGTGCTCCTCAATCTCTGGGACACTGGGATTGAGAGCACCCCCAGCAAGTTCAACAAGGCCAAGAACAAGGTGCTGCACCCGGGCAACCACAAATAGAGGCTGGAGGAGAAGGGATTGAGAGCAGCCCTGAGGACTTCTGGGTTTTTGGTGGACAAGCTGCTCAACGTGACCTGACAATGTGTGCTCACAGCCCAAAAAACCAACTGCATCCCAGGCTGCACCCAAGACAAGAGCATATAGTAACAGGACAAGGGGGAATGTCTTTACAGGGAAGGAGGGTTGATTTAAATTAGGTACTAGGGGGAAAATTCTTTACTGTGATGGTGGTGAGACACTGGAACTGGTTGCCCAGGGAAGTTCTCAACGTGCCATCCCTGGAAGTGTTCATGTCCAAGCTGGAAGGGACTTTAAGCAACCTGTTCTAGTGGAAGGTGTTCCTGCCCATAGCAGGGTGTTGGAACAGGATGATCTTTAAGGTCCCTCCCAACCCAAACCATTCCAATATCCTACAAAAAAATCAACAGAAACATACAGACGGGTATTTTGACGCAAATTTCCAGTCTCCTAGATTAAGGGGAAAGAATACACAGATTCCTAAAGGCTCCAGGGATATATGGCAACAGATTCCTATGACAAGGGAAGGAAAGAAAAATGCGGTCTAATGGCCACAACACCTTCATTTTGTAAACAAACTACAAACCCAAACAAAACTCTAAGAGATCCCAAAACACCTGTCTTCAACCAGAAGTTTCAATTCCAGTCTGAAAATTACTTGGAGATCCTACACAAAATCACTTGAAGATCATACAGAAACAGCGACACTGCTTTTCAGAGAGACATATCCCGGATCATGCCACAGTACAGATTCTGATGCAGTGCTTCTTTCAAAGTGCCAGGCACACTAAGGGTGAAATAGAACTTGCCTTTTCTGCAGTTATTGAAATGAATAATTACTGAGAATAATACAGTTTTACCTCCTGTTTAAATACTCCTCATTGTTTACTACAAGATTTGCACAGGAACAGTCAGGAATCAACAACCTTTTTTTTTTTTTTTATAGGCTCTTTTTCTTCTGTTATCTTACGAAAATATAGCTGTTTCGGATGTATCAGTAATCCTGTCAAGTTACTATTTCAGCAGTAGTAATTTGCTAGTTAGCCTATACACAGCCTATGCACAGCTTCCACAACGACCAAGTTATTAGGGGGGATTTCGTGATATTTTTATTTTTTAAGATTGATAACATCTTCAATTTTTAGCTATTATATTAGATACTATCTTACATTGCAAACAATTTTGAAAAAAGGTACGAAATCTGAGCTATAATTTCTAAATGTTCGTCTTTCTGATAATTAGTTACCAAACAGTAACTAATACCCAACTCACGGGTTATACAAACCTTAACCTGCTACAGACTTGCATCTTCCATTTGAGCTCCATGCAAGAAACCAAGGATTAAACCACCGGGGTTTTTCCTCAGCATAGTGACTTCTCAAGACGTCTAATGCTTGAAATTACCACAACAAGAGGAGAAAGAGCCCAGCACAATGTAAGCTGCACATCCCATTCAATGCGTGCTCTGCATCTCATAACGTTCCTCCGATGGAACCAAGATGGCAAAGGAAAGGAAGGCCTTGTGCAAAGCCAGGGCCTCCGAGCAGCGTGTCAGAGAGAAATTGTTTTTCTGCTTCTTTTGATGGGAGATGCTTTCAAGTCAGGAAATTAGAAACAGGTGTGCCAGAGGGCACACACACACACACACACACACACATCCATGCACCACACTGAAAAACACGCGTTTTCAATTTTCAGACATGAAAGAGGCTCCTGTTGAATGGAAGGAGAAATGAAAATCTCGTTTGCTTTCTACGAGCCACAAGCAGAGGGCTTATGGAGCTCTGACAGGCTGCAGGAGCCTGTCTAGCTAGGAAACACACAGTACACCTCGACACAAAGTGTTGGAACTTCTTTTAAAGGAGTACAGAATGGAAACTTGCATTACATAAGGTCAAGAATGGAAAAATTAATCTAGTTTACTCCACTGCCAAAGTATGACTCTTCGCTTTTCAGACGCTAAAGACAGAAGTTACACGTTATCTGTATTTTATCATCTATTCTATGCAGCAGAGTCTGAACCTGGCCCTGTTGTTTCTGTCCTGTTAAGCTTTGATGTTATTTTCAGTTCAATAGCAGTCTCTAAAGTGTCAGCTAACAAGTTAAAGAACTACTATTTCTGCTTTATTTCCTGGATAACTTTTAGTTATGCCTAATGGAAACACAGTGAAACCTAGTAAGTTCTGCTCGTCATTTCCTGCATCTCTAGAAAGAGCTGACTAAAAACTTGCAGGCAATGATTTTAAAGAACAGAATACAGTACAATAAAAATATTTGGTTGGCAAGACACTGATACAGGTAGTTACATACTGAAATAAAATTTTAATGTATAACTCTCAAAAGACAAAATGCTGCAGTCTAGCAGGATGCACTACAGTGTTAAATTAAAGTTACATAACTTAGATTTTTTTTTTTTACTCCTATCAGCTGCTGTATCTTGTCTTCATACTAGCAGGGGAAATTTTTAAATTACTGACCTGCTGCCAGAAAAAACACCTGCAGACAAAGTCCTGTCCAATTCCTAAAGCATTGATCCTGGAGGGCTCAATGGAGCACATTCCTGCAGCAGACAGAATACTCTCAGATGATTTACCGACTAAGAAAATGCAATGGAAATTTTCCAAAAGGTTGAAACTTTAGTAAATTTGGGCAGTTTTCAAAGATAACAAAAGACAAATTCAACATGCAGACAAACTTGTGTCTAAAGTATCTTCTCTAAGGAAAGGTAGAAAAATTGTCTCTAAGTTTTTCATATGAGAAAAAGAAACTAAAATCACTCTAAAGAACAACTCATTCAGCTTTTCTACAATATGACAGATAAGAAAAAAAAAGTTATAGAGATACAATGCCGAACGAATGAATCCCTAAATTCTAAACAGTGGTAAATGGCAGATAATTTATTTTAAAAGCTTCTTGTTTGAATTACTATGAACAAAAAGAATATCAGATGTACCTCCAAGAGAGGTTAGGATGAAGAAAAAACGTAGGTCCCTTAAAGAGGATGTACTTTTTACATTCTTCATTACATTTAATACATTTTGAAAGATTAATTTCAGTTCAGATGTAAAGAAAGAAGCCTACACTTTTGCCCATGCCTTCCTCAAAAGCGAGCCCGGAGCCTTCCGCAGGAGGCTACAACTTCCACAAGCCTCTGCCACCTTCAAGCCTAATAAACATCATAACATCAAGTCCAACTAAAATTTCGAGAGGCAATAAGCACTCTGATTACTGTATCCATCCAGTTCTGCTTCCCAACAAGCCTTCCAAGGGCAATTCAAACAGCCATTGTGATCCTCGTGATGACAAACCCCTCCGCTCTGAACGCTGCAGCGCTGCGTTTCATTGACCGCTTCTCGATGCTCCCATTCCCACAAATCCTCTCTGCCTGGGACCTCCTCTCTCCTGCCAGCCTCGTGGTGGTGCTGGGTTACTTCACACACCGCATGCCACAAGCACTGAAGCCTCCCAACTGCATCTGTACACAAAGGCTGAATGAACTCCTGACAGAAACATTCCCTTCACAAGGTAAACGCTGATCCGCCTGGAGATCGACCTCCTCTTCCTCCACCCTACTCCCTGGTTCACGGTAACAAGGACATAACTCTTCTCCAGATGCAGCTGCTTCATCTGGGATGCATTAAATTACCTCTTATTCCCCAAATCTTACAGGACCAGACTGATTTTGAGAGATAATACATATGTCTACGAAGAGATCAATTGTATGATAATACCTATCTCACGTAGTGTAGCTCAAACAAGCTGCACAGGATACAAGATTTGCATGTGAAATTCCTCTGGGCATTCGGGAGCGTGGACTCGGAAGGACAGGCCAGACAGACAATGCTGCATTTGTGTGTTATAGAAGGGCTAATAACAAGTTTGAAGAAAGATTTATGATCACATTATAAATGTCAATCACTAGCACAAGTTGCTCAGAGAAACTGTGGATGTCCCATCCCTGGAACTGTTCAAGGCCAGGCTGGATGGAGCTTTGAGGAAAAAGTATCCTTGCCCAGGGTAGAGGGGTTTCATCCATTAAGGTCCTTCCAACTCAAGCTATTCCATGGCTCTATGAAACAGCACTGGCCAGGTATTCACTCACTGGATCCTAACACAGCCACTACTGCCCTCAACAAAAAGGAATCACAAAGCTGAAGTTATGCATTACAAGTTAATTTGTTCGCATTAAAGCTTCCCTGAAAAGTATTCACTCTAGATTTGCACATCACTGTGGTTTGTTTGGAAAAGGAGTTTTCAAGCAAGAATCTACAGAACAGCTTCCTTAAGGAGACCAAAAGGCTGGCTGAGAGCACAGCTCAACAAACAATTTAACAACCACAGCCCACCTCTGCACAGGTGACACTCCTATTCCATCCTATTCCATGTTACCCATTCCATATTGCCTGCAAAAGTACCCACAGGACACACAATGGACTGGAAAGAACGACAGGTGTGAACACACAATTTGAGCAGGAAAAGGTGGGGCAAGGAAAAGTGAATATATTCATTCCCTTATTGACATCCATTTCAAAAACAAGAGAAGCCTCCTTGAGCAGGGGGCTAGACTAGACCTCCAGAGGTTCTTTTCAAATTAAACAACTCTGTGATTCTTCACAGCACAAAGTGTGCTATTTTTCCTTCATGGAATGATGAATTATATATACAAATGTCTATCCAACATGGCTTTTAAAGCATTATGATCTAATCTCCTTTATGAGAACAGAGGCCACTGCTTTTGTCATGAGATCTTAGCAGTTTTTTAGGATCTTGGTGAATTCACCAACCCCAAAAACTGTCAAGAAAGTTTACACAGAATAAATACAGTTTATTTACATGTATTCCTAAAACACTGATGTTTTCTCGATCTGATTTTCATTCCATTCAAGAAAAGATTCTGTGCAGGGGAGAAGAGCAAGAGATCACTTAAAGACCTGTCCCAGACAGAATCCTCAACTACATCTCATAAATTAAATCTGGTATTTCCAGAAATCTGATATCCCTGCTACCTTCTCAAGAAAACACAACTCTGGCTCAGCCCTAAAACCAAATTATGTTTGGTAGCATCCTTAATTTTTCTGAATGAGTTCAATGTATTTCAAGTTTCTACTTCTTCTTCTTCGGGATCATAAATCAGGTCATATTTTAAATCTCCCTAGGATAACCTATGTGCCTTTCTTGTATCAAATAGTCTCTTCAAATACATTTTAGTAAAAGCTGGAGATTTTGCAGCTTTGTGTTAAAGAATTTCTGCATTTTTAAGATAATGCAAGACTGTCTATCTTCAGAAATGCAATATTAAAGGTTTGCTTGCTTCAATGGCTGGTACCTAGAGACAAAACACACCCATCCCTTGCATGCCTTTTACTTCCCGCTGTTGTAAAGACGAAAGAAATGCAAGGCATCATTTTCAGTCTTTACACTTCCACTCAAAGACTCCACTTACATTTGCCCACATTAGCTCTTACTGTAATTTTATATTTATCTTTGTATTTATTGTTTAAGGTTCTGTATATCCAAAGAGAATGACTATTTTTCAGTTCATCTCCTGGGAAAGCTACAGCCTGCTTCTTACCCAGCAGTATTACTTTTGGCACAGTTAGTGAATGAATATTCACAATCATCACGGATATTCCAGCTGGGTAGGAGATTCAGTGTCACACTTGGTATTATTCCGAATGAGAAGACTATGCACAAAGTCTTTGATTCTTCTTATGCTCAGGAAAAAATAGGAAATGTTTTCTTAAAGCACGGCCAAAAAACCGGACTATTGTTTCTCATGTGGTTGGGTTTTGTTCACAAATGTTTTCCCTCCAAATAACACCCATCTTCCTATGTTTACATTCATATACCAACAAAAAACACCCACTAAAGAGTTCCAAGCAGCCTTAGAAGTGTGGTTCTAGCCTCTTTTTGGGGAGAGGTGGTGGGGGTGCTTAAAGGGAAGCCCGTTTTGCTTGCGTCTGTGTGCACACACGCATGGAGAATCTTTTCAACACCACACATTTGGCTTCTACTACGTTGATCCAAAACCCAGTTTAGCTGTTTATTACATTTATACTAAATAAAAGCCACTGCTCATCTCATTTAACAAGCTCTCACTCCATCTCTGCCATCATTCCTGCCCAGGATGGCCCTTGCACAGTTGTTAGACGTCACAGTTAAGGTTGCCCAGGTATCCTGGCTGTGCCTGCAACTGCAACGTTCTCTGAATTTCTTGAATTTTAATGCTGGTTTTGAGATACTTAAATTCCTGTAATGTTTAGCCTTCAGCTGCCAATGAAGACTCACAACCATTTTTTCCCTGAACAAAATATTAATTTTAATATAATTCAGGATTTATACATCAAAGTGTCTGAAAAAAGTGATGGGAAGAAAAAAAATCAGAAAGGCTTTACTCATTTACACAAAAACTGAATTTTAGACTGAGTGTTACAGAATAAACCTTGGATTTAAGGCCCCCTACGTTTCACCATCTCCCCCACTGTGTTTTTAGAAAGTCTCCATCTTTTGATTTCAGTTGTCCCGGGCCCTGTTAAACTATAGCCATAAAATGTGAGTTTTACAATACCCTGTATTTTGTAAACCTTGAAGTAAATTTTGAAAAGCCAAAAAAAAAAAACCCCAAAACCAAACCACCCAAAAAAACCCCCAGAGACACTGTGGTTAAACAACAAGGCCAAGTGACTGTTAGAGGTATGAAATTACCGTGCAAAAAGTTGAAGTCATGCCCAAACAAGTTCAGAACCACCACCTTTGGCACAGTCATCATAAAAACATGATAAAAATAGCCAAAAATATTTATGAAATAACTTGCTAAAAGGCATAAGAACTAATACCAAATCCTTCCTGAACAGGCAAAAGCAGGAAGTCTCCCAGCAGCCACAGGGCCAACAGAAGATCCAAATTGTCTTCAAATTAAATACACAACCACTGAAAGAAAACTGCAGGAACTTGGAATTACTTTTAAGTACTTGTGTGGTGACATCTTCCCCCAGCCTGCTTCTTTTTTTCCTAATGCAGCAGGTACTGAAAGACATTGAAGCTTCAACTGGAGCATTTAAAAACAAAATTAATAAAAATTCAAGAATAAAGCCTACTGTGTTATTAACTGTGGCAGTTAAACTAAAACTTTTCCTTTTCCAAAGAAGTTTCTACAAAGGTAACCACAGAATAAAACTATTCCCAACAAAATTTAAATATCCGGTCTCCTAAGAACAAAATCTTGAGAAGTCACCCCGACCTATTAGAACAAATATATCTCCACTTTATAAAGACCCAATATCATCAATTGCCAGAAGCCTGGCTTAAGCAGTGGTGGTGCTTTTCCCAGTCCTGCACTTTTCCCTGGAGAACTGCAAACACCCTCTAAGTGAGACAGAACCAAACTGGAGCTCTGGTTCGACCCAATGTGCCCATTCCTGGTGGATTTCAATGTGCAAGAGTTTGCACTCTGCCTGCTCTCAATTACTATGCCAAACTCTCCTCTCTCCACACCCCAGCTTTCCCCCAACCTGTTCAATCTCTAACTGATCATCACTTCCAAGACCCAAAGACATGAGTAATTTCTTAAGTATAGAGTGAAAAGAGTTTACAAAACCTGACCTTCAGAATTGCTTGTATGAAACCAATGCCCAAGAAGATCCTTCTTCATGACTGAATATAGAGCCTGACATAACAAACTCTCAAGTTTTAAATTTCTATTCTTAGAGATCACTAAAAAGGTTAAAAGTAAAAATCAGCACAAAAGAGAAACCTTTTACTTCCCAAAGAATTATTCAGCCAAAATTATTTGGTTTAGCACACATTGATACCAAATAATTTTGAGGACAGTTTTGATAAAGCTTTAGGGGAATTAGAGCCTAACTTTTTATTCAAGATTTTTTTTTTTTTAATTCCAAATGTGATTTGATGAGTCAGCTATTCTCTGAAGTCATGTAACAATAAACATCAAGCATTACTCAATACCCACAGCAACCACAGTCTAATTTTACTCTTTTTTTCCTTCTCCCCACAAAACGGAAAAATATTCCCTGTAGAAACTATTAGATTTCTGCCAAATTTATGACTCAAAGACAAATAAAATAAATAGACACGTGAAATTAAAACAATAAAATGTTATATTGTGAAAAACCACAGAAAGTTAAACTGATTGTAGACTTCTTTTATGTACATCCTTTAAATACATTTACATACAGGTGTAAATGTCTGAATGTAAAATGAAACATAAAAAAAATGTACACATGTACACAGTTTTTATTTATATAGAACATGCAAGTTGCATTTGTTGCCGAATATCCACACAAAACTCATTTAGAAATCTACTAGAGGGGGTATAAACACTATTACAAATACACTCTGGGTTCAGTTACATCCAGGGACAGTGGTGATATTCTATTGAGAATCACTGTCCATCTTGGAGCTTTCTAAATCAAGGAATCTTCTAGAGTTTAGACAGTACATTTATTTTCTAAACATTTAACAATGATATCTCTTAATGCATTATTCTTTTCCTTGGCCATGGCAGTTTCACCTGAATATTTGCAGATGTTTATGCCCCCATTCTCATCTCCTGTTGTGATCCAGCCAAGCTGTAAGTTTCATTCTTCCAACTTTTCCTACAATTTAATTTTCCATCCCTTTACTCCTTAATTAAATTCATGGTTCACATTGTTGAATGTTCATATTTTAAACAAGAGTCAGGCATCAATACATTTTAGAACTGCGCTAAACATAAAGTTCATTATAAAATAAAACATTATGAGCTTCTGAAATGGAAAAAAGAATGGTATTGATTACAGAAGAGTTCTCACTTCCCGTAAACATTTCTATCTCCCTCCCTCTCACAGACATACACGTACTTTAAAGGAAAACCAGAAACAAGAGTTTAATTAAACACCACTAGTCTGAATTTCAAATCCATGAATGAACAGAAACAAGAGTTTAATTAAACACCACTAGTCTGAATTTCAAATCCTTGAATGAACAGATGGCCACGCTTCACAGCCCGGCAGCAGGCCACTCCAATTAACTGGGACTGGGATCAGGGAAATGTCATGGAAGCTAGATTTGAACCAAACACCCATCTATGTGTGTTTGGGACAGTTATAAATAGTATAGCATTGAAGTATTTAGCACTATACAAAAGCGGTACCAGCAAAAAGAGAGGAGGCTTCTATTTCAGGGCATCATTGAATCTAGTCATCTCCTGTGAGTGCACCAGGATGCTTGTCAGTACTCACACAGACTTCAAATCCAGCTGACTTTGCAAAGAACAGCTTTAAAAACTAAATAAGTTGTCCACTCGAGCTTTTTCACAAACAATCTCTAATACTGGACTTGTGCTGACTAATTAACATTAAATATTTAAATGCACTTGGTTACATCGGTAAGCATTTATTAAACTAAAATCAGTACTGTGTCCCTTGAGTAAAAACGTCTTCTGACACTCCTGCACTCAGCAGAACCATCCCTTGAGTAAGTACCAAAGAGGACATCTGCTTTTACTGACATTAAACTTAAGGATGAACATCCACACAAATTTTCAACAGCGCAAGACAGACGTGAACACAGGGGAAATAAACGCAATACAGAATATTCTTGAATATTATCTTCAGCCTCTATCAAATTTTAATTCTGCAACCTTGCTCCCCCCAGTATTTCTGTAGCAGGACTCTAACTCTGCACTGCCCATGGGATATAGCTGACACGACCTGAATCTGAACTCTGCAGATTTTCTTCACCTCTCCCTGTGCTGAATGCTGGTAACTCTCACCACTGAGCAGTGGGCAATACAATAAATTTTACAACCTGACATAAGCACTTATGAAAAAGTGTTACAAGTGTTTTTTCTGATTGAGGCTGTCCATACAACTAGGAGGGGAAAAAAAAGAAAAATAAAAGCAACTCCTACATAATTTCACCTTAAGACTTTTGTGCTCTGCAAGGCATCAAATAAGCACAAGACTTCTGTGTGTCCAGGTCCCTGTGCCCTCCAAAGAGAACAGAAGCTCTCTTAATTCTTACATCACTTTCACAATTGCTGAATGAATATTTTCTGATATACTCATCCCAGTATTTTTGGTTTGCCTCTTCCCTTTCAGAAGGAAAAGAGAGATGAAGAAAAAATTCACTTAAATACTCATATGAAATAGTTATTAAATATTTTTGAGAAAAATACACTGTATGTAGTGGTTTTGTATCCAAAGGACCCTCTTAGATTATCTTAGTCCTTTACACAAGGCTTCCACCCCAGAAGTATTGTGCATTTAATACAATACTGGGCTAAGAAGCAGCTCTTCACAGGAATACAAGTTTCTTAACACTTAACAAACACAGCACATCCTTTCAGTGCAATACAAAACAGGATAAAAATTCCCGTGGTTGCTAATTAAGTAAAAAGGGTAATGCAAGCAACCAACAAGAGATCAATTAATGGATTTAAAGACAATACTGACACACACAGACATACATATATATGGCAAATAAATTATATAAATTTAGACTATAGTCCGGAAATGATGTTGGTATTTTAAATTTGCAAACTAATTACAGAGAAAGATAGCAACTTCATTAAATATTTATAAAAGTAGTAAATACCTGAAGTACTCACAGCAGTGGAATAAGGGTTATGAGCTCCTGTATTTTCAGCCCAGCAGCCACAACCATAAAGAGCTGCCTAAGGGAAAAAGCACATTGTTCATAAATTTTAAGTGTATGAGGTTTTTGGTTTATTCCCGTTCCTTAAATTATATATACATATATATATATATATAAACAACCTCAAACCAACAAGAATAACAAAAAAAGAAACCCAAAAAAGAAGATCCAAACATTAATATAAAAGATGAGTAAGAATATCATAACCATACTGTAATTCCACTCCATTTTGCTACATCCTTTTACTGTTCTTGAGATCTGAGTGCGTTTGTCATAGACACAGTATTTTAGACTAGCTTAACAGAAAATGAGGGTAGAGATAACCTTGTTCATATAAAGTGTCTTTCACTCTGCTATTCAAAACACATGCAAAAAATAAAAACACTTCAAAAGAGAACCACATTTTGAACAGTAGAAAATGTCCAAAAATACAGCTGTACAGCAGTGGAGGGTAAAATTTCTGATGCACTTCAAAATTCCCTAACAACAACAGGGTGACACATGATAAATATATTATTAACATTAATAATAAATAGAACTATACATAATTTATAAACATAATAATAATTATATGTAACACATCATAAATACCTAATGTGTTCTTTTATTACTTTTGTCACTTCCTCCAATTCACAAGATCATTTAAAAATGAATTAGGACAGCTTCCCTAAATATTGAGAGAAATCTTATTTTAAGAGTATAAGCATGTAAGAGACCATTTCTGGTATTAAGTAGGTATTTGAGCCCAAGAAATTAACTTCATGATATTTCTATCAAAAGGTAACTGACTACAAAGCATCTACCCATCACTGTTTTATTACACTGATGGAGGACACCAAAAACAACACGTGCACATCGACACAATGAAAATGCCTTCAGCCTCTAACAGGAAGGAACGGAGAACAGAATTTTGCTGTCAAAGCTCTTGTTTGACACCTGCCTGTGACACTGAACAACCATTCCCAACTAAAAAAATAAAACAAAAAAGTACAATGATCACCTGACCAACTCTTCCAGGATGCTTCAGTGCTAAACCTCCACTGGAGACAGCAGCAGCAACATTTCCTTCTTGGTCAACAACAACTGCACCAACTGTATCCAACGTTCCTGAGTCGTTCTCCTGCAGGACATACAAACAGAAAAATATAGCAAAAATAGCAGATTAAAGTCAGATCATACTCTCCTCAGGAGTGTGCAAGAGGCCTAGTAACAAAATGGAATTGTTATCATGCACTTTGTACCCACTGCCATACATCTTCCCAAAACGCTGGTTTGCCTCAGACAGGACCTTAATAAAGCTTCTCCAGTAATAAACAGGTAAAAATAAGAAGGTAATAAACATCTCAGAACTCATGCAATGCTTGGATCACCTGCTTTTACTCACAGAAGTGCCAGAAATCATTTTTTTAGTGGTTGGTACTTGTCCACTAAGAAATGATTCAGCAACTGATGCCACATCAAAAGGCCCAAGAGAACATTTTCAGAGGCTCTGATCTTTAAAGATGTGATTTTTTTAAAAAAAATTAAATGAAAACAAAACCAAACCCAACAAAGTACCACAAAAAAACCCCAAGCAGCTGTTTATCATGTAAAGAGAAAATACTGATACTTTGAGCAAGAAAATTGTGATATTCTGAGCAAGACAGTAAATAGAAGCCTCAAGAAAAAAAAAAATCTCCCTAGGAGAGATTCTTTCTGACTCGTTGTCACTTCAGGAATCTTTAGGGAGTGAAGCAATTTTTGCTCCCTGTAACTAGAGGGTAACTAGGAAAATGTCTTTACTTCCATGACTTCTGAGGTAGGTTAATTCCCCCAAGGAGCAGGGGTCTGTCTTTATATCCTTCCCCATTCCTCAATACACCACACCAAGCCCCTCTTAGAGAGGGAGCAGTTTTCCCCTCTCTGCTTAAGCTTGGCCTAGATTCCCCTCTCTGCAGAACCCAGGGCAAGGCACTCAGACCTCATGCTCCACCACACACACAGCATGCAGTGTACAGAAAATAAATGAACAAAACTGATCCATCACCCATCACGTACTCCAGAGAAGCACACTGCTGCTGCACAAGCCTCAAGCCTCTTATATAGAATTACCCAGTGAAAAAATGGCAAAGGTTACTAAGTTTTTCATATAAGTGTGAATTTTCTGGGCTAGAATTCAGAGAGAGGAATTCAAACAAACAAACGAACACCTAACTATTCAACTTCAAATTATCAGGTTCCCACCATCAATTAAAATTTCCTTGGGCATCCTATGTCACTTATCAAGCACCATTTCTAGTACCACAATGCTCATAGTACTCTGGCCACACTTAAGAGTGAACACTTGGGTTAATTGTGTGTCAGTCTCAAAAGGAAAAATAGGCAGTACTTTTCAAGCAACTGGAACTCCCAGGCAAGAGTTTCATCCTCTTTTACCCAGAGAAACAGCAAGCTTCTCCTCTGCACCTACACCTAGATCTCTGGCTCTGCACTCAGGTGCTGGCACTGACCATACTCAATACTAAAACAAATGGATGGATGCCCCAACAATAAAACAGAGTAACTGCTTAACTGGGAAGAATAAGAAGTTGAAAAAACACAGGAAGGAAGGATTACGGATCAGGGAGGGTAGGGAAAAGTAGAAACAAAAGGAGTTCTGACGATGGAAGCAAAGGGGTTAAGAAAAGAGCCAGCTCCCTTCCAAGTTCTAAAGATGAAAGAAAACTTTTTTAACATCTCATGTGCAAAAGTATTTCCCAACTCCCAGGACACCCAGACACACCCTGAGCTGATACTAACCCAGTTCAAACAATACTACTCAGAGGATTGAAAAGACTTTAAGCAGCAGAGCAGGCTGCTCACAGGAGGTGCAGATTCCCATCCTTGGAGATTTCCAGCACCAGACTGGACAAAGCTCTTCTCAACATGATTTATATGTAGAGAAGAACTACTATAATACAGGTGCTGCTGTCTACCCCCTGCACCCTTTTATCAAAGGAAATTATACCCATGACAAAAAATTCAATTAATAGACAACTACACATATTTAAAAAAAAAAAAATCAAGCCTGTCAAAGGTAGTTTAAATGAGGCAACTTCAAGGCTGGATATCTTTTCTAAAGGAAGCATTGCTAAGGGAAGGTTGAGCTGGCCCACACAACCTTCTGAAGGAAGTCTGTATCACTGAAGCAAAGGAATTCTGTATTTTTCTTCTCAGTGATATAGGTTTGGTGTTGAAGGGGCTGGTTTGTGAGTGAAAAAAAAGAAGTCACTGATATTGATGCTGTATTAATCCTTATTCAGCAAACTGAAAACCAGTGATGACCAGTTCTATCCCACATCCAATGGGAAAAAAAAACATTGTCAGTATCTTCTGCCTATGTGAACTGTATTGGCAATCCTACGATTTCCAGGTCAGTAAATAAAGAGCTCATCACAATTTAACAGAGGAATTTCCTGTGCACCTCCCTACAGAAAAGCATCACGTGCCTGAGAAGTCACTGCAAGACTGCACCTTCTGAGAAGACTTTCAGTGTCACACACTTCATCTCTTCAAATCACATGAATGTTGAAAAGCAGAGGATCCTGTTAAGCTAGTGTAGGGACAATAAAAGCAACTATGATAAACAGTACAATTTACAAAGTCTAAAATAAGATCAAGCTTTATATAGGTCCAACAGGGACTAAACAAGATTCAGCTTGCTTGTCCTTATCTTTCCATTGATTGATTTATTTAGCTATTGAAGTTTTAAAATTCTGTGCATTCCAAAGGAAACTTGGTGATATCTGTTTGCAAATTCTGTATCTGACTTCAGCTAATAAATGATACTTGTCCACTGCAAAAGTAGTTTGGAGGTTTTCACAATGCAGTATTGTAACCTAAATATAATCTATTATGTAGTTAATAATTTGCACAGAAACAATAAAGTCAGCGTTCTAAGTCAGACCTCACATTTCTTAATTTGCACCTTGCAGCAGGAAAGGAAATTAATTTATTAAACCACGGTCCAAATGCTCAAATTTTGCTAAGAACACGCACACAAAACAGGAAGGTGCTCATCTGCACAAAGGCAGAGTTCTATCAAGCATTTTTAAAAAACCCTCCTTACCTCCTGCACATAGAAAAATGTTACTATTCATCACAACAAGCCCCTAAGGAAGCAATTAGCAGATTAGGAGAGCTCTACCCAGTGCCCACTGAAAGATTCTACACACAGGGCCTTTGCCCTCTCCACCTGAGATAGTTTTAAAATGCCATGAAAAGTAATCACCACTAAATCTCATCTCTGAGTATAATGACAAAACACAAAATTAATCAGATTGAAGCAATTAACATTTATATGCTATTGCCCAACTATCTAATTATACAAAGCTTGATGAACAATCCCAACCTTCCCAGTTTAACAGTTGTTTGGTGTGTAAAAAAGCACATTTTGTCTGATCTTCATGTGCAAGATGAGGAAATCATTCCATACTCAATTTCCACAGATAAGCTTTGTTGTTTTGGCTTTAACTAGAATGGGTGAAAATTATTTAGGTTTCTTTTCCTGTATTAAATGGATTTTGAAGCATACTTTTGAAAACTGTCAGGTATTATTATCAAAGACCACTTGCACACAAATGTGGGATGGAACATTTATTTCTTTTTTAAGGAAATTTCCAAACTGCAAGACTAAATAAGACAGACACTAGGATTGTCATAGTTGACTGCTACACTCACAATTACCTGCACATAGACAAAAATATTTTCTAAATATGTTCAGTCTTAATACAGTAACTGAAGGACATGGAACCCTTGACTCCACGCATATAATTCCAACTGGTGTACACATATATCAGTACCTCTGTTAAACTAGATAAAAAACAAGCCACTTTTAACAAAACTCAACCAAAAAACGTTATTTATGGAGCTAAATAACTAGAATATAAAATACTAACTTACAAACATTAATCTGTTCCAAAAAACTCATGTGTACTGGGGGTTCTTAAAGTCATTTATTCAAATCAAGGAGGATAACTTTCTTCAGAGATGCTGAGATCACTGGTAAAAGTTTGTAATGGCAGAAGACAAATTAAAATCAGGGCTTCTAGCCAAACTCTGCTAAGATATTTTCAATGGCAATTTCCTCTGGCAAAAGACAGACTAACAGTAAGCAGACAAATATTTACTTCTGATATTTACTGGTGCTTGAGGGGAGAATTTGAGAATGGCATCTGGCCATAGTCACCCTCCATGAGAATGTTTAGTTAATTTTTCTGTGTGTATTACTTCTCAGCTACGTAAATCAGTAAGACTCCACAACTTTAAAAAGACTAAATTTTTACACCTTCAAAATTTGTTTATTAATGGATCTTCCCTCTGCAAAACCTACATTGGGTGCATGACGAAAAACACAGCAAAGAGAAAACTCCATTTATCAGGAAATAAAACTCCTTTAGTAAGTTACACTGCCAAGTTTTTCCCATACAAACTCTAACAAATTTAAACAGCCTCATTTTTTTTAAGGCTGGTATAATTACACTTCTATTGAAAACTAATTTTTAAGCCTATTTTTTTTTTTTTTTAAGCTGGTGACATTTATCAGTAGCTCAAATTTCCAAGTAATTTCAGTCTGTTTTGGTCTGCAGTACTGTCTCTTCATACTGGCCTAGCAGTTTTGATCCCATTTAACTCCAGCTTTGTTAACATCCTTTCCACCTTGCTCTCCCCACAGCCTGCAGTACGACAGCAGAGCTACACAAGCTCAGCTGTAGCAGAGTTGAAGTGAGTGAGACCAGTCTGCAGCTCCAGAGAAGCGCAGCTGATAAAAAAGTTACATGAGTATTTATCAATTAAAATCACTTTGACGAGAAGATTAACTTCTAATTACTCAAGTATTTAAATGGTTTTAGACTGGTTATTTTAAAATCTTTTATGCGAGCACAGCTGTGACACTGTGAGCTTTAGGGCAACAAATCACACGCTTTGTCCTTGCTAAATGACCTTTTTCTATTAGTTTGGGGAGATATATTCTAGTTTTTCTTTTAGAATTTGATTTCTCATTTCTATTCCATTCTGAAAAACTGCTTTGAAAACCTCACTTCCTGTAAAGCTGCAATCACCCTACACTCTGTGGATAGCACGAGAACTCCATATTGAGAGCACGGGTTGGTTTTCATCCCTGCTCCACGGACAGGATGCGCCCAGAGAGCTGAAAAAAGCAGCGTGGATTATTCACCAGGGAGAAGAGCTCTGGCTGGGCACCTCCTTTACCTACTGGCCATTGGGAATCTCCCACAGGAGCTGCATAGGACTCTGGAGCCCTTGAAATTTCCAACTGCAGGTCGGTAAGCTCATGCACTGGCATATGTTTCAAGCATTGACTTGCCCCTTATTATGTGAACAGCAATCCAGCACAGGGCCCCCTCCTCCTCCCTCAGGTCCACAAGGAGGTAACTGAAGTCCTGTGAACGAGGAAAGTTCCAAAATGAACAACTAACTTCCACGGCTCCCCCATCCTTCATGTCTTCACAGGTCTTAGCTCCTCAGAAAAACAAAAATTAGCACCCTGCTAGAAAAGACACCTAAGAACACAGATGTAAATTGCCTAATTTATCACTGTTTGCATTTGCAGACCACAGAGAATACACTTTTGCTAACAATTCTCTGGGATTTATACTTTATTTCTATCAACATATGGAACTACTCCGTGGTCAGAAGCTCAGCAAAGAGAAATGGCCAATCCAAAGGCCCAGAAGCCCCAAATAAAGCACAGGCACTTAATTTCATGAGCTATACTTTGATATTCAGCATTAAACAAAAATTCTCTCAGTGACATTCTCACAGGTAACCAAAGCTCTACATTTCAACTAAGAATGAGGGGAACAGAGGGAATCCTGGTCATTTTGTAGCACAAGTAATATGGGCCAGGTCAATGCCAGATGCATGCACAGATGCACATGTTTACCTACCTGATATTTCAAATTTCACCAATTCCAGTTCCACAATGCAGTGTGCTCAGGAAACATTAAAAAGTGGGAAACAGTGACAGAGATCCCAAGCTAAAGAAAATGTTTTGGTAAATAATTATCTGTTTGTATTTATATGTCATATTTCCAGTTGAAAAAGAGCAAAATACTTTTCTTAGCACAAGCAAGATATAAAGCGATGGTATGGTTTTGAAACAGCAAGGCAGGAAACTTTACCTGCACTAAGTTTTCATTATATCATCTAAACATCAAGATGGACAACAGGCTTCTGAGGCTACATCAGTCTTATCAAATAAGACATGAAATTTATTAGCAGTCAGCTGTAAGTTTAGGATGAGACAAGAATTTGAAACAAGAGCTAACCTTTTCATTTGATTGTCTTCTTTTCTTTAGTTGAATGAGATCTGTTTCCACCTTTTCGGCCAACTCCAGCTTCCTCTTGTTCCTCTTAAAAGCTGCTAAACTAAACCCTATAAAAATAGTTCAAAAGCACGTAACTAAGTAAAATTTACTTGTTTTAAGCAAATATTGATAAGTTGACATTTTGAAGGACACATCCCCCACTTCTTTACTGATGCAAAAAGCATCAATAAAAAGCCAAAACCTAAGTATTCAAGCTCCAGTGCAAGATGTTCACATCTTTTCCTAAGTTAAAAAGGTTCTACTATCGTTCAGCAACGGTGATGAGTAAAATATCTGGTAGAAACACAGCGTGAACACATGGAAGCTGGTCTAAGTATCTTTGGCAAAGAAGCAGCACTGCACAGAAGAGAGCAGAATAAGCAGCTTGTGTTAAAATTGTTTTTGACTGCTGACAAGTAAATAGGTACCATGTGAGCTCATTCTGATAGCCATAAAATCAGGCTACTATTTTATTACCTCAATCACATATCTGTATGTTTACCCACATATTTAGAGCCACACACAAGTCTAGCAGTAGTTTATGCTCCATAATCCGACACAGTCTAAAGACCACCTAGGTCTCAAGAAGACAAACATCTACTTTCCACATCTAAGCCCCACGTTCAGAAAGGAAGTGCTCTCTAAAGTGGACTAAAAAATAGAATTGTTATGCTTAAGAGACCAAAATGACAGGTTCCCATTTTAGAAGTTTCAGTTCATGAACAAATTGTAGATACTGACGTACTTAGTTTAAATTAGTTTTGACTCAATAGCATCCCCAGGCTGTTTTAACATCCTCTGTAAAATGTAAAGAGGTGGGGAGAAAATGGCTTCTGTCACTTGTTGAACCACACCAAATCAAGCTATTGGGAGAATGGAGCAATTTGAACCTTTTACTTACACGAGTAAGTCATAGATTCAATGGAAATGAAAAAGCACAGGTTTTTCTATAAACTTCAAAAAATGCCATTTTAAATGAAATTCTGAATACAGCTACATCACTATTATTCAGAAGACTGGAACAGCTGCATGAACTCTAGCAATAAACTCAGTATTGCAGAGCCAATGGAACCCAGAGCTTTCATTTACAATTCTCACAAAGAACACAGACAGTGAGCATTTTACTTCAAAACTTCTCCACGCAGGTGTCAAATTCACCCAGTGAACTCTTTTAATCATGTCTTTAAGTATTTAAAACTGAACCTTAATGTGCACAGAGTTATTCAAATGTGTAACCCAAAAAGCAGTGAGAAAGCTGAAATTTCTCTCCAAAAACCTAATGAATATCAGTTTTCTACAAATGTAAACCCATATTAATCTGCCATCACCAAGAAAGGTATTCATTCTACTATATAGAGCTGATTAATGCAGCTACTTAGGATAACACATTTCTGTGTTTGAAATGAGGACAAAGAGGTAAAACCTGAATACTTGATAAGGGGGAGCAGGCGAAGAATCATTTTAGTCAAGAACTAATTGGCAGTGGGGAGAAACAAACTAAAAACCTCTCACAGATCAAGAACTTAGTAAACAGAAGTGCCCCCAAATAAACTAAGCTAGCACGTTGTTTTTAAGAGAATTTTTAAACAGGGAAACTTGTAAATTGACACAAGTTCACCAAGCACAGCAAATACCTATGGGCAGAGCCATATGGGGTGAGCATGAATGGTGTGTGGCTGTGGTATTCCTCAAAAGCAGGCATCACAAAGGGATAAATCTGCCCAAGCCTGTTACCTGCTGCTGCCACTGCCTCTGACAAGCTGGAAAAAAGTGGACCCAGAAAGACAAAAGGGTGCAGGAGCCCACACATGCAAACCTGAACAGGTTCTTCATATTTCAGAGTGGAATGTCAGCAGTGTCCTGAAAGCTTCTGCAGTATTTGCATGTTCACCATGCAAATACATGCACAAAAATCACATCAAATACAGAGAACACATGGACTAGCTCCAAGCTGCCCTGCTAGCTGCACAGAGTGCTGCCATATGGCCTCTCAGCATCTCCACTCCACCTATACCTTGGTAGCATATTTATCCTGCCATTTTTCCACAACACACAAAATTCTCCAAGCTTGAGAGATGTTTCATTCACTTAAGACCGCGGTCCCTAGCTAAGCAATTAATTTTCAGAGGTTACCCTGTGCTTTAAGATTGTTTGTCTTTCCAAAACAAGAAAAAAACCTGAAGATTTGCTCTGAATGATCTGTTAACAGTAACTTCTTATCTGCATTGTTAATTCAAAGTGGTATCAGTAAGTTGTGAAATGCAGGGCAGAAAAAAAATTGTCATGAGCAGTAAGGACGTATACATCTCTTGGGCCAGACAGATGAAGACAGCTTTTTAGCAACACTTAATGATGTAGGTTGGAAGGGATATCAGGAGGTTGTGCAGTCCAACCTCCAAAAAAAGCCCCGAATCAAATTTAAAAGGATTTGTCAGATTCTGCGTATTTTCAACAATGGAGATTTCACAACTCCTCTGGGCCTCTGCTTCAACATTGGATCAACCTCAGGTTTAAATAAATAAAGTATGAATTCATACTATTCAGTTTTGTTCAGTTTACCATGAAACATCATACCTTTCATACCTGTGAGGGAACATCAATCTAGTCAGACATCCCCTAGCAGGGAAATTCTTGTGCCCGGGCTACATTCAACTTCAGAATAGTTAATAGGATTAACTTTCATCTAGAAGGTGAAGATCTTGTTTTAGCAAGGACTGATGAATAACAGCCTTTCATCATTTAAGGAAAATAATTACTAGCAGTAATTATCTATTCCTCTTAGCAGGATAAGCCTGTTACTGCCTCCAAAGTGACCAAATAACCCTGAAATAAAGGACCAGGTTACAACTCAAAACCTGGCAATTTTTTCCTCTGATACTTCCATTTTAAAAAATGCCTTGAACCTTACTTGAATCTTAGATTTGTTTTTTTTCTCCCCAGAATAAGGGAATAAAGACTAAAGTGACAGGCTGCCTGCCCTCAGTTTATTCCTGCCTTTGTGATGTTCTATCTATGTAAAACCACTATAAATGCCATTAAAAGGAGCAGTACTCTCATTGCTTCATCTTGGTCTGCTAGTGACAAAAGAAACTGAGGAACACAAGTGAGCTTCAAACTACACACATGAAAGATGAAATTAGAGTTTTCTGAAAACATCCTCTAAGTTTGGTCCTTGACAAAGAACATACTAAAACATTAAATTAAAACATTTCATGAACTAAAATACAATCCGGGATTCAAATGTGCTTGGTTAACAACGCACACACAACACAGAAAAACAACCCACAGAAAATTTACTTTGAAAAGCAGCACTACAGACAGAAACAAAACACTTACACACAATTTGAGTTCATAGTTCCCATTAAATCTAAAACAAAACCTCAACTTTGTGGTGCAAAGACACTACAAAATTCCATTTGTCCTTAATGACAGTATAAAAACCACCCTCACCTTCTCCTACCAGATAGTGTATGCCAAGCTTGGGAAAAGGAAAGGGTCACAACACAGCGATGAAGGCAAGCATGTTTGCCTAAAACAAATGCAATACTGCTACATCAGCCTGATGTTGCCTGGGTCCAAGAGGAAGGGAATTAAGAGCAGCAGAGTTTACTCACCGGGGAGAAAGCTAGGAAGAGAGGTAAAGGAGCTGATGGAATTTTAGCTTGAAAAAGTTTTGGATCGCAGCCCAGTGGTATTGTTGTTGAAATCTATGGAAAGGTATTCAGTAAGACATGCTTTGATTTTGCTCAAGAATTTAAAAGTTTAGATGTAATTCAAACAAGAACTTTCAGATAAAACCCCCGGCAGTTATTACCCTACCCAGTAACAGCATGTACACTCCACACCATGCTTAGAAGAGCTGAGAATTGAGTCTTGGGAGCCACAGAGTACAACCAGCCCATCTCTTCTGCTCCCTCATTTATGCACCTACTGGCATAAGCAAACTGCCTCAGAGCTGCTGGGAGGGGAAGGAAAAAAAGAAAAAAGCCCCACAGCTTTACAAAATTACTGTTCTTGTTTAAACACCATTCTCAGGCTTCATCCAGACTAAGGACTTAGTGAGAACCAAAGTATTATAAATAAATCCAACCTCATTTATAGCATTTATCACACATCCCTGCCTTGCAGCATGGGGGTGCCTCTTCTGGCACAAATAATCTTGAAGGATTATTTGGAAACACCTTCCTAATCCTGCACATCTCCCCTTCAGCCTCCAGGGCACCAAGAGGAGAGGCCCACGTGTACTCTGCAATTTGGGTGCAACTGTGCCAGCCAGGGGAGGCACTGGTGGAATAAACACTTGGTCAAGGCAGAGGTGAGACAAGTGTAGGGGTTTGCCTGGAGAAGGGTCAGTGGCTGAGCACAGAAGAGGTGGAAGCAGCTCCTGCTCAACATCACTGGCCTGCTGGAGAGGTTGGCATTAGTGGATGTGGTATCATTTATCTGTAAATGCAGAACAAAAGTCTCACACTCCTCTTGTTCAAAGCTAAGGCAGCTGTAGATGTTCAAAAGGTTCTGATGCTCCTGCATACCCTGATGAGAAAGGGCCACAAGATCTCCATTACATGATTAATTAGCACAAGATTCACCTCCTAAACTATCACTGCTAGACAATAAATACACCTTTTTTACAGGCTTTTTTTCATTGTTATCACCACGTAACAGAGATGAGAAAGTAATTTCCAGCAAGGAGGTCACTGGAACAGGTCATTAGCCTCTGAGTCAGTTCAGAGATTCATCTGTGCCACTTGTTTGCCATAAAACTTCCACGTCATTTACTCATCACCTGTACTCTGATCATTCCCTTAACTCCTTTAACCATTTTACTATGTACAAGTAAAAATTTAATCAAAAATCCTGACAGTTCTATTAGATAATGCTGCAGTGACTAAGTAAATGAAACACAACTGTATTGCCTATTCCACATAGCTCTTCAGGAGTTTTTCTTAGTCACCTTTCCTAGCCCACTAGAAATGATTCAGAGAGGACGGGCAAATGAAAAGCAGACTTGACCTACACATGGAGTCCCTGAAATTACTGAATTGTACATACAGACCTAAATAAAACACTGAGACACCTTTTCATTTTTTAAATAATGGTACAACTGATACATATCTAAATGTTAATTCTAGCCCTGTGTACTTTAAACAGGCCTGCAGACAACAGGCTGGTTAATAGAATACGCTATTAACTTCTTGCCCAAAGTTATTGCAAAACATTTTTTACTATGAAGTCCAAGTTTCCTTAAAATCCCCATGCTTTTATAAGCCACATCTTTTCCCTTCTTTATTTTCAGCAAGGTGGAAGATTTAGAAAATGGCTATGTGAACAACTATATTTTGAAACAGGGGTAGGAAATACAAATTTTTAGCACCACTAAATGACAAACCAAGTTCAGGACAATATTCAAACCTTCCCAGTTACAGTGGTGGAACAGCGTGCTGGGAACACAAACACCAAACACAAACTTTCTATCACACACATTACAAATTATTATGCAACCAAACATTACGCAACCCGTAAGCGTTCAGCAATCCTCGTTTAAAAACAAACTATAAACTGAAAATATTAAGAAAATTCCAAGAATATTTTTAAATCTTTGAAGTAGTGCTAGAGCTTTGGCCAATCATATAGCACCCCCTGGCAGACAGTGCTTAGAGTCAGCTGGGAGAAGCTTTCTGCATTTTATCTTCCTATTCCATATTAAAAGAGAATGCAGCTATTGGAGAAGAGAATTAAAAAGGAATATACTAACAAATTAGTTAACCCACAGGAATTCAAATGATCCTGTGAAGAATTCTGTTGAGTAGTTGCTAAAATAAATGACACAAATGAAAACAGACAGATGAAAATAAATTTCTTTTTAACAAAGCTATTTTAAATGACAAATTAACACCATTTAGGCTTGTGTTGGGACAAAAAGACTACTAGAGATAGCTTCCATGTTGCCATACTTTGACAGAAACAGCAACATGAATGGGGGAAAAAAGCACTTTGCAAAAGCATATTAAAAAAAATAACCTATCTCTCAGAGCACTACTCTATAGATCTGTTCTTTATAACACAAACTCAGGGTAAACTACTGCTGGACATAGAATTTCTTACTACTTCCTGGAAGAAATCTTGTTTTCTATCAAGCAGCCTTTCCTGAGCCTGGAAGATTTTCATTCCAAGCATCTTCTGGGCACTTTAGACCAATCTTTTTCCTGGGCAACTTACAGCTGTTCTCTCAGCTGCACTCAGCTGTTCTTTCAGAACAGCAAGTGACCCTACAAACACAGCCTCCAAGTTCAGGGAGGATTTACATTAATGACTCAGATTAATCAAGCTTCCTTACCAATTCTCTAGAACCCTTGAATTTTTCTCCAAATCTTTCATCCTCCCCTCAAAAATAAAGAAAAATGGTCTGAAACACTGCCTGAAATTTATAGCACAGTTCCAGCAATACGGCAAAAGTTTTTCTTAATACAGTAATAATGAAATAATGAGAGAACTGGGAGTGAGGTGAGATTTGGGGTTTTGGAAGAGAGGCAGGCAATACTGATAGTGAGGGAGACAGTGTCACTAGAAACAGCAGAGTCTTGCACTACACTCATCCAGAAAAGACTCTTCCTCATTAAAGAATCCAAGCAGCCCTAAGATAAACAAGAATTTCCTTGCACGCACACAGTTAGTTAAAAAAACCCCAACAAAGTACAAGTAAAAAAATGGTCTGTTACAAGCAGAACACCAAACTAACCCATATCAACCCTCAGTTTGTTGAACAAAATGTGATTTTACTGATGACATAAGTTATCCAAGGTAATTAGAGAATTTGACTGAAGAAGGATTCTAATAATGAAGCAGCAGCTTCAATTCAGCAAGTCTCAAAACAAGGACAATGAGGTAACCCAGAGTTGTAAAGGTTTTTGCAGGTGCTGGAAACTAATTTGGGTTCCAAAGGAAGCAAAAATTTCACGTCAGAAAATGCCACTGTTTACTTTCCAGGTATGCAGGAGTCACTAACAAGTCAGGAACAATATAAAGGACAGGGGAAGGGAAGCAAATACTTGCTCTGTTCTTACATCCTTCCTTAAGCATCTTATTTGTGGCTACTCTTGAACTGCAGTTAACAAGTTATGTGGACTGCTGCTAGTTTTGTCCTTATATAATATTATTCACTGAGGTGCTTACAGTCACTTCCACATTGTTACAAGTTTGCTGCATGAGTAGGTGCCTTCCTTCTCTTTCCCTTTGGAGACTTAAAATTGCAAGCAAATGCAAGATGCTGTGTTACACCATGTTATCTTTGTCAAAGGTAATTTGCATCTATTATAGGCTGAACTGATAATTTCAGATAGAAGTGTTTTGGTTATTACCACTGCAGGCACCGATATTGGCAGTCAAGGATGTAACTCAAATACAAGTTGTATATTTAAAGTGTACTTTTAACATTTTTAAGAGACTGCATTGTACAGTTATTCAGCACTTCTAAATTGTATTTACACGGTAACACTTGGATTACACTTTCAAAGCAGTTCTCTAGCAACAAAGTGCTGGGATAAGCCACTATGGGCTGTGTACTGGCAGGCTCTAGTTTGGGCAGGGATTAATAAATTCAGTTTCCTTGCAGACTGTGAGCCATACAGACAGATCACATTTCAGGTGTTTGGGGGTCTTTTTAAACCACCCACTCTGTACACTGGAAAGTCACCAGGTTTCTACAAACAGTAGAAATCCCATTTCCTCACACACTTGACAAACCAAAGTAGCCAAAGCACGTGAGCCTTGACAAAACTTTGATGTAATTCAACAGGTAACACAGTTTAAATCACGCTTCCAGTTTGGTGCTCAGATACTTTGATAGTTCTGAGAGAATTACGGAGTGTGACGGCCAAGCTGATCCCGACCCGTTCTTTGATACCAATCCCAGGGAAGCTCCATCCGTGCAAACCAACCACCCAATCCCCCAGCCTTACTTACAGCAGCTAGAACATTACTCTTCTCATCTCAGGGCCAAGGAAAGGGAGACAGAACAAGACAACTGCAAGAATGTATTTTCCATGTGCAGCACAGAGAAGCCAAAACATGCACAACGTTCTCCCTGCCAATACTTACTGCAAGTACACGTCTGAATTTGGATTCGAGGTTTTTGGGGGGGATTTGGGTTTGGTTGTTTGTCAATAAGTTGCTAAGAATGTTTTCCTGATGTTTGGCAATTAGTTCAGTTCTTTGTTTTACAGAGCTAGTCAGAAGATACGTGATTTCCAGTTAATTTACCCCCCGTTCTCCGCGCAAACTTTACCACAGCAATGGTAGCAAGTACAGCCAAAAAAGTCTCTTTTTTTTCATAGATTGGTACATTATTTAACAAAACAGCTCACTTCAGATGAGATCTCTTTGTGGTTGCTTGGAAACAACATTCTCTTTGTTTCTTAAGCATATCTAACTTTCCTTTCCATGGTAACATTGGACAAATTAAATTTGGCTTCTTACATGTTACCTGTGAGAGCTTCCAATTTCTTTTCACTTGTAACAACCCCATGTTGTTAATGGTATTTTTCAATCCCACTGACCAGAGGTCAATGAAGTACAAGATTTACTTGGCTAAGGACTGGGACAGGAATCAGCGTAACATTTTTTCAAACCAATTTTTTAGGTTTTTGTTTACTCTTGCCTTTTCTTTTTTCCCAAAAAAAAACCCCTCAGATCTACTACTATAACTAACTGTACTGCAAAATTAACTTGTCAGTCCTGGTTGTTTTAACTGCTTTAATGCAAATTGCTTTGTCAAATAGAAGTATGCTGAACGTACTACAGAAACAAAATGCAATTAGTGGTCTTCTGGAGTGGGATTGTGAAAATACATTGGCTGGGATTATTCTTCTGGTGTTTCCCCAATGTAAATTCATTGTATGGATTAGGCAAACCAAACTAGCAGCGGCCATCCCTATTTTTAAGACTGTAATGCGTAGGTTTGATTGGGTACATTGTAGCTAGCAAATGTATCATCTGGCAATTAATGTCACAATCTAATCATCTCTGTCACAACAGAAACACACACTGGTACTAGAAACAGTAGAAATCTGTGCATGCAAACAGAATTATTCAAGGCACCTTCTTGTGGAAGTACCTCCTGCATGTAAGTAACAACTACTTTCCTATAAAGAAAAAAAAAAGGCAAATGCCCTCCTCCCTAAAAAACCTTCAAAGTCTTAGGTGTGTTTACTCTTTCTAGAGCCACAGAAATAAAGGTGTTCTGCTCAACTCAGCACAACAGTTTTTGCGCAAATGCCGTTTTGGACAGTAGATAGGTAGAGCAAAAGTTTCAGTCATGTCGAGCTAGAGATCAAAACTTTCTTTCCAAAATGAAATGTGTTGTGAATACGGATGAAAACTGGCGCAATCAAATAAAACAGTGCCACTCTTTCAGGGGCTATACTCCAGCACTGAGTATTGACAATTCTGAGCTGCAGTTTCCAGGTATTTATCTACATTTAAAATTAGACCCAATAAAAGGCTTAATGGGAGCTCTGATCTAGGGACGAGTCAGATATTGGAAGTAGTACTGTTTACTGTAATATAAACATTGCTAATCTCCTGTGTTCTCTTTCTTTAGGTAATAACTTCTGATTTCTTTCCTGCATAAGCTCAACAGGCAGCACAGGGCATGTTCTCACCTACGACAAACTACAGACTGGTGGTAATGGCACTTTCCAAAAGGGAGGGGAGCTGAAGAAGAGAAGGAAGGGAACCACATCCGCCTCATTTTTAGCCTAGTTCATAGATGATGTATGAATATAACACAATCACTTATTTCATTTTAAGACAAGAAGCTTTTCTAAGAAACTAGGGTTAGTATACAGTATAATCCAAGTCTGTTTTCCAGACTGGGTTGTTCTATCAGATTAGGTAAAGTGAAGTTCTAGGTCGTTAAAAAAAAAAAAAAAAAAAAGGCAAGTTAATTTGACAGCAGCCTGTTTAGAGAAGAGCAGTTCTGGACAAAGACCCAGAGATGGGTGTAACTACATAATCTCAGAGACAAACTGGCACCTGCTGAATTTTGATACATGGCTAGCTGGTGCTGTTAGGATCCAAGATGGATCACTTGGAGACTTGTAAGACTGAACTTTTAAAGAGCCTACATTTTGGTCAAAAAGAAGCCCATCACTGGATTTAGGCCTAAAATCACAGAATCACTCAAATTAGATGTTGCTAAAATGCAGCTAAAGTAATAGTTGACATTTTTTTTCTATTTAGATACTTATTAGAAAATTAGCAAACTTAAACAACCCTTATAGACCATAACACCATAAGCTAGTTGACTGTTAAGAACAATGAAGTGACGTACACCTCAAAAGATGAGGCACCATTTAAAGTTACTCTGCCCTGTTCTTCCTACTGACACCACCAGTTTACTCACTTGTAGCCATGATACCTGGAGGACATGCTGGTATCCCGTGATCAACTGCCCATCTGAAAGCTCCTTCACCAACTAAAAAGCTAGGAGACACAGAAGAGGGAGTTTAAACAAAACCATATAACAAATCCCCCTTTGCTTGCAATTATTTTTTTCCATTTGGTTTGGTCATTTTTTAAATCATAAGCTGTCTATATTTCACAGGACTGTCTGCTATAATTACATTTGGCAACCTTATGTAGTTTCATTAAAAGATTATGCAGCTCTGGCATTAAATTTATTACTGGAAAAAAACAAGTGCTATAAAATTTGAAACTCATTACAAAACAGCATCAGCTTTCAACTGCAGCTAAAACAGGACAGAGCCGTCTTGAGGCTTACTCTCTATAACAACTTAGCAAGATCCCAAAGACCAAAAGTATGGGATGAAAAAGGTGAGAATGCTAAGGTATTTCCAGTCAAGCCAGGCAGTGCCAAAGGAATACCAAGAAGTATTGTGAGAAGTACAACACAAGCTAAAAACTAACCTTATTTAGAAGGATTAAGGTCTATTTGGTGGAGTTTTATCGAGCATTTGCAAATGAGACTAGCCCACTAATTTTTAAATATACTTGTACAAAAACTCCAGCCATCTGACAAGCTGTTTTCTAGTCAGTACTGAACACTTTACCATAGTGAGACAGTACACACTGCTATGACAACAAACAAGAGCAAGAAATATACACACATACACATACGGAACTTCTAGGGATAGAAGAAAAAGCAAACCTCAAAAGGTTGTTTCCCCTTAAAGAAATTAATCTTATTGCCAAAAGAAGGGTATGCAGTAGCTGGAAATGAGATACTTTCATAAAGCTGCTGTGCAACACAATAAAGGACAACTACTTCCCATCTTATTTCAAAAATGAACACTGAAGTTAAGAATAACACAACTGTCTAATGGACACAACAAGCAAAGACTAGGAATTTTCAGCAAATTGGAAAAAGTTTTAGAGAAATACCAGAGTTATGAAGAGGAGTTTAAACAAGCTATTCCAGTTACAAAGTAGTCCCTGGGGCCATGCAGTTCTCAGTTTCTGAGAACACTATTGATACAGCAAATTTGTTGGCATTAATGCTGCTGGAAGTTTTCCTGACAGTGCTACATCCAACACCTGCAGCTTTCTTATACAGTATTTTGTGATGGAATTTCCATCTTCTACACGATTTAACCAATCCAAGAGGCATGCCCCGTCTTTCTTTACAAAAAAAAAAAAGGTTGATCTAAATGAGAATTTGAATTGTTAAATGCGTATTTCTTACCATTGTTAGTGCAGCTCCAGGTAAGAATTGTTCACGTTGCAAGATACTGTAGGTTAAGTTATTGGGTACTTTGGCAGAACTCAAGCAGCTACTGTTAGGTAAGTTAGTGCTCAAGAAACAACCTGGCACTGACACATAACATAAAATGCTTTCAATATTAACATAGGAAAGAAAGATATGCAAACTGTAGCCAAACCTCATTTAGTAGTATTCATTGTCTAAAAGAAGGTGGGTTTGGTCTTTATCAAACAATACTTCTTTGGGCGGTAAATAAGCACTTCCTTTTCAATAAAATAATTTACACAGAGAGAAAGGTTAAGCGGGAAAAGCATCAAACTCAACATGGGGAGTTTGATATACGGCAACTCCAGCACAGGTCAGTCAGAAACTTGTGCTTAACAAGCAGTTTCACAACTGCCTTTTTAATACTTAAAATCAGAAAATGTCACTTGTATTTATGAAGAATGCAAAAAAGCATCCCCAAGAGTGTCTGCTAACTTATGTGATGTGACTTTTAGTTTGTTCACTTTTCTGTCTCAATTCCTAGATTCCTTTCCCTCCTATTAACACACACAGTTTTAGTCCCAAAGAGTGATTAAATTAGTTAGAACAGAAAACTAATTGAGGCTCCATGTCACCACAGAGATCATCCACCTTTTTTAAAACTGTTCAGTTCGGACCTTTAAAGGACACCATGATCACAGAAAAGTTCAAATAAATTGTTTACAGGACAAGTAACATCAGGATCTCAGAGCTTTGTTATCTGTACACAAAAACAAAACTACCACCAACTTGATTTATTGGGGGAGAGGGAAGAGGGAGTAAAGCCAGTACACTATAGAAAGCAGTCAAAACCACCCCAAGTTTCAAAAGCCTTCAGGCTAATTCAGAATACAGTTTTCCAGAGGGAGGGGATAAACAAAGGATGAATGAGTTTATTCTCTGCTACTCTGAAAGCTGAGTCTGCACAAACAGGATGTAAAGATCTTTCTTGCAAATATATCAGACAGGGTACTCTGCAGTTCTTACAGGCTCAGAAGATGAAAATACCCTCCCAGCAAGGAGGTGCTGCTCAGATGTGCTTTCCAGTTCCAGGCACTTTAGGCCATATTAATAGAAAATATAAGTAAAGGTCTCTAAAATGGTTTTTTTAAGCAATTTTAACATGATTATGCTGGTGCTGAATACTCCAAACAGGGCCATTTAATATGGGCTGTGGGGATACAGGCTGCTCCAAGCTAAACAGAAGTGTCAGAAGGTTTCCTTCATGGTCAAGGTGATCCTGAATGTAATAAATACACTTTGTAACATTTTATCATAAAATGCAGCAATCACTATGAAATCAGTGTTGCAAGAAAGAAATTGTTCTGAAGAAATACAGAGCAGAGATGATAGAAGGTGGTGCAAGTCTTCTTTCACTCTGGGAACTTTCACGACTACCCACTGCCCTACCAATCAGGCAACGTTTGTATCCTGCACACAATATTGTAAAGTTGCAAAGCAATTACGAATTCCTGTATATCCAAAGCAGGGAAAACCTAAGAAGGAATTATTTCCCATACAGTAATTATTGAGAATGGGATATGGATGTGGACTTGGCGTCAGTACTGCTAAGGAGTTCTAAGAAAGGAAGCATTTTAGGAGCATTTGTGCTGTCCTGCAAAGCTTACCAACAGGCATCTAAGAGCAGACAGATGTAAAGATGCCTTTTTACTTAGGTCAAAGTTTCATAGTAGGGTAACAGAAAATCCTCAAGCTTATTACTACAAAACATCTAATTCATTAATCTGGGCTCAAAGACCATTTCCAAGGTTTGTAACCAGGCAATTACAAAAGAACTCTCTTTCGTAAAAGTTATACAGGGAACAAGAATATCTTACACGAGATTATGCAATATTTACAAGTTAAGTATTTTCTGTTCCTCCATCAGAGAAAATCCTGACAACACCAAGCTGAATGAAGTGCGACAGAAAGATGTCAGGACCTTAGAGGTTTCAACAACTGCACCATGCATTCAGGGTTTCTCTGAACTTTTAAAATTCTATTTTGGAGAGTGGAATTCTGTGTTTTAAACAACACAAGAGATTGATCCAGAAGGACACACTCCGCAGAGCAATTTACAGCACGTTAGATACATCAGTTCAGACACTTGATCCCTCCCTTCCCAATAAGTTTACCATCTCTGAACAACTTAAATCACACTCATTGGAATCTCTCCTGTGGAAAATCAGAAATATACCACTTTGAATTGGTTTTGAACTGCCACTATGAAAATGTATGCTGCACAGGGGTAAAAAGGCCAAGCAAACTGTCTCCACGTGTTCTTTTAGAGTGAAAAAACTCCCTAATGCCACTTTTACTAACCTCACAGCTCCCAAACTTTTCCTGTTTGGTCATGTACCAAATGTTTTTGGCAGAAAACATTAAGGCAGCTTAGCCCATGCTACAGAAACAGTCTGTACCATAGGTTTCTTTAAGCAGGTTCTTAGGCTAAGCAGTATCTGGAAGATTCCCCAATATATTATGTGCCAGTGAGAACCAAGATGAAAATGAATCTTTACAATTAAACAATCACTTACTAGAATCCTGACGCTTCCTAGGAATGCCAAAATACGGCCAATCTCTTGTCATTTGACTCTAAAGCATTCCCAGCTTGGGCAGGAATATATTTCAGTCCCAAAACAATGTCATGCCAACCCCAGCCAGAAAGGCAAGGCATGAAATCCTCCATACCATCACCTTCAATGTACATGAACTTTATCACTCTGAACTCAACACACTGTGGGTACAGAAGCATCCACCACAGCAAGCCCAAAGCATAACCCATCATATCCCACCAGTATAGACTGTTTCCAGGGTAAAAAAAAAATGCCTTAATAAGATGTGCATTCTAAATCCAGAAGGGGGAATAGAGGAAATGAAAATACTTCTCAGGTAACCCAAGTGCACAACATTGGCACAATAAACTGCACGTGTTGGTTCCAAAGACAACTCCTCTCTCACCTGAAGATTTGAGTTTCCCTGTCTCTAAAAGCATCTACTAGCCTTGCATAGTACTCAAAAGATTTAGTCTTGCCCTTGGAGGGCAAGAGGATATAGTTCCTTTTCCACTCAGTATTTTTTAAATAATAGCATCATAAACTAGGTCATAAAGTCACAGCAAGTGCTCTTCTTTACAATAATTCTAGAACACTGATGACAGAAGTATACAATCCCAGGTGTTTGCTCCTCTAGCTGACTTCAGTACTACTTCTGGAACACCAAAAAACCCACATTTCACACTCATTTCCCATTCTAATGTACCTCAGCAAAGCCTCATTTCTTTCTGACAGCTAAAGAAACGAGCAGCTAACAGCTATTGAAATTAAAGCTCCTACTCTTTAGTAAACCTCTCCACAATCACTCTGTTCTTTATCCATTAAGGAAAAGTGTTTAAAATGTAAAATTTGTCTGTGGATGGTTTGATTCCAGGGTGGGGTTTTTTTGATCTATGAACTTTTTTTGCACGTGACAGAACACTGAAATCCTCGCTGTTTAAACTGGAATACTGCACCATCCAACTATAGGCTACTTGGCTGATTTTACTACAGTAAGGAAAGTAAAATTTTCAAATCTATTTTTTTTTTTTTAACTAGATAAATGCTGGTTTAATACTTCTGCAAATACTGACCACTAGCTGGCAGAGGGGAGCAAGTTCTGCCAAAAGTATAACTGATGATAGCAGTAAATTAACATGAATGCATTATTCAAGTTCTCTACCTGTCAATTTAAACTGCTAATGAAAATAAGATGGTTTTAAGAGCAATCAGCTCTGACACATTTCTTGGATTCTTTCCAAAGTGAGGCAATAACATGTGAACTTAATCTGTGTTTAAGACTTACCTCTTCCATCTAAGTTTTATATCCATCTCAATGAGGGACTGCTTGTTTTCATTTTTGTTGTAAATATTATTAAATTTATCTTCAAAATAAGAGGATGTTACTAAACACTGGACATTTCCACAAAGCCACAAAGGCAGTAAAATAGGATTGTTTTCTATGCTCATTAAGCTGCTTTTTGTTAAAGGTAGACAGAGGCAAAGGCAAGAGAATTTCCCTTTAATCATGACTTTTTTGGGGATTTCTCAAAAGGCTACAGTATCCAACATTAAGAATGAAGTATGACAACTGGAAATAATCAGACAGACAGAAACTATCACAAAATGATGTTGCCATTTATATCTCCTACTCCCTTCCACTGAGTGCACAAGAAGTTTCAAGATCAGACAACAAAGCTTATCTTCTTTTTAAAGGCACACTATCAGTGGTATGTAAAACAGCAAGAGCCTTCCTGGGTGAGATAAAACCTTCAAACATTGCATCCACTCAGCAGAGACGAAAGACTGAAGCAAAGTCAAGCAGAACAAAGCAATTACCAAGGTGGAATTCTGCCAGCAGAGAGTTTCCCCTTCTGCCCTTCACACAACAATCTATTTGCAACCGAAACGGGATTCTTGATTCCTAAAAAAAAAAAAAAATCAGCAAAAAATGGGACCAAAACATTCAAATATCTTTCCTCGTAGCATTACAGTGTTCGTTTTGGCAGTGGAACTCAGCTTCCTTTAATTTCCAAGGCTTTGTCAAGTCATTAAGGGACACCTTATGTTTCAATGTAGTAACTTTTTCAGTTTTCCCTTCACACGCTGCTAGCAGTGACCAAGCCTTCCAGTCAACACCTGCCCTACATTTTTTTTTTTTAAAGAAAGAACAAACCATTGAAATAGGAGGAGTGATCTCCTAGCACAAAAATCTCATCTAAAATGTACTGTAATTAAGGGTCAAAGATGTTTATAAGCATTAATTTTTCTAGGTGGAATTTCCATTTGGATCTATCCAGCCAGAACAGAAATTACAGGATTCAGGCTTAAATGTCTCTCAATTTCCTCCTTCCCCATGGTTGGAAGGATACATTTTGTAACAAACAAAGCTTGAAACACTTAATTTTACTATTTCTTTTAGATTTATATCTACATGAGGAAGCTATTACCAGTTTAGAACTCTTCTAGGATAAAGAACAAAGCTTGAAATCTTGTCAGAAAAGCTGTAACAGCTAAGCCTGTTCATGTGCTTAGAATGAAACCTCAACAATCCCTGTTTGGGATTTTATATCTATATTAGTTTTATACTGAAAGCTAACACTAGACAAAAGAGAAACACATTAGTTCTCATATTAAATAAGTCCCATATGGAAATAAATGCCTGAGCACAAGAAACAAATAAAAAGCCTAATTTAAATACTTGTAATATTTTTTAACAATTGAATTTTACTATGAAAATACTGCTCCTCAAATTCATCTGAGCAAACTGAGTCCCACTGTGAATACTGTGTGGTATCACACAATTGTGCAACGTCAAAAGATTATCAGTGAATTAATAAGACAACATGTTACACAAAGAAATTATCACAAATCAGTATTTCAGGGAGCAGGAATGCCTCTCCCTTTTTTAAAGGAGCAGAATTTATTTAAGCACAGCAGAATTTACAATGAGTCCCCCTTCAAAACAGCAGCAAAAAAACCCAAAATTGATCTTTGCACTTAAATCAGTAGTTAACCTTGTAATACATAATTAACATACCACTCAGGGCTCCAACTGCTCCAAAATTCAATGACTTTCCATCCATTATACTGGCATCACATTCTATCTCACCCAGAAGGTTTAGGTTAGATCCCAATCCTGCATTTGTAAAAGGAGAATCCTAAAAATAAGAATGAAACACTATAAGGCCACATCCATAACAGACTAGAACAAAATCTCTGTATAACTGATCTGATGACACTGATCTTGGGGCAGTGTATTTCCTTATTTTAGTAGTTTAATCTTCCACAAAAAAAACATGGGCAATTTGAACAGAGCAACTAAAATTACACCAATGGACAGCAACTAAAATTACACCAATGGACAGCTTTCACACCTGTAGGGTGTGATATAACTCAGATGTAATAATGCACTAATATAAAAACCAATCACCCAACCATTTAAAATTATCATTTCTGCGCAAGCAAAAGTCTTACAATACAAGTGAAAATCTCTCCCTCCCCCAAAGTACACGCTTCCCTTGGTCCTTAACCCATCAAGTAACATTTGAGTAACATCTTATAATCACTGCACCAGTCTACCTTTGAAACTCCTAAGTATGACACTACAGCAGAACAGAACTGTCCTTTTTCTGAACATTCTAAGCCCGTTTCTGCAGCTCCACACACAGAAATGAAGAACTGGCATCACTAACGATTCACTTTGTAAAATTCCTATCCAACCATTAGCACAAATACTGTGGTCTGGAAGCTTCTTGACTAAAAACCAATACTTATTTCATAGAAGCTATGGAGCAACATTTTAACAACATCATGAACTTAACTCCTTTTTTGTTAACACCTGCTGTGGCTGTTAACAAACCCAAGGTTGTCAAAGAGTAAGTTCTGCATGCTAGAACTAAATCCCTTTTTTATCCCTCCATTTCATCCGAGCATACCCATGACTTTAAAACCACAACATTTCAAAGCAGCACAGTTCAGCAGTCACTGCCAGCCCAATGCAATCCCCTCTTCTAGATGCAAGGAATATAAGACAGAGAATAGCTAAATCCAATTTCAGGGAGATACTGCATGCTTTCAGAGCTTCCTATATTTAAATTACAAGAGTGTAACAACCTGATGTGACAAAGACCAATGTTTGTCTAGACCAGGTGTGAACATGCACTGTAGAAGTATGACATTTCACTGATGAGGCATAAAAGCTGAATCAGGAAACTAATTACTGGAAACAGCTCAAAGTTCTGCCTTACATTTAAAATGAACAGGATGGGTCTTGAACATACTAATTTGCAATGAATTTATAGAAATAAAAGAGAGGTGAACACATAGAAATGACAAATAAATCTGATGTCAGTTAGCTTTTATTAACTTTCAAGTGAGCAAATTCACAATCTGCTCTGCAAGACATTGATTCAAATTTACAGAGACACGTAAAGAGTTCTCAGCGTTTGAGTCACCAAAACACTGTCCTTCTGAAGAATCATGAATACAAGATCTCTGACTAATACATAATCATGAAACTGGCCTTCATTTTCTGCTGTTTACTTCTGTAGCAGCACAAGATTTTATCCTATTTTATCCCATCCTGTTGTACTCCACACCACAACACTTCTTCCAATTCACTGCGTACATTTGGTCTGTTGTTCATTTTGACAGCTACACCTCACAACAAATGAGTAAATTTGAAAGGATTTTAGGATAATGAAACATCTACAGTTCAGACTGCACAAGTAACCTTCTGTAAAAAGGAGATGGATGGGGGAAAATATGTTTAGAAACAGATTACGGCCTTGAAAAGGCAGAAGACTCAGAGCAGCCGCTGGCTAAACTGGCCTCATTGCTCCCCAGGCTCTACAAATATGAAGAAAATTAAGTCAGGTTTAGAAAAATGAGAGCAGAGAAGTGGTGGAAAGAACTGAAAGCAAACAGTGGAAGGTACTTGAAAGACACAGTAAAACCAGGAATGCTTAGGATGAACAATGCTCCCTCCTAGTGCTGTCCAAATCCTCTGCCCTTGGGTAATCAGAGTGCAAAGACCAGTGAGTCTGAAGACAAATCTCTAATGTTCTGTTCCAAACACAATCACTCAGTGCATTATACCCTAAAAAGAATTAGCAAAGAGGAAAAATGTTGTGCTCCACAGATTTGTCGCTGCCACAGAGACAGCTTATTATCTTAAGAATAGATGTCATGGCCAAATAAACGGAGTAAGAAGGACCCACCAGAAAAGAAGTCCTGCTGTAACACTGTCCAGAATCCCTCTGACTCAAGGCACAAAGGTCTCTACCATCTAGTAAAGGTAATAATCAATGAGGGAAGGGAAAAAATACGGGATACAGAGTTCACCTTATTTCTAAGGATCAGTATGTGCTATGTGCTTTGGCATAGCACCTTCACTGGCACAACCTCAAGGATGCACAAGAGATAATTTACTCTGAGGATCTAAGAACAACGGGAACATCATCTATTTCTCCCTACAGAATATTTATCAGAATACTACAGAATTTTTAGTAAGTAAGAACTCCACACCAAATTGCAGATGTCTGTTTGGTGGGGTAACACTTATTTTAGGACTCAGAAGGAATCTTACCTGTAACAACACGAGTTACTTCTCCAGTAAAAAGAAATAAAGACCAAATTCCAAGCATCTGCTCAAAATTTCTGTGGAGTTTCACTTATCTTTAGAACCAGATTGCATTCAATTAAGAAAATAGTCTCAGAATTCCTAAGAGGAAGATGGTTTAACTTCACACATCTGAAAGATAATCTGAAAACAGCTTTAGAGAAACTGGGTGTGAACCCATGGAATTTTTGATATCTACCTGAGTGACTCTGAGGTGAGATAAAAGCCTTTGAAACAAGATAGGGGGAAAACCTTTATTAATAAAATGGAAACAAGACATTCACACCTACTGCTACGAATAGGTAAAGACACAAAATACACCACACAATCTCTTTTTGAAAACATGAATCTCTGCGAAGTCTGACCAAAAGATTTCAAGAATCTGATATGCAAGTGGAGGAATATGATGTGTGAACATCAAGGTGTATTTTGAAATGAAAATCCAAAACTTTCAAGGAATGCAGAAACATTTAACCAGAAGCATGAATGCCTTCCAAGAGGGAAGAAACAAACTGACCTAAGTGCAAGTCCCTTCATACCCCCAGAGAGAAAAATGCAGCACTGCAAGACCTGACTTCCATAAAATGGGGAAGAACCCAGCCAAAGCATGTGTCCACGAGAAGGGAGGACAGGAAAAGACAAAAGGGTATCTTCAGGAATATACTTTTATTTAAAATCACAAGCAGCAATCAGCCTTTGTGTTTTTAAGGAAAAGGAAAAAGACAAGTAAGCAAACCAAGCCTGAGCTTTGCATGTTAGCAGCAAGCCTTGCTTCCATAGAACAGCAGGAGAGAAAAGACAAACAGATAGTTATTCAAAGCATTTTAACAAAATGTAACTCTTCAATTACCTGAAAAATACTAGACTTCCTGGCAATTACTCCACAAAGTATCTCTAACTTACCATGTAAACCTGTAGCAAAGAAGGTGAGAATGCTTTAAGACCTGAAATAAGAGTTTGGTTTTCCCAAGTTACCCATCTTGCAAAAACTCTCAAGCTTCTGAAGGTATAATTTTTATTTTTAGAATCCTTTTTACTCAAAAATGTATTTATAAATGTTCTGGCAGCGAATATAGGCATCCTGAAATTTGTAGCTGCAGTCAAGAGCTGGAATGCTTGAAGGTCTTACTCAGCTCTGTAACAGCTAGGCAAATAGTTGAAATGCTCAGTTTTCAATGAACATAAAAGAACATTCCATCCATCTTTGATACAGTTTTGGCCATGGCTTATTTGTAATTTCTAAAACAAATTCAAAGTTTACAGGCACTTCTTTCCACATACTGTAATTTTAAAAGTTACTTTTCTGGAGAATTTCACGACAATCAATAGTCTACAGGGATGAGTCACATCCCTTTCCACTACATGAGCAAAAATGTTTTTAGACAACACTATTAACACAAATTACTGTAAGTCACTGCAGCAGCACATCATAGTACTGCTTTTAACTAGAATTAACAACTTCTAGTTCATTACCCATTAGAAGTTCATCTATGGTGACTGCCTTAATATTACAAGGATGCTTCTGCTTGAAAGAGAAATCCTTGGGACTAAGTCTGTATATTCAAAAGTCTTAATTACTAGGAAAATAATTAAGAAAAAAAAAAAAGAGAAAAAACAATTCATCAAGAAAAAGGTTCTTTCACTGCAAAATTTTGCTGACAACCACAGAAACACATTGCTTGAGTATAATAAGTCCAAAATATTCTTTGCATTGATCCACAATAACAACATGCAAAATACACGGAGCAATTTCAGTAGCAAGGAGATTGCAACCCAAAATGTGACATCCGCTTCCCCATCAATCATATTAACTCCCAATTTAAATGATGTTCAGAAAGTATATTCTACTAAAGTCAGATAAAGAAACAAGTAACCTACATACATATTAATAAAGGATTACACTAAACTCAGAAACAATTTGAAATCTTCATCATTCTTTACAACCACTGCATGTTCCTGTCTCTAGTACCTGATCAGCAGACTTCATTAAGTGCTCCATAGTCAAAGAAAAGCTTGGAATTGCATAATTTTCTCACAGCCAGACATAAATGTAAATCAACATGTGGTTTTGCAGCACGTTTCAAGTGGGTTGTATGGGGTCTGCTCCCCGCCACCGAAAAAAAAAAATTAATAACTTCATTGTGTTTCAAGAAAAATCCAGGCATCTTATGATAGCAAGAGTGCAAAAATTAACAGCACTGCAATAATGTCTTTGTAGAAGTTACCAGAGTAGATAATGGTCATATGAAATACCTTGTCCGGACCATATCATTACCAAAGGATGACAGAGGTAACACGTTCATTTGTTTCTCTGCAATGCCAGAGTTCTCAAACCAGAAAACACACCTGCCTTAATGACCTTATCAAATACAGCTGATGCTTATGAAGACCAGCACAGCTGTTTTAACAATATTCTGCGTCAGTCTTGTCCCTTTGCAAAAGAAATCCACCTTTTTTCCTCTAGTTAACTATTAGCATTTTTATCATATTCACAAAACAGCATTTCACTTGAGTCGCACAGTCCAGCAAAGAAAGGCTCTTCTTTCTGCACTTAGAGCCTGAAAAATTAAAACACGGGCAGCATACCACAAGCAAACTGTCAGCTTGCTCATAAAAGATCAAGAGCAACTCTTGTGCCTCAACAAGTCTTTGAAGTGATGCCTTTTGGATGAGCTGTAATCCTGTGTAACAGGAGTTTTGTAATTGAGCAGAACCGAGGAAAAATATTCATCTTTTGTGAGATTTCCACAAAAAGGTATTTGTGCCTTGCAAAGACTACAAATGTTTGGAATACAGTATTAAAAGTCTGAGAGAACTGTAAAAGTGATTAAATATTTCAGACAAACTCAGAGCAATGTGTCCTACAGAAACCAAAATATCAAGAAGTTACAGTCAGTACACTTGGCAATGAAATCTGTTATCATTTAATATAATCTTTGTTGTTCTACATCTTCATGTGTGTTACGGGGAGACAAGAAAACAAACAGTTTCACACAGATTTTTGTTATGTATTTGCCAACTTCAAATGCTAAAACAGATTATGTTTATGCTTTAGCATAAACAAAAGGGAGTGACAGATCACTAGAGACCGTCAACACAAACCTATATCTTCACTCATAAAATCTTGCAATTAGTGAGAAAAACTATTCTGATTGCTTTGTTGATTTGCCATGTGTAGTTTGTTTTCCACCAGAAAAACCACCAGTACTAAACCAGAAGATGCAGCACCAGAAACAACAGAGATGTCTGGAGGTGGTGCTCAGAACGAGGTATGAGTAGATACAAAACTTTCCATATTTTGGAAGCTGACAGTCTAACACTTGGGAGTTTCTCATATCAGATCCAAAAAACTGCCACTGCAAACCACAACATTTTCTGGTTTAGGTACAAATTTGACAAATTAGGTACAAAACATTTTCTGGTTTAGGTACAAATTTCCTCAGTGCAACTGCATAATTAACTATTTAAATCTGCAAGAAGCCCAAATCCCAAAGCCAGTACTCCTATTCCAGTAACAGACAAAACATTCAATTAAGAGATTATATAAATCACTTAATGAATAAATGAAAGTGAATAATTAGATTAATGACTGCAGTACAACCAGAACAAAATAACATTTTATCTTAAAAACAGGGGAAAGGGAGAAAAAAGGTTTTGTGCAACAGAACACAAAAATACTACCTAAGACAATTGCAGAACCAGAAAGTGGAATGACGGCAGGCATCAGCACAGAACTAGCAAGATAGATAAGGAGAAAAAGGTTTCTGATTGGAGTAACTGGAAAAAACTTTTTCATTTCATCTGAAAGCCATAACTTGTTCTACAGAAGCTACTTCAGAGTATTTAAATCTACTAAAGTCTCTTGGGGATAACAAAAACATATAATATTTACCCCAGACACAGCTGCAAAGAGATCTATAACTGTTCGGTTAAGCTTCTCAAAATATGTCTTCCTCTGCAGCTCAGGAACATGATAAAAATCACAACCCAAAGTAGGTTTTTATTTTTGTTTTCCCCTGAGGAGGGAGCTGACACAAAAACCAGTCTGGTGGAGTGAGAGCAGCCGCAGTGAGCTTAGGGAAGCGCAGTGTAAATAATCCCATTAGGGAGACACCCGCTGCTTTCTGCGAGCTATACTCTAACGTGTAAGATAACACATGAAAGCATATCTCAACAGCTCAGGGAGACCCACAGGAGCGCTGGGAGCCAAGGCACTTGCCAAGTTCACAGTGTGACTGAAGCCTTGGCTCCTAGTCAGCATGTCTAACACATACCGAAGTCTGCACTTACTGCCTGCCTTACGCTAACCCCGGCAAGTACATTAATGAACGCTTTCCCAACATCTGGGTAAGCAAATCCACTGCTAATCCTCTTGGAATACTACCATAAATTCCAAGCGCAGGAAATTATTTTTACAGCACAACACTTACCTTGCCTTCCTTTTTTTTAATAATAAAGTCAGAGAGGAAGAAGCAATTACTACTTACAGCAGAAGAATACCTGTTTCCATCATTACTGTCATGAGGGATTAGTGGATCTGGGACAATGACCAAACTGCCTCATTTACCTCCCAGAAATGTTTAGCTTTACTCACTTGTAAATTATTTCATGGGGACCTTCACTGAAGGCAGATGCTATAAAAATCTCATCACTCCAAAAAGACACTTTTTCCAAAAACCTCACCAGCAGCTGCTCGTCAAGATGTTCTATCTTAATTAACAAGTACTCTTTTGAAATAAGTGTTACTTGTCCTATTCCTCTGCATGTATTTTGTCATAATAATCAGAACCAGTAGGATATTTTTTCTCTAAGAAGCAGAGCCAGAAGAATTTGTCTGTAGCTCAGCAAGTCAGAAACAAAGTTCCTTACAAAGTGTTCAATGTGTCTTTAATCACTACATTTATTCTTAAAGGGTAAAGACTACCTGATAAGACATAGCTAGGATGACAACCAAACAGCATCGACTAGTAAACTTCTATTCAATTTGCATTTTTATAAAGTACTTCAACACATTTATACCAAAATATAGTGGAAAAGCAGAAGATAAAAATCAGCATAGCACAAAACCAAAAATCCACTGAGATACCCCATTTAACACCCCCCTACAGAAAGGTCTGGCAAGATTTACCTAAGAGACATATTTACTACTAGTCAGAAATTCATACCTCTAATTCTATAAGTGCTGCAGTCACTGCATCTGTTGCAAGAGCACCAGCCTGTAGCTTTTCAATTGCCTGTAAAACAAAAGTTTTAGCTGATATTAAGGAAATTCTATAATTCTGTGACTGAGCCCTACATTTTCCCTAGTCCTGTACCAAATAAAATCTTCACCAAATTAGTTCAAAATGTAAGAGGGTGTAAAAACAAGAGGCACTGGAAAAAGTCAGTATGAACCATGTGAGGGCAGATCTGAAGGTATGATTTTACTACTATGACATTGTGACACTGCACTGAGTAGCAGATTTCCGCATAGCCAAATTTATATTAAAGTAACTTCTTATACTTGATGTCCTCAAACACCAAATGTTTCAGTCAACAAGTTTCAACTTCTCCTTCCAAGATTCAACAAAAATTTCTAGTACCACATATAGCAATTACCATAAAATTGAAGAGAATTTCACAACCTCATCTAAAAGCGAACACAAATCAAGTAAGATAACGTCACCTTCAAATTACATACACACACAACAATGAACTTGTAGAGTCTAATAGTATTTATTAGATCCATACTGAACAAGACCTTGCAGACAAAGCTTTCTCAGGAAATTCCAGATAACAACTCTGGCTGCAAGACAAACCTGAAATTGTTTGTTCCTCACAGAAGTTACTCATGTTGGCTACTCAGCTCAAGAGTAGCTACACAGAATCTCAAGCTGGACTTGAATTCAACAGCAGATCTCACATCACTAGCTGGAAAATGACTTTCACTAAGGCTAATAAAACCAGTGTTAAGTTAGGATGATTTGTGAGGCCTCTCATTACATAATTAGATTGGTATTAGGATTGAGCAACAAACTGTAACACAAAGTGATAATTATCAGAGACCAACTCTGAGACTCTTCTAAAAATCCTGCCAAGCTCCCAAGCTCCTTCTCCCTGGAGAAAGCAAAAGACATTAAAAATTTTAGAGAGAGGTCTTCCAGATACTCATTCAACACTTAAAAGACAGGACTTGCCTGTTCCAAAGCAAAGTTCTTGGAAGAGATAAAAACATATTAGTTTCAATGGAAATTAACATCTTGCTATTTCTCCCTTTCCAGCTTCGGTATTTTTGGTTTTGTTTTCCCTTTTTCTACTTCCCTTCCTATTAAGAGGGTAAGAGCGACCAAGAAGAAAATAATTCTAGAAACCTCTGTGTTCACAGAGCAACTTGGATGCTAGAGTTAAATAAACTCCAAAGAGTGAACATGGAAGAAACCAAAATACAGACACCATATTTAGCTCCAGAAACCCAGGAGAAGTGCAGGAAGCTGTAGGAAACCCCCCTGTAGGCATCACTGGGACCTTCTCTTGTTCTCCAACTGTTCCTTTGGTGTCTGCTATTTGCCAGCACTGATGAGAATGTTGCTGCAGCTCACGGCCACATATTGTCCTGTTTCATGTCAACTGTTTCTGCTCTGTTTTCCCCCATTTCCCTCTATAAACCCATAGAGCTAAGTCCAGATATTTCTTGTGTACCCAGTACAGGACTGTGGAGCTGGTGACACCTACCTTCTGGCAGGCTCTTTTGCACACATGCTTGTACTCTTTAGCTTTGGATTCGGAATGATAACCTGCACCTGCAATTGAAGCAAAAGGAAAACGTATTACAGTACCTGGCAAAAGACAGCCTGCAGTTCACAGAGAGATTTAAAACACAGGCAGATGCAGCGTTCCTTATTCTGGCATTTCCTTTTTCTGCCAGTGATTGACAACTTCATGCATTCCAACACAGAATCAAACACACTCAGTAAAACACGGGATACAGATCGTATATCCAGAAGCATGCAGGTATAAATATCAGCATCAATCTCTGCCTATTAAAACGTTCCAAGAGATTTCAGTTTCACTCGTTCTTGGAGGATTTTCAGCATAGTTTTTTTCTTTACTGTCCATGATTTGGCAAACCCCTCAGTTTTATGTCAAACTCTGATTTTCTTTCTACCACCATTACCATTCGGTTCATTTTCTCATGTTTATGCTACATTTTTAGAGCTTGTTAGTTAGAATAAGGAGTTCTTTGAAATGAAGATCATACAGATTTTTCACCTTTCTCTTATTTTCAGTCTTTATATCTATCCTGTTATATTGAACCATTCTGTCCTATTCTGAAGCTACTGCTTCTACTTCCACACCTGAAAAATTTATCAATGTCACCATTCAACTAAATGCAGCATCAGAAAAACAAGAATGGCACACTTATATTTAAAATCAACTTCTGTTTTACCAGGTTTTTCACCTAAAGACGTGCTTGTATTTATCTGAACTTCCCTTTGCTCACCTTTAGAAATACTAGTTTTGAGAAACTCTAATAAAATAAGCTTTCACACTAATACCAAAGTGACCCAGAGTAAAGGACACTATATTGAGCAATTTCATTTGCCCTTAAAATAGAATACCAGAGTCATCAAACATCAACTCAGAATAAATTATTTGAGGTTTGGGGTTGTTTTTTTCAACCTTAATGATTTTATAAAGCAAGTAACATGCTGGCTTTCCAAATATTTTAGGCGTGACCAGGCCACTTTTCTCTATTTCACCTCATGTACTCACACAGATGCCCAAAACAAATACACACCCAAATATAAGCACTGTTAACTTCATGATTCATGGTATTTAATAAAAAACCTATGAGAGAAGAATTTATGAGCAAGACACACATAACGTACAATTTTTGTATCAGATCTGAGTAGAGGAGCCCTTCATTACATGTGGAAAGAATAAAGAGTAACTCATTTAAACATGAACAAGATCAAAATAACAGACTTGGAAGAAAAATGTCAGAAGGGTAAAAAAAGTTCTGCAACAAACAGCCCAAGGAGATTTCAGATGGTCTTAGCTGGACTGTCCTCATGGACAAGCTAAACAAGAAACCATCAATAATGAAACCACTGTATCTGATCCTTCCATAGGTAAAGAAACAGATGAAATAGCTCCCTCATTTTGAAAGTTTGCCAAGCTTAGCAGACAACTGCAGAACATGACATTTTACAGCCATTTAAATTTAGGGGTTTTCATTGTCAAGGAGAACAAAAATACCACCCAGAACACCCAAACAGCTACATTTTGATTAAGAGTTTCCAGTGCAATTTCCAATCGAACACCCTATTCCTGCACACAGAGTTAACATCACTTTATTAGCACATTAGTAGTCCAAAGCCACTACAAAATTTTTGTTGGTATCTAGTTTGCTATCAAAATATGCATTATTTCCATTGCAGCTGTTCTGCTCCCACATCTTACCTGCATGGACAAGCACAAATCCCACTCGTTTCCCTCTTTGGGTTTGCTTTGTTTCGGGCTCTTTGACCACCACTTTTACAGCTGTAACCTGAGATGATTTGGAAGGTAACACTTCTACTGAACTTAGCCCCTTCTCCATGATCGTACATTAGGATCACCATCTTCTACTGGGAAGGAGCACACTTCCATTCAAAAATAAACTCTGGAGAGAAATCATCCTAAAACCAGATCAGATGTACACGTTAGACACCGATTTCAAGAGGTGAATGTCACACAAATAACCTCACAAAGAACTTTTGGGAGAGAGGTTTGAACCAAGGGGAACGCATCTCTCCAAAGCAAGGCTTCCAACTTCTGCCTCTTCCCTAGCCAGCAGCATTAATTAATGAGACCGAAAATAATCAAAGTTCATGTTGCAAGCTGAAAGCACTGCAACATAACTCGAACCTAATGATCTCGCCAGACACTGGAAGGAACTGTTAATGTAAGTTTTGCTTTCCATGGTGTCCTGTTTTCCAACAATATAACTAATTTCTCCACCCATCACATCTAACTAGCACACGAGTACCTATTTAAAACACCACACCTTTTCCTTTCTTTAGCAAGGAACACCTGTTTAAGACCCCATAAGGAACTCCTATTCTTCTACACTGTTTCATCCCATCTCCTTATAATTCCCCACTAATTTGCACCAGGAAAAGACAATAATAAATTAGCTTTTTTTTTTAATTACGAAGTATTTCTAAAGCAAAACCAAGTAAGCCTTAAACAGTCAAATAATGTTTATCTGGGTAAGTAGAGCCACTGTGATTTCTAGTGAACCACAGCTTGCTTAAGTCAAGCTCAAATAATTTAGTAACTACATCGGTTTTGATGGTTATCCCTAAGATGTTAAGGCAAATAATGTTTATAGAAAGCTAACGGAAATAATGTCAGTACTGTATCGCACACGAAACAAAAAAGTAGCAATGCAGAATGATGTATTTATCAGGAGTTGCCAAACAAACTCTCTGTATTTACTGCTGCTCGTATCCACAGCTTATTACATATTAATCCTGACACAAAAGCATTTGTCTAGTTCAGCAGGTAAAATAGAAACAGAGACATTCCACACACTGAATTACTAAAGGAAGTGAAAAGCACGTAGTGTTAATGCAGAAATGGAGAAAACCTCTGTAATACATTAGGAGAGTTTATATATTAAGCACCAGATGAATTTTAAGCTCCCTTCCAATCCAAACCATTCTCAGACTCTACGCCTCTATACTCCAGTGTAATGTCCACCACTCCTACCATCTCGAAAAGGACTCTGTAACACAAGAACACTGGAAGGTGAACAGAAGTGGGAAAATGAGATGTTTATTGCATGAGACTTAAACCACTGACTTTGCATATGCTGTATGCCTTACTCCAGCAATTAAATACCACTCCATTTAAACGGCCCAAACTATGCAAATGTTGTTTAGCAAGATTCAGCACTGCCACAGAACAAACCCAGTGGTTTGCCATAACTCTTCATAAGAAGAATCAGCACAGCTCTGGAGGAAATTATTTATTTACTATCACTTCTTAAATGCTAAACTTAGTAATCTTCATACATTACTAAATTTACTTATCAAAATTAAATACGAACTTACTGTTATAATTTTATTTGTCCTGACACAAAATGAAAGGCCTCTACAACACATAGGCTCTACAGAAAGAGTGTTTATGGATTACATCCAATTGTAATGGTCACTTGAAAAAGCTTCAGTGCTAGAATTAAAGTATTCATCATTGCATTTACTTTCGTTTTACCAATAACACTAAAGAGAGCCCCAGCAACCATTGCTCCTCTTTGCTGCACCTTGTTACACTCTACAGAAAGTCACTCCTGCAACAGGGGCACAGCACAGACTTGGGTAAAGAGACAGAGGAGCAAGTAACGAATTTAAACTCTCCCAGTAAAGAAATAGCGTGGTGGTAAGGGAAAGCAATAATGATGAGAAAACGGCTTTTGAAAATTAAGACGGAGATGTCACTTACAGACTTACTGACAGTGTAACTGCAGGCTGAAAATCCTAATTAGGCCTTTGCAGCTGGGTCTAAGGATGTGTTCATTTCTACAGAGAACATACAGGCAACCTATCTCTCTCGTTTGTTTCCATTTCTAACTCTTCCTCCGCACCAACTCAATTTTCTCAAACCCCTCCCATCTCCAACTGTTCAAGTCCTTTCACATTTCATTCACAAACCTGCCTCTTCCACTCGTTAAGCTCCCACCGGACCCAACTTTTCCCTTTCAAGCCTCCTCCAGGATTTATCAGTTCTCCCTACTGGCTGTCGTACTTCCACCGCTCCTGACTTCATTCCTCCTCGCTACACATTCCCTGTTCTCCACGCGTACAGCGGCAGAAACCTTGGAAGAACACACAACAGCGTGCCAGCCGGAGAACGGGAACCAAAAACAATTTCACCGAAACAGCCAATGCCCTGACCGCGCCGCAAAAGTAACTTCGACCGCTAGGAAAAACACAACCGCACGCGAGGGCGCGGCCGGGGCAGCCCCGCGGGCCCGGGGTGCCGCAGAGGAGCGGCCGGGAGCGCGGGGCGGGCAGGGCCCGCCGCTCCCCCGCCTCCCTCCCGAGCCCGGCGGCGCGCCGCTCCCGCCGCCCGGCCCGTGACGTCAGGCGGGGCAGCCCCCGCCGGCGCGGCCCCTGCCCGGCCCGCTCAGCGCCGCGGGCGGGACGCGCCGCGCCGGGGGAGGCGGGAGCGGCGGGTCGGGGCAGACCCCGCCACGGCGCCGCACTCACCCTGCACCGCCGCCATCCGGGACCGCCCGCCCGCCCGTTGCCTCGGTGAGCGCGAGGCGTCCCGCCCCCGCCCCGCGCCCGTTGGCCGGGCCGCGCCTGGCGGCCGGAAGTGGCGCCGGTGTTGATTGGCGTTCCGCGGGGCCAATGGCGCGGCGGGGCAGGGCGCTCCCCGGTCCGGTCCGGTCCGGTCCGGTTCGGTCGGGCACGGCGGTGCCGCTCCATCGGCGCCGGGCAGGGCCTCCTGGCGAAGCAGCACAACCCCACGGATGCCATCTGTGTGTCAGGGGGGTGGAGAGCGGCCTCCGTGCGCACCAGGGCAATATACATACATCTCTTATCAATACACGTATTTATCGTACCCATATGCGCACATCAAAGAATATGTAATGTAGATTTATATCTATGCAATATACATATATATCATATATATCACCCAATATGCAATGTACAAATATATAAATGTGTTACATACCTATTTATCATATCAATACACATATTTCTATCAATATGCATATAGAGTCAATATACATATATATCATCCAATATGCAATACATCTATATGTCAACATACAAGGTAGATATATATCATCAATATATACCATACAATATGCAATATACATATGTATCATATCACTATACATATATATAACACAGTATACCGTGTATAGCACAATACACAATATACACAAATATGGATATGCAGGATACATACACGTCTACACGTGTGACTCCTCATAGCTGCCCAAAACTAACCTTATTGATTAAAAACACATATTTCATAATAGACTTGCTAAGAAATTCTCACAACAGTCATATCTTTTACATCTTTCTGCTTCAGTGAGCATTGGACTATAGTGTTCTGCTAGAGGTACTAAGTTTTTATTAATTTCTGTCCACTTTGTTGTAGAGGTGACACATTGTTTCCTGAAGCTGCCTTCCCAGCATCAAGGACAGCTGTATATGAATCCCATTTCCATGATACTTTCTCTGATGGTCACTATTATCAGTCCTGGGAGCCAGCTATGTGTGTGTGAGACATTATCCCAGTCCACAATGTCCACTGTTTCCAAAGTGCCTCCACACTTCCAGCCCCTTGCTCCTCTTCTTTGTAGAACCATGAAATGAGTCCAGACGTCCTTACGGATTTACTTACATTGTAAATTTATTTCAGCTGACACCCCAAATTCTCATTTGCAAAGCTCAGCCTTTTAAAGTCGAAACTCTAAAGCTTTGATTAGATCAAGACAAGGCTGTTCTGCTTGCAGAATTCACGTGCTGTCTTGCTCAAGCTCCACCATGGGATGTGAAAGGATGCATATTAAACAAAAGATTATCCCGACCCCTCTAGATGAAGTAGATTTTAACTGCTCTGTTTTGTTTTCCTAGAAGTAAGCCCAGCATGTAGCTGTTACACTGGTTCCTGCAACAGTGGACAGTAACATTCATTCTCTGCCAACAACCTGACAGAAAATCGCCCGCTTCAGCCAAACAACAATTTTTCCAAATAAAATTTCTATGGTACGTCTCTGACAATGAATTCATTCACTACTAATAAAAGCTTTCTAAGTAAACAGTTTTAATAATAATACTAGAAAGCTGTACGAGGAATCTTGCAGTGTATCGATCCATTTCCTAGCAGGTGTTTTCTTCTCCATCAGAGAAAATCGCTGCCTCCTTGTCTAAGCCCTCGCACACTTTCTTGTTCCCTCCTCTCTGGAGCAGCTCCCCACGCAGAGCCCCAGGAGCATGGAGAGCCCCGGGCGGAGCATGGCCGAGCTGCCCCAGGAGCTGCGGTCCCCGACCCCGGGCTGTGCCCGTGGGCTGTGAGCGAGGTGGTGGCATCAGCTGCGATGTCCAAGGCTGTTGCCTGGCAGCCAGAGGCTGGGAATGTCAAAGCGAGGCCCGACCAGAGGGTCTGAGTGAGTGGCTACTCCGTCTCACTCTGCCTTTGCATTTGAAAATGAAGATAGAGATGCCATTTCAACACTAACTAGGAGCATAACTCCAGGCTGAGAATCCTAATTAGGCCTTTGCATATATTTGGGTCTCAGGATATATTTATTTCTACATATGGTTGACTCATCTCAGTAATTTCATAACACTTCCTCCTCATCAGGTCAATTTGGCCAAACCACTTCCATCTCAAAATATTATTCATGTCCATTTACATTTCATTTAGGAAACTGCTGCTTCCACCTTGTAAGATCACATTGGACCCATCCTTTCACTTTCAAACTTCTAGTATTTATCAGTTCCTCTTCCTGGCTGTCATGCTTTTATCAGTCCTGATCTTGACCCTCCTTGTCATACATTTTGCTGTTCTCCATCTGTATAGCTAATGAAACAGTAGAGGAGGAATACAAAGTAATGTGACGTCTGAAGAACATGAACAAAAAGGATTTAAGGACTTGGTGGTGCTGGTGTATGAGGGGCTGGATATGATGTGGCAATGTGCTCTGGCAGCCCAGAAGCCAGCCCTGTTCTGGGCTGTGTCCAAAGCCCTGTGGGCAGCAGGTGAGGGGGGATTCTGCCCCTCTGCCCCTCTCTGGTGTGACCCCACCTGCAGGGCTGTGTCCAGACCTGGGGTCCAGCACAGGAAGGACATGGAGCTGTTGGAGTGAGGCCAGAAGAGGCGTCCAGGATGATCAGAGGGATGGAGCAGCTTTCCTCGAGGAAAAACTGAGAGATTTCGGGTTGCTCGGGTGAGGGGTGACCTAACTGTGGCCTTCCAGTACCTGAAGGGAGCCACAGGAAAGATGGAGAGGGACTGTTCACAAGGGCTTGGAGTGACAGCACAAGGGAGAATGGCTTCAAACTGACAGAGAGCAGGTTCAGATTAGATATGAGGAGGAAGTTCCGAGCTGTGAGGGTGCTGAGGCCCTGGCACAGGTTGCCCAGAGAAGTTATGGACGCCCTATCCCTGGAAGCGTTCAAGGCCAGGTTGGATGGAGCTCTGAGCAACCTGGTCTCCTGGAAGGTGCCCAAAACCCTGACTGGACCGCAAAAACAACTCTGAATCCTAAGCAGGCGCCGGGAGAACAACAAACGCACGCGAGGGTCACGCCGAGGCATCAGGAGCCTCTGAGCCGCCCGAGGAACCCCGCAGGACGCGAAGCCCGGCAGGGAACGGCCACGGAGCGAGCGGAGCGCAGGGGCGGGCAGGGCCCGACGCTGCCATGTCCGTGTATCAGCGCTGCCGTGTCCGTGTGTCAGCACCACAGCGCGGCGGAGCTCGTTCCCAGGCGGGTTCCGGTCCCACAGCGAGCCCCGGCCCGGGCGGACCCCGGCCCGCCGCCTCCTCCCGCCGCCCGCCCCGTGACGTCACCCGGAGCGGCCCGTGACGTCACGCCGAGCGGCTGCGCGCGGCCGCCTCGCGGCGCTGCCCTCAGCGCCCTCAGGGGCTCGCCCGCCGGAGTTCCGTTTTCGAAGGGAATTTTGGCAAATTTCTGCAGCATTTGACTGTCGTAAATGGCAGTAGAATATTGGCTGTCGCATTTATGTATCAGCTGCTGCGTGTTGCTGTTGTCATGAGTGTTTTGATGTAGTACAATTTATAATTCCTTTCAGCTGTTCGTTAGTATAATATAATCTATCCATTTATAGATGCACCATATGACCTATATAAATGATAGCGTGAAAAACAGATATCATAAGCCTTAGCAATATATAAAAATGGAGACTATGCAATGTTAAAATGCTTTGATGTAACTAACTCAGAAAATAGTGTAAAACAATTATGTTGTTTCTCACATCTGTAAACTGGCCTCTCCAAGTGAGAACAGTGACAAAAACCAGAGCACCAGAGAAGAATTTTACCAGGGAGTGTGAAACAACAAGATAGAACCACAAGAAGAAATAAAATATATTGACCTAATATACAAGATGTTATGCAAACAAGTCAAAGGTTACAACCAAACAAAAAACATAAAAAACTAACAAAAATGCTTGAATAATGTATAAACTCATAAATATGTATGTACCCCCATGTAACAGTATATCAAGAACATTATTTTAAGTTGACTGTGTGTTCTTTGGCCAATTGCCAGTGCTGGATGTTGTTCCTTTATCCCTTATTAAACTTTTCTAAAAGTTCTAGAAAGATTTTATAAAAATTCTAGAAAGTGAACTTTGTTTTTCACACTTACTATAGGACTTCCTAAAAATCACCATTTCATTCACCAGCCAAAATACGTTTTGTAACAAATGATAACTAGTAACAGATATCTTACGCTTCTCGCCATCAGCAAGAGAAGTGCCATTTGCTTTTGTGTTTGTGGCGAGCACAGGTTATTTTGTGTATTAGTGGCAAGAACCAAACACAGAATCGTAGAACCGTAGACTGGTTTGGGTTGGATGGAGCCTTTAAAGAGCATCCAGTTCAAACCCCCCTGCTGTGCATAGGGACATCTGGAAACTAACATTTTCACCCCTAGATTTTATTCTATCTCCACCACATCCTAATCATCCTACATCGGATCTCCCCCAGGAATTCGGAAGGCTCCTTCCTGGCCTGCCTAATAGTCACAGAAACCCTTTCTATGGCTTTTTTCCCAATAAAAATATGCTTCCACTTTTGTATTACTGATTTCTGTTTTTTTTTTTTTTTTCAAAGACCAGCCTTACATTTTTTTAACAATGCAAAATATGTCAGGAACAAATGCAAGTCTTTTTCAACACAAGTTTCTGGCACATGAAACTATGTGGCTTTTGGAGAGCAGCTTTTGTCTTCCACATTACCAGGTGCTTCCTATTCTGTTGGACAAAACTACAAGGAAATAACATGCAACCCACAAACCCTCAGGAAATCTTTGGCCACCTTTCACAGATTTTAACCTGAGGTCCAAATCCCAGTTGCGAGTTGCCTCATTGCCTTTTTTAAATTTTTTTTTCCCCCTTTTGTTTTATTTAAAGCCCTTGTAATTCTTGACAGTGCTGCAGTGGAACAAGGAGATTCCTCAAAGTACTTTTTTTTGCATCTCAGATGGAAATAGGTACATTTGAGTGAAGACAGGATGATTTGAGGGAAAGGAGGGTGTTGTGGAAATATTGCAACGCATTTGCCTTCTCTCTGCAGCCCCTCTTCGATGTGCAGCATTGGCCACCCCCAAGGCAACTTTGGTTTGACCTTGTGCATTCACCTCTGTCCTGTGCAAGGTCCTGTGCACCCTCTGCCTCCCATTTTCCCTCTCTGTGTCCAGCTGTTACGTCTGTGGCTAAGAAAGAGGCAGCACAGGTGTCTGACTCTCAGCTACACACAGTTTGACTTGCATTGCCCGTCAAATCTCCTTGAAGTTTGCAATAGGTTTTAATTACAAAGGTAGGGCTGTCACACTGATAGACAATATCACAGAGCACTTCGTTCTTTAGCAGGGAAGCTAAAGCCTTGTCATTGTTTGGTCCTATACCATTTTCCAGAGCTGGATTTCAAACCCAAATGTCTGTTTTCACTTTTTTTTTGATGCCTTTACATACCTTGTCCTCTGCTGCTGGTGACAGTTTTCAAACTGGCCAAATATTTCTTGAGTTTTTTTCCTATTTTCTGGTCCTTACTTTCCTGTAGATTTGATTCTGTAATGTTGCTACTCCAATAAAAAGGTGATCTCATTCTGTAAACTGTTCCTCAGCATCCAGGTTTGAAGTGAAAGATTTTCTTAATTCCTTTTGCAAATATTCTAACTGTGTTTTAAAGCCTGTGGGGTTTTTTTTATTCTGTTTCTTCTTGATTATTTTAGATTTCTTCTTGCACTTTGTCTTTTGAGGCACACTTTACTGGTTTTACTTCCTAATAATATAAAGAGCTTATCTGCTCCTTTAATTTATTCTGGGTGAAAGTGGCTATTGAAGTTCTTAGACTTCAGTGAGGTTTCACAAAAGATGTTCTCAGCAAGAAATACCTGAACCTTTGGTTTGGGAGGTTTCAGTGCTTTTGGACACCTGCTAAGGACAAAGCTGATGGGAAAGGGCAGTAGAAGAGGAGAGGACTCACATCCCTTTTCTATAACTTTTAACCCTGGTGAGAGGGTTAACCAATCAATTAAACCAATCAGTTAAAGATAACTTTAATGTTTTAATGAAGGATTTGTCCGGAAAGTTGCCACGAGGAAAAGAGGGAAAAAAAAAAAAAAAAAAAAAAGCAAGTACATAGAAATACAGCCCTGTATGAACCATTCCAGCTTCAGTTAGGAGCTTTGCAACTCACTTCTACAGTCAACAGAAAAAGCAGCTGAATGCACCCGTAAATACAAACAGGAACTGTTGTCTGGATGATGGCATGCAAGAGGAGAATAGCAGCTGAAGGCTGGAATCAATCCACTCAAACACCACATCATCAATCCCCCCAAAAGACTGGCTGATCCTTGCAGGTAGCATAAAAAAGCCTGCAGTCTCCTCCAGGCATGCTTGTTGCTTCCTCTCCATGTGAAGAGGCCCCTTCTTTGACTTCCAGCCAGTAAAATAATGTTTTTTCCAGATAATGAGCTACTTCAGATGAAGAAAATACTCTAGCATCCTGGACCTGTCTATTTAGCATTCCACATACTCCCCGCTGCTCAACACCCACACGCGATTATTTCCAGCGCTCATTCCATTGCAGCTCAGAAAGCTCTAACTCGGTGTGATTGCGATCTGTCAGCCAGCTTTTCAGGGGGGCCAAATCACAAGACACGGGACTTTTGAGAAATGCAGCTTCAAAAATGTGTTCATCACTCGTTGCCAAAATAACCACAAGTAGTAAATCCCGGCAAGGTTTTGTCTTCATTCCTTGAAAAGTGAGTTAAATGTGTACTGGGTACATACTGGCCACTGCAGTAGGTAGAACAGTCATCTCCGAGTGACAGCTACAGGAAATCAGGAAGCCAAGACTTGCAGAAAAGTGGTTTCCAGAATCAGAGAACATTTTTCTTCATGCCTACGAAGTACGGTGAAGGTTTAAATATGACGATCTAAAAATACATATTTTGGCAAAACGGGTCACGTTGGCAACTAAGTAATTCCTGAACTAGGAATTACTCTAGGCTTTCTCCACAGGTTAGATCATCTCATTATTGTTATGGATTTTGACCTGCGTGGTTGCTCTCTGCAGCTCTCCATGGCTAATGATTCAGTCCAAACCGGAGCTGGTTTATTGTACCCAGGGTATGATTTCAGTAGCTTAGCCTTCGCAGCATCCTTTTTCAAGGATCTTCAAATTCTGTGATACTGATCCCATTGCAACAGAGAGATTTCAGGGTTCCTAAGTGTACTATGATTTAAGAATAATTAGCAGAATCATTCTCTAACTGGGGAAGTTCTGATCTTCAAGATACAAAATGAGGAGAAAAAAAAATATCTGTTCTCATCCCTCAGACAAATGAGCTCTATCAGCAAATTCATATTTTGGTGAAGTTGAGATCAGTACAAAAATCAGTGCAGGTTTATCTTAGGACAAATTTAAACTATATCTTAATACACAACTAAATTGATTACTGTTACCCTTTTTCTGTATTTTGTACCTTCTGTCTTTCAAAAAATGTAACTCACAGAAAAACAAAGCAGTTATTCTGTGATCAAATCATCTTTGTTTACCAAGGCAACTTACTTTGCTATCAAAGGTGAATTTTGGGCCTCTTAAGAAAAGCAGATAACTTAAGTGATAGATTCATATTCCTTTTAAGAGTGGTCTGCTACACCTGTTTTGATTTTACTACAGGAGTGTTGCAGTAGCTGTATGGCCACCGCCCCGTGAAGCATTTCTACTCCTCTGCAGAGGGCATAAAAAGCACAGGAATGAGATGTTGGAGTGTTCACTTGGGATGTTCACTCAAGTGCCCAGTCTCCTCTTCTGGTTTGAGGGGATCATCCATCCATGAGACAGCTGAGTTTCTGTGGAGCATAAAGGTTGTGGCTTTTATTTCATTAAAATAAAGGAAAATTAATACCCTGCTGACAAAACAGTTATTTTGCAAAGTTGAGCACTTGGACACCAAAATATCGAATAATGAAGACTGCTTCCCTTAACACAGTATTTTCTTGCCAGGTTAGAGCTTAAAGAAAAGCATCTGTTCAGGTAACTGCAACAAATTCCAGAGCTTATTTCACATTTACTCTGCTCGATTTTCTCTCTGATGTGGTTTTGGTTCCTAGGCACTTGTATTTCGTTTCCTCATAGGGAGCTCTAAAATTCACCAAACAAGAAATACATGGGGGGGCGGGGGGGGGGGGGGGGGGAAGTCTCTCTTCTGCTTGGTTCAAGAATTGCAGACCCTCTTTCCCCCCTCCAACTGCAAGGACACCCTTAAACTCTCTGCCATCCCCAGAGGCATCGCTCATCACTGCACATCTTCTCAGGCTCTCTCCCTGCTGACGCTCCTCAGTCTCTAGAACTGCTCAGCAGAAGTAACTTCTGCTGAGGAAAAGGACCAGCCTGTCCCTCCAAAGCCCAAGGCATCCATTCTTGGGCCAGCTCATGTACCTACTCCCTCTTTGAGTGCCCAGGCATTGACCTAAGGGGAAAAGCAGACACGGGGCACTGAGGAAGGGAAGCAGCTTATGCTTGAGAGTCTTGCATTCCACAGAATTGATTTCATCTCTTAATCACCTGTAGCAATCACAGCCACCCTAAACCATTCCTTTGCTATTCCCAGGCCCTCTGGTAACTTCTATTAACATGCATTTTTCATGGACAGCCTGCCAGCCCCTTTGGGCAGCGGTTCAGCCACACACGTTGCTGACTGCCCTGGGCAGTTTTTCTGTTCACGCTTACAATGCCCATCCTTGATCCCGCTGTCAGAAGTCACTACAAACCCCATCTGCCTCAGCTGTCCTTTCCCCCCTTCCTTGCCCCAGAAATACAAAAGGAGGAAGGTCTAAGTGCACTGGGCAGGATTTCAATGCAAAGCCAAGAGGTTTGTGCAGTGCCAAGGAGCTCATGGGACGCAGTCCAGGAGCATTTGCCCATGAAATTGCGGCAACCAGCCGGGGGACCGGGTGTCTGTGAGGATGGGAGAGGAGCGAGGTTTGCCAGTTTAAATGTTGTTTAAAACTCAGTGCTGCATGGCTGAAATACAGAGCTGGAACAGTTCTGAGTAGGGATTACTCCCATGTTAGTGCTGAGAGGGATAGAAAGTAGTAATGACCTTAGGTGACGTTCATCTAGACCGGGTCCAGAATCCAGACAAAAATACTCCCATTTATAATGCTGTATGTTAAGGACAGAAAACTTCAGAACAGACCTTTCTGCCACTTTGTCTTGCTTCTTACAGGAATGCAGTAACATAGCCCTCCACATGAAAAGGTCCATTTTTACACTAAGAAATTACAGTTCTTTAAACTATCCCAGGAATTAATAAAATTGCTGTGCCATCAGAAGTACCAGTGTTGTTTTCCTAATCACAGCTACAAAACTTGACTAAGGCATTTAACGTATTTAAGGTAAATGCAAAGCAAACTAAGTACTCTAGTACTTTTAAATATAGATCATATATAACGTAAGTTTCTAAGACTTTCTTTAGAAAACCCACAGTATTTTGGTTGTTTGCTTTGTTTGCTAAAAAAGTATGTGATGGCACAACTTACTGTTATTTTTGGATACTATCAAAATATGAAAAGAACAAAAAGCCAGCTTGCTATTAATTGGAAATAATACATTTAATTTTTAGACAGAAGGAATGATTGAAAACACACATGGTTCTTCATCTCTTGTTGTCTGATCTTACTCAGTTTTTAAATAAATCAAAGCCTCTTGTGATTTCCACTTTTAATATTAGAGCTTTAAAGGCCTGGCTTACATTCAATATGAGCTTTGCTAGCTGCCAATTTGGAGACAAATTACTTTATAACAGACCTCCATAAGTTGCTAGAAAAATTATTTGTCTCACTTTTAACAGTCCCAGTTTTTAATATGTTATTTTACTTCACTGCCTTCACTTTTGCAGGTTACATGACGCCTAGTGAAAGTAAAAAGTAAAATCATATTTTAAAGTTGAGAGGTTGGAACTTCTAGATCCTATTTCCAAGTTTAAAAGAACGAGATGGTCAAAACAATCATTTATTTTGTTTACACCAAGGGATGTGGATTGCAGGGAATTCTAGATTCTTACCAGATTTTCAAGATATGCTTCTGCTGTTGACACAGAAAGCATGTCAGATTTTGCTCACATTGATCTGGAATCATGAGGATTAGATGATGGGATTTGAATTACTAATTAGCAATTCAAACTTTTTTTTAAAGGGGAGAAGGGAAAAGATGTTTTAGAGCTAATAATTTTCTAAACAAACAAAATTTCCATCTAAGATGGATGCTAGGACAGATCCTGAAGTTCTCCAGTTCTTCCCAACCAAGATGCCCCCTCAGCACTCGGTAACTTGAGAACAAAACCATCAACAAAAATATTTGATTACATAAAATGATCATACATTAAGCATGTACAGGAATACATGTTACCATAGAACAAAATAATTATTTCAACCAATAATTAAAATCACTGTGAAGTCTGCCTTCATCTTTCCATGCATTTTGTCTTGCTATGACATCCAAGTAGAGGCCAGGTTTCCTAAAAGGATAAAGTAGCCGGCATACACCCATGTGAAGACAGAACATAATTAATACAATCTAATTTCAATTAGAAGTCCTCACAATTCGTGACTTTTTAATTTTAACAACCAGAGTTTTCAAATGAAAAATTCCAGCAAAGTTCGTGTCAAGGACACAGGGGTTGCAGGAGTACAGAAGTTCTGGTGGAGAGCTTTGTACCAGTGAGTAACTCAGCACATCTGGGCAATCTGCAGGAGCAGAGATCCACCAGTTCCACAACAATTCCCAGTTATAAAAGCGCCAAGCTGGAAAGAAAAGCACCGGTAACACACAAGTGTTTGGTAGAACTCGGCAGAGCCAGTGCAGTTTGTGGCTGCCTTTCATTCCCCAACGAATTTGTTTTCCATACAAATTACTAAACAAAGTTATGGGAGATTCTCTATGGGCCTGGTATTAAAACAAAGTAACTCTGAAGATGTTCAAATGTTTATGGAGAGTAATTACATTTAGAACACTCAAGGTCTGCAAGTATTCCACAGGCACATCATTGCAAAGCACTTCTTCAAAATCTATCTGCACCTGTTTTTTGTATATTATGTTCCTTAATACCTGTGGCTGTTTTGGTCACTCTACAGCCTTCCATGCTCTCATCCAGCTCTCTTATCTCCTTTTCATATTGAGATAAATTTACTTTATTTAAACACTGGTTTTCTGGTTATCTATCATTTTAACCTCTGTTTTCATAGAAGTCTTTGTTTAGATTAGTAGAACATCTTAGAAATTAAAAATTATGCCTTTAAAATGGAAAATTACCTTTCAGCTCCTTGTTTCTCAAGTTTTCAGCCTTTTTTGTAAAGCCATGTTGTTTTCCATTATACCTGATAAGAGCAAACATTTTAAAAAATTCTAACACCCCAAACCACACCAAACCTTAAGACAAATCAGTGGCCACACTCTAGGGAAGAGTGATCATTTTCTACTTACTGTATTCTCCCTGCACCTTTGATACCTTCATCACCAACACCAACATGGCCAAACAACATGGTTTCTAAAACTGCACCATTTACAGCTCCCTTTGATTTTTTCCTTTCCCCCTCTCCTCACTTTTTTTTTTTTTTTAATGCTGGAAGACTTTGTATAAGTATCATATTCATGGAAATGTAGTAACAATAGCAAAAAAGTTTATTTTGATGTAATTTAATTTAGGCGTGAGAGAAAAGAACACAGCTAGTACCCAAAGTTCTTTTGGGCCAATTTAAACTATTTATTTCCATAGTATGTTAAGGAAACACTTCTAAATGACAATATTTCCGGTAACTAATTGTATAACCTTCAAGTATTTAAAAGAGAAGTTAATACAGCATTTATGCAATTTTTTTTTAAATCTACAAAACACTTGCATACAAAATTTCTTCCATTTGTAGTTATATTATTACTTTCTTTATCAAGACTTCTGTGGAATAAAAAACTTTAAAACCACTTAGTTTCAGCAGTAAATCTCTGCAGAATTGTTTTTATTATTTATAAATAAAACCATAATTAGGATTTTTGTAGGCATCTTCAGCACATCTATTATTTTTAACAGATGACAAGATAGAAAAGAAACTACTCCAAAACCATCATTTCCTTACATATGTGCAAAACAGTATTTGCTGTGGCAAAAGAAAAGAGCAATAATTCTCTGAACACTTCAAAATTCTCCAACGTAGTTAAATGACTTTTCAGGACATTTTAGGTGGACAGGAATTGGAGCAGGCTGCAGTAACATTAACAGGAATCTCCAGTTAGAAGGGCTGGGACTAAAGTAAAGTCTGAGTAAGAACAAAGTACAATTATTTGAATTTCTGCTTTTTCCGTGCCTGAAACTCTTCGGTTTTATTTTTGACAGACTTTATTAGCATTGACAGGGCAGGATCTATGGCTTTCTTGGCAACCTCTCCTTTCTTTGCCATCCTGTTCTCCTGGCCCTTGTTTGCCTCCTTAAGATCTTGCTCCTTTTCTTCTCTTCGGCGAGCTTTCTCTTCCAGGATCTTTTCCACTGCTTTTGTCTTCTTGAAATTTGGATCTGAAGGATCCAAATTAAACAGGGGAGAAGTAAACATGGCCTGGAATCTTGTATCAGCAACATTTACCTGAAGGGAGAAAAGACACATTTATTTTAGGCAAACTTCTCCCATGAGAGGAAAGCTTTTAAGCCCAATAAAACATGAGCTGCTTCAGAAATCACAGTTCATGAGATTCCTGGAACTGCTCCAGTCACAAAGTCAACAAGTACACAATTACCTGGAAGTCATCTTCTAGTAATTCTTTCCTTTTCATAAGAAGTTTCTTTTTCCTCTTGCTCAAATTCTGTTGTTCTACAATCTTTTTATAATTAAAATGTTTTCTGCTGTCATCCTCATCATCCATCATCAGTAGGGCCATTTCAGCCTGTTACAAAATAAGAAAGTCCATGAACACAATGAAAGTCTTCTGTGAAAAAATTCAGCATCTCATTACTAAAGCCTGTATGAGTCTACATTTATTTAAACAAGTTGAAACAGGGTCATCAGAGCAGTATTATTTCATCCATAAAAACATTATTTTAACATTTTGAGGTGTAGTATTAGTACAAATTGATTTCCTTCTTACTAGATATAAAATAAATGCAAATACCCACATTCAATTTTCAAACACTAACAATCTCACCTGAAAATTGTACACCACAGCTTAGAAGTAACTAATGGATACAATTTAATACTGGTATTCATACAGCAAAATAAAAACTAACTTATCTGCATTTAAGTAATTTCTTTAGCTAACTTGTTCTGAGACGGAAATGAAAAGAAAACACAAAATAGCAAATAACTCAATCTTCAAGGACAAAAATGTCCAGGACAAGGTTTGAACTCACAAATGTTTCATACAGTACTGACGTTAAAAAAATAAAAACCTGGCACTGCCCAACGCACAAACTTCTTGGTAGTTTTTGTTCCAAAAGCTCTCACTATTAAAATTGTAGAGTTTTATTCTACTGCCATCCTATGAAATTCTGCAGACCCACTCATAAACACATACCAAAAACTTGCAGAATTCATGCAGTGCAACATTTTTACATCACTTTACCTTCTGTTTTTCAACTTCATCTTCATCTTCTGAGGCACTTTCCACAGATTCTGGCTTCTTCTTTAAACCTAAGTGCAAATACAGGGCATGAACACATTGATCCAAGCTTAAGCATGAGGGCACAATTTACCTATAGCTAGAACTTATGAGTACATCTCATTTTCTTGCAGTCAGTATTTAAATATCAGGTGTGAGAAAAGGCTGCAAAGTTAAGAAAACCCAAGGAGACTTAAAGCAATAAAAATAGTTGAATAAACTGGATGGTTGCTCAGTTTAAGGAGGTAGCACCATTCAAATGGCATAAATAAGTTAAACCCATGGTTTTACAGTATTTTTCAGAGAAGTACCACAATAGTGCAGGCAAAGCCATGACATCACACCACTCCCAGGGTGTTTTCTAATGGAAATCAGAGGATGATTGACTCTGCTCAGACTGAATATTGTTCTGAGGAAGCTCTCCTATTCCCTTAGCATCAGAGACACAGTGCTGATTAGACAGACATAATGAACAGGAACAGCATAAAGCATTAGTCAAACCTAACATCTAATGAAAACAGACCTGTTTATAAATCCTACTAAATCAGATTCTTCTCTTTGGAATGCCTGTACATCTTGATCAAGAAAAAGCAGGAAAAGCAGAAGGTTTCCTGACCTGAACCACACACTCTGACCTTTGAGCTTGGAATGACATTCCCAGGCAATTTACTGCAGTCCACTGGGGGTACTCTTCAGGAAGATATTTGGCTTCATTTTGTTGAGACAGGTTTGTACTCAGATTGGAAATACAGACATGCCAGACACATGTCAAGTTATATCACTAAGGATACTCTGGAAGAGGATGTATTTCTTGAGGAAGGCTTTTTCCTGCCTTGACTATTCCCTTGACTATTTCTACATGGATTCCAAACTGGAAGTGGATTTCCAGAAGAAACAAACCACTACCATGAAAAAATAAACTACCCTCATGCACAGTGACATCAGGTCAAATACTATTGATTTAGTAGTTCCAGAAAATGTGCAGGAAAATCAGATTCAGATATGATATTGTTACCTAAACTACACGATTTAAGTTAATTTGTAGAAGGGAGAAATAAATGTTTTCTGTAGGACTTCAACAACTATGGAATCTTTTCTGTCTTTCAGAAGTGGCTAAACTACAGAAAAGGAGCACAGAGATACAATTGGAGACAATTAGATGAGCAGTTAGAGCAGTAAATTTCTTTTTTTTCCACACATTTCCCAAAGGAAAGTCATTCAAGTCACCTTCCCTCCTCTTTCACTCTATGGGGAATCACAGAAGTGATCCTTATGGCTTCAGAGTTTTCTGTGGCTGCAGATGGGGCTGAACAAGGAGTCGGTATCAAACTGAGCTCTTCTCCATGAAAATAAATAAACTAGTAAACCCTTTATGCCTTACTTTGACACTAGGCAGCTAATAAAACCAACTTGGGACCAAAAATCACCCTTGGGACTCAAACATTTCTATCATACCGTCCCACCTACGGCAGAAGATACGTCAGTGTGACGCAGAACTAATTGGTAGCTGCCGGCAGCCAGTACAAAAAGTGTCCAGTTTCTGCTGGAATCCCCACTCAAGCTGCCATTTGACTCTTTCTCAGCTCAAGAATTTTGTTTGCAACGTTAACTTTGCGCACCAACAACTTTCCAGCTGACAGCAAAAGCTTATCTTAACTTTGAGACTTCAGGCACAGAAACTGACCTCAAATCGAAAACTCCTCTCACAAGAACTCTGCCTTAGTCAGAAACTTGAGTCAGTCTCAAAAAGCCTTACAAAGACACGCAGTAAATGAATCTTTTCATCTACTTTATCTTTCAAGTACAGGTTCTACAACTATACTCTGATTTTGTTGTTAAGCTCTTAGGTCCTTGCGCTTGTACTGCTCCCTTCTGGCTTTAAAAAGCCATCAATGCCTACCAACGTCCTAAATTAGATCATGAGAAGGCATCCAATGGTTTGGGGCTAACAGGAGTTACAATAATGTGTGAAGAATTCCTCACAGGTTCAACAGAAACTATGTTTAATAGTCTAATGTGTTCTGAAACTGTTCGGTGATCTCCAAAAGCAGGACCTTGCTCTCATGTTAATAAGCAATTACATTATTTAGCTAATAATTTTTCAGCAGTTTAGGTTACAAGAGTAGTTCTGTCTCCCTCTTTTAAGACCCCACAGAAGCTGATGCAGTGACAGTGAAACTGCCCAAGTCAAACCCAAGTCTTCCAAGGCTTTTTCAAACAGTATGGGCATCAGTGCAAAATGAAAGTGACAATTGTTATTTTTTTTCTTGACAATATGAAGCTTCTAGAATGCATCAAGGCTCGTGTATCGGCAGCATCTGACATTTTAGCCTGTGGGACTATTAAAAAGTCACATGAAAACTGTGCAAAGCAAGTACTACCATGAACCCCACACAGACAGCTTTTGGGCACAGCAGGCACAAAGAGTTTGTTCCACCTTGTCTCTCCCTAGGTGAAGCACCCGCAGTGTAAGAATCACTGCCTCCTTATCAGGAACAGTTATCTGAACAAAGACATACCTGAGGAACATACGCTTTGGAAGACTTCCCACAAATTCCAGTTTTCCTTTCACAGCACTCAGAGTTTTTAGGCCCTTGGTCTAGCAGCTCCTTATGTTCTTGTTTCCCTTCAATTGCCTCAGCTTGACAGAAACCAAGCTACACAAGAGCCATGCATGTTACAGCCAGCAAATGAATCCAGCACTACTGCATCCTCAGTTTCTGCATTGGTCCACAGGAGTCTGCAAATAAACTCTGTCATATGCTCTTTCAGCATAATTTAAATAATCTGACAGCCAATTTAAGGGTGAAATTTCAATCTTGCAGGGGAATTTTGGAAGGCTTGTGAAAAATGACGGTTATTTAAGTCGCCTGTACCCTAAATACAAAGTTGGCAGAATTACAGCCAAGTTCAGAGATGACTGTAATCCATTCTCCCTCTCTGGATAAGTTGTGCTTAAAAGCAACCCCAGCTGTGAGACAGAGGCTGTTCTGGGTGAACTTGGTGAAAGCCAAAGTTGTGCTGTGTAATTACCATTAAAATGTAAACTGGCTCGTAGCCAGCCACTGAACTGTCCCTTTAGAACTTCTCCAGGGCTAACCACGTTCTGGTCTTCTCCTGTATCTCAGTAATTAGCAGCAATCTTGAAGACAAAAGCTTCACTTTCTTAACCTTTATGTGTATTCAACTATCCCCAAAGACTCCACAAACATTAAAGTCTATTCTCCATGTTATGGACAAGGTTTAAAAAGGTGCAGATAAGCTCATTCTCTGCCAGCCCGTTTAGGACACAACTTCTCACATAATGCAGAAGAAACCATTTTTTTCAGAGATTTCACAGAGAACAGCACACATCATATGGGAGTAGCCTAGGTATTTCTTGCTATTAAAGAAAAATTAAACAATTTGGTGCAAGGAATGCTTATCTCTACAACGAGTTACTTTAACCTATACACGAGCCACGCAGAAGGCATGGCAGAAAACAGCACTACGTGACACTTTGGACTGTGGTGGTTTCTTCTAAAACATGGACAGGACTCACACTCCTCTTCTGTATTTCAGATTATTAAGCACAAAACCATCCAGATTTTGGAGTTTAGTGATTTATTTTATCCTAGGATACATTTTAACATTCAGGACAGAAGCTTGTGCTGCCAAGTATAAAAGTAACTTACCCTTTTTAAATGGAACTTGGATCTACATCTCTATGCTCAAAAAACCCCCAACCAAATAACAGATTGGCAGTATTAGTAAATCTGTTGCTATCTTCTTTATGCTTTTCTTCTTTTGTTTTTATGTCATTTTTCTTCTTTTAATATACAATAATATGAGCCACCCTTAGGATCTGGCTCCCAGAAGTATGGAACATCAGAAACTTACCTTTATTGATTTTACTCAGCAAAATCACTCAAAATAAATTTGCTGCTACCATGGCAAAAGCTAATTTAAACATCAGAATAAAAAGCTTGTGAAAAAGGTATCCTAGAAATCTAAACCGGGTAAGTTATTTTCTAAAATACTACATTTTACTATTGGGGTTTCTAAGCAGCCAAGAGTACTCCAGTAAAAACGTGCATCAGACTAAGAGGAAAGTGGTTTCTTCTCAAAGACAACTTCTTTTATGATGCAAAAACATTTGATGTTTTTGTAATTGACCCAAGCTTCAAAGGGACACACACATATATATATATAAAGACTTCAAAAGCGATGGAGTTCTTTTCTCTGGAATACTTTGGGGAGCAGCTCGTTTTTAACAGCCATCCCCAGAAACTGGATAACTAATGGTCTCTGGTGAAAGCCAAGGGAGTATTCCCTACCATTCCATCTATTATATAATATCCATAATTTTACAGGAACAGCAATGTTAGGCAAATGACATCTACTTCATTTAATTCTGAACATTCTATCTCTGTGTTTAGTCCAGCCTGACTTTGTTTTGAAAACTCAGTATTTAACAAAAGGGCAGTTTTACTCTAGAAGCTGTCTGTCTTGACTGACCTGTTTTCTCAAATTCTTCAGCAAAATAGGGGTCATTGAGATCAACATCAGGTGGAAGCTCATCTTCACTCTCTTCTCTCTCAGCAGCAGCCTGTAACAAAGCACAAACATTATTTCAATCAACATGTAACTACTATTTAAGCTTCACTGGAATGAGATGTTCTGTTAGAAGCTAGGAAGATGAAAAGTGAAACACTGTACATGGAACATCAAAAAGCAAGAGCACACTAATAATTGATAGTACAGACAAATCAACAATTTCAACCCTCTTCCATACATTTTGATGGGGCATATCCCCAGACTGTGATGTATCAGACAACCATTCCAACAAATTACAGGATCAGAACTGTTAATGTCCTTACTTTATGTTCCACAAAAGCTATGCTTAGGGACAAACTTAGTAAGAAAGTTCATTCTGTGCTGCAAATTTCAAAAAGCTGGAGTTTAGATTTAAAAGAACAAATTATCTTACTGGCAGTAGTGTGTCATACTCCTTGCTCCCTGACTTAACTTATCAAAGTGGACAAGAATGTTATGCTAGACAAAGCTGCTCTGCTGCAGACCCGTGCTGCTTATTCCATTTTGAGCACTTACCAGCTTAAAGAAGTTACTCATCAAGTGCCAGTTACAACTAAGTGACATGCACAGAGTAACTCAAGGTGTAGAGTTACTCTTTGAAGTGTAATTCAGCAATGTGAGTTACACTGGGAGTAACTTAAGACTTCAGAGAACCTAGATTCTGCATGCCACATGCCTTTTTTTGTTTGTTTGTGTGTTTGTTTAGTTTTGTTTTGTTTTCTTTTTCCCTCTTGCAACTTGAAATTTGAATAGTACTTTGCAACTATTAATTCTTTGCTATTGCAGCTTTGGGAAACAAGCCTTTATTATTTTAGCCCCAAAATTTCCAAACCTACAATTATCACTGTCATAACAACTTAGAATTGATAGGCACACAGCAGCCAAAAGACTGCTTCTAATGCAAATTAAAGCAAATTATTGTTATTATGATTAATTTATCTTTACAGCAGCACACATAGATAGAAGATGTTTTGTGTAAGCATATGTATGGTCAGCAGTGTGCTGAACATCCTTTTGCTCTGTAGGTTTGATGAAGCACTCTCAGTACTTCCAGGTGAGTGACCATTGCATATATTCTAACCTTAAAATAGCACTGGCAGCTGGACAATTTATTTTGTTTATCTGAAAAAGAAACATTAACAACAAAATAAGAAAACAAACAAACAACAACTCCCCCTCAAATGGCCAATATAAACATTACCTTTCTCTTTTTCTTAAGGATTCTTTTTTCTTTCTTCTTCTCTAGATATTTTTGCCATGGAGTCAGGTTATCCTTTCCTTCCAACCTGTTTTTGACCATTTCTTCAGCAGTTTCTTTGAGACCTAGAAAAAAAGCCATAGTAAATTTAAAAAATGTGATGAATCTGAGTTTTTTTTAATCAACTGCTTTCTCCTTTGTAAAAGAACTATCTAGCTTTTCTTCAACAAGTCTGTGGAAACAGCACAAATATTGCTTAAAACCCCATCTTTACAAAGAAGATCGCTTTACAGGATGTGTTTTTCCAAATAAAACATTCCTTTGGTAAAAACTGTACAAGAGTCAGAAGAAGAGTTTGCTATGTGATGTGTGATTCCCAACACTCCTGCTGTTCCTTAGAAAGGTCTCTTCTCCAGACATTCAACTGTGCAGTCTACAGATGCCAGAATGAGTGACACTGATGCCTTGGGAAGGCTGACTGGAGACTGGATAGAGATAAGAGAATAAAGTAGGTATTTATTAAAAGACCTTTAAGGATACACCTTGGGCAGGACAAGAGCCTGACCAGGGCTACACCCAAGGTGGATCCAAAATGGTCGCAGAATGGACAACCGGTCACCAGGTCTCACACTTTTATAAGTCTTGGTCCATTTGCATATTGGGGTTTAATTGTCCAATTACAGCTTCAGATTACAAAGTCCCATCCTTGTTTTCTCTCTTCAGCCTGTTGTTGTTCGTGCTTTTGGGCCTGAAAACTTTTAACAGTTGTCCTTGGTCTCCAGCAGGAAGAGGATTTGTTTTGTCTCCCTACTCTGTGAAGAGAGCTGGCTAACACTCCATATGAGGCTCAGGACTGCACCCCTGGCCAGCACAGAGTCTGGAAAACACAGAAACTGAAACTTAGGCATCAACACAATAAAACCAACAGACATACACAGAGCCCTTATGTTTCATGTACCACACTATGATTAGTTAAGATTCTGAATTAATTTAGATTCTGAATTGCTGAAGCTTTGCCTCTGTGACGATACTTTGACAATGCTGCAGGATCTCTGCTGACCACTTGTATTTTTTGTTCTAGAAAAGTAAACCCCATACAAGTGCAACGGGACCAGACAGTTAAGTTTGGATGTGTGAATTAGGTTTACATTGAATTCCACAATTTAGCACAGACATCCACAGTTTCTATGCCCAGCACCTGCACCTGCACAGACAAGTGTGTCCTAACATTTAAACTTTTTGTAAACAGAACAGAGTGAAGTTTTCTATCAACATGCATCATTAGAGTATTCAATGATGTAAGAACATCACCTTAAAAATAAATCCGTTAAATAACTGAGGCATTCCCATTTTACATGTAGAATACTTAAATCCAGAGTATACACTTCATTTAAAAGCAGTCTTCTGATTCTGGTAAAAAAAATCCACACACTTTTCTAAAGTTCATTGCATCACAGAGCATTTGGATGTTACGAGGATGAAAACTGATTTCTGATGTACCTTATAAACTTTCAGCCCACTCTTCACAAGATGGGCACTTGCAAAAACAAAATTTCATGATCGAAGGAGATTAAGTGACTTGCCTTGCAATGCACTGGAGCACAATTCAGTGGAAGAAACAGAATCCACTTCCCTGGTAGGAGGTAACAGCCTGGGCAACGAAGTCTTTTTCTCCTACCTGCAATTCCTTGCTTCATTCCTCCACACTTTTTTTTTAAACTTCTGGAACACATCAGTCAGATATCCTACAGGTAACACCGTCTCCCATGAAGTAACTGAATTATCGTGGGAGTTTGTAGGAATCCTCTTTCTGCTTTGCCCTCCAAGCCTGACATTTGTTACCTCTTCCCCAGTCCTGCTTCTAGTGGTCTCTCCTCAGCATTCTCTTCTGCCACCCCAGTCCAGCCCTGACCTGACCATGTCCAACTCTCCCACCCCTCATTCCAGTCTTATTGCTTAGAAATCATCCTCAGACCGCTCCAGATGTCTCAGACTAGATCCCATTCTTTCTCCCAGATTTCTCAGTTGCCAGATCCCCACTCCTCATCATTCCTTCCAGCTCCCCTCAGTATGGAGGAGCTGAAAACAGTGATCATGATGGAAGAAACGGGGCAGCTTTCATGGACAGTTCTAGCCCACCCCAGAAGAGCAGGCAGAAGATTTTTCTGAAAAACTGCAAACACCAATCCCTGGCTTTGTGCTCCTGGATACTCCAAAAATAATTTCCAAGGCTGGGGAGCTGGTTACAACTTGTCTGAAAGACGAAGTGTGGACAAGATCTAAAATCATATTAAACCATAGAATCGTAGGAGGAAAAGAGTGGAGCGAAAACAAGATAAAGGATCCTTCTACTACTCTGGAAAGGTGCCAGAATGAACAGTAAAGTGGCAAACTCTTACAGCCACAAAACCTGGGTACTTAACCAGCAAACAAATCAGAGCCACGATAAAGGAAGGGTTTTGCATAGATTCCCTGAAAACACGCCATTAAGAAACTCTCATGCAACAACAACAAATATTTAGTTATCTTCAAAGTCCATGAAAGCAGAGTCATTAGCTTCCTTGAAATTGAACCACTATAACTTTGGCTACTTTGTAGTACTTTCATGGGAAAAAGAAAAAAAAAAAATACTGGTCAGGTAACAACCTTGCAGATTCTCTTTGAAGATAGTAAATAGAGAATTAAAAAAAAAACGTATGTCACATCTCCAGCAAAAGAGAGACCCAAAATCTGAAAGGAAGTTACAATATTTCTGATTTATTTGCCTGGAAAATGGAATCATTTGATCCATCTGGCACTGAAGAACTTGGAGAAAAATCCAGCCCTTTCTTGTGGTATTTGGCAGACTCATGAAAGGCATTACAGTTTCTCCACAGATTAGAATGGCTTAGAAACTACTGTCCAGACCACTTCCCGAGAATAAGAGTGTATTTAAGTGGTCAAAAGGATTTTGATTGCAGAAGGGGAAAGGAATTGTCTACTTTAGGTAGAAATATTAGCTGGCCATAGAAAGGTCTAATTTATATACCCTTATTGATACTGTTTTTTGGGTTTTTTTAGAATTAATGGATCACAATAGTTTTATTTAATCTTCACAAACGTGGACAAGGAAAGAGAGGAAAAAGTTCATCTATAATAGCATGCAGCAAAATCATACTTCAGCTAAAGGATGAAAAGTGTAAATACTACAGCAAACCTAAACACACTGCTGTTCACACTGGTGGGACAGCAAGGGATGGGTGCAGGCCAGAATTTTAACCTCATCAAGAAATGCAGTTGTGGTCTTCTCTCTTTTCACTTTCTAAGGGGACCTTTGAGAGCTGGATAAGGATTCATCGTAATTGTTGTTTAAATCAGATATGATTAAGAAAACAGATGGATGCTTAAATATAACACTGATTTTGTGCCTAGAAGAAACAGACCAAAGGGAGTTGGAACTACATCTATTTTATTTTTGCTGGCACTGTGGTTTATTTAAAACTATCATGATTCAAGAATAACTGAATCATTGACAAAGTATGCTTTCTATAACCATGTGTAAATAACTCTGCCAAAACTCAAAATTTTGAATTAATTCAAATATCTGCCTTTCAACTGAACAACTTCCTAGATTTGTTGTAACTCTTCCATGCATTAAACATTTGGGCAGGAAAAAAGATTTTGCAGTAAGTCAAGCACGTTAAGGCAGAACTTGATAATAAAAATATTTCAGCAGACGTAAACTAGTTCTGAAAAAAAATTAAGGAGTCTTCAGAGATTATAACAGAAACTATTTTTGAATGCCCAGAATGCTCCAAGTGAACATAAATGCTTTTGAAATTTAAAAGATCCCATTTGTTCAAGAAAAAATAACATAAGGAAGCACAGCCTCGAGCGTGTAGAAACTGCCAGAGCCATAAACTACTGTTCAGTGTGTGCTGCCCATGCTCCACCATATCAAAAACATATATAAAAGAGCATTCCCTTCAGGTGTGCAGGACCTCTTCTCCAAATGCTGGCTGAATTTTTGACTCAAAAGCAAACTTAAGACACCCATTTTCACTCTTATGACTCGTGTTTTTGACAAAACCACATTGCAGGGGTCAACAGCCAGAAGTGGCCCTGCTGCCCTTGTGGAGGTGGACAGTCCCCAACAAAGGCGAGTGAGCACCTCTGTGATTTCCAGAACTTCTGCTCTCCAATAAACCTCTCACTTTTTCAGGGTGAGAAATGAGGAGATGTTAACATATACTGTAAAATCATGGTTGCTAAATTAACATCAAATACTATAAACTATCCATGTAAAATGCATTGTGCACACATGCACACTGAACCTAAAATTATATGAACAAACCTGACCCTGTGCATGGACATCCAGCTAAATTTAGACAAAATCAGTCAACTTTATCAAGATGAGGGGGGTTTTCTTTGGCTGTTTGGGTTTTTTTACCATCCCTCCCTCAAAAGAGTTAAGGACCTAGCGAAAGTCCCAAGAGTCCTACGAGAAGGTGCAGTAGGGAAGGGGTTGGCCAGGTATAAGCATGGAACAAATCCAATTTTCTAAAGTCAAGTTCCATTGCAAAGAGGGAGCCCATGAACCAGGGAACTGGATTCCATCTCTACTACAGTTAATATTCCATTGCTACTAAATACTAATGCAATTTACTCACAGCAGGCAAGGTACAGTCTTAAGGACAGCCTCTTAGAAAACTTCTTGCTCTCTCAGGGCAAGCAAGGCTAAAGACTTTCCTTTGGTCTTCCTTAAAACTATTTTCCACCTCCTCAAATGAATGGTTTGCTCTAGAGTCCTGACTATGTTATCACATTAAGTTGCTCAAACTTTTTTAAATTTACAGGACTTCTTTCATACAATTTGCAAAATTCTTCAAATAAAACAGAAAGCATAATAAACAAAACCACCCTCCAAACGTGTTTTTCAAAACCAACACAAAAAATGATTGCTTTAACAACACCTAAATCCAAAACACACTCCTAGGAGCAACCGATTCACCTGTGGTTTCCACCTTCACTCTGAAAGGCGGCAACAACAAATCTCTGTGGAAATCTTATAAAGCTATTTATGTATGAAAACTCCTTGGCCTTGAATGCTCAGTGACACAGTGGATTAACTACTGAGTGAGCAGCATTGTGAATGCAAGTGCTGACACGCTGTGGACAGATGGAGTACGAGCACATGTCCTGGCTGCATGATACATGCTTTTTCAGCAAGGTTTTGACAGAATTCACGGCAGAAATTCCTGGAATTATAAAAGCACGGTTGAAAGCACATCTTTAATGCCCATGTATCCTTCTCAATACAGGTCTGATGAAGAAACAGGCATGAAATCATTCTGTTCAGTTTAATCCATTTCAGTGAACTGCTACAGACCGGAATATTTCAAACCGAGCAGAACTCCTATTCAGCAGAATTACCTGAGTGAACTCAGAATAAAATTCTGTATAAATCAGACCATTAGCTATGCATTCCTAGCTAGGATTAACCCATCAGCAGTGAAGGGCCCGGATTCTGCTGTGTGTCTGGTCCTGCAAAACACAGCAACAGAACGGGGCTGTGTCCTGCCATAGGCTGCAGTCCCACACCTGCTGCATCTTGCTGCTCCCAGAAGGGAATCTCATCCTTCCCTATTCTTTCATTTGTACATTTAACCCTCTGAACATTTGCCTATCTGACATGCTAACTCAGTGGAAAAGATCCAGATATTTTCTTTTCCAGAGTAGTTCTGTTATTTTAGCAAACAAAATTAGGCTTGCAAAGAGACCTACCAAGTGCTAGGGCTGGTAGAGGCAGTCAGAATGAGCTCTGGGCCAGGATCAAGGTGATGCCACGGTGCAAACCTCTCCCTTCATGGATATAGTGAGCTGTTAAACTGGCTCATTGCACTTCAGGGAAAGCATTCAGTCTGAGTGGGGTTTTGTCACAAAGAAAAAGAGAATTAGACACGGGTGTTTGGCTCTCTGGATGAGCTCTGCTGGGATGCTTGTATGGTGAAGTTTCCTCTCACTGATTTCCATGTTTCCAAATCATACTGGGTTTCATTTTTAGAAGTGTAAGTAAGTTTTATGACTCTTATAGCAAACACATGAATTCTACTTTAAAAAAAATCTATAAAGTGATAACTGAAAAAGCAAACACAAAAAATCCTAGCAAAAAAGAACCTATAAAGAGAAACTTACAGCCGAGGAACTGAGTTCAGTCATGTTATTTCTTCTTTTTCCCTCACTGTAAACAATCTGGATTTCAATTTATGGGTTAAAAAAAAAAAAAAAAGGGTTTGTTTCTCCTACTATAAATTCAGCACCTTACACTATATCCCTGTCAGCAGACCAATACTGCATATCTGCCAAGGCAGGAAAAGGAAAAAATAAAATAAACCCTACCTGGAACCCATTTAATCTCCATTCCTATATCCTTTTCTTCCTGTTTTTTCTCTTTTTCTTGGATACTTTGCAAAAGTTCTCTATACTTGGCAATTTGCTCTTCATCATCTTTTTGGCTTTTCCTCGGTTTGTCATCTTCCATTTCATTAGCTTCATCACCATCTAGGAGAAGAGTGCAAAGTTATCACAGAGACCCTCAAGAAAGGGAGAAACTGAAGTTAATCTTTAGGAAATAAACCTGTGAAACACACATTATTTCCAGAAGATAATATAAAATATTTCCACCTATTATTACCCCACAGAGAAGTCAGTTTAAGAATTTCCTTATTTAAATGAAATAAAAGTGGTATCTGAAAAGGCAAAAGACAGTTTGTCCAGTAAAGGAAATCAATGACTGGACACAGCAGCCTTCACTGTATTTTAAAATTAATATTAGAGTCCCTTCCAGCAGAGTAGAATTTAAATCCCCAAACCCAGCCCTTCCAGCCCTTTGTGTAGATGGGCATTACATCTGCTAACTTCCAGTCAACTGGGACCTCCCTGACTATCCAGGACTGCTGAAAAATGATGGAAAGTGGCTAAGTGAGCACGTGCTATCTGCCAGCTCCCTCTGTACCCTTGGGTGGATCCCATCTGACCCCACAGACTCGTGTGTCTCTAAGTGGTGCAGCAGGTCACTCAGCATTTCCCTTTGGATTAGGGGGCTTCTCTCTGCTCCCTGTTCCTGCCTCCCAGTTCAGAGAACTGGCATTGCTGTTAAAGACTGAGGCAGAGGAGGCATTCAGTACTGCAGTCTTTCCCTCATTCTTTGTCACAGTGCTTCCCTCTACATCCAGTAAAGGATGGAGATGCTCCTTAGCTTCCTTCTATTGCAAATGTATTTATAGAGATAATTTTTGTCTTTCACAGCAGCAACCAGGTTAAGCTCTAGCTTGGCTGTGACCCTTCTAATTTTCTCCCTGCATAACCTCCCAACACCCTTGTACTCCCCCTGAATTGCCTGCCCCTTCTCCTGAGGTTCATCAACCCTCCTTTCTTCCCTAAGTTGCAGGCAAAGCTCTCTGTTCAGCCGGGCTGGGCTCGTTCCCTGCCGGCTCATCTTCGCACGGCACACGGGGACAAGTCAGCTGCGGCTGCTTTTCCGCTCTCCTCATCAGAAGCTGAGATCTAAGAGGGAAGCATCTGCTCATCCAGAAAGAAAAAGGCAACTCTGTTTGGAAGGCAAGTAGAAAAAGAAGACATTTGGTTGTTTCTTCCTCCTAGTGTCCTGAGAGAGAAGAAGCTGTAGCGGATGGGAACTGAAAAAATCCTGAAGCTAAAAGAGGATCCCTAGAACCTGGATAGGCAAGAGGCTAGAAGTTTGTATTTATCACTCATTTTGCTAGGAGAAATTGAAGCGGTAATGCATGTTGTCATTCTTTCCCATTTAGACAGAACTTGCATTTCTCCTGTCAAAATGAAGTTTTAAAACAAATGTTCACCGTCGCCTTCAAAAGAACTGTAGGAGCTTCTAATTCTGTAAGCAAATAAAGCACATTTGACAACAGCTGCAAGAAAGGAAAGTGAGCTGAGTATGTTCTCAAAGTTTGTTCAGAGTTCAAATGACCTTGTCAGTGGCTTTCAAGTCTCACGCTGTATTGCACAACATCAGGAACCACTTTCTGATGGATATTAAGGCAGCAATGCTTTCTGCCAACAGCTTGCTCAAAGGCTTTTTGAACAAAACACACAAAGTGAAAAGTTCTGGGGCATTAACCGCTGCACTGAAAGAGAAATACAATCAACCTGGGAAGGAGAAAAAGGCAAAAAACACTGATGAAATTTAGAGTATAAAATACAAGTATATTATTATTGTTTTCAAAAGGAAGCAGCAATAGAAGTGCTAAAAGATTTTATAAGAAGAAAGTTCAGATTGTGAGGCTGGTCAGGAACATTCCAATACAATTTGTTTTTAGAAGATGATATTAATACAAAATATAACCAAATGCAGAGGTTCAATATATTAAATTGGTGACCGGCAGCTGAGTTAGCTGAGATCACGTTCTTGTAGTCAGAGCGTTGTAAAGAGATCCTGTTCTTAGTCTGAGAAGATTATCTTGCAATAGCTGATTACTTTTTTAAAAAAACCTCACCCTTAGAGACTAAAGACAGTGGAAAACTTGTAGCAGATATAACATCTGACAAGAGGTCTGCTGCAAAGATGAATTTTTCTGAAGATGAGGGGGAATTTTCTTTCTGTGATGTAACTGGCAAAGCAGAAAACTCAGCTACTGGCTTGGATGCTGATGGCCATACCATAAAAATTGCCCTAAATGAATGCCTCAATTCTATCCAGGGTAGTTATTCAAATTCAGATAGATAAAAAACAAACCCCAAAAAACGTACAATGCACGTAGACCCACAGAACTAAAACTAAAAGGCTTTACACTATAGTGTTCAAGAATCAAGTCTGAGGTAAAGGCTTTTGCACTGCACTACAGCATGCTATGAAAAATTAAACGTGTTGACGTCAGTCTTGAGCCAGAAAATAATGTAAAAAAAATCCCACTGGGGTTTAACCCCATTTTCCACACATTCTAAGCACTTCCTGAACAGGGACTTGTGCAAATCCCATTAGTCCATCCCAATGATAATTAATAAAAAAAATCGAATCAAAAAGAAGTTTATTCAAAGCCTATCAGAGTTGATGCCTTTTTGCAAGATTTTTAAGATTTTTCAGGAAGAAAAGATACTGGAAGAAGAGAATGCAAAAAGACAGATAACAGTAAATGAACGTTAAACATTGAATTAAGGTGTTTTCTTAGATTTTTTTGCATTTTCCTTTGGGTCTGTCTAGTCTAACTATTGAAGGGTGTGCACTGGGTGGAATTTTAAACCTCCCCTTACAAACCAGGTTGAGTTTTGTAGCTGCAGCCTCTAAGCACCTGTCTGTGCAGAGGTGACCTGGCATCACCAGAGCCATGCCTCTGAGCCAGCCAGGCCTAAGGCAAGGTTAATCTGGCAATCAGAGTCAGCTCTGAGCCTGAAAAAGCACAGGGAGAAGTGTTCTTTAACTCCAAGTTGCTGGACACCTCCAACAGTTTATATGAAATTCCTAGAAGGAATGCTGACATGATCCTTTTTGGTCTTCCAAGCATCTTTAATTACAAAACAAACCCAACCCAACACTTCCTGCAAACATGCATTGGAAAAGTATCCAACACCTTTGTATCGTGGTTCTGATGCTTCACAGAAAGAAATTAATCAGGTTGTGGTATTTGTATTCTGAAATTCCCATGAAATCCCATCCAGGCTTGGCCAACTCATAAACTGCTAAACCCTCTTGCTTCTTCTTTACAGAGACAATAATAACTGCATGTTCTGTCACCCTCCTTTTCTCAGCCTTCTGAAACAGCTTTAGCAAATAAACACATGTGGATGCTGCTCCTTTTTAAGAGAAAAAGGCTGTACCATTATCTAATAAAATGCTATATATGCATTTAAATTTATATACATAGCCATCAGTTATTGCACCAAACAGATTTAACAACTCATCTGATTCTATTTAACCTTAATTCTTGATAATAAGATTTAGCAGCATGATTTACACAAAAACTCCTCCCTCCCAACCACTACATTTCCTTTCTCTGCCCTTGTGCACCTCTGGCATCAGGGCAGCAGCACAAAACAAGAGACCAAAGGCAACAAAAGACAAAAAGGCTTTGTGGAGCCTTATATTGGAAGTCAAATACCACAGGAGACTGGGTAGGCTCAGATTCCTACTGAGGAGAGCAGGGATCTGCACGGAGCTCCCTCCAAGCCTGGTGGTGTTCGGTGTCTGCACAACTCTTAGGTTTAACTTTTAGGTTGCCCTTTGTGGAGTCACAACTTGGACCCAGTGATTCTCATGGGTCCCTTCCAACTCAGGATATTCCATATTGATTCCATCAGGACCAGCTAATTAAAAAAAAAAAAAGTCCTATAAAAGTATTTTGTCATATAGTCTGTTTCAGTGTTTGTGTGCTGTGCAAAGCAGAACAGCTGAAAAGATGGTGCTCTTGTAAAGATTAAAAAGAAAACAGATTAAAAGCTTTGACACAAACCCCATAATGCTTAATTTGAAGCATATTCAAAATGCCATACACGAAGTCACTGGTGCTCATTGTCAAAATAGCAATTATGGGCTGGATTTGATGAATGCCACAAACACTTCCCAACTGGGATAAATGTACCCAAGTAACAGAAAATTCAGAAGCAATGTAAAGGAGAAATTTTGTGCTATGAGCCACAGCATTCCAGGTCACTGGAATCCTTGCTGTTGCAGAACTGTTGTTTAACAGTAATACTAACATTCATGATGCACATATTTTAAGATGAAAAATTCCATGGAAAAAAAAAAAAAGTATTACAACAGGCCAACAGGCCATTTATAAATGAAACACTTTAATAAGTTTGAAAAGTATGAATAGAATCCAGGACATTTTTTCCTCCTTATCAGACTCCTACATTTCCATTCAAGCAGCTGACATTGATTTTTCCCATTTGTGCATAGCACCACGTAATTCTGCTGGATGGAACCCTGACAGATGGAATCCTGTTTTGCATCACATCACTGAATGGATAAAATGTCAGGAACACATTAAAGACATGACAACATAATTCCTCTATTAGGAACTTACTTTTCAAAGCATCACTTGAATCCAGACATTTCCAGGTTTAAAATTTATTAGTTTGATAAGATTATTTAAGGTCTTTTTTTTTTTTTTTTCCTTTCCTTCCCAGCAATGGAATTTTGCTCTTTAAAATTCCTGAAGTGTTGTTCACAGGAATATTTGCTTTCATCACCACCCTATCACAGATGCTCTTCTTTAACATCACAGTAGCCTTGTAGGTGAAAGGAGATGGAGTCTGTGAGGTTTTATGTCAGGTGAGAAACAAATGGACATTGCTGCTGCCAAGACAATGCCAAGATGAGTTTGCTGCCACGAGATTTCCCAACTCTACAAGCAGAGGAATCTGTAATTTTTTTTTGCATGCTCCAAGCTCATCTCTGATTGAAGCAACCTGCTTTAATGCAGTATAAATCAATTTCAACATCTGTTTGGAAGAGCTAATTAAGGCTTAATGAAATTTTATTTGCCTTGTAATCCAGGCTGTATATGTTATTAAGAGCAGGATGAATTTTAGAATGAAAACAAGCAATTTAAATCAGGAATTTAAACACTGCTGCACCATATGCAGAAGACTCGTGTTCGTTACAAAGTTAGATGAACTTCTCTTTATATTCTTAAGAAGTATGTGAATCAAAAAGCATTTGAAAGATGTTCCTGTTCCTTTAGTCATTATCCACCTTGCATTTCAAACGAGGATTTTCCTCTGACAAGGAAACACTTCAAGTTCTGTGGGCCTATAACCTATCTCAGAAATGAACAGATTAAAAGCTGATATTGCCACACTTGACAAAGAGATGTCAAGATACCCTGAAAAAAGAGAAAAAAGGGAGTAGGAGGAGAAATAAAATGCAAGAAAATTATTTTCCATTCAGGGGTGTAAGCTCCTATTCAGAAAGCAGCTACTGTATCCAGTGGAAGGTGTCCCTGTCAATGGCAGGGGGCTGGAGCTGGATGGTCTTTAAGGTCCCTTCCAATCTGAACCATTTAGTGATTTTGCTCAGGGGCACAGTCATTATACAACAAATATAATATTGTCCTTGTAAAGGATGACATTCCAAGCATTTTCTGTAGATACGACATTTGAATACGGAAATAATTTGTATTGAAAACCCTGCAGCTAACGACTTTGTGTACAACATTTATCACCACAGTACCTTGCTGCTGTTCCTCCTCTTCTTCACTTGATGAAGCCAAATAAGCTTGAAAATCCATGTCTAGAAGCTCCTCTTTGTTAAAAGTCCTGCTGAGTGACGTCACTCGCTCGTGATCTGTCTCATCCCATGTGATATCTACCTTCAAAGTAAGAACACCAGGTGTACAAGCTGGAACGCTAAAACTCAACACTGTAACGCTGTCTTTTTAGGGACAATTATTTTACACTTTCCATTCAATATAAATCTGTTAGCAATGCTCTCTACAATAAGCAGTCAGTAACATGATTTTAATGATAACATTTTGGGATTTATTCTACAGTCAGTTTGAGCTACGAGAACTGAACAAATCTCCTCACGCACGGGTTCTGTAACAGCAGATCCCACAGCACAAAACCTCTGTAAGCCAAATTTCCTTTGTGGCATCAGATGCTGGCTTTGAAGCAGCCACCAAGCCCTCCCTTTTCCTTTTCCAGCAGCAACGCGCTGCCGGAATCACACACGGACTGCAGCGGGGACAATGGAAGCGTTTGCGCAAGCGCAACCCTCAAGCGGGACGTGGAGCAGATCTGACTGAAAAATGATCCAGCACAAAGTGCTTCCTTCTCAACTAATCACTTCTCCACTCCGGTTCACTTCATGGCCAGATGGAAATTCCGGCTGTCAGGAGGACAGAGGAGGAATGAATTGTTACAAGGAGGGGATGCAACTGTTGAAGCCTGGCATTACTACCAAAGAAGCTCTTAGTGATTTATACACTAGCGTCCATTTAAGGCAAATTAAAAGATTTAACTGTAAATAACGAAGTCATTTCATGTGCAGCTTGTCACAGAGATAGAATGAGGTCAAAATTCAATATTTAATTTGTAACAGAGAAGCCCAATCTCCTTTAAAATCCAAACCAGGGTTGCAACTTGTGGGTGCATAGCATGCTTAAATCTTTTAATACGTTTGATGTCTTTATTTTGAAATGACAGAGATCATCGGGAACCTTTTCCCCAGTACATACATCATTCATAAGCTGACAGCAAAACTAAACAAATAAGAAAAACATTGCAAAAACACTGTAAAGATACCTTTGATGTTCCCATAGCAGCAGATGTGAAGTACTTTGGCTTATAAGCAGCTATGTTCACTTCTGAGGCTACATCTTTTGGCTTATCATCAAATGTAACATTATCTGGAATAAATCTTAAAAGGCAAATAAAACATGTTACTCTTCAAATACACTGGGAAATTGCATAGTATAAACAGTCTAAGCTTTCATGAGTATGGTACATCAGCATGAAAGAATTAGCTAAAATAAAAAGGGGGTAAGCCTGAAAAGGGGAAAAAAAAGAAATGGACAAATACTCCACACGTGTAAGATTCACTGCCTGGCTTCTGCAGATCTGTCCCACCGGGTTTCAGGGTATAACAACACCCTGTTTGGGGAGCATTTCAATTTTCAGTCTGGTATAAACAGGGTCACGGGTGGTTTTTTGGGTGGTTTTCTTTGTTTTAAGAACCATCTTTTCAGAAAGGTTAACATTAAAAATTAAAAAGTGAATAAAATAGGGTTTGGAAATAGATGAATAAGAAATTCCAAACCTTTTAGGAAAGCCTGCTACATCTTGAGAATTGTAATTAGTAAGGAGAAAAAAAGTTTAAAAGAACAAAGTCATGAGTAACAATTGAAGAACTTAGTTTAAAAAAAAACCTTGGTATACTACATGAGAAATTACTTGGGATTTTTTTAAAATCTTTGCAAATGTAATCTGATAAATAGTATTCAACATGAAAATTTAACAAAGCAGAAGATTAGGAAAACCACTGCAGAATTTCAAACAGCTGTATTTGTTGTAAAACATTCTAAGTGTTTAAAATGATGAAAAGTTACAGGATCCCTTAGCAAAGATGTCTTTTCCATAATGTTTCAAAGCAAATTAACTGAGTTCCTCTAGAAAAGGATTCAAAGCAAAAAACCCTTAACTTTCACTGACTTCCAAGAGTGTCCATAACAGAGGCCCCAGCAGACAAACAGGGCTTTTGTCACAACTTATGATTTAGTAACTTTCCTGCTTAGAATGAAAGGGGTTTTTTTTGCAACAAAAGGAAACACTAGCAATAAGCCAAACCATAATTTAAAATCCTTTCTTCCCCAAACATGACTTTTGAAATATCAGAGCATCCAGCAGCTCATTCACAAGGACTAACAGATCTATTGCAGCTTTGTGACAACAGCAGCAATACTCTCACCCTTGGAATCACAAAATCACAAAAAAAGACCCTTGGGGAGAGATAGAGAAAAAAAGTTTTATTTTCTGAATCCTATCACTTTACTTAATTATACCAAAAGCTTGAAGATGTAAGCACAACTTTTTATCTGGCTTTTCTGAAAAGACTATGCAGAGATCCTCCTGAACTTCCCATTTTACAATAAAAATGGTCAAAAAGAAGAAAGAAGGACCAAAGGGAAACCTAACAACTCACTGGATGCCCAATTTATCTTCATATCTTGTTTTGCTTAGAGAATAAAGCCAACATTGTTTATTCCAAATTATTATAAACTGCCTTTAATTCACACTCCCTGGCCCAACATGTCACCAGTGGAGTTACCTCAGGTCTATGAAAGAACAGCTACTCTCAAATTCCAGTCCATCACATTCCTCATAAATCTTATTGGCTGTTTCAGGAGAATCACATTCTACGACTGCATAGAAGTATTTCAGCCGCTTGAACTGGTATTCCCGCAGTTTCTCCCTGTAAATCCTGCAAAAGTGGAGAAAAGACCCATCAGGTGAGCTGGCTTCAACACCTCTTTATTCACCAAATCTTCTAATTCAAGTCATTAAAAACCTGTGCCCAGCAACCTGCTCTCCTAATCCTGTAAAACTTGTTAAACAGAATCAAGGTCCACCAGCACTGAGTTTTCTTCGAGTAAAAAGCCAATTTCAGACAGTTTTATTAAGTGGAAAATCTGTACATGAAAGGTCACAGGGAGGAGGTTCAGTGAAATATGAAGGGCACAGGGATCACTGAGATAGCAGGGGCCGCCAAACATCTGGAAATTCTGGAAAAATATCGAAGCAAAACCTTGAGCTAAAGTTTAAAAAAGGCAAAAAAGACATGCCTGAAGAAGCCAAGGCAATGACAGGACTGAGGAGCTCAGCCTAGCAGGCCAGGGCTGCTGCTGGTGGCACTCCGGAAATCTCAGTCTGGGAATTCTTGCACTAAGGTCCCTGTTGATTCACAGAGAAGAATGCTGACAGTGAGCACTGAAGGGAGTTCACTGCAAAAATGGCAATTTGTAGAGGAGAAATGCTGGGTTTTTAAGCTACCCATGTATTTGTTCCATTGATTATTCCAATGAGCTACATCCTAAAATGTTGAGCTCACAACAACAAGCAAATCTTTTCAAGTTTCATCATAATGCAGTTATTAAATGCCCTGATAAGGGACCAGTGCCTGTTGTAAAACAACCTTTGGAAAAAAAACTAAAAAATTAAGGTGTCCACAGGACACTTCCACACGTGAACTCCTAGAAAGAGGACTTGATTTGGATTTCCACTAAGAATTAAACATATTACATCTCTCATTTGAAGACAAAATTAAAATTAATACCCATCATCCTCTGTGGTATTCTCTGGAAGATCAAACAGTTCCACAGGTCCCTTTTGTTCTTCCTCTTTCAATCTCTCTTTTCCAAACTCTGAAGGATAAATCTACAAAATAAATCTCTTATTTTCTAAATACAAGAACACAAAACTAAATTTTTAACCGTAGTGTAGTGTACACTAGCTAAGAAAAAAAAAAATCTCTCTCCAGGCTTTTACACTTTACGGTTTTTATTTAAGATCAGTAAAGGGATCAATTCCATAAATTTTAATACCTGCCTAATTTTATCATATGGAAAAGACAGTAGAATAACCAAACTGCCTGCTAGGAATCTTGAGGCAGAGGAGGAACAGGAACCCTGACTTTGTTCATTGTACTGTGGCCTTCTTCAGAAAGAGGTATCTGATTAAATTTTCTCAGAGGGCTGAGGCAGACAGGAATAATGGAAAAATACAACTTAATTGGCCAGAATATGAGCAATTTATTAGGAAGGTGAGAGGCTGGAACTTAAGTCTGAGGTTGGGTTACCTGCCATATAGACCACTGAATATTAAACTAATCAAGGAAATGTATATTAAACTAATCAAGGAAATGTAGTCTCCTCCTGCTAGAACTGAGAATTCAGTATTAGTCTCAGAAAACCAGACTGAGAGCCAACCTCATAAACATGAGAAGTCAATGGCTTTGGCCTCTAACTCTGCCAAATACATGCCTGCTACAGCAAGTTAAACTGCAACACAGTTTCTCTCTTTAAACACATTAATATTTCTCTTGGTTCTCCACAGCACTGTCTTACTTCTTATTTTGTAATCTATTTTTTTTTAACAGTAAAAGCCAGTACTCCTTTCAGAAACCAGGAATTTCTTACCTTAACAGAAAATACTGTTCCTCCTTTGGGTGTGAAAGAATTAAATAGAGCCAGCAAATCCTTAGCCTTCAACCTGTCCCAATCCATATTACAAACTGCCAATCTACTTGTGATCTGAAAGAAAAGAACAAAAGAACATGTTCAATTGTTAACTGTTGTGGGGAATACACAGTTCCCTAGCAGAACTCAGTGGTAAAAATCAAAGTCAGCAATAAACTTTGCTGAAAAGCAGCACTGTCATCATGACTTTTTATCACTTAAACTAGCAAAGGTGAGAAGCAGCAATTACCAGAGCATATAAAAAGGACATAAATAGTGAAGCACCACAGAACAGACTGCACCAATCACAGATTTAGAACAATATAATCACTTAAGATTTTGTTATCATCAAACACTGACAGTCTCAGGAGCAATGACTATCACTATTGTGACAGCACTAGAGTACTGTGGTTTCTTACACACTGATTGTGCTTGTTGTAAAATCCTATTTCACTGTCTCATGATGCCTTAATTTCCTAAAGTGTGAGTTAAATAACTCAATTTTTGAAAAGTGAAAAAAAATCAGTCATGAATGAAAGCAGTACTGTTTAAATTCTGGAATTTCTGAAAGGCTCAATTTTGTTTGTCCTTTCACCTGTAGACACTTTATCCATAGGAATGGGTAAGTGTGCTTAGGGAAAGAGGAGAAACCATTGAAAACTGCAAGCCTCTCACTGCCAGACAATTCCATCACCACTTCCATTTGTCACTAAAGGGCTGAAAAACCTTTATGAAAAATACTTCCACGAACTGCTCCATACATGATGGCCTACAGCGAGCTCATAACACTTCTGAGTTTGTCATGCAGCAACTTTTCCCATGCCAAGTGCTGTCACCTCATCTCCACGAGGGGCATCCTTATCCAGCTCACGCCACGAGTGCTCGATCTCTGGCTCCTTTGGAAACAGCTCATTTAAATCCTCATCATCTTCTGAGCTCGTTTCAATGTTCCCTATGCCTCTGGCTAGATCAGGCCCACTATCGCTTTCTTCATCATCTTCTGAGTCACTGTCATCTTCACCCGTTTCCCCATCATCTTCTGGCTCCTCTTCCTCGCCTGTTTCTCCAGCATCTTCTGATTCCTCCTCTTCCGATTCTGCACCCTCACTTGCAGAGGTTTCTTCCTCTAACTGGCTTTTACATTTGACACTTTGGTCACAGATGTCTGTTCACAGAAAGATAAACACGAGATACATTTTTATGTTAGAATTACACATGACCCTTCTCAAAAAGGAAGACTTCAGGGCTTTTCCACACCTGTTTACAGGATTCCTGAAAGGTGTAATGATGCAGGAGCAAATAAGAGAAAACATCTTTTGTTTGTCTGGTCTAATCTAATCTAATTACTCTTTAGGTCCAAAATTGTATTATCAGTCTCAACTGCAATGACATTTTCTGCTATTTTATTTATATTACAGAACCAACAGGTAGAAATCTATTTAATAATGGAGGCTATACACATACACATGCACGAGCAATATAAGGTTTTTCATTAAGTTACCTGTTCTTTCTGATCCCCTCTAAAATTAATGGCTCAATGCTGCCACAGCTACAATTTCAGTCCAGGAGTTGTGCCTCCATGGTATCAGTTCATGTATCTGCTGGTCAGTTTCATAAATACAGCATTGTACACGCTGTTGTAAATTTTACCAACAAGTTCAGTGCCAGCAATTAAAAGGACAGGAATGTTCACAGTCTTTCTGAAAGATCAGAAGTGATTCTATACAGAGCTGACCAATCCTTCAGCGGCGCTGAATCTGAGTCAGTCAGCTGTTTTATAACTAATCTTGCAAAGTATCTTCTATGGATAAAACAAAAGCAGCAACATCCAAACAAACAGAGCTGAATTCTCCTTGTTATTTGAACAACTAACCTGATTCTTTTATTTTCCCTCCTGAGGAGTGGTCCTTCCTGGGAGCTTTGGCTGATGTAGCAGCACTTCCTCGTGAAGACTTTTCCTTGTTTTGAACTGAAATGGATCTTCCCCCTGACACACCTCCTTGCTTGTTTTGCCCTTTGGGTAAGAGGCCCTTGTTTCCCTGAGAGCAATCAACTCCCACTGCAGGTTTCTGTGAGTCCTCTTTCAAGCTGCACTTAGATTTACTTTTTTGTCCTTCCTTTTTAAGGTCATTCAGTTCAGTCGCCGCTTCACACGTTTGGTCCACGCCTTGCTGGTTTTTTTTGCTCTCCTCCTTTGTGAGGCCACCAGCAAGGGCTTTTGCAGAATCTGCTTCTCCTTTACCTTTAGCTTTCTTTTTCTTTTTTTTCTTCGCCCTGAGCTCTTTACTCTCACTTTCCGAAAGATCCGAGTCGGATTCCGACAAGGCGTAAAACTTCCTGAGGTTCTCTGTAGAGGTGTAGTTAACAGGGCGGCCTCTTTTGTCCACAGTGTACCTCAGCTTGAACTTCTTGTCGTGGAACATGGCTCGGAATCGCTTGTCAATCTTGACTTTACGCTCCTTTTCGGGCATCTCCCAAAACCTGGGATCCCTTGCGATGCAGCTGAACCGGCCATCGCTCAGGATTTCCTCCTGGGATGACATTTTCGATGCCATTGCAGGCTTGGACATCTACAATATGGGAAAAAAAAAACCCAAACACTTCTGATTAAAAAAAAAATACTCAACCATTTAACATTGGTTTAGATACGTAACTGAAAACAAGCCAAGCATTAAACGAAGCTGGATTTTTAACCTGTCTCTAAAAAGTTCTTTCCAAAAGCACAGTTTCATGGCATCACACAACACCTGGTTGGAAGGGACCTCAAGGACCACCTGGCCCAACGTTTCTTGGCAAAAAGCATTGCGTAGATGAGATGGCACAGCACTCTGTCCAGCCAAATCTTGTAGGTGGAAATCCACCACTTCCCTGGCAAGATTATTCCAGGGTTTGCACATTGAGGAAAATTTTCCTCTTGTACCTAAATGAAATCTCCCCAGGAATAACTTGTACCTATTGCCCTCGGTCTTTTGCTTGTGACTTCTGGTAAAAACGGAGTCTCCACCTTCTCTGCAGCCACCTTTTAAACACTGGAACATGAGGAAAAGATCTCCCCTGAGCCTTCTTTCCTCAAGGCAGAACAAACCCAGCTCTCTCTGCCTTTCCTCACATGGCAGCTTCCCAGTTCTTTGCTCATCCTTGTGGCTCTTCTCTGGACCCTCTCCAGCCTGTCCACATCTTTTTTGTACAGCAGGAACCAAAACTCGCCACAGAATTCCAGATGTGACCTGAGAAGCACCAAGTGGGATAAAGACTTCTTTATCTCTGCTAGTGATGCCTGGTTGATGGAACCCAGCACCCCTGGGTTGGCTTTGATGCAGCAGCAGATTTAAACAAGTCACAAATAATCCTGTACCTAACCACAGTCTCAGCCACAAATCTTTGCTTTGCCAGCTGTGCTGGCAGCCCAGAAATCCCCTGTGCCCAAAGCTCCATGGACAGCAGGTGAGGAAGGGAATTCTGGCCCTCTGCTCTGCTCAGGGGAGAGCCCACCTAAAGTGCTGCGGGTCCCAACACAGGAAGAACACGGAGCTGTTGGAGCAAGTCCAGAGATCACCAAGATAATTAGAGGGATGGAGATTGTCTCCTATGAGAAAAGCCTGAGAGAATTGAAATTGTTCAGCCTGGAGAAGAGAAGGCTTCAGGAGACCTAACTGTGGCCCTCCAGTATCTGAAGGGAGCCTACAAGAAAGGTGGAGAAAGATTATTTACAAGGGTCTGGAGTAACAGGACAACGGGGGATGGCTTCAACCCATTAGAAGGTAGGTTTAAATTAGATGGGGGGGGGGAAGTTCTTCCCTGTGAGGGTGGTGAGACAGTGGTAGAGGCTGCCCGGAGAAGCTGTGGCTGCCTCATCCCTGGAAGCGTTCACGGGCAGGGTGGATGGGGCTCTGAGCAGCCTGGTCTGGTGGAAGGTGCCCCTGCTCGTGAGAGAAGGCTTCGAACGAGACTAAATTTAAGATCCCTTTCATCCCAGGCCCTTCCACGATTCTACGGTAACCTGGGTACACCTGGGCTGCAAACACATCCCTCCGCGACTCCCCACCGCCCCACGTACGGGACCTTCCACGAGATCAGCCCGGTGCCCATCGCAGCTACCAGCATCACCAGCCGCGCCAAGGCCGCCGCAGCCCCCGCACCCGCTCCGTCCCCGACCCCAGCTCCGGAGGCGGCCGCAGGGAGGAGCCCCGAGGTCGCTCCGTTCGCACCCACCGTGCCCGGCGCCCGCCGCTCCCTCGCCGCCCGCACGCCGCCGCCGCTGCACGGCCACTTCCGGCGGCGCTACGGCGGCCGCGGCGGGACACGCCTCCCCCGCACTGCGCACGCGCAGAGGCGCGCCAGGCCGAGCCGATGAGGGGTCTGGCCCGGCCGGCGCTGAGGGCGCCGTGGTGCCGCCGGCTCTGGGCGCTGCCCGCCAGGGCCGCCGCCGCTTCGCCGTCTCCTCCCGCCGGAGCCTCGCCGGGCTCGGGCGCGCTGAACCCGTTCGACCGCCGGCTGAAGCGGAAGCAGAAGAACTGGGCGGCGCTGCAGGCCGAGCCCGCCAAGTGCGATTACCTGCGGGAGGAGGTGCGGGGCCGGGGGCGTTGGCGGGGGTCACCTCCAGTGCTGTGGCGTGTTCTGGGCTCCACAGCTCAGGGACGATATTGGGAAGCTGTAGCGGGGCTGGTGGAGGGGCTGGAGCCCAAGGCCCCTGAGGGAGCTGGGATGTTCAGCCTGGAAACCCCAGAGATAAAAGAAGGCTCAGGGGTCACCTTATCACTGTCTGTAACTCTTACAGATGGTGGCTGTAGCCAGGTAGAGGTCGGTCTCTTTTCCTAGGCAGCTTGTGACAGGATAGGAGAACTATCCGTCTCAAGCTCTGCCAGGGGAAGTTTAGGTTGGACGTTAGCAATTTCTTCACAAAAAAGAGTGATCAGACATTGGAATGGGCTGCCCAGGGAGGTGGTGGAGTCACCGTCCCCGGAGGTGTCGAAGGAAAGACACACTCGGTGCCGCGGTTTAGTTGACGAGGTGCTGTTTACTAATAGGCTGTACTTGAAGATCTCAGAGGCCTTTTCCAGCCTCATTGGTGCTGTGGTTCTGACCGCCGGCTCTCTCCGCAGGTCGGCGGCAGGATCGCGGACCGCGTGTTTGACATCACCAGGTGAGCCCCGCCCTGTCCCCTCATCGCCAGGGACGGGACCCTGGCGAGACCCGCGGGGTGCGGAGCGCCCTTCCCCGGGGTGCCACAAAAGGGTGCTCGGTGGGCTGAGTTCAGTAAGGCGCTTGGAGATGAGCAGGTGAAGCGTAATGCAGTCTAAAGTTAAAAATATCTTAAGACTTGGTCATGTTTTGTGTTGCTGATCTTATCCTTTAGGACGTTTCCTCTCGCTTTGGATGTCGGCTCTGGAAGAGGTTACATAGCTCAGCACTTAACCAAGGTACTGTCGTTCTCTTCATACTTAAAATTATTTAAAGGAAGTTCCCTCCCTTTCAAATAGGGCTCTGTTACAACTCAAAATGATCACCTGAGTCTTGAGTTAATCTTCCCCCCCCCCCCCCCCCGCCTCTACCCCTACACCTTTAGTTACAGTTCAAAGCTGTGCGTTGTGCAGGCTATTCTTGGTTTATTGCCACTGAAAACTGGACAAATGGTAGTGCAAGGGAGGTTGTCTGTTTTAGTACAGTTAACTTTTAGTTTTGGGTAGGAACATGCGTGGTTTTTTGGTGACGCTATTGGCCACAGTTAGTTGTTAAAGAGAAGTGTCATTATGGAGACTTTGAAGGCATTAAGAGTTTACCCTTCATGAACCAGGCTGTAAGTAAAGATGCTTCCTTGGCTGTTAGTCCATGGTTTATGTTTAACTAAACTTAGGCCTAAAATTCCAGAACGTGCTTTCTGTTACCACTTCTGCCTCAGCTGTTGTCCCAGGGAGCAGGTGTCATGCTGGGTGGGGAAAAGTGCTTTCTGCTTTAGATGAAGCTTTTATCAAGAGTGGAAATGATTCTGAGTTAGTATAAATAGGTGTAAGTGCCAAAAAAATTACTTAACGTCCATTTACAAAATAATTTACACATTTAATAGGCTTTTAAAATTCTATTTCAGGAAACAGTTGAAAAGCTTGTTCAAGTTGATATCGCAGAGAATGCTTTAGTAAGTAGCTTTTTGAATGCTAAAGTGCTTCAGTTCTGTAATACAGGAAAGCAAAAGAAGTGAGTGTCTGATGAGCTGTTTTCCTTCTAACCCAACTTTAGAAAAATGCTGTAGAGTCTGAAATCCCAACGGTCAGGGTCGTTGCTGATGAGGAATTCCTTCCTTTCAAAGAAGATACCTTTGATCTTGTTGTCAGCAGCTTAAGGTATGTATTAATAATTTGTTTATTTTGTTTTGTTTAAGTTGTTCATAATGTTCTTTTCAGAGTAGCTTTAAGAAAATCAATCCAGCAAAGATTACTAGTCCATTAAAAAGCAATAAGAAATGTACTTGCATAGTTAATATGAGCTTGCATTAGGAAAAACTGCTGTCCTGGTTATTCTTCCTGTTCTGTTTGTTTATTTTCCTACAAAACACTTGGAGCTTCTCTCTTTCCTGCATTTTGACAAACGAGTCTCCAGGACTTGCACTTTCTCAACCAAAAAAAAGAAAGAAAAAAGTGCTACGTGGATAAACTTTGGTTCTTGTTTAGTATCAGTTTCAAGCAGGTGTTTCAGCATGGTTGCACCTTGAGAAACCAGTTTGTAGCTTTGGCTCCTGAAACTTACATAGATCATTAAACAGTTACTTGCATTCCCTAAATTTGATTTAATCTGAAATTATAAAATGTTCGCTTTTGTTATTTCAGTTTACATTGGGTGAATGACCTTCCTAAAGCTTTCAGAGAGGTAAGAAACTATTTTTTAATGCTTTAAGTCAGCACTTGCCACTGCTTGCATTCAGAGCACTCTGTATTTCCAGGTCTTCTTTAAAGAAGAGGCACACAAGTAACTCATGTTGCACTCAAGTGTTGTTTGCAATCCTTCGGGCAGTTTGAGGAGCATTAGTTGATATTGCTACTGATTTGCTTCCTCAAATCAATTTGGAATGACTGAAACAACATGTTTATGTGATATTTTGGTAACTAATGTTACCTGAGGCAGTGCTCGTGATTTTTATTGTTAGCTCTTACTATTTGTAGTACAATGCTGCACTTCTCCAGAACTGCTTTATGGAGCTTGAGTTATTTTTGTGTCTCAGCTGTTTATTTTGAAATACAGCTTTGATCAAGGCTTTCTGATTTTGAAATTAAGCAAATAACTTGTTAAGGACAGAAATTGATTTTCTTTTTTTCAGTAACTGTTTTGGTCATTTTGGATTAGTTCATCTCTTTCTTGCAGGTGTAAACTTTAGTCCAATCAAAAACGTGGCACAAGATCAAGGAGCACATTAACCAGTTTGCTGTTTTTTCATTTATTTCAAATTGATCAGTTATTGCAGCGCTGTTCTGTCACCTGTTGGTAAGAATAGGACTACCCTACTGTTACTGAAATAATGAAAATCAATTGAAATGCATTCAGTACTTATAAAAGAAACTTTGCAAGAAATATACATTTTTCTCTGGAATTTAAGTGTTCTGTAGAGTGTCAGATACGTTCTCCCTCAGTAAATATAACTGACACTGTCTTACAGTGGGGAGGGAACTGGGCTTTTTGGCCAACTTTCATGATTTCCTGTGTTGCTACCACTGTCTTTAACTAGTGGAAACTGCTTTTAACTCCCTGATTTTCTTACCTGTCAATTAAAGGCTTTTTTACTAGCACAGAAAAGGTAGCTTGATGAATACTTCATTAAAAAGCTGTTGAAAGTATTGTTTTTAAAAAGCACTGGAAACACTTGCTGTCTTGTTAGCCTGGTTATATTATCAGGCTCTTCTGGATGCCTTAACCAGAGATCCTTTCCAGCTCTTAAACAAGAAAGCATGAATTTATTGGCCTTCTCACTAGGAACTTAGGAGACCAGAAAGCAGCTTGTCAGCCTTGGTGTTTGAGTTATGACATTGCTGTTCTGGCAAGTTAATAATAAGTAATCGTAGACATAATAAAAATGGCATTACTCTCTTGTCTCAGAAGTGCAGAGATCACTACTGGAAACTAAAGCCTCCATTCCTCTTAAGTCAGGCCATTAAAAAGTGCTTTTGCTGCTCTCAGAAGGTAAAAGTAAATATCATACTTACCTTAATCTACCCTCCTTTCAGAAGGAAATCAATTGAGAATATTGTTTTAGGAGTATTCTGCTGAAAATAGTTTTACCCTCAGTTTCCACGGTTTGTTCCGTGTTTCCTGACTGTAAGTGAAATTGACTGAAATTACACTTAGAGTCAGGAAACACAGAACATTTCTGAAGATTTACTCTTAAAAATAGAAAACAGTCTCTCTCCAGCCAGAGTGTTTGTTTGCAGCGTGCCCAGAAGCTGCATCACAGCGTGCGCTGCAGAGCGCAGGCGATATTAAAAGTCTGTTACAGCTCTTGGAACGATTGCCTTGGATTTCATTCACATACAAAGTCTCAGAACCGCGTGGCAAAGCCGTGACCTGCGTGTGTGTGCTCCGCAGATCCACCAGGTGCTGAAGCCGGACGGGGTGTTCATCGGGGCCATGTTTGGGGGGGACACTCTGTACGAGCTGCGCTGCTCCCTGCAGCTGGCCGAGCTGGAGAGGGAGGGCGGCTTCTCCCCTCACGTGTCGCCCTTCACTGCCGTCGCCGATCTGGGACGTCTGCTCTCCAGGGCTGGCTTCAACACGCTCACCGTGGTAATTATAAGTAAGAGAACCGTCAGGCAGAGCAATCCAGAACGTCAGAGCCGCTGGAAGGTGTAAAAATCACCGTTTGCTAATGGAGTAGTAACGTGCCGCTTCCTTCGGCGTGCCGCGCCTCGCGGAGCAGGGTGCAGAAGCAGCCTGGACTGCCACTGCTCTTGGCTTTGTGGTGATTAATGGAACCAACTGAAGTGTGTCTTTGGCTCGTGGCCCGGTAGAATCTGGATGGTTTTCTTGGAGAAATGTCAGAGAATGCTAGACCTGCATGAAAAAATTACAGACACTTGCTCTTCTTTCTAAAACTGAGAAGAAAGTAATGGCATTTAAATTAAAATTTGATTGCATTTGGGCTACTAAGTAAAACTTTTTAGAAATGTTGAAATAGTACATGCTTTCTAGAAATACATGATATGAGCAGAAGAGGCAGATAAACAGAATTGTAGAATGGTTTGTGTTGGAAGGGACCTCAAAAATCATCTAGTTCCAACCCTCCTGCCATGGGCAGGGAATAGTTTGGTAGTACAGCAAGGCTGAAATAATGCTATTGGTTTAGCTTGATATTCTCTAAAACTGAACTTCCCAATTCTTCTAGGATACTGATGAAATCCAGGTGAACTACCCAGGGTTATTTGAGGTTATGGAAGACTTACAAGGCAAGTATATTCTTTGTGGAAATATAAATGTTTTCTGTATCAGTGGTGCAGACACAGAAGAGTTTTACTGTGTGTTTCTTAACTCCAAATCACACATGCAACCAGTTGGGTTGGAAAGAACTTTTAAAGGCCATCTCGTCCAACTCCCTGCAGTGAGCAGGGACATCTTGAATTAGATCAGGTTGCTCAGTGTAGGAGAAGGGAATACAGGTGGCCTGGCCCCTGCCCAGTAACAGCTGTGTTAATTACCTACAGCCTCACCCCTGAGGAGTCACAGCTGTATCCAATAAAGATGAGTGATAAAAGGGAGTGGGTCAGCTGGTGAGGGGGAGTCATGAAGGAGGAGGAGTTTTGAGGAAGAGGGAAGGAGAGGAGCATGAAGGATCCTGAGGAGAGAGAATCCCTGCTCTGAGGTCAGTCTGGGTGTGCAGTCAGAGCCTGTTGGAATCTGCAGTCAGAGTCCAGCAGGAAATAACCAGCAGTCAGAGGCTGCAAGGGAAACCTCCAGTAGGAGCTTGCTGCAGCCAGGGTCAGTGAATGGTTGGAGTCAGGATAACTGAATTGTAACGAGGAATAAACCAGGACCCTTTTGATACTGTGATAAACGAGAAGCCTGTGTCTCAGCTCATTTCTACCCTCTAACAAAGAGGGCTGCTGCAACAGCTCAGCTCTGTGCAACCTGGTCTTGGATGTTTCCAGGTCCCTGAGCAACCTGAGCTGGTGTTCCACCATCTTCATCACAAAACATTTCTTTCTTAAAAAAATATAAATCTTCTTGCAGCAGGGGAAGCATTAGTTTTTTTTCCTGCTGTCTAGTGAGTCAGGAGATTATGCCTTTCAGGAGATTTGTGTTGGGAAGCACAAGTCAAAGACTTGCTGCTTCATGGTCTGCTCTGAGTGTTTTGCTTCCCTGGGGTTGCTGTTCTGCATGAGCCTGTTCAGTGTCAGGTGCAGAAAAACCCTTAAAGGGAGGCAGAAGCCCGAATCCCACACGCTGACCTTTCCTGTGAGCCTTTCTAATCACCAGGGCAATCAGCAAGCTGCTTTGGAATGAGAATAAATATATCCTCAGTTTGGAGTCTGCTGAGGAACAGCAAAGAGTTGAGTAAGGATTTTGTTAATATTCTGATTGCATTTGTCATGGATTGTAAAGATTATCAGTTAAAACAATGTGGTCATGTGTCTGAACAAACTCTTTGCACTCATTCTTAAAATTAGGTATACTTAAAAGCCTAAGTGTTTGAAGACTCAGGCTGAAGAAGTAATAATTTGAAAAGATTCCTAGCAATGCAAACTGTAAATTACAAAGCCTAGGAATGAAAAGTTTTGGATTCTTACACGTAAGAATCAACCTCACCTAATGAGCTGTGGTATGTTCTCTCTTACATGAAGTGCAGAAGATTCTGTACTTATTCTGGTTTAGTAAGAATCTGTCCTTAGTGCATGACATTTAACTCATGGCATGTGCTGTATCTTCTTTTTCTTAAAGCTAAAACATATTTTTAGGTATGGGGGAGAGTAATTGCTCTTGGAATAGAAAACCTCTGCTACACAGGGAGACAATGCTGGCAGCTGCTGCAATATACCAAGGTCAGTATTTGAGAGGCAATGAGTTCATCTAAAATGACTTTAAGAACTTTTTTTCTGTCTTTTTCCATGACCTTTGTGTAAAAAACCCTCAAAACCAAAACAAGCCTAAAGCAAAACCAAATACCCCAAATACTTCAGAACAAAATGCCATTACCACAAGCTATTTTTAACCTTAATTGTAATGCCGGGATTTGAACTGTACTGATGCACCAGTGTGAGGTATTTTTATTGTCCCAAATCTTTCACCAGGAGTCATTATGATGAATATGTCACACTCAGTTCTGCTGCTCTGAGAACTGAGTGTATCCTAGAGCTGATGGTCTGTTCCTTTTCTCTCTCCCTTCCTACCCTGACAGAAATGTATGGAAACAGCGATGGCTCGGTACCTGCCACGTTTCAGATCTACTATATGATTGGCTGGAAATACCATGAGTCACAGGTAATGTGAAGCTGTTATTTTCTCTTTGAAAGAACTATTTAAATAAGCATTGTTTTAAAAGCTTTTAACAAAACATTTTAATTTAAAATTACCCCATATGTATTTTCTTCTTTCTTTCTTTCTTTTTTTTTTTTTTTTTTTCTTAGGCAAAACCAGCCCAGCGAGGTTCTGCAACAGTTTCATTTGGAGATCTGGCAAAAATAGAAGGACTTCTTAAAAGAGAAAAAAAATAGTTGTTCATCAGAAATAGTAATTGTCTTGGAACTTCTATAAAAGCTTTAATTGCAGACAGTCTTCACTTGTGTTTATTTAGTGATGACATCCTGAAATGATAATAAAGTACGCATAGTAGAGGTTTTTATACTGTGCCACAGCATCATCTGTGTGAAATGGTGTTAATTTTTTGTTTCTAGATAAATATTTGAGCAGTTTGTTCCCTCAAGTCTTTGAGAGAGCAGTTCAGCTCTCAGCTTTTTATTGAATTTACTGTTTTCAAAAATAATGCCTCTTCCAGCATCACAGGCTGCTCCAGGTATGGTCTACATGTCATGAATGTATTTTTGAATTATTTCTCAATGATAGTAGATGATAATATAAGTAAAGAATGGTAGCCAGGTGCATTGATGAGACATCCTATAAGAGAAACTACCAGCAAATGCAAAAGATATAAATTCTTATGGTTTTTATGAGTTGGAAAGTATGGGTAAAAAGTTACTGTAAGTATTGTTTGAGAGTTGAATAATTAAGTGATACTTTGTCTAAATGTTAGTTGAAAATTACATTTGCACATTACTTTCCACTTTTCTATCACAGAGAGCAAGAAGAGTAATTTTCTCTTTAGCTGTGCCATGGAGCTATGACTTTTCCTGTCTATATAACTGCATTACCAGAAATTGATATTAATTGCAACCATGACCCATTAATATGAGAGGTTTAGAAAAAGTATCTGCCCAGAGATTCTGCTTGATTGTAGCACTCACAGAGATGGGGAGAAACAGAAAGGATGAAGACTCTACAACCAAGTACACACTTCAATAAGTTTTATCAGAGTATCTGAGTGTTGTATCAATCCTGGTGGAACTAAAGCCTTTTAAAGTTTATTTCCTAGCCTTTTTAAGATTATCCACCAGGTGGAGTCTGACAGAGCTTGTGCACGGCACAAACCAGGCCGGGCAGGCAGAAGCCTTCTTGTCTATAAGGTCCTGATTGGAGGTTATTTTATCAACCAGGCTTTGACTTTGAATAAGAAATGGGCAGAGAAGGTGGAAATCATGAGAAGGAGGGCAGCAATATCCTGTCCTGGTTTTGTTTACAAGCCTGACCTGTAATTATTCGAGGGAAATGAGTTCATCTTTTGCTTTCCTAGGAAAGAACAGTAATGCTGCTGGAAAAAGGGGGAGAGATTCTAAATGGTCTGATAACCTTTAAAGCCCTCTAAAGGCTACATCTAAAACAAGAGCTTGTTTCTGTGAAAGTTTCTTTTTTGTTTAATGCTACATGGGTGGACTCTGTAAAAGATACTGCATCTCTCCGCAGGTCTTCTCTGGCTTAAAAAACATTCCCTTGTTTCTGGAGGAATCTCTGGTTTCCCAGATGGAGGTTTCTGTGAAGTTGTGTGTCAAATGAACGTAACTTTGTGAATCCTTGCTTTAGTAGGTTAATTTCCAGTCACTTGAGCTGCAGGTTGTGACTCAGACGAGTTTAAGGGAATGAGGAGGTGGAATATGCTGGGTAAATGTTAATTGGAGAAGTGCTCCTCCTGTGCTCCTTTGAAGTACTCAAGTTAGGGAGAAAAGCAAGGATTTTTACTTCTTTGATTTCACATTTCATAGATGGCATACATAAATAGTTAAATGTTTTGGTAGTGGGAAAACATATCTTCTGAACAGGGAGAAAAGGTGAGTAGCTTTTTTCCTAGCCCTTGGGGGGAAAAAGGTGTAGATATTCCACTAATATGGGAAAGGGCTGGGGAGCAATAGAAGTGAGAAGTAGTAAATATGGCATTGGAGCAGCATGGGTTGGAATTAGGGAACATGCAACATGCAGGCAAGGTATTAGTTTCCCTGGCTGTGTTGGAATAACTGCCTTTTCTGGTCAGTTTTAACTGCAGTTTTTTCTGTAGTACATCTTGGGATTCTAGGTTACTCCTGGTTTCGACTAGTTGCTTGAATAAGTAACTTTGAAAACACTTAGTTTACTATGAGCAGATGTTTTTGTCACAAGGCTCTGTTTCACTTTAATTCTTTTTCAGATTTAAGTCTTTATGGCTTTCTGAAATTGTTATGAAGAAGAACATGATTGCCAATTGCTAGCCTAGTACTTCATGTATGCTGAAAGTCAGCTCTTGCAGAGTGAGTAACTTCTAAAAAATATTTGTAAAGGTGACATAATGTCTCCTGTAAGCTTAGTTAATTTAAAAAGCTTTATGCATAATACAGAATATTTTTCTCCTGAATACAGAAGGAGAAAAGAATTCAAGGAGCTAATTATTTTGATTAATCAAAAGCTAGGAGCCTGTATATAAAGTAAAAATAAGTTTAGAAAAGAAGCATGGTTCCACTTAATGAACATGAGTGTTTTATTTTAGAGTTTGAGTCACAGATTGGTGAATAAGCTTGCTCTGGGTCTTGGGTTTCAAGATCTGTCAATAGTTTTATTCAAGCCTGTTTAGGATAAAGGAATGAGATCCTGTACTTTCAAGATTAAGAATTTTTGAAGTTAAAACATGAGAAGAGATTCTTCATTACCTCTAATTTATAAAAATGTCATCAGCAGAAGTACAAAAGTGAACCATACAAAAATAAACTTTATTTCTTTATGCTGTTTAGAAAAGAAAAATACGAATGACACTCTTAATGTTTTCTGGAAGAACCAGGAGCTAACACTGAGCTTTCAGTTGCAGGGGGAGAAACACACCAAGCTTTCATATGATGTTTAATTGGAATTTCCTGAAGCAAAAACCTGATCTCAGGGATTAAAATCATTAGAGCATCTTGTGTAAGAAGCCGCAATTTAGAAGGCTAGCATGTATGTTAAACCTCTTAAGTTTTCATCTGTCTAACCCAGAGACTTAATACGCACTCTTCAAAGATGTGATCCAGTTTTGCCCAGGTTTTGTAGCCCATTACTTTGGAGGAGTGCAATTATTGCAGTTCTTTGATTGGAATCATTCTGAGTACCGAAGCAGGTGTGACCTGTGTAGATAATGGTTTGATTTCCTGAATATCTTGGGCACCTTCAGGTGAAAGAAAACGAAGAAGAGAATAAAAGAGAAAAATAAAAACCTGAAATAGGTAAGTTTAGCTCAAGGCTACATGTCAGAGTGAAGCAGAAGACACAAGGAGTGCATTTGCTGCTCGTAAGGAAAAAACAGCTCATGCCTTACTTAAATCAAGTTAGAATGGAAGTAATTTGCTGATTTATTGATAGCTTGTAATTAATAGTCCATTAACTATAGATGCAGGATTAATAGCAGCAATCTAACAGATAAATGACTGCTACACCCTTACAAAACTTTAGTAAACACCTTCACATACCTAAACACACTCCTATAACAACCCCCACACATATGCCTCAAATTAGCAGGTAAGTGCTCACCCCGTCCCCTTACCAGGGGGTTTCAGTGGAATGAGCCCACCCTTGTCAGAAGATTTTTCTTATCCTGTGTGCATCCATCATCTGAGCAGATGCAGGTGCTGTGGCTGTGTTCTCAGCTGGGCTGTTCCTGTCATCTGCTGATCCCAAAGGTGACACCCCAGGAGTGACCTGTGCTTGTTGCACCCTGTGTTCTCAGCCCATTGCCAGGGGAGGGTGTTCCCTCAAGCCTCCACAGAGCTTGAGGTGCCAGGGGCTCCTTCTTGGTTTAAAACAAGTTTTTCACTGTTTTTTTTTTTTTCTCCCTGTTAGAAATGTTAAGGCTTTTTGTATTTGATTTTTAAGCTGATTTTTCTTTCCCACCTGAGGTCTCTTGGCGACTGCCCAGTTACTATTTCACTTGAATGAAGATTATCTTCATTTTCAGACAATCTTTGCAGATTTTGAGCAAACATCCTCTCAGTACTGCGTGTTTTGTTCATACACCTTGCACTTGTATTTCTGTCATAGCAGCTGATGTCCAGGATTTTTTGCCATATTGTTCTCCGTGTAGGTTTCCCCCATTATTTGGAGCTGGGATACAAGGTGTGTTGATAAAGGAAGAGAACAAATTCCACAGAAAGAATGTTCCTGTTTGGAACCCTTTTTTGAGGCAGTGAATGATGAATGCTGGGGAATGCTATTTGGCCTCAAACTGTTCATAGGCCAGAATATATTGAAATTTGCAAGTTTTCTAATAATTGTAAAATAAGGAGGATGTTTCATTATTCAGATGCAATCTGTATGATGTATATCAGATAGAATTTCTGCTTTCATAGATGACAAAACTGCAGGGACAGTAACACATTAGATACATTTCACCAGCTTTCCAGTACTAAAGGGGCTGCAAAAGAGCTGCTGAGGGACTTTTTGAGGAGGTGTGGGGGGGTTGGAACAAGGCAAGCTTTAACATTTCTCTCAACCCAAGCATTCTATGATCCTTTGTATAAAATACCACCTTTTTAGCCAAATTACAATGTAAAAGGAAGTTACTGTTTTACTCAGTAGCTGCATTGGTTTAAATGCTTTGAATCTCTAACCTTGAAATTTTTTACATCTAAAGCACCCTAATATTAAAATATAACTTATTTTGTGGAAATCCTAGCCAAAATGAACAATTTACTAAGGGAATCTACTGGGTAACAGGTCTAAGAAGTATTAACTTAGTTTTTGTTGATAGTGGAATCGTACTCCCTAAGGTTTTTTTTCCCCTCTGGAATTGTTTTCTCCCTGAACTGAGCCACAGATGATTGTATGTGATGCCCATTTTTTTTAGCTGTTCTATTATCTTGTCTTCACAAAGTGTGTATTGCTGTAGCATTCAGGTGCCAGAGGCATCAGTTCTTACCAAAAACTCCTTAAGAAATGTTTTGAAGTCTCCCATTTTTCTACCATATATTCTAATTTTTAGTTTTGTGAAGGTCTGTTACTTGATTCCACTTCTAGAACTATTGTTTGCTTTAATTTGATGCAGAACTTATATTTGTTACAGAACTCTTGATGTTATTTCCTAATGTCAGTTGCTTTCACTTCTGTAATTAAAAGTGTAATTCCCATCAAGCACCAGTTCAGATTTGGTGATTATATTCGCAGTCAATTTCTTTTCTTACTCAAAACCAAGATGCCCAATCTTTGAGTAATATTGCAGTTCTGAGGCAGCAGCTGTAATAAGCTTTACCTGGTAAACTAATGCTGAACTTCATAAGTAGCTAAATTCAAAATATAAGCCAGTCATAACTCAGTACAGTTTATATAGCATCTTGTCCAGGTCTTGCTTTTTATATGTGATTTTTTTTCACTATCGTTGTTTTCTGAAATTCTAAAAGAATAGCTGAGCTGCAGCTACTGCCAAGAGGTTTTGTTAATCACATCTCAAACAAAGCATTCCTCAGATGATTTTGCCTCCAGGATTCAACTTGGAAGGCATTCTCAGGAGGAGCTGCAGTGCTGTCACAGCACTGTTGAGTCAACAGATGTAGAGCACTTGTTTGATGCATGGGTGACTGATCTTCGATTACCACCTTTCACAAACAAAAACATCTGTTCTTTTATTTATATGTGAGCTTTCCAAGTAGATGTGTACAATTTTCTTTTGTTTGTTTTTGTTGCTGTGTTCTTTTTCCCTCCTGACTCTCTGAATCTTCATTGTATGGAAGGTGAAATTTGGAGCCCTGAATGGATTGGGTGATGGCATCTCTATTCAGGATGCTTTCTACAGTGTGGTATAAAAACTTTTTGTACCTAAAAGTTTATTGTCCCTTAGAAGAGGGCTAAGCACAGAATTTTAAATTAAATTCTGTCCCAAACATTTGGCATTAAGACAATAGTATGATAATTTATTAGCTTATGTTTGGAGCAGATTTAGTTGTTCTGCTTTGGGAAAGAATTCGGGTTTATGAGCGCAAAGGCTTCCAAAGTGCAGGGCAGAGAGTTAGTAAATCTTCACAAATATAAAATGACTCAGTCCCTGCACACCTTTCTGGCATTTTCTGCTGGATGGCTTAGCTTTGTTATACTGGCCCTCCTAGGTGTCTGAACGGTCACATGGAGACTGTGCATGATTTTAGAAGTCCTGAGGACTGAAATCTGAGCCCCTTAGCTGTAAAAAGGATCTGAGTTAGATCACAGAATGGCTTGGGTTGGAAGGGACCTTAAAGCTCACCTGGTTCCAACCCCCTTGCCATGGGCTGGGGCACCTTTCACCAGAGCACGGCCCTGAGTGCTGCAGCAATACAAATGCTCCTGTGCACCTGCTTGTTCAGTCTCTGCTTTTGAGTATTGCTGCATAACTCCATTTAACTGTGCTGTAAATATTATTTGTTTTCGAGCAGTTAACCATCTTGAAAACACATCAACGCGACTTAGTCAGTGTAACACTTGATGAATTTACAAATGGATCTTGGCATAAGGCAGGGCGCATTTTAACGCTGCGGTTTGTGTGCCTGCTCCCTGCATATTTATTTTCAACTTCCAGTTGATTAGCTGCTTTGTCTTGTGTGTAGAAATGGCCTGTTTAATGCAGTGGGAAGTCGAGTAGAAGCCAGCATTTGTTAATGGATGCTTTGAACGGGCACAGTCAGACATTTGAAATTATTCGAACTAAGCAGGAATTCTAATTTATTTCTAAAGATAGAAGTACAACAACCCAATTACCTAGTTTTCTCACAGACTGTAATGAGTATAATTAGCATAAAATTGGTCTATAAATTTAATGGGCAATTTCTTGTGTGGACATTGAAAACACTAGTAAAAATGTGGCAAGCTATATTAGAGTCCATATAATAACTTGTTCCCATTGGATGCTTCCTGGACAGAAGGCATTGCTGTAAAACACCAATTAAATCTGTTCTGCACAAGGAGTTTTTAAGGTGTTGGTTCAAACAGGCATGCCAGTAGGTTTGAGAGTTCCCTCAGTCAGAGAATTGTTTTGTTTGGGTTGGCAGTAGGGTTTTTACCTTTTAAAGATTGTGTTCTGGCTTTGTTCAAACTTATATATGTGAGGATGTGACTAGCTCTGTGTGTAGCCTCATAAGAATAGCTGGAGCAGTTGTTCTAGATGTAGAATATACAGCTGGCAATAAAGATAATAAAATACTGTTTATTGCTCTTGAAAGTGGAAAGGGTGCTGGAGTCCCACACCTGATGCAGAGATTCTCAGATCATGATTCAGGTTGGTGCCAGCACTTGTGCAGTTGGTTGGATGTAACCAGCTGTGGGGCATTTCAGAAGTTCTAGATGATGGAATTTCGGGGATAATTTTCCCTCCCTTCTAACAGCTGATTGGTTTATGATGGAGAATTCTCTATGTAAATGCATTTTCATCTAGTACAGTAAACTCAGAGATAGCAAAGTTGTGGTGACCTGCTGAGACTAAAATGGTGAGAATTAATGCTGTGAGGGAGAACATTTACTTAGAAGAACATGAAGTTTCTTCTGCTTTGTCTGTTCCCTAGAGGGTGAATAAACAAACAAAAAAATCCAGCCCTGAGTCTTGAAGATTAGGACCAAGTTCTTCAGAGTATGTTTTCATGATGGATTTTTGATTTCACCCTCGTGCAAGCTGACACTACTGGAAAGAGAGATAAATGTAAGAAACTGTTCTCTAAAACAAACTTACCAATCATGAAAATGCTTTAATTCCTTCAGGAGTGCATCTATTTTAAAGGTACTTTTATCGCATTATTCTGTTAAGTACAATGAATAAAATTATAGCTGCAACTGTGAAAATAAAAATAACAAGTTCTTCCTTGTTAGAACAGCAACTCTTAGGGATTTATGCCCTACCACGTTTTTCCCTGTCTGATAATTTCATGGAGTGCACTTTCCTGCCTTCATCTTTTGCCTTATCATTGAGCAAAGGAAATAGTTTGTAGATTCTGGGCTGCTTTGGAGGGCTGGTGGGCTACTGTGTGTTCTCTGTGGCTAGCAGCCTGCCAAAAAAAATGGGCAGTGTGTTCAATTTACTTGGTTGTAGGGCTGTGCATATTTACATTTCTAGGATTTAACTCCGGGCAATGTAAGTTATTTTATTATTTTTTTTTTAACATGTAGTTAATAATTCTGTTCCAGGTTAAACCCAAATCTTTCTTATTTGGGTTTATTCAAGAAATAGTATTTTAAAGTAGGTATTTTTTAAAAAAGGGGTTTTTTTAAAGTTCCTGAACTCAATGTGAACCCCACAGTGAGGGGAGAAAAGCAAGGAGCAGTCTGTTACTGGCCTCCCTCAAACTGAGCTGTACTCTGCTAAAATAGAACTTCTTATGGAGGAGAAGTCTTCTGAGGTCTTTTTTTTCCACAGAGAGTCACGGAAAAGATAGGTCAAAGTTTTAAATAAATCTCTTAGGAGAGTGTATTCATATCTTACCTGGTAAATCAGTGCATCTCTTCACTAGTAGCTGAAGATTAAAGATGTCATTCTATAATAAGGGAGTTTTGGCAGTAGAACATGTAAGAAGTAAAATATTTTGTTGGTCTGTGTAGGAATTTGGGTGTGTTTAACTTGGAATATGAGAACCACCTCATTAATCCCAATCATAGGAATAAAGTTATTCATAGGCAGTGCAGGAGGGGGCTGATTTTTGTGGCTGTGCTCACAGGGCTAGCTGATCCCAAGCCCTAGCAATGTTTCAGGGCTGCTCTCACCTATGCAGGCAAAAACAAACAAACAAAACCACCACCAACAAAAAAATTAAAAGCTGCCATCTCTGGAAATATGGTCAAGCTGGATGGGCCTGTGAGCAACCTAAAGGTGTCCCTGCTCTTTGCAGGGAGGTTGGACTAGACGGCCTTTAAGGGGCCTTTAAACCCAAACTGTTCTATGATTCTGCCATCTTACTGAAGTGGAAATTATAATGTATTTCTCTCCTAAAATGCTTTGTGATCAACAAAATAGAACCAGGTGTAAGCACAAAGCAACCCCCTTTCCCAAGGAGTTTCAGAAGCTAAAAATGGATGTGTAGATAAGTTTGGAATTTGACTGCAAGGCCAGGTAAGTAGAGCAACATTGTTGCTTGTAAAAATAATTGTGTTGATTTTTCATTTCTGTGGGTTTGTCTTTTTTTCAGCACAGGCTTTTACCATCTATTGGAAGCAGAGCACTTGTGCTCTGAAATGAATAATTAGCTGTTGAAGTAGGTCTGTGCTGTGTCAGTACTCTCTTCCACTTGCCTTCTCTTATGTAACAGAGATTGAAACTAAAACAGGGAAAAGTTACCAAATGCTGTACAGAGGTTTAACTTTTAAGTGAAAATGGGATTGTGATGTTAGGAAGATGCTGCTTGGGAAAGACACCTTTCCTCCTAGTGTTCTAGTAATCATGTTTTCAGCAGTGTTCTTGCAGAACTGAATTTCTGAGCATATTTCATTAAAAAAAAAAAAATAGTAATTTAAATTCTAACATGGTGCCATGAACTGGCTCTTTTTGCAAAATGGCACCATGAGAAGCAAATCACTTGACATTATAAGGACATTAAATTCAGGATTCTATGGATCATATATGGTTTTTATTTTAGTAAAACATGCACATTTAATTTTTTATAACATCCTTTGCATAAATGCTGAATGTGATTACTTTTTTTTTACTCTGGTTGCAGATATTGTCACTTGCATCAAGTTGTTTTGCAACTTGTCCAGTGCTGTTGAATACAGCTAACTGTATGTTGGTGTCTAATGTAGTTAACTTTTTTATTAAAAGGCATAATTATTTATAAAACAAATTATGAAAATCCCTGTTCTGATAGTTTACCCATAACCACAGAAGAATGAAATCTCTGATGGAAGGGAAAGGTAATTGGAAAGGTCCAGCTCTAATAGAGGAATGTGTGTGAACACCATGAAGACCTGTCTCTTTCACTGAGAACTGGAATAATGAAGACAAGGGCTGGAAACTGAGGAGAGAAAGATCACTCATAACCTAAATGTTGAAATTCACACTCAAAACTAATGAGACAGGTTATTGCCAGCTCAAGATTTTAAAAAGAAAAGTATAATATTTTTCATTAGCCTTCTTTAATAATTTAGATTTCATGTGTGTTTTTCCATTTCACCTTTTCATGCCCTGCCTTCCCCTTTATATACTGTAGATAACTCTCTGCTGATTTTTAATTTCCAAGCTGTGTTACTTAGAGGTACTCAATTATATATCACAATAGTGTCATTCTTTCCATTTACAGAATGACAAAGTGCATAATTTCTGCATTGATTCATATGTTAGGTTGCCATAAATGCTTACGCTTAAGACCTTGACATTAATTCTTTCTCCACAGCCATTTATATCAAGAAAACTCAATTGTTTGAGCACTTGTGGAAAGTAAATGCAAGAAGTGCCCTGATATCATGAAATTAATTTAAAAATGTGCCAAGTTGAAGGTATGTGGCTGCAGATCTGGAGTTTGGTGGGACATGGAGATGAGCCTTGTAGCCTGCTTGAGCTCAGCTATTTTTATTGCTTATGCAGGAATTAGCTGGATATATAATCTGCCAGCAGGTCACGTAGCAGTTTGACTAGAACTTCAACCTCCAGATTGCCAGCTTACTGCAGCTGGTGTTTGCTGCAGGCACTTGTCACTGGTTTTTAAAGCTGGTGATTATTATCATACGCTGTGCTGAAAGGAAGCAAAGGGTATAGCTACAAACAGTGAAAGTGTGGCCAACACATAAATAATGTCATTGTTCTGAGCACTCCTAGATAGTTGTAGGGATGGAAGTTTAGGCTCCTGATAAGGAGCCTCCTCAAAGGAAAGGCAGAAGGCACAAAGAATTGAGGAATGAATCCTAATTGTACTTTCTGTTTGCTCCTTGTTGCTCAGGCCTTGAAGTGCCAAGGTTGCTAAGTGGCTTGAAAATTTCTGAGGGTTTTTTTTTTTTTTCCCCAAGTGGAATAAAAGCACTACAGAGCAGCATATTTGTTACAGTTCTGTGTTTAGCTAGAACGTAGAGGGACTTGTGAGGCCAAAACCCTTGTCTTGGGATCTGACTCAAGAAAGCATTTTTGCTTCCTCTTCCTGTTACCAAAAATAAAAAGCATCCTTAAGCAATGTTGTTTGCAGCTATGCCAGGGAGCTGTATTGCTTCCATGTGATTGCACAGAGTATTGACAGAGAGCACTATGAAAAGGGCCCAGAAACATGGGGCATTTGGAGAGGAGAGCTCAGAGGGCACCACAGGCAAAGCTAAAGCCTGAGATATCAGCTCACATAAGGGGCAGAGAGTTTTGAATCTGAAAATGAAAAGCTTAAGTGTCAAAGGTAAAGGAATGATAAAAGCAGCTGTCAAGGGTGGGGTGGTCAACAGCTGGATTCCCAATACATTGAAGGACTTAGGGTGATGAGCAGGAAAAGGGGTACTGTCAAAAGCATCTACTATGGTTTCAGGATCAGAGAGAGAGGGGAAAACAGGTTTATAGAACAACATGAAAGGAAGGCAGATAGGATTCAGCAACAGCTTCACTAAAGGAGAAATAGGTTGAATGTTCAAATGGGTGGAAGAGAAGGACAAGTTTGAGTGAGAGGAGAGGGATCTGACTAACTTGAAACTTTCTTTTTGTTAGTAAGCTGAAGGTGACAAGGCATACCTTCGATTCTGGTGCTAAAAATGGGTGCTTGGAGGACAGCCAGAAGATATTTAGATCACTCAAAGGCAGAAATTACTTTTGAAAATACTGAGAAGAGGTGATGTCATTTAAGTGAAAGAGGGAAAGTGCACCAAAAGAGGCTGCAGGAAAATCTGTCTTTTTATCAGCTTATTAAATCAGGCTTTCTTTTAGGAGGAGAAGTAGTTATTGCTTCTCCTTTCTTCTTTGACACTATATAGATTGATAGGTGTAGTCACTGAAAATATTTTAAAAGTTAGTATGGAGATAGGATTTGGACTTTGTCATCGTGGTCACTCAGATACGTCAAATTTCAGTGAAGGAAAGGAAAAAGTATGTTATAGATTGAAAAGGATTAGAAGTAGTAGAGCAACAGGAATTACTTTGCTATACCAAACACTGAAGAAGTTTTGGAGAGAGGTTGGCTGGAACAGGTTCAGTGATGAAGGTGAGAGGCTGAAAACGAGAGGAGTCAGTGTGGGGAGTGATGTAGGTTGACTCCTACTCTATGTGAAATTCACGGTCAGCTCAGTATTTCTTGGCACTGTGAACAAGGTTGAGTTTTAATGCCTAAGAGGTGAGGGGAAAATAAATTTCCTCTCCCAGAGAGGATGAAAACCAACTCCTGTGGCTGCTGCTACCTGTTAAAGAGTGAGTAAATCTGCAGCTATTGTAGAGAAGAAGTCAGATGCAGTGCCATGGCAACTGCTCTGAGACCAAGCAAGTCTGCCTCTTCTTGCTTTCTTATGTTATGCTTTTTCCATCCCATGAGTCTAAAAGGTTATCTTTTCTCTCCCTCCCCCCACCCCAGTAGTTACTTGCTTTGATAATAGTGCATAAAAATGAGGAGAGACATCAAATTGTTAAAGAAAGATAAGAACACAGGGATTAAATCACTTGAGAAGGCATCAAAAATACTGATTGTTTTTAATGGACAGATGAGAAGGTATGTTTCTGTTTTTTGAATAAGAACTCTTCCTCAGTACAGTAGTAAAATTAAATCTGTCAGTCCCTTAGTGTTTGAGGGCTCCTGTGGAGTCGTGCTGGCTTGAAAGTTTCTTAAGAGTTTTGATGCTGATTGGTAAAACTTTTTTGTGCCTGGGGTCGTCAGGAGCTCAGTACCTGTCTTTGGGGCATCACCTCCTAGGGACATCACCTCCTAGGGACATCATTCAGAATGCTGAAGAAGTCTTGGTGACTTCAGTAAAGGACCCAAATGATATTTAATCTTGATTTGAAAGCTGAATTGCAGGAGAAGCTACCACAGGCCTTATTTGCAATGATTGATTATTCACTATTTTAAAAATGTGAACCTTACTTTCAGCCTGAAGTCTGGAGCTTGCAGCTGTTGGGTTGGTTATGGATTGCTGTGTAAGACTGTAGCCCTTCAGAGTAGAAACAAACCTGAGAGGGGATGGTGATCAAATTATATTTTAACATACTTGGATGAAAAAGAAAGTGTCTTTAGAACTGCTTATTCTTTAAACAGCATTTAATTGAACTAAGTACTGTATGTTTAACAGGGAAAATCTTTTTACCCATTTCCCTCAATTTTTATGCTTAATTTATTTCAATTTTTTGAGGAAACATGATGACTTTTCTTCTAGAAGAGATTAATTTAGTGAAAGACTTTTTTTCTCTTTTACAGTTTTACCAACTGTAGATATGGTACAGAGTGGATAACTTAGATAACTTAATGATGCAAAGAATATTTATGTATGATGATTATGTAAGTGAGAGGTATGGTTGCACAACCCGAGGATGTGAAAACCTGCTGTGCATCACTTTTAATATGCATAAAGCTTCATAGCATGTTATTTTGTGAACTGATCACAGAATAAATCCTTTGATGACAGAGTAACTGCATTCTCAGGACCAAATGTGGATTGATTTCACCAGTGTGAGAAAGAAAATACACAGTACAGAAGTTCTTAGAGCAGCTTTCCTGTTCAAAAGCACTTAGGTAAAGCTGGACAGAAAAGTAGCAGTAGAACTCAGATTTTACACGTCTGCAGCACAGCTAAGCAATGAGCCAGACCTGAGTGTTTAAATATGCATGAAGCATTCTCTGCTTTAATGAGACCTTGAGCTTTGGCTCTGAAGATTGTTAGTGCCCTGGTGAATAGCCCTTCAGACTTCAGGCATACAATGAGAATTTGCTTCCTCTTTCAATTCTTCAACTTCTTGGATAGAATTTATTATTTCCCTAAATATGCTGTCAAAATTCTTTATATATTATAGTACCCCTTTTTGCTATTTTTAACTCCATCTCATTAAGTGAATTACATGGTTGCCTTTATTAATTAAGTGCAGATTAAATATGATATTAAAACCATAAGAAATTACACCTTTTCAATGCCATTATGAATTTTTTTAAAGGCAAAAGAATGACTGATTTTTTTTTTTCCCAGAAATGTTGGTCAATAAAATAAATACATCTTGTTCTTGTTGATGTGATCATATAATCAAAAATGTCAAGATGAAATATGCTTTGTTCTTTCCCACTTAAATTCCGTTCAAAGGTAATTAATTTCTTTTGCCTATTTTATCCTTTCATTCTTTGGGTAATAATGACTTCCTTCCAAGATTATTGTTGGCTATGGGTTATCTGGACACCAGGAAACCCTGAATAGTAGTAGAGTCAGTGAACAGAGAAAAAATGGAAATCTAGTAGGGGCTTGCATATTAATTCGATAAATACTGGCTTTATTTGATAATAAAATAGCATTTCTATTCCCACCAGCTGCATAGAGTCAAACCAATCCATGAAAACTACTTATAAAAATTCTGCCTGTTATAAAACTTGATCAAGACAAGCATGATGAACCCAAAGGTTTCTTCATATCAACTTGCGGAGTCCCAAATCTAAACTCAACCTATTTAACATCAATCAGTTAAGACTCTCCATAGAAACAAGAGAGGTATTAGTTCTTCCAGAGATTTGATTCCCGCCTCAGACTTGCATCACCCCTGGAAGCACCTCTCTGCAGTTACTGCCCATGAGGTGAGGCAGCCACTCTCCTGCTCCCAGTGCCCCATTAATGCCTAAAGCCGGGGGAATAGAAACTTGGTGGTCCCCACTGATTCCAGTGAAGCCAGACTGCTTCATGTAACTTGGTCTTGTATTTTTGGAGTTAAGCTCTTTGTTCTCCTCCTGCTTTTCTTGGAGTTTGGCTCAGCTGTGGCATTGAAATTCTCACTGAGCCAGCTGGTTTTAGCTCCACAAGGGCTCAATACACTCTGAGGGTGTCCAGCACCTCACAGAAATAGCTTAAAACAATTGCGAGACGGCTCATTGGGTGGTGCTTTGAAAAGGAAAAGGTTTTAATAAATGAGATAATAACAAATGATAAAAAAAAACCCCAAAAAACAGAAAATGTGCACAGATGCAGGAAAGCCCCTTACACCCGGCTAAGATATGCCAAAAAGCACTGTGAGGGGTGTTGTGCTTGTTCTTAAGTACTTTATGTTTTAGCAGGGCTTTTTACTTGCTGCCCAACAGAAACTAGCTACATTTCTGAAGAACTGCTGCAGAGACCAACAGGTGCCTTTGTCTGGGCACTGAGCCAACCACGGTAAGAAGAGCACAGAAGATTCTCCTTTTTTCTTCCTTTAAAGTCTTGAGGTGAAACTGAAACCCTTTTCCTTATTTGGAAACATCCACTTGGGTGTGAGGATGCACTGCAGCAATATGGTTTGAGTACAAAGTGTGTGTTATTAACTATCTCAATCTGGATCCTAGAGAGATTACTTTGGGTAATACTGTTGCTAATTCTAATTTATCTGATTTCAAACTAAGTCAGCAATTGCATGATTTCTAGGAACTAAGTTCTCTTCCCGGGAATGGGATGTAATGACAATCAGCCCATTTTGTCACCAGCGCTCAAGTGAAGCTACAGCTTCTGGAAAAGAACATTTTCTGGAAAAGAACAAAAAGCAGCCATCATACTACTCATATGCACCTGAGCAGCTGCATTAGACTTAGCCATTATCAAGTCCTTAATGATGGCAATTTATCAAATTGGCCTTAAAATAATACATACCTTTTCCCAAATGCTGTACCATTAGCGTGCCCAATTTTGACTGTCGTTATCAAATAGTAAAAAGTTTTCTTTAAAATAGGTCTTTCCACTCACCCCCAAAAAGGTGAAATGAGTTTAATATAGTCTACATTTTCATTTTGTTTCCTATGAATTGAAAAATATTAAAATGCACTAAAATGTGTCCCCCTGATTAGCTTTTTAATCTGATTTCTTGCTAAATGTGGTTGTTACAGATGCGGTCCCACTCAGCAGATTTGTCATGACAAAATAGCCATAGTTTAGCGTGGGAGGTGGAAAGTGGCTGAATCTGAGGTTGTATGTGAGGAGTTAGATATTTCAGCTGGAAAAAAATCTTTCTAAAGAACAAGATCAGGTTAACTCTGCTAGAACCAGACAAACCAGCAATTTGGAATGCTTGTTGTGGTGCATTGGTATGTATGGAAGATGGTACTTTTTGTGGAAACATGAAATGGTGTTCCAAAGTATTTTCACTGAAAATAGATTTCCTGCTCTGCCCAGCTGATACTAGTATCTCTGAAAGTGCTCAGCAAAGTATAAAAATAATGGGTATATATATATATTTATGTGTGTATGATTTATATAAATGTCTTTTGAGAGGGCAAGCCTTAGGCACAAGGAGGTACTTACATCTTTGTTGTTTTGCAAAGCCTTGCAGACTATGCTGACCTAGTAAGTAAGAATTGTTCCTTCTTTTCTGGCAGTGGGGATAGAAAGAAAAGAGACTAACCTTCTGATTCAATTGCTTTTCCTTGCAGCACTAAAGTAGGAAGGAACTTTCTCCTAGCTTGATGCTGTCTGGCAACCTCAGTTCCCCTTTTGCTGGAGACCTGGAATCTACTTTGATTCCATATTTGCAGCCTTTTATCTTTCTTTCATATTTCTAGGTTTTATTACTATTGCAGTATTGGATCTTAGGTTCTAGATTGAAGTCTCATTGTTCTGGGCACAGTGAAAACAAGTACAAGGACTGGCTTCCACCCTGAGAAGTCCTGAAATACAAGCTGCTCTTCCTCAAGATTTTCAGTTCTGCAGGCTGCGTCTTTGTTAGCAAACAGTGTGGAGCAGTGGATGTGGAATCTGCAGGAGCAAACAGGCTGCAGGTACCCACTTGTGTGGGTTTTGAAGGGGTGAGGTTGACTCTAAGATCTCATTCTGTGAACTAATTGCCCATTTGTGGCTGATGTGCACTTCCAATTTAGCTGCACCTTAAAGTAATCGAGTCAGTGCATATCAAAACTGGTCCACAATGTGAACCAAATCAGGTGAATGGGGACAGTGAGATTTGCTTTGAAAAGTATATTCTTGAGCACCAGCAGCAAACCCAGGACTGTTTGTGTAAAATTTGCTGTTGTAGTAGTGAAATATGATTGGTGTCCGAGACAGACACATGCTGAGTGCCCCATGCTGGGGAACCATGAATCTAAATGGATACAGTTGAAACCATTGGCTTTATATCTTCTGGTTGGGTTCTACGATTTTCTGTGCCCAAAACACAGGGCTTAATGACTTACACACACCACACTCACAAGTTTTTCGTGTGTGACAGTACCTACCTTGAGCAGAGGGCTGAAACACATCCCCATAAACTCCAAATCACTGTTGCCTTTTGTGTTGCTCCCGTTTCGCCCCAGGCAATTTAAACAAAATATCTGAGCGTTTCCCCCAAACCTTGTTACCAACACAGAGCTTAGTGCTTAAATGCTCAGCTATTGTCCATCTTCAATCTTTTTAATCCAACAGCAGTTGTTAATAAACTGGAAGACCTGAGGCTGAGATGAAAAAAGAGCAGTGTATAGTGACCCAGAGATATCAAACCAGCCAGCTTATGCTAAACATAATGAAACTGCATAAACGTCTTGGGTAACTAGAATAAACATGCACAAGGAAATACTTCTAATATTTATTTATCTTCTTAGTAATTATTGGACAGTTCAGTAAAAAAAAGAACAGTAGCTGGAAGAATTCCATGCCAGGGCTTAAACTGGAAATTATCAACAATTCACCCTTCATGTGGCTGCAGATACAAGGCCAACAAGAAATGAGAAATAATGGTCTTATTTACCAAAATATAGGGTTTCTGTTAGCTCTGTATGTCTCTGTTAGCTCTGTATTTGCTATTGCTGCACTAAGGACGCTATTTCAAGACTGTTGGTTTGTGAAATAAGATACTTTCATTTTACCATCACTCATGTAAACTGGATGATGCTTTAAGGATAAAATTGCCTCTAACGAAAAGGTAATAATATAAGAAAACTCAAATTGACTATGCTAGCTTCAAATATTAAAATATGGTTTCAGCCATTACAAATAGAATTTCTTATGAAGCTCACTATGCTTCAGAAACAGAGTTAAAAGTAAAAATTTATGACTTAAAAATTATTACTTTTTTTTTGTTTGTTTTTGAAGTACAGCATAATCTTGGGAATTAGGGGAGCTTCTAATTGGTGCTTCAGTATCTGGGCCAGAAATGTTCCCATCCCTACCCACCTGCAGAACGGAGCTTGGCACCATTTCCCACAGGAAGCTTAGTCAGCTCTGTTAAATAAATTGCAATAGTAGGGTTTCAAATTGCATGACAAAACTTAACACCTACTCTCGCAGTTAATGTAGGGTACAGTCATTTTAAAAGAATAAAGTATTTGGGGAACTCGTAACTCAGAGGGCCGAACTGGTTTTGCTTGTAACAACGTCAGGGAAGCAGCACAGGTCTCGTGAGCTAAGGCTCTGCTGGCTCAGCTTGATTTCGAAGAAGCCTTAAATGTAGTTCTCTCATGCTCTGCAAGACAAAATGGGATATAAATGCAATCAAATATGAAGCCATTAGAGCTGTACAATCAGGTTAATTTCTTGGCTTAAAGCACTAGTGCACACTTCAAATTTGACATGCAAGGCTACAGTGGCACAAAACGCAGCAAGTTGTCTCATGGAATCTCTGCATGGTGGAGTTGTTCTGTTTCATTTTGGGTGTCTTTTGGTTGGGTTTGTTTTGTTTTTGTTTTGGGGTTGTTTTATGGAATATGTCAACTACTGAACCTAGAAATGTTTTTCAGGAATAGGTATGCCCATTTGGTGTTGAGTAAAGTTTTCATAGCACACTTTGGAAATTCCCATGAATAGCTGGAAGAGATTTAATTGGCTTGTGGCTTTCATTTTAAAAAAAGTCCCACCCACCACAAAACCGTAAGTTTTTAATGGAATTTAGGATAAAAACGGTCTTGATTGCAATATCTTTGACCTTTCCAGTGTGGGCTGCTGAGAATGACAGAGTCCAGTGAACTCTATGGCTCAGAAATGCAGATAATCACAAAATCATAGAGGCTGGGAGCCCACAAATTAAGCCAATGGCAACTGATGTAGAGTCTGGGGTATGCCATTTTTGCTGTGTATTCCAAGATTTTTGGTAGCTACAATCTGGAATTAAAACCATGAATTATTAGAAAGAGGGAAATCTACAGCAGATCCTGCAGACAGTCCAGTGAAGCTCCATCCACACATTCAAGGAAATAGTACTGGAGCATATTCAAAATAAGAATTACAATTCTTAGAGATAATTCTAGACAATTATTATATCAGACATTAGTTTTATTATTTTGATTGAATTAATGTTCATTTTATGTATTAATGTATTTTTGTAAGGAATATAGAATTCTTCAGAGCCTTTAAAATGAATTAATGGGAAAGATAAGTGCATAATTCATGGACCATTTGCATCCCACTATTCTGCACAAGAGGGAAAGTTCAGAGAAATAAAAGGCAATCACCTGTACAATTTAAAAGAAGCTGTTGTGATGTTAAATAAGGAAGAAATAGAACTTCTCTTCCTCAATTTCCTCTGAAGCCTGAGTTAAGTCTAAAGGAAAAGCATGCTGGAGCACTGGAGAGACTTTTGACCAAGGCAATGGAGGTTTCACAGTCAAGAGTGACAATTTCTAAATAGAACTGCATAGCTGCACCCTGTTTCTTGCAAAGCTGTAACAAACTGCCGTCCTAACAAGCTCTTATTATACAACTGCACCTTAAATTGTCACTTACTGCAGCACCCCTTGTTGGTCATGGCGCTTTTTAATCTTATCTACTGTAAAACAACAGGAAATATTGCAAAGGAACATTATAGGAAAAAATAAATGTTATTTTTCCAGGTTCTCTGCAGGAGACCGGAGCAGTCTGCCAGGCAGAAATTCCAAAAGCAGCCTTGCTGTCTGAGATGCTTTGGGGGGAGCATGGAGCAGCTGAGGAACAGAGAATTACTGTTATATAAGCCTTCTTATTTCCTGGCTGAACAAGACGGGTATCTTGTAGAAACTGAAGCCACGAGCTAACATCAATCCCTAATACGTGTGACAAAGTGTAACAGTGAAGTGGGAAAAGGCATCCCCAAGTGTCAGAGCTCTGCAGGATGTGCCCAGCTTGTGGCTGTCTCTGGGTGCTTCAGATGAAATGTAGGTGAGTGAAATTATTTTACTGGTAAAAAAAAAAAAAAAAAAAAACTTTCACACAAGAAGCGGAATGGGCAGATCTGGTTTGTAGGGACAAGGGAAGCGGTAAATGGTGCTGGGGCCAGCGTGTTCCTTCTTTCCAGCTGGTGCCTCCCATGGCAGTTTTTATCAACTCCTTAGCAGTGGAATGCGGTTACCAAAGTGTGCCGTGTGTGGTATTTCACTCCTTTGAAGCTCATACTTCAAGGGGAAGAGCAAAGAGAGATCCTGCCAGAGTACTCGGGTGGATTCAGTTCAGCTGCCTTTGTAGCTTAAGAAGGAAGTGAAAAAAGGCAAAGTAAGTGGAGAGGGAAAAGAAGTTCTTGCTCAGTCCAGGACTGGGTAAAGTTGATTCAAATCTTGGTTTGATTAGCATGTATAGGAGTCATTTACCGTAATTTACCTGCCTTTTCCCTAGTGCTTTTGTCCTAAACTCATTTTGCACTGCAAAGTAAGGCAGTTATCAGCTGCTTTTCTGTTACCCTCTGAGGGGAGCATTTTCTGCAGCTGCTGAATTGCACTCCGAAGAGTCGAGAATGATCACCATGATTTACAAGGAGGCTTCAGGTCAATACCCTGCTGAGGAAGTGAAGGAGCAGGGGCTGATCAGACAGAGATAACTGCTTCTGCCTGGAGGTTAAACGGCTGCCCTTGAGGGGAGACTGCCCAGGAATCGCAGGTTCAATCGCTCCAGGGATGTGGTAATCACTAGATGGGTCATTTACCTAAGGAGTCTGGAGACAGCGATAACTATTCATTACTGCAGAGCTATCAAGTTGATGACTCTCTTTTTTCCTTATTTTCTTGGGCTTAGCACGTAAAGAACAAAACAGGAACGCCATTATATTAAACAGCTCTTAAATAAGATGTAACAATGAGCTTAGTTATAAGTAGTGTTTGTAAATGGTACTGAAGAAGAATAAAATCCAGAGAGGACGGTCTATTGCTATTAAACACAAATTATCTCCAGTCATGGGTTTGTAAAGTTCTTAATCCAAATTAACTGGACTTCCTGCTTTGGAGAGAGTAATGCCACAAGAGATTGGCAGTCTTCCCTTTTGAGCACTGGAGTAAAAGGAGAAAGATGGGCATTCAAATTGGTGTCATCCGAAGAAAGGTAGAATCATGCCAAAGAAACCTGAAGTTCAAACTGCCTGGGGCACTACGTGGCACAAGATTTAAACACGATGTTCAAACTGCATGGTTAAAGAGCACAGGTTACAGAGGCCAGACAGCTGAGACCCAGTAAAGGGAGAGCTGATCCCGTGCTGGTAAAACTGATCTGTTGGCTCAGGCATTTAGCTGGAATGCAGTAGAATTGTCTTCTATTTCAGGTTTTATAAAGACAGCCCATGCTCCCTGGACAGATAGTTATCCAACTTCTTCTGTAGTTCCTACGTGAGAAATTGGTGTAATAATTCTCTTGCTCATGGTCATGTGCTGGTAAGCAGCAGAAAAGATCACTGCCATGGTGCTTGAACTCAACTCCCTTCCACTAAAAGTTCAGAGAAACAAGGATGAATGTGTTTTTCCTGTGGGCTTTGCTTATGAAATATGTTTTCACTGAATCGAAGCAGAGGTTGATGCATGCTTATTTGCCTGACCTAATGTTTACTGAAGTCAGCAGAAATATTTCACGGGGTGTTTAATGTCTTCCCCTCCCTGTCTTGCCATGATGCTTTATGGTCAGCGGAGCAGCTGAGGAAAAATGCTTGAGATTAAAAGCTCTTAGGATGAGTATTAAGGCAACAGGGTTCCAGCAAAAATAATCTGAAGGGTCACCCAGTTTATATTTAAAAAGTGATTGTAGTCCTACAGAGACAGTGTTAGTGTAAGGTCTGTTGCAGCCTTGATGGTATATGGGAAATAAGGTTGTTTAACTTAAGGTCTAAATCAAATTTAAATGCATTTATTCTAGCATTTATTACACTTATCCCCATGGTCTGTACTGCAGAACAGAGTGTTCAATAAGCTGAGCACTGACCCAATAAATCTTTGTATTTTATCAGGTAAAGCAATTGAATTTTGAAGTGGAAAATGTTGTTTCAACTTTTGGAACTCTTTGCTTGACACATAACCTTCATTAGATAACAGTGTCTTGAATTTGCCTTCTTTTCCCACAAAGACTTTCAATAATAACCTGGAATACAGGCAAGGACCAGAAGCAGGAGGAGCATGCTGTACAGGGAAAGGCTGTGTCCGGCCACAGCCCACCCAGCTCTGCTCCAGGACAAGTGGTCCTGGTCATAGAGAGGAGCTTGGCCACTGAGGGGTCACATTCAAGCTCTGGGAACACCAGTGGCAGCTCCAGACAAACTCAGTGCACAAGGATGTGGGCAATGCTGAAAGAAGACAGGGAGGTAGTTCCTGAAATTGCAGGATTTTGTTCGGACAGGAATGAGGAAGATTTCAGTTTTTACTTCTCTTGGGAAAAATAAAATTTTAGTGTAGCATTCTTTCTTCTTCACTCCTGTTCTGTGATTCGCAAATCCTGACTTATTTTCTCATGTGTAATAGTTACGTGATGAACTCCAGCCATAACTTGGGCACGTTGAGCCTCTTTTCGCATCAAATGCTTATTTAGGAAATAGCTAGAGGACTGTTTGTAATTATTATGACACATTCAGTATGTCCATGGAGTGTTCAGAAGGGGATTTACTGTTATCTATTTCCTTTATCTCTCTGTTTATCGTTTCCAGAGTGCTTTTTATGTCTTTAAGACAAATTAAATGATGAACTTGGCCTGAGAAGTAGCATTTAGACCTAAAGACCAAAATTCCTAAAAGGAATTTGAAGTTCTTTTCTTGTTCTTCAAGTTCTACAGCTGTGGGATTTTTATGAATGAATAAGGAGCAGACACAAGAGGTCTTCAGGTAAGACACTTTGCACAGTCTCAGCAGTAAGTGAAAATGCCTTGAAAATTCTGCCATCACTTGATATTTATTCTTCTGTCCCTTGTGCGTTATCTTTTAGACTATGTTTTCTATACCACATTGTTATGCAGTGATAATGGGTTCAACAAAATGAAAAATTATTTGAATGAAAAATGGGAATAAGACTATGACTTGCATGGTTTGTACAGATAAGGGAGTATATGAAATATCATGTTATCAGCTTAATCCATGTTACTTTGGACATTGCCACACTTATATTTTATTAACAGTAGGATTTCTGCTCTGTAGGTTTTGTACCAGCTAAGTTGCTTAGCAACCTTAACTCCAAGATAACTATGTCTTGCTGCCTGTGATTAAAGAATCATTTTTTCCCCATATTCTGTTTATGATATATCTAACTTACATATTTTGTTGTTTGCAAAGTCTTTCCCTCAATTTTCATTCCAAATATAGCAAGGTGTATATATATGTTCCTTGAAGCACTTTATCTTTGAAATTCACCACAGTCACCTACTTGAGTGAATGCAAGTAGCACAACAGTATTATGAGAAAACCCACACCACACAGTAATGCAAAGAACATAAAATGGAGAAGCAGCCTATAGAACTGCTCCTGATACTGCTGCATAAATCCTTAAAATCTTTTCAGCACAAGTGCATTGCTAATAACGGTGGATAATGCTCTAGTTCTGTGGTTTAATTCTCCTCTTAAATAAATAAATAGAAAGCTCTGGGACTTGCCCGTATGTGATGCTGTGCTTTGGAACTGGTCCAGAAATGTGAAAAAATGTACTTTAAATGGTAGCAAATGCCTCTTGATAAAGCTGGGAGATAGATCAATTGCTCTAATAGTATTACAGAAGTCCACTGGACCTCAGCATTAACAGTATTGTGAGCTAGAGTCTGAAGGATGGCACACATTAAAATGGATATGGAATGGCATTAATATATTAATATATTTCAAAATATTATGTTAATTCCTGAACAGCTTATCACCATGGTTACTGTGACAGGAAATTAAACAAATAGGAAAAAAAATTAAATTAATCCATCCTGGATAAGATTCCAATGGAATCTGGACTCTTATTTAAACATTGGGACCCACAATAAAGAGTGGCAGCTCTTTGGATAATGATATAACCCATGCCTGCTGGAAGAGGGAGGAGTTCTGCCCTGGGATTTGGGATGTCTGTCATAAAATACCTCCCATATTGTAGGAAGCAATGGGTGTGTGATGGAGAACCTAGATGGGAGCTACTGATGTAAACCGGCTGCTCCCAGCAGACTGGAATTAAATCGGTAACTCTTCATGATGCAGAGGGTTGTAAATGAAGTGTTGGTATTGGTAGGGATGCAATGGGAATATCTGTGTGTTACAGCACCAGAGGTTACAGCAAAGTATTGTGAGCTTGGGATCTGTCTTGAACTCCCAAGACATGGTACCCAATGGTAACACTGAGGAGAATTCTGTTTAAATCCAAGTGAGAAAGGGGCACAGCACAGATGCTTCCTCGAGGCAAGGCCCCCGCATTGCTAAACTCAGGATGCAACAAGTTGTGGGGCATCATGTGTGCCAGTCCTTTCCTTTTTCCCCAACAGGAACACTTACATTTCAATCAAAAAAACCAAACAGACAAGGCATAATGAGCTGACCAAAATTTACAGCACTACTGGAGTCAAGAGCAAAGTACTACCTGTCAAAATTGGTAAATGTCTTGTCTTTGTATTTAAGTATTAATGCTACATTCACCGCTCTTCATCTAAGAGATGTGACCAAATCCTGTAGTATGGCATTTACCTGCTGCTTTGAAGGGTTTCTAATGTATCAAGTTTGCAGTTTCTCGCTGTTTATTTGAACAATTATCATTTCTCAGCAATTCTGCTCTGAGTATTTGGAGCATGATTTTGGTTACTGACCTGGACTGGCTTCTGTTGCAGTGGTGGGTGTGTGAGGGTGTTACAGAAGCAGGAGGGGAAGGTATCTGTGATACACAATGATGTTAATGTCTGTAGTGAACCGTTCTGTAGAGCAACAATTGAAAAATCTGAGCATTTCTACAGTGAATTCCTGCTCCATCAGCCTGGTGTTTCTTGAATATTTTTGTGAAGAATACTTTAAAGAACAAAAGTACTGCCTCAATGGAAATAGGAGTTGTCCCATGCAGGATATAGTTCCCTTACGTGAAGCATTTGTTTCAAATGTCTCCCTGCCAGGTGGATAAAGTCTGAGATTGTGTTTGGTGCTTAGTTTAAAGTGGAAACTCTGTTCTTCTGTCTGTTCATCCTATTGTTGCCATAGGTGCCACGGGATCTGAAACAGATGACAAAACTGTTCTTTCCAAGGAAATTCATACAACCAACACGCAAAACCTTGGCCAGAGCAACACCAAGGCATAACAGGATCACTTTAATGTCAATTAAAAGATCTTCTTGAGTGACAGGTTTATGCCACATTTACTTTACTTCACTTCACCAAACAAACACGTTTATGCAAGTAAATATTTGGCATCTGGAGATCCCCCTTGACTTGAAATTAGGCATCAATTAAAGCACTTTAGCTTACGCTGAACTAGATATTAGTCTGTGCTGGACAATACAGTGAGAAGCGTCTTAATAGATATACATGTGGAGGACCTCATCCACTGATAATTATGAATGAAATTAATAGAATCTGGAGTACCTGATTTTGCAGTGACATTCCCAGGGGGGAGCTCACAGTGATAATGCTGGCTGGCTCTGGAAATGAAGGTGCATTAAATGACAGTGAGTTGTAATGGGAAGTGAATCTGGAATGAGTCATCAGAAAAGAGCAACTGGGAAAAACATTGTTTTTAAGGGAAGACCTTTAACCCAAGTACTTAATGCATATATAGTCACAAAGGAGCTTCACTCAGACTAAAATTCTTCAAAATTACATCTGGTATTCAAGAGATTTAGGCAAATCAGAAAGTCTTCACTGTGAGAAGTTAAAGTATTTTCTATTTTTGAATTATAGTTAATGTTTTTCCACAGGAAAGTATTTTGACCTTTTTAGCATTCAAAGATGAACCTATAACTCTGACAGCTAAATATAGTTTTTGGTGTAGTGTAAGAACATCTGAATTGAAACAGTCAAAACATCTCTCACATTATGCATTCACTCAGAATTCAGGTTTAAAACCTTCTTGGGGATTAATATTTAATATTTAGTTAAACATTGCCAATTATCTTTGGAGCCATGGTATAAAACAGAACTTTAGTAATTGTCACAAAAAATGACATGGAACAGCTTATTCCAATGTGAATGAACATAAGTAATTCTTTTAAAGAATAAAAAGGAAATACATTAAAAGTTCAGTATCAGTCATTAATATTAGTTATTTCCAACACTGATCAGGAAATGTGATCCTCTAAAACTATCTCAAAGAGGATGCTGTCATTTGGATAATTACATGTGACCCCAATTAATGCCAAGACATATGTAGAAGTAAACCAATTCTTATGCTATTCAAATCTATATAAGCTTTCCAGCTGAGTAATGCTAATTAAAGCTTTATACACTTACAAAGAAAATTTAAAATAGTCCTTTTAGCTTGGCTTTTATAAAATCCTTTTCTTTATTTCTTTTCCCCAAGATGTCATACAGCAGCACAGCTGCAGGGGCACCGTGTGCAGAAGTCCGGGAGGTCTGAAGAGTAAACCAGGATCTCTTTTTTCCATTCAGCTTTCCTATGGCTGTTGTTTTGCTGGCATTGCTAGACTCTAATTCAGAATCGAGGGGTTCAAACTGAATTTAAATGTTTCCTGAGGTGTTTAAGAGTAGTTACAGAGCAATGGCCTGAACACCAGTAGCTACTATTCCACTGTCTGCCAGCTAACTGCAGCACGTTTTTCTGGCAACAAAGATCTTTCAAGTTCTGTTTCTCCTCCCACACTCCCAGGGTAGTAGTTCCAACTTAATGTGACTATTACTTGGTAACATTAATATTTACATGAGGTTAGGGTTAATAACATTAAGGAATAAAAAAGATGACCTGCAAATTAACTTGCAGGGAAAACTGGTTCAGACTTAGATAAAGCTTCTGGTAAGGGAGAGAGGACTTCTGAAGCCCTTTGCATTTATTAAAGGTGGGGCTGGATATACACCCGAAGCTGTAGAAACCTAAAGGAAGCCACCAGAGGGACAGTAAAAATACTGTCAGGACACTCAGTAAAATACTGCCAGGTCACTGATAGCCCAGACCAGTTTCTTCACCCAGATCAATATTTGTGCCAATGCAAGGGGGAGGGTGGCACGAGGTGAGAATAAGGAACCAAGGATTATTTGTTTTGGTGCCAATGCATTTCCAGCTTAAACTTTGTGTGAAAAGATAAGATAGCTGTCTTCGGTGTAAAGGAAATTCTGCTTGACAATTAAGCTGAAGAGAAAGAAACAGTATTTTCCTCCATTCTATGTAAGGTACCATTAATTCCTCTGTTGGAATTGCATTATTGTGAAGCCTGATTTCTGGGTACAAAGGATGTGGGTTTGGAAGTGTTGTTTCTACCGGAGTCATAGAGGTTTCCTCTGAGTAAAAGAGGGGCAGAGCACGTAACGCATGTGAATCTGTGCACGCTATACAACTGCTCGGCACCTTGGTAGCCAGTTGGGTTGTTCTGGGGGATAGATGGGGCAATACTTCCACCAAAAGGAAAAATACGCAGCCTGAAATTGGTGGTTCCAAATGTTTGTCACTGGCTAAAATAAAACATCTCACTGTTGTTACTATTTGGTAAGCAGAGTGCTGCAACAACAAGTGCTCTCTCTGTAGCAGTGTCCTGTGCTTCGGGCAGAAGTTCTTTATAGGAAGGTGCCTTAGGTGCTAAAATCTGTCTTAGATCTTTAGTGAGGTTTTTTGTTTTGGTTTTTTTTTTTTTTTTTTTTTTTTTTTTTTTTTTTTTTTTAAATAAAGATGAGCAAAGGGATGCCAAGTTATTTCTTGAATTCTTTAGTAGACTTTTGTGCTGTGAATGGCTGCTGGAAAAGTACTAATTGCTTCTCCCTCACAAAGAACACGCTTCCTTCTCAATCTATCTTCCCTCATCCTCAACATCTAAATGAGGATTTCACCTGTTTTTGTGTGTGTTTTTAAGGATTAGAAGTTAACATTATCTTGCATGTTTCTTCCTTTTGGTTTTGTTATGTTAAAACCTACAACTACTTGAAGGAGAAGGTTATATGAAAGATTGGTACCTATAAAATCTGTTAAGTCTTAATGTGTTTTATTCAAGTATGGCTGTGCTAGTTTTTATCTAAGCTGAATTCTAAATGGATGTCACTGGTTTTCAAAAGCTTTATTTCGATGCATAACTTGTAAAAAATATATAATGCCTTATTTTTATAGAGTTATTTAATTTGTCATAGCCACACATTGATATCAGACAAATTAATCAAAGCATTTGTCATTTGAGTACTCACATTAATATACCTGCATAAAGTAGCATAATCTTTCTTGCAGTGATATTGTAAAATGACACCTGTTATTGTCACATTTACTGAGAGGTTTATACTGTGTTTGACACTTCCCAGTGGTCACACAGTTCAGACCACAGTTCAGCCCAGGCACTGACCAGTGCTCACCAGATCATGTATATTTGAGGATAGCAGTAAGTGCTGTCAAAGGTGGTCTGGATCTCTTCCTTCTCTTATTTTTTTCTGTTCTTCATTTTGGTCTCCCCCTGCACCTTTTCTGTTTCCTGTCTTCTGTAATTATTTGTTTCTTTCTGCATTGCTTAGGGAGAACACTTCAGCCTGTCCTGAAATGGAGACTCAAGGGAAGAGTGACTGAATGGGGAATGTTCCTGAAAAATTACTAAAGGGGTAAGTACACAGGATACTTTCTAGTCTCCATCTGCTGAGAAGCTCAGAGACTTCTTGATCTAGATACAGTGCTTGAATATGTAATAACTATCACTGGTTTTATTTTCTGTGAGGTTGTTCAGTGTTCCCTAGAACTCCTGCAAGTTTTTGGCACCCACTGCACCTTTTGGCATGTAGTTCCTTAGCTCCCCTCTCTGCTACATGAAGAAAACTTTCATTTATTTCTAGTGTAGCTCCTAATAGCTTCATTTGATCCCCCACAGGTTTTGTTTTGAAAGAGGCAATGCATACTTGGTTTCTCTCCAACTTCTCCATACAACTTGTGATTTTTGTAGATCCTTGTCATACCCCTTTTTAGTCATCCCTCTTTCAGATAAGAGAAAAAAACTTCTTGGACAAGTTCAAGAAAAAAACAAAACAGAACCGTTTTTAAGGCTTTCAGGAAACACTACTGCCTAGGTATTACATCATCCATTGTGTAGAACAATGGGCAGCGTTCTGCTTTGCTCCATGATTAATAGATGGTGGAGCTGTCTAATTTCATGTTTGCTGTGCCTTTATCATCACTTGCAAGGTAGCAATCCTTATCATGATGGGGTTTGCTATAGTTTGCCAGGTTGTTTTGCAGGCAAAAAAACCCACCCAAATAAATTACAGCGCCAAGCATAGCTAAGAGATGTTTCCTTTCTTCCTATTTATTATCTTACTGAGACAGCTTTAGTAGTTAACAGAGACACTTGTCAATGTATTTTTAGGAAGGACTGCCAATCACAATGAAAGTAAGGTAATCCCATCTCCAATCAGACACAGCTATAATAATCAAAAGAATTCTACTATCAATGCACTACTTGGGAAAAGCCAGCAGTCAAATTAAATAAGAAATTATTATTCTTTGACTACTTGAGTATAGATTAGATTATGTTAAGGGAAAAATACCAAGACTCCAGCTTCTTTTGCAGTAAAGAAAAATTGCTTTCTTTACTGAATTTTATCACAGAGTGGATGAGATTGGGTGGGATCTCTAGAGATCACCTGCTTAGTGCTTGTGATCAGGCGTGGTCTCCAGAGAGGTTGTGGCAGCTTCATCCTTGGAGATATTCAAAACCTGTTGTAGTGATCACCTTCACATAAATAAGCATTTTCTTATATTTAGCTGGGGTTTCCTGTATTTTAAGATGCTTCTTGTCCTGTCTAGATACCACTGAGAAGACAGCGGCAGTTTTCTTTACCAAAAGTCAGATTGAAGTGAAAAAGGCATTGAGTACTTTGCTCTTTTCTGTGTCCTCTGTCATCAGTTCCCTGTCCTGCTCAGGGGTAGTCCCAAAATTTCCCTAGACTTCCTCTTGCTGCTGATCTACTTGTAGAAACCCATTTTTTGCACCTCACATTTTTTCAGTAGTTCATCTGCAGATGAGTTTCAGTTTAAATGTAACAGATGAGTTTCGATAGATTTAGCTAATTCCAAAACTTCTTGCAAATTAGTCTGGTTGAGTTTTACAGATGCTACTTGTTACTTGTTTACCTGAGGAAATAAAATGTCCTTATTTCTCAGTTTAGCTGGAGCTTATGTAAAACAGGTATCATACTAGATTTAGCTTGTGTATAACATATACTTCTCTAATTATATTTAATTGATTTCTGAGTAATGATAAAAAAAAAATATTTGGTTTCGGTGGTTTAGCATTCTGAAAGCTCTAGGTTAGAAAATTTCTTTGCCTCACAAGTCCCTCAAACATCTGCTACAGCACTGAAAATCACTATTGACCACGATATAGACCTAAAGACTGTGTACTTCACAGTTAAAATATAGCAAACATTTCAGAAATCTTCATGATTTTGTTTCATGACTATTTCTTCATTTTGATGTACTCACTGCACACTTCCCCACTGAGTCACTTTCTTGGATCATCAAACAATCTATAATCTGCATTTTACAGAACAGTTTTCAAAAAATAATAACCTACTCCCAAATGCAAATCAAAGGAACAATGAGGAATTGGGCCCACATTCAATTAAAACTTTAGGCAAATGCTCAAAAATTTCACCTCATGGAAGCACTTCTGAATGTGAATTGAAAATTAACCCCGTATGGGATTAAAAAGCTGAACTGGGAAGGCAGAGCCTGTGAACGCCCAGAAATCAAATGTGACACTTGTATTTATTGGCTCATTCATTGTCCTCTTTTATGGCACTATTAAGGAAGATTAGATGGGGATGTATTGAGCTTGCATGGCCTGGTTTTGGTAGCAGTGGGGCTGCAGGGGTGGCTTCTGCAAGGAGCTGCCAGAAGCTTCCACCATGTCTGGCAGAGACAATTCCTGGCAGCTCCAAAGACAGAATTGCCACTGGCAAGCCTGGGACAATTAGAAATGGTGGGAAAGCCTCTGTGGTAACACATTTAAGATGAAAGAATAAAGAAGTTGTTGTGCAGTTGTAATTGCCAGAGAAGAGTGGGGTGGAACAACTCTGCAGACACCAAGGTGAGTGCAGAAGGAGGGGCAGGAGGTGCTCCAGGCACCGGAGCTGGGATTCCTCTGCAGCCTGTGGTGAAGACCACAGTGAGGCAGCTGTGCCCTGCAGCCCATGGGTATCCATGGGGATGCAGAAAGCCACCTGCAGCCCATGGGGATCCATGGGGATGCAGAGATCCACCTGCAGCCCATGGAGGAGACCCTGCCAGAGCAGGCGGATGCCTGAGAGGAGGCTGTGACCCCGTGGGAGGCCCCTGGAGAGAGGAACCCATGCCAGAGCAGCCTGTCCTTGAAGGACTGCACCCCATGGAAGAGTGACCCGCACTGCAGTGGATTTGGGAGGACTGCTGCTCATGGGATGGAGTCACACTGCAGCACTTGGCAGGGAGCTGCTGCTCATGGGATGAGCTCACATCGGAGAAGTTAACGGAGAACTGTCTCCCGTGGGAAGGACCCCACAGTGCGGCAGGGGAACATCTGGAGTGGACATGATGTAACAGGTAAAAGTAGAAGAAAGTGAATTTTTTTGTTAAAGATGATGCTTTAAATTTTTGAGACATGTCTGCTTCAGAAAAGCTTTGTAATTCCATTGTCTCACACTGCCAGCATGCTTTACACAGGGCAAGCATCATGTGGGGAAAGCAGACACTTAAAGCCAAGGCTGTTACTTGCAGTGAGGTGACGTCTTCCACTCTTAATCTTTGAAATTCATTCAGTATGTCCTGGATATGAGAAGGAAAGAAATGATGCACCATTTCTTTCAAAGCAATCTTTATTTTTGAGGTATGCACACAACTTTCTGTGTATTTCTAGGTATCGTTCATCATTCATATTAGCAATAACTGACGTAAAATGTCACTCAGTTCTCTACTTTTATTCTTAATATATAGGATTTCAACAGTCTTGTTATGCTGCTGAGCTGTATTTGCAACATTTGTTGAGACTGACATCCCATACATAAAACATCTAAAAATTCAGCTTATCTGCTTTTGAGATGGCACAAATGTATTCACATATTTGTATGAGCTGAAGGAGTCTGGGCTCCTTAGGTTGAAGAAAAGCAGGTTATAATTGGTAGCTGGAAACAGTGTGATCATTGAAAAAATATACACTGTAGGTACTTTTAAAAAGCAGGATTAATGGCCCATTCACTCTTTAGAAGACATTTCAATAAGTATTTACAGATTCTGTTTTATTAGCACTAGGAATTCAGTAGTAACAGATAACAGAACTCCAGTGTTATAATTGAAATCTCATATTTAATGATATTTAATGTTTATCAGATTTTGTAGAAAGCAAAAAATAAAAGAAGATATAGTCGTGTAGCAAACATCTTCCATTTGTTACTATTCATAATTTTGCACCTGTGCTTCTCTATTTAATTTAATTTTTTTTCTTAAACCGTTCTCATTAAAGGAGGCTGCTCTTTTCCCAGAGACGCATCTGCTTAAATGTGCACCATAGAGGTTTCACCCAAGTCAGCATGTTTCTAGAACTCACAAACCTGGAACCAAAACACTTGTCTCAAAAAGTAAGTAAATCTGATAGACCCTTTCCAAATAGAGTATCTGACAGAATAACTGAGATAAAAGTTCACTGAAAATAAAAGTTTACGGAAATTCCCAAAAAACTATTGTTTCATTTAGTGTGCCATGGGCATCACAAACACTTGAACATCTTTTTTTTTTTCTCTGAGTGTTTGCCTGATTGTGTTTCACATTAGCCTGACCTAATTTACCCATGCCAGGTTTGATTCCCTGTATGTCAGCATAGCCTTCACAGACAGCCTGGGGATATGTACAGATCCAGTGAATGTACCTGTAGCCTTGTTTTATTACTGCTGGAATTTGACCTATAAGAAGGGACCTTGCTTCCATTTTTATCCTGCCAAAGCTATTCCTTAAGCCAAAATTCTGATTTTTCCTAAGAAAACAAACAAACTCCAATAAATCGCGTACCCAATTTCCCACCCCTCTCCACCCACCAAAACACTGTCCATGGCTACTGATATAAATCTTGTTAATGACCCTCACTTTTACTTCCTGTTTGGAGCTATCCTTGATCTACATTTTGTTCCTGAAGAAAACTTTCATAATCAACTTTGCTATAAGGGAAGAATCATAAGTCTTTGTAGAAATAAAATTTTAGCATTCCCATTACTTTTTTCTTCAGAATCTGGAGCATGATGTCTGGTGTTCAGGTAGTTCCCATTTTAGTTTTCTCTTTTGCAGTGTTAGTTTCTCAGCTGAAACTTGACGTCACTTCTGAAATGGCATTTGTGACCACATATGATACTCAATCATCACTGAAGGTAATGGGCACTTTTGCCTGCAGCATCTGCCCTTTGGGACTAAAAACCTCTTCAGGCTTGTCTCTAATCCTGCTCAGATGCAGGAATATACCAGAAGAATCCAACAAGACTGGCATCAGACCAGTTTTGATGGTTTTATGCAGTTTGCTAACATTAAACTAGCATACAAAAAAGTTCAAACATTTTAAAGCTGTAGCTGTCATTGCTGAATCACTGCAGTATTTCATTTAGACAGCACGATGTGAAACTGCCTAAACAGGGTGATGGCCAATTAAGGGTGGAAAGAAAGGCAGAGGCAGATCTTGTATGAGGCTGGATAATACACACCAAAAAGTCTGCTGGCAGAGTTATATCAGTAAATGAGTGTTTTGGCAAGGATTGGTTCATCAAGCAAATCAGCTATGCTAACAAAAGCACTTTAATATCAGACTTGTGTCTATGCTGGAAGGACAGTGGAGAACTAATAAAAGATAACTAATGAAAACACCGGTGTTTCTAATTTAGAACTTTTTTTAGACTGGGTTTAAATTGATTTTTCACTAAATAATTATCCCTAGGATTTCTATTTTCTGTTTTTTCATTTCCCTCTCTCCATGATTTGCACTGTGATGACCTCCTTAATCTAGATTTTAAATCATCTCTATCAAACTAAGATCAAACGATCTCATCTTGGTATTACAATATTAATATACTTTGCTCTTTTTCAGCTTGGCAGCCTTGTTCAGAAATGCACATCATTTATATTCAGGTAAGTCTTTATTTGCATGAAGGAGTTCAAGTGCAGCAGCTTTTCTATTTTCCCTGGAATATTTTTCACGTTTGAAACCTGTAACCGTTCTAGATCACCTTTTCCACAGCTTGTGTAAGTCTATCAAAATCAAATTTGCTCTAGGCAATAAACCAACCTAAAGCTGAAATACTGGCTGTGACCCTTTGGAAAGATGTAAAGAATTCATCAGTGAAAGTGTTACGTCCCTTTGGCAGTGTCTCAATTAATTATCCTTGTGCCACTGTAGGTCTGGCAGGTATATTGCCATCAAATGGCCAGGGTAAACTAAAATACATTCTGTTATTCCATTTTTCATGCCCAAACTATTTTAAAGCTAAGCAGAGACTGTTATTGTAGAAAGGGGGGAATTGAGCAAATTTACTGCAGAGCTCTGCTAAGGCGGATGTGGTTGTACACTGTTAATCTGGTGGTTTAACTTCTCATAGAGGTTGTGGTCTGCACCTTCTGACACGATCTTAAGTTGTGTGTTTAACCAGACAAACAGAAGTAGAAACCACAGAAAAACTGTGAATGTTACCTGCCGCATACGGCTTAGTGTTGGGGGGCTGATGGAGAGAGGGTTGTTCTGTCAGCTCCACTTGAACTAACCTCATTACCTTTGGATTCTTCCCTGAGGCTATTTCTACCCCATTTTGTACAACTAGAGCAACATGACGAGACTGAAGTTTTGCAGGCTTGAGTCTATAACATGAAATACTAATTTTTTTTTTTTTTTTTTAAGGAGTAGTTGATTTCCCTTGTACAGGGAACTTGTTAAATTGTCCAATTAAATTGCCAGAAGGGACAATTTATTATTAAGGTCTGAGTAGTCATATTCTACGTGGGTTTTTTTGTGGATTTACATCTGTTATGATTAAATAATATTTTTTGGCAACATTTCGTATCACTTAATTTTTAGGGTGATGTTAAATAGGGGAAATTATCAGCAATTAAGAGGAGTGTCAAATCCAGAAATCATCATGAAAACTGGTTTGCTGCCTTACAGAGGCAGGCTAAAATAATGGCATTTTAAAAAAACTGTAATACATATTCTGTGAACAGAAAATTGTTAATATTTCACAAACCACAGAAGGGCTTCATGATGAACATAGTATTTTTCTTCTTGTTAACAGTGCTTTTTGCCAATCCAGAAAAGTTAACCTTGTTTTCAAATGCAACTGAAGCAAGGCCCAAAGAACTATCTCAATTATTTAATACCCTGGTTCCAGATGGATTGTGTATCGATAAACCTGTTTATTATTACCCCACATGCAAAGCATCAGCACAAAATAAATTCAGTCTAAAATATGTGCAAGTCTCCAGCGGAAAAAAAAATTAACCATAACGAGCTTATGGAGAGCAGCCTGTGATTCTCTTGTTCACAGGCAAGACTGTCTCTGTTACAGCTTATTTCCAATAAAAACATTCAAATGCAACTGGATTTACTTCTAAAATAAGGTTTTATTGAAAAACTTACTACCAAAATAATTGCATTTGGAAGCAAATACTTGGTAAACATTTCTTACGTACATCTCAACTACAGCTTAGCACTTGAAATTGAACTCATTTTTAATGAGTGCCCTTTTCACAAATCATGTCTATGAGGTATTGATTTGGATACTAAAAATGAGCAGAACCAAAATTAATGACCACTTTGCAAAATGTGATTGTATTCAAATATGGTGGGGCAACTCCAGCTGTATGTGGTGAATTTCCATTTCGACCTGACTCCTGCTTTAAGAACCTGGACTGATTCATCAGTCTTGGAGGGACTTTTCAGGTTCCTGCTTTATCAGCAGCAAGGTACAGCTGCTGGTATATACAAGTATATGCTGCTATATATAACAGCAGCTTAATGCTGTTTCATTTTTCCAATAATAACAATATATTTCACCACGGTAAAGATAGCACATTGTTAGACTTTATTGAAAATTGCAATTTTTAGTGATCACTTTTGAGAACACTTACTGTAAGAAACAGTCTTTCAGACTCAGGACTTTAAAGTGAGCTCTCGTTAGCTCTGCCCATTTCTGCGCTCAAATGTATTTCACTGCCCAGTTCTGTAGTGCTGAACAGCTATCAGAGAGAGAGACAGATAATGAGAGATGCTTATGGCTCAGCTAATTACTAGTAAAGTAGATGTGTGGTAAAATGTGTGGCTGGGGAGGGAGAACAATTTCTGTGAGGTGGCAGCTGTTTACTGAATTAATTTCCGGGTCCTGGGGACAAATGCCAGGCAATGTGTCCCACTGATGGTCCTGCTCCTCCCGAGCACAGGACATGGCTGCTGGACTTCACTGCTGTGTGAAGTGCAGACCTGAGATCTCCAGGGACTTCTGGTGACAAGTCATTTGGGAACACATGGTCTCGACATCTGTGGTGGCCCCGGCGGGGCAGTCAAATTGTGAAGGTGGGCAGTTGTACTCTGAATTGCATGCACTTATTCTTCAGCAGCTTCTCTGTGGCAGCTGCCCTGCAGAGACTAGTTTAGATTGTGTCCCATTTTAGCCATTCATAAGAGCTGTGAGTGTCCCTGAGACATCATCTGATCTCCCTTGTTCCCGCCTGCTGTGCCCTCAAGTGTCATCTCAGTGTCCAGACAGAACAGTGCCCCTCTGAGCGAGGGCTCGACAAGAAGCACAAATCCCTGCAGCGCTCCCTGAGAGTGACTGGAATTGTTGCCATTGCTTTGTGACCTTCCAGTCCTGGCAGGCTCTGCAAGTCCTTCACACAAATATCGATGGTGCTGTGCTCCCAGCTCCGGGAAGCTCACGGTACACACAGCGACTGACCCTCCCTCGCTGTTACTCCTCAGCGATGCGATCGGCTCATGCTGATTTTTGCCAAGCTTGCCCAACCTCATCACCACGGGGCCCCAGCAGGTTCTGAGCTCCTGCTGGCCCCCACAGCACTGCTTTGGGTCTGCCCAGATACCACCACATACCTGAAAGCTGCTTCCCAGGTGGGCACTAAATGCTCCAGTTCCAAAGGTTCCATTAGCAGTCAGTGTGTGGGACTGCTGCCTATCCTTCAAATAACTGCGTGCAGGCAATTTGGGTGCCAGTAAAAAATACTGGTACTTCGGACCATTTCTCAAATTTATTAAGAGAAGTAATGTGCGACGCATTTTGTGACTGTGTTGGAGGGAGGGAGTAAACCTTCTTCCTGATAAATGACACAATTATGCTTTGAAATGCATTTACTTGTTTTGAAACATTATTTCTCTGTGGTCTTAAAAAAAAAAAAATGTTTTCTGCCTCTGAAAATGAGCAAGTTATTGGTAAGAGGGTTCATTTTGTTATAAAACTGTTCTGTTTCTATCCAAACAGAATGTATCTGAGACAAATGGTCTTAATTTGCTAACTGATTATATATATTTTTTTCTAGATAATTCCTACCACCTTAATAATCCAGTAGGATAGTTATTAAAATACAAGAGATGATATTCTAATGAGAACGCTCCAGGCCGCGTCTGGAAGAGGGCTTTCAGGAAGGGATTGCTAAAAGAAGAAAAGAAAGAGTAAATTCATTTTCCAGCTTATAACAAAAGGCAGCATTGCAGCACCGAGCTGTAGCCACCTACACGAATAATCATAAATTAAGTGGTTTTTTAGCCAGCTAGCTATCCCTTAGACTGCTATGCATGAGCAGGCAGAAAGTCTTCATTTTCCCTGGAACGGATTATTTGGAGAATTTGCCGTGTGTCAGCCTTAACTGTACTACTTCTTGTACATAAGTACAGATGGACTGACAACAAAGAGGGTGTCAGGACCTTTGTCAATCTTGTAGATCACCCATGGAAGAGGATACGCAATGCAAACTCCTGTGTGTCACTGGGCAGTCAGGAAATGGCCTGGAAGCACTGCAGGGCCACGGGGATAAGGCTGCTGGGTCAGGGAGGAGAGTGGGCAAGGACCAGCACCAGAGTGCTGCCCAGCTCCCAGAAGGAGGGAGCAAAATGTTTTATACTCCCTGCTCCAGCTGACGCTGTTAGGATTTGGAGTCACTGTTGCAAAGATCATTCTGTAGCCACAGTAAATCCTTCACTCAGGGTCAAAATAAAAGGAAGGTTTCACGGGGAGTTCGATAGGAACAGAGCTCATAATACAATTCTTGACCAACTTGAGGGGGAATAAAAACAAACCTGCCTCCTACAGGTCAAGAAATACTTGTGGACTAGTAAAAAGGTCTGCACTGATCTGGGCACATTAGGAAAAGCTATTAACATACAAAACATCAAAAGCTGCTGTAGCAAGGCAAAAAAAGTAGTTAACGGCGTTGAGGACTATAAAAAAGAAAATGAAAGTCAGAATTCAAACATCTTGTAATAATTATGATGTAAATCTACTTTTCTTGTCTATCACATAGTATGTCACTGATACAGTAACTGCTACTTACAAAGCAGTAAATTCCAATTATGGGGGAGACATTTTAATTAACACCATTCAGGCTCAGTATTATTACATATAAGAAAATGATTTTTAATTTTATCTCCTTTAAAACCTGAATTCCCAAATTTTGAACGAATTTTTTGCCAAGTGATAAAATTACACTGAATACAATATACACAAAGTGTTATGATACCCAGGTGATTAAAGGTAAAGCAGTTATTTTTACAACATTTCTGTTCTCCCCTCACACCAAACAAATAATTTAGAATAATTTAATTGAGAGGAAAATAGTGAAGTGGGTATGGTGTATATTGCATTAAGATGGAAGAAAAAGAAATGGAAAATGTAGATATGCTTGTGCAGAGCTGGAATCATTGCAAGAAAAGGAGCAGGAGCATGTGTTGCATTTACAGGGGATAAAAATACACTGAGCTACTAATGGAAAGATGAGCAACAAGCACCAAGAAATATTAGGCAAAGCAAACAAAATGCAAGAGAAGACAAAAGAGTAAACTAAAATTAGAGAGAAAAATTACCTAGAAAGCAACCATGCCATTGCTTCAGCAGATGCCCTCCACCCCAGCTCTTTATTTTGTGTTGGGCTCTACAATATAAAGACACGGTTCTTTGCCTAAAAGCCACACTATCCAGCAGAGGTCTGAGGCTACAGCAGGATCAGTGTAGTGCAAGAAAGGTACAGTGTGGGGATACACTCACTCAGCCCTGGGTATTGTGGTACACCAGTCAATTGAACTGAAATTCCTTGGACTATTCCTTTAAAGCTGTTTTGTTCTGGATGAAAATTTAAAAAGGGTGGTGGCAAACTTCAGCCAATCCAGCCAAGGCTGGGACAGGTTGCCTGAAGAGGCTGTGAATTCACTACTCCAGGAGGTGTTCAGCACCTAATCTGTCAAATCTCTGACCACCCTGGAGCAACCTTGCTTTGGACTAAGATCTTCCAGCCACAGTGTTCCTTCATTTTGCACATGCCGGGATTCTGCTTGTATCACACAGAGAATCTCACTAATGTTCACTAGCCCCTGAACTTTCATAATCAAAACACGCCTTGATGTTTGCTTCCAGCCTGTGCACCAAAAGGTGTGTAGGAATGGATGGATTTTAACAAGGAAATCAATCAGAAATGGTGAGAATAGCAAGCCATGAATAGATGGCATCATTTGGAGGGAATAAATCTAAACCAAACAAAATAACCAAGTAAAGGAGAGAGATGGAAAAGCAAACTTGAAAAATTAATTAAGTTATTTCTTGTTACATATGAAATAAACATATATTTGTAGTGGTATAATTCCACTGATTTTGATGTTGCATGTTATCTGTTGAAACAAAAATAGTAAGATGTATAACATCTACATTCAAAATGGCCTCACTTCTAATCACCTGTTCTGTACCAGCTTTACACTGTATGTAATTTTGAAATTTTGAGTTATTTTTCCAATTCTTACATCATTTATCTGTTCTGTCTGCTTGTTCTTTCAACTCTCAATCACCTCTTAGCTTTTTTTTTTCCCTGTCTGGCAACAAAGTTGTTATAAAAGACAAAACAGATAAAATAGCAGAATAATGACAGTGGATGTCCCCTCTGGTGAGATCTGGATTTCCTCAGTGGCGAATGTATGACATTCTTTCATTTCTGACACTTGAAAGCTTTCTTTAATAATGTAATTTCAGCCTAATTTAACGATCAGCATGTTAGATGTCTTTTAAAGGTATCCCATCCTTTATTGGTTTGAGCAACCCATTACTTCCCAGCCCAACCAGCCCCAGTTCAGCTCTAGACTGGCACAGCATGTTGGAATAAATCACTTGCCTTTTGCCCTTTGCAGTCTTAAAATAAAAATCCAAGCATGGATGTGGCTGTGTGCAGTGGTGAGGGAAGAACCAAAACAAGAAAATGCATGTTTGCTTCCTCTTAGGGTCACCTGGCTTGAATGTTTCTAATGCCAGGATGTTGTTTTTCTGGAAAGGAGATATAATTTAAGGAATTTTATAACCAGGAAATATTTTTACTACTACGGCAGATTGACGTTATGCTTTCCTCTGCTAGATGTGATCCCATTTAATTAAGTTCTATCCTTGCAGAGGCACTTGATGATGTGGCTCTCTTGATGATGAGAAGGTTGTACACAGCCTGCCGAGGTCAAGTTCCCAGCAGTCACAGAGTACGTCAGTGGAGCCGGTGAAGTCAACGGAATTGCTTTTATGTACTTTATGTTTGAGCACATGGTTAAACCCTGCTTTTATAATTTTTTTTTTTTTTTTAAGCTCTATTCTTCTCTATTGAAGTCACATCGACTTTCATTCTGTTTGTGGTTTCAGTCTCTATTTTTTACTGAGGACATTGTAGGCTGAACAGGAATTCCACCTTTTCAAGCGGCATACAGAAGAGGAATTTCCTTCTTAAAGTTTTCTTCTCTCTCAAGTACTTTGTGTAATAGTTTGTTCAGATACAGAATGACTGAGATTGAGACTTCTGTTTCCAACAGCCACTGGCAGAGGCCTGGAAAGATTTGTGCAAGCACCACCATCACACCTACACACATCTGAACTGTGGCAAACTCCCAGGGAGCCAGTGTGCCATTCCACTTGACTCTGCATTGAATAATTTCTGAGCTGGGACCCTTCTCTTTGCTTCCTCTTTTCCTCTCCAGGAGTCAGAAATAGTTCCAGGAGCAGAAGACAGTTTCAGTCTGAATCAACTGCTGAATTTTTCAGCTTGTATTTTTATCCCTTCCATATGATGCTGATCCTGGAGAGGAGCCTAAGTTGAACATTCCTGCCTTTTTTTCCTGGGTCTTCTGCTGCACCTAAAAAATCAGGTCTGTGGCGTTATTGTGGAAACTCTGAAAAGCTCTTTCTCTTTTACCTTTCTCCCTTGCCTCCTTTGTCTATGGCTGTAGTGAACAGCAGCATTCACTGCAGAACTCAGGTACAACATGGTAGCAGCATGCAGCAATTATGCATCAGTCCCACATGGTGTACATAACCACACCCAGTATTTCGGAACTGTAATTAAGTCTTGGGGAAATGCTCCACTCATTTACATCACCAGACTGAACTGTGTTAACATACTACTATATCGGAACAATGCTTTCCAAAATAGTTGATTTAAAACAGGTCTGACTTCTAAGGCTCTACAAAATTCTCTTCTAAAAGTTTGTAATGCCGCAACAAATCAAAAATGAGACGTGTATATCAAAATATTAAAAAATTATTCTTGTCATAAATGTCGATAATATGTATATATTAGATTATTTGACTAATTATCTTAAATGATTTATGTGTTTAATGTATTATTTATTTAATATCAAAAATGATGATATCTAGGTACAACTATAACCTTAGCGGTTAAACTGAAACACTCTGCATTTGATTACTTATGAAGCAATAGAATCAGGCAATCATACCAACAGACATATCAGAAGTACAGAAACATTTGTTTTTTCTTTCTTTGAATAGCTTTAGCGATCACATTATTTTATGGACCAAAAGATAGTTCCCTGACAAATTGGATGAAAATCACAAAGCTGTGACTAACACGAGTATATTGCCTTTCATCTTCATCTCCACTCACCCACTTGGACAAATGGGTCTTGCAGTTACTTCTTTCCTCTTCAGCACGTTTGCCCCAGGCAACAAACCAAAGAAATTACAGGTAACAGTTTATCAAATGCTTGCAGGCAGGTAGCTCCCACTCTTCTGTCACTCAGCATCATTTTATTAAGAGAACCTTGACCCAGGTGTGCCATGAGCTTGAAAGTTCAGGAGTTGGGATGCAGCTGTCACATGAAAGATGGATGATGTGCATTTTATGTTTTCAATGCATGTTAGTGTATCTCAGAGAGGACGTGCTAATAAAAAGAGACATCTTACCAGCGATATTGTGGGAGCCTTGGGAAAAGGGCTTGGAACAGTTCCAGCACGTGATAGGAATGGACAGGAGGAGAGACTTCATGGTCAATGTACAGGGGCTGTAAGTTTGCATTTGAATTTCCAGCAGTGGAAACGTGCATGGCACAGGGTTTATCAAAATCAGCAGGACCGTGTGTAGTGCACGGTTTGCTACACAAGCAAGGTTTGAGAAGAGTAATGCTGGCTGAAATAAATTTTTATTAAACATAAATAATTTATAAATGCATTTTAGATTATTATATTGCTCTGTTATTGGTGTAATAAATCAATTTTGTTTAATAGCTACAGATATTATGCATTTAAAAAGGTACTTTCACGTACATGACGAATTTTTTCTTAACATGTGAAACTGTCCATAATGTTCTGTTGCTTTCTTCTTCAATGAGGTATAAATTCAGGAAATAATCTGGATATAGATCTGCATTTTAAAGTTTTATCAATAAATTTGATATTTAAATTATGAAAATTTGAATTACTTAAGAACTTTTAAGATATCTTAATTTCATATCTACCCTTTTCACTGTATTCAAGGAAGAAATTAATAAAGAGTGTAAAAAACAACTGGCTTCCACTGTAAACAATGAAGAGAGCTGCTTATTGCCATTTTCATAAATTTTCTTCTCGTTAAACTTCACGCTTTTTCTCACTAAACTGCCCAGTTTCGCTGCCACGGTTCAATGCCCACCAGCACAGGCTCTGACCCTGCACCACGCTGTGGTTGTGAAGGTGGCACCACTTTGCCCTTCCCTCTTTCGACGCAGAATTTTTCAAACATTTTTAAGGCTATCAAGACTTGGAACAGCCAACTTCCCTTCCCGTCTCTATTTCTTCAGCAACTGATATTTTGATCCTTTCTTCAAAACCTGCATCTCACACCGGCTCTCTCCTGGCGTGCCAGGGCTCCCGCAGCACAGCTGACCCCCACGGATCCAGTGCTCATCCAGCAGCCCCAAAGTGCCTCCTGCAGGGCCCTGGATCTGCTCAGCTTTGCTCTGCAGCGGGCTCAGCGCAGGATCTGCTGTGCCACAGCCTTCGTTTTGGTCAGGATGGCTGATGGCAGTGGAATTGCTGCACGTAGGGGCCTTAATGCTGGTTCGGTTGGACGATCCAGCAGTTTGGATCGAGGCTCTAGCTCTCCTTCGGTACGTTTATTCACTTCTATAGCATGGTATTTGCTCTCATATTAATTTACATTTCCTATTATATCTCTAATGGGAGCCCTCTAACCAGTCATTACTTTATCCATATGTTAAATGTTCATTTTGCAGCTATTAGTATTCTGCCTAGGCTATATATCTGTTAAACACTAATTTTGGACATTGCCCAGTTTTCCTGTCTTCCTCTGCAGAATGTCACCATTCTGAACCTAGTTCCCTAGGCCTTGGACGGACTAAACACACACAGATCAACAGACCAACACCAATTCTTTTTTGTTGCCATTTTCATGCTCACTGTTTCAACAGAACATTTTTAAGCTCTTCTGAGCATTGCTTTAGCCTTCGATGTACACAGCTTGCTACAGTGTTCTCAGAAAATAACCTCCCGGTTTGCAGCGTGATTGGTTTTCATCCGAACACTGAAATGCTACTTTTTTAGGTGAATTTTCCCACTGTGTATGACAATGCTGATTGTTTCTCTGCCTTCAGGCCTCCAGAATCAACAAGTGTAAAAAGGCAGGTCACACTCATATCAGTCAGTGGCACGATTTCTTACTTCTTCAGTGGGATACATTGTATCACCGGCGCCTGAAGAGAAAAAACGTAAAGTACAGTAAGAATTTTCTTGCTGGAATTGCAACGTTTGGACATTTCTGTTTTTAAGCTGAAGATCAGTTTTATTCCTTTTATCTCGTCTTTCATTTTGGTGCTGGTGTAAACGTCAGGCTTAATTTTTTTTCCCTTTTAATATATCTACATACTTGCTTTAGATATTTTCCAAAATTATGGCTATTGTAGCTGCTTTTACAAATGAAACCGCAGAATGCATGCAGATGGCCTCTACAGGAAGAGAGCTAAGTTTTCTCCTTCTCCCCTTCTGGTCCAATAAACATTGATTTATAAAATGTGGAACAGATCCCACAGGACACTAGAATATTCAGTAGCTTGGTAAATATTCAATGATCTAGGATATGCATTCAAATATTTGCTGCGCATAACGGATGTAAAAAGAAGAAAAGAAAAAAATTACCTGTTGGTTCCTCTCTCATTTTTATTAACAAGGTGAGAAAATTGTTCTTGGGGTACCAAGGCACATCACCTGGGCAAAGCGAAGAAATCAGGTAAAGATAACAACAACCCCCAGGAGGTGGTCTAATATGAACATGCTTTCACAAATGCTTTGTAAAGAGGACTCAGTCTGATTTATTAAAAGGTAAACTGGATTCTCCCCTGCATCACTGAGTGGGATAAGATTAACGATTTTACTGTAAGCAACTGTACCAAGATTCATGGTTATAGTAGACATGCTAATGTTTGTGTTTGGCAGAAACTATGAGTGAAGAAGTGAAATGTTGCTAAGTTTTACCTCACCTTTCTTTGATACAGGTGAAGCACAGGAGTGTATCACAAGAGAAAAGCCAGTCCTTGACCTGGGGCTGGGCACGAGACATTCTCTGTATGATTTAGCTGGAATCCCATTTTCCATATGAACAGATGTGGACCCCGTGTTTGACTTCAATCAGAAACCTCTGCACCCCTGTGAACTGTTCTGTCATGGTGAAGCTGTGTCAGATAATAAGCACGGTGAGGCTGCGACGTGTCCTGTGTCACATCACTCCCCCTCATCACCCCTGCTCTATGTCAGGCTGTGCTCCAGGGCTAAATCCACTCACCTGCATGGGGAAAGGCCTTTCCCTCCATGGGGGCACAAGTGAAGCTAAGAGCATCTGTACAGCTGCAGGGAAGCTTTTGTAGGTATTTATTTAGTCCATGGTGTGAAGGACAAAATTACTCTCGGTACAGAGAAGGCTGAGTGGCGCAGGGGCCAAGGTGCCTTCCTTGATCTTTGAACCCAGGCGGACCTTGGCTGCAGGCAGCAGAGGTGAATTTCACAATAGGTGGGAATAGGGCCTGGGGGCGTGGTGTAGGGATCCCAGGAGTCACAGAATCTCAGAATCAATTAGGTTGAGAGATCATCTAGTTCAGCCTTTGAGCTAACACCAGATTGCCAACTACAACGTGGTACTGCGTGCCACATCCAGTGTTTTCCTAAACACCTTCAGGGATAGTAACACCACCACCTCTCTGGGAAGCGCATTCCAATGCCTAATCACCCTTTCTGCAAAGAAATTCCTCCTAATGTCCAACCTGAACCTCCATGGCCCAGCTAAAGACTATGTCCTCTTCTCCTGATGCTGGTTACATGGGGCCACTTGGCTGCAGCCTCCTTTCAGGGGGTTCTAGAGAGTGATAAAGCCACCTCTGAGCTTCCTTTTCTCCAGGCTGAGCATTCCCAGCTCCCTCAGCCGCTTCTCATCGCACTTCTGCTCCAGACCCTACGCCGGCTTTCTTGCCCTTCCCCGGACACACCAGCGGAGCTCCGCTCCCGGAAAGCTCAGCCCGGCACCTGCAGCTCCAGCAGCTGTTTTTAAACCGGCCGGGGCAGTTTCCTGCGTCGCGGACGCTCCGGGGGCCGCGCGGCTGCCGGGGCCGCACGGGAGGCGCTGCCGGGGCCGCACGGGAGGCGCTGCCGGGGCCGCACGGGAGGCGCTGCCGGGGCCGCACGGGAGGCGCTGCCGGGGCCGGCCCGGTTCGGGCCCGGGCCCGGCGCCGTCGCTCGGCAACGGCCCCGCCGCCCCGGGCACAGCCCGGCGCCGCCGCAACCCGGAAGCAGAGGGGCGGAGGAGGCGGGCGGGGGGCGGTGGCGGCGGGGCGGGGCGGGACGGGAGAGGGCTGCCCGCCCGCTCCCTCCCTCCCTCCCTCCCGCCCCGCGGGAGCTCCGAGCGCCGGCACGGCGCGGAGCGCGCAGCGTCGCAGCCGAGCAGCCGCCGCGCCGTGTGCCCCGCACAACACGCTGCCCCGAATCCTGCCGAGCCGGCGCCGCCGCGCTCAGGCTCCTCCCGGTCGGTGCGGGAGGAGGAGGAGGAGGCGGCTGCTGAGCGGCGGCTGCCGGAGCCAACGGGCGGCGGGGAGCGGGGCGGGCGCTGCGGGGGTGTCGGGGTAGAGCGAGGCGTGACCCGGCTGACGGGCACCGTGCGGCGGGCGCGGAGCCGGAGCCGGACCCGGCGGGATCAGCGGTACCAGCGGCGGCGCGGGGCGTCGGTAGCGCTCGGCTCTGGCTCTGGCGCGGCGTCTCCTCCACCCCCTCGTGAGCCTGGGGAACCTGCAGCTCAAAGCCGCCGCCAGCCACACCACCATGTACCCCGGCAACAAGCGGAAAAAGCTGTGGCGGGAGGAGAAAGGTATTATCGCCCTTCCCGGTGGCCGGGCCCGCTTCTCCCGCCTTTAACCCCACGTTGCGCCGGGAGGGAGCGAAGGAGCGGGGCGGGGGGGTCCCGGTGCTCTCGGAGCCGCCGCCGCCGCCGCCTCACCGCGGGCTGTCCGGCAGCGCTTCCCGCCGGCCGCGGCGGAGGGGACGGGGTGGGGACCGGGGAACTCCGTGCTCTCTGCGTTTGTCCTGGGGTCTCCCGGCTGAAAGAGCCTTCATGGCAGCCCGGGCGTGCGGGCATCGGGGATGTTTCCCCCCGCACCTCGGCGTATCCGTGAGGAGTGGAGCCCCGGGGCGGAGGGAGGGCGGTAAACAACCCCTCTCCTGAGGGCTTCCCGCCCCCGAGTCACCTTGTGGGAGTGTTTCAGGCCGAAAAGTTGGGCGCACGCTCTCAAAACGTGCTTTTTCTCCTTCCAGTGCGTTTGTTTCCTGAGGGGAAAACGTGGTTTATCGGAATCATTGGTGTAATCAGTTTAGATCCTAGTGTCGTTCAGCCGGGGTGAAGTGTTTGGGTACGGGAGTCTCAGAGAACCCCTACGTCCCATCTTTTGAACGATGTTATGTATTTTTATATATGTTTTGAGGATCCCCGCCTGGTTATTCTCAGTTTATAAAGCCCCTAAGACAAACTCCGGAGCGTGAAAACTGTGGGCCAAGCATTTGACGCAGACATTGGGGTTTTTTTTGTACTTTATATTGATCCCGAGGAGAGCAACGTTAGAAATTAAGAAATTCACAGAGTAGAAGCGCAGCGTTTATATCTGCGAGGAGGAAAGCTTCTTGCCCAGTGTGTTCCAAATAATGTAGTAATAGATGAGGAGAGGAAGAAGAACAGATCAGAGGGTCATGCTTTAAGTTTTCTCTTTTTTTCTTCCATCACCCTTGTGACTCTTAAGTATGTTTCAGGCTAAGAAGGCAGAAGATCAGTTCAATGAACAGGATTCAAGTGCACCTTTCTAGGGAAAAATTGTTAAAACACAGATGAACTCTTTCTCTAGGTTAGTTGCTCCAGTCAAACTCCTCTCAAATGAAGTGAGTCTTTTTTTCTTTCAAACCGTCTTGGAATACATGTTTCTGTAGTAAAGGTGAGGCAGCAAACTTCTACCTGGCAGAAGTTTCTGTTTTCAACGAAGAAGGTACAGTTAAATTGTTTTAAGCATTGTTTATATGTGATCAATTATAACCAACTTTTCCCTTAATGCTGTATGTTTCACCTTCAAAAAATGCTAGGGGCAGATGGGGAAAAGTTGCTCGTAGGCTCTAGTGAATGTTATTATTACTCCCACTTGTCTCTTTCAGCTCTGTTACTGTCTGTGTGAATTCAGAGCCTGGCAGGTGAGCTCAAACCAGGGCAGAGTGGAGGGTCTGGAAACTGGAGCTGCTGACACACTTTTGGTGTCTCAGTCAGCTGTGAGGATGGTGGTCTCCATCAGCACGGTGATGTTACTGAATGCAAACCAGCGCTGCTGAGGTTTTTCCATCCAGGAGGCATTTTTGAGTGCTAGCTGGCCACAACTCCCTGTCTTTTTGCCTAGTGAGAACGAAGGGCATTTGCCAGTCTTCTGCTCCAGTAACTGTTCCAGCACCATGCTGACAGTGTTGGCCCTGAGTACACTGAGTGAGGAGGGCAGAAAAAGCTCTCTTCATCGCTGGCATTGCCCTTCAGTTTTTAGCCCTGTAGGACTGTTCTTATCAAGTACCTCATTTACTGGAGAGGAAAACTACACAAGCCCAACTTTCTTTTTCCAGGTCTGCCTTCACCTCCCTGAACCCCTGCAAAGCTGGGCTCTGCTCGCTGGCTTTGTTCTTCCCAGGAAGCTCTGAGTGCAGTTGTTCTCAGCCTTTTATATTCTGAAGCACTTCTTTAAAGGGAAAAAAAAAGCACTGATTGCTAAATACTGAGTTCAAACCCACTGACAATACACTCGCTTTTCTTAATTACTTTCTTGGTATTTAAGGGTTGGTCCACATCCTCCCAGGGGAGATCTTCCTTGAGGACAGCTGAAACGGAGCAGGAGTGGAGGTGATTTCAGAGCCTTAGACACAGGACTGGGCTGCCAGCAAACTTCCCAAGTTTCTGCCACAGGCAGAAAACTGTACTTGCGCTTGCGGTGAAGGCTGTTGGGAGCATCCTCCGGGAGGTTTGTGTATAATTAAGGCTCAGTTTAAGTTCTTGCTGCTGACTCACAAGAGCAAACTTTTGTAAAGCCTTCCTGTAGAGAAGAACTCATGTTTTGAAGGCACAGGACTGGCTCTGTCAGCAGAAGGCACCTGGACTTGCTCTGCTTGTCTGTCCCTCGAAACTGACACGCTCTCTCAGCTCTGCCCTACCTGTAGGACTCCCAGTGTGCGCCTCAGATACCTGGAGTTTTGTGTGCCTGGAGCTCAGGGCCGTAGTGCAGAACCGTGACCCTCGTTATGTCAGTGCTGTGTAAATGTTCCACTGAGGCAACCAGGCTGAGTAAGGAGAGAGAAACGTTTCTGTCAGCCAGAGAAACTGGCGATAGTGTCAAAAAATACCAAAATAAACTTACTTTGTTAAGGGAGGCTGTGCTCAAAACTTGCCTTATTAGACTGCTGACTGCAGCCTGCATAATTAGGAAATTTATTTTGAAAAAACACGAACAAAAGAACCCCAAACCAGACCCCTGTGATCTTCTTTATTGTTTTTTTTTAAAGGTTTGATCTAAGAAGCAGTTTCCATGTTCACCTTTTGCTGCTTCTTCAATTTGAGATGAAAATGTTCTTTTTATGTTTGCCTAGTCCTGTATGTAAAATGCAAATAGCATAGGTCTAGCCTTTCCCTGCACCACTAAAAATTCTTCAGTCATTGAAGAGCATTAATTACTGATTAACAGGTCAAGAAAAACTGTTAGTGTGGCTAAAGTAGCACAGTGCTATGGTAAAAACAGACCCAGAAATTTGAGCAGAGTATGAGTGTCGTGATGTCCTCTACTGTTCTTTTTCTTTTCCCACCTTCTTTTGGGAGGGAAAAAAGCTCTGCATCTTGTGCTGAGCTGATACTAAGCATTGATGAGGAAGGGAGGGAAAAGAGGATGTGACTGCAAAAATGAGCAGAAGTGCTGGGGTTGCTTGCAGTTTTGGGTCATTGGGATGGCTTTTTTTTTTTACTGTAAAAGTCCATTTATAGCAGGGTCTGAAGAAGAGTGAAGTTGGCAGTAGCTGTCATACTTGTGCGATGTTTTTGAGGCTTTACTTTTCACTAAACATCTGAAAAAAGAGGTGGTGATGTTCTCAGGAGAAAACAAAAACAACTGTCTATGTGTATTTTAGTGTGGTAGCCAGGTGTGTCCTATTAATGCTGAAATGAAAATCTCTAAAGCTAAACTTGCCTTTTTTACCACCCCAGACTGCAACTGACAGAATGTTTGCTGCAGCTCTGATCTGTTTTGTTATGTAGTAGCATTTTGTTAATTTCCCACCTTGCTCCCCGCCTTTAATTGAACTTACGGGGTTTTTTTTCGTTCTGGTTTACAAATGCAGAACCTACACAGACTTTCCCACCTGAAAACTCCCTATAAAACAATTCCCTACTAAAGTTGCTGTTCTCTGACGCAGGAATTGAAGTGGCAGGAAGAGGCAGCACAGCAGTGATGTGGGGAGGGGGAGCCTGGACAGCTCAGGGTGTGGGGAAGAGGTGTTAACTTTGCAGAACTGGGATAGCCAGAAACAGGAGTGTGCACCGTGGTTAGCTCCTGTTGTAACTCGCTGCAGCGCTCCTGCTTGGTCCTCTCAAGTGGCCTGGATGAGTTTCATTCACCAAGGACACTGCACTGGTCACTGCCAGGCTCATATGCAACAATGTGTGAAAGCTTGCAAAACTTTTCTTACTGCTCTTTCCCCTAAACAGAGCGCTTGCTGAAGATGACCTTGGAAGAAAGACGCAAAGAGTACTTGGGGGATTATGTTGCATTGAAAACTATTCCTACGTGGATGGAAGACTTAAAAAGTAAGAGCGAAAGTGATGGTAAGTAAAATGGAGGAGTCTTAAAATACAGATTACTCTGTTTTGTCTGTCTCCAATTATTTCTAGGAAGGCCAAGCCTTAGAACCTATGTTTTGAACAGTGATAGCCTAAAATGGGGGTCGGGGGGAAGCCCCAACAAAATTTCTGAAAGCCTCACTGGTGTCCCAGAACTCTGCTGGTGTCCCCAGATGGAGTCACTGACCCTTAAGTGTGGTGTAAAATAAATCTTCTCTGCATGAGTCTTCCTTTCCAGATACTCCAGCAGTCAGCCATGCCTAAACTTACTGAGCATAATGATACAGGGGATCTGGGCAAAGCAGTGTTGCAGGTGACCCAAAAGAAGAGGGGAAATGTTCAAGGTGTGTTGTCCTAAGAATGCAGAAACTGGAGAAGATGGGGCCTCTCTTACTTTAGGTCCTGCCTGCTTTCTTGGGCTGAGGAACATCAGTCTGGCCTGGATTAACTCCCATTTCCTGAGCATGTGCAGCCTTACCATGGTTGTGATCACCAGCAGAGTTGTCTAAATACTTGCAGTGAGTTCTGACCAAAAATGTGAATCCTATTTGCTTACAGACTCCTCTACTCTGCAGGTAATTCTGTAACAGTTCCTTGTTCTTCCTCTAGTTCCCTTTTGTCCACACAAGGTGTGGAGGAATAGGGGATGGCTTCTACACTGGTTTACTCCTCTTTTTTTATTTTCCTGTGTTTTGCCATCCTACTTGGCTGAACCCTGTGTTTTTTTGGTTTTTTTTTTTGAAGGAGCATCTAACTATGAGACCTAAAGTGCTTCCTGTCTCTGCAGATATAGGACTAATTTTCTGACCCTTTTGTTATCATTAAAGGCAAATACTGGCCTGGGTGAAGACGTGTGTAGAGTAACTTTGTGGCTGCAGGTGAACATGATCTTTATGGTGATAGTCCAGGTGAAATGAGGCCTGGAACTAAACAGCTGTTTTTAATAAAGTTGGAAGGCTGTAGCACTTCGTTTAGCACAATCTGAAGGAGCCCACAGATTTTCAGAGGTCCTTGTCAAAAGCAGCTATTGCTATTGTCTACTCCTAAAAGCTTCTGGAATAACTTTCTTAGTGAAAATATGCCAAGAGATTGCTGAGCTCTTCAGCCCTGCTGTGAGTAGCTGTATTACATCAGTACCCATAGACCTCTTTCATGGTTTGAATAGGTCATTTATATCTTGCAACATCAGAAAGCCTGTCCATCTAGAAAACAAAGGCTGCAGAAAAATAAAAAAAGATTACCTGACTTCTCGCAAGCTGATTTTGGAGGCCTGTGGTATGTGAATATATGTCATGTGGTTTAACTGGGAGACTCTTTATTCCTCCTAGCCTAAACTATGTTTTTATTCCAGTTACTCTCAGATTCTCTATAAAGCACTGAAATTCAGGGATGTTGCATTACTTGGGCTGCTGAAAGTGACAAGGTTGTGGATTTATGTTGTGATTGCTGTTACACTTCACAGAAACAAAATGTCAGTGTCTAATATGTGGGTATTGAATCACGGCAGTGGTGAATTTATTTCCTTGTAGCTGCTCTTGCATTCTTTCTGTTAGTACCCAAGTACATTGCAAAAAATGCTGGAAGGCAAAAATTGTGCTGGAACACTTCTCTGCTATTTGAAGGCTTTGTTATGCTGTACGTTCAGGAGAAAATATCCATAGTCACTCTTTTTCTTTGATGTATTTGTTGTAAGTAAGCCATGTGTAATAGTGAACCTGTGGAAGGCTGGCCTGCTGAAATGTTTCCACGTTCCAACTGATTAGGACAATTAAAGGAACTACATTTATTAATGTGACTGTTACTTCTCTCTTTCAAACTTTATTTCTCTTAAATGTTGACCCTGTGCTGAAGGTATCAAGCGTGTCTAAAAGCTGTCTTTTTGAGCTGAATTACAGAAAAACTAGACTTTAAATTTTATTGCTCATGAGAACTTTTGCTCTCTTTGATGGGACGTGCAGAGGGCAACAGGTGCAGGCTGAAAGAGATTCTGGAGAGGACGAGTGAAGCCCCAGGTGTGATGGAATCAGTGATGATCTGACAAATGCCATGCTCAAGTTCTGATATTTTCTTCAAGTGAAAGGTGGCTGCTTGCACTGACAAGCAGAAGGGGTCTGAAGGGTGGTGAAAATAAAATCTTTGGTGTATTTGTCAAGCCAAAACAACTGATGGAGAATTTGGAAACATTTCCTTACAATTCACTCCCAATACCATGTACAGTAAAAAAATGACAGATTGATTAGTAAAGCACAGTGTGGCTGTTCAGGAAGAGTGATGAGGAGAAATCAAGAAAGCAACCAAGAACAAATCAAGTGAAGCAGGCACAATCAATCAGCTGCTGGAGTAAGAAGCTATAGGAGAAGGGCAGAGCATCTGAGCTGGCAGCCGTCCCCACAGACACTCAGTGCTCATCTGGAGATTACGGCTGTTCAGTCCTGCACAAATCTTTGTACTGGCTATTAGGAAAAATTGTACAATGTAAAACCGTCACAGAGCCCATTTTTAAATGCTGGTGACTCACTGGAGGGTGTTGGGAGGTTCCAGTTAGGCTTTTGTTATGTGGAAGTCCAATGGAAGATTATTGAAAAGTCTGTATGCAGAATTATGCAAACTGAAATGACCCAAGAGGTTCATATTGGGAAGGAGCTAATCTCACTTCATGTGTGCTCTTTATTGGCAAATTGGAAGAACATACCTTAGTTTGTGGAAGAAAGTTTTTCCCTATCCCTCCTCCACCTTTTGATAGAGGTGTTCAGAACCAAGTTCTGATGAAAACCAGCAAAGCTTGGTGGATGTTCAGTGTTTTGGTGAGGATGGAAGCCTTTGTAATCGAGTAACATAACAAAGGGATGTGCATCTATATGTAAAGACTCCCGAGGAGTGAAGTTACTGAATTCTGAATGGCAGCTGACAAGGGCTTTGTCTCTTTGTAGCAGCAAAGCTATTAGAAAACGTTTGGAAGTTCAAAGAAGCAGTGTCTTTTAAAATGCTCTGCTGTGACTAAAAAAAAAAACCCTTAGATTTTTTTACAGATCTCCTCATATGGACACAACTAGCTGTAAGAAATTAGGTTGGTGTATGTTTTGGCACGGAATTTGGTCAATGGTTGTGTTAAGCCTTGGTTTTGGGAAGAGGGTGGCACGATGTGGAATGCAAAGACATGGTGCCCACTTTCCTGAGCTAAGGGAAGCAATCTGATGTGGGCATGTTTGTTTCCAGAAGGGCTGTGCTGTTAACACCCCTGATTTTCGGTGTGCCGCCTGCCGGGCTGCGCAAGTGGATCTTGGCAATCGAGCATTGCAGCAGTGGAAGGGAAAGGGACAGTTAGTGGCAAGTGGCCCTCTTTAATGTCAAGAGGGGATGGTAGGAAGACAGAGCTCTTGTTCTTGAAGTGGTCCTGTAAATATAAGCTTTCTCTGGTTTAACTGTATTTATTAAGGAAATGAGGAGTTGCCCACTTTGGAAAGGAAGAATGACCTTGCCGTGGAGGGCTGGCTGTAATGCATTGTTCTCCCCTCTTGTTATCCTTCAGATACATCAGAAGCACGCACATCTCATCTGTTTTCTCATGTACTTTGAAACAAAGTGTCTTCCTGACAACATGTCAATAATGAACTTGTTTTATGTAGCTCTGGAATTTACACCCTTTGTTTCAATGCTGTTTGTTACATACCACTTTGTTAGGCACTCTTCTTGTATGGCAACAGGAGCTAATGCTGCTCAGTGAATAAAATGCCACCATGTAGGCTAACAACTAGAGTGTATTATGAAGTTAAATACCTATATTAGCATTTGGTTGGGTACACACTTATTCCCAAAGATACCTTTACACTGCAGTGGTGAATTTAAGAGATGACTTCTGAAAACTTTGCTGGAAAGCTTTTTGTAAGAATTAGGGTCTTGGGAATTTTGTTGTCGCCGAGTTTTGTGTGTCACTGGTAGAAAAACGTTTTGTTATATTAATTGGGTAATTCAGAAAATGGCATAAGTGATATTGTTTAACCCCAGGCAGCTGATAGTCCTGCTGACTCTCACAGCCCCTGGAATTCATTGGTATGACAGTGATGCCAAGAAAACAGCAAATTCAGGTGGTGGTTTAAAGAACTTTGCTAGTGATAAGAACTACTTATCATAGGATGAAGCTAAAATGGAAGGACATGGTAACTGAATTTATTTTTGTTTAAGATTAAATGATACAAAAGGTATGCAGTCCTTTTAAACATCTTGAAATATGTTTAGATGTTTTGGCAGTCTCTGAATCTTTTTAATCTGCTTTTTTTTAAGAAAATGATATGGCTCAAACTATTCAAATCAATCTATTTTAACACTGAGGGTTTTATGTATAATAATAAGGTTTGGATTTAATAAAAGCATTGTTGTACTATGAATGTGTAGCTTTCTAAATATTCACAGCGGGTTGACACAAGATTACAGAGACAAAGCATATAGATAAGCCACTCCAAATGCTTTGTGGTGGGAAGAAAATGTGTGGTAACACTGAGCTCTGACGAGCATTTCTTGAGATGGGTAACTAACACAAGTACTCTCCAAAGAACCCCAGTATCTCTGTGCAGCCCTGCTTGATATGAATATCTGTCCTGCAGGAACTAGGAGCCAAGGTGATGAGTACTAAACACACTTGGGAAAGTGACACCACTAGTAAACTGCAGTGAAATTCAGCCAGATATCTACAAGTAAGAAACGGCATCTCTCTAAACTGCTCAATATTATAAGTGATTTTTACAGAAAAAGAAATTATGTTCAGCTAGAACATTGAGATTTAGACAAGTTTGACAATCCCAAGTTCTGTTGGTAAGAGCTGTGTGAAACCTGTGTGCTTCAAGACCATCCCCCCCACCAAAAATCCAAGTCCATCAGCTTTCATTGTGATTTTTTTTTTCTTCTTACAATGACTGTAACAATGGTCTTTAAAACAGATTTTTAGCTTTTAGCTGAGTGACAAGGAGGAAAATAAATTGAGGCATCCCAGTGTAATTTTTGCTATCTCTCAAAAAAAAAAAAAAAAAAAAAAAAAAAAAAAAAAAAAATTATGCTTTTGCTACTGAAACTCTTGGTTTGATGAAGCTCAGAGTGCAGCAGTTTTTCTGCTGAGTACACACAGAAAACAGCAATAACTTGTGTGCCACCGTTCAGGGTCTCTGTTACCTGTGGCCCTGAGTGAGAATTCCAGCTTCACTTAAACTTGTGCTGTATTTGGCTTTGTCCTTACTTTTCACATGTTGGCATGCCACTGTTACTGATGCTAAACATCACAAGGACTTGGTGTGTTTAAGGTTACAAAACCGTGTCTACTAGATGCATATGGAGAGTGCTGCTTATTAATCGTTGTGTTTAATAGCTGGGGGAGCGCCGTGAAAAAATGCACTGTGGTTTCTGTGAGTTGTCTGAGGATCGTGGTAATTAAGTATTTCGGATGCTTGTGAAACATGCTTTTTGTGGAGGTGACTGAAAATCTGCTCATTTCTGCTCTCTGTCCACGTTACATGCATATTAAGGATGCAGCAAAGGATTGAGAGGGGCGAGAAGAGCAAACCATGTTTGCAGCTTCTTAGTCTGTGCTGAAGGTGTCCAGGATTCCGTGTGCCCGTGGCATAATGTGGAGTAGCTTTAAGGCTGAGTTGGTATTTGTTTGGCTGCAGCAGATACCCAAGGCTGCCAGGGCAGGAGGGTGTAACCAGAGCCCTGTGGGCTCTGCTTTGCTCAGGCTCTTGGCTGCCCTTTCAGGATGTGTCCTGAGCACATGCAAAGCTGCCGAGTGGTGCGTATCTGATCTGGTGACCCCACACACCTTTCTGGCTTTCCCAACGCACACCTTGGCTATTGATTTCCAAAGACAGACTTGCACAGTACAGAGATGGGAATAACTCTTCAGGTGCAAGTTTACTTGATCATAAACGGAGTAGTCATCTCTGTGTGTGTGTTGGTTTGTTTCTGGAGGTGAATTATCTCTAGTTAGTGATATCCTTGATAGAAGGAGATAAATTAGTGTGCTTAGAGTAAGGGGTGAAGGGAAGCTACAGTAAACAAAAGGACTGAAGCTGTATTCAATTTCGGTTGACCTTGTAATTCTCTGGGGAGCTTCATGCGAATAACCTTTGTAGGACGGAACAGCTGCCAAAGAGATGACGCTCGTTTTACAGTTTGCATTAAAGGGTTTTGGGGAAAAACAAAAAAGTTTCTTGCTTTCAGCAAGTATGAGATTATGATCATTAAAAAGTTCGGATCTGTTTATGTAGATTACGAACACAAAATCCAGTGTAGCTAATCCTCTCTCTAAGAAAGTAAATCAGTTGTCCTTGATGTAATTAAGATGATGACTTCTCTTTAAGCTGCTGCTCTGTGACTTTTTTAACAAGGTAACTTCCATACAGCAGTAAGCTTATACAGGTCCTGGATAGAGTTATTATTTTGTGGCTCTTCTGCCTGCAGCTGAGAAAGCTCTCTTATCTGCAGTGCCAGACAGCTCCTTGAGGGGCAAAAGTTAACCATAGGAAAGGATGCTGCTCTCAACAATAAATTGATAAACTGGTGTCCTTATTGAGACTCTGCAAGCTCTTGATGGGCTTTAGAGAGGGATAGCAGGTGGAGATGCAAAGGGAAGTTAGGCACATCTTTGCCAGAAAGAGCAGTTTTAATATTTAATCACTGGTGACATGAATCTTGACCAGATGAATAACTTTCAAGTTTCTGTCCTGTGCAATGTGAGAAACAATCCTATTTTTTTATAGCTGCTGAATGTCACTGCACTGAAGTTTTGTACAGAGGTCCCTAAGGAAGCATTTAGTAGAGTTAGGAAGTCAAGATGATGTGCTGTGCTGTCAGCTGGCAGGGTTGTTCAGGGTGTGAGGGAGGATGGCTTTAGCACCAGTGATGCTTTAAGTTGGGATGTTCTGTTCTTCAGAAACTGCTGAGGAAAGTTGTTGGTTCCATCTTGGAATATTTTGGTGGCTGACTTGAGTAAGATAGTTTAATATATGCAGGGGAAAAGTAACACTTTATGTATTTTGACTTCTGTCTTTGATATTTTTTTCTATTCTTTTTTTTTTTTTTTTTTAATATATATAAAGGGTGAGTTTCTTTTGAGTGTGGGGGACTGCAAGATCCAACCCCCAAATTAATGTACTGCTCTACAAAGACAATTTCAGTAAGTTGTCTAGCTTGCTCAGTATGGTAGCTTGGCTAATGCCCTCATCTATAATTTATCATGGATTGTGGCGTATGTCCTCACAGTCTTTTGCAGACAGATGTGAGCCAATGTGCCAGTGTGATTAGAAGCCATGTGCCTATGATTAGGTGAGGCCAAAACCAAGCTGTTAAACTGGACCCTTGTCATGGCTTGCTAATGTGGGTCTGCTGCCTGGCTATGTGACATTAAGATATTTTCAAATGCAGGTGGAAAAAGCTGATGTCCTTCTGCAGAAGATGGAACCCTCTTTTGATTAGACAGGTAGAGACTGGTATGTCTTGGTTTAATTTGATGTAGTTTAGATATATGACAGGTATTTATGAAGGTGTTGAACTATTGCCTCAACGAGGATTTGCTGCCTTGCTCTTTTTAATTGGTGATGACACAGGGTAGGCCACCCAGCTCTGGGTGTGGGAAGTTTGCAGTAAGTTTGAAAACTAACCTGACACTCGAAGTAATGATCATGCTTTAACTCCCTTGATGGTGTTGGGGGATCGCTGGTGCAGTTTAAGCTCACCAAACTCTCTGTTTGGATCATGTTAACTAACTTTTATGCGTAGCTGTATTTGCTTCGTGCACGGTTAAACACCCATTTACACATGTGTTATAAACCCAGTCGCTGGAAATAACATAAGGCTTCCCCTTTTTGATTCAGTAGACCCAAACTGCTCAGCATGTAGAAATGTGTCTTAACAAGCCAGCGAGGGTCTCAATAATTGTAGTGTAGAATTACAGGATTGTTAAGGCTGCAAAAGACCTCTAAATTCATTGAGTCCAACCAAGAAATGGTAGTAGTTAGTCTGTGAAGTGACCCGTGGCTTTCTCCAGTGGGGGCATCTGGCTGGAGTGTGTTTGGAAACACTCTTCAGCCGGTGCCCTGTGGATGGAGAAATGAGCTGCAAGGGCAGGGACGAGCGGAATCCTGGAATTGTAAAGGAGATGTATCAGAAACTCGGCAGCTGGAGCCTTGGGCTGTCCCAGCAGGTGTGGGGCTGCAGTGTAGCAAAAACCCCGGAGCAGTGGCTGCCGGCTCCCCTTTAGGGCCGGGAGAGGCTCCTTGGGAGGGAAAAGGGCTCCAGGATCCCGGGGTTTCCCCTCAGGCACCCAGGTAGATGGTGGAGGGTCCTTCGTTTGGCGAGGTCAGGTGTTAATAAGATCCCAGTGCTACAGAGCTCCACTCGTGGTAGGGGAAGGCAGCAGGAGACAGAACCCCGCAGTGGTAGCAAATTCTTACCACAGCGACTGCAGCCTGACTCCAGATGCCAAGAGCACAAGAGAAATCTAGGAGCTGCACCCAACCCCTTCCGCCAGCCCAAATCTTGTGATAGGTCTGCCCTTCCCAGAGGAATCCCCAAGTAAAGAGAGAGAGTAGCCGGCTGCACCCCTCCCTTGAGCTTGGCAACTTCTTTTGTCTCCCTCAAGTACCCGGTCGTTTTTCTCTCCTAGCAACATATGGTAGAAAATTACCTGAGAGAAAGAACAAAAGGTGAAAAACCTAAACCCCAACACCTACCTGTCCCAATACTAGAAAACTGAAGTTCCTTCTCCCACGGGGTAAGCTGTTGTCACAAAAACTGAGAGGTTTTTGAATGACAATGCCACGAAATATTTGCTGATGGTTTTGCACAAGTTTTGTAGATTTCTGGTAGTAGCACTTGATTTCCAAGCTTTACTTCAAGTACTACAAAAGCCTGTAATACTCAACCAGAGAAGTAATTGCTCAGCAATGGTGTAGAGAATTAAAAGAGCAGAAAATGTAGAATAAAAATTGTCTGACAGCTTAATAAGTTAGCGAAAGAAAGTAATGAATTTGTGGTTCCCCCCAATAAACTTATTTTAATCCTCCTTGATGCTGTATGTGCTCACCTATTTAAATAAAGTTCTCACATTTTGGTAAGTAAAACAGGTGCTGCTGAGGACTAAATACCTGGTTGGTCATGAAAAGTAATTTTTTTTCCAGTTTGTAAAGGTGAGTGGAGGAATGCTGCCCTGCTTGGTGGTATGTTTTGGGTGAAGGCTCATCATTACCCCAAGTGGTACTGGATCAGTTTGAACACACCAGGAGTAGTTGTATGAATGCTGTGATATTGCCAAGACAGCTCTTGCAGTGAAGGGGTCTGCTTTCTCTTGGAAGGAATCTAGTGAAGCAGAATCACGTGGAGTCCTCTAGTTTTATAGACAAGTGTCAACATACTCATGGGGCAATGAACAGCGATAGGAAGCAGTGTCGTATGTTTGTGCCTCCATTTTTGAACTTCCATTGTTAATGACTCTCTGTAGCAGGGGGAGGTTGTAAAGCAGGAACTGAGTTTGAGGCAATGCAGTGTAGTTCTTGCCTTCATGTGACCTTGGCTGACCATTTGATGGACTTCAGTACAACTCAGGCTGCCATTCACTGAGAAGAATCTGTAATTGAAATTCTTGGTATCACTTGGAGTGAGGTACTGATATTCAGGCTTGGGCAAGAACTTAGCAAAATACCATATCCAACAGCATTTTTATTCCACTATATCATTACAGAGTCTGTAAGCCCTCTGAAGGTCCACGTTATGAAACCAACCAGACAAGACAGTGATTGAATGGGTTTCTTCGCACAGGCAAAGCACAGCTCCTTCTGAGTCGCAGCTGAACCAGCAGCCTTTTCTATGGACCCTAAATCATGAAACCTCCAGCCAGCATAGCAACCAGAGCAGCTGGATGCTGACTCTCCAAGTAAACACACAAATACCCAAGGGTCCCAGCCTACTTATGTCGTGTCTTTGCTGTCAGTGTGCATGCTGATGAAGTGAGAAGACTGATTTATGAATTGACAGTTGCATGTCCCTGCAGATAAGGGTGCATCACAAATTAGAATGGAGAATGTATTCCTGTTCTTGTTCTCGTTTGTTGTTGCTCCTTTCTCAAACTTTGTTCTTCGGTACTTTAGCATTCCATACCAAGTCTTCTCTCGGTTTACAAAAACTTCATAAAAAAGGCAAGCTCTTCCTTTCCTTCTGCTTCTTTCTCTCCCAGACTTAAAGGGTTTTATTTGCCACTCAGCTTTGTTATTTTGGGGATATAGAGAGCTGTGTGGGATAGACTGAGAAAAAGGTTGTTTAAGGACTATGCAAGACCTTGTAACACAAGCAAATAGCATTTTTCATGAGTGTTGTGTGGGTTGTTCAGAGTGACTGGCTGTTTTGATCAATTCTCATGGTGCACCGTTCTTACTGTCGGTAATGTGTAAATGTCTTCAATGGCTTCCATTTAAATGTGGCTGAAAAGTCAAGGCTCACGCTTACAACCTTGACTGAGGGCTGCTAGTAGCTTTATCACTTTGTTAAACTTGGCCTGAGGGAGCGAGCTCGGGGCTTTTTTGCGGTCGTTGTACAGGGGTAATAGCCCATCAGACTGGGGATATTTCATGCCTCTTGTGGAGCCTTGAATAGGAGATACCATGACCGCCTGACCTGGAAGGTGGGGCAGAGTGTGACCTCAGGAGAGGTTGGTCGATGGTGCAGAACGGGAAAGTAGTTCATGCACCAGATGAGCCACAAAGATGATTAAAACATGATTAGGGGGCTGGAGCATCTCCTGTGCCTGGAGAGACTGAGGGAGCTGAAGTTTAGCCTGAAGAAGAGATACCCCAGGTGGGGTCTGATCAGTGTTTATAAACATAGAGTGGAAGGTGTAAAAGAGATCTCTCCAGACTCCTCTCTGTGGTACACAGTGACAGGACAAGGGGTCGTAGGCACAAGTTGAAAGAGGAAATTATTTCTGAGCGTTGAACCCCAAATCTACACATATACTGTGAGGCTGGCTGAACACTGGAACAGGTTACTTGGAGAGGTTGTAGAATCTCTGTCTTTGGAGGTACTTTAAACTCAACTGGGACAGGTCCTGGACAGCTTGCTCTGGGTGACTTGATCACTAGAGGTGCCACCCAGCCACACCCATTCCGCGATTCGTGGTGTCTGTTTGCCTCCTGTGTTGGTACTTGGCTCTAGTCCTCAGCTAATCCAATTATGCCACTTGGTAATTAGCTGAAACAGACCATATTGGCGGAGTGTGCAGCCAGGGAGAAGGTGTTGGTGTTCATCATCAAGTGCTTTTGACTTGCACGTTGTGCTGCATTTTTGGCTGGGTAGAGAGTCATTTGTCTGCAGCAGATGTTTCCTCCTTGTGCTCCGGTTCGGATCTCGTTTAAGTCCAAGAAGCGATAGAGCAAATCTGTACTACAAATCTGAAGTACTACAGTGCATCTGTGAATGCTTTCCCCCTGGTGATGGAACATATGGAAATAATGCTTATCTTGATTTAGATAAGCAATTGCCTTTCCTGTACAATCAATCCGTGCTTAGTAGGAGTAGAAGCAGACACATAATATTACAGGACTTATAATTTGTCTTTTCCAACGCTCCATAAGCCTATGCAGAAACAAATGGAATGGAAAGTTGGGTTAGATGTGAGATTAGTAATTGCTAATAGTTCATCATTTTTAGTCTCTACAGGAAACTTGTGGAAACAAAGCCTTAGGCACTGAAGGGAAGAAACACAGAGTTTGTAGCAGAATTGCTGCTGCACATTCCGCCTGGGTCAGATGCACTCCTAAAGCTCGCTCATCTCTTTTGCGTTTTCAGCAACCCAAGGAAAGTTGGTTTAGTGTCCCAGCCAAGTGTTTGCTGAGGATTCTTCCGGGAGTGGAGGGGCTGCATCTCGTGTGGGGATAATGTGATTCTTGTCCCTTGCTCAGGTTCTTTTTCCAGATCCTCTTAGAGAAGCCTTCCTTGTGGGAATATGTCTCTGCTAGTAGCTGTTGTAACAGGGTTGAGGTAGTGGGTAGATTTACTTCTGTTGAACTTGGAATTAATTTACTTCTTTCAGCTGTGGATTGAAAAGCTGACTAGAAATGATGAAACTTTCTTATTTTCAGTTTATTTTTTTTCTTGCAATCCAGTCTGCTACTTGTGTTTATGAACTTGAGAAATGTGTCATGTAACTTTGTTTAACAAACTTCCCTTATAACAGTGCGAGCCTGTGAGCCTTGCTGCCGTCAATCCTTCTCACTTTTCTCTCTTTGATTTCTTCTCTTATCGGCCTTTGCTCATGGAGTGCCAAGAGACTTTTACTTTGCCACAGGTATTGTTTTATACTATGGGGCTTTAGCACCTATTTTTTACTTTGTGTGTGCTCTTCTCTTTCACGAGCAGTCGTTTGAAAATGCAAATGCAGTGTTTTCTTTATAATGAGCTCTTCAAGCTGTAGGTTTTTCTCTTCCTTCTTGTGGCAAGCTCTTTGGTATTGCTGTAGGGATTTCTGTAATTGGATGCCTGAGACCTGTTTAAGAAATTAATACACTTTAAAATATATTAGACTTTAAAACTCTGGATATTTGAGCAGACATTGAGTTTCAGGGCTGATTGTAGGTTTGTGCCATCCTTGTCCGTTGCACCGAGTACATTTATGTTCTGGGTGGGGGCTCCCTCTAGTGAGATGTTCCTTTGTCCGCTTGGTTCAGATGAATTCAACCCGGTTTTTTTTCAAGTGCAGTTTTGGCGAGATCGGTCTAATTCGGTTTTTTATCCTTGTGTAAGCTGTAAAGCCCCTTTTCCTTAGGAGCGATCTGGAAGGAGTTGTAAACAAAGCTGAGGGCTAGGACTGCCTGTTTTCTCTATTGGGTGTGAAGAGCGCAGGTAATCAACCTCATCCTACTTCAAGCTGTGGCTCTTTGAACTCTTTCAGTTGTTCTGAACATGACTGAAGGACCAAAGGATGATGTAGGAGGAAGAGCTAAATGAAATTGGATTGTATAGGCAGAGGGGTAGAAAGATGATGGGTGATTCTAGAGGGGAAAAGTGGGGGTGGGACATGAACGTTCAGCTGTTTCTGCTGAAGATTTTCAGCTGTAATGTCTTACTGAGGCTGGGGCAGAGGAGACAAGAGGAGGACCTACAGCAGTGTTTCCACTTTTGTGTGTCATAAGTAATAGCTTAATCCCCCAGATTTTGGTAAGGATTTACCAGGATCAACTCCATGCTTCGTGAGTGTGTGTGCAGAGATGATTTAGTGAGGATTGACTTCACTTTCTCGTAAGAGTTACAATCAACTTGTTTGCAGGACTGAAGTTAAAACAGAAATAAAAGCTGTCTTACTTAATAAATTATTTTAATAATACTAGAAAGCTGTACGAGCAATCTTGCAGTATCTTGATCCATTTCCTAGCAGACGTTTTCTCCATCAGAGAACATCGCTGCCTCCTCGTCCAAGTGCCTGCACACGTTCTTGTTCCCTCCTCTCTGGAGCACGTCCCCCCGCAGGCAGCGCTGGCGCAGGTGCCTCAGGAAGCTCTTGATGGAGGCAGAGCTTTCCTTGTCTTGGCCGATCACCTCGTCATGGAGCGGGGAGCTCCTTGGCCGTGCCGAGCGTGTCCAGCCTTTCTCCTGGGAGGCACAGGGCGGGGAGCGGGATGAAGAGGGGCAGAGGGGCTGCGGGGCTGGGCCCCCTTGGGCTCTCCTGGGCAATCCGGCTGCCCCAGGCTGCAGCTTGTGTGGAGAAGACCTCGGGCACGTTCTGTCTCGTCCCGGTGGCGTCCCGGTGGCTCAGCCTGTCCTCGTTTCCTCCTGGGAGGAAGGCGGCCGAGCCCCACCTCTGCCCCTGGGCCGGGGGAAGCGGCAGAGGCCCCTCGGTGCCCGCCCAGCCTCTCCTCTGCGCGGGGGCCGGCGCTCCTCACCCCGCGGGCTGCAGCCGCCGGCCCCCGGCACCGTCCCGCCCGCCCGCTGCCCGTCCCTCACCTCTCTCCGCCGCCTCCGGGCTTTTCCCCGCAGGCTGCGGCCGAGGCACAGCGCGGCCAGCAGCAGGGCCAGGGCTAAGACGGGGCAGCAGCGCAGCCGCACGGAGCAGAGGCCGGCGCTGCCCGAGTCCGGCCGGCGCTGCCCGTCCTGGGCCCGCACGGGCAGCCGCGCCGCGCTCCCGGCGGGACAGCTGCGGGCTCCGGCCGTGCCGGGGAGCAGCGAGGCCACGCAGAGCCCCAGCAGCACGGAGAGCCCCGGGCGGAGCATGGCCGAGCTGCCCGAGGAGCTGCGGTCCCAGACCCCGGGCTGTGCCCGCGGGCTGTGAGCGAGGTGGTGGCATCAGCTGCGATGTCACAAGGCTCTTTATTGCGTGACAGCCAGAGGCTGGGAATGTCAAAGCAAGGCCGGACCAGAGGGTCTGAGCTTGTGGATGTCTCAGCCTTCTGCGTTGTCTCACCGGTGTGGGACAGGTTTCAGGAGCCTGGGGATGTGTTCCCTGTGTGCTCAGCAAGGAGCTGCTGGCGTGTCCGAGTTGGTACTCTTGAGTCGATGGAAATGGAGGGTAAGACTAGAGGGACAAAATTTGTTTGGACTGCTTGTATTTTCTCACTAAATATTGTGGACTCTTTGCTTACCAACAATGTTTACTTGTTTTGAAGATTTGAAATTGATTCACCTTTTGTTTTCCTCAGCAAATGAGTTCTATTCCTGACCAGCAGGCGAACTCAAGCTTCTTGAGTCTTATGTTGGAAGGACTTTGAAAAAAGTAATAGTAAAAGTGATAATCTTCCCTCCTCCGTTCATTTCTGGTGATGTGCATGTCTAACTTGGTGAAGTGCTGGGCAGTATGTTTGTGAAAGGGTTTAAGGTAACTGAGCTGTTCTGTAGACTGAATCGGATATAAGTGAAGTGATTCGGCGATGCAAAAATCATGAGAGTTTACAGGAATAAGGGTCCTATGGTAACATTATTTAGTAACAAATCTGTTGCAAGCTAGTGTATGTTGTCTTCACCGCCTGCCTCCTCCTAGCTGAGCAGTTTAAGGTGCCACAGCTCCAAGTTTAAATTTTGCATGGATTTTTTTTTTTTTTTTTTCCCCCCCCAGGCTTGTTGTCTAGCTACGTGTCTTCAGAAGTCATTCTGAATTTTGGGGCTGTTGGCAAATGGCGTGCTTGTGTATTTTTGTACTCATTTGGTACAATTCTGGATTGGCAAAGTTATTACGCTGGTTAGGAGGGTAATCTTAATTCCTCAATTTATTTTTGCAATTTACACCCTCGTGATTACCAAATAAAATTAACTTGATGGATCTCACTCCACAAATATATATGTTTCTACAGGTTTGGGTTTTTTTTACAGTAACCAAATGGTATGTGGATAAGGATTCAGTGCTTCCCACTAGCTTGTATTTGGAAACAATAAGCAAGCAGCCTGGTTTTAGGGCAGTGCTGGTGTCTCTGTGGGTTACCGGTGCCCTCTCGAGGTGAAACCGAAAGATGCTGCAGTCTGACAGCGGCGGTCACCTGCCTGTTCAGGGCTTGTAAATGATGACCCCGGACCCACACGTATAACCTGGTTTTTCTGCTTTCTTGGTTTGTAGGTGAAAACGCTAAAGAAGATCTGCAGGGGAAGAAAAGCCTGAGTGAGAAAGTTTCCCTCTACAGAGGTGACATTACGCTGCTTGAGGTTGATGCCATCGTTAATGCTGGTAGGTGGTTAAATATTTTATGTAGCTATGGCTTGAAAATCCTTTATAGCTCCATGGTGCAAGTGAGAACTCTGAAAAGTTGCCTAAAACTGGTGCGTCCTGTGGGGATCCGTTGGAAATACGGCTTTTTCCCCAGTTCCTTCGTATTGCATCATTTCATCCTGTGTGCATTTATTGCGGCAGGGATTATTGTGAAACTTCTATAGCATGGTGGCCATGAAGAAATTAATGATCTCGTGTCCATCTTTTGACTGAACTTGGTTAGCTGAGCCTTCACACTTTACATTGTAGAAGGCTCATTTCTGTTACTAAGCCAATGCAGTACATTCCAGCCTGCTTTTATAAATCAAGCCGTTTGTGGGCTAGGTAATGTGAGAACTTGAACAACGAGGTGATAGGAAAACAGAATTTGGTTTATGTGGTTCTCATGTTTGCTTTCTTGTTGGGAGATTGTATTTTTCAAGTTTTTGGCTGTGATCTACAGAGTTTTAAGTGTTTTAGTATCTCTTCATGCTCAGTGAGCGTGTCTCCGTGTGTGCAGCTGAGGTGAGGAACTGTGTGTAGCATCTTGTGACCAAAAAAAGGAAATGCCCATGCAGTTAATTAATTAGTGTATTAGATTTTAATAAGATAGATCATTTTTTGTAAAGAAATGATGGGACAGTTTACCCCTATGCACGTACCCATGACCAAATCTTGCTTGCACTTTCCATTCCAAAAAGAGTGTGTGGTTTGTGTGTCCCGAGGACGAAATTTTTTTCCCCCTGGTATTTGAGTGGCATTGACTAATTTTCAAGAAGTAATTTTGGCGGTACTCATTTCTTGGAAGGAAATGTGCTGCAGTATCTTCTCTGTGATGGAATAAAGTTCAGATATTCCCAGGGCTGTAATGGCCAAAATTGATGTGTTTGCTTCTCAGAGGAAAATGCCGTGTGGAGCTAGTGGTTCATGTGTGTAAAGAGCACAGGAATGTTTGCTCACACAGTGTACAGAGTAGTGAACAGACTCTCCCGGACTGATTGATTGTGTGACGTCCCACTTTGCCAGTGGACTCTGCTAATGGGTTTTGTGAAGTACAGGTGGAATCCTTAGCCATTTCAAAATAAGTTTTTGCATTCCAAGTACTGAGGCTGGTACTCCCAGGCAAAAAAAAAAAAAAAAAAAAAAAATTAATCTTCTAGCTTACTGATGCACAAAAGCCTTCCTAAATAACAAACACTACAGTAGCATCCATGTAGCATGATCCTCTCCTCACTGCGTTGACAAGGCCACTGAAGCTTTCATATTTTAATATTTTTTCCTCATTCTTTTTTGAAGATGATTTTTCCAGCACTGCTGTTGCTGACTTCCTTACTTTATTGCTTTCCAGTAAGTCAATATTAGCATACTTCTCTCCATTTATATTTAGCTTCTCTTTGTTCATAGGCCCCCCCCCCACCCTTGAATTACAGACTGGAACTTGTTAAGGATTAGCTTTAGAATAGGAATACTTCACTTTTCTTGATTTAATTCCCCCTTTAATTCTCCTGAAAGGTCCAAAAAACCTATATCCCAGACTGCAAATGATATTATCTGCCTATAAACCTATTATCTGCCTGCCATCCTGGTGAGAAATCCATCTCTCTGAGCAGAAAAGAAAAGGAATCAAATTAACACGTATTGATATGCTATTCTGAGAAAAAGTTTAAAGGCCACTCAAAACAGATTGAGGTTGAAACTCCTGAAGAGGGACATAACACTCTGAAAGTATCTAGAAAGCTTTTGGTAAAAAATAAGTTGTTTCTACTGTTGTCTTCTGTACGCTGAATTTGGGCTTAAAGGGAGATTCAGATTAGATGTTGGCAAAGCTGCTTATGGAAAGGAACATGTTTATACAGTGATACTTTGTTGTATCAGACTGACACAAACAGCAGTCCTAGAGCCAGGGCATTGGTACAGGTGGATTTTAAAAATTCTTCCAACTCTTTGGTAACCTTCTGTAGTTCCTAAAGGGCATAATATGTTAACTGTCATGAGCTACTAATAAGTTTAGGTTAAAATACTAACCTACAGTTTCTTTGGAAAAACCGTATGCTCTCTATATGTCAGTGCAGTAATTAAGTCTAAGCCTTTGATTTGCTCATGGTTTCAGTGTTGCTTTTTTTCTTTTACCCTTTCAAACTGTGGGGGATGGCTGCAAAGCTACACAGGGAAGGTGTTTTGGTTCAAGATCCATATTATTTATGCAAAACATCTGCTGTGCTGAGATTCTTTTTAAATCCAACAGTTTCAGTGAAAGTGTAGTGTCTCTTAGATGGTATTTAAGCCCATGTTTCTGCACCATATGATGCTTTTGCAAAGAACTGTTTTTTTTCCATTGTGTTTTCTTCTGCAACTGAAGTTATCCAAGCCTCAAAGACATAAAGCAGTAAGTAGCCACAGTACCAGTTTCTGTGTGTAAGTGGAATAAAATGCTGCCTGTTGAATATGGAACAGGAGATGGATTTTTGGAGATAAATCTGTGTAAAATCTTTTTATACTTAATGCTTTTTGACTACCTCAAATGTTTATGATGGACTCCCTCCTATCTGTTGCAAGCTGTGGGTTAGGAAAGGGGGGAAGAGACCCTCTGGAGACTTTCTCTCTGAATTTAGAAATTCCATTAACTGTCTCCTGTAATAAATAGTTTAAAATACAGCAAGTCATATCCAAATTAAAACTACAGGAAGACACAGGTTGCATGTTTATATTGACTTAAGTGAAGAAATAAACATGCTTGAAGTAAAGGGAATGGTCGGGCAAATTCTGGGGCTGTGGAAGAGGTTCCAGGTGGTTCAGATTGTCTCCAGATTTGGATGCAAACATACTGGCAAAAAGAAAAAAAGGCGTGTTCTCAAATATGTAAGGAAGAGATGAGACATAAATTAATATAAATGGTGATCTTCTGTAGCTAAATATCAGGATATCATTGATGAACACTGCTGCAAAAGCATCCTTTTTTTGTCCTAGACTTTTAGCAGACAAATTGAACGTTGCTTACTTTCCAAAAATACTTTATATATAGTTTGTGTCTTAGCTCATTGTCAAAAGAACCGCATCAAAACAGCCTCTTTGAAATCATTCAAGACTAGAGCTAGGAACTGAGATGCATTGTGAGAGAAAAAGGAGCTGATGTGCCATTTTGCTAAAATTGATGTCAATTATCTACCCCTGTAAATGTCTTTTCCTTACACAATGGTTTCCTAAAACTTCCTCGCTACTGATTGCATTGCAGACAGGTATTAGTTTAACTTCATATTTTGCTTAAGGTGTCCTGTTATGCCATTTCCTTCACACATTTTTTTAAAGGATTCAGGTAAGACTTGTATGAAAATCTTATTTTTACTCCCATATCCTCCTCTGTGCTTTGTCAATACACTCAGAGAATGTAAACAGGCTCTCCTTGAGGCATGTGCTTACTGCATTAATCTGTGCTGACTGGCCTTTTTAACAGATTAAATGTTCCTGGATGTCACTTCATCCTGATGCCAAAAGTGCTTCAAGCACTTGGAAGCCAGATAACCACAATTAGCCATCATCTGACTAAACCATCAGAGCAGAGCTCCGAGAGGGTGTGGTGTGTCTGTGTCTAGGGAGGGCAGAGAGGGGCCACTTATTCCCTCTGGCAACCCCAAATACAGAAATCAGCAGTAAAGGCCTGAGTAAGGCTTGAAAAACAACTTCTTCAATATTTATAGTACCAACTGAGCAGTGGAGGGCTACATTTCCTCTGCATTTTTGGCGAGGAGAGCTGTGTTGTTATTTCTGTCCCGTGCAGTAACTGTCTGAGGTTGGTACGGGAGTGGCATTTTGGGAGTGGGTGTGACGGGGATGCCTGTGTGCCTCACACACCTTCAGCAGCAGTTCATCACTACTGACCTCAGGTATTCATTCCCTTCCCACCTGTTCATAAATCTTGCTGTCCACTTGTAAGATAAGGAGGCATGTACGAATATGCTTGTGAGGGAGTTTTTGCTAGGAGGAAGAACAAAGGGAAACCATTATGTCAGGGGGAAAAAAGGATTCTCCTTATTTTTATCTGACAGGGAGGAGGAAAGATGATGACTTGCAGAACACTAGAAGAGATAATATTTCTTCTGATCTTTGAAAAATATTCTTGGTATCAGCACCAAAGTATGGTACTGAGAACAGAAACCTTTAATCTTCAGGAAGAAGGAAGATGTTCACGTCTATTCAACTAGATATTTCTGGTAATAGGTCTGTACTACTGCATCTACGTTTGCAATTAGAGAGTTGCTACGGTTATAGCAACTAGGTGTCTCCCTTTAAACTGTATTTGAGTGCTGGAATCATTTCTCTAATACTCAAAAAAAATCAGGGAAGAAACTCTCAGTTTGTAAAATGAATATCTTTTCTATGTGACAAAACAAACATGATTTGAAATAACATAAGTATCATAAGTAAACAACTCTTTATGTCCCATTTTTATTAAGCCCTGATGCTGGAATTTAGTTACTGAGCCTCACATAGCTCAAGGAGAGGTTTCCTCTGCAGGAAAGCTCCTTCCTGTGTGCAGTGAGTTGGCTCAGCTGGGAATGCTGGTTTGACAGGCACAGGTAGGTTCCTCAGCTTCCTTGGCTCCGTGTGCAGGGCCAGCCGAGGGAAGGAGCATGGAGGTGATGGTTTCCTGTGCTTTAAGAGGCAGAGTTGTTTCCAGGGAGAGGATTACAGCTGAGTTTTTAAACAAATTTGTACGAGTTTGGAATGCTTGTCCTGCTGTACATCCCTGTCCCGGTACTGAACATATGTGGAAGTGAAAAATATTCCATTTTAAATGCAACTTTTTTATCTGGAGATGGCAACATACTTTCTTCCAGATTCATCATTTCCCGGCCTTGACCTTGAATATGACTGTTTAACTCAATGAGGTGTCCCTTTTTTTTTTCCCCCCACAAACTCAAAATTACACATCAAGTTAGGAGAGCTATGTATTGATACTGAGAACTGAATATATTATCAGTGAATTATGCTTATACAAATGTGTAAGTATAGGCAGGGACTGAACTCTGCCGTTCCACACAAACAGCTCGTTAATGCGCAATCAGTCACTGCAGTTGCCTTGAACTTGGTGCTTAATGAACAGGTGGGGAAAAAGGATGGATTCTAATCTGGAACAGATCTGACATCAGGCAATTTCACTGATTGCTAATCCATTTCATTTGGCAACTTAATTTATCACACAGAATTTTTATCTTGTAACTTCTGAAGTAGAAATTACTTCAGAAGTGGCCTGCCTGAATATTATGAAGGTATTTGAGTCAGTCACTGGGCCTGATCTGGTATTGTGTGTATACTTATTCTTCCCCTTTTTATTTTACAGTGACTAGTAATTCTTACTCTGAAGCTCATTTGAAATTATTCTTCTATAATTTGCCATGAAAATAAGTCCCATAACTCAAATGTTCCTGATATTGAATATGGAAGAAAAAAAAAAAAAAAGTAAAATCTGCCCTTGTAGCATTTTTGACATGGAATTTTTACATTTACTAGGACTGATTTTTTGGTGGGGTTTTTATTTTCATTTTTTTTTTCAGTTGGGCTAAACATAAATGGTTGATTATACTGGGAGCTTCTTAGCAAGCTTGCTGTCCATTAGAACGTTTTATAAACATACTTGACAGGTTTTATCTCCCGCGGTAGGATGGGAAAATGGAAATCTTGTATTGAAATCTCTTGTATGGAGTCATCTGGCATCTGCCTATGAAACTTACACTGTTGTAATTTCCTCTAGGAATAGAACCAATATTGCTAACCAATTGTTGTTAATTCGGTTTTCATCTTTACTGTGAGCAGACTGTGGTGTTAATCAAAGGTTTCTCAAGTTAATTTACAGTTGGCACAATTACACTTGCGTGTAAAACCCCAGACTCATTTATACATAGTCCTCACTTACTCATCAGGAAAGTCAATGTTAATAGTTGAGGGAATCGGTCATGCTCAATTGTGACATCTGTGAGTGAGTTTATTACTGCTTTCTGTAGAAAATGCTCTAAGCCTGGCTGGTGAGCAGTAGCTGTGGTTAAACTTGCCCTCTGCTTTCAGTCTAATTTCATTCCAATGCTGTTCTTCCCTGCAGTGTAATAGTCGTATTGCGTGAAAAGTCTGTGTGTAGTGGCAGTGTTTGAGAGAACGAAATGGGAGGCAAGTACTGCTGGAGGTGTGGTTTAATTTAGGTGGAGAACTGCAGCAGCTGCCTCAGTCAAACGCCGTTTGCTGTAACAGCGTGGCCGAGGAGGCTCACTCAGAATTGCACTGCAGCAACGGTGGTCGCGAAGCACTTTGAAAATATCTCAGGTATAATTAGCATCACTCAAGCATTAAAAAAAAGAGAAAGGTTTGGCAGTGCTGCAGGCGCATATCAGGGAAGAACTTTTGTTCCTTGTTCTGGGGTGCTTTGGGAAGGGGAAATGAATTGTGGTGAAGTGTTTTCTTTCCAATATCCCAGCATGTAGGTAATTGAGGTGCCTCCTCACCGGGACGTTTTCCTGTCACACTGTGCGTGGTTCCCGTGAGCCAGAGAGTCTTGGGTGATGGAATGGAGACCTAAACCTCGCTGGCCTCAAGGAGAGCTTTGCCACTCAACCTGCCATATGGCCAGGCACTGCAAGCAGATAGGCACTGCATGTTAATGATAATCAAGTGATGATCTCAGGCAGTGGGATGTGAGTGTTCAGTGACTTACTGAGAAGCCATTAAAAAAACGGTAGAGAAGGAAATGTACTTTGCGCTGGAACAATGCACTCAAAAGGCTCCTTAAACGAACAGATTGTGGGCTGAAGCACCAGGCACAGATGCTGAGGTTCAGAGCTATGCTTTTCATCTTTTCACGTTATTCTGTGCTCCCACAGAATTCTGAGTGGAATGAGAGGAGCGTGCACGATCCTTAAGTGTCTGGTACCTGGCAATCTAAAACAGTTTGACCAGACAAGTTGTGGATGCCCCATCCCTGGAAATGTTCAAGGTCAGGTTGGAGGGAAGTCGAGCAATCTGGATTAGTGAAACATGTCCCTGCTCATGGTGAGGAGGAGTTGAACTAGATGATCTTGGATTCCTTCCAAAACAGGCCATTTTGTGATTCTAGGAAATCAACCTGACACAAAGTTAATGGCCAAGTCTCTCCTCTGACAGGATTCAGCATAGTCTGTCGTCTGAAAATCTAATACAAAATGGGCAAGGTAGATGTTTTAGTAGCCTTATCTAACCTGATGGTCTGTGGTAGCTGGATTTATTTACAAGTCTGTTTTCAGTCTTGATGCTTTCAGGACAGTATCTCTTTTACCTAGACAAGTGTGTTCTCATTTCTTTGTGCATCAGTTGTCGAACCCATTTATTATCTCTGACCCCAAAGTGATTATTGATCCTTCCTGCCGTGGTTACCCTGGACTTTTTTTGTGTGTGCTCTTTATAGGGAAAAGTAGCAAAAGGCAATCAGAACACCTGTGAATTTGGATTTCTTACAAAAGCCTGTGACTTCCCTCACTTGGGGAGCAGGAGGTGGAGTGGGATGCCGTGAATCCTCTCTGACAGCAGGTGGCAATAGTGCCCCGTTATCGTAAAACCACTCCTCGGCCTGCGTACCTTAATTTTCCCGGACATAAAATCGGTGATGACTTCAGCGGAGGAAACAAAATGCATGTGTCCGAGGCGTGCTTGTTGGATCGGCCGTCGATACAGCTCGTGCTTATTAAATGCCGACTCCATTCCATTATGTGTGTTCAGTGTGTGTTTGAAATAGAGCAGGAGACAGGCGTGGTTTGGAAGAACTGTAAGCATCTGTTTTACTTCACAGAGGAAAATATTTTGGAGAGACCTCGCTACCAGCCTGTCTTATCATGCATTTGACAGTGCAGCTGTCATCCTGACTGCGCCGATGGAGCGGAGTGGTGTAAGGAACTACTCAAGGTCGTCTTGAACAATTATGCTTCGTTTCATAATATTAAATCCACTTTTAATCAGGACTTGTGGGGGATTATCTGAAGGATTGCGGGGTTTTTAAGCCGATAGTTGCAACAGTGTGTTGTCAGTCAAGACAGGCGTGCAATGCTGTGGGTTTTTTCAAGCTTTTGCATTTAAAAAAACCCAAACCAGTCAAGTAATTTCCAAATGTTGGGACACAGAAGAGAAGACTTCTTTGAGATCTCTAGGTAGTGAGAGGTCGGCTGGTCGGCTGAGATGATCCCTGTAGTGTTAATACTGCCCTCCACACGTCTCTGTCCAGATGTATGTTCGTTGTTCCCTGCCTTTCTGTTTCTAACCATGCACACATTGGGTTTTTCTGGGTTTGCACAGATCAACACTATCTCAGTCGCTGTAAGTAGTACAGTAAGGTCAGCATGGGAATTAGCATTTCTATGTGCAACGTAATCTCGTTAAATATACGCGGTTAAGTATGGAACGGGGGGAAGGTCTGCTTTGATTGGAGCAAGTAAGCTTTAGGTTTATCTTACCTAATTTGCTAGCTGCAGAAAATCAGAGTTGATGTTCGAGACTGCTGTTGTGCAGCTGCCTGACCTCGTCTGTCTCCCCTGCATTCTCGGGCAGGAGGAGCTGCTTTTGCTTAATTCTCTTAGCTGCTGAGTCTTCCACCCTTTGCTAGGGTTTTGGGTTTGCCATTTGCTGCGGGTCTTGGAAATGTTAGTCCCTTGAAATACAGCTTCCATTACTTGTTAAATAAATAGTTATGGACTGTGAAATGCAGTTTAGGTTTTGTTTTGACCTATGGCTGTTAGCAACTGATTTTCTGAGAAAAGAAAAACATTTCTGTCTGCAAAAACACAAGTTGCTTTCTTTAGGAATTCAGAGTGCCTCTCACTTAGAAATTAGTATTGAGGGTACAGTTTGGCTTTAAAAATCCGGGCTCCGAACTCCTTTGTGTGACCCGCTGTCACAGTCATAAAAATTAGTAATGGCAGCTAAATAGACATCAAAGGTCGGTGGAAGCTTGTGAAAAGCGGTATTTGCCTGTTAATCCAAGCACAATGGCAAGTGTGTTTGTGTGCGAGGAGTAGTCACTTGTTAATATACCGTTGTTGGGATGTGTTCGGGAATTGTTTTAATTGCGGTATTGAAGGCGCTCTCCTCACAGCAGTGGGGCGATGAGATGCTGCTGCTCCCAAACCTCTTTCCCTTCACTCTGAGGTGACAGGAGCTATTCCAGGTTCACCTTAGTATCTCCAGCCTGGATTGTCACTTGCACAACGTGTGTGAATGGCCGAGGTGGGGGACCCACCCTCGGGGTACCCTGTCCCTAACACGTTCCTCCTGGATGCAGAGGAGCTGCTTGGAGCTCCGCAGCAGTCTCAGGAAGAAAGAATGACTTGGCGATGTTGTAATGGCCCCTGTTCTCAGATGGTTTCACCAGTGAAGCCTTGAAGCCTGGGGCTTTCATTGTCTATTGTGTCTGAGTGGTTGAAACTTGTGGGGGAAAAGCACCGATTTGGAGAACTTTTTAGGATTATTGCTCCTTCTCTCTTTTATCGCTTGCACGTCTGTGCCGCAGTAACTTTAATCTGGTGTGCGACATGAATCACTAAAGGATGTCTCTGTAGCACCTTCATTTTATGCTTGAAAGCCGGTTTCTGTCGAGTAATAAATAGAAATAGTTAATATCTGGCATGCCTGGTTGTGGGCAAAAAGATGGTTCTGTCAGCTATATTTGATTTGTATTTAGAATGTTTTGCATTGCAAATCCATGTTAGAAATGCTTTTTAAATTTAAAGTGCGAACCATATTGCTTTTTCAAGGGAACTGTACTCTTGTGTCGTGTGAAATAAGTTTTTATGTAAGGAAGAGGTGGTATTGCTTTCAACTCTATCAAACCAGGTTATAGAGGAGTGTAAGTCTTCCCTGTGACTTGATATGCCAAATAATAGTAGCTGGCAACCCATTCCCTTTACATTTCTAAGAATTTGTGGTGTACAGGCTATTTCTCTTTTCTCATCCTGTCAGTTTCAGTCCGCTTTGAAGGGATCACGTTGAGCAGTGTGGTCCAGGTCACTTGGCTAGTCCTGAATTTCTACAAATCTGAGTAATTTTATTACTCTTTCTGAAATGAAAGCCAAATCTTAGGATGATTTTTCAGAATTGCCAGTCAGCGAAGAATGGTACATTTTTGTGGGAGAACAGATAGAGGCAGTGCTGAAGGCACTCTTGCCCCTGATATATTGCAGCTGTGTTAATTACCAAAGAGTGGGAACAGCTTTGCCCTCGCAGGTGTGGGTGATTAAAGAGTGATTTAGCTGGTGGAGTGGTCAGTTGGAGTTTGCTGGCCCTGCTGTGAGGAGCAAGGGATGGGAAACAGTGAGCTGGAAATGCAGAAAAAAAGAGAGAAAAAGGAAAGAGTCAGAACTGTGTGGAACAACTCATGGAACTGCAACTTAGCAGAGGTATGGAAGAGTTTTTAAATAACATGGGACTGCAGTGTAGAGGAGGTACTGATGCTTGAGGCCCTCTGAAGTCTTGAAGAAGCACTCTTGAGTGCTGTGGCCATCTCAATGAAGACAACACATTTTACCTGCAGAGTTCACTGAAACAGGGAAGCTGAGAGAGGGGGGAGAAAACTGAGGGCATTTATTAATAATAACTTATTTCTTAGGTTCTGAAACTATTTTCATTTTAGGCTACCCATTACCTTAAAAAATAAAACAACAAAATCAGCCTTGGGGGAAGGGTAGACCAGAGCAAATGCTTACTTCTTGGTTTCCTTTGATTCCTTGGATGAAGGCATCTCTGAGTGCTGGATGCCAGACAGTTTTTGCGATGTCCCAGCAGAGTTTTGCCAACCAGCAGTTCGAGCCTTGGCCATGGTTCAACTAATTACAGCCCCCTTCCTCCACTAGATAACAAACACAGCATTTCAGGGAGCTGAGTGATCAGTATTAGGGCTGTTTCGCCACTAGGAGTGATTTCTCTATCTTCCTTCTGATATAAAAAAACCCTGCCCAAATGTGGAGTTTTGGCAGGGCTTACAGCCCAAAGGCTCTTTAGGTCAGGAGTTTACAGCTTCAGAAGCTGCAACTCTTGTTCAGAGGAGTCCCCACCACCAGTAATAGGCAAGATTAAAACAGAAACTGTTTCTTAAATCCGAAGTGAATCCCTGACGAACGGGCCAAAGGGGTGTTTTTAGGTGGGAGTGCTTATCTCTGTAGTTCTTATCAAACACCCAGCAAAAGGTTTTGGGCTCCCTACTTCTTTCTTAGCACCCATGTCCCAGGGGCCGAGTTACACGTGGCTTCACCTCTTTGTCATGCTGTTACTGTCAGACTGACACGAGAATTTGAGTCAGAAAGTATAGCTTAGTGATATCTCTGCTGCCTTCCTCTCCTGTCTTGTCCATCCAGCAGAGCAGCTTGTGTTGGCTGCAGCCTCCCTTTCTGCCCTTATCACTGGGGAGAAGGATGTGAGAGTGGGGGTGTGCACGGTGCTGCCTCTCTCCTTTAGAAAGGCCCCTGTGAGCTGGAACTGGATGTTGGAACTGGATGTAGCCTTGTAGCTGCAAAGTGGTGTCTCAAATCACAACTTCCCCGCCTGTGATTTCAGCAGCTAGGCAAGATGTGCTGATGTATTTAAGATTTCCTACTTGAGCCACTGCTAATCATCCAGGAAAGCCAGGTTTTGCTCTTCTTGGCGGCCTCTTTTGGAGAGCCAAGGCTGTTCTGCTTTGCCTGAGGGTGAGAGTGAGATGGATGGCACTTTGGTGTCTCTGCTATAGACACCGTGCCTCAGGAGTCTCCCTGGAGCGCTGCTGGAGTCACTTCATATTTCATAATTCCTTGCTGACAATTAAGTCAATTTGCTGGTGCAGGCATGATGAAGCTAAGCTAGGACTCGTTTCTTTTTTAGCCAAGATACGTAGTGAAAAGCTCACTCTTTTGCCTTGATTAAATTGAAAACTGAAGTATATCGTTACCTCTCCCTGGCTTGGAATGTGAATCTGATTTATCAGTGGCATTGTTGTCCTCTCTGGACTTCTTGCTCATGAATTTTTTTGTGTTGTTGTTGGTTTGTTTGTTTTGTTTAATGAGAGGAAGTCTCAAGGCAGGCACGCCTTGATATTGGGTGCTGAAGGTGGTAAAGCATCACTCCTCAGTAAGAAAAGATGCAGCTGTGAGCTGGGGCCTGTGGAACTCCAGTGGGCTTGGGCTTGATTGGCTGTGATGGAAGAGCATAGTTTCATGATCCAGGGCTTTAGGAAAAGGGCACAGGCACTTTGGATTTGTGCAAACTGAGTAAATCTCTCTCTTGCCTCCTGTGGTCTGAATCAAGGGATTTTTTTTTTTTTTTAAATTTTTTTTTTTTTTTTTAATTCCTTGGCCAAATGCAACATTCCTCCTGTTAGAAATATTGTTTTGAGCTTTAATTTTTTTTCACGTTTTTTTTACCTCTGTTAAATAGTGGTGCTGTCTTAGGTCTAATTTTTCTCCAGTCCTGGCATGAACACAGTGCTGCAAATGTGCACTTAGTCTGGTGAGACAGAGAATGATTTAATGTCAGAAGTGGAATTTTGGGTGCTTTCTGGTTGTGGTGAAATCAGTTAATGAATTGGCTTAACTTTTTTGCTTGGGGTTGTTATGCCTATGTTTAGACATGGGCTCTGTCTAGATGATGTTTATACACTTCAAGCATAGTATTTAATTTTCAATACTTGTACTGCAGCATGTAATATCTGTGTATATTTGCATTCTTTGTGTTTTACTTAAAAAAAAAAAAAATTAGCTGCAGTTTTAAATGTTTCTTCCAGACCAGCTAAAGAAATAGTCTGAACCATCAGCAGTCTGCATGGCATTGTGCAAATACAGAAGATAAATCCTATAAAATTAGTGAAACTGAAGAGTTTTTAGTTACAATCCTGAATTTTGATCCCTTGTCAGTGAGTATAATGAATCTATGAATTAGGTGAGAAAGAAAATGTGCATATGAACAGGAAATTAAATCAGTTGCTGAACAGCCCTAGGCTTTTAATTCAACTTTGGTATGAACTGGTCCAAGTAACCCAGAGGGCCGGTTCTTAGCAATATTGAGGTAAATCTATTAAATCTAACGCTTTTTATGTTCCAGAAGTTTCTTTCAATTAGATCTTCTTTTAAATGCTTTTTTTCTTTTTCTGTAGACTGTCATAATTGAACTGCCTGCCATGTAACAGGCATGCTTGTGTGAAGGTAGCTGATGGGAGAAGGGAATGGCAAGAAAGCTTGCCATTGTTTATGGATTGTTATTACTGTTCTTTTACACCAGTGCAACTGGTGGCTGACTTTTTTTCTTTTTAACACCTCGCTGAGAGAAGGTGTTAAATGTTACTTGTTAATGGATGTAGGATTTCTATTCTCAGCTCATGTCAACTATTTCATCTTAAGGACGGGAAATCCGCATCTGGTGCTTCCAAAGCATTTTTCTTCCTCCTTTGTCCAAAATATTTCCTTTCCAGAGTGCACAGTTGACTCTTTTTGGTACCAATGCATTATGCTTCTGAAGCTTAATACCTACATCACATATAATAGCTTGCAAGTTTAATGAAAATGCTGATTTTAAATAAGGCATTTGTGTCACTCAAAAGATTTGAGTTTAAGAGTTGAACCTGGAAAAAGCTGCACAAGTTCTTAAATTTAGTGCAGGCGTAGTCACGTTCACTTGGGAGGATTGTTCATACATAATTTAAGGACACATAAAATCTTGAAAAATGATGTGTTAAAGGACTATTTCTCATTGAAGCTGGTTTTGGTTTTTTTTTCTCCCCCGGTATTTAATAAAAAGGCACTAAGTCTTGTTCTCCTTAAAAGCTGCTCTCTAATCATGTAGTTCATTATTTCAGCTTCAAAGTGTAGTCTGTACAAAGAGGCAATGAGGTGTATCCACATCTAGAAATTAAGCAATAATCTGTAGTTTAGTGTTTCAACAGGGTTTGTTCATTAGTAGGTACAATGATCCATTGTAAGTACTTGCTGTAGTCATGATGTTCTTAACAGTCTGAAACTTAAACTCTCCAAAATTATTTTTTTTGGAGTGTATATTCCTGACTGAAGTGGTGCTACCATGGGCACCAAACGTGTCTTGTGAAATGGTAATTGTTCTGTGAAGTCATTCATTATGGGAAGGATGCCAAACATTTTGTGTTGGTGTAGTGTGTGTGTGCAGATGGACATGGCTTTGGATTAACCAATAATTCACGCCTGCACTAAGAAGAGGAGCAACAACTCTAGACATGGCAGAATGATTGGAAAAGCTTCTTGAATTTAAGCGCTTTTAAACAAAATGTAGCAAGAGAAGGTGAAACAAAGGCGCACTGGGAGTCACAGAGAAACACTGGGAGAAGCAGAGAAAGGGGAGAATTAAAACTGAAGTGCTGCAAATGAGTGGGAGAAGGAAGTTGGCGCTGAAATGCAGGAAGGCACATGGGGGAAAAAATCAGTGGTTTGATGGGTTTGAATTATTGAGGCTTATTTTGTCACTGAGTCCATGGAGTCACTAAGACAACACCTTCAGATTGTGAAGGTTGGTCAGTAAATCCACATGATGTGAAAAAATTTATGCTTTAATTTGAGAAGATAAAGGAATGATGGGCTAAAGGTGTGAGTGGGAAATGGCCACTTGACCAAGGTGTTGTGGCTTGGGGCTGTAGTTATATTGCAATTTAGAAGTTTCTCAGAAATTGAATTGAGGAATACTTTACCCTGAATGAGGGGGGGGTCTGTCTGTGTGCTTGAGTTCTTCCTCTAGGACCTGCCAAGCCAGGGCTGTTCTGGGTGAGTGCATGAAAACTCAGCCGTGCTGAATTGCTTTTATGATTTTTTTTCTGGATTTCTTTCACTTTTCCAGCCTCAGTGAAGCAAATGGCTTTGGGACTGGACATAAATTACTTTTTCTTGATAGTGTTGTGCAAGGTAACTGTAAAATGCTTACGGGGGTGGGGAGCAAGAGAAGTCCATGTTTTTAGTTATTTTTGGTATTGCAAATGAACTGTTTGTTGCAGAAGCACCTGTTGAAAAGCTGCTGATTTTCAGTTACATTTTACAGTGCAGACTGTGTGTGTAGCCTAGAAACTGCAAGAATAAGGCATGGTGTGCAGAGATCCCTGGAATCTGGTGGTTTGTGAGGAGGAGCGTCCTGGTTGCGGTGCTGCTGGAGCGCTGCTGTGGCATCTGCATGCAGGTCCTGCGCTGTTGTCTGCTGCAGGTGAGTTCTCAGCCAGTAGGACAAAGTGCAGAGCCATAGCTCATCGATGATTAATTATCAGTGTTTAAATCTGCCCCAAAGGAGTGGTAAACTGCGTATTAACCACAGTTGCCTTCACAGGGCAAGAGGGGGAACAAGCTTGGTGGTCCCAGACAAAGAGTGGTCAATCCTTTGCCTCCTAACAAGCATCAGATGGAGGCAGAGTTCAAACCACTGCTCCTTATCTTTTTTGGGGAGCTCAGCATTGAATTGATTTAGTTTTTACTGTGGAGACTTCGGGTCACTAGAGTGTGCTGCAGTCCCAGCCCTGGGCTGGAGCTCGCTCGCCCCAGTGCCTTCCCTGCCACTGGGCGACTGGGAATTTTTCATCACGTTGCTTTGCTGTCGCCTGGGCAACTTAAGCGAATCTCCCCGCTGTTTTCTTTGTGCTGCACCCTGCTTCCCTGGCAGTGAATGACTTGGTGGCTCGTTAGCTCGGTACCTGTGTGCCCCAGGAGAACATCTTGCTGTTAAGCATTGTACCGTCCCTATGGCCGCCTTTATTTTGCTGACTGAGGAGCCCATGAGAGGTTGCCACGCTGACAGCTTATAAAGAGTTGGTATCAACAGCGTTTAATTAAGCCATTTATAGGTGCCTGCCGTGTGGTGTAATGTTTATGGAGTTCAGCTTTGGAGCTTTGTAGTGGTGAATGTGGGGAAGACAATGCAGACCTCCTGCACAGGGCTGTGTGTAGAAGAAGGCATGTGGTGTATACGGAGTCAGGAAATGTATTAGTTTTATTTACCGAAATGTCTCAGTTCAGTCTTTTTAGAATAAATATGGTCTGTTTTCTATGTTACTGCAAGTTACTCTTTGATAGAGAGGCGCAAGTTGAAAGCAGTAATTTTTTTTGACATTCAGTGCTTTTTTTGCTTGCTCAGGAAAACTTTGTGAGTTGAATTCCTTTCATAGTTTTGGTGAAGGCTGAGGCAGTCTGGATGTCTAGCTTGAGGACAAATCCAAAACCGTAGAAATGTAATTAAAAGGTTTTTTATTACTTCTGCTGTCCTGTCTTATTTTAATTAAGTTCATCCTCTGATGAAAATTGCGCTCTGAATTATAGCGGGAAATCCATAATGTCGTCTCCTCTTCTTGGAAGAAGATCACGGTTGACAATCCTCCTCTGCGGGCACGGCGAGGCTGATGTGAAAAGAGAAGCTCATCCGTGCAGGGAGCAGTTTTCATGGGGACAGGGCTAAAGTTTTGAGGCTTCACACAGAAGCAAGGGACAGTTGCCTTCCATCTGAAGTATGAGATTAACCCGCCTTCCATGTTTTTCAAGCTGTGATTTTTCCAAAACCTGTTTAGAAAAAGCCCCGTTACATGTGCATTTCTATACCCGCACATTTTGCAACTTGTTACTTAAAACTCTGCTGGAAGGGAAGCGAAGGCCAGTGCAGAGCCCACCTGAGCACGCTGATACACCATGGGATTACCCATGGTTATGAGCTTCAGGCCCCTGTCATAGCCCCTCTTTCATTTCCCTCGCAGCTCCGTGTGCTGTTCCACCCTCCAGGATTCATCTCAGGACTGGCTCTGTGAAGCAGGCACGCTGTCTTGTGCAATTCAGCAGAAAACTCTGGGAAATACTAGTGTGGATGAGGACAGTTAGGGAAAAATGTTCTGCTGAAGGGCCCCCCTTTCCCTGTTCTCTCTGAGAACTTTGACTTTATGCAAAAAGAGGTTGCCCAGCTCTTTCCTGTTGAGCTTGTGGGTGAGGTGGCCAGATCAGAGCCGGCTGAATCTTTAAGTGCTGTTAGTGTTTTATAGCAACGTGATAAGATTATTTAATCTGGAAACAGTTACGGCTGCTAATATGTCAGGAATTCGTGCCAGATGGTCATTTTCTTGTCTAGAATGATAGAAGCTAAACCTGAAAAAAAGCCCAAACCCCAGCCGTACAAACAGGTCCAGCAGCTTTGCTGTGCTTACACTGCGCAGAGCTGCTGTGTCCGGTGTCTTTGATTGAACGTGATGAACATAGGTTTGGCATAGCAGCTTCTGAAAAATAAAAATTCTCTTTACAGGCCAGTGAGAGATGGGGGCTTCTTGTTAATTTTTGTTTCACTAATATGAGAAATACTTTTTTTTGAAACTATTATTTTTGAGCTGTATGTTAAGGCTGTAAATTTCCTTGGAAAGCTAGCAAATGGAACATGCCTATGAAGAGATTAAAGTAATTATACTGCAATGCTCCACTAGAAACAGAGAGCAGGCTGGGATAAAATTATTTGGAGAGACGCCAAAGCCAAGTTTGGTTCCGTTTTAAGCTAAAACTAATTAAAGCTGTCAGGTCTTACAGTGGTCAAAGGTTGCTTAGCTGCTACTTGAAATAAATGAATCTTTTCCTCAGTCGGTAACGCTAACAGCTACGTGTTTGCAGCTGTCTCATAACAAAGCTCCAAGAACCTTCTAGTTCTTGTGTGTATGTTTCCCTTTGTGCATGCCTATTTTAGCATGTCAAATAGTATATCCTGGCCACCATATAGAGTTTTGAGTCTTTTTGTCTGCCTGCCTTCTCCTTTGTGATTTAATTTCACTTGTGAGGAGGAATTCTTATGGAAGAAACTTCCTCAGGAAGCTGCTTTAACTCTTTCTGATTCAGGAAAACTCCTTTGTGTCTGCACATTCTGTATACTTAAAATAGCCATACAAGACTCATGAAAGCATATATAGGCTCTTTTGAATGTATTAGATTTCCTAAAATATTCCAGTACCCACAGGGAGCCTACTTTTTCAAGCGCATGTAGTGACAGGATGAGGTGGAATGGATTCAAACTGGAAGGGAGAAGGTTTAGATTAGATATTAGGAGAAAGTTCTTTGCTGTGAGGGTGCCCAGAAAAGCTGTGGATGCTCCATCCCTGGAAATGCTTAAGGCCAGGCTGGATGGGGCTCTGAGCAGTGTGGTTCAGTGGAAAGTGTCCCTTCCCACGACAAGGGTTTGGAAATAAATTATCATTAAGGTCCTTTCAAATGCAAACTATTCTGTGCTTCTATAACTCTAAGTTTTTCAAATGTCTTGTGCCAGATACAATTGATCCCAAATTCTGTTGAATGATGAGCTGTTGATCATTAGTAATGTTTCCAGTAAAAACTGACATCAAAATATTCTCGTGACATTTTGAAGAAGGGGTTTATGGCTCCAGTCACTAGTAGGTTTTTGTAAGAATCTGTATAGGGAATAACATTATTTGTAACAAGGATACACTATCCATATGCTCCTAAAGATGAGAAATTATTTAAAAGCATGGAATTGTAGATTGTTGTTCTTTTGTTCTTGTGATGTGGTGTTAGGTGTATTACTCGAGGTTTGATCTTGGCATCCTAAAACTGAATTTCTGCCATCTTGCATTTTGCAGTTTGTAGGAGGAAAGTTTGCAAATGTGTTTTGATGTTTTCCATACTCAGTTCTGGCTGCCTGACACAAATTTGGAAACTGCTTCACTTACGCACCTGTGCATATGTGCGAGCACACATGTGTTAAAAAATATAGCCAAGCAGGCCATTCCTTCATGCTTTTCTTATAGATGAGTTGTAAAACTTAGGCACTGTTTGCCTTTTTTTTAATCATTGTAGGGCTCAGTAGTGGTGCTGGGCCAGATTGCTGAGTGGAAGTGGTGGTTTTGCCTGTCTAGAAATAAATTTCTTTGCATTGCTCATTAGTTCAACTCCAAAATCATCAACAACAAATTTTCAAAACTAATTTTAAGGTTTTTTTATTAAATTTAGTGAGATCTGTTTGTATGTTGAGGAAAAAAAAAAAGATCTGAGAAGACATAGTAAAAAGGCTGATGCCAGTTTTATATATTACTGCTGCTAAATAAACTTTTATCTATAATACCACCAAGCTCTACTGTAGATTTACCATGAAATTTATGTCAGAATTGACCAGCTAAATTCCAGCTGGGATAATGAATAATTTGGCTTTGCCTTTTTTTTAAAATTTATTTTTAATTTTTAAAATTTATTTTATTTTAGGGAACAGCTTTGAAGTGGTATTTCTAGGTATACTGTGTGTGTATACGTGTATTTTAATACTGATATCCTTTGTATGTGAATATAATTAGGAGAATTGAGGAGATGAGCTTAAAAGTATGAGTTGGGATTGGATGTCTGTTGGCTTTCTGTGGTTTTGGGTGTCTCAACCCTGATATTTCATTGAAGGTTAAATTGACCTCGAGTGTTAGTCTTAGGAAGTAAAAAAGCTCAGTGGATATTGCAGGCTGCAAAGAGGTACTTTTACAGCAGCTATGTTGCCGTGGTATTTTTCATAGATGAAAATTGTAAACATATGAGATCAAACTGGTTGTGTAAGACTTGCTTTGAGTCTTTATGTCTATAGCGTCTGTGCATAATTTCAGCAGTCCTGTTTTAGTGCATTTATGAAATAATACTTTCATTCCTTTCCTGTAAATTTTTTTTTTTTTTTTTTTTGGTAGTTGTAGACTTTGCCCTTACAGCCAGTTCTTCTCTCTGTAGCTCTTCACAACAAGCTCTCAAAAGCAGCTACACAGAGGAGGCTTATTTAACCTGACTGGAGTGGCGATCTAAAGCGACGCTAACAAACCCTGTGGGATTGGGATAACTCCTACTTGGAGCAGGTGCTCTCTGAGCTGAGGTTTAGCAATTCATTGCCTCAAACTGTGAGGAAGGCAACCTGTCTGACCAGAATGTCAGTTTGTGAAGCTTCCATGGAGATGACTTGCATGATCGATGTGTAATGTTAAAAACTTAATGAACCCTTTCTATTAAAAGGAAAAATAGACTTAGGCTGAGCGCTTTTTGGAAAATTAAGGAAGTGCAATTGCAAGGCTTAATTTTTGGGTGAAAGAATCTTGAAACTATTTATTAACAACATAAAAAGGTGCATAATAATCATGTTAGACTGGATGCCTGTCTTGAGTTGTTACTTCCTGAGAGCTACTCAGCCATGGCAGTTCCTCCATGCCTGTTGAGGCAGGCACTGTTCAATCATACTGTGTTGTTCTGTGTCAATGGATGCAGGGAATTTTGAGTTCTACATTGAGCACAAACCTCTAAATGCCAGCTTTCTTAAGGCAGAAAGTACTTTAGGTTGTCTGCTGCTGTTGCTGCAAGTTTCCTTGTATTTCCTTACCGATCTCTGTTTTGGCCATCCCACTCCCCGTGGGAGTGACCTTTCAGAACACACGTAGCTTCAGTAGTGGACTTCTCTTATGTGATGAGGCAGATTCATAGTCAGCAGGTCATAAATGGACAGCAAAAGGACTGGACATAACTGTATGCTCTAACATCCTTAGTGGATCAGTTGAGAAGGCAGGGGGAATGCAAGGGGAAGAGACTGTGCAGTTGCCAGGCTGACGTGTTCTCCCTGAAAATCATCCCCTGTTGCTCCCATCAGGGAGAAAATCCTGGTTAGACAGACTATTAGTCTTGGGTGGTAAGGCATTTCTTCTTCTTGACAGTATCATGGACTAGGTGTTTCACAGTCTTAAAAACCAAGCTGCTCAGGTTTCTCAGGCTCATTTCCACTAACTGCCTCTGTTAGCAGGAAGAAGTTTAAATTTTCATAAAATATGGAGGAAATGACTCTGCATTTATTTTTTCCATTAGCACGGATATCTGGAGCCGTTTTTCCCTTGCAGGAACAAATGCTGTAAGCCAAGTCCACCTTCCCTAAATCCTTTTTGTTTTGCTTTGATGATGAGTGCCAGTTCAATTATTTCAGCACCATGAACCAGTTTGGGATGCTGTGGAATGGCACATAGATTTTTATATACATGAGCTTCAGTAGTTAAAGCTGACCAAGGCAGCGATGTGAAGTGGAAGCACTCTATTCCTAGAAACAGGAATAGCCAAGTGGCTATAATTGAATGATTGGAATGTGATACCTGTTGGGATTTGCTGTTGGGTGCATTAATAAACAATAACCACTAAAATGGAGAAGGGCAGCAATACACACAGATGTACACACTCACACACGTGTTTCTTGCCACAGCATTTGAATCAAGTACAGAACACATAGAGGGATGTATTTTGCTGTTTCTGTGCACACAGAAGTCTGGGCTATTTTCTTGTGAAGTTCACAGTGGATTACCAGATTTTTTTTGAATTTGCTTTCAAAACTACACCGTGTCAAACTGCACTTGTCGCTCGAGTTGCTAATGATACCTAGGAACCTTGTGTTAATCGCTAAAATCCACAAGCCCCTGAACAAGCAAGCAAGTCAAAGAAGTAATGGATTAGCTTGTTACGCTGTCCTGGATGACTTGTTTTTCAGTATGCTTATGGGGATTGCTTTCTGCTGCCTACTGGTTATTTAATCCTGTTTTAACACAGAAATTTGGTGGAAAAAGCTACTAAATCTCCTTTGCTAAAATAGGTCTTCCTTGTTTATCATGGAACAATTAAAATGAATGTGACTCTCTGTTTATGAAGGCACTAAAGCTTGTAATACCTTTCTTGTTTGCTTTGGGTTTATTTAAAGTGTTTTTTTTGAGGGCTACCAGTGCCAGGTAGGAAGTAAAGGACTTTTGAAGCAGAAACTGCATGGCTTTGTAAATTTTTTTGTTTGAATTTTAGGATTAAGGGATGATTATAAAGGGGACAGGTCTTCAAACAGTGCTAGAACAGTAACTGTAGTGTTTCAGTTAGATGTCTTGTTTAATCAGTAAAAATCATGAACTTTAAGTACTTGTACATCAGAAGATAATTTGAGTGATACTATGTACACTTTTGTAGTGGTTTTTTCTTTTTATCACAGAGTCCTTTGCTGTAAGTATTGAGTATTTCTGATATTCTGTATTTCACTGAGAAATACAATGGCATTTCTTTGCTTACTACTGGTAAAGAGTAAATACTCTCTTCATGTTTCATACCAGGGCTGGAGCAAATAAGTATCTACTGCTTTACCATGAAAGGCCTCCAAAGCTTCCAGGTTGCAGCTGGTGAGAGAGGCCACGTTTATATCTAAGAAGAGATTGATTAGACCTGCCAGCTCTGCTATAATTTGGTTATTACCCATTGCATGATGAATATCCTGCAGACAGAAAACGCGGAGTCCAGGCAGGAATGAAACTTGCTTTTCTTGGTCAGCCGTAACTGAAGGGGCTGCTGTAGGGGCTGCTGCCTGTCTTGAACAGAAAAGCTCTTGCTTTCATCTGAGGACTGCGGTGGAATGACAAAAGGGGAGACTTTCAAAAGCAGTAATGAGAATCGGGAGCTGAAATCCCATTGACTTTTAATGAAGGTTAGGGGCAGATGCTTTTGTTGTGCATCAGAAACTTCCTCTTTCTCAATTGTCCAAGTTGCTGATGGTGGATGAGATCTGCCTGTGCCACCTTTTGGACTCCTACAGGAACAAAAGTTACCTTGAGTTATGTTTGCTCTGTGGCCCGAGCTAAGCACAGATCCCCTTTACTTGTTTCCATGAGGAACTGTCAGTAATCACACTCCCGCCTTTGTCCTTCTCCTCTCTGTGCTGCAGAGCCTCTTGAGAGATAAAAGCCCTGAGAACTTACTGCTTGGTTACTCCGTGCTGCAGCACTGGGTATCTTCAGAAAACAGAGTGAAGATTTCCCCAAAGTTAAGTTGTTCTGTTGTATGAGAGAAACTTTGGTGACCTGCAAAAGGTGCTGCAAAGGTCTCTGTCGAGCAGTGTTGGAGGTACCTTCCATGAACCTACACATGGCTGTGCTTGCAGGAAAGCGAGTTTAATGATTAAAACACTTTGCCGCCTGAAAAAGTCTCCTCCCTAATTTTTCTTTGATAACACGTAAATCTACTGTAATAACTTACACACATTTTACAGTGGTGCCACTCACAACCTTGGAAGAAATGCTGCTAGGGTACTTGGTTTTTTTTGTTTTTAAATTTTTAAAAGCCATTTTAGATCTTCCTCACCAGGTATGCTTTTCCCATGCTGACAGGAAGCTGCTCCCGTGATGAGGATCGGTTGGCACACGCACGCTCACAAAATGCTCCGCAAAGTGCCCACGCACCTTTCCAACTGTGGCCCCAGTGCTCACGGAATAGGGTCACAGCCTCCCGGAGTGGGGAGGGAGGAGGGTTGCTTTGGGAAGTGTATGGGAAAAGCAGAGAAATATTTCTTGGAGACTTGCAGTATTCCTGCATACAAGATGGAATTAAAGCTAGCTGTAAGTCTTGTTTGTGCTCTCCTAATTGCCAGCTGGTTCCCCTCTCTCTGCATCTGTGAATGTATTGTGGGCCATAATCTCTGGGAATTCAGGGCTTCATTTGTAGTTGGTTTTGACAGAATTCTTGATTCCTCTTTTTGTGCTTGAAGGTCTTTGTATTTTGTGTGCTTATTGTAAGCGTAGCATTTAATTTTTAAACATTAAACTAGTTTAACTGTGGGGAACCTGCAGCAAGTCCCTCTATATTTCTGCCTTGTGTTAGGAGTTGAGAAGTATCTGTATGCAACCCTCACTTCTTTTTCAAAAGGTCTTTGGATGCATTATGGATGAAGCTAGAGACAAAGTGCTTTTTAAAAAGTTTATCTTGTGTAGTCACTCTCTGTATGAATGCACAATCTATACTTCTCACAGTGACTAACCTGGTGTCCACCTTTTTTGCTTGTGGCTTTCCTCCGCAGTTCAATAATCTTCTTTATTATTCATATATGACATGATGACTGATTGCTTCATAAAAGTTCACCAATACAGCGTTGGGAGGCATTGAAAGCAACGTAGGCTCACCATTTGCCTTGAGCTGGGTTTCACAAATGCCTGAACTGATACTTGCCAAAGCTGCTCTTCCATATGGGCTGTCTGTAGGAAACCAGTGTTCGTGCAAATTCACGGGCTTACTTCCATGGGTGTTGTACGTGGATTTGACTTTACCATCCCGTATCGGAAAACTCAATATCACAAGAACGAACATACCTTCAATTACAGTTTGAAGTAGTCTACATCACTGCTTGTTTTTCTTAAAGGTTAGAATGTATTTTCATAACCTGAACAGTAAGCTAAGGTCTCTGATTTTGGCTATTAATATTACACCCTTCAGCTGTTCTGTCTGCATCTTTATAGTTATGTAACTTTATTTTTGGTTTAATCTTTTCATTATGTAAGCTTTTGTCATTTTTAAGAACAGATTATGAAAGCACAAGTCTGAAGAAGCTAGTCTTTGGTGCTTCAGGAAAAAACTGAACATAAAGGAAGAAGTATGGAAATACCTTTATGACTGATTTAAGAAAGAAAAACAATTGGACTGGTTTCAACCATCTGAGCAGTATTTTTTTGGCTATTGTCAGTAGGGTCTTTGTGCTGGACAGTAACCTCCTGCCTTACCTTGATCTGTGTTTTATGTTACATTTACTCACAACCTAAACTGTTTTCTGTGTTTTGTTAACTGAGTATGTGACACAACATTATTAATAAAGTACAGATCTTGGAAGTCTGCAAGATAATGAAAGTACATAAACCACCAGTAAGAAGCACATAGCAAACAAGTGGTTGTATTAAACCAATAACTCTTTAACTACATAACCTTAGCAGCTAATGTACTGACATGGAGGCTGTACTACAATTCCTACTAGCATTGTTTTAATGATGGGAAGAGCTGAAATACCGTTTTAGAAACTACATTAAAAACAGAACAAAACAAAAAAAGCTTGGTGGGTTTTAGATTTGATCTCAGCCTCCCTCCCCCATTCACATAGATTTTATTCCTTGGACTGGTGGCCTGCAAACTCTTATGTGGGCTTAAGGATGGAGTTGGTACCTCTCTCTCCTTCTTGTTTAAAAATTAAAATGAAAGTAGGTTTGCTGCATGAGTTTCAGTAAATATGGCCAAGGCTCAAATCATGTTTGTTGCTTTGCTAAGGGAATAAGTGTTATTTTGGAAGCTTTGAAATGAGTGTAGCTGAGAAAGTGCCTCTTGCAGGTTTTTGATGGACTTGGATTTAACATCGTTCCCATCATTTGCTTTCTGTTAACTGGTGAAATTCGGACTCAGGATTGGCAGAGTGAGCTCTAAGGAGAGTTTAGTCTGAGGCTTCTCTACCTTTATATCCATCTGGTTATAGTACCTGCTTATAGTTCTGATGTGTTTGTGAATGCAGCTCTTTCTGGTTTTGCCATGAGATTCACAGAATGAACTAGGTTTGAAAAGACCTTTAAGTTCACCTAGTCCAACCTTCATTTAGTTTCAGCTGCTAGCTAGTGTTATTTTAGGGCTTATTTTGGTTTTGGGCTTTGCACAGCAGCATTGCCAGCTCAAGGATGTCCTTCATATTTCTGTTTTTGCTAGGATCAGTCAGATGGTACCTGATGGATGAATCACTTGCTCTGAATAAACATTTGAATGGTGTTACAGCCATTAGCTGGATATTTGTAGCTATGATAATAAGGACACCTGAGAAAACTTGCAAGCCTAATCTAATTTTTTAAGAGACTTGTTTTTATGGAGCATTATTTCTTTCTTACCTCTGCAGCTTAATTTACCCCTTGGGAAAACAAGCTTGCTCAGTGTACCTCCTGCCACCTCAAGTCCCTTGTCTTTCCAGCCTTGCAGACTTCTTTGGGGATCTATGTCAGGTTGCATTGTGTTTTTGATCAATCCTCAGGACAGGTGTCACACTCATTTTTAGGTATCTAACTTTCATCATGGGGAGAAAGAAGAGCAGGAGTAAAGGAGAAGATTGTATCTCTCCAGGTATTAATTCATTTGTGTGCTTTAACTTTCTCACCTTTCTTTTTTTCTTTCAATCTCTTCATTAAAAAAATAAAAATCTAAAGTAGTGTACTGCAGGTTTGCATGGAGTCCCTAATAACCTCCCTTTTGATGGTGGTAGCTTTAGCTCAGCAGAATTCCTTGGAATGATTCTTTGGTGTTGCTGAATGTCATAATTAATGGGATTTCTCTGGAAATACGACAGGTAGCCAGGGTTTTGGAAGCAGAAATCCTTTGTAGGGAAGAAGTTAATGAGACAGACAAGTTGCAAAAGCATCCACTGAAGTTCTTCAAAATTTTCCTTGCGCTGGGGCAGCTTTCTGCTTCCCTTCCTCTGCAGGCTGCTGCACTAAAACAGAGGAGAAGTACTATTTAAACCTCAGCTTCCCTTGTCTTTCTGCCTCTCTTTAGGAAAAGCAGGGGGCTGGGTTTGCTTACTTATTCTGGAGTGGGACTGCCCAAAATTTGTTTTCTGTCTAATCAATGCAGCTTCATGAACCAGAGATACTTTAGTGGAATGATAACACTGAAGACTTTTTGTTTCCTCAAAAGTTCCATGTGACTTAATTAGGAATTTTTTATTTCCAAAGGAGAACAAGATTTGTGAGTGTATGTGCTTGGGTTTCTCTTAGTCATATCCTTTCAAATTCAGCCTTCTCAGTGCCTTTGGAAGAAAACAACAGAAAAGTCTGAATAATTTAAAGCCATCTTTAAGGCAATATGTTACAACAGTTTACTTTTCGAAATTTCTGTGGCAAGGCAAGATCTACATTCTCTTAGAAGTGTAGTGCAGGAATTTAGTAGGATAGCAAGATGCATCTAGAGTATGTGGCAACAGAAAGATAGCACTGGGTGTTGTGTTAGTTACGGCACTATTAAAAGTTACAGAAATATTCCCTGTTCTTTCTGTGGAAGTTATTTTTTTCCTTGACTCACAACAGGAATGCTCAACTAGTCATTGAAACATCATTGCCAGATATTTTGAATACATTGTTTTCCTTGAGAAGGAAAAATTATCAACAAATTCAAGCGTGTATTTGGTTATGCCATATGTAGAAATAAGAAATTTGAATATTCATAAATAATTTCTCTTGGATTGCTAATGAAGTTGACAGGCAAGAAAACAAGCGGCATGCATTTTTATTTATTAACCTCGTTATTGAATTGAAGAGTTATTGAAAACTTCTTGACTCTCATCTTTATATCAGACTCTTTTTAATCTCTTTTAATTCCCTGTAACTTTTTTTTTTTTCTCCCCAGCTTTTTAAAGCATTGTACATTATCTGAATCCAGACATGTGGGATTTGAGCTATGCCGAATCTGTTCTTCTGGTGTTCTCTGTGCTTTTGGCCATATGGGCATCTTTGTTTTTCTTTTATGAGCCTCCTTTAAAGCCTTATAGCTTACAGTTAACAGGAACAGTTGTTTTTTCCTTCATTTTTATTTTTCCCACTTTTAAAAAGATATCAAAACCCAGGCAAGGGGAGTTTAAAAAAAAAAAAAAAAAGGCTTATTCATGTGAAGCATGGATGTTGTTACTGGCACCTGGGTCAGGGCAGCCCCCAGTTATCTGTCCAGGATATAGGGGATGAAGAGATTGGGAGCAACCCTGCCGGGAAGAAGTTGGAGGTGCTGGTGATGACCTGAGTCAAGGAGGGAGGGCACCAAGTTGATAAGAGAGATGGAGCTCCTCTCCTCGGAGGAAAGGCTGAGAGGATTGGGATTGTTCAGCCTGGAAAAAGACAAGGCTTTGGGGTGATGTAATTGCAGCCGTCCAGTACCTGAAGGGAAGAGTATTGGAGGGGAGACTATTTACAAGGGCGTGATTATTTATTTACAAGGGGGAATGGATCCAAACTGTCAGAGGGCAAATTTAGATTATGTATTAGGAGGGATTCCTTCACTGTGAGGGTGGTGAGGCACTGGCACAGGTTGCACAGAGAGGCTGTGGATGCCCCATCCCTGGCACTGTTCAAGGACAGGTTGGATGAGGCTTGAAGCAACCTGGTTTAGGAGAAGGTGTCCCTGCCCATGGCAGGGCATTGGAGTGATCCTTTCCAATGCAAATAATGTTACGATTTTATCCTAATACACCAAAAAAAGCATCTGTTGGCATTTCAAACTTTGATATAGTGGCATTTTATTGAGCTCTATGCAGACCAGGTTTGAGCTCTATACAGACCGGGTTTTTTCTCATTCGTATATCTGGAGTTGTTTTCTTGGTCTCTTTTCCTTGCTGCACAAATTATAAGTTTTTAAACGGCCAACGTTGCTTTGGAATGTAAATACAAAGGATAAAATTCCTCTAAGACTGAATTTAGGTTTGAGATTGCAGTGTAATGAAGAGAGATGGGAGCAGAGGTAGAACTTGGTCTTTTTTAATGACATTAATTTTTCTTGTGGCTGCTTCGTGCTTCAACATTCTAGCTTGATTAAAGTGAAGCTAAGGGCGCTCCTTTATTCTCCTTGAAATTTCCTACTGGGCTTCTGGAAAGCTTTTGTTAACTAATGTTTGCTGAGCTGATAACAGCAAAACTGTGGCTTTCAGGTGTGTGTCAGCACGCTGGAAGCTGAGACTCGCACCTGGTGGGCTGCATCAGTGGTGAGCCTCGGGGTGAGGCTCCCCATTGCCTTGGCAGTGACAGATTTCCCTCTGTCAGGTTCTGTTTGCCTCTTTGTTTCTTAGCTGTTTCATGCAAGTAACCAAGTTCTTCAGAAATATATACCCTGTGTTTTGAATTCCAAGCGTTTGGAAATCATTGTGGTGTTTATGTTCCTAAAATATGCAGTTGTCTGGGTGACAGCCTGGTGAGGCATCCCCTGGGCGAGGCGGGGAGGGTGAAGGTGTACTCTGTGGGTAAAGGAGGCAGAGTGCACATCCACTCGTTTCTCAGGAGCGTGCCTTCAAGGAGAAATTATGGTTTGGAGATGGGAATAAATGTGAGAGAGCAGAAATTTCAGTTGGATGACAAGGGAGGATTTTCGAGCTTTCTCCTGTGGAAAGCAGTCACAGCAGCTGAACTCTCTAACGTGAAAGCAAATGCAACACGCTGCCTGCACCAGCTCCAAGATGAGGGATGGCCTGGCTTTGCACAGCTTGTGCCTCTAAAGCAGCCAAGAAGCCCGAGAGCATTTGCATTTTCTGCCTTGAATTCAAGTTGCTTCAACACACATTTGTAATTTTGAGGCGTGTAATAGTAATGGAGTCAAAACTGCTTCCTGGAATGGAATTTGCAAGGAAGTGCTGCAAAGGAAGGCATTTCTGGTGCAAGACTCGGATTCATTCATCAAATAACCTGTTGCAGAGTTGGGCTCTCTCTGGGTTCGGCAGATGAGATGCTCGCAAGCCAAGTCTGCATAAAGCTTAACAGCAGGAGGAGTTTTGTGCACTGGAAACAGGAGCTGTGTCCCTTTTCAGGGAACTCGCCAGGCTTCTCATGAGTTGCCAGGTTCTTAAATGAGTCTTGAAACAGGGCAGTGCTGAAGAATTTATGGGATAGGTTTATAATCAACCGATAGTTTAATTAATGTAGCATCTTAACTGCTCGTCTCCAATTTAATTTTTTCCAGATGTTACGTTTTAATGAAAGTCTCTTCAGAGACTCGTGAGGAAGGTAACATCTGGGGAGAGCATTTAGGGCAAGCTTTAATGGAAGTGAAACAATATTCCCTTAGATGTTACCTTACATGTCAGCACAAGGCAGTCCTGAGATTTGGAGAGGTTTTATGTATTTTTACATTTATATGTATACACACGTATACTCTTTTGGATCGGCCAACTTGGCCTCAATACAGCTAATCTCACTCCCATGTTCCACTTTTCAATCCTTGTGTTGACTCTGTTCAGAGGAAAGATTGAGATAAAAACTGCTTTTCAATACCTCAGTAAGCTTTTGCTTTTATAGTACACTGTAGGAATTACAGGACAGGTTATATTTTCTATCCACATGCAAGTACTTAATAACATCAGTATTATTAAAAAAGCAGTGTTATGTCTTAGATGATCTGGTTGCTGTTTCTTTTGTTTGTGTGCCGGAGTGATTTTATTTCCAAATGTTTTCATGTTTTAGGAGAATCCATGTAAAGACTTCTGAATGGCAGCACCCAAACCCAAAGAGTAGTTCTCTCCCAAAGTTGGGACAAGTGAAGCACTTAGAGATGAGTTTAAAGGGTTAAAAAAAAAAAAAAAATCCCCAAAAGCTTTATGTTAAAACACATGTTTGTCCATATGTTTTAGATAGGCTATCTGTATTTTTGTAGAAAACTGATATTAAATGGAAACTCAAGCCTTGGCAGCTTTCTTAACAAAAGACACTTGTGGTCGGAGCTCTGTGGTCCCAGGACAGTTCCATTACTGTAATTCCGCAGCGTGAGCTTTAAACCTATCTGGAGATTTTAATGGATCACATGGGAAGTAAATCTCTTTGTACCTGCCTTAAGCCATATGTTACTGATACAAGATGTTGAGCTGCCTATCTCTTTCACTTGGACACAGCTGTGCACTTCCATAAGGGCTGGGTTTTGAACTGTAAAGGGAAGTTTCAGATTCCATTCTTCTCCCCTGGTACAGGAAATCTCATGCTTTCTAATTTCAGTTGTGTAATTTTATAGATTTTTCCAGAAGAGGTAGGTTTTTGATACATTTCTAAATCTAATGAAGCTTTTAAAAAATGCTTTATGACTTTTAATGTAATCCCTTCATTCTTCTGTTCTTTCATGCATTTCTTGTTGTTGGTCAAGTTTCTTTGTTCTTGCCATTTAAATAGAATGCACAAAGCCTATTTGTACCCAATTGTTATTGCTGAGTATCAATGCAAAGCAAAATTAAACATTAGATTTAAATAATGGACTTGTTTTTCCTGCTCCTTGTTTATTATTTTCTAATATAACTATAATCAGTGAATATTGTAAACAATTCATATAACTGGGAGACAAATAAAGCAGGATTGAAATTTTATGCCTGATAGGACACACAAACTGTTAATGTCTGAGATGCAATTTATCTGTAATAAACTAACAATTCCCATTTGCAACTCTAACCACTTTTCGGAAGGCTGCTTATTTTATTTGTTTTTCAGAAGTCGTATTAGTTACTCCACATTTCTTTTGCGAACACTTTATATCACCGGTTGAACTCCCCACCCTGGAAATCTGAGACCGATGTTCTCCCTCAATAACCAGGAACTTCTCTGCTGCAGTTTCTGGGGGAAAAAAAAAAAATATATATATATATTTATGGCCATCGTTCAGTAAATCATCTATAGCAAAGGGAGGCTTGTTCCATCCAAAATATCTTGGTAGTAATTGTAAGCCCAGGCCTTCTCTCTTACACATGAGTGGCATGGGACTTAAGGCAGTTACTTACCACTCCCTTTAGGCTCGTTTTCTTTCAGTGTCGGAAGAAGCATATATTTAAAAATGGAAAATGTAGGTGGGGAGGAGGTGCTTAGAAATCTGCTCCTCACAGAGCTGAAGCAGTAGGCAGCTCCTTTCTCAAAAGTGTATTTTAAATAGCAGAGAGGAGGAACCTCTGTAGAAAAATTTTTAAGTAGTAGGGGAGTAGTGTGATGACAGCAGAGAGTAATTTTTTACTACTTTTTCTCTTTGTAAGGAGTAGCTGGTTTTGAGAGGATGTTCGTGAATGAGGGGGAAAAGCCTCCACAGACAGTGTTGGGGTAGTGGTGTGTATATGATGAGGTGAAATGGCTAAGGGGGAAGCTAGCTGAACTGAGATAAGGTGTCAATGTTGGTGTGGAGGTTTTGAGAAGAAAAGAAGTTGATGATGTTTACTTGAATCTTCAGGATAGGTTTATTCCAGGCAGAGATGTAAAAGCCCATTTTTAGTATGACTATGGTTTCAGGGAATGACTAGAAGTTTAAATTTCTGTGGAAATCTAAATTTCTTATAGCATTAAGCAATATGAAGCTCATTATTTCAAGAAGAAAACTGTTGCAGTTATTGCTCACTTCAGCAAGATGCAAATTATATATGTAGTATTGTCAATAAAGTTTATACAAGATGCTCTGTATTCCTTGTCTTAGGTTTAATGAGCTGGGCTAATTATACTGTGCCATAACTAACCAAGTAACAACCAGATTGATTTTTTTTTTTTCTACAAGATGCTCTGTGCTTGTAGTTCTCAGATTTAATATACCCATGTAATTGCATAATGTTGCAGTTCAGCAAGTCATCGGGGAGTATTTGAGTTCTTAGTAGCAGCGTGAGAGCCTGTAGCTTCTTGTCCACTTTGTCCACACTTATGAGCCTGCCCTTGGGAATCACAGAATGATTTGGGTTGAGAAGATCATTTAGGTCATACTCCCCCATCCCTGGGCAGGGATTGACTCTGATTTCTGAGGAGAGGCCTTGTTATCTTAAACACAGAGCAGCTGAGTTTCACATGTCTGTGTGTGGGAAAGAAACCTTTCTCAATTTCACATTTCCATTTTCTCTTCCATTTAAGTGAGTCAAAGGCATGATGTTTTTGTAATAATGTATATCTTCTGTATTTTTTTTTTTCATGTCTGGATGAATTTGCCTCCCTTTCCATTGTCCTTTCCTTCTTCCATAGGCAGTGGAGCAGGAATGCCTCTCTGAAGGCAATCCATCCTTTCCTTAAAGAGGTGCCCCACAGCTGAGGTAGATTTCCTTTGGAGTAACTGATATCTCTCCATTTCCTATAGACAGAGACGGGAAGTGGTTAACCCAAGAAAAATGTCTAATTCAGATATTTGTCTTGGTCATAACATGTTAAAAGTAGCATCTTTCATATCTTTGCTTGCAATAACTGTCTTTTTCATATTGCCACTCTGAGTTAGTTGGACTGGATTTTAGTGGATGTTTCTACCTGTTTATGTCAAGCTAAGTGTTCAGGAACATGGGCAGCCTTTGAACTGAGACCCCTTAGCTCAAGAAACTGCTTCCCAACACGTTCTCCAAGTAGCCAGGTGATGTTCCCAGGTAAGCCAGGTAGACTTGACTTCCATAAGCAGATATGGAAGGGTCAGAGTAGGCTTCAGCCACATAAACTGACATAAATATTTTTTATTTTGTAGCTTGGCTTAAGCATAATGATTTTGTCATATTTTCTGTTACCTTAAGCAGGAAGTAAAAAAACCCCCAAAACCCTTGAAATGCTGTAAAATAAACATGTTTATTTCCTTTTAAGTAAGAGAATTAATGGAGCAGCTAATTCTACTTTAAATACCATAGAATCTACTATGCAGGAGGAAGAGACACCAAATTTTAGTGGATTTTGAATCATAATTTGACCATCAGCTGGTTTCTTTCAAATGCTGACCAATTAATACCAGTCTGAATTGTAAAACAAGCAAAATGGCAACCAAGCAAAAACGGCTTCCTTTGAAATATTTTGTGTGAAGTGTTTTGGGTTTAAATTTTTCAGCTGTATTACTTCTTGAACAGGGTAAAACTTTGAGTTCTGGGGCAAGTTGGCCATTATGCCTGTCTTTTTAATAGCTGAAGAAGGCTTGCTTTTATCAACGATATAATTTGTTTGCTTTTCCCCCCTGCATTTTCTTGAAGAGTCAGCAGAATATAAATGACAGATACTCTTCAAACAGGCACCTGGTATTTCACATCATTAGAACTAATGCCGCTGTTGCCGTAATGTTGCAAAAACGCCTCCAGTTGCATGCGTTTTCCTGGGACTGAATTCCAGATGTTAATTTACGGTCTGCCATCTGCTTGGTTTTGGTGGCTGCGTCAAGTCGCGGGTCAAAATGACCACTTGCTTGCTGCCAGGAGAACGGCGGCATTCGCAGCCCTCAAACCTTACGCCGAGTGCTTGGCTGTAATTGCAGCCTAGAGTGTATTTCCCTTACCTTGCTCTGAGTGGTTGAACGCCGATACAGTCACGGACAAAGACCCTCTAACTAATTAAAGTTAGAAAGTGGTATGTTTATTCACTGGCAGGCGGCACGGGAGTCATCTCCAAAAGGCGTGGCTGCCCCAAACAAGGCTCTTTGCTCTCTATTTGTTTTCCAAGATCTTACCTACAGTACATATGCATAACCCCAGCACCTCCCATCCCCGCTCTGTATTAAAATGAGGCTATTAGTCCTTCACGTGTGCACGGTTCTTCCCTTGAACTGGGTCGATGGTATCGAATAGGGTCAGTGGTCTCAGAGGATGAAGTCAGGAGAGTCTTCATCAGGTCTCTGTGACCCTCTGGCACGATCCAAGGTCCCCTGCTTTGTGATTGATTGATAGCAAGTCCAGGTGCTGGCCATTGTTCTTACTGGTTTCAATCTGTTCTTATGACGGTTCACTTACTGTTACCCTGGTTTTTCTGAGTTTTTTATAGCCTTTTGAATTTTCATAAAATGGAGTCAGATCTTTTAGCTATGGTACAATATTAGAAGCAGTTCTACCTTTTTCCCACAGATGTAACATAAACAAATACTTTGTTTTTCATTCTCTGTCCTTTGCATATTTCCAACCTGAAAACAATTGTAACTGACGGCTGGTCTGGCCAGTTGGCTTGAGAGGTGAAAACTCTAAAAGCCAATCTTCTGCTAGACCCACAAATGTATATAAAGTAAGAAATAAACAAGGAGGCTCTCTCCGCCCTGTCTCAGCCTTGAGCTGGATGGAGGAACCTCTGCTCTGCGAAACCTTTTGTCTGCGTGTGGCTGCTTTGTGTGTTGTGGTGACACACTTACTCCACTTTTTCTATAAACAAGCTCATAATGTAACAGTTAGCTCTACCTTGGGCATCTAATAATCATTAACCTACCATTTACTAATCTAACTTACATTTTGATCAATATAAATTGCTTCTAACCCTTAGCTAAAATCTTAACTCTTTAAAATCACGATTCAGCTAGAGGGAATGCACGCATAGCTGGGATTGCTGTGATTGTATGTGGCCCTTCTCGTGTGCTCCTTGGTTTCTGGTGTGTGCAGAGCTGCCAGGCTGTGCAGCTCCTCATTTGATGCTCTCTGAGCCTGTGGAGTGGGTGTGGCGGTGCCAGGGAGCAGACGGTGACCTTCTCATCTTGCGCAAGCCTTGAAGCTCCTCCTTTCTGCAGCCATCAAAAGCTGTTTTGTAATTATGGTTCTACAATGGTAGTAAATGTTGTAATCTCAGTCTTATGACTGTAGTAAATGTTGGGTTTATTGCTAGGTGAAAATACTTTCAGCTATTAACTATGGAATTATAAACTACACCTCTGTGACAGAAAAAACTAAATTCCATTCTCTCACTTTGAACTCTGGCTGAACAGTGTGTGCTAACAAGGTAGTATGATTTTTTTTTTTCCCCAGAGTCTCTGTTTGAATTAATGTGGAATTTGTGACATGTAGCCTTACTTGGAAACTCATTATAGTTCCAATCATTATCTAACACTTCAAAAGATAACTACACTTAATATTTTTTCAGACTTAGGCTGATTGTTGTTTTTTTTTTCCCACCGGAATACGTCTTTTTTGTTGGTTTGGTTTTACTTTTTTTCATGATGAGATAAAAAGGTCGTGAAGAAAGGGGATGATTGATGCTTCTGTGCTGTTGTTTTTGCCCTGGGGACACTGTAGGAGTTTGTTTTGATCCAAAAGTGACAGATCATAGCATCATGGAATGGTTTGGGTTGTGAGGGACCCTAAAGACCATCTTGTTCCCATCCCCTGCCATGGACAGGGACACCTTCCATGAGACCAGGTGCTCAGAGCCCCATCCAGCCTGGCCTGGGGCCGGGTTCTGCAGACACACATGAGCAAAGCTGTGCATATGCACGACTAATGGGAGTAGTCAAAACTCCTTTAATTTAGCTTATGGGCAAGCCTTCCCTGTAATTTGTCATCCTTGCATTCCAAGAGTTCCTGTTATTGAAGTTCCTCAAAGCTGTAAAGCAGCAGCTGAGGATGCTCAAGTGCTGACAGCAGAGTACCTGGGCTGTCAGCTGGGGTTTTTATGTGGTATTGAGCACTGTGCTGTACACTTTTTAAGAAGCAACTGACTCCACTTTTGCAAGATTTGCATTTAGGCAAATTTTATTTCTGTAATTCTGAATTTTAAGAGTTTTTGCTTATAAACGCCACATAGAGGTAGTTAAAATTACTTTATTTTTTCATTTAGCTTCCAGTAACTTGAATTTATGACCCACCTGTTATCAGGCATATCCCCTTTTTTTTTTCCCCTGGTCAGAAATATGTTCTGATATTTTAACTTATCTTCCCTCTTAAATGAAAGTTGCTATTGAGTCACTCTTTTGCAATGGACAGAAGTTTTACTCAGAAACCTTCTGTAGTAATAATTTCTGCTGGGTGCTCTTAACACATCTTTTTGCCAATTGATTTAACTTAGCTCATGTATATTGGCGCTGTGAATGGCCGTGTAAAAATTCTTTCCATTAAAATGCTTCATGCTTAGTGCTACCGTGCAAATGAAATAATTCAGGACAGTTTTTTGCATGTAAATTTTTGAAAGGGATAAAAGCGGTAGAGCAGTAATGCGAGTCTCTAATGTGTTTAGAGAATGAAAGATCAGACTGTAATGACTTCTTGAAAGGCAACAAAAAACTTGTATCTTTGCTTTTATAACCCAAAACTTGGGTGAGGAAATGTTCAGAGCAGGGAAGCACTTAAAGCAGTTTTATTAATGTTTAGCTTTTTTTTCCCTCCCCCTATATAAGAAATGAAACCACTTTTTGATGCAGTTAAAATGGAAATATTTTTTCTGGAAAGGTTACAACATAGAGTAAATAGGACCTTTTCTTTCTTCTACAGATTCACTTTCGTCCTTCACCTTCAACTTCAATTGAGTTTGCTTGCTATATGCAGATAGAGTGGTTTACCCAGATGTGTATGTGATGGTAATTGACAGCCCTGATTTAATTGCTGTTTCCATTTTATTAAGAGCTAAAATCCACCTGCAGATCTCAACTGCAAGGGTTAGGATTAAATTGCAGCTGTCAGTTACAAGGCAGCAAAACAAATCATCTCTAAGTTTTCAGTTACCTCTGTTAAACAAATGTGGGGGTTTGCAAACTCAAATAAGATTAATAAATCTTGTAGCTTAAATTTTCCTGCAATATTGCTAAAGAACTGAGGCCTTTGGTGCGTTTTTTTATATTTCTCTCCTACCCTGTTCTCACTGTATATTGCATTAAACATAAACAACACTTGTTTAAAGAACTGAAAACCTTCAAATCCTGGAACTGGAAAAGATTATCCAAAGGAATGAGAAGCTTCAGGGAGTACTTTCCTCCAGCTAAATTACCTTTTTTTCTCTCTGACCACAGCTCTTCAGTGCTGGATGGCCACACTCTTCTGCTCATTGTGGCATTTGGAGTGGGGATGGTGGTGGTGAGAAATTCAGGATGATGGAGAAGGTGGACAGGTGTCCTTGTCTCTGCTTCCCCTTGCTTCAGCTACTGATTTTTTTCTGCCAGTGGTGTGTGTGCATTGACAGGCCAGACATTGTAAAACCCTTCTCGTACCTTAGCATGGCCATGCTTTTGGTCTTTAATAAAATCTGGTAAAGAAAGCTTGTGAATTAATTATTAAATAATTAATCCACAGTTAGGCATTTGTTCTGACTGTTCAAAGTACATTGGAATAGTTTTTTTTCCCCTGCTCCTTCTCCCTAACCTACTTTTGCTTGTTTCCATCAGCTGCCAAATGCAGTGTAACAAAGCAAAGGGCAGAACCTGGGAACAAAAAAGTCAGATCTTGAGCGTTATTGTTGGAAGCACTTTGCCATGTGTATGTGCCCATCACCAGTTTACATGGGATTTGGTATTGGCTGTGAAATAGGAATTTGTTAACCTCTTAGTTTGCATTTTGGTACTTACATGACATTTTACTTAGTTGTAGTAATTTTCACAGGATGAACTCGAGTTTGCTGGCGTATTTTGTTTCTTGGATGCAATGAAACCAAGTTATTTTTTAAGTATCTTGTTATGCTGTAAAAGTTAGTAGATTTCCCTGAGTGGGCATAGGTAGAAGCTGTGATCAGGAGCTGCTGGGGCCTGTCTGTGGTGATCATGGCACTTATAAAATGTCGAAGTGTGGTGTATTTTTTTGCAAAACCTCCCTTTTTTGCGCATTCTTATGCCCCCAGTTGTGCTGCTACCAGCCAGGGAATCATGGTAATAGTTCCCTTTGCTGAGCTTTTTCCAGATAGAAATCACTTGAGTAAGGAGGAGGAAGATCCCAGGTATCTGATGTTTAAACTTTGTCTGAGGAATACTAGTGAGTGTTTTTGTTTCTTGAAAGAAAAAGAAAAGGAGGAGTGAGGAGAAAAAGTATTGGTGACTGGATTATATCTGTTGTGAAAATGTTTGGTTTATACATTAATGGAAGTAGAAAAGTAGTCATTGTTTGTGCATAAAAGCAGCTGGTACTGCTTGGTGCCAAAGAGAAGTTCCAGCAAATCCTGTGGAACAAAAACAGTGGGGGAGAGAAAAGTTGATTCACAGAAGTGAAGGAGTTACAATGCCAAGAAAAAGGAAAGGCAGCAGCTCCCCCAAAATTGGTTGAGGCAGGGATGTTCCATGGGATGCAGCAAAATACCCTAATGGTGTTCAGCTTCCGCTGGGAGCTCCGAGGGAATCCATTCCATGCACAGGTGGGTGCAGCGCTGGTCTCTGAAGGGGAAAAGACTTTCCTTGCCCAGACTGCTTGAGCTTTATGGACTTAATGCCAAACTTACTACAGTACCTGTGACTTGCTGTTCTCTGTGAAGAAACATGCTGGTTTGACTCAGTTTCTTCAGAGAGTTTTTACAGACCAGTACAAGGAGGGTTGAAGGTAGAGGGTGTTTTTCTGGGGGTGCGTGGAGAAGGTACTGCAGTTGGAATTGAATTTTGTCAAAACCCCTGAAGACTCAGCAAGGTATTCATCAGATTTGACAGAAGAATCCCACATAGGATAGGCACTGGCAAAGCCCAGAAGTGCCACATTTGCAGGAATGTGACAAAACGTGGCAGATTTCTAATGGTCTGTAGAAATAGAGCCTGAGAGGCAGCGTGTGCTGGTGTCTGCATCAGTGAATTTCTTCTCCCTTAATAACGATGCCCTGAAGGCACCGTTCAGCTTAGCTTCAAAATGGTTATGATCATTAAAAGCAACAAGCTGCTTCAAAAGTATATTGGAATTTAGGATACTTGATTTCAAAACAAGAGTAGAAATTACAAAGGCCGGAGCAAACAAGTTGGGACGTGCGGTTCCAGGTTGTAACTCTTCTGCCTTACGAAACCAGCTGTGATGCAGCTGTTCGAGTGCAGCCAGCATCAGTCAGTAATGAGTACTTGGAAAAGAATGGCATTATTACCTTGCTAGAATTGAAAAATACATGAGGGAAAGTTGGTTTCTGAAAGAAATGGATTCAGAAAAAAAATTTTGACTGCGTTGTGCAACGGGGGATGTTACGCTTGCAGTATAAGTGCTTAAATAGTTTAAAAGTTTTGCGTGAAATAGTTAAATAAAACAGGCGAGTAAAGTCAGACTCTCAGAGGAAAAGCACATCTGCAAGGCACAAATGACAGCTTATGGAATGTTTATCCCAGAAAGAACCATTGATATGTATGCGTGTGTATATAAAAATATTAGTACCCCAGTAGAGATAATAGCCAGAAATTACAGGCTGGGTATGAGTCTCAGTTAACTGTTCGATTTTTATCACTTCTGCAATATAAATTTCTAAATGTAGTGTTTAAACAGTAAGTCACTGGAATGTTCATTTTCACACAAAGTGCACAAGGAGTAATTAAAACAGCAATTTGCACAGAATTGTTTATATGATGTCAGTATTCATGTTTAAGGTAGCACATGAATCTGTAATTGCTGTTTTCTTGGTAAATACTATTACTACAAGGGTTTGTATCATTTGAAGAGGAGTAACTGTTTCTACCACATGTATCTTGAGTTGCATGTCTAATTATCAATAGTTGTGTATCAGCATTTTTTACAAATGTGACAGCGTCCTTTAAAATGAATGAGAATAATTTCTTCTGATAGAAATGTGGAACATTTCTTAGACTTCCTAATGAGAGATGATGCAGTTTGTTTTGGAGTTTATTAATTGGGTAATTAGTGATCGGTCAGACCTGTTGCCTGTGCTGTCTGGAGGGCACCAGGATCACCAGCAGTTCATTGCCCCTGTGAGACCATGGACTGACAATCAAGTGAGGCGTTTTGACAACACTTACATAGTAGCTAATTTATAATGTGGCATCTGTTACTACCCAAAATAAATAAATTTCCTGAAGTCAGTTTCTTACCTTCAGGTGTGCACAGTAGTCACATGTGATGCTGCTCCTTGCATCACTGCTTTTGCATCTTTACAAGGAAATACTACCCCTAGTACTACCAGAAAATGAAGAAAAATGTTCTGTTACGAGCTAAAACATTATTTTTGTAAAAACCATCCTAGAAACCTGTGATACTTCAACTTTCTCAGCAATTTTATCTGAATTACTGTTTTATCTCTTACACCCTCTTGCGTAGTAGCACCTGGAGTTTATTCTCATTTGATGCATTCTGGACTCTAAAACATGTCAGGGATGTTGGTTTTGTGTATGCTTTTAGTTTTCAAATATTTCAGGGCTTGTGTATATACAGTCAGCTTGTTCTATAAACATTTCAAGCTGGCCAGTCAACAGTTTGTGGTGTGCAAGAGAGTAGTAAAATGAAGGTGTAATGGTTAATATAAAATGCTTGTTTTCTGAGAGGAAGGAAGGAGAGGAAATTGAAGAGATGATTTGGGATTTTTCCTTTTACTTCTATAGTCACTAAGCTTGGACTGAGCTTTAGATAGCCAGACTTGAAATGGATTCATTCTCATGATACTCTGTATGAGAACTTAGTAAAAATTTTGTAAAATCTGGATCTTGATTAGATGACAAAACTTTTAGTAATGTTCTTGGTTAAATTGTTTGAATCTGTTCTGCTATTCACTTGAGGGAAAGATCCCTCAAACATGAAGAGCAGTATTTTTTTCCAGTTTCATTGTGTCACAAAAAAAAGAGGAAACAAGAGGGTATGTTGTTCTTTATATAGCACAAGAGGATCGCCAGATATTTTTTTTAACTGACTGCTTTTCATTCCCTTCAGTGGGCACTGACCAAGAGTAATATACCAAATATTTATCTTCCGTGTAAACTCAGTACCGCAATCCACGCATTGCTGCAAGAGTGAAAACAATTCTCTTATTCTTTGTGGTGTAAAAGGCCCCTGATTTTTTTCTCTGCAGTGTCTGTGCAGATGTGCATTGGTGTAAATATATTCTTAGACCTAGATGTCAAGAGTACATCTTTCCTTCTGTCTTCAAATGCCGCCTTAACGTGTTTCTTTATTTTTTTTGCTAGGTTTTTTTGTTTTTTTTTTTTTTTTTTTTTTTTAATTTTTATTTTTTTTAATTTTTATTTTCCCACCTGGCTGCTGGCTGGGACAGAGGTCTCTGTGCCCTGGCGCATTCTTGCTTTGTAAAACTGGCAAAGTGTTAACCAGGCCTCTGTAATCCACACCAACTCGATTTGTTGCCAGACATACAACTTAAATACAATACAAACATACAATACCTTTAATCTCTGCCTCTGAGGTTAGCAAGCTGAAGGTTAATGCAGGAGGCAATGATCACAAAAGTCCCTTCCCCTCGGAGAAAAAGATTACATTGGCAACAGTTTTGCCTGTGGTATAATATAATACTTTCCTATCAATCAGAAGCGTAGTCATTTGTTATTGTTTTATAAAGTATTATAGCTCACTCAGGCACAGATGCTATTTACTGCCTTGAATTGAGTTCATGGATCACTGTGCTATTCAAATACTCTTTCTCTGCTCTTTTTGACCCCAGTTGCTGCTGAACTTCTGAATGCGAAGGCTCATTGCGGTTCGGACTGATATTGATTTCTGCTGCTCTTGTGGGGTGTATCTGCTTCCAAACTGAGTGAAACAAAGAAGGTTGTTTCTTAGGCCTGGCTAATCTCTTAATACAACCATTCTCAAGACAGTGATGAAAACCAGCTGTTTTTGTCTCCTGAGGTGCCTTGGCCAATAGCTTCCCTTTTTTACCTTGGAGAAGCTTTGGAGGATGAGGTTCAAAGACTGCCAGTAGCTTGAGTTCTAGAAAATACAGAAATAATATGGATTTAATATTGTACTTCTTGAAGGCGAAATGATGTTGTTGCTAATAGCTGTTAATTCTGCGTTTGAGGACATAGTTGCTGCTCGTTTCTGTAAGAAAAATCAACATTGTTACAAATGTGTAACAAAATGAGTGTTACTAAAAATCTGCTGAATACTTGATTGTGTGTTTTGCAGGAAGATGAGATTTAAAAAAAAATCTTAAATACTGTGAGGTTTATGATCCTGTCCTCTTGGTTTTCAGGCTCTTTCATTCATACATTTTGTCATTCATCAGAATTTCTCATTTCTCTCAAATGTTCTGTAATTCTTAAGGGAATAGGGGATCCTGCCCTGGGTCACATTCCTGTTCATGCACAAGAAATTTCATTTCCCTGCAAATGTTCGTCATTTTTTTATCAGACGTTTTCTGTTTTCGTTTAGAAAAAATTCTGATACTTACTATAGCAGATTGCTTTTTCTGATACCATGAAATTTCATGGAACCTTGTTTCCTCAGATGCTTCTGAGGAAAATCTCTGGGTTTTTTCAGTAACTGTGGCAGTTTTTATATCTCAAGACCCTGTGTTCCCTCAGTCTTACTTGGTTTTCGCAGTCACGCCAACATATTTCTCAAGGTAGTTAAGGAATGATTTCTTTCTTTTTCACTTTAGAGTTACTTTATTCTCCTGAAGGAACAAGGAGAAGAAACAAAGCAGGGGAGAATTGATAGCATTACATAAACCCCTGAATATAAAACAGCTGCAATGTGTTCATGTGTTAGGGGAACTTGTGGCTTTATGAATTAACTGCTTTACCTAACTGCAGAAGCTGACTTATTACCTATGAGAAGTACTGACTTAGGCTGTAAAAATCTGAGGTTCTGTGTCTGTAATGCTGTGAAATAGGTGGTTATGAGTAAGATTGGTGGTTATGAATAAGCTTATGAATTTACCTCTCTTTATTTCCCCTTCTGGGGCATTCAAAGATTGTCTATTTCTCTCATTCAAAGAATGTCTAATTTCTCTGGGTAGGTTTGTTAGGTATCTCAGGGAGCCAATCACTTCATTTGTTGGCTCTGTGTGATGTATATATAATACCTAGTTATATAGAAATGTGCTTGTCAGTTTAGCAGAAATGGATCCAAGATCTTCAGTTTTATTCCTTCCCATCTGTTAACCTGGCTTCTTTGTTCACCAGGCTACGTCTAGGAAATACAAATGCAATAAGCCAGAAAGCTGGTAGGGATCTAAGTCTGCATCGAATCGAAGTAATCTAATTCTATCGCTGCTCAGGGAATTGAAGCCTCAATCCTGGTATTCCTGATTGATCAGTGTAAGAGCATTGATCCAGAAGCTTTGAGTGCAGCAGCAGGAAGGTGATGTAGCGGCAGGAAGGCGACTCCGTTCGTGTCTTGCGCCAGCGCTTCTCTGGACATATGGTGGGACATATGGCCCTGGCAGGACCGCGTGCCTGGGCTGGGCGTAGGTGACGAGCTCTGGATGGGCGAGGTGGCATGCAAACCTCGCCTCTGATGGCTTTGTCGTACCCTACACCATCCCGGGGAGGGCTTCTTACCCTGAATTCATCAGCTGCTCTCTTTCTTGGCAAGAGAAGAGAGACGATAGCACAAAGGTGGCTGACACCATCTCTGAGCCGATGCCACGGGCTGCCTCTGCTGCCAGGAAGCTCACAGGGTCTTCTGCCCACTGGGTGAAAAATTATTTTAGCTGTTTTAAATGGATTTTATCCTACTTTTAAATACTTTTCAGTTTCATGGGGTTTTTTTCAGCTTCTCTACAGAGGGTGCTGCTTTGTAAATCTGGATTTCTGCTTGCCTTTCCCATTCCAGTCTGGAGAGTCCCAGCCTTCCCAGTCTCCTGCTAATGTGAACGCACGAATGCGTGTTTTCAGCTGTATAGTTTTTAAATTGTAGCTTGCTGCGTAAGGTACAGTACTTGAGCAGCATTTGCAGTGAGGATTTGCTGGGAAATAAGCAGGAGTCAGACCCTATTCTTGTAAGTAAAAAGGTTTGGTCTGACAGTTCTACAATGTCTTGTAGAACTGTACTTTATGGATTTGTAAAGAATTAAAAAATGCCTTTAATGAAAGTTCTCAAGAGATTTCAGATGATGAAAACATAAGAGTGAGGCTAAGCCACTGTGTCTTTGTGTTCCTTGAGTTATTCTCAAAAAGTCTTCTGTGACACTGGAGTTCTTGAAAAAGAAGAAGCCAAGCCCTACAATTAAGGGAAATGGTTGGGTTTGACATGAAACCATCCAGCTTCTCTTTTATTTTCTTCAGCCCAGCTTTGCTACACAAGCATTACATTCCTCAGATGTGGGACACTGGGGTTACTCTGTGCACAGGAAAAGCTAGGAAGCTTTTATGGACCTTCTCCCACCATCTGCTGAAGGCAGACAAGCCGTGCAAGTGTGCCTCTCATTGACACCAGTTGCCTAGCTGGGGTTGAAGTGATTAGTTCTGTTTCAGTGTGAAGCATTCCTGCCTTTTGGACAGGTTTACAACCATCTCACACCTAGGGTTTTTGAGAATTGCATGGTTTTGTCCTTGTCTTGCAAGATGACTCCAATTTATTTAGTTAGTTAGTTAGTTAGTTAGTTAATTTTATGTCCATTCTATCCCAATACCCAGATGTCTGGGTAGGCTGCATGAGGAGAGTTGGCAGGCCACTGGGACAGTGGTTTTGACTGCTCTGAGTGAGGCTCATGTGTCACCCAAGTCACATCTTCTCAACTTCTAGCAGTGTTTTGGAGCCATGGCTCTGGTCTTAGCTACCATTGTAGCACAGTAGTTTTTACAGTAATGTTTTATCTAAGCAGATTAGCAAGCATACTTCTAAATTTTGTATCCAACCCTTGTTTTTGTGCCTTTTTTCTATCTTAAACCATCTTCTATTTGTCTCTGCTTCTACCCTCTTGCTGTGTTGCTTATTTCTCCTTCACGGTCTTTTTCTCAGTCAGTGACTTCTTCAATTTTCCTGCCTTCTAAGTTGTCGTAAACAAACTTTCATCTCTGTTTCCTTGTAATCTGGCAATTTATATTTCCTATTCTGCAGCTTTCCCAGAATATGTGTTTGCTAAACCTCTTTCCATGGCCTGTGCTCCTTTCACTGTTCACCAGTCTTGGATGCACTTACATCCTCTCATGTATATCGAGAGTGCTTTTGATTTTCTCGTTCCAAATACTCTTGTTTCGCTCTGGTTCCCTGCTGCCTCACTTCACTTCCCTCCAGTCTTACTCAGGAGCTCTGTTAGGAACCCTTAGAAAGTTATTCCTTCTCCAATTTCTTCCCAAGAAAAGTGGGGAAGAGCAGAAACAGAATCCAGCCTCTCCAGGAGCCTCTGCAACTGTGGATTTTTAAAGAAGGTGTCACTTACGCCCTGAATAGAGACCTTGCCCTGTACCTCACTTAGTCTTCAGGTGAAGCTTTTTCCAAATGTGCTTGGCATAGGAAAATGTGGTTCGCTTTTCCACAAAGACTTATTTTACAAAATGGGATATGAAGATAGGGTCTTGATGATTTGCATAAAAGTATAACAAAAACTTGAGGAGAAAAAGCCTGCTACTATTTTTTTAATCCCTTGTTCTAAGGTAGGATAGAAATTACTCACAGACACAGATAAATTTTATGTATTCATCACTGAGTAATCAAGCTTTAAAGGTGTGGGTTTGTGGTGTTTGTTTGTTTGGTTTTTTTTTTTTTTTTACTTTCCTTTTGGTGTTCCATCATAAAGGTTCATTAGAGAAAATCAGCCACTCATTTCTGGAGACAGTGACATGAGGGACACTCATGTGAGTGACACTCAGATGAGGTTTCACGAGGCAAAAACAATATTAAAATTGTTTTTCTGAAAAAACTATTAAAGGGAATTTGAGCTACATATGGAGCTTACCATTAATGTCTGATTTTTGTTGTTTGTGGATTCTTTGTTTCTTGTTTTGTTTTTTGAACAAGCGGTGGGCATGGTGGTTTTTAGATGTAGGTTTTAGGGTCCTGCTGCCAGGCAGAGCTTAAAGGTGGGTCTGCAATGACTTCAATGAATGATAGAAGGCTTTGAAGCAGGGGGGAAAAAAAGGCAGGTTTTATTATACTATAAACTAGAATAATTGACTGTTTAGACAGAAGTCAAATGATATGGGAAGGTATAAAAGAAATTAAGAGGTTCACATAGAAGTTGTTCCTTGATCGTTGTGTCCTGGGGAGTGGATTCATTCTCCCAGCCTTGATTTCAATTGTCCACTGACCCTGGTGGCAAGTGCTTACCTTGAGATTCAGTGTTCCCCTTGTTCAGTGTTCCCGTTTGTAATGAGGGCGTGGGCAGGGGTTTTGGGGCCTGTCTAGGGTTGGCTGCAGTGGGATCTGAGCAGTGAACAGGCAGTGATAAATTTTCCTTTAGTGAAAGGAGTGCTTTCAGCCTCCTCTGATGGGTAGCTCAGAGACTGCTTCAATACAGGGGCTTAACCTCCGGGGTCTCAGCTGCACATCCTTGACCTTTGCAGCAGGAAGGTCTCTCGTGCTGTGCTGGGAAACAGTCAGGGGATTTCAGCACATCCCTGTTTTATCTCCTTCCCATGATGGACACCATGGTCTTATACCATGTGGGTTTCACCAGTGGTGCTTCTTTGGCCTCGAAACTGGCCACATTCTCTGCATTTCAGTCTCCAGGCCATCTTTCCAGCCACTTTGTTATCCTGAGAAAAGAGCAAACGTTAGTAGACGTATTCCTTTGGGGGTTGGTTTATTTTCTTCCGAGAAAATCTTTCTTTGCTCAGCTCTTAAGCTTTTGAAAGGTGATTTGTTTCCAGTGTTGGGAAACACAGCTATGTTAAAGGACTGAACATCGGGAAAGCTTAATATATTGAGACAGCAAGAAATGAGAATGGAAACTTTCTTGTCTTCCTGGACCCAGCTTTCTATTTCAGTAGTAAACTCAGAAAACAAAGTAGGGGGACAGCGCTAGAAAATACAAAAGCTAATCGATGAAATTATAATTATTTTTGTATATAACTCTTTCTGATTATACTTCCAAATGGGAAAGGCATCTGGTGTCACAGCAGCAATGAAAGTGGCATAAATCTAATAGGAAATTACAAAACTTGTCCGAGACTTGATCCCTTTGTCAAATTCAGGCTGCTGCATGTATTTGTATAGGAGTATTTTATTTCTTATTAAAATAATTGCGCGTTTAGCCATTTTCTTTTTGGTGAAGTGGCAGCCTTAAAGGCAGCTTTGCAATTGCAGATCAGTAGTGACTGTGTTCAGAAAAAAATAATGCATTGTGTTGCATTTACTGGAGCAACAATACCGTAATGTGTCTTTTTGTCCAAAGCAGTCTGAGAAGTGCTTCATCATAGAATTGGTGAATTCAAAGGATAACTGTAGTGCTGACTGAAGAGTTCATTAAATTAACATAATTTCAACTGTATCAAAAGGGTTTTAGTGTATATTTGAATCTTAAAATGCTAGGGAAAAGAAATGTATTTTTCTGATTAAATGTCTATATTTTTTTAAAAAAAATTAGAGGGAATGGCTTTTTTATATGGCAAATGCATCATATTCTTTATAAATACAAACACAGCCTTTCCTATTCTGAAATGGTCTCATTGACCTTGTTTTAAACTTCTGTGTACCTGGACAGAAGAGTTTATATTTTCAATGAAAATTAAACATTTTGAAAGCACAACAGGTAGCATCGTAGTTTTCCTTTAAAAGGAATAACAGCAACAACCCCCCAGTCTATAGGTAATTTTTCCTCTCTGACTTGTATTTGGGAAAGGGGAGAAAAATGCACAGTGACATATTCAGTATAACAATGTCTGATTACAAGATTTTGGTGCATTGGCACAGAACAAGAGGTTATCTGTGTTTCTAGCCGCTTTCTGCCACTCTTCTCTCAATTAAACATGCTAACATGGCAAAAAACCTTTGTGTCACTGACACATGCTTTAAAATCTTTATCTGGAGGCCTGTTCTTATTTCATTCATTTTCCCTTAGGTAGCAGTGCCTAATTATGAGCTGCATTAAAACTTCTAATAAAAGAGGAAAAATCAGATGCAGATAAAAATCAGATTTTCTTTTTATTTTATAGGCTTTCTGGGGGGCAACATTTGAACTGCAATAACTGTAATGACAATTTAAAAAGAAGTCTCTGACTTCAGGGGTCTTTTTGAACCACAGGAACTGGACAAATTGGAATTGAAAGGACCTTGGCAATTAACACGTTGTCTTCTGCTTCTGTGTGGCACAATACACTGAATAGCCAGTTAATTACAGATGCTTCAGCTTGTGTTTTTAGGTCAGAGATGTGGCTCATGCCTCGTGATAGATATTTTTTTCCCTCCTTTTCTGGTGACCTATGGAGGAAAATAAGCAGTCCAGGGACAGTGGGGGGTAAGTTGGTGAGGTGACCTGGATCTAAATGTCACGTTCACATTATTGGACCAAAATTGGACTGTTGGTGTGAGAGGTGCTTTGCTCTGTGGCGGCTCCTGTGCAGTGACCTTGCTTCTCTTCTTCACAGAGGTTTGAAAAGCAAGGGTAGGGTAGCACTGAGAAAATTAGGAGAAGTAAAAACCTGCATATTCCAGTGGTTTTTAAGAAAGCCTGCAAAGGGTAATTGCTGATTATTTCCCCTCGCTGAAAACTTTGTCTTTCTTGAGTTGTTTTTGTTGTAGTAGCTCTGGGGTGCAAGAATTGCCAAGTGGGTGTAGCAGTTGTACTGCCCTGCTTGTTTGCAAACTCAGAAGTAGCTGAGCTTTGATACTGTTGTCTGCAGTTCTAGAGATGAGCCCCAAATCCTTTGAGACAAGGGATTTACTTTACTGACAGCTATTTCAGCCTGGGTTTGTGTGGAAAATTTAAAATAACGTGAATGAAGGTGGTAAGAATGTAGGCTCAAAAGCTTTCTACATCTCACAGGTGTTCTTTCACAAATTCTTGTCCTCCCAAACTCTCTGGACCCCAAAATTCAGGCTGTTCATCTGTGCACATTTATTGTACACTGTGCCTCACCCAAAGACACACTCTCTCTCTCTCTCAGGAGACACACTTGACTTTTCCTTCCTGCAGTACGGCTGTTTGCAAGGCCAGCAGTTCACTGGATGCTGACTATGGATTTCACTTGGCCTATAAACTATACTTTGCACCCACAGAGCAGAAATCTGTGCACCTTCTGCGGCTAGGTAGTGCTGCCAGCTCTCAGCAGCAAAGGCATTGGTTTAAAAAACCCAAAATGCAGCCATGAAAGAGGATTTTGTGTTTTTCTGCCTTTTGTGCATAATATTCTCCTTTACCCTTCAAACTTGGAGGGAAGTCTCCAGTGAGTGACATATGGCTGATTAGGTAGAAAATGTGTGCCTGAGCCATATTAATAGAAATGTTTGTGGCTGAACCACGTTAGTACAAACCTTGCTCGTTGCGATCCTGGGGGACGATGATAATGCTTGTTATGAAATCTGTGAGTGACAAATTAGCCATTAGGATTTTATAGCCAATGTTGTTATTAAATGCTTGATATAGGGTGTTAGGGCCTCAGAATCGATGTGCTACTGCTGTCTCGGGGCCACCTGAGGATGTTATTCCCAGGGGGGCAAGAAAATATTAAAGAACATCTAAATTACATGCAGCATCTTAAAAGGATGCTCAGAACATTGTTATGTACTTCTGATTTTGTTCGGTTTGAGGGACGCTTAGGGCCTGATCCCTGAGAAAGCAGCTGGGTTTATTTGGGAGACAAAAGTGGGGAAAAGCAGGGTGAAGCTGAAGGACTGTTAGGACATGAAGGAGCCTGCTGAGCACCGGTTCTGTGGTTGAACCAGAAAAAACAAGAGCTCTTCTTCCCCTGTGTGTTGTCCCTTTGGGCTGGGCACAGCCCAGCTGTGCTCTGCTGACCGCTGCATGCAGAACTATGTGGATATTTAAAGCTGCCATGCTCAACAGTGGCCACAAACATGTGGTTTCCAAAATCCTGGTTGTTCTGGTCCTGGTGGGGATTTAAGGACTTCTTTAATTCCTTTCTTTTGTTTTGCGAGAAGCGTTTCAATATGGTGGCTACAGTGGGAAAAATTTGAAGTTTCCAGGTATTAAATAATATCTCTCCTTTTCTCCCGGTAATGGAAAGATGGGGTAGAGGGCTCAGGAGTAATTCTGGATCTGTAAAATTGTATTGGAAGAAATGAAGTGCCTCTCAAGTGCCAAATAAATAGGTATATATTGACGTCATCTAATTTTAAGGTAATAGAATATGTTTGCTGCTCAAACCCCATTTAATTTTCTTATATCTGCACATTCAAAATAAGTCTGATTTCAATTTATTCTTGACTTTAAAAAATCGTGTTTAGACATCAAAAAATGAATTAACAATTCCATTATCCTTGTGTACTTCAATTTCAGGTTTATCTGCATCAATGAATCAGTCTTCTAGGAATATTTTTTTTTTTCAACTGGAAAAAGTCTATTATTACTTGCAAAACCTGTGTAGAAAGTTGCACAGTTGCTAATAATCTGGGATTTCCCCAGTGTATATTTTTTCCTTGCTTAGAGTATTTGCAATTAGAAGTCTCCATCTCAATGGGATAATTAAAAAATAATTTACCACTTGGAAAGAATAGGTCTCTTTGGGCAAACTGCACTGCTATTGGTTAATTATTACTAATTTTTGGTTATATCTGATACGGTTCTTCCTGACCTGACATCTGCATAATGTAGAAGCTAATGAGAACAGAAATTAAGCCTGGTAGTTGACATGTCCTCTGTTCAATTTGAGAGAGCAATGTGGAGAGGGAATAAAAACAAAATTGTCAAAGTGGGACATCAGCATTACTGGCAACTTTACATGATGCACCAAATTTTTATATAGATGGATAGATATGTGGAGAGAGAAAGACACACATGTGATTTAGCAACCTTCACTTGATTTTTTTTTTTTCCTGCTAGCTGAAATATTGGCAAAACATGAACATTGCTGTGTACTCTGGGTAACTTTAATGCCTAGTCATTGTGGGTCTTGCCATAAAATCAACATTTTCTTCTTCCTTTGCAATAAGTTTTTTGCTTGAGCACTTCTTAAGGCTATATTTCCATTTCATATCATTCTGTCTTTTACATTTTTAATGTATCTGAGTATCACTCCCATTTACAAATTGCACCGTTGTCGCTCTTCTGCTTGCTCCACTTGGTTGGAGAGGCGAGGTCCTGCTGCAACTTGTGCGAGTCACTCCTGTGGCACCACGCTGGTTCTTGCCCGGTGTTACACCCAACCGGTTTTCTACACCTCTCCTGGCCACAAAATGTTTATCTCAAAGGTGGATCTGTTAAAGGGGCTTCTTTTGAGACGTGATGGGAGGTGGACACTCTGGGATGTGATAGCACTTAGAGTCGCAGAACCACAGAATGGTTTGGGTTGGAAGTTTCCTCTTGTCCTCTCGCACTCCGTGCCCTTGTCAAAAATCCCTCTCTGGGTCTTGTAGCCCTTCTAAGATAGTGGAAGGTGCTCTGAAGTGTCTGTGGTGCCTCCTCTTTTCCAGACTGAACAACCCCAACTGTGTCACCTATCCTGAGGATAGGTGCTCCAGCCCTCTGATCACATTGGTGACCTCCTCTGGACTCACTCCAGCAGAATATTTCATACTTCAAAATACTCTTTAGCATCATTAAAAGTAGCGCATAAATTCTGGTAAAAGGAAAAGACAATCCTTCAGTTGTTAATGCAAATTACAGCTGGTGCGCAGTTAATTAATTGTGGGCACAGGGAGGCAAAAGGCATAAATAGAGTGCACGAGCAAAATAAACTGTGATTGTTTTAAAGCAAATAAAGGTGAGATTATATGACAGGACCATTACAGAAACGCTAACCTGATGTTCACCTGGGGTCCTGCAGCTCTCATACAGTAGTAAAAGGTTGTTTTATTTGGATAAGACCAGTTATTCCAATTAGCTGTGGACATGGAGATGCCTATTCAGAGACAGAAGGCCAACTAACACATTTTGGAGGTAGTTAGCCTATGTGATTGTGGTCTTTATTGATACAGAAGCATTATTAAGTTTTTAAGAAATGCTCCATTTTGCTTTTGTTGACAGCAGAGGGATAGAAGACTGTTGCACTTTGAATTTTTCTTAGTGAGAAAATACCTGTATCCCAATTGAGGGAATTATTATGATAAATGAGCAAAATCTGCTCCCATTTCAAAAACAAAACTTTTTTTTTTTTTTTTTTCCCTATTCAGAAGGCACACGGCTCACAGAAATATGACGACAGATGCAAACAAGCGAGTTACAAAGCCCTTACAATAATATTGCAGCAGAACTTTTGAAAAAGGGGGAGTGCAGCCATCTGTCTCTGTTGCCGAGCATTCCTTCCCTTGGAGAGCATAATTATGGGTCTGGCTTTTCTGTTGCTGGATTTTTATACAAAATTGTCCCTAAGAAAAATAGAATTGACTGAGAATAAGGTGAAACTTGCTTGTGCTACTGTATGTTCTTTGGACTGCAGCCATGGAGTTATAATTTCCATTGCTGTTTTCCATCTCTGCAATGGCACTCGGGGAGAATAGTGGAATCTGTGGTAGTGGGTTACTGACCCTGGTGGCTTGTCATTTAAAAAAGCTTTATCAGTAACAGAATTTATTAAGTTGGAATAAGTTTTTAGGGGTGACAGGTAAATTCTCAGCATGCTGCTTTAAGTGATGAATTGCTTTTGGGCTTGCTAAAGATTAATTAAATCTTTTAAAAGATAAATACATCTTAAATATATTGAAATATCTGTATCTTAATCATATAAAATATATATTACTATATATTATTAATATTATTATATCTTAAAATTGAAACAGCAGCTGAATTGTATTTCTTATAAGAGAGATTGAGCAAATTTTAGTATTTAGCTTAGAATTCTGGAATGTAATTTTTAATCTATTTTCAGACAAAATATTACTGTTTTAAATAATGCACGCTAGTATATGTGAATCAATCAAATTAGCCATCTCTTGTTCCATTTAGTCATAAATGACTTATTAAATAAAAAAAAGGCTTAAACCTTTGTATTGAAGTAGAACTGCATCAGGTCATTTTTACTTGGACCACAGCTGACTTACACTCCTGTCCCAGGTGGTGCAGAAGAATTCAGCACTGCTCCCTGCAAGCTTTTGTATTGCTTATGCAATTTCACATGTGTAAAAAATGAGGTTTCTAAAATAAATGCAGTGTGGGACAGGATCATCTCGAGTGGAAGTAAGATTGCTTTTCTCTCCTCACGTTGGCTTTGAACCTCGCTTCATGATGGAGGTGGTGTCAGGTATGGAAGCGGCACTGAGATGCATCTTGGCACAATAAGTAATAATGCAGTTAAGGGAACCATTAGGAGGGAATGAATTACGATGATCTTTAAATCCTTTCTACTTGGAGAAGTTGAGAACATTCAGCACGTTATTAAAAAATGAAGAAGTTGGTTTATATTTTGTATGTATTGTAGTGGTGAGAAGGAAAATCTCTTTTCTCCCTGTACGCTCTGAATCAGTTGGCCCTGTGAAATCTAGAGTTGTCTTTAATCTGTATTTTAAATACTTGCACAAAAGTTGGGCTCTGAAATGGTTTCCAAGCTTTGTTTCCGTCCAGTCCATCCTCTAGTCTTGCCTTAACTAGGTGCAGCTTTAGTGTCCCTGCTCCCTGACAGTGGACAGGCAGAGCCAGTGACCCACAGCCTTCCTTTTCCTAAACTGTTGTGGTGCTTTGGGTAACATCTGCTTTTCAGATGATCCCTTCCAGTCTTCCAGTAGCAGATGCTTATTTTAAAAACAAATATTAATACATTAGTATGCAATGCTCAGAGGGGCAATTTGAGAACACAGTTAATGTGATTTTCCTGTTCTGTAACACTTGTTTTCCTTGTATGCAAACTCTGGTGGAGCAACTGTGACAGTCTCTCAGTTGAAGTTTGCATATTAATTTTGCACTGGCTATAGGAGCTGGTACCAATGTAAACTTTTAACGAGGCTGGCACTCAGAAGCATTCATGTGTAACTGGTGCTGTCTTGAGAAAAGATGAGAACACTCTCAAGTCACCAAGGGGCAGCTGAAGTCGAGGAGCAGCTTGCCAGCTTTTATTATTTCCTTGACCGTCTCTTCTAGTTGGTTTTTCTCAGTTCAGTTGATGTTCTGCATGAATATGCAGGACTTCTTGCCTTCTCTATTTAAGATTTTCCTGTTAATTTACTACTTTGTCTTTTTTTTTAAAGGCCAAGACTAAACACTTTCAGAGTCAAGCATCAGGCAGCCCCTGAGATCAGAGAATTTGGATAACAAATCCTGTAGGGAACGGAGGATAATTGTTACGTAGCTTCTGATTGCTGACAGAAAACAAAATCCTCTCTATGTAAGACAAGTCAGTGAGGATGTTTGGACACCCTACCACATCCCATGCAGGGAAAGAATTGCTCGAGATGATGGTTATTGTGGTTTTGCACAATTTCCATGTTGCACAATTTCTGTCTGGAGTTTGGTTAACTTAGAAGATAAATTGATGCATAGCAGTGAGTTGCATTCTTTAACAGTAAGTTTAATCCTTTGGTGTGAGTTTTCCCAACAGGTTTTTATTTATCTTGAAGGTATATAGCTATTAATATTCACAAGTGTTCTTAAAAAAAGAACCACCAGAACCACCCACACCTATAAGTAAATGGCCTCCCCACAGTGACCAAAAGTAAGTTGTAAAACCCAGCCCTCCTTAAAGGATCCTCAAAAGATCTTTGGCAGAATTTGGCCAAGAGGCTTTTAGTGCTGGAGCTATAACTTTAAGTGCATTAGTAGGCTTTTTTTTTTTTTTTTTTTAAAGAGGATTAGTTGGACAGATTTTCAATCTAGCCAGTTAAGGAAACTGGGGCAAGTTCTGCTTGCTTTCTGCCATTGGTAATTCCTTGTGGTTACTGGAGCTGCTTATCTGGAGAGAAACACGAACAGAATTTGGTCTGTTATGGATAAGCACTAAAAAGTAAAATAACTGAGTCATAGCAAAATGTGTGTGCTGTGTGGGCAAATGCAGTGAAAACTGTTGGGGGCACATTTGAGTGGGAAAAGGACTTTGAGTATTTACACTGTGTTGTCAATGCATTTCCTTCGTGGCGTTTGGGGGAGCTGATTCTTACTCTGCTGAAGCTGTAGTGATGCTCTGGTTGGTTATGGCAGTGCTTAGGAGAAAATTGAAGACTTGAATCCTTCAGAAATCTGTGAAAGGATTCTCAGTTTGAGAAGCACAGGTTGAAGGATTTTCTGCATTATTTGCAGTGTGTATTGATTTCCTGCTCTGCACCTGAAATATGAAATGTGAGGTAATTTCCTGGTTACATGGAGTATTGGACTAAATCCAGAGGGGGACAGATGACTGCCAGTGGAGCAGAGCTGGTGTGTACTGTAACATGTGTCTTGTTCAGATGCAGGCAGGTAAGGGGTCTGGTGGAGTGACTTAGCAGGAGTCAAGGGAGTGGTTTACAACCAGCAGTTCTGCTCCTAACTTGTGCCACTTGGGGCAAATCACTTCAGCTTGGAGTGAAATACTGTTTTCATTAATTCAGACATAAACTTCTCTTGGTTCCAGTGGAATGTGTTCTCCTCCTCTGCAGTTTCTTGTGTTTTCTTTCAGATATAAGACACAGATGGGGAAAAAAAAAATGATATCATATTGAACATCATCAATGTTATTACAATACTGCCAGCATAGAAGCAAGCAAATAAAACTTATTGCGCCTGCATGTATTAAAGGTTTTCCTTTCACTGATGCTTTCCTTGGTTATTGAATAATTTTGCATTTTGTCATTTCCAAATCTTAGAACCTGTTGTTTTAATGACATTTATTGGCTTGATACATTTTAAAACATATAGTTTCTGCCAAATTTGCCTGTGGTGTTTGCACATCCAACATTTTTTTACTTGTGTGACACTCTTGTCCACTGGGGAAAAAGCCCACCCAACAACTGAAACAGTCGTAAGAAGTACATGTAGAAAATTACTTAATGCTGTAAATGCATAATTAATCTTGCCAACCATCTGAAGAAATCCATTTCATTACATTGTAATCTCTATAATTATTTCCAGATTATGGCATGATTAACAGTTGTCTTGGGTTCCACAAATTAAAGCATACCCAGCAAATGGCTACTGGAGATGGTTGAATAATTCCTGGTGGTGAAGGGTGGACTTTTCCTCTAGGTTAGTCTTAGAGCAGCTTACGTGAATTTATAAATAAAGCTCTTCCTCCCCTGCTCTCCTCCCAGACTGCAGTGCAGTCTGTGCAAGTCCAACTGGTCTTTCTTCCTCTGTTCTGTGTCTGTTTTTAGGCTCCAGCTGGAGCTTACGGCATGGAAAAGTGCTTTTAATCTTTTACAGAGTTGGAAGAACAGGTAGAGAAGTTTCAGGTACCGATCTCCAAGTTTTTTAGAGTGAAAAAGAAAGATAATTATTACCAAGGAATGAAACCATGGTCTAATTTTCTATAACCTGATAACTTTCAGTCACTGCTAACTGTGGCCTGATTTGAGCAAGCCACATAATAGTGAGCAATCATGTACAGGATTATTCAGTATATGCTAAACGTTAATTGTCATGTGGAATGAAACAACGGAATCATTGCTCCTACGCCAGAAAAGAATGCCAGCAGTTTGTATTTCAGCATGAGAATATGCTGGGAATTGGTCCATTGCTAATGAAAGAAGTGGGCAGAATTCTAGTTTTAATAAAAGGCTCCTAAGGACCTTCTCTCACTTGTTAGTTTTTTAGAATTTCAAAGAAAAACTTCTTTGCTAAAAATATTTGTTTGAACTTAGTCTTTATTTTAAAATGTAAAGTTAAAATCAACACTGCCAGCATAGCTCTAACAACGGTGGAATGCAGTGTCATTATATATTTCGTGATAAGTGATTCATTGTATTATAGGTGAAATGTGTGCTTACTTCAGAGACTGAGTATGTGACAAGGAGGAAAAATAGTGGCCAAGAAACTTGTTAGAAGGCAGAACAAGGTCTCATCCCTAGCCTCTTTTTCCCAGCACACTTTCTAAGGTTCATTAAGGCAGCTGCTTTCCTATAATCTTGGCTACACAGAAAAGGAGAAGCAGCTTCAAATGTTTCAGGGCAAAAGCAAAGCTGTGAATTCTGCAGATTACTGAGACCCTTCGCTAGCAACTCACCACTTTCTCACTTTACTGGTGGTAGATGCTTGAGTAATGAAGAAATTACTATTCAGTATACCCCTGTGGTCGTTGCACAAGCTGTGGTCTCTGTGGCTGCTGCAAAGACACCTCTGCCACATGTTGCACCACCTGAGTCTGTGTTTGGAAATGAGGTTTCCCTAAAGGGCTCTCAGGCAAACAAATATTTCCTTTCCAAGTGCTTCTTGGGAGTAGTATCTCCTGAGGAGGACTGTGCTGCAAACCTTCTGTGTGGTGGCTGTAACTCTCACCTTGGGGGAAAGGGTTTAAAGTATTCCCCCATTCCTAGTGGTGTTTAAATGGTTTTTGCCTTCAAGTGTGTCATCTGGAGAGAAAATACACTTAAGTATATCTTACTATGCTCTGTGACAGACAGAAGGTATGAAAGTACACCCTACTCAGGTGAGGTTTGCTAGATGTTAGTTGTAGGGAAATAAAAAGAAAATCTATGAATGAAATCAGTGGCTTTGTATTTTTTTCTAACTTTAAGATTCATCTCTTTGAATTGATAACGTGCTGCTTCACAGAGAAGAGCTTACTGTTTTTGAATCCAAGTCCTTAGTTTTGGAGGTGTGTGTTATTTAAGTATTCATCATTTCAAATTATGACTATGATATAGCCATCTATTGGACTTCATGTGCAGCAATCCTGTTCCAGGCTGGAGTTCTTTGATGTGCAAGCATTAAGAATAAGAGATTAACCTCTCTCCCTGGTGGATGAAGAGATTTATTGTTCATCTTTTTATGAAACCTCCTCCAGAAGTCATCAAAGTCTATGGAAACCATCCTATTTACTTCAATGGGAATTGAATGAGGAACATGATTGTTGTGGTCCAGTGGTTTAAAAAAAAAAAAAAAAAGCAACAAGAACTTTGCAGTAAAGCTATAATTGCATCCAGATGAGTTTCCTGAAGTGGTTGTGAAGCAGCTGATGGAAACACCTTGACATGACCAAATTCAGCATGCTGCTTTTTTCTGTGTGTGGGAAAATCTGACATAATCTGGATGTAATTAGTCTGGAACCAGCAGCACTCCCTGAGCAGTCCTTTTTAAATGAGTTGCAAAGAAAAAGGGCTAGAAAATCCCTAATAATAGGTATATTACCCACTGTGTGTTGTGGTAGGTGTTTTTATCAGTAACATGACTTCCATTTTTTAAATGTGTTTTTGACCTGCGTCACGCTGTACGTGCAGCACACTGTGATCATGGTTGTCTTCCTATTGTTTGATTTTTTTTTTTCCCTGTTCTTCTTTACATTACACAGTCTTCTGAGCCAAAATATCTTTTTTCCTTAACAGCTGGGACACTAGATTGGAATTTCTAAGCAATAATAGTTTGAGGATGTAGGCACAGGAGCATTTCCTGTGGACAATTTTCTGTACTCTGGCTGGGTCCTCTTGTGTATTGGTGCTGAGGAACTAAGAAATTTGAATAAAATACTTAAGAATACAGCTGAGGAGAAGCCCACTTACACAGGGAAATGGAGATAAGTGCACACATAATGTTCAGCAGTGGGTTTATTCTGTGTGGTGCTGCTCTGTCTGTGGTGATTCATTCCCAAGTGCAGCATCTCAGGGCAGAGCATCATCCTGCCTCTGACGGTGTTCTGTAGCAGCTGTGTAAGGAAGACAATAAAAAACCACAAAAAGCTAGTAACAGCCCACCAGAGTTATGTTCCCATCTTCAAAAATGGCCTGTAAATGTATCTCCCCAAATTAAGTGGAATTATTTTGTGCTGTTTCAAGTAAGGGAAATATGGAGGCAGGGTGGCCCTATATCTTGCCTTCCATGAGGTCAGTGCTGAACTGTTGAGCTATTACTGCTTGACCAGAGACCCTGAAAAAACAGGATGGAGCAAAATAGACAAGAAACTAAAAAAAAATTAAAGTCTGATTTGTGGTGGTTTTGTTTTGTTTTTTGTGGGGTTTTTGTTTGTTTGTTTTTTTTGTTGTTGCTGTATTTTTGTTTTGAGAAGCAGCATGTACAAGGATGGAAGCATTCTTTGGTACACTTTTTAAAAGGGCAATAGTACATGGGAGGTATATTTCTTAATGTGGAACGGGAAGAGGGAACAAAAGGGGAATTTCAGAAAAAATGTACTGATTGAAAGCCAGCACGACGTAATATACTCTCTAGCTTCTGAAACAGAGAAACAAAATTAACTTTTTCAATTCTGTTATGACTAGCTGAGCCGTAATGTAATATAGTAAATCTCTCAGTATTATGTAATAAAATTAGTCAAAAGATGACAAAAGCATAAACCATGCATTAATGAAAAAGCCTAGCAGGACTTGTATTTAAATTGGATTGTGCCTGTTTGATTTATGCTGGTGTATAAGTACACTTGGCTCAAGTGTTTGTGGAAGCATGGACAGTAGCCTCTCATTCTGTGTTTGCTGTTCCTTCTCATTGTTTGCCTTTTTTTGACATTTGGACATACATTATTAAATATTACAACAGCATTGTCATTTATAGGGTAGCGGGAATAGATAAGTCTGTTGTGCAGTCTGTGAATATAATTAGGAAGGAGGAAAAAGCCTTATTTTACTCCAGCATGGTAAATGGTAGAATTTGCTAGATTGTCTTGAGCTCACTTGGCTCAGCTTAGATGCACATAAAACCCATCAGCAGCAAACTTTTCACTCAAGCAGTATCAATGCATTTTAAGAGGAAGCACTCCCTTGGTTTCATTTAGATTGCAGGCCAGCTCTGCATGTGTTGATATTTCAGAAAGAAAAATATATTCAAATACCCTTTTTTCCCCAGCACAGTTTTTGATGGTACGTCTAATGATGCTGTGGGTTTAATGATGGTGGCGACTCTTTGTTCATGCATAAGCCTACAAGCTGTGCAGACACTGTCATCAGCTTTTAAAACAGCCCCCTGAATCAGGTATGGAGATGAATATCTAATTTATAGCTGTGAAAAATGAGAGGAAACAGAGGCGGCTCTTCCAGTTCCAAATCAATTCCTTTCCTTCTGTCTGAGTCTCATTTATGCTCTCTGCTCCTGTCTGCTGATAGAAAACACCCCTTGATGCTTCCTCAGTATATTGTTTTCAGCTGCAGCATGCAAACACTGTCAGGGTTTTCTTATCCCAAGACACGAGAGCTTAGCTCTTCCCTATTTCCATTCAGCTTGGCAGATGTTTGAGACCTCTGTCCTGAAGAAAAAAATGCACAGATAGAGGAAGCTGCTCTCCAACACAAGTTGTAAAGAAAGCAGCATAACGCTGTGGGAAGGATTAAAGAAATACATTAAAATTGAGCTTTTCTTTGTAAAAATGAAGTCAATTTAAATGAGGCAAAGAGAGAGATTGAATGTAAGCAAACATGATGCTAGCTGCTCTGGAATGAAATAGAATGGGCTGGGGACTCAGATGTGTTCCTGCTTTCAGAATCCAGTTTGCTTCCAGCACTACTCCTGGATTGATTCCTGCCTTGCACTCCAGCCAGGCCAGGAGGCTCTGTGCAGTGGTAGCGGGGTGATCAGGACTGCTCCCTTTTCCCTGGTGGCGTGGGATGTCTGCCATCACCTTGTCTGCTGTGGAAGGCACACCTGTCCTGTCCCCAGGGCTGCACCTCCCATGGAGCAAATCCCTGGCTGGCTCTTGGGCGCTCCCAGGCTTGCAGGATGTGGGGATCCCGTATCCCAGCTGGTTGGTGTGGCGTGCACGTGGCTGGTGTGCCAGTCGGTGAGGTTTGGTGTGCCGGCCAGCGTGCCCTGGCACATCCCATCCTCGTGTCACCTGCCCACCTGCGAGGCGTTACCGGAGCGGGAGCGGGTGGGAGGCAGCATCTGTCTGACAAGGCTTCCTCGAGTGCCGCAGGGATGAGGTAACGTTGCGGGGTTTAACGGGATCCACGTGACTCAAGCTGCTGATAACCAGTGCACTGGTTTGTGTGCTGATGGATCTGACAGGTGCCCCGTCTCCTTCGAGCCCTCCACCCCGGCCCGCCTTACGGAGATGCAACGAGGTAACGCTCATCCCGCGGTGGTTTCAGTCCACCCACACGCACCATATGCATAATTTTTCCATAAAGGATGACTGTTGGGATGTATGCGATCTCAGTTTAAGACAGTTGCACGTACTCTTCTTTTTCACGTACAACTGTTAAGCTGTATAATTTATCTAACTAAAACCGGTTGTTGAACACCCGAGCAAAGCTAATTGTTGCACTGACGGAATGCACCGTGCGATGCTTATTTAGCAAGAGTCCTGATACTTGCTATCTTAGTTTTCTGTTTCTCAGTTCCGCTGGGGTATCTTGTGTTTGTTAACATAAATGCTTTTACGGGAATTTTTGATAAATGCGAGGGTATTGTTTGCATTCCGAGTTAAAGATAATGGTCGGCTTTTCAGAAGTGCTCATTGTTGGGTGACTCATCTCATTTAAGTTGGTGGTTAAATCCTTCATTAGTATCAAAACTAGTACAGTTAAGGGAGCACACAGGCAGTTTTGGAAATGATGCTCTCAGAAGGTGTTTGCTTGCAGGACTGACAGGATAACAAGCTCATTGCTTCTGTTACAATGCTAGGATTTGGCTATTTGCATAATACAGAGCAGTAACACTTCAATTTACAGTTCACGAGTAGACATTTCAGGGAGTGGTTTCAGACACAACTGAAGTTTGTGAATGCTTCTCAGATAAATCGAAGGTTTTGAGCACATTTTGTTTATATCGGAAGGCTGAAATTATAATCAGCTGCCCAAGCCTGAAAACAGAACGTAATTTGGCATTCGTGTGTAAATGCTTCCTGAACAAGGGGAAATACTGATACAATTTAGTGTTTAGTTGTGCATGTAATAGATACTAACTTGGTCATTCTGAACTCGCATTGTAAACTTGCTGGTTTTGTTAATTGGTTGGCCATAAAGAGAAAAGGCTGCAGTTCAGAGAGACTCAGGATAAACTTTTTTCGTCTCTTAATCAATATTTAAGGGTAGTGCTAGTACCAAAGAAGGCCTGCTTGCTTTAGAGCTGTAATAAACCCTGCTAGGTTTGAGGCGGCCTCCTGTTCATCTGTGCACTTGTCGCAGCTGAACGATGTTGCTGGAGGTTTTTCCCCTGGTTGCTGCGCTGGTTCTTTTGGTTTAGAGTGTGATAAAGCATGGGGTGGGGCTTGGGAAGCGTTTGGTGGTGGTGCTCCTGGGCTGCAAGAACGTGTCTCCCAGCCACGGGATTGTGGTGTTCCCTGATGCCAGGGGAGCTGTGTGAAGATGAATGTGGGAGTAGGGGCAGATCAGATGTGCTGACTGAGGAGCTGCATCAGGAGATGCAGAGCTGAGAGAGAGATAGACGGTAAAGTCACGTATGATGTCTGTGATAGGCACGATAAAAACTTGCTGAGGAGCAGCTTGGATTACAAAGGACTTTCTGCCTCTTTCATGTCTCACGATAATTAAATGGTCCATTTTTATTCAACTTCTTTCAAATGGAGTTTTAATTAAGCAATAACTAATGAAATACGAGATTAAGCGGATCTCTGCTGGTCAGAGACGTGCCCAGGGCAAAGTTTAAAACAGTTTTGTAAAACTTGTGTTTGAAACAAAGCAAAAATATTTATTACTGAAGCAGGAGGCAGATTCTGTGAGTGTAAATGCAGATTGAATTAATTTTCTTAGTGTTATGCTGAACTGAAAGAGCATAAAATCCAATATGTATTCCTTTTAATGTGGTTGCGATATCATCACCGCAAATTTTTAAAAAATGCGTCTGCAACCAGATAAGAAGATGCTATCAGGCACTTCTAATTTTAATTAAGGTTCAACCTATTGGAGGAATATATATTTAAAGAATTAATTAAAATGCTGTTCGCTGTATAAGAGATATCAGTATAGGAAATTAGCTAATTGCAGTATCTTAGGGGATCTGTGCTTTGCAAGCTGTTTCATGATGCTAAGAAAGCATCTTCATGTGGATGAGGGGGGACATCTTGGGGGAGCCAGGAAGCGATGGCAATGACCTTTTTTTTCTGGGTTAGTTTGAGTAAAAGTGGTCACTGGGCTTGTTGCATCTGCGTATGTCAAACCGTGTTATATCAGCTTTTTGTTTTTCTTCGGGGTGGGTGGCTGGCACACATGCTTGAGATAATTGGACCTAATTTGATTGCATCATGGTAATCCTGTCTCCTTCGAGAAGGGCTTTTGAGGTGGTTAAGATACCTTTAAAGACTGGAGTCTTTCAGTGCTGTCATTCTTGATAACCTTTTTATCGCTGCAAGTTTGTGCAAAGGTACTGCTGGAGCTCCTCAAAGATCAAATCGTGCTTTATTTAATATTTTCATTAGCAGCCTTTACAGAAGAATTAAAAGCTTGCTAAATAAATTTGCCAACTCCAAAGCTGAGAGACACTGGCAAGGCGGGGGAGGACTGGATTATTAAGTGAGAAGAACTGCTTTCCTCTGCCATTAATTGGTTTCAGGAGAATGTCATGTGCTTAAGGACAGACAATATGATTTCCTTCTGTAAGCTCAACATCACCGTTTGAGAGCAGTAAAGGATGAAGGTGTCCTATCTGTACTTAGGAAGATGAGTTTAAACAGCCACAGGTCAAGGGAGGGTAATTAGGATAATAGTGGAAGGATCAGCCAGCTTTTTACCAGTAGCCTGGAAGAGCTTGGCTTCAGCCTAGAAAAACATAAGCTGACAGGAACTAGGATTGTTTTCTGTAAGTTTGTGGTAGAAGCATACCCCAAGAAGACCAAAATTATTTAAGCTAAAGGATGGCTTTAGAAGGTTGCATGGGGTGTGAATATGGACTCCACTTCATCTGGCAGGCAGGTGATTTTTCATCCTTTTCGGTGCTTCCATGGACACGGTGCCTTGAGCATTTGCTAGTTTTGGCAAACCCCAAGGTCAAGTGTTGGAAGTGTCGTTACCCCCCTCAAAAAAAAGCACATTTATTGGGAGTTACTTTAAATGATTTCTTTGAAAAGAAAGAACAAAGCTTCTAGAGAGAAGTACTTAAAAAGTGAACTTAATGCACAGGCAGCCCTGTCTTCTTTAAGAATTTAGTGCTGCTCTTGGTGGGTGTGTGGATGCGCCAGACGTCTTCCAACACCTCTGAGTAGGTGCCAGTCTGTCAGATTAACTCAACTAAAATAAACCTTTCTCCCACTCCCTGCCTGCTATCAGCCCTTTGAGAGAGAATTGCCTTTTAAAAAGTACTGGGGGGTTCGCTGGGCTTTTATTCTGCCGTTTTAAGCTAGTTTTGAAATGAGCAGAGAGAAGGTGAAAAATGTTAGACGCTTTTAACACTCATTTAATGATCTCATCCTTTGAGCCTGTTTGTGGAGAGGTGGCTTATCTTGAGCTGTTCTCTCCTTTCCTTGCCTGCTTTCCACGAGAATGTCTCCTATTGTGTTAAGCCAATAACCCTTTTTAATAGGTCAGCGCAGAGTATTAATGAGCTTTTCCACCGTGGTTGTAAATGTCACATGTGCTTCTAAGAGCAGGAGTGGGAAATAGAAAATATTGCCTGAATTTGTTCTCTTATTTTCAACAGCTTGAAACAGTTGATCTTCTGATTAAAAAAAAATAAAGCTTTGATCAATCAGATCTAGCTTTTGTTATTTAAAATGCAATCCTAAGGACCAGGCATGGTAGCACTTGCCTTCGTTAAGAACCTGCTTTAGGAAAGTTAAAAAAAAATGTAACTTTGCTGTGACATAGATGTGTCTGTAACAAGAAAATTTTGCAGGACAACCTGCAGATAAAAGTTGAGAGCTTTTATTTGTCACGTGAACCCGCAGTATGTTCACTTGGCTGCGACGAACCTCTGCTTGCAGCACAGCGGAGTTTTGTCACCTCCTCAAAAAGCAGCAGAATTAGTGCTGACAGAGGTATAAGTCTGATAGGCTTGGTTTATACCAGGAGTGGCCAGCATGACTGACTTGGTGTAACCTGTCCGAGCGTCCATATGGGTGGCAGGTCTAAGAAAACACACTGCACAGCCCAGAGAACAGCACAGTGGGCAAGGGACACCGTGGTTCATAGAAGGGAGGTGGTGGCAGCTCTCCGAGGCTCCCAGTCCTGCCTCCTTGCCAGTCTGAATTGCAGAGCTCCCCAGTAATGTCATCCTTCAGAGTTTCTACAGTTTAATTTCCTCCAGCAGCAGCCGCTCCAGCGCAGCGTTGCTGCTGGCAAGGCGAGGTAGCCCTGGTGCTGTCACTTCCATTTCGTTCTCAGCCGCAGCTACCTTAGTAAACAAAGGGCTGAACATCTGCAGTTTTGCTTTATCAAATGGCCCTATACTGCTGCAAACAAAGGAAAAGGGAAGCTGAAGGCATTTGAAAGTAGCATAATAAATTAGTATTAGTATTGTAATTTGCTCACTCTTTACTTTTGGCTGCTTAGCAGAAATTGCTTGGAAGACCTATTAATTTTATCGTAAGAATGATGATGCTGTATACAGAAAAATATCTGTCCGTGTACTTGTGTCTTTAAAGGACAAAGATTAATGAAATGTAATTTAAAAGGAAAAATAATTTATTATTATACATTAGGCTTTGAAATAAAATGGGGAATAGATTTAGAGCACTAGTGTTCCCATTTGTACTGTGGCTATGTATATAATATGTGGTTTTGTGAGATCAGGGTAGGTGTCATGTAAAGAGTGTTCTTGAATGGCAGAGTAAATATCACAAATTCTGCAGTGTTAAACAGACAATCTGATGCAGACTTGCACGGGTTTCAGTATTGTGTAGCTGACTTCATATCTTGTTAGTACATTTTACCTTCCTCTGGCATGTTATGCTGATTCCTTCTATTGCTGCTATAGCTCAGCCAAAAATTACCGGTCCCTTTCAAGCTGATTAGAAGAATATTTAAGAATCATTAGTAAAGGAAGAATGTTACAAAAAAGGCCTTACAGAGCATATTTTTAAAAAAGACTGTTCTGGACACAGAATATTTCCAGATTTTTTAAAATAAAGTTGGAATGTGTGAGTTGATCACTATGGTTGGAGGAGTGGGCGGAAGTGGGGTTTGTTTTTCTCTTCCTGCTAGTTTTCTTCTAACATGAAATACCTGCAATTAACACTGTTGCCTTTCCCCATATAGGAAATACTGGGTTTTTTTTTTTCTAGGCAGGTACTGTGATTACTCCTGCAAAACTGTCGATTTAGCAACAAATACCCCCAGCACTTTGCAGCGTTCAAGGAGCCTGCATCATCAGCATATAATCATGTTCTGCAGGTATTAAGTAGCAAGTAGTTTTATTACCATTAGAGTAACAGTCAAATCTGGGTCAGCTCCCAGAATAATAAGAGTTTAAAGGTCTTGGACAACTTCCTAGTGCCCGCTTCCCTGTTGTGCTTCAGTGGTTCAGGAAACATTGGCAGTTTTTCATGTGCTCTCCCAGTCCTGTGCTGAGGTTGCTCATCTGCGGGCTCACTGTGCTGCTGCCATCATTTGAAAGAGGGAGATGCTTCAGGCTGGCATGTGGCATCTCGGGATTGGTAACAGAGCTGCTGTTAGATGTCTGTCCTGCACCTCAACAAGTGATCCCCCAAAAATTTATTGTTTACTCATATCAGGTCATTGGGATGCACAACGTCCTAAAGTAACCCTGGTGCTACTGTTAATTTTTCTATTAATGGGCCCAAAAGAAAAAAAATAAATCAGATCTTGAAGAAGATGGGTCTTCTATCTTGGAAGTGTTTCAAAATGTCTGTGGGAGCTCAGGACCACTCCTTGCCTTGCTGTTCTCACTGCTATTGAGCAGAGTACAGCAATAATACAGCGCTAACCTGCTCAGCCAGATGGTGAATGTCATAGAGATATCTTCATGTTTGTTTGGGGTTTTTTCTTCAGTGTAAGGTGAAGTAGACTTCAGTAAATCTCTCATCTGATCATGGAGAGTAAATGTGATGTTGCTTTTGGGCATACTTATTCCGTATCCTCTTTCTTACTTGTTTTCAGGACATAAGTGACAGTAATTTGCACTTGCACAGTTCCTCTATCTTGATTACCGAGCAGGCTGGATGATGTGGAGATTAGCGATGACATTTTGAAAGACCAAACGCTTGCCAGCGTCTTTAAAATTCCCTGCTTTTCCTTCGCTGTTATGATCAAGCCCTGGGGGAAGATGTCAGAGGCAGCTTCCTACAAATGTGAAAGCACTAGAAAACATGATCCCTGGCTTGTTTGACAGATGAAAGTTTATCCCAGTGTTTGTTTTTTTTGCATTGACTGTCTGCTGACCAGGCCAAGCACAAGTAACAGCACCTGCCTGAGCTCCTTCTCAGCGGGGGAAAAAATTGTTTTTTCCCCTCCGTAGTGGCATTTTAGCTGGTTTTAAGAGACAGGAACAGATGCCTTGGCAGGTCTGCAGCCCCCATTGACACCTAGTGTGGTTTATTCCCCTGTCCTCAGGAATTCTTGCTTCATTCCTGGGAAGGCTCACGCATGTCCTAGATGGGTTCCTCAGCTGATGGTGATGCACCCAAGCATACCCAGACACGAGCTGCTTCTGTTTTTAAGACATTTTCCTATTTGATATCCTTAAGCACCAATTTATAGCAGCACCGTAGAGATTTCCATGAATGAGTATGGGAGACATCACTCATCACTCACGTATTGACTTGCAAACCTCAAAAAGAGGTCAATGCTGTGGGAGTTTGACCTAGCAACTTCCTAGAGCTGCTGAGCAAAACAGAGTAAGAAACACTTTGAAGAGCTAGATTTATTTTCTTTTCCTGGAAGTATTGCCACAGAAATCTTTGCATCAGTCATTTGCCGCACAAATTTTGCATAATCCAAACCAGGCTTTTGTTAATACTTCACTAGTATCCTTTCAGCCCGCTGAATGCGTTTTAATTGATTTGGCGGGATTATGCTGAAGGATAAAGTTAGTCTTTATTAGCACAAAGGAGAGCAGTACGTAATTTTAAATTTTATTTTCTTTTATCTAAATAAACCAGCAGTATCTAATGTAGCAAGTGAGTGCTTTCAGTAGCGTTAGGTATTCTGTGGAGGAAAAATAAAATACCTGATGATGGCAGCCTGCCCAGAGCTGAACTCATTGTAATAAAACCTCCTGGACTGGAATGGGTGCTGTTCACGCTCCTTGCCTCCCAAGCTGTTTTTGCAGTGTGAAACCCACAGCCAGCAGCCCTCAGGCCCGTGGGGCTCCTGTCCTTTGCAGGAGGTGTCAGCCGGGCCATGGCAACGGGGGCTGGAGCCTGGAGGAGCTCAAAGAGTGGGATTAGAAGAGCTTACATCCTTTGACTGTGTACCGGATCACTGGGCTGAAATCACTTTGATAGGTGCTTTTGGAGGATTTTGCAGGGTTGGTTTTTTGGTGGTTTTTTTTTTTTTTTTTTTAATTTGTTTGGGGGTTTATTTGAAGTCCCTGAGACTGAGTTGCTTTGCTCCCTAGTTTTGCAGCAACACCAAGCATTGAGTTTAAAATGGGTATGAAGGCAATCCAGCTTATTCTGACTCACCAGCGGGGTGCTCCTTCATGGGATGGAGGATATCACCTTCAAATCCATATCAAAGAGAGACACTCTCTTCCCCTCCCTTCCCAAAGTGGTGTGGTTGCTTTGGGAACAAGATGTATTCCTTGCATGAGCAGATCCTTTTGTCAAAATAGCTGCATTTGTGCAAGTTTGGTGGGTTTTTTTTTCCTCTCAGTAAAACAAGGAAAATCTCCCTGCAGCGTACAATAGCACCCTTTTTCCTCTAATTAGCATCCTAGTATAATGTCTCTGTCCTTTCCCTCTCACATCTCTAAGACCCTAAAAAAAATTTGGCAAACCACTTCTTGCACTTTTAGTATTTAATGGCTAAAATGATATCAGTGTTAAAGAAGTCAGTTGGTAACCCAGGGAAAATGGGTGGAAACTGTACTGCACAAGCAGCCATTTACTTCTGTGCAGAACATGTACTGAAAAACACTGGGGAGGTCCTCAAAAAACATGTGCTCATCATAGCATCGGGTATGAAGTCATATAAACAAAACCTTTAAAACTTATTTTACAGGTAAGGCTGAGCATTACATCAAATTTTCCATGCTTGAAAGATAAGCTGCGTGGTGTTTTTTTTTTTTTTTTTTTTTTTTTTTTTTTTAAGATGTGTAGGATAATAGTATATTTCAGAGTTTGGGACAAAATATTTTGGACAAAACACAGACATTTAGGAGATTTTTTTTTTTTTTAAACAGAACCAGTCCCTATTACTTTTGTTTAGGTATATTTGGCTTCTTTTAATGCCTCTCTCTGTACCCAAGGAACGCTCTGATCAGTGCAGCTCTGTCCCTAGGCCAGCAGATAATGGAAGTGGTGAGCATTTCCTGAGACAGATAAGTTATCATAAACCAAGTAGTTGTTCGGCATAATTCAATTCTCAGTAGCAGGAATGTGATTTTGTGGTATTGCACCTCGCCTCCAAAATTCTCTTTAATTGATTTTGTTTATTTCAACTTCTTAAATTCATATATGGAACATGGGAAAGCAACAGGGGTAAGAGCAACTTCCTAGGAACATATTCATATCTTGTTCCCCCCACCCTTAACATCATGTATCTGTAAGTTCAGGAAACAGTGGAGATTTCCAGGGAAAACATTTTGTGATGTGCCTGCCCTGGATTTAAGTGCAAACTCTTTAAGGAGGGTTCAGCACTACTCCACTATGTATCAACAAGTGCAATTAGCAATGAAGAGGTTTTTACACGCCCAACAGTCCTGTTTACTGAACAAACTCTCTCAATGAGCTTTATTTAATTAACAAAGGGAAAAAATAAAAAGAAGAAAGAATATAGAAAAGAGCTTAGGTATGGTGGTTGTCCAGCTGGTGCTCGACGTTTTTTGACCCTTGAAGGTACTTACAAATTTTCCTGTAGTCAAAAGCACCAAGGTGTGCATAACTGGGATAGGTGAGGGTCTGTCTGAGACAACCATGCTTGAGCTGCTGAGGTCCTACATGCAGTTCCATCGCTGCCTTTTCCTTTATCCAAGGAAATTGCATGAGGTCAGCAAGTTAGCTCCCCCAGTGATATTCTCCTGACTGCTTACTTCATTGGGCTGCACAGTGCTGAATTTCAGCAACCAGAAAACCTTCCAGGACCTTGGAAGTACTGCTGTGTTTCTCTTTAGTTTTTATTTTAGCATGGTGTATGTCACTGCTGTATCAGGGAGAAATGAAAAGGTTTTTAGTGGATGAAGTAGGTTACATGCCATTAAGGAGTTCTTAAGGTAAAATAATTGCTTTGAAGACATTAGGTGGAGGTTCTGTGTTATCAGCTAATGCCCTAAAATTGTATTTACTCACTGGGTTAGCATTTTCCCCGTATATGGCTTTCGTTCTATTAATGAGCTCATGTTCCTCGTGGGCAGTAATTTATTCCATCAGGCCTTGGAAATAATTGTCTTAATGTTTCTTGAGAAGATTACTGGAACCAGGTAAACAAACAAAATACCACAGATTCTGCAGCTATCCACATTCTTACGTTGTTGCTCAAACTGTGTGGAAAATGAAAATAGTTTCAAGAGGAGTGCAATGCAAATAACTTGAGTCCATTAAACGTAGCTTAAACAGGGGGTGAGCATATTGTACACACAATCAGGAGGTGTGTAGGGTTCACACAGGCTTGCATTTGGGATGTAATTCTGGAATAAGGGTTAAAACATCGTTCCTTAAATCCTCTACTTTGTCAGCATTCCTTGGCAGAAGGGCATGCCTTTTTAAAAGCTGTCACTTCTGTAGTTCTTCATTGAATCCATGGAAAAAAAACCACTTAGGGGAGCCACATTAACTCCACACACACAAACCGGTAGCTGAAGATGATGTGGAAGGTAAGGAGGCTTTTTCTTACTGCCCATTGAAGCTGCTGATGCTTGGTCTAGTAATTTAGGAAATTTTGTTAATGCAGCAGAGACTGGACTCTGACTTTGTCAGAGGTGGACAAAGGTTTAGATTGGCCATGGCATCCTGTGTGTAACCTTAAGGGCAGCCATGCCTGCATTATGGAAATACAACTGCTCGTGTGCGTATCAAAATTTAGAGGTCCCCAGTTTTCCTCTTGCGGCAGTGAAAACAGATTTCATTACCTTTTTGCAATCCTTGCAATAAAAGCAAGGCTTCAAGTTAAAAGCCTGGAAAGCATTATTGTGAGGCGAGATGGGAAAGCAGAGTTTGTGGGGACATCTTTTTGTCACACCAGCCGTGTCTGAGGGCATTCATTTAAAATGATCAACCAGTTGACTTCTGTATCCTATTAAAAATGGAAAGATTTGCAGTAAAATTATTTATTGTTCTTAATCACAAAAAAAAACCCCAAAGCAAAAGACAAGAAAAATTATTCAACAAAACCAGTCCCCACAGCCACAAAAAAAATCTGTTTTCATATGGAAAGCCAGTTTCCTGGTAAGCATTTATCAGGGACTGAGGCCACTGGAGGAAGTGGTATTACATAAATCAGAGCCAAATAAATTTTTAACTATTTTGCATAAATTAGGGACATTAAATTATGCATAAAGTGCATAATTTTGTCCTTTTGTAAATGATAGTTCCCACAGTTCGTGATTAAAGAACATGGTGCATCCCCTCGAGTTTGAACAATTAGACCTTCCACGGCTCTGCCGATAGATACTCCTTAAGCTGAGCCAGGGGATGGGAATGTGTGCTAGCACTTGGGTATGATCTGCTCCCTGTTTTTGATGACTTAAGAGGGCTGTTCAGGACAGAGTATCAGCCTATATGAACACCATCAACCAGCTTGAACAAGTCAGATTATTTAATTAGCCCTATTAAGACCATTCTATTTTTATAACTTATTTATGAGTGTTCTTGCTAAGCTTAGAAGGTCCAGCTTCAGATATCAAAAAGATGCTTTCAGCTCATGTTGTTAATCTTGAGGGGTTTTATACTGTGACTCTATTACATTTTCATCCTAAGGAGACAAAGAGGGGCTCTGAAAAGCAACTGAAGGTGGGAAATTCACATCTGCAGTCCCGACCCGCAGGTCTCAGGCATAGGGCATTTATGATGGACATTTGCTCAGTTGCCAAAATGGGTATTGTATGCCTTTGCATTAGACCATCAAAAATCCAGAGGATGTTTATTTAACACCCATTTGAAGTGCCTTGGTGTTTCCCCTCAGGGGAGAAATGTTCCTCAGGCATCGCTTAAAGACTGCTGTGCTGTGAGTATCTTACTTGATGTCCTGTGCTGAGAAAAGCAAGGTGATGGATGCTTGTTTTGAGCATCTGCTTTGCCACCCTTTCACTGAGATCCACGTTCTGCTTTGATCTAGGTTTTTCTTAAGGGAGGAGCAGGAAATTACTTGATGAAATAACTATTAAATCAAACGTTCATGTTTACCAAAAGAAAAAAACTTTTAAAGCGGTTGTGAGCAGAATGTAATACCTGTGTCATGGTTGTGCCTTCAGAGTGTTTGAAATAGCTCTAATTTCATCACAAAAGTGAGACTCCTATCCACCACCCCCAAATTAAATTCATTTGCAGAGGAAAAAAAAAAACCCAAAAAGGTAAAATTCTGATGTCTGAATTCAGTCAAAGAGCTTTTTCTCTGTGATGAAATCACTCTGGGCTAGTTTGGAAGATAAAAACTTTTCTGGTATGGAGTAACTTTATGCTTTGAAAAAAAAAAAAATCACTGATGGTAAGTGCTGGCCTGTGGCTTGAAGCTCTGGCTGTTCTGGTATCAGTAAAGAAACGGTTAATTAAATAAAGATCAGTCCCAAGGTGATGCTGTAACAATATATGGATTTGGAAGTAAGGTTAAGGCATTTTGAAAGTGGAGGGAACGTGTGTGAATTACGGTTCTGTCCAAAACTACCTCAAACAAACGTGGTTTGGATAAATCCGGGCAGATGTCATCTGCCAGCTCACTTCTGAAGATCTTATCCAACTTCAGCTGCAGGTGAATGTGCAAAATTTCATCCTCTCAGCAGGGAAGCTTATATGTATGCTTTAATGCACTATGTCATCAGTAAATTATTTGAATAGCAAATAAGCCTTTATTGTTTTTGCTCTTGCTTTATTGCATTTGCTGCTCTACATTCAATATGTACAGCATTGGCACAAGATAGCTTGCATGCTCGCTAGTGCATTAGCAGGAGAGATGGAAACTGTGTTCCAAGACCATAATACTTTGAATTTGGTACTGTTAAAGCCAGAAGAAAAAAACCCAAAAAAACCAAAAAAACCAAACAAAAACAAAACAAAAAAACAAAAAACCCTAACAGTTGCTGCACATCAGGCTCTGGTAGAAAGCTAGGAAATAACAGCTTATAAATGAAGCAAGTTTCTCACAGAATCATAGGATATACTGAGTACAAAGGACTCATTAGGATCACTGAGTCCAGCTCCTGGCCCTAGTTCTGGAATGTGCCAAAATCGGACAAAATTAATATGGTTTCCAAAGTACCAGGGTGTTTTTAGAGACAGCTTTCAGGTCAAAACAGAACTGTGGGCAAGTCAGGATAGCAATATAGATTTAAAAAGGGCATGGAATTTGAATATGGAGAGTACTGATCAAGTGAACTCACACAGGTTTAGGCAGCACTGAGGAAAAAAAACCCCACCCCTTGCTCCACAATTAAATATTGAGCAGTACACAGAAATAACATGGAATTCAAAAATGGAGATAAATTTAATGTGGGTTAATTTGGGTTATTTTGATAAACATGTTTATGAATAAACTGCCTACTGTAGTAATCAGCTTTGCCCGCACATATTACCTGTCTGACAGAAGGGATTTATGATGGTGCTGGGGAGCACTGCATGCAGGAAACTGCAGCACTAGGATAAGCAGCAGTCTTGAAGAAATGGGCCTGACGTGGAGAGGAACAGAAATTTATACAAACAGCCAAAGGAAAAAACAGACAGTTTAGCTTGAAAGCAATCTTTCACTTGCCAAATTAATTTTAACATGGCGTTTGTGGAGTAAAAGTTGCTGTAGAACCCGAGGAAGGTCTTGTACACTCTGGTGTGCCATTTTTTGCATTGACATCACACGTGGTAAGAGGACACCAGCTCTCCTGCAAGCCTGACCTGGTTTCCTGAGAAGACAGAGCCTTGTCCAGGTTTTCACTCTTGCTGGTGGAAGGTGAAGTAGGAATGAGTGGGTTGATTTACTGAAGTTGCTTTGGATTTGTACCCTATTGCCTCACAGATAAACACATCACATGAAAAGTCATTTCACTTAAGACTGTCATGCAATTATCTCTTCAAATGCCAACTTTTTTATGCTCTTATGACCTTGCATGGCATCACTGGAGTTGGTACATACCATTACCAGGCACTTCTGGCTTAGGTGCCTCAGAAGGCAAAGTAGTAATCACTAAATATAACTTTACATTTTTCAACATGAATTTGCAACATAAATTGAGCGTCAGTTGGGGGCAAGGTTTTTAAATAGCTTGAAAATCCAACAAAGCCTGTTTAATTTTGTTACTGGAGAACTGCTGGCAAAGAATTAGACTCTCTTGCCAGTGACCCAGCCATTAAATGGGCTCAGATACCAGGGATCCATGGGTGAGAGCAAAGAGAACAGGCCTGTCCAGTCTCTTTCTGTCATTTTCCTTTCCTGCTCACTGCTTGGGAAGGTTTTTGCCCATCAGCATAATGAGGCTCCGCGTGCTCAGTCTTTGCTTCTTGCCCTTCCCTAGACTGGCACCAGATGGATTAAAAGAGCAAAATAGTGTTGTTTGGTGCGTTACACTGAGCTGAGCACAGCATTACACTCCCCCTTCCATGGATCCATTCAATGCTCCCTGCAAAGGAGGCGTGGTTTGGGTAAGGTCAGTAGGGAAGCACAGTGCTGCGCCTCCACTGCTCGGGAAACTGCAGGAGACATTTTCGAGAGTGACGTGCCAACAATTCCATCGCACAGGGAGTTTGGAGAGCAACTTCCCTGGGCACATCCGGAAAATGAGGATGGAAAAAAAAGTGTGTTACTGGAAATTTGGGGTCTGCGCGGTTGATGGATCCCTGGTAGGAGATTCATTTTCAGGCTGATTGCTGAAACCATCAGTCTCAGTGCTGGTCACTCTTTCTTCTTCTGATCTCTCATTCTTTACCACTCTCAGGGAAGCAGGCCAAGCACCACTAATATTCTCATAGAATTGAACTGCATTTGGTATACATTCCTTCCTGTCTGAGATATTGTCTGAAATACTAAATATTTTTCATTTGCTATTTTTTTAAAAACCTGTATTTCACTGGGCTGTAACTCCACGCCTTCCCTCCTTTTCATTGTTCACACTGTTCACTGTTGTGAAAACTTTTTTCCAAGTAGTTAATAATGAAGAAAACCTACAAGTGTAATACTCTTAACCTGAACACAGAGAGAGGTGAAGCTCATGGCCTGAAAAGTAGTAGCTTCCAAGTGGGTTTCTTATCAGTGCACTGCAGAGGTGCAGCATAATTTTGAAGTAGCTTTTCAACTTGATTCATGAATAAGACCAGTATTTTTCATAGTTAAGTTACGTATGAAAAAGTGGGTATTTTATTATTTCCTTTTTTCTTAGTTTTTAAAAGCTTGATACATGTAGCGTTGGATCAAGGCACACACAAGACTGGCCAAAGGGCGTACAAAGCACTTTGGTTTTCAGTTGAAGAAACAGAATGAGTATTGCAACAAAGAGTGGCTTGGGGTTTTAACATGAAATAGCTCTTAGTTCAGCAGGAAGGCAGAAAGAAACACGTTACCTTACAGATTTGCCAAGGAATTTCTGGATAACTGTGACAGTAATGGGCAGTATTCCTGACCGTAACAGCAGTATACTGAACACAGACTCGTATATGCTTCAGAATAGCTGCATTCCCCATTTGTCTGCTCACCTTTGGGACCACAGTTTTTGAGACCTTGCTTTTATTGCCTTGGGTTTGGTCCTGCTCTCTTTTTTTTTGTGAAACTGCCCTTTCAGCCCTTTTCCTTTTCGAAGCAGTTTCAAAGTGTTGTCTCTGTCTTCCTGCCCTTGTCTCCCAAATGCCTGTGAGCATCCATCACTATTTTCTCTGCAAAATACAGACCACTGATTCTGATAACCAAAAATCTATTCCTAACCTCTATCTACCCCCTTGGTTTGTAGAACTTACCACCTTTTTTTTTTTTTTTTAAATTCCTTGTTAGGAATTTGGTTATGCTTTCCTGTAGGGATTAGATTTTTTAAACACTTGTCAAAAGCTTCCATCTCATGCATGTCATCAATTTGATTATTCTCATTTAAATTGGATTTCACCACTGTTGAATGGATATATCCAGACAGCTGATATTGCCCATTACTACACGCATTTTTGTTTATTGAATATTGTTGTGGTTTACAGATTTAATAGACCCAACACTGGAAGTTCTGTGAGCTTTTGTAACCGCTTTTTGATCTTCCTGATTTGCCAGGTTCAACATTATTTTATTGATACCAAAGTGAAAAATGGTCTGTGCTTACACTTACAAGGATCTCAGATGAATGTTCTGACTGCTCAACACGGCAAGAAAATTCACTTTCACAGTCAACAAGTCATCTTACTCAGTAGAACACAAAAGTTAAATGGTCTGTAACTTCAATATTAGCAAGGAAAATACAGTACAAATTACTAAAAAATACTAAAATATAGAATTGTGGTCAGGTATCCCCACTACATTAATCGCAGCAGTAGCCTGAAATTTGAAACTTTTAATAAAAAGTTCTTAAATATAAATTATATGGCAAATGTACAGTACATTGCTTTGTCAGTCTTTTAATCCAGTGTTTTGCAGTAGAACAGCAACTGTTAAGTCAGTCTTTTCTTGTTTTCTTTAAAAAACAAAACATACCCAAAAAACCCAACAAAACCCAAACCAGTCTTTTCACGTCCCTCAGTATCATGAGTGTGAATGATCTGAATCTGGAATACCACTGTCTCTGTAGCTCCTGTTACTACTGCTTTCACTGTGGCTGTTCTTGTACAGATTCATGCCGTTAGGTGGGAAAATGGTGTGTATTACAAATTCCTCCTTGGACACTTGGTCACTGGTTATTGGTATCATCTGGAAAGAAGTCTCCCTGATTTCCAGGATGGAGTTATCCTTCTTGGTTCCCGCTTCGGCGTAGTCATCTTTTCTCCGGCGTCCCTTGCTGTAGGTGCAGTTCCGGGAGAACAGGGACCCGTTTCTGTGGACGTACCAGCAGACTAGGGCCAGCAGCCCTATGGCCACCAGCGCCACCGCGCCGCCGATGATGGCGGCCAGGGGCAGGCTGGAGTTTTTGTAAGGCTCTTTCTCCTGCTCCCGATTGAGGGTGGTGGTAGGGTTGTACATCTTCAGAGGCGCCGTCTCGGTCTCGATGCATTCGGGCGTTTCGTCGGAGAGATAGATGTTGCTGGTTTCCATGGGAACCATGCACACACGGTATGGCGACTCTGGTTCGAGAGCCGTGAGCAGATAGTCGTTTCTGTCGCCCGTAACTATCGTTTCAGTTATAGATCCAAAGGCAGGGCTGTGACCCATCTTGAGCCAGCTCAGTCTCAAAGCAGTCATCGGCAGTGCAACTTTCCAGGAGATGTGAATAGTCTCTGTGCTTACAGATTTCACGAATATCGTAATGATTTTGCGTACCGGGCTTGCCGTGGTTCTGTAGTTCTTATTTAGGTTGGGGGTCTTGATGTCGGGTTGTTTGGTCACAGAAACGGGCCAGTGTCCCTGGGCCGGGTATAAGGTGTTTGGTACTGCAGTAGTGATCTGGATGGTGCTTATCACGCTATCATCCTTACAGTCAAACAGCTCTGCGCTGAGGTCTTTGATAGCCATCCCACGCACTTTTTCTGGTGCCTGACACATCAGCCCACGTACGTTCACTTTTAAAGGCAGTGACTGTAACCAGTCACGCACCCATTTCATTTTGCACCCGCAGTGCCAAGGGTTGTTGCGAAGAAAAAGCTGAGTGATGTTGTCCAGATCGTCAAAGACCCCCTGAGGTAAATTGCTGAGATTGTTATTGGACATATCTAGTCGGTACAGTTGCCGTAGGTAAGAGAAAGCATTGGGTGGCACACGGTTGATGTGGTTTTCTTGGAGGTAAAGCTTTCTTAGGTTTGTCCCTGGCAAATTCACCGGTGCAGCTGTGAGTGAATTGCGGACCAATGACAATTCCGTAAGATTGACTAGATTCATGAAGACTTTGTCTCCTAATCCATGATTATTTAGAAGATTCCCATCTAAAACAAGGCGTTTTAGATTTGTAAGGTCTTGAAGGGACAGCTCAGAAATTGTGGAAATACGATTATCATCCAAGCGTAGCTCTTCTATGGTTTTAGGCAAACCCCAGGGAATGGTGCTAAGGTGATTTCGCGAGAGGAAAAGAAGTCTGAGATAGATGTTGTCCCGGAAAGCTCCATCCTCGATGCTAACGGCGGAAACAGAATTATCATCCAAATGCAATTCTTCCAGATAAGGAATTTTTGAGAGTGAATCATAAGTAATGGTCCTTATATTGTTCTCCTGCAAATGCAGTTCCTTAATGTACTTAGGGAGGTTAGTGGGGAATTCATCTAGGCTGTTGCGGTATAAATAGATTCTTTCCACCCTAAGCAAGTTCTTCAGTTCTGAAGGAATCCCAGCATTATTTATTTGATTGTTCTGAAGGAAGAGGGTGGTTGCATCCTCTGGGATTCCTGTAGGAATAGACGTCAAATCGCGATCATTACAATATATGAAACCCACATCACAGCGACATACTGAAGGGCATGGTTTGGCACTAACAGAATAAGGTGCCATGTCAAGTAACAGCCCTATTTTAGTCCAAACTAGGAAGATGCTCCAGGTAACACTAATCATGGTCAGGAATGATGAGCTTTCTATACAGTTCTGATCTTCAACAATCTAAAAAAACCAAACAAACAAAATTATCCAGATCATCATTGAAGAAAACCGCATTAAAAAAAATCAACTTCAACATTACAGAAGACATCTGAAACACACATTAAACCAAAATTCAAGTGTGTGGATGCATTTTACTCTCTTTTCCTTACATTGATAATTCTACTGCTTGTACTAATTCAATTAACTTAATAACTGCACAGTGATTGAAAATAATATAATCAAGTATGCCTCATCTGTGAATGATTTTGCTTAAGCAACAAGACTCTTTCTAAGGATTCCTTCACGTTTCACGTGTACCAACAATCTTTGTTCACAGATAACCAGATAAGTACAGGACTGAAGTCACACCAGAGTTCAAGTAAATCATTCTGTATCTGAAAGATAAGAAGTAATTCCTAAGCCAGCTAACTTCCTCAGGAGCCCTTAAGTGAACTATAAAACCCTTACCAAACCCACAAGTCTAGTGGTAGCTATTTCAGAAGTTAAAAAAAGCCCTAAAGGCAAAGCATAAAATGCAGACAGAAGAGTGAGGGCCAGTAAAGACTTTTTCCCAAGTCTTTCCCAGTGCTCAACTTCACTGTGTGTAACTTACACACACTGTGGACTATTTTGCTTGGTTTTCAGGCTGAAGTGAGTGTTCAGAAAGGTGGATGTTACAACTGGCAGGTAACTGGTAGAGCTGTGGCTTTCTAGTTCACTGGATGAAATATTTCATTACATGCTTAATTTCATGTTTAAATATTTGTCCTTCTCAAAAGTCATCCTACTAAGTAGCACGCTCATAAGAGTCTATTTGGCAGGTTTAACCACATTTTCCCACCTTATTAGCAGCGTAGTATGAATTAACTCTTGAGACTGAGATTGTGCTTTGCATTGGTAGTGTGTTTGTACACTGAGCTCAGGTAATTAGCATTTTTATAGCTTTTAAGACAACATAATTCAATTACCATTGTAATTAGGGTTGTGAGAACTCCTGCAAGATGACCTATGCATTAAGCAGTGTCATGACCTTTTCTCTTATGGGTTCATGTATTAATTGAACTTTATTCTCAGAGGCATGAAAAGCAAAATAAATTAATATTGATCCTACCGTATTTCAAGGTATGAGTAAATTTTGTGCTTGAGGATATCCAGTTAAGGGATGTCTTTCTGCCCAGTCACTTTTACAGTTTACTCCATGAAGCAGTTTTCTCTCGATGGTGTTTACTCAGATGGTCCTTGGTGGTGGTGTGTGTTTCCTGGCTCCTGGCACGATACTCAATGAGCATTCCAACCAAGATTTATCATGGTACATAAGCACACCAGGCCCCAGTGTAGAAAAGCTTCAGCTTCCTTCTATTTTTGTCCTCGTGTAAAGTCTGTGAATGAAGAGCCTCTTTTGTTTGGTTTAATGCCTTTAGCAGGAATTACTTTCTTTGTAGCTCTTACAAACTCTTCTGTGCAGCGTAGTAGTCAGAGGAGGGAACTTTAGTGCCGCGTGATAGAAACCATTCATTATGCTGAGGCTCCAAGGACTGCAGCCTCTTCAGGAGGTCAGGAAAGGGATGCTTTTTCCTATCCACAATTATCCAAGTATGACCTTTGTGTACAGTAGCTACATCCTGGTACATCCACACCTCTTTCAGAGAACCATTTTCCAACTCCCACTTTTTAACGCTTCTTCCAAATTTGTAATGCGGGAAAGAATTCCTCCTGTGCTGCAAGAATGCAAGTTACATTACCACGGAAACATCAGGCAATTCAGATGGTTTTCTTCCTTATAAAAAACCCTCACAAAAATATGATTTCCTTCCCAGAAAACTCGCCTTTGAAAGCTTTCCTCGAACTCCTAATGTCCTGCAAAGGTAAAAACAAAAAAAATGGAGTTAATAACAACTGGTGCACACTAGTTTTAAGAGTTGCATCCCCTGTACATGAGTAGCACACCTTGTTTCCCCAAAGCATTGGTGTTTCAGCAAAATCCACAGAGCTCTTTCAAAAAATGTTTTGCTGTGTAGTTTCACGTTACTGCAGTTTTGCCGGAACTGTGTTTTCCTTTGTTTCAGTAGAAAAATAAAGGCAGAGAGTAACAAAGTATTTGTAAATTATGTTTTTCATCTGATGTCAAATGCTAGTGTTACCTCCTTGGAGGAGGCCAAAATGGTTGCTTGCTTTGTGTTCCTGGTAGATAGAGACAGATAATGATCTTCAGGGTTTTAAGAGTTAAAGGGAGCTAATTAGTTACTGGGTGAAGGGGAAAGCATTTTTGCCAAAATATTATAGGAATATTTCCCATTTGCAGCATGTGGATTCTGAGCTACGGACTAGCCAGGCATCTGTATCAGCTTTTTGGCAATACATAGGTCAGTTTAGTCTGTAAAATTTCTAAAAAGAAGAAAAATATTATTTCTTTTGTTGGTACTTTTTACAGAACACTAATTCTTTTTTAAACAGCGTTCTTAACTTAGGCTGCTTCGTATCACTACTGCATCAAGTATACAGTGAGATACCAACCCCCTCCCCCAAGAACCTGTAGGTAGCATGCCTGAAATAAAAGTGGTTAAATCTGAAATTAAACAAATCCTAAGCGTTTGCTTGCTTTTTTCCCTTTTGTGACTTCTCGTTTGTCCAAGGGACTGAGCACGATCCTTGGAGCCAAAACGCTTGGCAGGAGCAGTGTGCTGAGTAATGCTTGCTTCCTGGGAGCTAAACTAGAGCAGCTTCTGGTCCCCTGTAAAATACCTGAGCTAAACGCAAACTCTCTCCCTTTTAAAACTGTCTTTTGCGATTTGTAGCAGGTCAATTATGAAACAGACCAGTCATACTCCTCACAGCAACACAGAACATGCAGTGATACATTTAAATAGATACAAATTATGCTGCCCTTTTTCACAGAAGAATGTTAGCCATTCAAAAAAAAAACCAAACAAAACCAAAGCCCCCCATTTGAGAGATGGTGTGACTACCCAGTAAGAGAGTGGAAAAGACTTTTCTCTCTTGCTGCTGCTTTCCTGCTCCTTCTGAGCTTTGTTTTCAGCATCTTGTTATCAGCAGTTGTCCAATGAGAAAAAAAAAAAACAACTCAAAATGAGAGGCCCCCACTGTGGCAGAAATAAATATTTTTATGTATGCTTTATTTAAGGCACAAAACTCAATCTGTGTGGCCACATTTTAGACTAGAGGAGAATGCATGTTTATTGGTAACTTATGTAATTTGAGTAAATTATATAATCATGATGAAATGGAACAAAAAAAGCTCTGTATTCTTCCAGTGTCTAGTTTGCCTGCTCTGTACTACTCAAGTGTTTGGGGAGAGAAGCCCAGGCCCTATTCCTAAAACTTGGAAATAAACAGCAGCTTAAAAGCTGTGGAAAAAAAAAAGGTGTCTCTTAGGAACTAATGTGAAGTCGTGATAGAAGGTATTTTCTGGAAGGGTATGGTGAAATAGGAATATAAATTCCTTTAATAGGCCTTTGAAGGCTACAATAACTTTTAAGTACTTAAAATCATAAATTTTCTTTAGAACTCTGAGCTGTAAAAAACTTGTTAGCGTTAAGCAAAACGTCGGCTGTAGTATGCATGCATTACATAGATCTGTGCACACACAGAAAGTTCATTTGTTTTACCTTTCTAGCACATAAACTGTTTCCGCCGTGCTTCATTTGATAGTCATCTCTTCATTTATTGCCACTATTACAATAGCAGTAATGTGTAGGATTAAAATGAAAGCACTAAAGCTCATTAAGTTCCTGGAATTTTTTTTATCCCCATCTCTCAAAATTACATGAAAACAAGAGCAAGAAAAAGAAAAGGTCTCTTTGGAGAAGACGACACTGTTTCAAAAATGTGGATTAGGACTATACCCCCCACTCCCTTTTCTGAACTTAGAATAGTTTTTCTTCAGGTCTTGATTGTTTGATATCTCGCACTCCCCTTTCATATCTCAAGCTATAGCTGAAAACAATGTTTTTGCATATCAAAGGCTCCAGTGATCTGTCTACAGAGAAGAAGGGAATCCTGCTGCCATGCTCCAACTTTCCCCTTCTTGAGCTGTCTCTAAATATTCCCTGACACCAAGTCATTATAGCTGATCCGGCAGGATGAAAAGAAAAGTGACCCCCACTGGTACAGACACTGTGTCCAGGTTTCTGCAGCATCAGACCGGGAGGCTTCATGGACACATGGTTTTGAAAGAAGCCATTATTTCCGAGCAGACCAGATTTTAGGAACTCTGTGCTAAAATTGATTTCTTAAGTGCAAAAATCTCTCCTTGTTTTTTGGTAACGTTGGAAAAACTGAACAGCAGCCTTTTTGCTCTTCATCCTGAGCTGAATGTTTTCCTGAAGTTTTCTGAACCACGTGGTTAAATTAGTTTTCCTGGGACTGTGTAAGCAAGTGAATTACTAGAGATAGCAGGAACCTGTGGGCCTTGCACGTGGACTTACCACTGTGGTACAGCTAAGGGGACATCTCATTTTAAAATGTTCAACATAAGTTGAGCTATACAAGGAAAAAAAAAAAGTACCTAAGAAGAACATTGTATTTACTCTAAAATATGGAGTCCAGCTGTACTGCAGGCAGGCGATGGCTTAACAAAATAAATCATTTTGGTATATTTGAAAAGTAGGGATTTTTTTCTAAAAACAGTGTCAAAGATTTCTTTCCTAGCTGTGATAAAATGTGAATAAAATGAAGACCTGCCTCACTTGAGGTCACACAATGCTTATTTGAATTTCTAATTTACCTCTGTGTTCTCCAGCAGGAACTCTGGTAGCTCAGTGGCTTCTTTCTTACCATCAAATTAACAGAGGAAAGGGAAACTACTAGGTATTTTTAGGTTGTAAAAGACAAAACTATTGCTCAAAGCCACCACTAGAATATACATACTTGATAAGCCAATTTGCTTAACTATTGCAAAATTAACCCTTTAGAATCTGAAACATATCAGAAACACAAAATGTGCTTATTTTTTAAAATACTTGTTAAGTTCATCTACTGCTTATAATGTCAGTTGTGCTTACAAAGGTCATGCTGCAGCTTAAATGGCAACTTTTTTTTTTCCTTTTTAAATAAGTTCCACAGTGCTAATCTAGACTTAAAGCAATGTCCACACTTTGTTTTCTTTTAAGTGTATTACTCAGGGTTAGTTGATAGTGACAGCAAAATGCTTTCTAAGCACCCTGTCTAGGAGCTGCCATTTCCACGATCATCATATTTCAGGAAGGTGCCCCAGTCTTTTGTTTGGTGCTAGGCAAGCAGAAGGTCCTCTAGCTGTCTTTCCAAGGGGTAAAAAATGCAGAGGAGGTTGTTAAAGTGAGATTGAGCCCTTCTGTCAGGCTGCAGCACTGCACGTTGGCGAAATTCTTTTTTGTTGCTGTTTTTTTTTTTTTGTTGTAGATTTCATTTAGTTGCAGAAAACTTGCTCCCACTTCTTGTGCAGTAGGAATAATATTGCTTGTGTCTTATTAAGTCTAACTCGAGTGTCCTAAAAAATGCAAATTTTTATGTGATCTTCCCTCAAATGCAAGTAAATCTGACTTAGAAATTAATTCTGAGTAAAAGCTTGACTCCACACCTAAGCTCAGCCAAACCTGTATTTGCTGTAGAGGATGGAAATGAACTACGAGTGGTTCTCTTCTGAAGTTTACTTCTAAAATCTTTCCTAGGTTTGAAAGTGCTGGGTTGAAAAGACCCAGACTATTACTCTATTCCTTCTCGCTCTCTTGTTTTGACTACTCTGCTGTAGGAAAGGTTGCACGTTAAGAAAACACTTGGAGGGGGAGTCTTTTTTGCAATGGATTTTAGGTTTGTGTTTTAGTGCTCTTTGAGTTTAGCCAATTATGGCTTCTCGGTTTTCTTTTGAGAGCTGCTGCTGAGGTAACTTGTCTGGGCATTAAATAAAAGAATAGAGAACAAATGCTGCCGTTGTTTCAAGGGGGAAAAAAAAAAAATCTGTTTTTCCCCTCTTGACAAGTTTAGGTAGAATTATACCTGATATGGAGTTTCTGGCACAAAACTCACGACATGTAAAAACATTACTTAAACACTAGATAAAGTTTCAGTAGTTTTGTTTCTTTCCTTTTGAAGGCAGTTGTTTGCTCCTCTCCTGCTTATTAAGTTTGCTCCTCTAAAAATGAGAGAAAAAAAAGTGGAGCTGTAAGAATGTTTGGATTCATACCGCTCATGAAAGGCAGAAAAGAGTTAGTGATGCCATAAGATATGTACTGAACGCTTTTCAAGATTCCTGCCCCGAGTGCTATTTGGCTGCTTATTAAAAATAAGTGCAAGCAATCACTTATTAATTCTTTGTGCATTCCTGTGCTTTGAAGTGATTAAGGAAAAAACTTGAGAGCTAACTAGCCATTAGCATCCGTGCTTCCTGCTGCAAGGAGACAAAGATGGCCATTTCCCAACTGAAGCCACTTCAAATAACTGCAACTGCAAAGTTTGCAAACTCCAGCAATTGCTTCCATTAGTCACCATTGCCTTACACAATATCTGACAACTTCTAGCTACTGGTGACACAGGAAAAAAAAAAAATAAAACAAAACCGAACCAAAGCAAGCACCAAAAAGCCGGACCCAGAAACTCATCTTTATTTTTGTTCTTGCTGTAAAATGTATCCACTTTATTTCTGGAGATCAAAGCTGGCTGTGAGTTTACTAGAGTTTTTTGCCCACTGGGGGGTGGTACATGCTACAAAACCTGTGCTTTTAAGAGCCACAAGTCAGATGTTTTTTGCTGCTGTCCAGTTTTCTCTGCTTTAATTACAACAAAGTCTCCTGTTGAGAAAAACAGAGGCAGCCTGCAAAGGAGGGAATTATAAAAAAATAAAAGAAATCACTCTTTTAAAGAGTTTACAGAATTTCCCATGCTGATTACTTGCAGTATTTATCTGGTTGTTCTCCAGTTAAAATGGTATAAGTGTACAAAAAAAAAAAAAGAAGGAGGAGAATTAGCATTTTAAATATATGCCAAGGGCTGTCACTGTTTCTGGTACACAGGAGGAACACAGAAGACAGGAAAAAATACAGCTTTTAGAAGTGATTAAATGTAGATGGAAAAATAAAAAAGCTTGATAGCAGCATGAAGTAGGATTAGAATAAACTCAGTGCATTTTAAGATAATTGGCTTTCTGTAAACCCAGGTATACCTTTCATTTATGAAATATTTGAAACCCTATCTTCAACAGGGCTGTATTGTATGGTTTTGGAATAAATTAAAGGAAACTTGAAGGTGGGCTTTCTTTTGAGGGAGGAAGGGCACTGAAACCTCTTGAGTATGACCTAATGCATGGCATATATTGACAAGGAAAACACGGACTGATCTTTCTGTTTTACAGCAAATAATTCTTTCCTTTATACACTCGAATTGATGAATGCTTTTTTCAGTCTAATTCAGAGAAATGTTCATTAAAACGCCATATCCCCAGGCAGCAGATGGTGAGCATAACTGATGCTTCTATCTTTTTGGGTAGTATATTTTAGACAAGGAAATTGGGGTCAGGATAATGAACTGTTTTTTACAAAGTCTGAACATTTTCAGCCTCTTTGTATACTTTTTCTTTGTAGAAATGATTTACATGGAAATGCAAAATGTGCATTTTCTTATTTCGAAGAGGCAAAGAGAAAATGCATTCAGCTAACGTGCAGGAATAAGACTTAACTGTAAAGTAATTCTGCATTTTGGTGTGAATCTGGTGTAGAAAACACTCCACTGTACTCTTTTAACTGAGCAGAATTGATCCCTTGCAGAAGGGAAGCGACTTGCCTTCAGCCCAAATTAATAACCCGTCGGTAACAGCATTCCACGAATTAGTTAATTACACCCAGTCGTCCTCGCGTTTGCAACACTCCTCGCAACTTTGCCTGGATGTGCCAGGGTTGAGCTCAAACCCCTTTGCGGTCAGAGAGATTAAAATTGAGGCGACCTCAAAGAGCAGGACTGAGCCAGAAAGGCAGCTGTCTGTACAAGAGCTGAGCTTTTATTCACCAAGGGGATGAGCTTGGAAACTAAGCAGGAATAAAAAAAAAAAAAAAAAAAAGAACCAGCCAACCAACCCTAAAACCAGAAAGCTGTGCCTGGGTGCTGTGAGCTATGGCAGATGCTGGGAAGCAGGACCACTACGTTGGGAAATGCAGGAATACTCGGGCTTTGCCTGATCAACTAAGTTGCAGCTCCTAATTGCTTTTGAGGAGGAGGATTAAAACAAAAGATTCTGGCACAGCCAGCAGTCGTGAAACGATTTTTGGGGTCAGAATAACCTAGAGATGAGGTGTGCAACCAAGTGCGTGGTGAATTATTTATTTGCAGGCCATCTATAAATTAATTAGCTGCGCCTGTACGAGGGCAGACAATCACTTAATACACGGAAAACGGCAGAAAAGTTGATTACAACTAGGCGAGGACCTATGGAATGGCAGGAGGATTATGAGCCAGCTCTTCGTCCCCAAGAAAGTGGGGCGTCGGGGCGGGAATTCGGGCCTGTTGCATTCTTTCTGTGCAACCATTTTGTTGCCCATCTTCTCGCCCGCAGACTTTGTGGTGCGGGGGGCAGCGCTGCGCAGGGGCGCGAACGCATCTCCTCTTTTTTTTTTTTTCCCTTCTTTTTTTTTTTTTTTTAAATAGATGCAGCAAGAAGGGATGTAGGGAGGGGGAAGTTTCCCAGCCGATGCAGGGTACGGACAGGAGCACCCCGAAGCATCCGCGTTAAAACGCGCGGCCGGGGTCCCTGCGCCGCGGGGCGCGGGCGCCGCTCCGCGGGTCCCCCCGCGCTGCTCGCCGCCCCCGCGCACGGCGCCTTTGCCTTCGCTGCCTCCTGCTCCCGGGGCAGCGCCGGCACCGCACGCCCGGCTCGGGGAGCCCCCGGGTGCGCTCCAGATGTGCGGGCTGAGCCCTCTGCGCGCCCCGCCGGGAGGGCGGGCGGCTGGCTCTTCCCCGCCGCAGCGCCGTGCCCGCACCCCGGCGCTGGGAAGCGGGCGGCGGAGTGGGGAGCGCGCCCGAACTTCCTTCCACATCCTCCTCCTCCGCACCCCCCACCCCCCTCCTGGAGCCGCGCAAGTCCCGCGGAGGAGAAAAGAGCGCTTCTCCCTTGCTTACCTGCGGAGAGGCTGGCAGGGGCGGTCCCGGCGGCGGTGCCGGCGGTGCCGGGAGCGGAGCGCGGAGCGGAGCGGGCGCTGCGCTGTCGCGGGGCGGCCGCGGACGGAGCTCGGCGCGCGCCCCTCAAGTCGCGGCAGCAGCGGCGGCGCCGCGGGGGCGGGGCCGGACGTCACGGGGGGGCGGGGCCGGGCCCGGGGCGTGGCGCGGGGCCGCCGCTAGGGGGAGCAGCCGGCGGCGCCACGGCCGTTCATGAGGCGGGGTGTGTGAGGCGCGGGACGTGGCGCCTGGGCCCCGCACGGGGGGCTTTTAAAATTATTTCTTTACCCCCTTTTTTTTTTTTTTTTTTGTTTTTTTTTGTTTTGTTTTGTTTTTTTCCCCGTGGCATGGTGCCGCTGGTGGCCATGCCGGGAGCGGAATGGCTCCCCTTGATCCCCGAGTTCATCCCCCAGTGCCCGGTTTTGGTCTGGGCAGGTGATTTCCTGGGTTTTGGTCCAAGGACCAGGACAGGCCGCGAGTTTCACGAAGGTGCTTAAAAAAAGCCCTGTTTAAAACACAAATCAGTAAATTTCCTCAGTCTCAGTCACCACATGGCTGTGAGAGCCTGACACCTCCCTGGCTGTGGGGCATTCGTGTAAGGCATTGCAGGCTACGGCAGCTTTGGAAGATTTGAGGGTTTTCCCGAGGTGATTCCTTTTGGAATCGTCCATTGCATACGAACTGCGCGGTTCCTGCTCCACCCGGGACGGCGCTCACCGGGAAATACCTTATCGTGCCGGGCGGGACTGAGATTGAGGGGGATTGTGACCTGGCCAGGCTGCAGTCCTTAGGGATTTTTCCCTGAAATTTCACAACTCAAAATATATGGTAGTTAAAGGGCAAACTAGAACGCATCTTCTCTAGGTATTTTTTTTTATAAAACCCAGTTTCCTTTACCCGTAGCTCACAAGCACACAAGTAGCGTTAGTTTTGGCAGATGTGCGTGATGTTTCAATTTTTTTTTAAATTTTCCATCAAAAGGGGTGTCTTTCCCAGCAAGACAGCTGCTGGCTTCATGAGCATCCTGTTCCCTTCGTTAGCCGTGCCCAAGTGAACCTTGGCCACCTCATGTAGGGTTTTGACCAAGGTGTTCTCCAGCACAGAACCGGTGTCTGGGGGAAGGCAGACTCCTGAAAACTGTCTCCGCTGATCCTAGTTATCATCCCATATCGTACATCCAACATCCTATATCATCCTATTATCCTAGTTATAATCCTGTATCATCCATCCAACTGGATCCTTTAGTTGCACTTTTTGCTGGTATCAGAGGACTACAAGGCCAAGCTCCATTGATTTCAAAGAGGTCTTTACGTCTGTAAATCCTATGGAAACTGCCACCTTCTGTGTAAAATTTCAGTACTTCAATTTCTGTTGGTATCTTTTCTCAAAAACAAAGCCAGACAAAAGTGTCAAACCTCGTCCTTTTTCAAGAGGTTTCTAATAAATTTTTGAATGCTACTTGATGGATTTGATACTTAGATGTATGAAATGTTGTATTCATGCTATATTTATTTTACTAATTAAAAAAAAAAGTCTGGATTGATTTTCCTTGATAAGGAAGGAAAAGGATTTTTTCGCTGTCACTTCAATTCTAATCTTTCCCTGAGGAGAGTAAAAACTAATAATAAATTGACTTCAGGTTAAGGTGTAATTGTCTGTATTGATAGTCCTGGCAGCGAGCTGTGCCCTAACCAGCTCCGAGTAATCAGCTGTATTGCATATACATCTTAATGCACATCAGGCATGTTATAGGCATATGGATACATATGTGCATGTATTATATGAACAGTGATACATCTGGTACTACAGCATGCCCGCATCTCATCATGTGGGACAGAACAGTGGGCTGTGGAAATGCTAAGAGTTTGGAAACGCTGCAGCTATCCTGTTGGTTTTTTTATTTTTATTTTATTATTTTTTTTTTAAACTGAGATTCTTTTTAAGATTAGAGTGGTATTTTTCAAAAGCGTTGTGTGTTTGGTATTTCTCATGCCTGACTTAGCTGTATTAGTTAACAGATTCCAGGGTTATGTTGCTGTGCCATGTTGCTAAGCCTCAACACAGATCTGTGGGATGCTTATAAAAGATGTATATGGTACTCATCCAGCTATCTCTCAGCATAATTCCGAGGCTGGCCCAGTGCTTATGGCACTGGTTAGAAATTACAGTACATATTCCTAGAGAATTCCAAAGGGCATGTGAAAAATAATTAGATTTTACCCGGTCACAGCTGCTCTGGAGTACTGAAAGGTCTTTAATGTGCTGTTGCAAGCAGATTTTTGACTGTATTCTTTTATGTAAACTCCATAAATATACTTCTTAAGAACGTGGGTAGCCTTTAAAACACTCTCCACAAAAAAACCCTTGTACATGGAGATCTTGTATCTTTTTCTTAAAATGTAGGAATTCAAGGTGTTTTCAATTCCAGGAGAAGGGAGAAGTTCTGTTAATAAGGATGCAGTTACTCATATGTTGGGAATAAAACTATGAATATTTAACACTGACGTGCCAAAGCCTAGGAATATAATGAGAGATTTTAATTGAATTTCTAAGTTAAAATAGTGTTTTACCTGTATTTTGTTTATAGAATTAATTCATGCTCATGACACTGAGATTAAAGTTCTTGTCAGACCTACTGGGAAATTACCTTTCGGAAGGCACAGTAATCTTGTTAATGCTGAGGGGGTTTAAAAGGTTTGGGGTGGGAAATTCGGAGTATTCACACTACATAATGTGTTTTACAGAATTTTACTGCCAAGCTTATAGCACGCTCTTGTAAGGTGCTATTAGGTCAATGTGGTAATGATGATGCCTTTTTTCTTTCCTGGGCATGCTGATGGTGTGATAAGAATTGAAGTTCTGGGAACTCCCTCAGCCAAGGGTTGACCTGAATGACTCTCCCTGTGACTTGACAGACTTTTTGGATATACTTTGTCCTGCTGTAGATCAGGTTCCAGTCATATACATTTCCAGGCAGGGCATTTATGAAATATTGAGAAACCAAACACCTTGACTGGGAAGTGAAATTGAATCTGAGATCACTCATCCTCAGTGAAGGAGAGGGGCTGGCTGTCTTCAAGAATCAAAACTGAACCCTTGCTTCGTTGAGCATCTCAAGGACAGATTTCTGTCAGATAAAGCTGAGAGTAATAGTTTGATATTCAATGGAATAAGCTGAAATGAATGTTAGTGGGTTTTAGCTTCAGGCTTTTATGAGGTTATATTGATTTTCCAAAGCAAGCTGTCCCAAATCCAAGTTAGGCACAGGCTGATTTGTAGAGACGCGTAAAGAAAGAGGACACTATGATATATGAACTTTGGTGTGATACATGTTCTGTGAGGTTTCCTGATATTCACTAAGTCAAGTTTCTCAGCAAATACGTGTTGTATTTTGTAGTAGACTTTAGTCTTTAAGTGATCGGAGCCATTTCAGAATTAGAATCCAGTTTTGGATATATTCCTTCCAAGTACAAACGTCTGTCAAATTCAGCCTTCAGCGTTGTTTATGTACATAGAGCACCTTGTCAAAGTTGGTGCAGCAGCTGCGTATCAAACGCAACAAAAATGGAAGTGTAATTATGTGAGACAATCCATAGCAGAGCTATAAAGGTATGATGAGTCTAAAACTAAATACTCGTTTAAAATTAGGTGGGCTCAAGTGTGTTTCTTTCTTTTCCCCTGCCAGAGGAATGTGAGAGATAATAGTTGTAATTGTGGTTATTTTGTCTCTCTGTAAAGGCCAGGAGGTTAGACCACTGCACCTGTATTTTCTGCCATTCCTCCGTCTTCTCTCCATGCTTTCCCCCCATTCTTCTTTCCAGCTCTCCCAAACAGCCCCAGGGAAAAGCCCTGTCAACTCAGAAACACCCGTGATGCAATCACATCTGTATTTTCCCTAAGGCAAATAAATAGCTTTGCTTGTGAGATCATGTGCTATGGATAGCAAAATTAGGTAACTTAATAGGGTACTTGAAATTGCAAAGCCTTTGAGTAAGGTATTTATTTTTTATTATTTACCGGACACTGCAATTGGGTAAGGAAAGCTGACTACATAAACATAACTTTCCATTCCAGGAAAGTTTGCTCCTAATGCTTAAAGTTGATTTTTCTATTTAAAAAGCAATTTCCTCTATTTGTTAGATGTCAAACCATGAAGCCACCATGACAACATTTTTAGGAGAAGCAGTGCTAACTCCTTCACAGCTATGAAGAACATGGAGTTTTTCCTTGCTTACTTGACAAAGTAAGCGATGCTGTCAGAACAGAATAGACTTCCCTTTCACTTGATGTGGCTTTGAAAGTGTGTTAAAGGGAGGAAAAATAGTGTTCCTCCCAAACAACCTTGAGAACCTTCACTGAGATTGTTAGTAATGCCTAGTGTTTGTGAGGAAGAATCCTGTGAAGGAAACAACCTGCTGTTCTGCCCTCAGGGTAGTTTTGCATTTGCAAATTCACATTTTTATTGATGAGGCCTATACTGAGCTGAGCAAAGTGGTAAATGCGTTTTTACACCTACCTCTATAAAAAGGGTTCCAGTGATACAGGAATACACTAAAAAAAACCCAACCACAAAACAAAAAAAACAGCAAAAAACCAACAAAAATAAAAACTAACCTGAAACCTTCTGAAATGGCAGGAAGAAAAAAATCTGGTAGAATTTTGGTTTTGGGCTCTTTCTCAGAGCTTTGTTTGCTGCTTATGCAATGGTTGCCCAGAGCCAGCCTTCCAGGATAGAGAGATGAGCAAGGCAGGGGTGATTTGGGGATTGCTAAGAAGGGGCTTGGGGTGGATGACTCCTTTCTGTCCATGTTCCTCTTTTGCCTGTTAATGGTGGAACTCATTGCTGCTCCTGCTGTTGCCTGTTTAGATACTGGTCAGACAATCAGCTGGGCAAAATTCACGTTTCTTGTTGTATTTTCACATGCAGTTTTCATAAATCTCAGTTCTTCATAGGTTTATTCTGAAAGCTTGAAAGTCACATGCTGTCTCTCAAGTCTATTTGCAGGCCATGAAAATATTTCTTCTGGTCCTTTCTCTTTGTTTTTACTTCCTGATAGCCCCAGAGGATTTTCCGCCTTTGCCTTTCCTCTCTCTGTACTCAGCCTCCCTCTGCCAAGCTTTCTGCATACGCCCTGCCTCTTACCCAGCTCCTCTCATCCTCCCGCAGTGCCCAGCAGTTGTTTCTCCACACATCAACCCACATGGGAACATTCGCATTCCAGCTTCTTGTGCATTGATGTTATGCTGAGAGAAGCTGCTTCTGCTGAACTTTTTTCTCCCTCATTGTCCTTCTTTGGCCCCTTTTACATGCTAGAGAGTTTCCTATTTTCTTTCCTCCTCCTCTTAGCTGAGCAGTTTCACTTAGGTCTGATCTGGTAAAATTAGAGTGGCCAAGTTTTCTGCACTTGTATAATGTATGAGTTGCCCGATTTGAATATTTAGCATTCTTGGTAAACTCAAAGCAAGTGTATGGGGATACAGTGCTGCTGAAGGCATTAGGTGGTGATCTGTAATCTCTACAAAAATGTACACCCCCTGCTTTGCAGGCAAATCAAATCAAAGCATTAGCACACTATTTTGGCCAAATGCACCACCCTAGTTGTTTGTGTCTAGTCTGTGTTAGCATCCAGCAATGAGCCGGAGTCTGTGCATTTGCTGATTTGCTTGTGTAATACCTGGGTTTGAAATTACGAAAGACTGTGCCAGCGTTGAATATATGAATAACTCAAAAGTGTTTATTCTCAGGAAGGGCTAAGTTTACATTGTCTGAACAGATTTATTTAGTCGTGAGCAGGAGTTATTATTCTGTCTTCTTCTGCTCAGCAAGAGAGGCTGTTTCAGGAATGGCTTTGCACAACAGCAGTAAATAGGGTTGGCAGAAAGGTATGGGTTGATATGGTCATTAAAAGTGAGTTAATAGGAATTTTGAAATTTCCCTGGCCATGAAAAGCATAGTGATGAAATTCTGACTCAGGAAAAGGACACACATGCAGAAACTTTATCTTGGTTGAGAAGAGAAGTAAGTTTTGTACAAGGCTCAACCCCACCAGCACCATCTGCGTGAATTGGTGTGGGCGCTGGCGTGTTTTCAGCATCTGCGGGCTGAATGTGCTGTGGAAAGTTCCTTGAAGCTAAACAACAACAACAAAAATAGTTGTAAGGCATATGTATGTGTTCTTTCACATTTCCTTTCCTAGTGGTACATTATTAATGGTAATTTTACTTTTTAGCCATGAATTTTTGTTTAGGATTTATCTCAAATGCAAAGGAGATCTCATTCCTAAAGCACTGGCATGCTCAGCAGAGGCATCCTACCTCCTTTGAGCCTCAGAAGTACATTCGTGTTGGAGGGTTTCCCAGGTATTCCCAGAGCAATTTCTCTTCAGTTTTCACCCAGTGCCAATGCCTAGAATAATTAGGGATGCTGAGAAGTGAGAGAAGCTCTCCCCCACCTGGTGTCTGCCCAGAACTTGCTGGTGAGCAGGGAAGTTAGGAGAAGGCCTGAGACCTGAAAATTACTTTGAGCAGGTGATGGACATGCATTATTTAGTGGGTATGACTTGCTGCTACTGAGGATAAGGTTCATTGAAGTGGTAAGAGGCTGAATTTTTATGGGAATGGGAATCTGAAATTAATTTCAAGCTTCGTATCTGGAGCAGTGTTCCTTCTTCTTTCTTTTTTTTTTTTTTTTTCCCCCTTCCTTAATCCATCTTTAATCTCCTTCCTCAAAGGTTTTCTTCTTTGGCCTTTGGTGAGCACACACTAATTGCTGCTGCCAATCCCAAGGCCTTGGGGGAAGTGTTGGGAATCCTAAAGAGAAGTAACCTGTAGGAACCCATAAGAGACCTTCAGCTCTGTGACTCAGGAAAGCAAAGGCATTTTGGCTGACCTTGGGATGAATGCAGCTGTGCGTGATGAGCGGCACGTAAGAGAGTTGACTTGCCTGAGAAGGTGACAACAGCAGCTTTGCTAGGGAAGAACAGAGTTTGACTCTCTGAGTTCATTTTTTCTCTTCTCACCTTACAAGTAAGAAAACCAAATTCCTGCCTTTCACATACACAGCTGAGTGTGTTTTTGTCTCCCCTAGGAGTGGTCTACACTGTAGTAGCTTTGCATCCCAAGTCATTGGTAAGGAAAGAGATTTTCAAAGCTGCTTTACCATCACTCTTCCACTTGCTTCTCCACCTAAACCCCACTGTTCTTCACTGAAGGTTTGTGGCATGGATGCCAGAGGCTTCATCTCCGTTCCCTTTTGTAAAAAATGTCCAAGGCAGGCCTAGCTCTTCCAGGACAGCAGGTTAAACACAAGGCTTGTAGCACAGTCATTACTGTGCAAGGGATGTCATGGGGTAGAGAGATCAGTGATATACACTCTTAAATGGTTTGGCTTTTCATTTCTTTGCTTGGTACTCTAGATGGGTTTTAAAACCAGGATACAAATCTTTTTCTAATCTTTGGGTATTTTGACAAAACTCGGTGGTGCAAAACTCGGTTTTGCACATTGCTGTGAAAGCAGAGACTTACGTGGTGGTGGTATTGACAGGGCTAGCTGGACCCATGATCTGAATCAAATATGGTATATCTGTAGTCCTAATGAAGGCATTACTGTATCTCTTTCCACATAAGCAGGCTTTCAGCTACAGTAGAATGTGTGAGAGCTATTTAATTACCACTTATTGACAAAGAAAAAATAAAATCTTCATTTGAAATGAGAGAAGCAGGCAGAGTCCCTCATTAAAACTGGAGTAGTTCTTGACCTTAGCAATGATTCTTTAAAATCACGCATTTCTCAAACCACCAGCAGCCCAAACTAGCACATCATTTATAGGTTTTGTTCACCTGATACACACCCCAGTGTGTCTTCGGGTAGATTAAAAACCATGCAAGGTGCTTGTTAAAACAGCAACGTAGTTTTGTACATGAAACCTCAAACCTTTTGCAAATAAATTGACCACAGTACCCCCTGAGATGCAAAGTATGATTTTTGAAGGTGATGCCTGAAACATCTGCTTTTGTAGCTGTAGTGCACTGAAACCAGAAGTTTGCCTTGCAAATGCCAGCAGATGCAACACCCAAACTCCAAGAGAAGCTCAGGAAGAGCTGTTAACAGCTGCACTGGGAAATTACCTTCATATTTAAATATGAATGCATCTAAAAATAGCCCCAGTGAGAAATAAAAACTCCATTTGTTGTTAGCCTGCCTAGTATTTGTCTTTATTTCTAGTTGATGTTATTTTACGTTATTGTTCGTGAATATAACAAAGCCTATTTCATTTCTTCTTGATCATTTTTCCCAGGGGTTGCAGGGAGGTTCTGATTGCAATTGTAAATTCTTTAGCGAACAAGTCGTGATTGCTATGGATTGTTCAGCCACAATCATTTTGAGCCTGTGCCGGGTCAGCTCTCTGCTCTGTGCATGCAGTGGAGCCTAGAAGCACATAACAGAAGGGGTTCAGGTTATTGAGTTCAGATCCTCAATACTCCAGGCAAGAGCATCTAAAAATGGGTTTGCGGAACACATCTGGTCGGCTGCTGCCGCAGAGGGCAGCCCCATCTCAATTTTTGCATCAGCTTGTGTTTGGCCAGGCCTTCAGTCAGCTCAGCTGCCAAAAATGCAGACTTCCTCCCAGAATGAAGTACGTTTTGCTGGTGCTGCTTTCCCATGCAGCTCATGATGGAGCCAGACAAGTGCTGGTGCCTCCTTCCACTGCGCTTTGGTTGTTGGGTCCGGCGTGCTGCACTGTGGAGCTGAAGTTGCCTTCTGTGGTCAGCTTTAACTGGGCTGCAGGTATGCTTTTCAGAGAGGTGAAAAGTCAAGTTTTTAGGTCTCATTAGGTGCTCTATTTAGTCTCTGTGGATTTGATGGAAACTTTCTCTGTGTGTGCGCATGGAACGGTTTCAAGTCAAATCCATCCGCTCGAAGAGCAGATGAGCCAGCTCTGAATGACAGCCAGTCACACTGCACGTCACAAACTGCTGCTGGCTCAGTTTCACTTATTTGTTTATTTACTTCACCGTTCTGAGCTGCCTGCAAAACAACTGCAAAGCCCTGCTGCCTGCTAGTTATGGTTTTCCACTCACCATCGCCATTCAAAACCGACTTCAGCGCTGCATCTGTGAACTTCTGCCTTAGAGGTCTCGTACAGGCTTGTTCTTAGTAAATGTACGAGTCTGGCATATGCAGCTGTCAAATTTCTTACGGTTTATGTCGCCTGTCATATTACTACAAAAACATTTTTCTTCTTTGCTTTTCAATTTCTGAAACTTAAAAAACCCCCCCACTCAGCTCTTTTTGTAACCTGTAATTCTACATCTGCTGTATTTTTAATAACAATAGATGCCATAACACGCTGGTTCTGTTACTGTGGAATTGCTTTGTTGCTTTCCCGATGGTCTAAGGATTTTAATATGTTGGCCAAATGCCTCATTGAAAGGATCGTGGTATTGGCATGGGAAACTGGCACTTTCATCAAATTGTGTGGCAGCTGTTCGTTTTGTCGTGACTGTAGCAACCCTTTGCTCTCGCAATGTGGTGCTTGCGTTACTTAAGGTTTCAAGTGGAAACAGTCTCATGTAACTATTGATGAAATGTGCAGCGCTTGTTCTGGGAGTCCCTGAGCAGTGGGTGCTGCTAAAGACAGGGCAGGATCTCTTCACTCTTGTGACCAGTGACTCAAGGAAATGGAATGGAGCTGAGTCAGGGGAGGCTTGGGCTGAATATCGGAAGGGGGTTTTTTACCCACAGGGTGGGCGTGCACTGAACAGGCTCCCCAGGGCAGTGGTCACAGCACCAAGCCTGGCAGAGCTCCAGAAGCATTTGCACGACGCTCTTAGGCACATGGTGGGATTCTTAGGATGTGCTGTGCGGGGCCAGGAGTTGGACTCAATGATCCTGATAGGTCCCTTCCAACTCAGCATGGTCTGTGATTATATGATTATTAATCCTATGTAGCCAGCTCTGAAGGCTACCTGCCCTTCCATCCTAGGGTTGTTTGGGTTCGTTCCCTTCTTAGAAATGAAGAGAAGTTATTAACGTTTACCATTAGCTGCTTTTGGAGTGACTGCTGGGAAAACATCACTGTACCTCTGTAATCCCAGGAATGCTGTGCAGAAACCCAGGGAATGTCAGTTTGTCCTTTGCTGTAGTACCCCAGTCTGTAGAATGCTGTGTACTAGGAAAACACATTTACATAAGCTGGGCCAGAGAGCCAGGAGGACATGGTAGGGATTTGCATTTTTATTCCGGTGAGCAAACACGTTGCTGTGTTGTGTTTGTAGCAAAAAGCAGAGGTAGATGGGAGTGAAGGCAGCAGCGGCAGCCAAACCAGGAGTCATTTACCAGAGGAACGATGAGGCATCGCTGGAACAGGCACTGACCTGTTGCTGGCCCGTGAAGGGTTGTACCTCTCCTCTTTGAAGCTCTACAAGTCTAATAGTTTTAACCCAAAGGCTTTCGAATTCTGTTGGATATCCTTATAATACCATAGATGGCTTTGCCTACGTGTTTTTTATTTCATCTCGTGGCAGTGATATGCTGCCTGGATTATAGGCATCTTTTTGAAATTGTTAATTAAGATTCCTTTAAAGTTTTGGGATTTGCAGGCTGAGCTGTCTTCTGTATTGTTTCAAAAGTGGGTGTTATAAATTTTGTAGGCATTAGTGTGTTGTTTAGGAAGCAGATGTTATTTGGTATCTTCAAGTCATCTGACTTTTTCTGGGTAAGAGGGAGGGCACTGCAGACAAAGAGGGATTTAAAAACCTGGGCTCTCAATCTGTGTGTCCTGTGGCCTGCCAGCTCCTTTACCTTTTTCAGGCTTAGTCATCCATCCAGTTAGTGGTGAGTCTGCTTTAATTTAGGCACTTGAGGCCTGTGTTTTGGGTCTTTTATTTGAAGTGGAGTCCATAGCATTTTAAATTTTAAAACCATTACTTTGTAATAGTATATTGCAGTGATCTGCAGCAGAGAAAACAAATTGGTTAGTACAGGAGTAAACAATCTTCTAGAATAAGGGGGAAACAAAATGTAGAAGAATGAAGGAAATGTTTTATGGCTTCTAGAACTTTTTTTTAATTATCAAATTTGACTGCTTTTCTCCCTGTCTGTGCTCTGCACACACATGCACATACATATTTTCCTTCCATTACAAATATTTCTGATCAGAACAGCTAGTTGCAGGCACAAATGCTGTTAGGAAAATATCAGTCCTAGAAACAGCAGCTATTGAAAGATTAGAAGTGACTGAAAACAAAATCCTGTAGAAGAATGTCTAATGTAATTGTAACATAATTTGTTGCTGCTCTCGCTCTGCTATGGCATGATTAAGTACTGAATTTGAATCAGCTTTTAAAAGAAAATGCTTAGTTTCATTCCACAGCACAATTGGCAACTAAATAAAAGTTCAGACTGGATTTTTTTTTTTTTTCCCCAGCCCTCTTTTCACAGAGAAAGAAAAATGTACATAGGGTCTTTTGTATTTTGCGGAGAGGAAGTGTAGCACAATAGACCGTCGGGGGAAAGCAATTCCAATAATCAGTTTTCAGTACTACTTATTACAACTGGTCAGGACTGAGGTTTAATTAAATTTTAGGGATAAAGGACAATAGAGTGTGCTAAGGATGGCGAGTCAGCTTAAACTTAGAATTTCCTGGCTTTAATCCATTTCTGTGCCAACTCAGTAGTACTTCAATGTATGACTTCAGATGGGAGTCTCTTGTATAGAAAGTAATAACTGTTGAGGTTTTACAAGTTTTCCAGGGTCTCTTTTGACTTCCAGAGTAATTATTCGTTCATGTGTGGGTAATGGGACTGTGGCACCTGGGAATGCCCCCCTTCTGTGCCAAGTTTCAGCCCCGTGGGTTTATGCAGTAAGTTGCCAAGTTTGTTCATTTGTCACTGTTTTTAAAACAGTGCTAAAATAGAGTGATTTCAAAAGGATAGCCTATTAAGAGCAAATGTGTTTTGACTCTTCAATGCTTTCTATCAAGTTGAGAGAAGATGGAAAATAACCTAGTGTGCCATTATGACATTCAGAGTGACCTTCTGTATAATGGGGCCCAAATAACCTTTTGACACTATTTTTTGGTGTCACAGCTGTCACAGGCACAGCTTCAAAAGACATCCCATCTTCCGAGGTGAAGAGTCTGCTGCCTATTTTAAATATGAACTGTTGCATGCTTGTCCTCCCAACTGCCCTCGCTGTTCAAAGCTGTTCCAGTTTGTGATCTGCTTGGTGGCAGTGGTTTTGGATATTCTCAGCAAGACGAGTAATCTACATGATAAGAATTGTCACGTGTTCTGGGGTTTGATGGCTGCAGGTAAATCACTCCTGCCTTGCTGTTGGATGCCTATTAATTGCATTCTTCTGTTTGTCCACATTGAAACACAATTTCTAGGTCTTGGATTGTTTCTTTAGAGCTTTTCTAGTGCTTTTCTAGAGCCGTTAATTTTTTTTTCTCCAGGATAGATGCAGATGCAACAGTGTTTCCTTCAGTTTGTGCTCAACCAACAGTGCAAATTCAGAATAAAAAAGAATGAAACAAAATTTGAATTCCGTATTGATGGCATTCATACCCTGGCATCACTTTAGGCCATGCTTTTTTTGTCAGATTGACAGTCTACATACCTTTTAAAACCAGTTTTGTAGAATTGCATTTCTCAGGCACATCTGGAGTATTAAAAAAAAAAGAAAAGAATGAAGGACTATCTTGCAGGATGCCTGGAATTTTGCTTTTGTATTCTTTAACAGTCATAAGAAGCTTTAGCTGGTACTTCTCCCTGCACTGTACTTCTGTAGTACATTAATGTTTCTTAATGAACAAGTGCTACTCTTTTAGCATCCACTCACATAATTACTAGATAATTAAATAAAATATACTAATTGTGGAGAACCCTAAAACACTATGTTGAGATATGTTTAATTTTCCCACTGTGAAAGAAGATGCTGCTTCACAAACTTTTGTTTTCATGCTTTTTCCTTCGTACAGTTTATACTTTTGTGGGTGATATGCTCAGCTAAACTGGCATGTTATGCCCAGTCTGTGCTGCACTTCTGCATTACAGTAGTTTTTCTTAAGTAATGATGTGAGAAATTAAAAAATCCCAGCGTGATAACTCAGTACACAACTTAGACATTTTGTCTCTATCTGCCTTTTAGCTGCTCTTACAGGAGACATTTGTGGTCCTGCACAGTATGGGTTGGAAGACCTAAAATTTGAAAAACAAATAGGTTTGTAACTAGTTAATTCTGATGTAGAATAATTTTATTAATTTAATTGAATTGAATTAGAAACTATAATAAAATGGAGGAGACACCTATGAATTTTGCTGATGCATGACTAAAGTGAAAACTGCTTCACGCCACCTAATTGTATAAACAGTGTTAGTAAGCCTAATTTTATAGACTGTAAATATTTGGATTGGTATTTGTCATAGCATTTAGTTAGGACAAGCCCCTATACTGTATTTATTCCCAGACTAAGACATATGCTGCTTTTACACAGATGTTCCAAATCAGTGTATTCGGGCTGCTTATTCCCACCTACTTTCATGAATCATTTGAAAAGGGAAGATGGAAAACACTGACAATTTTAGCAAAGGCAATCCCAGAAACTCATTAATAAATACGTTTCACATGCCCCCAAACCTTGAATTAACAATAAACACAATGAGAACGTGAAAATGATATCTACTGCCCATTTTTTCCCGGTGTTTGTGCTGTAAATGGAACAGAGAAGGCTGCTGAGTAATTTTGCTCAGTGATGGGCTACATACTGCTTTTACAGAGACCAATTTTCTACTTCAGACAACAAAAGCTCTAGATTTTGTTGTTTGGTTTTTTTCCCCCAATTCTAATTGCTGAAAAATTATTTCAGCTACTCTTGCTTATCATATAACAATGAAGCTTTAGGGCAATTGACCTGCTGACCTTAATTCCCAGGAAACTGTCACATTTCTTCTTTATTCCTTTGTTCATCCTAACAATGTGACCCAAAATACTACGGAGCTTTAAAGTTTCTCAGCGTAGTAAGGTCAAGCTTTAGTCGCCATAGTTACAGTTCAGCTCCGCGGGTCAGAGGGCGAATAGATTAATGATGTCAGACACATCTTTAAATGGTTCTTAAACTGCTTCGCCATGCGGTGAGCAGCTGAGCATATTTGAGATGACAAAGGCCTCCTTAAGCCTTGCTAATAGGAGGATCTTTGGAGATGTCTGATGGAAAGGTCCTTTCCGCTGCGCGCCGGCGTTCCACGTCGAGCGGCGCTGGGCACCGGCGGCGGCTGCTCCGCTTCACACTGTCAGAAGAATATTGCAAGGAGTGGATAAATAGCTGCTGCTCCCCTGCGCCTTTCGTTCTGGGCACCCGATTCCTTTGTCCGCGATTCACTCCAGTGGTTAAAAGCCTCAGAGAGGATGTAAAGTAGTAAGCTGGAGGAAAATATTGCCATTCTCGATGAAAGACGTGCGCTTTCCTCCGCGGAGGTGAGGTGAAGCCAAGAGATCTGTGGTTGGCGTGCCTGTTTCCTGGTAGTTATTAATAAGAGCCCTTCTTCATACGTGTAATAGTCAGAAAGATATTAAAAACGTATCTGCATTCTTCCTCTAGATAATGAAACTTTTTAAATTAAACAAGGAAATATGGCTCACTTGATGACTTACACGTATTCCTTGTGGAATAGGCCGTGGTGCTTTGCTCTCACGTAGCCTGTTTGTATCAGGATTCAACAAGTCTAAGTAGCTGCCTGATCCTTTTACTTTACGAGCAAGAATGTTTTTCCTTTATAAGATCTTATTACTTGCACACCTGCACTGTTGTACTTTCTTTGGAGAATGATGCACGTTGCACAAAAATGAGAAGCTCTGGGTGACTTGACATCATTGCTGTGGTAGTTAAAAAAACCCAACAAATCAAACCCCCCCTCCCCCCAAACCTTAGCAAAGCACTTTCACATGCACTATAGCCCAGTATCCTTCAGCAAGCTTCTGATTTTGAAATAACATCTGTATGAACCATAAATTTATTCTTGAAATGGAAATCCAGCTAATGGCTTGTGTAAATCTCCGAACTGAATAAAAAGAATAAAAAAACTTTATCATGAAGTATGGAAGCAACATCAATATTTTTTTGTTATATGTGTACACTGTCCTTCATCAAAATGCATTATCAATTCATCATTGGGTAGCTGACAGCAGGAAAGTAGGAACTGTTGATGTAAATCTAATTTAGATGAAGAGGGGAGTCAGAGCCTTTCTGCAACAGTGTCCTGATGGTGTTGGATGGAAAAATATTTTCAGTCCTGGGAAGGACTTGGTTACCTGTTGCTGTGTCACAGCCTTTGCTTGTGACTGGCAGAACTGTGTAGTATTTCCTCCTCAATCCTCTGGAATTATTTGCAACAGAAGAATTTGGACACCCAATGGTCAGCAAAATAAATACTGATCTGTCAGGGCTTATTCTATTGGGCTGTGTCAAGGGCATAACAAACATTTATGTTCTTTCAGAGTCATTAATATATTACTTATGCCTCTGAAAGGTGCACTGTAAGCTTTTTGGATCATTTTCATAAACCTTTTTTATCTTCATATTTGATACTTAACAGATTCTGTTCCTTTTGATATGGAGTTCTGGGAGTGCAGTGTTGTCTTTGTTCTAATACTCAAGAAGAACAGACCACTCCAATCAGGTTTAAATACTTTTTTCATTGTTGCTGTGAGGTGAAAGAAGCAGCTCCTTATTTTCCAGTATTGCTTTTCCAGCCTCACAGGATATATTATAGCCTCTTTCTCTATAGCTCTCTCATTCCTTTGGTCAAGTGCAGTTTCCGTTTCTCCCTCGGAGCACTAATCCAGTACTTGAGAGTTAAGCGCTGCCCCCATTTCTTGCGTTCACAGGTGCCCTTCTCCACCAGTCCAAATTGTTTCACTGATATTCACATCCTCCCCTGTGTGAGGTTGCTGCTTTTGTACCTGAAGTAAGTTTAGATTCCATCAATGCATAGAACCATGCATGGAAAGTTTGGGGCTGGAAGGGACCTTAACAATTATCCAGTTCCAGCCTCCTGCCAAGGACAGGGACACTGTGCACTAGACTGGGTTGCTCAAAGCCCTTTCCAGCCTGACCTTGAGCAGTTCCAGGGATGGGGCAGCCACACCATCTCTGGACAGCCTGTTTCAGTTCCACCCTCACAGTAAATAATTTTTTCCTAATATCTGATCTAAACCTATTCTCTGTCAGTTTGGATCCTTTCCCCCTTTTCCTGTCGCTCGATGCTCTTGGAAATAATCCCTCTCCATCCTTCTTGCAGACTCCTTTCAGGTACTGGGAATGTCACTCCTAAGCTTTCTGTTGTATAAATTCTTTCAAACTTTTTAGTGTTTTGGAGACTTTTATATGTCAGCTGCATTTAAGAAGTTAACTGATATTTTGAAGAATATTTCTTGTAAAGAGTAAGTGAGTTTGTCTTGGCCTTGGGAGAACTGAGGAGTTCCATATGTGTGGCATACCCGGATATCCTAAATTCTGCAGCTGGGCCTGTGGCATGCAACCAGAGTGTGGGAGAGAGGGGGTCTGACTGCACAAGAACTGGGGCAGAGCACCAACAATTCACATCGACAGTAAATCATGGATTGAGCACTGGGCGCTGAACGAGCGAGGCACTGCTGGTCCTTGTGTAGGTGTCATACCAGGACGGGGAAAACTGTTTTCAGACAAAGATGTTCTCCTTCAAGGTGAAAAAGCAGCTGCTGCAAACTTTCTGCGGGAAACTCTTCCACTTGTTTCCTTACAGCTCTGTGCACCTTTCAGTTCTTTATTGGTAGAACAGCTCAGCTAAGGGACTTCTTAATGTGGCAGCTTCTGGACTGACAGCACTTGTATCCCCTGGGAGCTGTCAGATAATGTTGCTGGGGTTCGATTTGCCTGTGATCATTCAGTGATTAGTAATGACACTATTTCTTTATGGTCATTATTTTGAGGGAATTTTATGTGATTGACAGAACCACATAATTAAGAAACATGAAGAAAAAAACAAACAAAAACCAGCCCGCCCCAAACTTTGAGCTAGCCAGCTCTCAAAATGTGCTTTGTGATGTGGGAAAATGAGTTTGTCATTCTGTAGATGTGTTCATTTAGACATTGATGATGTAACCTCAGATCCCTTGGCTTCTGGAGCCTTACTGTGTGTACTTTACTGGCCTGTTCAAATCGTTAGGAACTGTATCCCAAATCGAATTATTTTCTGTAACACTGCAGAAGACAAAAGCTAGCCTCAGTTTCCATGTCATGAAGTGTATTAAAGGGCCCTGCATCTCCTTAACAAATGGATAGTGATTCTCTACTGGATGCAGACTGTTGGAATATAATAAACTAATTCTAAACCTGATAAAACAAACACTAGAAGAGTAAAAAAGGTATTAGAGGCTCTGGCTACAGGTTTACATGCTATGTCCTCCCAAAAAACCAAAATCAAGGAAATTTGACAGTTTAATAGTGCGTTTTGCTAGGTTTTAGTTCGTATATTTTGACAGATGTTGTAGCCAGATGTTCTGGTAGGTTTTTTGGTGTCCATAAAGCACCGATACTCTTCCTTGGCTTCAGCCATGGCATGAGAGATGGCGGTGAGCGCCTTTGCAAAACCTCTGCAGAAAGGGACTCCCTTGGTCCAGCTCCAAAGATCCCTTGGAATGACTGACAGCAGAGCCTGCTTTCCCTGCTTTGAACAGTCAAGAGTCCTTTCGTTAGCAGCCACTTTTTAGGATAGTTCTATGAATTTTCCTTGTGCTCCCGAGCATTGCCCCTCCACTCATCCCCATGTCCAACCTTTCATTCCTGGTGAAACTCAAGGCACCGTTACTGGCCCAAGTCTTTCCCTATCTGAAACTAATTCTTCTTCCTGATGGTCTTGAGGGCAGCCTGTGCTAGTCACGTCAAAGGTCTGGTTTCTTTCAGGGCGGTACTCGATGGGGATGGAAATTTCCACAATCCTTTCCTGATGTTAATAGAGGAGCTCTGATTTATGAGAGATATAATTCTTCCAGTTTTAAGTTTTACAATTCACAAAGCCACTCGTGTCTGGGGTATTATTTGATTAGGTATCCATTTTCTTAATAAAAAACGTGGATAAGTGGAGGCTCAACATGAAGTTTCAGAAAGGGAACTGTAAAAAAATTACTGAACACTATAATTATTTTTCAGGATAATTTGTTTTATACTAACCTTACTGTGCAAAATGCGCCCCAGCACAGCTTGCAGTGAATTGCAGTCTACTTCTGTAAAACATTTTTCATGTATGATAATTAAGTAACTTCTGATAACTCTGTGCTGTCAAGTACTGTGGTTTTTTTCTTTTTCAACAGTGTATAACAAACCACTGCTGTCCTCATCACTGCATCAAAACAAACCTGTTGAACTAAAATTTTCACCATTTTTGTGTTTCAAAAATTTTATTTGGGAAGTTTGTAATGAAAACTAATGAAAAGTACATTCCCTGGACTTGGAAAATGGCACAAAAGCAGATTTTTCGAGGTGATTTCCTAAAAACAGAGGCTTGGATCTTGGTGTGTGTGGTGAGCGCTGTGTACAGCGACTTTTAAGCCATTTACCAATATAAGACAAATGGGAATTAAATGATGGGGGAAACCTGTAGTAGCCAAATCTACTGACATGCTGCTTCTTTAATGTGAAGTTTATAAAAAACCCTTGAGTGTCGTGTCTGATCTGATTGTCTGCCATTATAAATGGTGTCTGGCAGAGTGGATGTAATTTGTGTACAAAATGAAACGAGCGCTTAAGGGTAAAAAGTACCGCAGCTTTTTTAATATAAACACAAGCATAATGCAGGCTGCTTACGGAGGCCTTGCTATTTTCCTGTATTAAATCTCATCATTTACTGTGCACCCCTACTTAGGTAATGTTTCATTTTAATTCCGTTCATAGTGAACATTCTTATTTTTATAAAGCATCTGAGATTTCTTTTTGGTCGAGAACTCTTTTGAAGTGCTCGGGAGTACTACTTGCAGCTGCAGAAATGGTTTGGTACTGTAATTATGATCCCATTTCTCTAAGGTATACGAGAGGAGAAACAAAAAAAGGGCTTCCCCTAATCTTGTTTACATCAAAAAATGGCAAGAACAAATCAGAGACTATAAAAATAATAGTAGCAGATGTAGAGAAAGTCAGGAGCAGGCGAGGAGTTGTGGGAGGTACATTTCCTTTGCAGATGTTTAGAGCAGACTCTAAATAGTGTGACATACCTAATACTGTAAAAACAATATTTAAAAAGTTGATTTAGAAGCAGATTCAGAAAGAGGGAGGCGTTTTTCCCTTGATAGAGCTGGAGATAGGGTAATCATCTTAGAGAAGGCTTGAAAATCAAAAGGCATAAACAAAGTTCAATTTAGTTGTACATGTGTATCCTTTCAGCTGGCAGACCAAATTATTCTGATTGTTTCTCATCAGATTTTAGTCCTTCTGTTCCATGCTGTTTATATTAACTTCCATTAACCTACATGTTTTGAGTGAAAGTTTAAAATGGGCTATGAAAATTGCTTTCATCACTTCTCGATTTTAAAATGCGCATCAACACTGGATTGTTCTGTGCCTATAATAGATCAGTTTTAATCAATAGCATATTGATAAAGTACAGTGACATAACTCAGAATGACTGCATGCCTTTAAATCAAGTTTAAGTACTTAATTTTTTTTTTTTTTGGTCAGTGATTTGAATAGGTTTGCAATGCCCAAAGAAAGAGAGTTTTGTTTCTTTAATTCTGGAATTTAGATATTTAGGAGTTACTGCTTTTGCAGTTGTGATGTCTTACTGCACTTTAATGCAAGGGACTTAATAATAGTAAATCTATAAATTGAGAACCCTGAACTTGCTGTTTCCATGTGCAGGTTAGCTTTGAGTTAATTTTCCATTCCTTCAAAATCATCAGTGATGAATATAGTCCAAGGATCCAAGAGTATATATATGCATATATTTTAAGCATTGTTATTCACTGAATAATTAATGTGAAAGCTGCTCATAAACCTTGGCCAGTAATGTACCTTTGAAAGGTATTACCATCAATATCTGACATGACTTTGATTTCCACTAATGATATGTAACCAGGAAGACTGCTTAATCTGTCACTGCGTATAAATCACACTGGCTGGGTGGTCAAGGAGACCACTGTACTTGGTAGTTTGGGAATGTAAATCCCTAATCCATCACTTGCAAGCTGGATTTCTAAGTGCTGCTTTATATGTTCTGTTGTAGGTCTTTGTTTATAAGGTATTTCATGGGTTTGGAACTCGTAAGAGGTGAAACTGGGCAGAAAAGCATTTATTTAATGTTAAAATCCCAGCACGTAATGCTCATTTAAATAAGGAGAACTAAAATGTAGAGCAACAAAAGGTGAATAAACTATAAATGAGCTATGAACTACTAACCAGCTGTTACATTCCATTTTAGAAGCAAAACAAATTAATGCAAAGGGGGGGGGGAGGAAAAAAAACCTAAGGAGAAAAGAAAAGGAGTTTTGAAGCAGAACACGAATAAACAAGTAGTGCCAGGAATGGAGTGGGAGACTGGGACAGGCAAGGATGCAAGCATTAATTGTTTGGTAAGGCACACCCAGACATGGGGTGTGTGAACTTGGGGTGTTTTATCCTCATTCTCCAGCTGAAGAAGTAAAGATGCTTTAGCCAGCGCTACGGAAAGACTTGGTATGGAGCCGAGATTGGAATTGGGTTTGATCATCACTTCTTTCAGTGAGAAAGAAGCAAAGGCAATTAGAAAGCGATGAAGAGCCTGTCAGTACGCCTGTAGAAGACTTTGCTGGGCGGAAAAATTATTCTGTGTAGGTTTGGGTGACCACACATCATCAACTGGGTAAGAAATTAGTTCATTTCATGCAATTACTGCAGTTACCTTCAGAATCATATTTTAGGCTGATCCTGTTGGAGAAAAGCAAAGGGAGCAGTGGGGATTCATATTTCAAGTCTGGTGAACAGTGAAGAAAATAATCTTAATTTTTTTTATTGAGTAAAAACTGTCTTTAGTATCCGATTAAATCCTTCCCTTTTGGGAAGGGAAAACAAAGAAGCCAGTGGATAATGGAGCTGTGAGCAGTAAGTGTGATGAGTTGAAATAATCAGGCATTGCTGGAAAAAAAAAACCCAACTTCTTGAGATTATTAAAAGTTTAGCACAAAGAACATAGGGTAGTCTAATTGAATCCCAGCCTTTTGTATGCATCACATGAAGTAAGCGTTGTGAAAAATAAATTACTGTTGAGTACTGTTTGACACTCTGCAATGTATTGGAAACTGGTTAAAGAATCACGAACAAAGCGATGCAGTCAGTTGATGAATCGGTTGGCCATTTGCATTTTATGAAGATTTATTAGTATATATGTTGTTTTAGGGCATCAGGCTGAAATGATAGATAAGTAAACTCGTGTACTTTGAAGATAATACTTAGTTTGAAGAGTTCAGAAAGAAGCAATGTAGAAAATGCAGTTGAGGAAAGGAAGAGGAAGTTATCCTTCATGGAAAGTGTTTTGTGTATCCAGGGGATAAAAGGCACCTGGTAAATAAAAAAAAGAAAACAGGGTAACAAGTGGTTATGGCGAGAAAGCACTTAGTGAATAACAAAAAATATGGGTATAATGTCATAACTTGGTTGTTCTCTGAAGAATTGAAAGTTGGGGTTGTCCCCTAGTTGCAAACAAGTCAGATACTCATTATACAAAGCAGCAATCACTGGCTGTGCCTAAGCAGCCCAAACCTCAGGGGCATCCCATCTCTCATATCAGAATCCCAGCAGAGTCCACCACTGCCCTGAGATCTGCTGCACCATGTTCTCTTCCCGTCTCTCCAAGGTGGTCTGAAGGTTGGAGCGGAATAGAAAATTGCTAACTGAGCCCTCCCCTGAAAAGCTTCAACTCTTCACTTTTTGCATCAAGCTGAAAGTGGTTCTTGTGTCAAGAAGTAAAAGCAAGCTAATGTGCATTTTTCCTTAGAAGTGAGAGGGTGAAGGATGTGACACACGGATAAAGTATTGAACACAACTTAAAAGGCAAAATAACACTGTAGTGTCTTAATTGGATCCTGTAAAAACATTTACATCAGTATGGTAGTTACCCTTTTGTCGTTGTTTTTGCAGTCTCTGAGACATTATAGAGCAATAATTTAATTTCTGTGTTTAGTTTGAAATTAACTAATGCAGAGTGCTGGGTTTTCTGGCTTATGACTTGCATTATTGCTTCACTGTATTAAAATCCTCTCAAAGGTCTTTAAGCAGCACAGATCTGTTGATAATTGAAATCTAAGAATCAGCTCTCTAAACAAAGGTCATATATTCTTTTCTCCTATGCTCAAATAAATATTCTTTAAGTACACGGCATGGCAGCAGAAAAGCTAAAGCGAAAGGATGTTTCTGGTTCTTTGGTTCCTTTTTTTCTGAAGTGTAAGGACATTTAGGCAGTGTGCAGGAGTAGAGATCATGAGGCTGATGTGGAAGCAAAACCTCAACAGGAGTTACTTGGTCCACAAACGTTTCTGCCTTGAAGTGAAGTGATTTGCAAATCCCAAAGTACCAAAAATTAATAGGCCGAGTTTCCTTGGTTTTAACAGAAGCTAACTGATTTTTTTTTTTTTTTTTTTAACTAATCTTTGCACATCTCCTAATACATTCTTAACAAATTTAATTCTGCTTTCAAGAAGCTTTTAAAAACAGAATTATATCCCCCCCTTTCTTCTAGAGCTGAGTTTGGAGGGGTTTTCTGTGTCATTCTTACAGCCCTAATGGTCACGGTTGACCCCTCAGACTTTCTACCCAGTGCAAAGTTCCCATCCTGCACCCATTTTCAGTTTTGCCTTTAAAACTGTAACAGGAGCTGTAGCAGAGTGCAATTTCATACAGACATCTGGCTGACTTTCTTCCCCTGTTTAAGCAGAAACAAATATTCCTTCTGATTTTGGTGACAAGGTGCTGTGTATGTAATTTGAGTACTAGTTCAGGACAGTAATTGCTACCGTGTGACATTTTGTGAATTGACACCACGATTTGTCAGGTTTTCACGGATTTTTGAATTATAGTGGATCACCAGTCACTGCTGATTATTGCTTTGCAGCGCAGAATTTTAAGAAACAATGCAAAGATGAGGTTTCATGTAAGAGCAAGCCCCGAGCTGCATTCCGTGGGATTCAAGGGAGGCTGATGAAGTGTTCTGGAGGAGCTTTTTCTGCTCATGATGAGCTGCTTAGTTGATTGAATAGGTGATTCAATTCCTGACAGCTGTCAATCTTAATGTTTGCTTCTGAATGTCCGTTTTGCCTCATTCATCTTAATCTCTGAATTTTTTTTTTTTTTTTTTTTTTTTTTTGCTTTGTCTCCTGTTCTCATTTCCATTCTGGTCTCTGCATTGGCCTCATCCTTTTCATCGCTTTTCCCGAGTCCACTCCATGTGCAAAGATTAAAGCAGGCTGCTGGTTTTTAATTCTAATTAAAAAAACCCCAAACAAACAAATACCAGAATCTGCAGGAAGATGTTATATTTTAAAATCTTAAAAAACAATCTAAATATGAGTAATGAACTTTTTGTCCAGAATGGCTAAGATAAAATAGAGAGATGTATAAAAGATACCTCGGCTGGGAAATGGCTGGTCAAAAATCAAGATGAAAATGTCAGAATGAATATGTATGTATCTGTCCCAACAAATCTTTAAACGTGCTTTGACCATCTCCTAAATTGAGTTCCACTGTTTTTTTTTCTGGGTGAAAAGAAAAACCCAGCAGGAGGGGGATGTCTTTTAAAGTTTCTCAGAATTTATACTAATTTTTTTTTTTTTTTTTTTTTGTACACACAGAACCTACTCCCCAGCTTATGAATAAAGTATTGTTTTTGTTGTATCCAGTGGTGAATTATGAATAGGAATGCCTAAAAAATGGAAAGCTACAGTAGTTTGCAGGGTATTGACTGAAATTAAAGATGTTTAATACTTCATTTCTTCTAGACTGACTCTCCAAGTACTGTAGTTGACTAACCTTGCAATTTTTAAAAAGAATTAAAATTACATACATCATGCTGTTTATTGAACTGAAAGTCGAGCGCATTGTTCATATAGATAACACTGCTTAAATATTAAATACATTTTAAAACTGAAATAAGCTTATTCCAGTGCTAGAGCGCTGAAACCAGGAGGCCTCGAGCCCGTCCTCAGATGTACTGCAATTTTGGGACCTATTGTGTGCAGTCTGTCAGTGTTTGTGTCCCGTACCTCAGGAATACTTAGCCTGGTTATGATTTATAGAAGATGAAATTATCAGTAACCCCCACGCACAAAACCTCCAAATGCTGTATTTGCTCAAAAATCAAGTATGCAATTTAAAAATAATGTTTGAGTTCTGTTGGGGAGCGTGACAGTATTTCAGAATTATTGGAAAGCTCTTGTTCCTGTGGAAGCTTTCAAATGAGAACGGAGATTTTATCTCTTCTCCTATTCTGATGCTCATGTGTTCCTCTGTGTCAGATCTGCAAATGTTTTGGATCCAGTACTGTGTGTTGCTAGGTGGCACAGATGATAAAAGATGAATTTTCCCTGTTCCTCTAAATGATTTTGTTTGTGGTTGATCCATGTGTAGTGATGACTCTTTTTTCTGGGGGTGGTGTGATGGTGGGGAGGAGGAGAGGTGCTAAATTCAGGTTTATAAACTGAATAATAAAAGATGTTCGCACCTTCAGAAATGTAATCAAAATGGTAGTTTGGCCAAAAGTGTGGTAGTTTTGCAAGTTTTTCTAACATGTTTATTCAAGAGTAGAGGGAGCTTTTCCCTCTCTGAGTGAAAATTGTCAAAACCAGGATGATGTGCAACTGGGACTGCTTTCCTGTACGTGGCTATAGAGGCTGGTTTTGCAGCACATGATGCTGTTTGCTGAAAGGACAGGTGCGGGATACAAAGGGTTGAAATGGATTTCTGGACTCTTGCAGTCCAACCCTGTGTTCAGCTAGATCAGTTTGCTCAGAGTAGAGTTTAGCCCAGCTTCCAATGGCTCCCAGGATGGAGATTCCACAACCTTCCTGGGCTATCTCCTTAACTGCCCAAATGGTGCCTTATGTCTCACTGGAATTTCCAGGTAATGGAAATCTAAGATGGCAGATGCCAGGACATCGTGTGGAGGATAGATAAACATGCACTGGGGTGTTTCTTAGCAGTCCAGTGTGTGACATTTCTTGCCAGAGCAACAAGATAAATGCTTTGACATTCTGTGTTCTGCCTCTGCTCTCTCGGCTTCTTTGTTGCGGAGGGAAAGATTGGTTGGACTCTGGCTAAGCTGACCAGAAACATAATGTCGTGTTATTCCTGAAGGCATGAGCATCAGGGCTCAGGAATCTTGCATCAGGTCCTTAGCACATGCCTGCAAAAATCGGAGTGCTTGAGTGATAGGATCCACTGATCATCAGTCCAAGGGATTTTGTTGCCTGCACTATCTGTGACAGCCATCAATTGTCAGATCAGATTGTGTTCCTGCTGTAGATGCTGCTTCTCCACGCTCTCATTTTTTAAGCCCAGACCATCTCTGTGCTTGTGTTTATAGCAAGATCTTGGTTTTTGCTAGAAATATGCACTGTGTATTTTCATGAAACTGCCACAATTCTCAAATCCCTTGAACTTGCTGTGGTGGAAACCTTTTTTTCTCAATCTCATGCTTTAGGAGGAAACATGTTAGTAAGGTAAGATCCATCTTACTTCCTCTTACATGTCTAACCTTTGAACACCTAAATGTGAGCTACACGTCTCTCAGGTTACAATGAATGGAGAGAAATAAATCACAGAAAGAGATTCAGCTTGATTAAATTAGGATCTGAAGATAAGTTAGAGTAATTGCTGTCTTAAGCTGTTTATTCCTTTCCATTGTCTGTAGGAAACTCTGACAGATAAATATGAGCTGGTTGCGTTAACCCGTGGAAACCTTACCTGAGGTGACTGAAATCCCACCTTCCTGTTATTGTACCACACTTCATATGTTCTGCTTGCTTAATTATGGATGCTGCTTTTAGCAGACAGCCGTTCTGTCTGTTTAATGTCACAAATTCAGTGCCCGATACGCTTTGGAAAGAGATTTTGGGGTGAGCGACGTGTCCCAATTTAAATGTCTGAATGTATTTTGATGTGACAGCTATGTTGTCTAACTAGGAATCAGTATTTTATGAGTTCTGAGAAGGATGCAGCATTGCATAAAGGTAGCTGACAGCTTGTGCATGCTGTTCTGGAATTTCCAGACACAAAGACTGCGCAAATGTTGACAAGATATAAAAATAAGTACTTGTGAAGTATTGTACTTTGTCTGGGTAGTAATAAGACTGGTTTTAGCCAAGCTGTTTCCCCTGGTGGCCAGCACTCGAGTGTTTCGGATGACACCAGATGACCTCTGAAGAGAAGTCATGGGGTTTTTTGTTTGCTTGGTGCTTTGTGGTTTTTGCCTTTTTTTCTTTTTTTTCTTTTTTTTTCTCTCTTTTTTTTCCCCCCCTTTTCTTTTCCTTTTTTTTTTTTTTTTTTTTTTAAGGCAGCTAAACTATCTGAACTTGGTGGCATGAGCTGTCAGAAAAATCCTGCTTTGAAACATGGAGACTGACTAGTATTTTCAAGTTAGGAGTAAAGGCAGAAAAAAAACTTAATGTAGAAGCCTGAATCTATTACAAGTTTGTTGGCATGGTTTTTTTTTTCATAATACTATCAACTTTGTGGATTGATGGCATGGAAACTGTTTTGTCTAAGAAGTGAAAAATTAGATGACCACTTGTTCCTGAGAGGTAAAAAGAAGATGTACCTGACACTTAAAATTTATGGGATAATTCCCTGCAAATGCTGGACTTGAACTGAATACTTATACTTTGAGATTGGGGTAAAGTTGTGGCGACACTCAATTGTTCAGGGGGATAGAGCTTCTTACTTGTGGTTGGGATTTGATGTTTATTTTAGAGCTCTTCAAGAGCATGATAGTATTTGGAAGATACTTTAACAACCAGTGAGGCTGTCACATATAGGTGATAAAATGCATTTTATTATGTGCTATTGCAATTCACCAAATGGATAACCCTGTGCTAAGTGTAGAATTTATAGGTAGAAAAGCATTGGAAGAATATAGCTCAATATTCAGAAATACGCTGTCTATAAGAGGCAATGAAAACATGTCTCAGCACTCGGAATGGCATTCATTCATTCTTCATCACCAGCTATTGTGAAAGGAATGTCCAGTAAAATACTCCAGCATTTGATTTTTTTTTTTTTTTTTTTTTGATGTTAGACTATAAGGCCCCTGAGATTTTTTTTGTAATTTTTTTTTTTTTTTTTTTTTTTTTTTTTTTAGTTTTCCATTCTGTCTTCAATAACTTCCCAGTTTTGTCTTTCTTTCCATCCATGCATGTTTTCTTTCACCAGGATGGAAGTGTGCACTCAAAATGTTAACCTTTCCAGCATCCCTGTGAGATATTCATGCGTGAACACTGTCTCAGTCTTCTGGGATATTATTTCCCCGGAGCTACAGGGGGATATTGTAAGAACTTGGGCTAAAGCTCTGGGGTCCCTTGCTGTAGAGCTCGTGCTCAGGGAGGTGGATGATGCTGTTCCAGGCAGTGACAGGCTTTTTGGGGCGAGTCAGGAGGTGCTGGTCTCATGAGAAATGTTTTGACTAGGAACAACTCCAATCAAACAGATCTTTAGGGATATGACTGTCATGTTTCTGAACAAAGAGTGATCAAACAAAAGCTTACAGTAAGGTTTAATTCAGTCCATGACAATGCATCCTCTGACTTAATTGAGGTCAGATTACATTCTGAGTATAGAAAACCTGCCTAAAAATTCCTACCTTTCTTATACATTTTTAAAAGTAAATTGTAATAATAGATGTCGTTCTCGTGGCATTTTGGTATAGATTAGAGATTAAAGAGATGAATAACTTTTCCATTGTACCTTAATATTTAACTGACTCCAGAGATTTTTGTCTATGTAATAAATGAAAAGTGTTGTCTGAATGGTTCAACTCGGAGTCTTCAGAGTTACCAACTGTAAATTTTCTGTACTGCATTTAATACTGAAAGAAGAGTCCTAAAGTAATTTTAAGTAACATCAGAATTTTGCTATGTGCTTTAAACATCTTCAATGATGTAAGAGAGTGACTTTTCCCTGCTTACAAAAAAAAAAAAAAAAAAAAAAAAAAAAAGAGAGAGAGAGAGAAGTACTTTCTGCAAGAGAGCAAATGCCATGTATTGTGTTTAGGTGTAAGTGTTAAAAAGTCACCCAGGTAGAAGAGGCTTCTTTCTCCTCTTGATCTGCAAAAATAAATGTGAACATTCCAGCTGCAGGCCCTCTGATTAGACCTTCTCAAATTAAAAGATGCTGAAGCATACTGTCCCACAGGTATTCCATCCTGACTTTGAGTGATTCAAAGAAGTACTTTCATTAAAAATTCGAGTGTCAGTTTTGTTGTTTAGCTTCTTTATTGGAACTTCTAAACTTCAGGCTCATGGCAGTGCCTTCGAGATGCTTTTGATTTACCTATTAGTAAAATCTGAATCCCATTCTGACTACACATTTTCCAGATTAGTCTTAAGTTGATTTATTTTAGTGAAAAGAGATATGTAGTCCTTTCAAACAAAAAAATTGCCAGAGATGATTTTTTTATTTGCTAGCTGAGCAGAAAAAGAAAGCATAAACACATTAGTGTATTCACTCAGTTTTGTGAGCAGTTCTGGCTGGTGAAGGCTGTGGTAGAAGGTTGGTCCACGATTCTTGGGGAGAAATGTTGAACTTTGGGATCACCCAAGTTACCTTTCCTCTCCCATACAGTCATTAACTTTGTTGGGGTATTTTTTCATACAATCATAGCATGATTTGGGTGGGAAAGGACCTTTAAAGATCATCCAGTTCTTACCCTGTGCCATGGACAGGGACACCTTTCACTAGACCAGGTTGCTCAGAGCCCCATCCAACCTGGCCTTGAACATTTCTAGAGGTGTGATATCTCTGACTTCTCTGGGCCACCCGTTCCAGTGCCTCACCACTGTCAGAGGAAATTCCTTCTTAATAGCCAATCTGGCCCTACCCTCTGTCACTTTGAAGCCATTTCCACTTGTGCTATCATTCCATGCCCGGCTCTGTTGTATCCTCCTTTGGGAATATTTGCCTATTTTCTGGAGTTCTTGGTTGTTTGTTTTAATTGTAACCAATGGAAGCTTTCTCCTGCTGCTGCTAAGAAGAAAATGTTTACTTTTTGCAGTGTTCCCATTTATCTCTTCAGCTCTTGCCTGGAGGCTGTGTATGTGTATATTCTTTCGCTGATATGAATTATATTTTCTGTCCGGAGATCATAGGTTTTTTTGAAAGTGAAACAAAATGATTAAAGTGGAGTCAACTATATTATTTGAAGCTGCTGTATGTGTTTATCCTCATAGTGCTTAATCCTTGACTTTGCCTCAGGCTACTAACCCTGGCTGGTTATTAATTCCTTGAAAATGCCCTGAGCCAACATTGCTGCTGTTATAACTTGTTTGGGGCTGAAATGAAGTTGATGTTTTTCTTAGCTACAGCATCTTCTCGCTGTAATGTCACCAGATCAATTGGTTTCAGCAGTGCTGCTATTTCACCATGTGCCTTGAAAAATTTATTTCTTGTACAGCATCTGTTTAGACTTCTCAAGTTAACGTTTAGTCTGCCAGGGATGTAACCTGCTCTAATGAAGGGATGCCAGATCTTTTGGAAATACTCTCACTACACAGGTCCTGAGTGGCCTATTACTAAGAAATCCGTGGTTTTATTTTATGAAACAAAACAAAACAAAACCCTTTGGCAGGATCAGAAACTTGGGCCATTTCGGTGTGGGAAGAGGACAACTGTGAAATTGGGGTGAAATACAATACGGTTTGAAATGCTATAAACGCCTTTTTGTATACATTTTAGGGATTATTTCATAAACTACTTAAGAAATATTGGCCTGACATGCATGTGGCTGAGATATTCCTCTTCTGAACGTGCAGCTGAGCTTCTTCCAGTCTGGCATTTAGATTTTTCTGTTTTAATAGAAGCCTCCCTATAAAAATCAAAACGCTGTAAAATTACAGATCAGCTTTCAGGAGCAGCAAAACACCTTGGCAAATTATCTCCTAGCGCTCAGGCCTGTCCCTCCCTCATCAGCTGGCATGAGCTGAGTCAAAGCCCGTGTAGCACAGACAGTCTGGGCTGCTGGATGCCCAGCTGGGCTCTGGCTGGCTCTGTAGTGATGGGGGCACATCTCAGAGGAAGGATGAGTCTGGAGGATGTGGTGGTGTGTGGAGCCTCTGCTCTTCTGCACCTGAAATGCAGTTGAGATGTCTTGGTAGATCCCACAAGTGCGTAGTTGTGTGCAAGCCCCGCCCACGAAGGAGAAGGAGCAGCGTGCATCTGCCAAAACCCCACCTCACTGTGCCTTTGTACATCTGCACTTTATTTTTCATGTTAAACGTCTCTGTTTCTAAGGGTTCTCTGAGACACGCGACACGCTCTTGGTGGTTTTTTTTTTGTTTTTTTTTTTTTTTTTTTTTTTTTTTTTTTTTATGAGGAAAAACATCTTTTAAAGTAGTAGGATCGCTTAAACACCTTCAAAAAATCCCCACCCTACTCCCCTTTTCTCCCACTCTAAATTTTTCATTATGAAGGAAATTTTGTCTCCAGGTTTCTATTTCAAAAATGAGTAACTTCAATGACCGCTGGAGAAATCACATCCCAAACCTCTTCTGCTACCTTCCGGGAAACCTTCCCTGAGGTTATCTTGGAAGAAAAAAATAATTTGATTAATATAGAGCAACAGAAGGAGGTCATCCATCATCCATTACCACGAGTAAAACTTAGTAATCTGCTCCTCCCTTCTGAGCACAGAAATCTACAATGTAGAATACTTTTAAGGTTCCTGGTGTGTCCAGCCTCCAGAGCAGCTTCCGGCTCTTGTTTAGACCAGGCAGATAATGCTGTTTCTAATCCTTGTGTGAGGGAAAACGCAGAGTATTATTTCAATGCATCTTCGTATCAATCTATAAAGAAAACTTCAATATTTGAATAGTAAAATGACAACTTTTTAGCCCAGAATGTTACATTTATTATGTTTCATTGACCTATTTGCATCACATCAGTGTAAAGCTTCCTCCTTTCTCATAGTGCCAGAAATGATTCAGTTTACCATTTAAATGGTAGTTAATCATTACAGATAATTAAAGGAAAGCCCGTGTGAAGAATGCTGAAATTCTGTGAATATTAGGGCATGAAATTATTTTATGCAAGATTCCTGTCATGAATATAATATGAAATAATTTAATCCATGCTAAACAACTTAATTAACTATAAACTTGGTGAGATTTCAAGTATCTCACCATTTTCCCTGCGATGACACTTGTGGGAGACAAAGTTTACAGGATGATGAGCAGAGACAAGTGGTGGCCCCACGGCCTGGGAGTTCCAAGGCAGCTAGCTTTGAGTCAGCGGTTATAAATTATACTTCTATGTTTGTTTTCAATGTAATATTTATAATGTTTTTCCATGATGATATAATAATTTACCGAAGTCAGAATGTGAGATGCATAACACTCGTGGTATGCAAAGCACTTCAGAAATTAAATGGAGGCTTCCAGCTGCCTTTTCTCCAGGGAAGGAAGTGTGTCTCCTTTGGGAGATGCGTGAATTTTCCTTAGATCTGGGAAGTTACTGTGTTACATGGGAGGGGAAGAGAAGGGTCAGGGCTGGGTCTGTAATGCTTCCCGAAAATCCCTTTTGGAGCTGCTTCTGTCACTGCTGTTCTGCAGCAGACTTTCTCTTTGGATGGTGTCGATCCCAAAGCAAATGGCACCGGGAGAGCCTGGATCGATGTTGGACAGTCTATAAAAGCGGTGGAGAAGCTTATTTAGACAAGTGCTGGTTCTCATGCATTAAAAGCTAGGAATTAAATGCTGGAAATGAAAGATGTTAAAGTAGGACAGATTTAGTTTCTGTGTTGAGCTTGGTTCTTCTGGCTGCACAGAGAAATCTGTGAAGATTCTGAGCACTGAGCGGAATTGGGCTTGGCATCACGGCAGTCTGGAGGTTGAATGGAGTGAGGCTGTTCTGCTTCCAGCAGAGTTCCCCGCCGCAAATTGAGGTTCTTCTCCCTGAAACATGCAGCACAGGCTGTGGAGCGGGGCAGGGCGGGAGTGGAATTAGCAAAGGGTTAAGAAGCAGGAGTGGTTGATGAGAACAGCTAAAATTTTTGGAAGCGCTTTTTGTGTTTTCCAAGCCACGTCGCTGGGGCTGGCGCAGGAGAAGGCAGGGAGCTCCTAGCAAAGCTCATCCCGGCTTCACAACGCGACCAAATTCCGCCAGTGGCTGGGGCCGGGGCATGCGGTGCATTAAAGATCTGCTAGTCAGGGGAAAAAAAAAAAAAAAAAGGTGAGTCCCTTCAGCACCATCCCCCCCGATCTTCCACAGCCCCTCTCCGTGCCCTTGCTTCCTGCACAGCCCTGGAGGCACGATCTGGTTGTTTTAAGAGGAGTTCTGATCTGGAAAACAGCCCCTTTCTTACTCGCCGGAGCTGCCAAAGATTATTGAAAGCCGGTATCTGCTGACTCCAGTGACAATTTCTAATAAGTTTCCCATCACCAATTTCTATGGTGATGCGTGAACAAAAAAGAACACAAGCTTGACTTTCAGCTCCGGAGCTATTTTTACAAGGCTGGCTCTTAAAGACAAAAGAAAACATTTTCTTTCTAAACTGAGCATATTTGACACTGAAGGTCAGTCAGAGATAATACGACCAGAACTCTGGTGTTTATGCACTCATTTGCTTATAGAGCAAATTAAACGATTTAATGACCTGATGACTTCCTCTTCTATCATCCCTAAATGAAATATAACCCTCTTCACCCCTTCGTGTGCCTCTCAGCCCATTTAAAGATCTTTTAGGGTTTTTTGGTCCATGAAATCGGCACCTTCCATTACCCTTACCAGGTGCAGCAACTGGAATTCCTGAAATGAGATTCAGGGGCGTTGTGTGACTGCTCCTGCCATTATGCGGATGGTAATTTATTCCCATGCTAATTATTATCAAACAGCTAAGAGAAAGATTAAAAAGCACCGTGTTCCTCAACCACACCCCCCCGCCCTGCTTTCCCCCCCCCCAATTATATTTTCTGAAAGAAAGGAAAAAAAATAATCCTGCAAACCAGTTAGTCAGGGAAATGCAGAGAATGAGTATCTGCTCAGAGCCTCACATGAACCTGGCCCCTCCTCTGAGGACAGGGAGAGGGAGGGAATGAGGGGGAGAGAGAGGTGTGGATGTTTTTATCAGAAGGTGCTTTTCTCACGGTGTCCGAGATAAAGGGACTGACATTCTTGCAGTGCTGTAATGGGGGTGGAAAAGTAACTGGATCCTGAATTAGGTGGTTCACTAATGTGCCTATTTTTTCCAGTCCATGTAGTTCTGCCTAGTGCCTCAGGCTTCTGGAATGGTGTTTTTATGCCACTTAAGGTCTTAGATTTGTACTTTTCAAACTAAACAAGATGCAAGGCTTGTAATTTCATCATCCTCAGCCTCTTTTTGTGTTTGTTTTTTTTTTTTTTTAATACTAAGTTCAGTCGAACTGATGGTTTTGATTTTGGGGATTTTTCTGGTTGTTGTTTGGGTCTTTTTTCCCCCCTTTTTTTTTTTTTTTTTAAATTGGTCTAATTGTGACATTCTGTGATTAATTTTACTTGGATGGAAATGTAGCACATACTGTATTGAGATCCTGATTTTTTTTTTTTTTTTTTTTTTTTTTTTTGTCGAGTTTACAGTCTTTTTTCCAATGTGGGCTGTGGTTTCATTACAGTAAGTTCCTGCTTTGGATGCAGAGACTTACGTCAGATTCACCAGCTGCTGCTCTCTCAAAATAGGCAGCGTGCCAGTACCAAGGATTAGCTGGGTTACTGTTTGTCCCACCAGTTGTTTTTAAAATCTTTAACTGTGCAGAAACATCCCTGTATGCCATCCATGCAACTCAGTGCCTGATGCCTTCTGTTCCCACCCTACTTTTAAATTTTCTTCCCCGGGTTATCTATTTTGCCTGCATTTTTGGTATTTGTTAACTTGATTGGGAAAACACTTTCCGTACATTTGTGTTTTTTCATAAGTTATCAAGCTTCCATATAAATACCTTTCTTGTCTTAGGTGAAGGCTTTTTGGGAATGGGTTTCCTCTGTGTATCACAGTGGCTGCAGTATTAGGATACTGTCATTGAAATGCTTATCACAGGGGTGAACGACTCGCTTTCTGATAACCCTGGAGGGGAACACAGCAGGAGTAAGCAATGCTCACCTAAACCACAGTTTATTCCACCTGTGGAACAGTTTTGTCAATAAAATTACCTCCATGATACAAGAGCCATGGCTCGGAGACCACGGCTCTGTGCGAGTTCTTCTCAGTCCATCAACTTCACTAATAGAGCTGAACTGAAATCCTAAACTGGTTCCTAAATTAAGCTCAGAGTTGAGCAGCAGGGGCTGTATTCCAGTCGAGGCAGCCAGGGATTCGCCTTGCAGGGGTTGCCTGAAGTACCAAGTGTGTGTTTTTCCCTGGAGGAGCTGAGACTGCGAGTGGAGGAGCCCAGGGCTGAGCATTGTTGTGCCCGTGCTGGGAGCAGAGATGCACCCCTGTTACTGTCGGTGCACTAGTTCTGTGCTCCCATGAGAGCCTCTTGGGACTTACCATGGGTTTCTTTCTCCTAAGAAGCTTCTGCAGCCTTCAACTCTGCCCCTTGTCCAAGTTAATCGTGACAGTTTTGGAGCAGGCATGTCCTTTAGGGCAAATAGCAGGAAAGTTAACGGAAGACCACGAACACTTTGATGTATTTGCTGCTGTGCTCCCTGAAAAGATGACAGGTTTTAGCCCAAGTTTAAAATAGAAATGTGAAATGTAGCTGCAGCCCAAGACAGAGCAGCTAGTCTGGAGATACAGAGGTCTTTGTACCAAAGGTGATGGTATTGGACCAAAACAAGCGTAGGAGCTTTGGGGAACCAGTAGTTAAATGAAGAGAGACCATAGGGCTGTTCCTCTGCTCCAGGGCAGCTTCTTCCTTCCAGTGGGCTGCAGGCATGAGCTCTGGGTGTTTTCTGGGTTTTCAGTCCAGGACAGGTTTAAACAGTTCGAAAGAAAAGAAAAAAAAAAAACACCCAAAAAACAAAACCAGTCCAGGGAACTTCTCTGTCTCAGCCAGCTAAAAACTAACTAAAAAGCAAAGGAGAGTTTCTCTCTCACTGTCTGTGCTGCAGACAACCCAGTCCAGGAGCAGAATGTGGAGGAGTGCAGTTTCTGAAAACAAGCTGCACGCTTCTTCTTCCACCCCCTTCGCTCTTAGAAGCAATCTGAAATGTGTAGAACTCAATATCCGGCATAAACAGGACAGACAATTGGGGTTACAAGCATCATAAAGTCACCCCAAGACACAGGCTATGGGATTTAACTTCACTGACCACACTAGGTCTATCAGAGTGTGTTTTAAGACCTGCAGAAGATTTATTCTCAAAAGGAGGAAGAAGATTTTGAGGCCTGTAAGATAATGTGCTGTGAGCATAGAGAAAAGCTGTGTGGCAGGAGCAAGAGGTAGCTCGTCTGGGGAAGAAGATGGCAGATTTAAGAGGATGTTTTCCCTCTTTGCCTCTAAAACCTTTCAGACTGAAGGAGGGTCTTCACCCTCAAACCCTGTTGTTGTCCCCCTGCTCTCGATTTTGCCAGGTGTCTAACTTGTGATGAGAAGTGTGTGGAGTTTGGCATTACATCCCCTTCAGTGCCCATCTTTGTCAGGAACCATCCAAGGAAATGGGAAGCAGGAATATTTAGGCTGTTAGTGTGTCCTGAGCTAACAAGTATTGAAAAGCTTATGTTGAGAACTCCCCTGGGTGCTGCAGCTTTCATCAGCTCTTCAAAGTGTCTGATGAGAGCAACCCAGCTGCTGCTGCACTGCTGCTCTGCCCAAGCCATGTTGTTTCTCTTTAAAGAGCTTGTCTTTTGCCTTGCCTCGCCACACTTGTCCAGCAAAGAACTCAGGAACATCACCAGGTGATGTTTTAGGGGAGGACACGGTTGGCATTCATCCATCAGCTGTCTAACAGATGTGTCCTACCCAGAGGAATGCGCATCAGGCCTCCACTCAAACACACTTCTGCTGGATTTAGGATCACCTGAGGAAGCCAGAGTGAAAATAATGGGAGAGGAAAAAGATGCGCCCTAATTGTAGTTTAATTGATTTCTGTGCAGTTTTAAAAATGTATATGAGAGTTATAGCACTTCATTAATAGGCACACACGTTTTAAGAAGGCCTCATGTAAATCTTTGAAACTGCACATCCCAGGCTTGGGAGTACAGTCGTGGTCCTTGGGTGCAGCCTGGTTGAGGCCACCCTGCCCAGGATTCAGTGCTGTTCCATCAGGGTGGACACCAGATGCTGTCAGTGGCTGGCTTGGAGGCTGAAAGGCTTGAGCATCTTGGTACTGCTTCCAAAGATTATTTTTAAATCTCTACCTCTTTTAAATCTCTACCGGTTTAAAGGTATCATCAGCATGTACTGATTGTAGTACATCCTTCTCCCTTCTCTTTCTCCTGCCTTTCTGTCTCATCATTTCTGTCTTTGTTTTCCCTCTCTGGGACTACAAAGTGAGCTGAAAAACTTGCTCTCTTTAAAAATTTTATGAAATCTTCCCCATCCCTGGAAGTGTTCAAGGTTGGGCTGGATGGGGCCCTGAGTAACCTGGCCAGGTGGAAGGTGTCCCTCCCTGTTCCAGGAGGGTTGGAACAAGATTTTCTTCAGGGTTATCTTCCAGCCCAAAACATTCCATGAGCCTGTGAAACCTGATAGTTGCCAAGGTATTGAGGATTAATTAATTGGGGGATTCAGTGAAAAGATCTTGCAGGTATCTTCCACCTTAAACAATTCTATAATTGTCTATGATGTCTATGCCAATTGATTGATTTGAATTTTTTTTTAAAAATGTTTTCTTATTGTTACTTTCACAAGTAAAAAAGTTAACCTTGTCATGCCTCCACCAAACTCTCTTTGGTGGACTATTGTGTAGTGCAAAAGCCAAAAGGTTCCTCTGCTGTTTATTTATTTTTTTTTTAACTTGAGCAGTATCTCTGTTCTGATGGTAATGTGCCTGGGTTGCCAGCACTCTTGAGTGACAGGAGGAAAAGGTGATGTCTTTGATGCTCTGACAGCTTGGACCTACTTAGCAAGCATCCTACCTAGAAGATATTCTTTCTTTGTCAAGTGCCATGTTTCATTTTGTGGATGACATATAACTGTGTTGGCCCATGTCTCTGTGGCTTTCCCTGGAGACAGAAAATACAAAATGGTTCAATTTTCTGGAAGCATTTCATTGTCCCATGCACTGATACTAAAGACTGTATAAATCAGGCCTTTTTAATTGTTGGCAAAATGACATTGCCATGCCACTAAAGGATGTTCTTTGTTGAGGGGAGAAAAATACGCTTTCTGACTTAAATGGATTTCCTTAAAAAAAACAACTTAACTTAAGGAAGTTAAAAAGAAGACAGTCAAAAATGCTTTGCAGTACAAGGAGTGAAATGTAATGGTAGCCTGAACTGTGGTAGCTTGATTGTGTTAGTTTTATGTTCAGGTGCCAGTTAACAGCATGATTCCAGCAATATGGTTTCATTGATCCCCAAACCCTGTTTTGATTTGATTTAACTGTTGTCTGCGGTTGATAAAACCACGCTCTCGATGATTCAGTGAACTGTCATAATGGTCCATCTTGTCTCTGTACCTTTTTTTTCCTATTTCCCCATGCCATCTTCTGAGGCCCTGTGAGCGCACAGAGGATCAGCAGCAGATTAAGTGGGTAACCAACTGTGGACTAGGACCTGATCCAGCAAACTATTAACATGGGCCTTTTTCATTTACGTCACTTGCGTGCTCCTAAAGGTGAACATATGCTTTGGTGCTCTAGTGAATCAGCCTGCAAGAGCGTTCCTAAGTTAACATCAGGGCTGTCTCAAAGAGGAAAAAGGTGTTGTTTTTTTTTTTTCCTTAGCAGTGCTGATTCAGTGGTGTCCAGTAGAGCTTTTTGGAGACACTACCTGAAAATTATTGTAGGTTTTATTGCTGGAGAAAAAAAAAAAAAAATAAAAAAAATCTGGCCTATTTCACTGTAGATAAGAAAATCAGACTTAACATGAAATCTAGGAAGAGATGCTTCTATCTGGCATGGACAAATGCTGCTTTCTCCTTGGCTGAGATTTGTCAAATTACTATGTCCAAAGCTTAGGGGCTAATTAGAGAGTTTCCTGCTGTTTGTGGTTGGAGCCATGCTTCTTCTGCAAAGAGAAGTAAGACTGTCCAAAATGCTTACCTAGTCCTCAGCTGAATTGAATATTTTGCTTTATACTAGCAATAAAGTTGTATGTGTGAGTTGGTATGGAAAGGATTATTCAAAGCATAAAGATTGAAAATAAATTCCTTCTCAAATGTTTGGAAGCACCCAGACCACATTTATCAAAGGTGCCTGCGATGTTTGCACATTGTTACAGGTGAAAGTTTGCAAATATACCAAAACAAGAGAATTACACATTTAAAGTGAAATGTATTGTTTTGACTGTTATTTGAAGGTAGTGTGGAAATAGAATAGAGCGTGATCCATCACAAGGTTGGCTGTAATGGCTGCAGTCTTTGTCATTACCAGTTCAATACTGGGAAGCTCTAGAACCCTAGAAAGTTACGGCTATTTAGGAAAAACTTATTTTTGTCCTGTATGTGAAATATTTACGCTGGTGACTTAACTGCTTGAAAGTAGTCCAGTTCTTTCAAAACTGTGACTCTTAAAGACCAGATTTCCAGAATAGAAATACCAGCTATTACACAAGGGCTCCTTTGCAACTTACAAGAAAGAGAAGCATCAAATGGTATGAAGATACTATTCTAAATATAAAAACAATCTTAATATCAAGCTTGTGTAGTTTATATAAAAATAATAGCTTCCTAGAAGGGTGGTACCTTTGTATCTTGATAAAAATATCATTACTATAGTGAGTCAATCTTACAAAGGGGATTTTTTGAAACAGCACTTGAGAAAACCGTGGAAAAAGAATCCAGGTGGAGAGGTGGCGTTAGATTTTAGATTTCTTTTTTGCCATTCAAGTGGAAGATGGCAATTAATGCAGTCATCTTGATATTTTTTGCGTTTAGTCACTCGGCACAAAGCATGAAGCTCCCAATTCAAGCCTGCATATAGCGGGTGATTGCTTCGTACTATGCTGAATAAGGCTGTTTCTGAACTGCGACTGCATCTAATCAGCACAGAGTGGGCTGACTTCACACCAGTTATTGAAAGCACATTTTCATAAGTCTTCTTTCCTGATAAATATCCAGCCAGAATTCTCTTATATGTAGTAGTATGCATAGCTATTGAGAAATGTTTAGCGATGCATGTATAATGCCAACCGTACAAATACGGGTTTGTAATATTTCTTAGCATATGTGTTATGAATTCTTGAAGTTATCTCAGCCCTACAGTATATCTGTGCTGAGCAAACCATGGCTGGGGGCCAAATCCATTTTACAGCTGTCCAAAACAGTCTTGTGACCAATCAATCAAGTTTACACTTATAAAATACCCATAGTATAAGCACCTAAGGCACTGTGCATAATCCATATGAAAATAAATACGATATACTATCTCTGAATGGTGAAGTCAGGTGGAATTAGACATGTTCCTCTGAGGTTGTACTAGATAAAGGAAGCTGGTTCTGTAGGAGGAGATGATTAACACGTGGTACAAGCGCAAACAACTTGTAAGGCCAGTCGCACTTTTGAGATGTGGATGAAAAATTGATTGAATGTCTGAAGGGAATGGAAGGGTACTGAATAAGAAGGGTTTTTATAAATGGGACACAGTCAGGCTGCTGAGACTCCTTCCACAAATTGCTGTTTTGCCTTGTGGAGAAGGCTCCTCTCTCACAAAGACAACTCCACGAGCTTCAACTATTTCTGAAATTTACCTGCTGTTCGTGAGAGTAGGCAGCCCTGAGGCTTACTGGATTTTGCAATAAGAGCATTGCAGATTAGTCAAGTGTGCGCTTGGCAGTATTTTTTTTCTAAAGAAAAGGAGATGACCTCCATGTCATGAATGAGAAACATTAAAAAAAAAAAAAAAAATGGGGACAAACCCCCTACAGTACATAGTATCTCTGTTTGAGAACCAACAAGATGAGAAGCTTTACCCTGATTCATGATCTGTGCCCTTCCCCACAAGGATGATCTTGGCCATAGGAGGTGGGACTGAAAGTCAGGCTCACGGGTAGCTCCTGATACCCGCCCCCCCATGCAGGAGCCTGAGCTCCAGGATCCAACCAGCATCTTCCCTTCCTTCTTCCCACTTCCCAGGCCTCTCATTTTCCCAGTCTGCCAGTCCCACGTGCAGAAGCACGTGCGATCCGCCTCCTCGTTCTGGGTTCTGTCTCGTGTCCGTACCAGCTGCAGCTCGCGAGGTTTGCGTTCGAGCATTCGCGAGTTCAGTTTTGCTGCCCCCAATTATCTGCCACCCATTAGCTGTTACAACTTAAGTGACTTTATTTTTTTTTTTTGCCAACAGCAGCCCGGCACTCAGCTATTAGTAGGCTGCTGGTGCAGCTCCCAGCATCCCGCCGCTCTGTGTGTGTCACAGCAGGAGCGATCCAAAGAAAGCGGCGGTTTTTTTTTTGAGAAGGGGTGAAATGGTTTAGACAGTGTAGAATTTATTCTGATACATGAATGCGGTGTTTAAACGCGCAGGTAGGCAGAATTGCTTCCTGTTCTGCTAATCCTTTGCTGGATAATTTACAGCCTTCTGGAACTTCATTTCTAGTCTTTTCAGCTTTTGTTGATAAAGATGCAAAAAAAGACACGTACAAAAGGACTGTATATAGCGTATAATTCATTTCGCAGAGCTGGGACATCTAGCTGAATGTGCCATTGATTTACCCTGGCACTAATTCCTAGTGAGTAGCTCATTTTGAAAGTAGCTACAAGTTGGCATATTTGCAGGAGCATTGAATTCTGGCATGCAGTCACTGTTGTATTAAAAACATGATGTGCAGTGAGTCTGGAGAGCCTTTGAAAGTGAGATCTCAATAGAAGCTATGAGTTGTATTGTTACTCTCGGTGCACACAGCGTAGAAACACCCCAAAAAGAGTAAGCTATGTATGTTACCAACAGTGCGCAGTTTAGGAAATGGATTTTTCTTCCAAAATGTGTCAGTGATGTTGTGTTTATTAAAAAATGGTTCTCAAAGCCACTTTAAAGTCCATATGGTATCTGTTATGATTGCCTTAATAACAATAGCATAATTATGTGTATTATATCCTTATAGGATTGAATGTGCAACAAACATTGCTTGTGAGCAGCAAGTTTTTATGAGATGACAGCTGTTTTAGAACCAAAATTATAGCTTATTTATTGTGTGTATGCATTCGAGCTGGGCGAAAAATAGCGAAAGAATGAAATCTGCTAAAGGACTATTTCTCACTAAGTGTTATTTTGCAATAAAAAAGCTGGTTGTGTTCTAAATGAACAATAAGAATGGGTTGGTTGGAAATAACATATTTCTGTAAAATAAGATGTTTGAAAAGGATGCAGAATGTACCAGCTATCAAGGCTTTTTCCCCTTTCCTTGGATGAGAAAGGGGGCCTCCTTCAGAACCGGGTAACTTTGCTCTGTAGTGGAAAGTTGTAGTAAAAAAGATGAGAGATGAGTAATCATCCCTTTCATAGAGCAAGGATCGGCATGCCTGGGTGGGAGCAGAGGGGAGGAAAGGGAGGAGCTGTTGAAGGTTCATATTTTTGTGGATCTTGTAATGGAAAGTCTCTGTGTTCTGGTTTGGCAGGGCCAGTGCTGGTCTGCAGACGCTGCACCTTGTATTGTTACCCCAGGCATTATGTACCAGGGTGAGTTGAATTGAAAGGATTGGTAGCAAGAAGATTAGGGTTCTCTTTTCCCCATTTTCCTTGCTTTTACAAAGGTCTGCCTGTCTGAAGGAGTGGCAAGTACAGTACCACTGAAAATATGAGGTACCTCAAGCCTTTCATGCTCTGTAATCGCTATGTCCAAAATAATGGTCAGGGCTTTAAAATAAGTTGCAAAAAAGAAAAAAAAAAACAACCCCTTGTGAAAACAAGTATTTTAATTGATAGTTTTCTCATGGTATTTACTTGTCAGAGAAATGTGTGTCAGTTACAGGTTTTAGGAACTTGTTGAAGGTTACACAAAATCCAGATTTTTACCTTGCGCATTGTTATTTGCAGAGATTGTCACCTTCTCAGGGAATTTAGGAAGTGCAAGGTGGGAGCCTGTAAAGCTGTGCTGAGGAGGCTGTGGGGGAGGAGTTCAGGTGGGTGTCTTCATTCCTGCAGATGAGCTGGAGCGTGGTTTCCAAGAAGGGGAAGAAAAGGTACATGCAGTGCAAATGAACAGACGTTTCATAACGAGGCTTATAAAGCATTAAAATTCAGGCACAGCTTCTGTACAAACACAGACCAAGGCTCTTGCATATCCAGAAGGAAGCTCTCATTCTGTGTGAACAATCTTGGCACAAAGGGAGTTTTCAAAATATTATAAGGTTGTTAAAAAGTGGTTCCCCAGCATAAATGAATGTAAAATTCCTGGTGTGTGCTGTGAGTGAGTGTCCCACTGGTTGAGCCTCAGGGAGATCTAAAACTAGGAGTAAGAGCGACAGCTCAGCTTTACCCTGCGGTGATACTGTGACAACACCGTTGGACAAATTCCCTGTAAGAACACAGGAGAAAGGGCGATCACAAATCAGCTAGGCTACAAAGAGCAACTTCAGTTGTTCCAAAAATCCCGAGTGCCGTGAGGCAAAAATAACAGTGGACAGAAATTGTGTGTAATCCTTGCTTAAGCTGCGGATCTCATTCCTGCAGGTAAAGCGTCTGTGGCTGAAGGGCTCCTGCCTGGGAGGTTGCTGGGTTGTGTCTTATAAAGAAAACCAAAGTGAGGTGATGGAGAAAAGGAGAACTCAGGAAACAGCAAGGCTTTGAGTTGCTTGGAGTCTATCACTGCTGAGGATCAGAGCTCAGAGGCTGGGCTCGGGCTGCATCTACCTCTGGGTTTTTCCGAAATTCCAGCTCTCAAATGCCTCACCAGTATTCGCTTTACTTGGATGCAACTGCACACGAGGTGGGGGGCTTGGTTTCAGGGAGTTTTTCGGAGAGCTGCAGCCATGGCAAGCGAAGGGCTGTGGAACATGGGATTGCGTGGTTCTTTCACAGGCAGAGTGTTGCAGAAAAACCTTCCCTGAGCTGCTCCCGAGGCTCTGCTGCTGCCTGGCACCCGGGATCCCCGGGGACTGCACAGGAGCCAGCAAATCCTCTGGAGCCTCCAGCTGCACACTGCTGGTGCCTTCCCAGCATCAAAACAAGTCTGCTTGGAAATCCAGTGGCAGGGAGTTCATGTGCTCTGACAACTGACGTGGGCAGAAGGGAGATCTCTCTTCTGTAGGGCAGGGATTTTCCAGATGGCCTTGTGGAAAGAAGTACTGTGTGATGGCTTCCTTTGAAAATGCTTTGTAAACTCAGAATTCTTCCCTGCTGTGTAACAAAACAAAACTGGTTTGGGTTTGTTATTTTTATTTTTTTTCCCATTTTCATTTTCAGGTTCATTTTAGACATAGAGGTGTGCCAGATCCTTTGAACAGAAAATACTGGCAGATTGGATCATCTCTCTTTTGTGATAGAAATTATCGTCAACAGTGTGAAACAGTGATGTTGGCTATTTATGCCAGTGATAGTTGTGTTTAAGTAGCTGCAAATTGTGTGGCTCTTGTTAATCTCTCTGAAAAAAAATAAGCCAAATAGAAGGCAGTAGAGTTTTATGGTCTTGGTTTTTATTCTGTGGCTACATCATTTTTTATTTTTACCAGAGCTATGAAATGGTTGTTGGGCTCATAATTTGATGGAAATACTTTGTAAAATAGTAAGCAGGTTATTCGGTGTTGTCTGTTGTCTCTGATGTGATTTAAAGCAGTTAAAAAAAAATTTTACAAATTTCCACAACTCATTACCTAATGCACTGAAAAACAGATGGAAAGAAATTATACAAGTATAATGGCTGATCCTATTGGGACCAGGCTGCAGGATCTTTCAAGTGTGTGTATCCTAAGTATAAGAGAAGGTGTAATTTTGAGGCACAAATACTCATTCCAATGTTGGCTTTTGTTTGGAAACTATTTTACTGAACTCCAGAACGCCTTGCACAGAAATTCAACAGATTAGGTTATGTTAGACAGGAAAGGTGTTTATTTCTTTTAATAGTAACAGTCAACAGGTTTTCCAGTGGCCTTGGAAGCTTGTTTGCAATTTAAAGGACTGCTGGACTGCTTTTCCTTTAGGAGAAAGTTGTGTGATCAAATGCTAAGTTCTGATGGAAAAAGAGTTGTAGCTTCTAGGTGAAAAATCCCAAAACTGTCTTAGCATAACATGTTTGGATCTAAAACATCTTCCTAGTTCTAATTTTTGCTAGCATAAGCTTGTATTAAAATATATATATGTATGTCTATCTAGAACAAAATGTTACCCTGAAACTAAAAAGTAAGACATTTTTTCTTTTTCCAGAAATGAGCTGCAGAAACTTGTGACTGTCTTTTGGCTTTTTTTCCACTTCAGAATATGAAAGGATTTAGATGTGGGATATTTGGCGTAACAGAAAATATAATTCCAGATGAATTCTAGTCTCTGCAAAGCAGTCAGATAAAAGATTGTAATTTCGATTTTAAGTTTTTACAGTTCAGGCCTTGTAAGGGTGTGCATGTTACAAAGCATCATAGAAGCATTTGCTGGTTGGGTGTTATAATAATATTTGAGGCAATAAATTGTGTTACTTAAAGAAGTTTTGGATTCTAAGCAAAATACTATATTTCCAAGGTGGTGTGACAGGTTTGCTGGATTCTACTGACATTAGTTCAGTGCTGTTAATATTTTGTGGTACTTTTTTCTGTCCCGAGTTTCCAATTTAGGAGGTTCTCCAAGACGTTGTATCTGTGGTTACTGCATTGTTGCTGTTTGTCTTTCCCTTGCTTGAAGCGGGTGTTTGGGAGCGAACAAGCCATCTGTTGTGATGAATCTATTGAGGAATTAATTTAGGAAACAGTCAGTCTTTCAGAGTTATTTTTAATGATGGAAATGACTCAAGAAGGAAGAAAAATACTGCTGATTGCATCTGTCCTGAATGTTGTAGGTGCGTAATGCCATTCACTAGGACGATACAGGTCTTGCTAGGGTTCCCACTTCAGCTGGAAGATTTCCCTTCACTTAACTGGACACTGAGTCTGCTGTGAGTAAACACTTAGACCTATCTTTCACCTTCTTGGCACAGTCATCTGCAAACTCTGTGGTGGTGAAAATGGGCTGAAATGTATGGTGTGCCACAGCGACCCTTTATGCCAACAGGCAAGGACAGGCAGTGGGATCAGAACAGATATGTTGAAAAAACAGTGTTTAATCTGTCGTAAGAGACCCTTGCACCGAGCTAGGATCATTTCCAAAGTGTTGCAGTATTTTTCCCTCTTTGATTTGTAGGTCCCAAACGTTGCAGTGGAAGCGTGTGTTATATAAATTGCACTGGATGTCAGAAATCAGTTTTCAGGTGAATATTCTGGTACCAAAGCTTGTCTCCTCTTAAATCTGGAAGTATATGATGAAGACTTTTGGTAGAACATATGGAATGATGTTGCTGTGTTACAGTACACATTCCAGAAGGGATTTGCACTGAAATGCTGGTAACCACGAAGAGCAAAGAATTTTCCTTTCCTGATTTCCAGTATCAGAGACATTCTAACATGGATTAGACCATCCATCCGGGGAGAAGTGCCTGCTTGACACAATACAGGCTGAATATTGCTTTGGGATCAAATCAACACCTCTCTTGCTTTCAAGAAATATATATTGAAGAAAAAAGTACAGTATAGAATTATCGGCTTTGCTTTGCTTACTTTCAGGTGAATGCCAAAAGTAAAACTGCAACAACTTTGGTCAACCGTTTAATGATTAGAATCATCAGTTCAGTTGAAATAGCATGCCACTTTAAGGCCTGTTTTTAAATCTAAACCTGTTCAGGCTAGGAAGGAGCTTGAAAATAAAACAACATCAGAATCTTAATGTTGCAGACAAACACCTACATGTTCCCACTGAGCAATTCTGCTGCTTAAATATTCTTTGCTCTTCCGGTTCTTTATCTGCCTGTAGTCTTCGGGACGATTCCTTGGAGATCAAGGAGTCAAGCCAACCAACACAAATATAGAAGTGTTGACAGCAGAGGAGAAATCTGCCTCTCTGCAATCGGAGTCTTGGGTTTGTCTGAGTTTCAGTGTTGTGCAAAAGCCTAGAGGATGGGGCTCTGAGCACTGGGCTGAGTTGCTCATTTTCCTGAAGAGAACATTAACGTGAAAGTCCAAAATCATAACTTAAACTGGCACACTCCTTTTGCAATTCTTATTTACATATTCCTAATTGATTGGACTGTTTGAATTTCTTTAACTCAGAAGACTAATTTTAATTATTAACGTGTTTCTCTCTGTTTCTTATTAGTTCATTTGGTGATTGGAATATTTTTTCTTTGAAAAAAGGTATAGATGCCATCACTAGAAATAGATTTTAAACTGTGTTCATTACATTACATGACTTTGCCAGAGAGGTTGATAGGTCTGAAATTCTGGGTTAGGACAAATCATCATAGTCTTTTTTTCAAACGATTAAACAAAGAATTTTGGTTTTGTATTTAATACATTCAAAATAAGTTGCTAATTGATGGCGTCAGCTATTCATGAAGAAGAGTTGCACAGACCAAAATATATTTATAAAATTAATATTTTTATTGAAATATCACCGTCTTTATATGCTATTATGCAAGTTTCATGTCTAAAATGGAGCATAAAAATTCAAGTAAAGTTTTTTAATATGTTAAAATTCTACATGCGTGAAAGTCTTACCTCATACTTGTCAGATGAAATTTGTTTCCTGCAATAAGAAAATAACAGGAGTTTTCTTAATTAAGTAGCATTTTCCTATTCAAATTCATTTGTTCAAACTCATTTTGTCATCAATTAAAGAAGAGGTTGTAGAGACAAGTTGCCTGCCTGTATGCCAGGATGATCAGGTCAAAAAACTGTGATTAATAAAGTCTTTTTTGTTACAAATATATTCCAGACAATTCCATCTATTTTGTTCTCATCAGAATCAAATTATAGCAAATACTTGCTTTACCCAAGATCCTCTGTTCCCCAAGAGCCCTTCAGCATTACTTGTAGCACTACCTGGAAATACTAATGAATTTAAAAGTACCAAAAGAATTTAAGCTGATTACATTTAGTGCCTTTTTTCTTCTGAAGGTGTCTCAGGCTCACTTGTCTTTCCTTAAGTGGAGCATTTCGGGAGGTTTTTCCATTTGCACGCTTTGCATGTGATGCCTTCCAGGATAAGGCCTGTACCACTGACAGTCTGCAAATCAGAAAAGAAAAAAAAGCAAACTCTTATGTCAAAACTGAAGATGGAAAAGATGTGAAAATATCTTTAATGTAATTGCCATAAGTAAGGCTCATAGCAAAAAAAGTCTGCTGAGGTGAGGGAAGGTCAGTGATGAGCTCATTTCTGTGGAATTTTGGGTGGGGATATACAAAATGCTGTGAGTGCTCCCCAACCTCTCTCAACTAGAGAGATCGATGCTACAGCAAACCATCTTGTTGGAGACTTGAAGATTCTGTCTTGAGATAAAACAAATATTTTGCAAACTTCGTGAAGAATGAAAAAGGTGAATTACTAAAGGTGTAAAATGGCTGGTGTGCAGAGTGGCAGCTGTAATGGCATTATGTTGAACACAGCTTGAGACAGCCGAGGACTGTAGGCATTTTACGTTCTGAGTAAGTTATTAAGAAGTGTAATAAAAAAAATAAAGCTTCCAACACCTGCATAAATAGAGCCAGTGCCAGGTTCGAAGTGTGCAGGAGCCAGACTTGCTGTGCAGTGAGTGCAAGGCATGTGAAACCTGCTGCCAAATGGTATCGCAGTTGCTTATGGCTTAAAGAGAGGCTCATGAGTTCATGGATGAGAAAGTCACTGGGGGTTGTTTAGAAACTAAAGGCAACTGCAAGTATGTGGAGTATTAACTAGAGTAACTGTATTTGGGGAATATTGTGCTTGATTATCCTGTCCTTGGTCATCTTCTCACGCCTCTGTAGGGGTAGGATCTCAGGCCTGGTGGGTCTTTGCTTTCAAAGTACTGCAGTTCTCGTGGTCTTTCCTTCCAGGACACCACCTGCCATGTAGGAAAGGCCAGTTAGGAAAACAAACCAGCAAACGGCAGAAAATACAGTCTATTAGAAAAATCCCCTGGCGGTACGTGGGAAGAAGTCATTAGACCAGTCATGTATCCATCATGTCTGGCTGTTGTCTTTTCCTCTCTGCAGAGCAAGGATGAGTTTAAACAAGGAGACAAAGAAATGCTGGAAGGAAGATTAGGGCAGAGCCTCTGAGTTTGTGCTCTTATGGAGGCTTGAAAAGAATTTCAGAATCTCTTTCTTATCCCATGCTCTGCCTGGTATGAAAGGCACAGGTGGGAACATTGGAGAGGAGTGGGAGATCTCAGTGCTCGGTTTTCCTTAGGGACTCGCGTTCCCTGCTCCCAGTTATGTGCCCCTGAGCTCCTGCAATGCCGCTCTCCATGCCCTGTGCCAGCATCAGCGCTTTCCCTGGGGTTGGGGCTTCTCTGCTCCATTCCCAGGCCGGTCTATGGAAAGGGGAGGAGCAAGTGCTTCTCCTGAGGGCAGGACATTTCAGATCTGATTTTGCTGCTCCTGTACGAAGTGGCAGCCTGTCTTTTTTAGCTGAGATTAGCGGGCACGAGCTTGTCAGCAGGAGCACTCATTTCCTGGAAGCAGGACGTGGAAAGGGCAGTTGCAGGGGACAGGTTAAAACACAATCCAGTAAGAAGTTGTATGTAAAAAGCAACATGGATTTCAAACTCTCCATAAGCCTCCGTATTACTGTCAAACAAGCCTTGCTGAAAAGTACAAAGTATGCATACTGGATCATCCTTTGGGAATAAATGGCAAATGGAGCCTCATTTTTGCTTCATTCAGTTGCTTCGTTATACTGGCCCTCTGTTTTTGGAGGAGCTGAATTTGTAGAGGTGGAATAGGTATCGATTTCCTTTCCTCTCTTCTTGAAAGAATAGGCTTTTTGGATCTTTTTTTTTTTCAGTTTCTGAGGCTGTAAATCAGAGAAACGTTGTATGGAACTGGAAGCGTAGAGGTCTTTAACTTCTATTTGTCCAGCCATGGGAGTATTGAAACAGTCTGATTATGAAAAATCCTATCAAATCCCATCAGAATTTGCAAAGTTTTGCAGTTCTGGGCCGCTGTGACCTTGAGGCAGCACGCAGTGGGCCAGCAGCACTTGGCAAGGGTGAAAATGTCATCTGCTTTGTCCCTAGATGCTGTCACAGGGGGGTCTCTTCCTGGTGCAGGAGCGGGCAGTGTGGTTACACTTAGAAGGCTGTGATTCTTTTAATTGTAAGCAATGGTTTTTGAGTGCACCATGGAATTGTTTAGCCCTCTGGTTAGTGGCAGAAGCAGCAGCGACACTCAGTCTGACACAGGCAATTAAGTATTATATTTTCAGGACTGGAAATGCAAGGCTGCTTTAGAAAGAAGAATCAGAGAATTATGATTATGAAGCCTAGATAACGCTTTTAATATTTAAGAAATATATATACTTGGACAATGACTTGCATTGCAATGATTTAGGAATTGATTTGTAGAGGCAGGGTTGTAATACTTTATGTTTTTAATTACAGCTGATAGCACTGAAGCCAACAGCAAAAAATTGCGTGATGGAAAACCAGCTAATTAGGGTCTTAAACCCAAACCCAGCCCTCTCTAGAGGCAATGTTGTTAACAATTTTTCCATTGTTGCAGAGGGTGGATTCAGTTTTAGTCTGTAATAAAAGATGCTGAAATAGATTTCCTGGAGTTGTCTGTGAGAATAATCACCCTCAGTGGCTGTGGAAGTATGGGGGAATATCTGTTTATACAAGTTGCACATTCTCTGGCAATCAGCGTTCGCTCCTTTTAATTAGAATTTAAGATTGACCGGCGTATTTTCCATATCGTATGTTGGAGTGTAGAAAACTCTTCACTATTTCTGTGTGTGAGTTGCACTCTTAATTTCTGTCAAATTTCTGAACTTCACTTTGGGTAATCCTGAGGTATCCTCAAAAAAGTTCCACAGACTTGTGACGGGACTTAGCTGATAACTCATACAGCAACTCTTAAATAACGAGTCACTGAAGTTAATTGGTTCTTTGAGTACCCAAGCTGGATTCCACTGTCTTATTTTAAGTCTGTACATTATGTTAATAACAAGAGAATCCTAAATAATACTGTAAATACTTCTAAATAGCAGGCTTTTGACCACTGTTACGGGCATGGTTTCTGGAATATATCCTTCAGTGCAATTCAGTACCCCAGGAGCAGAAGAAGGGAGGAGTACCTGCCTTGGAGCAAGAAGATTTTTCTCTCCTAGTCAAAGGAGAAAGCGAAGATACAAATGAAAAATAACAAAACAAACCAACCAGATATGCAGTGGTATTTCCTGGGGAGGCCGACATGGCTGCTAAAATAAAGATGTTTGCAAATTCTTAGAAATCATACTCCTTTTGGAATTGCCTGGGAGGATATTAGCATAGGATTGGTTTTTGGTTAAGCACCCCAAAGAAATGAGCGTTCACTGTATCTCCATCTAAATAAACAAAATAATAATAATAATAATATAATAAAACAAAACCAAAAAAACCCACAAACAAACAAACAAAAAAACCCTACAAACACCAAAAGCCCCTATTTTGGCTCAGAATATTTTTTTCTTTCTGGAAAACTGGGCCTAGCCTGAGCATCTCTTCCTTAGGCTGACTAGTCAGCCAGCAGGTTTTCCATCGATAGGGAAGAGGCTGTTGTGATAGTATTAGGAAAAATGGTCCTTGACCTTCTAAGCCGCTCAGAGTCAGTGGTTTAGAAATTCATAGCCTTTAAAGTCATGCTTTTTGAGAGTCAATATATCAGCCAGGAATTCAGCTAATGCTGTCTATTGTCTGTGGTTTTGTGCGTAAAGCACTGCGTTTAGTTAATGCTTTGCTATTTCTTCCCAGTTATTTAACCTTTGTTTAGAACGACTGAGGTTGTTTCCCTGCTGTTGCCAGATGCAAGTGGCATCTTTTTGTCTCTGTTAAACGGGCAATGATGGTGTGCTTCAGGTACTCCAAAGGGTTTTTCCCCTTTTTAATGCTGTAAAACAGGAGCAGCAACAACAAAAATAGCTACAGTTGAACTTCTAAAGCGTGGTGGTTTTTTTTTTTTTTTTTTTTTTTTTTTTTTTTTTCCCCCCAGCACTGGCACTCAGATGAAAAGTACTGATGCTTGTTCTTTCTTCTGTAGATTTTGACTAAACCTGATGCTTTTTGGTGCAGATGGAGCTGAAGACTGGGTGAATCTCTTACTGATAACATTTTTATGCGTGGCTCTTCCCTCATTATGACTCTTTGTGGCTCTGAGCATTGTTGGTTTTTCAGAGGCCAGGGTACTTGCGATTGCCATGTTTTGCTATGTAAAATCAATAAAATTTAGGAGAAAACAGGATGGATAAGTGAGTTTGCCAATATTTTGTCTTTTTAGTTTTGAGATGCTCTGGTCACCTTGCCCACATCCTGACGGGCAGCATGCAAACCATATCAAGGGAACAATTACCATTAGAGAGTAGTGCTGAGGAAGGACTAAACTTTATAAAGGAATGACTCAGGCCTGCCTGCACGGAGAAAAACAAGCCAAGTGCTGTGTGAACATGACTTCTGTGCTGTCCATCGTGCCGAGGTCGATGGGTGAGGGTTGGCACTGCCATGGGAAGCAGGAGTTCCGTGACTTGCCTGGCAGCAGCTGGAAAGCTGCGCTGAGAGTTGTGCCAAATGTCAAAGTGCCGAGTTTTCCACTTTGTGTAAGCTGTTCCTAGTCTGTCTCATTTTTGTCACAAGTGGCATTTTGTGAAGAGTATCCCAACAGTTTTATTTCTGAACAAGGAAGGGGAGAATATCTTTATTCTCCCCATTGTCGAGAAAATAGCTGTTTTATGTCCACCCACTTGAAGCAAAACTACTTTGCTGCGTTTGAACTGAGCCTCCTGAGCACTTCCTTTGCAAGACAGGCAGCTATTCCCATAATCGCAATTTGTAAACTCCCCTTAGTAAGACCTGCTCATGTTTTACTTCAGAAGAGCTTCTGGGCCCAGGAGTACCCAAGCTCTACTGACATCCACGCACCAGATCTGCTGTGGCATCTGGAGGTAGTTTAGAGTGGCTGAGGGGACCATATTCCTTCCTGGAGCTAAACTGTGCCCATGCCATTTTCTGCAGGGTTTGATCTGCTCTGTTAGGTGCTCTGTGTTTTCTCTGCCTTCATATTTAAGGGCTTCTAGATGGAATTATTTTTCAAATATAACTGCTCAGTCTCTGCTTTCCAGGTGATGTATTACGGTGTTAAACTTCTAGTTTAAACATCACTTAAAATCTGAACCGCACAGAGGTACAGAGCCCGACTTCACCCCGAGGAGTTCCTGTAGAGCAGGTGGCAGGACTCTGGCAGGTTAATTTATGTAGTAAAGCCTCCAGTTCTGTTGTTAATTCCGGTTTCTACTGTCTGCTTCTGTGGCTAGAACCTAGAAGCTGCCATCGGCATTCCATCGTGAAAATACGGGATAAAAATCGAGACAAACGGTCATAAGTAAAAAAACCCAAAACTTTGGGGTTTAATCACAAAGTTAGTTTTCAGTTAATGGCAGGAGGAGGGTTGTTGTTTGATCTACACCAGTGGAAATGTAATTTTGATATGGGATTTTGCAGCTTGATTTGTTGTTAATTGCATAAACAAATAGAAGAAAGGATGGGGTGAGTAAAGTTAATTTGAGAACAGGTAACTCTCCTGAGACAAATCTTGAATCTTGCTGAAACAGGGAGGTTAAAATAGTACTCACTGAGCACTAAATTTAACTTTTCCAGTATTTCTTTCCTGTGGGCTGATTAAATTGTCCAGTCTCAAGGGAAGCAAGGTTTTTTTTCCACATTGTGGTAATGCTTGGTATTCAATATCCAATTTAGGTTGTTTGTTTAATAATTCAATATTTCTGGTGAGTCTTGGTAAGTGAAACTTTTTCCTTATACATCTGAGTTATTGTTGAAAAATGCCTTAATATCTGATCTTAAAAGTCTTAAGACATTTATGTCTCACCTACTTGTTTTTCAATAAATGGTGTGATTTCACAACACATCTCTTGTTTGCAGTTTCATAATTATATTGCCAATGCTTAGAAGACTCCACGGGACAAATTGTAAATTATCAATGTGGTGTCCAGTAGAATATTCTTCAGAGCTTTGATTTTGCTAGAAGAAGCTTACCATAATGCATAGGAAAAGATAAATGGCTATTCTTCAATCAGCTACTCCCTAGTCTCCTGTGACCTTTTAACTCCCAGGCTATCAGATAAGGTTTTCCAGTTAGCAGCTGCATTCCCTCTCAAGAGAAAGCCCCGATAAATTAATTTGAATCTGAATTTTTTCCTTGACTTACCCAAGAATGTTGAGGTGTCTTTGCTGAAGGATGACCCTGGAAGACAGAAAATAAGGGAAGTTTCAGGCAATATTTACTGGGGCAATTAAAAGCCGGGGTTGCTTTCTCAAACATGCACGCTGCTTGAATGAAACCTGCGTTAGGCACTTTTATCTCATAGCTGCTTGTTTACATATTTGCCTTCTTTCTGATTTAAGTCCCTTTAATCCGGTTACTGGAAGCTGAAAGGCAAAATGTCATCTCGCAGTGGAAAGCTGGGTAGCAAATGGGCAGAGGGCAGCTCAGGAAAGCAGCAAGGCGGGGTCAGAGGGATGTAGAGAAATAAACTGGCTGGGCAACACAAACCTGGGGGTGTTAGAAAGCAGCTGAGAGAGCAACCAAAGAAAGGAGAAGTACCTGTAGACAATGTGGTAGTGAGAAAATGTCATATGTACAGCCTTGGGAAGGGGTGAAATGTAGGGATTAGATCAAGGGAGAGGGAAACCATGAGTGGGATATCAGAGGTATTAGAGCTGAGACAAGATGAAAGAAATTTGTGGCGACAACATCTTTGTCTCTGGTAGAAAATCTTGGACAAATAGTGCTTATTGCTCCTTATTGCTCCTGATAACAGTGCCTCATTTGGGCTCAAGATTGTTTCTTTGCTCAGAAGTAGCAGTTCCCAAAAGGCTGCTTTCAGTTAAATACTACAGGTTGTGGATTTTTTGGCAACTGTCTTTGTTGGAACGTAACTGCAGTCATGGAAGGGTGAAATGGTTGTAGCAGACAATCCCTCCCAGGAGTCTCAGGGTAGAAGGATGCCATGAGCAACGTGAAAGTACAGCTGCTAACTTGATGTTCATGCAAGCCGACTTGAACTTGTGTGAGTGGCAGCAGACCTGGTCGGAGTGGGGTCTCTGATGCATTTCCAAGTCTCCTGAGTGCTGGAATCCTCCCACTGTCCCTGCTGCGTGCTTCTGCCAAGGGCTCGCTGCAGTTCCCAACACTGCATTTGGGTGTGTCTTACTGTGGGTGAAAGCCTGGGCTTCCCTGCTGCGTTGTAGCGCTGTATCGTACCAAAGTGGACACCCTGATCTGCTCCCAAACCACCAGGTCCTCTTATGCTTCAAGGCTGTCTCTAAATCTTCTTCAGAGTGCAGATTTCCAGCCCTCAATATGCGTGGGGATAGTGCTTTTGGGTCTGAAGCGAACTGCATCCCTCACACAGTCATTGGAAAGAGGGAGTTTGCTCCTTGGGATGGGAAGTTCAGTGGCTAAGTCCAGCTTTCTTTCTAAGAAAGACTGGTGGCTGCCTGGGGAACCAAGGAGAGCAGCACATTATGGAAATTATTATTTGTGAACATCCTGTGAGATCCAATCTCCCAAACACTGTCATTTACCAATTCCCAGTTTGCTTTCTGCCCATGTGGTTTCAGCAGCATTAGTTGCAGTTGGTTGGTTTAGCAAACATTTTTTGTCGTTATGTGTATTTGCTCTTACATTCTTCCAAGTGTAAATCATGGAAAGTAAAATCACTAGGCTGTTGAATCGTAATAAGAGTATCTCAACCCAATGTTCTGGAGATACCCGTGTAGCCATTTATTAAAAAAATGAAAGAGAGAAGAAGGGAGTATCAGAGGGAAAATATGTGTTCCTGCAAGTTTTCAAAGCTGCTGTGTGTTTCAATAGTTTCCTTTTTCACCAAAAGAAATTAATATTTTTTCCAGTTTCGTGAATTTAATAAGTGGATAATACTATACAGAATTCATAGTTACCACTGTTTTTAACTGCAGCTGAGTAAATTCTCCAAGTATTTCTTGTGTAACAGAATGAAAGATGGTAGTTTTTAAAAAAGATTTCTTTGGGATGCAGCAAGTTTTCTTACAATTTTCAGACTTTAAGGTATTCCATGAATAAACAATGTCTTGCGCCTTTTCTCATGGATTTTGTTCCTTCTGGTTAGTTTTTTAAACAGTGTGTAAAAGTAGAACATGTCATCCTTTTTCACTGTATTTCTTTTAATCAAATTCTTTCACATTAATTCAGCACCATTTACAAATGTTTGCAGTCCATTATTAAATAGATGATGTTAATAAAGCATTCTTAATGCATTTACCATTTACCATTTTCACTAAAATTGGTAAAACCTGTTTTTATTAATATTACAAATGTTACCATTTTATCAATTCCCTTGAGAAGTAATGCACGATTCAGTTCCAGCTGGCTGGGTCTTTATCAACCCTGCTCAAAGCTGTCAGGGTCTGATGCCTCCCATGCCTCTACTTCACCTTTACCTGTTGAATATGATTTTGATGACAAACGTAGGGAAAGTTCCTGTATGGAATAATACTTTTTCACCATGGCAACAGTATCCAAACATCACTGCTCTTCCTGCGCTCATTTTCCTTTACTGGCTAGAAAAGCGGTTGGTTTGTGACTGGGGAGTTGGACAGACTTGGGAAAGCAGAAAATTGAGACTTTTCAGGGTTGTGGGTTTTCTTTCCCCTTTGCTAGATCTCAGGTCAGAAGTTCCAAGACAAAAATTATGCGCAGATTAAAATGAACTAGTACAACTAGAATGCATGGAATCATAGAATATTCTCAGTTGGAAGGGATTCACAAGAATCATGAAAGTCCAGCTGCCGGCCCTGCACAGGACAGCCCCAGGAATCACACAGACTCCCCCTAAATAAATAAGCAAAGCACCCAAATGAACTGGCTTTGACATAAAGATACACAGAACTTTTTCCTCCTCAATAATAGCCCTACAGTTCTCTCTTGCAGCGGGTTAAATTGAGCCCACTGCGGGTTATTGGGACGCCGGTCTGTAGAAAGGTTGTTCAGACACTTCCTTTGCTCTGAAGATAAAAAGTATAAAAGCTCCCATGCTGTGGAGCCGAAAGCCTAGCTGGAAGCCTGGATTCCCAAAGTGCTGGCCGGGTGCTGGGCCATGCTGGCACAGCAGATCTGTGCTGGCATTGCTGGGCTGGGCACGGAGACCCGTGCAAGCTGGCTGACAGCGTGAGTGGCTGGCTGGAGGGGGGAGGTCAGAACATCTGATAACTGGGGCTTCTAGCACTTTCCAACTGCAAGAGGTATTAATTTTGTCTGTCAAAACAGAGGAAAGATGTACTTAGGAGCTGAAGATTATTCATTTGAATTATGAAAAGGCTGAAGTTACAGTGATGGATGTTTTGGAGGATGCAAGAGGGGACTTAGTTCTATTTAAATATGAATTCACTGTGGAGCTGTCATAACATCCCTTACCGTAAAGAGTGGAATTGCTGAGCTGCAAGATTTGTTTTCTGAAACTATGCACAGGGCTTATCCGGTCTTCTGCTTCAATGGTATTTCTCAGATTAGAGAATTTAATCTTTTTAAGCTTGGCTGTTTAGTCAGTGGTGACCCTCGAGGCAGTTGTGGCATGAGAGCTTTCCATGCGGCTCTGAGCTTTGGCTGGATCCCATGGGTGCCTTGTAGGTTACATGAAAGGGACTCAGACCTCCAGAAGGACAATCCTCTAGAATGCATTTCCTGTAGGAAATGCAGGTTAACGCATTCATTCTTCTCAAGGATCCTTTGGGCCCACGAGCAGGTGAATTTGTCTTTCAAAAAGGCTGTTTTGTGCACCAGACATTATACACCCCAAATCTCAGCTTCATTCACTGCTATTTCATAATGGCAGTGATAGAGTAAACGTTAATATCCTGTAAATTAATGTGGAATTTTTAATTCCAGTTTAGCTTCTTTTTCTTCCTTTTAAAGAACTATCTTAGATGCCTCAAGCAAATACAGTTTTATTATTTTAAAGATTAAGTTTTAACTAGTGATGGTGGAACACATCATGCAGTTGCCTTTTTAGCAGTTGTCTGCTCCTGCTGTGTGAGATGCAGTCCGTGTGGAGTCTTGGTCAGTTTGTTACAGGAAAGGGACTCATGCTGAAGTTGGGGGTATTCCTTACTAACACACACAACTGATTTTTGTGCTGTTTCTTGTAGGACCTGTTGCAGGTTTTATAGCCATAGTTCTTATAAAAAACTTCATAAAGGTGTACTTAAAATGCAAAATGTGAATTTAAAGTACAGCTACATTGGTGTAACTTCTGGGGGTAAAGGAAGTGACAGAGTTTTTGCAAATCGTACTTTACGGTCTTGCTTTTGTGTGCTTTCTTGTGGCTGTTTCTTGGCTTTTTTTGTGTGTGTCTTTCAGGGTTTTTTTTGCTTGTTTGTTTCTTTTTTTTGTTCGTTTTTCTTCGTGTTGTGTTTTTGTTTGCTTTTAATTTCTCCTCTGTTCCTCTCTTCTTCCTCTAACTGCTGATCTTGCAGAGGAAAACCAAATTTTATCATGAATGGAGCAGAAAATAGCCATCAACTAGTAAGGAGTTAACTGCTAGTAGAACTGTGCTTTGAGAATATTGAAGTTCTTTCCCCATTTTATTCACTGCTGGTTTAATGAGGGCATCAAAAGTCAGAACCTTCAGGAATTTCAAGGTATTTCTCTGCAACTTTCCACATCTTCTAAGAGGAAAAAGTCTAGGAAAAGGTTGGGAAAGGGTTTTGAAAAATACCCTCTTAATTGACTGGGATAAAACAATTGGGAGTGCATAAGGATATATGCAGACATCTTATCTGAGTCTAGAACTTGTTTTGAACTTTGAGATTTATTGTTCTTTTAGATATGCTTCATCCCATTACAGCCTTTAAAATGCTCAAGGCCAAGCATTTTGGAACAAAACTGGTGAATAAGTGACTCGCGTTTAACATAAATACGAGGCTTCTCCACCCTGGGGGTTCCTATCTCCACCTTGATTAAACAGTCCCTCCAGGAGAGTCAGACAAAGGCTTGGGGTGTGTTTGCTCAGAGAGATACTGCTGCTTTCTGCAGCTCTTTACAAACTAAAGGGACTTCTTAAAGGCTTCTTGGCCACAGACACCTTGGCAGGGAAGGGGCTTGGTGGAAAGCACGTGTGTTGCCTTGCAGCAAAGTGGCCTTTTTGTAAGAGACACGACATATTTCTCTAGGAGCATGCCCGCTTTGCCTGTTGGTAAGGTCTGTATAGTTCACCTTTCCGTGTTTCTGAGCACATTCCAAGATGCTTATGAATGTTTCCGTGGTATTCTGTCTACCCTCTGGCTCCCCAGAGTCTCCATTATTAAGAGATCGTGCGCATAATTAGTTAAAAACTTGCCTCAGATTTAGCGAGTTTCCTTTTTGGAGGAGGATTGCATTTTTCATGGTGAGACAGAATTTCTCTTTTCTGCAGTGCGCACGACAGAATGCAGGGGCTGGCTGATTGGTGAATTCAGCAAAAATGAAGTAACTTGTTCCAATATTTTTAGACTTTTAAATGCCGCTATCTCTCTTGCTGGCACCAGTCCTTGATTTATGGCAGTTTTGCTTGTGCAGGGATTGCAGTGTCTTCTACTAAGACTTCACCACTCTGCTCCTTCACCTTCCTTGCACATATCAGATGTCTGTGCAGCATTAGTAGAATGGAAACTAGCAGTTTAAATGAGGTTACTGGGATTAGTCATCTGGATGGAGAAGATTTAAAGTGGCCTTGGTTGGGCTCCTTAGAATTGTGAAGTAGACAGCAAAGCCATTATGGACAAAGAGGAGAAATGAAAAATGGGAAATGATACAACAGAAGAATGGATTTGGTTTATTCTTTAGGTATTTCAGAGGAAATAAAGGCATTATATTGCCTTTCATTGCTCTAATCACCATGGTGGTCTTCTTGTGGCAAGAAGTAAGAAGCATACAGTGAAATAATGTCTTTTTAAATGGGGAGTTTCATAACAGTAAGAAATACTTCTGCTGTGGGAATCAAGTGAAGGAAACATACTTTCTCTCTAAATGTATCTCTGTAGTGCCATGTGTGCCCAAAAGACTTGCTTAAGACACCTTTCATCTCATTATTTTTATATTACAGCAAAAAGCCTTTTATATATGGCCAAAAGACTGAGTAGGAAATACAGATTAAGACTCAGTGGGTCTACACAAGTCCTGTGTAATCAAGGTGTTGCAATATTGAAGTAATAAACTCTCCCCACAACTTCACGCCTTGGAAGTAGTCTGTGCTGAGTTTTATTCTTGGCTTGTAGCTTGCTATTTCCCCCTCCTCAGTCTGATAGCCGTTGTCTAAGGAATATTGGAATTTGTCTTTATTTTTGGTCTTTTCCTCTCTCTCATGTGCAGTATCAAAGTGTTGTCACCCTGTTCTCTTCTGCTGCCATGTGTAGCTTTTCTCCTTTGTTCTAGCGTTATAATTATTTGTTTTTTTTTTTTTTTTTTTTTTTTCTTGTAATTTTCAGTAATTAAACTGATTAGAATTAAACTGGTGGGGAAACTGCATTTGATTACGCAGGCAATACAGAGGAGGTAAAACTCATCTAACTAGGTTCCTTTCCAGCCTTTAGGCCTTTAATAGCTAAGTTAATTTCCTAGAGGAGTATGGGCTGATTGAAGGAAAAACTATAATCATTAATTGCAGTAGATTTAATTTGTTGGAAGTATAAAGAAAAGACTGCCTGAGACTTTGGGGGAAGAAAAGAGCCATACTCCAGCACAGCCCCTTATCCCAGCCAGATCACTGTGGGTTTTGCTGCCTGTAACATCCTCTGGTAACATTTTGGGACTGTTGGTGGGTTTCATACGTATTGGTAGGGATGATATCAGCATTCCATGAGATAAATGAGCAGGACATCCTTTCCTGCAAATAATGACTTGTGCAGGGTATTTGGTCACGTGGGATTCACGCTGCAGTCTCCTTGCCTGATGCTTTGGGGACAGCAGATCCTCCCTGGCTCCACTGAGCCCCCCTCTTTGCTAATGTGCATAAAGGATGTGTGATCCATGTGGCTGCTTTTCAAGAGAAAACAGAATTTTCCATATTCACTAAAGTTTGGGGGGTTTCATTGTCATATAATTTGTTTCTCCCTGATGGTTAGAGCGTGTGACTGGTATTCTGGGGCCTCTCTCTATTAATTGCCACTAGAAAAGTAATTTTATATAGAGCTATAAAAGATGATTCATCTTTTTCTTTTCTGAACAGCTATAAAAACATACTTTACCTGCATCACAGATGTGCTTTTGTATGGCATATAAGATTCCTGTGATATCCTTTGACATTATTGGTCTCTGTATTCATATAAACAACATTTGTACTTTGCCTAATTTTGTCTTTGTTTTCTTAGTGCATTTTTCAGAATTACTCAGCTGCCTCATAAATCACTCTAGCAGTATTAGGATAGTGAAATGAAGTGTTTGCTCTGCACAGATTAGATTATAGCATCCTTGTTTGTATTTCCTAGACATGGAACGGACCACTGGGAGTTACATACTGATCCAATTGGTCTGGGTGAAAGCTTGGAGGTTCTTAAGATCTTTATTTTACCTCGAGGTAAAGTATAGAAGGAAAAATAACTCATTAAAATATCATCTCATTGACAGTGAGGTGTTAAAAAATTGCTCTAGATGGACTGCATGTATTGCAGCATTTTGGAGAAAAATGATTCAGCTTGGACCAGTGTGGTTTTTGAACCATCGTTCGTCCCAGCGTGGTTTTTCAGCTACATGTGTTTGTCTCCCTTTTTGCCTTACAGAGAGATTGATAAACCAAAAGCATAGGAGTTCTTATTTAAGCGGCACTTTAAAAATGCTCAGTAGCAGCACAAAAAAGAAGCAGTATACTATGAAGTGATTAATCAGCTTTCCCCAGTTTATCTTTGGTTTATTTATCTGTAGAAATTGTTTGTAGGATTTTTCTTTCTCGTTCTCAGTCCTAAGCTCTGATTCAGGAGCCCCAGTTCTTTTTATTGAAACTCTCGGTGAGGATAATTTGTAGGCTATACAAAATAGCTTGTGATTGAGTTGTGGCCCAGGCAAAGGGGCAAATGTCTTCTGTTACTTGTTTTACTTGCTGATATTGCTCTTGAATTAATGGGCAGACTGTGACTAGAAGCAGTGAAAAACAAAAGTAGCAAAAATAGCGAGTACGAGCAGTTCTTGCAGTTTTGGGTAGCAGTTATGGCTGAAAGGATTTGTGGTGGAAGTGCTTGTGGTGATGGTGGTAAATTAACCACAAGCATCTTTGCAACCAGAGGGTGAGTTCACATCGTCTCTCTTGGGTTCACAAAGCACAGATGTTGTCCCACATTGCCATCGGAGAGTGCCTGCCTGTCACCATGGGCTGTGTGGGGAAATCAGCCTTCCACGTGTGTTCTGCACCCAAACCTCTTGTCTCATCTAGATGATGGAAATGTGTTGCATCTCTGGGAATAGCCTACATGACAAGGTAGCATGAGTCCTGCTTGATACAGGCAACATTTCCATATCTAAATTGACCAGCGGACTCATCAAGAAGCAAGGACATGAAATTCTAAGGATGGCCCACTGGTGCCTCCATGATGAAGTTATTGATTAGGGGTTGCAGCTCGATGATTATTTTTCTGTCTGCACGGCATTATCAGCGTTGGCAGTGCGACATCCTGCCCTCCCATTGTGCTTCACAGAAAACGAAAGCTCCTTGTCCGGCACAACCTCAGTAAATTTTTCATCAAAGCATTTAATGCTGCTTCTGCCAGATATTACCTGCTGGAATGCTCAACCTTATAGCAACGCTGCCAGTTTACTGCAAATTTCTGCATAATAGCTTTAATCTCCGTTGTCATTAAGAAGTGCCTGTAGTCTTAGCGTTAAAGAGGGATTTTAAGAGTATAACAAATGGGCTCCTTGCTTTATTACTCAGGCAGCCATGGGGAGCACGAGGAGCTCACATCACTCAGGTGATGCCCGGGGAAATGGGGTGCAGGGCACTGTTTGCCAGGGGAGTAACCGCACGGCACAGCTCGATCCGATGGGTGTTGGGGTAAATCACGGACCGTGAGCATCTGCAGCTAGGAAAGATTAGAAACCCTCCGCAAGCTGACAGGAACAAAGAATTGTCCCACACAATCTAAAATCTGTCATTGCCGGGGATTTCATCTGGGCTCCTGGCTCTGTCACGCCTTTGAAAATATCTTCAGGCATTCCCATCATTTTGATTATTTGTGATCTTCCTTTTCCTTTAAAGTTCCTGAATAGAGTTTTTAAAGTTTTCAGGGGATGTGAAAATGGTAAGCTAACAGTATTTTTTTACCGTGTTTTTTTCAAACTTTAGTTTACGTTTCTTCATTTTAAGATGTGTCACGGACTGTACCTTCCAGGAGCAGTAAAATGGAGAGGATGATCGATCTGACTAAGCTGACTTACTTTTTATCATAAAAGGGGCAATTTCTGATGTCTCTGATAGAGTAAGTTGATGGCTACACTTCATTCTTACTGTCTTTTACGGTCTTCTCCAGATTTTTTCAGGCTATAGCTTTTTGAAACAGGCAGTTAAGATAAAGTATGGATAGTATATTTGACAACAGGAGGCAGAAATATTTGGGACAATATTCTTAGAGGCGGTGTATGATGTCCAGTCCATATTTTACCACAATGCATTATTCCTGCTTTGACTGAAATATTGAGGTTATTAAGTTCCACTTTCCCTCACAAAGGAATACATGACTGTCGTTATACAAATATTTAGCCCTATAGGAACAGTTTGGGCCTGTGTTTGAAAACAACACCCCCACGACTTTAAAATACATAACCAGATTCTCCGTTTCTTCTGTAATGTGGCTCCCACTGACCACAGTGGGAGCTGCTTCTAATTTCAGGCTATATAAAGAAAGGACCATTAGAGGTGATGCAACACGATCATGTGCAGAGCATGTTACACTCACCCAGTTGGACACATTTTAAAGTCGACTTCAGTGCTTTGCAGGCTCTTCAGCTCCTACAAGTCTGCGCTAGTTGCTTGCAAGAGCTTGTAATTCATTGTCAAAATCTTCCTTCCAGGCTGCTCTTGCAAAAACAGTGCAATAACAGCTTGCCTTCCTCTAACTCGGAGGCAAAATTTGCAAGTGAAGTCTTGTCTGCGTAGCTGAGAAAAAACCAAACCGTACCCAACCAAAACACCAGGGCTGTTTCTGTTTTGTAGGACATCAGGTGTGCCTTTCTTCTTCTCTTTTTTCCCAAACTGAATTGTTCATGAGCGTTACCACCCTAAGAAAACACAGTGGTGTGGACATAGAGTACTTTGAGTTGAAAATACACCCACTGAGGTGGCCCTGCAGCTGGAGCCATGACTACCCTTGGCTTGGTTTGCCTGTGAGGAAAGCAGGAGCAGTGTGGGATGTGCTTGCACCACAGGGAAACTCTTCCTGCTGGTTGCCCCATGGAAAAATGGCAGGACAAGGCCCCAGGTAGCTTCTTTTCAGCAGCGGTCTTTGATTTCGTAACAAATTAGGGTTTTTGAAAATTGATTTGAAGCCTGAACGTTGAATATTAATGTTTCAGGACTGAAATATGTTAGTTTTTCTTGCCTTTTAACTTGGTTTTCATTTTCAGAAGGTAACTGTTACTTTATTACAGCTTTTTGCAATCTGACATTTTCCTTAGAGAAGACAAATATTGGCAGGTTTTTAGTAGCAAAATATTGAAATGAAACGTAGTGATAAGCTACACCGTAAGTACCATATTTATGTTTTAAAAATTAAAAACAGAAGAAAAAGGTCATAAGATACAGGTAGGCTTTGGTACGTTCAAAGCTGGCTGTAATTTTGAAAAGACAAAGTCAACAAAAGCTTGAAGAACTTCACTCTGATTTTTTTTTTTTTCCCTGTTTTCCAGATAACATATTCTAGTTCCTTTGGGATACTGGAAAGATGCATGAGTTATATAAATTTCACTAATTATTTTGGAATAATTACTACCAAAACTGTTTTTCTAATTGTGCTAGTAGAACCTTGGACCACGTCTTACTTTATTTTGCATGGGCTTTTAAGTATTGATGGTGATTCTAGTTAAATGGATTAATTATATACTGCAGCACTCTGATTCCCTTTAGTGCTGCATTTACAAACCGCACAAATGGCCCAAACTGTGTGATGAAGAATGGGCTCTAGTAGACCTGAATATTTTTGTCCTCATTATTCTGCGCTGAAAGAAGTTCCCGTTGCTTTGCACTTCAGCTCAGCTGGATTGTTAGATACCTTCATGATCTAGAAGGCAACTTTTAAGTGGCTGAGCAAACCACAAACTGATGCACGAAATGGATGAAATCTTAATTAATCTCTTTCCCTTTATCATCTGCTAGCACGTGTGACAGTTTATCACCCTGTGTTTTAGAATGACATTATTCTAAATAATTTTGGGCTTTTCTGATGTTTCCCGAAATGAGAGGAGTGGGGACGATGAGCATGGCTTCTGCAAAGAGGCACGCAGCAAACATGAACGTGGATCTTTCTGTGCTGACCAGCCACTTTTAGCCTTTTCTGACTCCTTCCCTTCAAACTGCAGGTTCTGATTCAACAAGTCTGTAGTTTTCTGCCTCCCAAGGATGACATCAGCCTCATCAAACAGGTTTTTCTAACTGTCCTTCTTGAGGCACTGGCAGGAAACCTCCTCCTTCTGCATCACTTTCTTCCTTTTGGTTTGGAATAGGTGGTCCTGTGTAGCTGAAATTAATACCACTGGGTGGGTGTGAAAAGTATGAATTTCATTGGTAGGGAAGCATGAACTGCTGTTTTTGCAAAAATTTCACTTGGAAGTATTTTGTGTAGTTTGTGTTCGGGACCATTCTTTAAAAAACAAGTTTAATTTGGTTTTTGGGATATTCTTTTTAAGTTACATTTTTTTGTTGTGGTTGTCTGACTTCCCCACCAAGAAGTAATTTTGGTGGAGTCCTGAGGCTACTGCAAAGTTTAGGCTTCTTGTAAAGCTGCAGCCTGAACTTCAGACCATCTGGAAGTTTATACAGCAGCATTTAGGAAGTACTCTGGGCCAAACACCTCCTCTCATGGATTTTTCTCAGGATGTGTTAGTCAACTTCAATTTCTGTTAATTTTCTTTCACCCTGCATTAAAGCAATTACTGTATTTCACTGTATGGTAAAAAAACCCATCATTCTGCTCCCTCTGCTTTGAAGTTAAGCCTCCGATTAGGCCAAGTTGAAAATGTTACCCTGATAGCTGTGTGCTCATTTCTGTCCCATGCTGCTGACTGCTGCCTTGCCTGCGTTGGGTTTTTGGTGCATTTGGCGGGGATTTTTTACTCTTCATATCAGATTTCAGAGGTGCTTTGCATATGACTGATTAAGCTTAATGGATGTAATATATAACTTTCAAAAATAACCTTCTTGCAGAAATGCACATCATGTATTGAGTTGGTAATGTATTAGAAGAAGAAAAATAACTGAGACCTTATGACAGTTATTGTTTCCTTATTGAATTCAGAATGTTGTGAAGGCAATTTCCTTGACAGGATCAACTCCAGAGCACTTACTAGTCTGCTGATTATTTTTTTTTCCCCTTAATCTACCTCTGACATACCCTTTACAAGCCTGAAATTGGAGACAATGACTACTTTATTTGCAAAGTTAGGAAACCTTAGTTTAAAAAAATCTTTTCTATGTACAGAATTTGTGAGTGGGGAAGAGAAAATCACAGGTTGCGACAAGTGAGCCACAAAGCTATTTTATTGGTTCCAAATACAAAACCTGTGCTTCCAACTGCTCAAAGCCTTCCATTAGGTTTTTTGTTTTGTTTTGTTTTGTTTTAAATCTTTAACTTGTGCTATGCAGTTTCAGTATCAGAAAAAAAGGTGAGATGTGGAAAACTCAATCCCTTCTGTAGCATCCCACTTCATCTGTTCTGCTAAAACAAAGATGGTGGAAACTTCATGAGCTGAATTGTTCAGCCATGCTTCTTAGGGATCTTGGCCTTTTAGACAGAGAGCTTGAAGTTGGTACTTCCCGCGATGAATAAAATGAGACTGGGCAGACCATTGCTTCTATTTACGGCGGGGTTTTATGGGCAGAAGAGGAAAATTTTTAGTACATGAAGCTGAAGTCTTTTGAGTGTGTATCGAGAGTATGATGTGCTCTTGATCACACATTGAAAGCAAGCAAACCTGGAGAGGAGCAAGTTGTTTGTAGAAATCTTCTGTACATTGTCCCACTTGCATTCTGGAGCTGTTTCTGGGGTGTAGTAACGTAAGTGTTTTAAGTCAGTCTTATTTCGAAGGCCTAGTGGTTTTCTAATTTCCAGTAGTGTCTGCTTTGCATCATTAGCCTCTGACATAACTTTGCCAATCTGGCCCTGTCTGTTGTTATAATGTTATTTTACCTCTCCTGATTGCTGTGGCTTAGTATGGAGGGAAGCATTTTAAGTAGAGTGGTGACTGTTTTATTTACTATATTGGCTGCAAAATGGCTTCATGATCTTTAAGCCTAGCACTTTTTACTTTAAGGCGCCCAAACACTTCTCTTGCTAAAAAATGTTTGGATGTACAAGGCTCAGCTGTTATCTCACTCCTCTTTGTTCTCTCTGGTTTCTTGAGAGAAGATGAAACGAAATGCAGTGACAGGTAAGGATGTCTCACAAAACACGTAGCTTCCCATTCCATAAATTACTGTTACTCTGCTCACCAGCTGACTCTTATGATGTTTTATTGATGAATAAAAATGGTGTCTGAGGCAATAGAATGTCTTGCATCTTACAATACTGCCAGTTATAAAGATGTCTCCTTGAATAAATTTCACAATTAGAAAGTATTGACAAAAATATTCAATCTTTTTTACATCAAAATAAGCTCAAACATCTGCTGCCAAAGTCAGACAATATCAACTAATCTTTTAAAAGTATATTTTTATTATACTGACAGATGCATGGCTGCATGACATAGATGTCAATTTAAGTTACTAGTGCCATTAATACTTGACAAAGACACGCTCCCAGAAGAATTTATGTTCTTAAATTGTTGTCAGATGAGTATATGCCAACAAAAAGCAACCGGTTATTCAGCTATGTTTTTAACAAAGCTAAAAGTGTGTTATCTCCAGAGACATCACAAAAATTGCTATTCACGTCTTTCCTATTCTCTAAATTCCTCAGAATTGACAGCAGAAAAAATAATGCTGTGCCTGAAAATGCCTGTTTAACCAACCCATACCTTCATCCCTCTTCACTTTTTGTATGTTCTGGCTGGCAGCACAGGAAGATTTCCAGTTTCGTTTGAGGTGAACTTCTTCAGCATTCAATTGCTTCCCTCAAAATTTCAAATAACCCTACTCTTTGGCAAGAATGTTGATGTAAAGAGAACAGTGATGAAAATATTAATGCCACACCAGAGTTTCTGGTCTGCTTATTCAGTCAAAAAAGTGTTGGAAAGTGATACAGCGTAACTCATTAAGAAGGCTGAGATTTAAAACATTGATATTCGGTTCTTATTTTTTAAGTGTGCTGGTATATTCATTATTAAAATTTGTATATTTTAGTAACCTGAGCTTTCATTGTGGTTATTCCATAATGAGCAACTAAGCTTGCTTTAAATTCTTTCCTTCCAGGTATTTTATTTTCTTTTTTTCCCTTCTCTCCCCACACTAGTTTTTAAAAGGATTTTGTTTCTTAAAGCAAGAGTTGAATTCTCAGGGTATAGCAGACCTTGAGAACGTGGTTCACCGGGTTTCTTTACTAGGGCTGTCCTGCTGCTGTTAAAAAGCATGTATATCTAGTCCATCGAGGTTTTAAGTAATTTGAAATACTGACTTTCTGGTTGAATCTGGGGCTATAAACTTCTCATTAAGGGCTAAATTGTTACCCTCAGCGTTCAGATGCCGTTTGTTTGTCGAAGTGATTTTTTTTTAGAGTGGATTTTTTCTTAGAGGTGTAGCTGAACTTTGTAGAAACACTTTTTCTGCTAATGGTTCAAATGTCCCTGTTAAAAAGAAACCCAGAGCTAAAGGGCTGAAAGCCATCTTAATGCTTCAAGATGTATTTCTGTTCGCTGTACTGAGACAAGCTGTGGAGATGAGATCTGTCTCTCAGAATGCAGCACTCAAGTCTCCTTTGAAAGCAGTGGTGATGCACAGCATCTCTAGAGCTGCAAATTTGTGTCATCGTGAAGACACTGTCTAAAGGACACCGCAGGAACTGGTCCCAAGATATGGTGCTCTTGTTTGTTTGTTTGTTTTGGTTTGTTTTGGTTTTTTTTTTGTGCGTGTGTGTGCGTGCTTCTTTTTTTTAACTGAAGCCCATGTTACTGGTGTAGGCAAAAATATTTAAAATTAGATGAGCTCTCACCTCTGTTGCCTCTTGAGGGCCATTGCCAATGATGTTTTGGATGGGGCTCTATCAGCACGTCTTGTATTTCAGTCTGGCACGGCAGTACGTAGTCTGCTGGCTGCCTGACCTCTCAGTGTATGTATTAAAATAATATTTCAAGTTTGTATTATGAGTAGATTTTCAGAGTTAATGGCCAGGAATCTATTGTGGGCTGTAGTTTTTAAGGAGGCAATTTCAGAGAACTTGGGCAGGTCACTTTGAAAGGATGATACAGGACTGAAATGAGGTGCAAGAAGCCTTTACTCACGTTTCTTTGGAGCCCCTCTTACTCTTGTTTGCTTTCTTTTATTTTTCTTTGTTTTGGTAACTTGGTAGCAGTTCTGTCTTCCTATTTCCTCCCACCCCAAGTCTCCTGTACCTTGAGAATCTTGCGCAGCTCTGGAAAAGAGAAGTAAGGACAAGGGGTTAGCCAAGGTGGATTTACAATCTGCAGTCACAGAATCATAGAGTCATAGAATCATAAACTCATTGCATCATAGAATCATAGACTCATTGCATCATAGAATCATAGACTCATAGCATCATAGAATCATAGAATCATAGCATCATAGAATCATAGAGTGATTTGGCTTGGAAGGGACCCTAAAGATCATCCATGGCCACGCTTGCTCCAATACAACACGATGTGATTGCAGCCATGGGGCTGTGCTGACCTCTGGGTGGGAGAAGATTCATTTGGTGCTAAGTGATGAGTTACTTCTGTAGTGGTAAGACTTTCCAAATATGGAAAGAGACGTGTGTTTTATTGAACCTTCCAGGGAGAGTCTGAAAAATCTGAAAATAGAAATTGCTTTTTGACACATTCTCTTTCTAGAAAAGAAACTGTAAATATAAATCAATCTTGTTCTTTCTTGGGATCATAAGAAAATGGTTTGATTTTCCTTGTATTATGCAAGCAAAATTTTTTTAAAAAAAGAGTGCCTGTGAATTATTAGTGCATTTTCAATAGCTGTAGTTGATGCATTGCCAAAAATCCATTTGAACTGTTTTTACTGTTTCTATAGAGAACTATGTGGGGCTGACTTACATTATATGTTATTAAGAAGTTTTTGGAAAGTATTGGAAAGATGAACATTGTCAGGAAAACTTAATGAGAGAAACATAATTGAGAAGCCATTGAATGAAAGTTTGCAGCAGGGATGTTGGCTGGGTATCCGAAGAAACTTTTTTAGTAGTGGAAACTTTGGTAACAGGTTTTAGCTGTGTGTCTCCAGTCTTGAAACATCATAACTGAAATCCCAGAACATGACTCATGTAATGATTACAATAGTTTAATTGTAGGTGTATTCTGCAGTGCTAAAAAAGAATAAGCTTCCACAGCAGGCAGTAGATGACACTTGGTTCCTTTTAGTTTATTCTGATAAGAACTCTGCTGATTTCTATAGCAGATAAGTATTTTTTTACTGCAGAGAAAGTGACGTTGCCTGTTACAGGAGGTCTTTGGAAGCACCTGTAAAAAAACATGAGGCCGGCTTTATTTGTTTCTTTGTTTAACAGTGAATTTCAGTCAGGGTAAGAGTAGGTAAATATAGGAAGATTGACGTTCTTTGCAGCATGTCTGCACACATTTATTATTGCCATCATTATATCTTTGTCACTGGCAACATATACATGGCAGAGTTTGTTCCCTGCTAGCACTTTAGAGAGGATAGCCAAGAGATATTCATCACTTATAAATAATTGTGGTGTCGTTTTTAAAGTTTTCCATTTTGTGCCTATTGCTCCAACCTTTCTGTGTCTCCGAACAAGCGCTTCTTTGAAAATGGCTCCAAATCACTTTGTTTCAGAAAAAAAAAATTTTTATTTGGTCCCATTTTCCTTTCTCTAATGTTCCAGGGTACTAGAACCAGACTTGGATGAGAAAAATGCAGGAGAATACCTCTCTAGGTCTTGGTTTCAAGGATTCCTCAGTGACTGTAGGGCAACTAATCCTAGGATGAGTGGTTAATTAGTTTGCTTTGGTTTGATATAGTCAGCTGTGCTGGATATAAAGCTGCATTTTTTTTTTTTTTCTTTAATGAACATTGCATTTTGACTAATGTAGAAGTACTTTGTGAGTAATGTAGAGGTGCTTTCGAACACAGATCTTGGCTGTGATGGAAAATGTGGCTTTCTGATGAAGGCAGTTTTACTGAAGTGTCAGGGAAAGCGGGCTGCAAATGTTTGAGCTGGAAATGGGTATTAAGTCAAAGGTGCTTGCAGAATATCTGATAAAGGAGAAAACAAAGATGGTTGTCATTTTATGTAAAAGTCTCAAAAAAGTGATGAAAAAAACCCAACAGCAGGGAAATTGCTGTTTACAGATTTGTATTGAAGAAGCAGAGGAAAATTATATAAACAATAATGTATAGAAAATACCTAATTTATTCTGTGTATCTTGCTATATACCCTTGTCCTGAAGCAGGGTTATCTGTTCTTTATTCATCATCAGGAAACAATAAGAAATAACCTGTGTCTCTCCTTTATCCTCTTACTTTGTTTTAAATATATTCTGATACAACAAGGATTTGTTTCCCACACATCTGAAGGGCAGATTTAGAAGCTTAGGCATTCCTTCTGTTTCTGCCTAGGCAGTGAAAGGAAAATATTTGGCATGACTCCAGTTGTGCTAGCTTAATTTGAAGGACCATCTTGTATCTGAAAATTGCTTTCCATAAGTGATTTATCAAGTTCTGGCCTGGGTAGCTGGATGGTTACAGTGCTGAGTCAATTAAGCCTTCTGAGGGAAATCCCAGCTCAGTTGCTCAAACCTTTTTACATCAATGGAGCCAGGATTTCTCATCGTCATCCCCAAAGGTCCCACGGCATAGAAAAACAAGGAGAGATAATCAGAAGTTGCATCAAAGTCTATTTAAGTTTCTCTGCAATGAAAATTTTGAATTAATTTGGTGATCACAAAGGAATACGGTTTATAGAATTCTAAATGCAGGATTGTAATTTCATAACCTATTCAGTGCATTAGCTTTAGTAATTGTATTATTGTTTTATTTATTAGCTTCCATTTTCAAAGATATTGCAAAGGTAAAGATTGTAATTGCAATTTACAATTAGTGATTGTTTTTGAATTAAATGTTTTCGGGTAAGGGAAGCGTAGCAAAGTTACTGAAACAATGGAAAACCTCTTGTGAAACATCTTCTGCTTTGGTTCCATGTATATTTAGGAAGCTCAATGCTAACAATTCCCTTTTTGTTTTTCTTACAGCTAATTCCAGCCTTCTTGGAGGTGGAGGAGGTGAGTCGTGGCTTAATGCTTAATTCATTCTTAAACCAAACTTGAAATATATGCTGGACCAATGCAGAGGTTAGTTGGTTGTAAAAGAATGTAAGTTCAAAAGTTGGAAATACAAATTTATTAGATGGAAAACTTCACCAAAGTCGACAATGTTTCCTATCATCAAGAGGTAAGGTTTGCAACTGCTGCTGAATTGGGTTTCAGCTCTGGGTCAGAGTAGGGGCTGACACGTATATGAGGCTGACTAAAACATAAAGGAACTGCTGAACTGCCTTATGCTGCGTTGTGTTTTTAAGTGCTTAGGCTTTTTAATTTACCCCACGGGAATATCAAATGTGTGATTAATAAACAATTTTAACAGAAATGCTGAAATATTAAAATACAGTAAAACGTAATTTTAGTAAATGAGTGGGGCTTTATCTCTGGTTGGTGTTTTAATTTTATTTTTGTGGTTTAAACTTGGTTACTTACCTTACTCTGTTTGCCAGAATGGTCAAGTAGATTTGAATCCGAATCTTTGGAGCAGGTCAGAGACACTACTAACGTGTCCACTGGTAGGGCAGGGATGCTCAAGTATGTATCATTGTATTGTTTCCAAATAGATGGATGCTGTTCTATTTCAGTAGATTGATGCTGTTTTACTTTTGGTGTTACTGTAGTACTGTGGCTGTGTAAAATCTACGTGAGTGGTAACAATTCAGGAAAGATGAACCCATAAAGAGCTTGATCTCAGTTTTCAGTGACTTTCCCTGCCACCCAGAGGGAAGTAAGAGAGCTCAGTTCTGGAAGTTTCACAGCGCAGGAGCAGTGCAGGCAGCAACTAATCTTCCTTCCTGGTGGGAGTTAAAAGAGCTCTATGATCAGAGCTTACATGTGTAAGGGTAAAGGAAAGGGCTCTGTAAAAAGACAGGAGATCTCTGTTGCTTGTGAGGCTGCAGGATAAGTCGTCAAAGCCTTTGTTTTAACTGAACAGGCGGCTCTTATTTTGGACTATGAAAAGGTGCTTGACTACTAAATAACATCATCTAAATAAAACCATTCACGTTCCTTGACTGTGTGTCTGGACTTTAAAGTACAGGGCGGCCTTACCTGTTAATCCTGTTGGATTAATCTGTTTCTTTTGATTTGAGTTAGTTGTTTGCAGTATACCAAATTTTTCTTTGTTTAAAAGATAATCCTTTAGGAGGTAATCCTTCTTCGCTAGCTGTTCCTGTTTTTGCAGAGCTGTTCCTGTACTTCCTCTCCAGCACTTGCTCCCAGCTGGTAACATTGAAAAAAAAATATATAAATCAATGCAAATGTTCAAATTCCAATCAGGTTCCTGGAGCACTGCTGCTGCTGAAAGGATTTGGCTATTAACTTTCTGTGTTATTTATTCAGCTGGACTGTACTTCAGAAGTTGATGTCTGTTCAGTGTGGCCCTTGATAATGTGGCTCTCCCTTTGCAGCAGATGGGATGAGCCTGTGCTGTGGGTCAAGTTGGGATTTTCCCTGTATTTTATGCGTTACGAGCGACGATTAAAAATATTTTCTCTCCCCTCATGGCGGGCTGAGGTGATGGCAGCCCCAGGTGCTGCTGCCCCTTCTCCTCATCTTCTGCCTCCCTCCCTCCTCCTGCCCTGACATCCTTTGGGGCTTTTGCTGCCATTTTAAAAATCAGTGTCTTCAGGGCTCTGGGGGAGCTGCTGTGGGAGCTTGGGTTTGGGCACGCTGTGGGTTCCTCCAGGCTGCTGCAGCCCCCGTGGCCAGACCCCCAATCCCACAGCCCTTGATCTCTGCTGGAAGGGTAACAGTGCACCCTCCTGCTCGTGGTACAGGTAAAATACCAAATATTTTGGTATATAAAATACCAAATCTGAGTTTTATGGCTTAGAGGATGACTGCTCATGCTGAGGGGCTTCATTTGTGAAGGTGCCATCAGCCGCCCATGGGTAGGGCGGCTGATGACCTCAGAGCACACTGGCTTGGGGTTTCCAAGTTTTCTGAATAAAAATCCTGAGAATTTCATTGCCAAAGTACTCCAGATTTTGGTCAGGCCCCATGGGTGCATGTTTTGGAGAAGGGTGAAGTGTGTGGAGTCTGCAGACTGGACCTGCTCAGGGGTACACAAGATGGAGACAGCCCTGGCCAGCCACAGGCAGATGGAGCCTGGAGCCCCTGGCTTTTGGAAGAATAGCTTGGTACTCTTCCACAGACACTTTCATTCCCAGTGGAATGGCTGTGGATTTTAAATTCTGGGCGTATTTTTTCTTTTACCCAGAAGAAAGTGACGGTAGCACGCTGCGTGAAATATTGATAGTGAATTATTAAAACTTTATTATATACGTAAACACCAAAGCCTTCTTTTGATTGCAGATGCTGAATATTTATGATAATGCATAATACCAGTGTAGTTTCTCCAATAATGGGATTCAGATCTCCTCAGTAGTGCTCGTTAATTTAATCTCTCTGTCACTGCTGGAGGTATGAATACATGTTCTTAGTTTTACTGAAAATGTAAACTGGAAATTTCCGCTTGTCCAAGCTCATGCAACAGGTGGTGTGATTTTGAGCCGCTTTTGAGCTCTTCTGTGTTTGAAATCTTTTCACAACTGAACGCAAATTAATTGGAAATAGTTATTTGCACATCCTGATCTAACGCTTGCAAATTACTTTCCCTGGGTGTTAAAACAATTTTCTGGAAGAGACCTGCCAAGAAACCCAATGGCCAACATTGTGGGTGAACGTTCTGCACTTGCTTGCGAGTTCAGGGGCTGGTGGCTTTGGGTGGCTGCTTATCATCCCTGCATCACCTCGGAGCCACATCAGGGCATCCCTGCACTTCGATTTCCCGGAGCCAGAGCAGTGGTTTGTCCTTGCATTCCCAATTTAAACGCTGTCTGTTCGTTTTCATGACCATTTGGAATGAAGCGATAAAAGCACAGAAGTTACCAGAAACAGTTTTTCACAGAACTGTTCAATCATAAAATCAAGAAACCCACAATGGAGTCTTTAGTTAAATATAGATGTTGGATATTGGAGGTTTCTTTCTGCTTTTCACATAACTCTGAAGTTTCCAGGATTTCATTATGAGTTTGGAGAGTGAGCTTTTTTTTTTTTTTTTTTTCTTTTTCATTCTTTACTGTTTTTAATAATTGATTTTTAATTAGGAGGCATATTTCACTTTCGGGTCTAGATTTATCACACATTCAGCATCTCACTGCTAATAACTTGCATGGAGCATCATAACTTATTTGTGCATCATGTATTATTCGTCCCATTATGCTCAACAGTGCAAAGGTGAAAATTGTGAAGAAAATTACCTGCATTTGGAGGGAGTGAAGAAAAACACTTGGTATTTTGAGAAAAAGTAAGCTCTTTTAAAAATGTGTCACGGATTTTGACTTCAGAAATCTAAGTGCTCTCTTTTGCATGGCAATGTTTTTTTCTTTGCAATATTTTACATTTTTTTCGAGGAAATAAAGCGTATGATTTTATGTACTTTATTCAAGCAAAGCGAGCAGGAGCTGAGGTTTGCCCTCCCTTATGGCTTTGGGTAGGCTGTGGGGATTTTTGTTGGGTATTGTGCACTGCTGTTCCCACCTAGTATTCAGTTATTTTCCTCATGGTTTCTTTTTCCTGTACTTGATTTGCTCACGGTAATCACATTTTTGTTGCTTGCTGATTTCTTTATTGGCTTGATTTCTTTGACCTCAAATTGATGGCATATTTAATTTTGGATTTCTTTTTTTTCCCCATAAGATTTTGTTGCCTGTGCTAGAATTTGGGAAGGAGACATCACCTTTTAGTATGTTCTATTTATTACAAGCATGGTTTCTTTCAGCTCTGTACTTAAAATGGGTAATTTTGTCTTTACAAACTCAGAGAGAGGACAGATTATATTTGCAGTCTCTTGGAAGCATCATTTGAACCCAGTTTAAGTTGGTTATCCCAGAAGATCTGTCTGCTTTTCTGTTTCTCTCATTCTCTCTCTTTCTTTTGGCCAGTGTAACTATTTTTTTCCTAGGGCTTTTGCAAGCATGGAGAAGAATTAATTCCCATATAACCATAAGTATTTTAGCATATCTTAAATGTGGACCAGACCTACCTGTCTTCCCTGCCAAAATACAGTTTGTAGGCACAGTTTAAACAATTCTTTTGGCATGGGGAACTTGTGTTCATGGTCACAGCAAAGAGCTGGTTTTCTCTGTACTTCATTGCATAGACACTATTTTGAACTTGGGATTTGCTGCTATTATAGCTATGTTGCCTTATAACAGTGATAAAAAAGAGTGTTTTCTCCTGAAAGAAATTACGACAGACTGACTTTTATCCTGGAGTTGTGTCCCTTCAAATGTGTCAACTGCTGTTTGCCAGCCACCCTGTCCATTTGTCAATTAATTGAGAGCTAATGAGCTAAAATTTCTAGTGATTATCCAGTCAGTAGGGTCTGGAAGAAACAGCTGACACAAATATCTTAACATCCCTCTTCTTAGCCAGGGATAAATTTTTATTGTCATGGCTGTGTCTTAGGTACATTGCTTGCCGTGTCCAGCCATCTTCTGGTAGTTAAGTCTCTAGGGAAAAAAAAAACAAAAACCGAAAACAAACAAGAAAGGAGGTTTTCTTAATAGTAACTTGACATCAGTTTACCAAATTAATATTAATGACACCAAAGAGTGAAAGTTGCAAAAGAGAAAATTGGAGACAGGAATGAGACGAATTGCAGAGCACCCTGTAGCAATACGTATAACAGCAGAAGCCTTTAAATACCAGACTTGCCCTGCACTCACTCATTCAAAATGTGTAACAGGAAGAAGACAAGCCTGTTTTGTCCTAAACGAGGACTAGATGCTCTCTGTTTTGGATTTCACAGGGCTTGGGTTTGATATTTACATAATTTAAGTGCAAGTGAAGCAGGGGTTTAAATCCAAAGTTCAAATTTGTGCCTGACGTGCACATAACATGAAATGCGTCCCGTGAGATGGAGAAGAAGGAGTTTGGGAAAGGAGCACTGACAGGATTCTTTCCTCAAGAAAAGAAGTGTTATTATTTTGTAATTTTTTTTTTATGTCAGTCTGTTGGCATGTTCTTGTATCACATCAAATGCATTTGTCAGATTGGGGTGTGCTCACAACAAACGGCTCCATGGAAAATATGTGCTTCATCTGGGATTTCAGCTATCTTCAAAAGCTCTCAATCGCTTTGTACACTGCATCGTCATAGCCTAGGTATGTAGATAATGGCTATGAAGGTACAAAGATTTTCCTGGTGAATAATGACCATGAGAAGAACTGATAATTTAAGGCAAATGGCCATTTCCCTTTGTTGCTAATTAATCCCTTTTTGCTGGAAGATTGCTGCTGCAATTCTGTAGGGTTGTTAAAGTGTTTTATCTCCTTTTACTATTTGCATGCTGTTCTTTTTCATCTCTGTAAATAGAGAGGGTTTGAGAGGGCTGTATCCACAAGTTCCCCACTGTGACAGTGCATCAGCCAATTAAAATGTTAATATTTATGTATTTTTTTCTGCACAGCTGTAATAGTTCCATTGGTAGGCCGGTGGCTCTGGGTAGACTGTAACCCTTTCAAGGTGTTTGGTTCAGCCCAAAATCTTGTTATTCATGAGCTTTTTGTTGCATCAGATCAAAGCAAATAGATTTCTCAAATTAACATATTTTATAGGATTTATTCAAATTTCCTATGCAAGCAAAGTCTTACTTTACAGGTCAGTTATTCTTGTAATCTTTCTTTCTTTCTTTCTTTCTTTCTTTCTTTCTTTCTTTCTTTCTTTCTTTCTTTCTTTCTTTCTTTCTTTCTTTCTTTCTTTCTTTCTTTCTTTCTTTCTTTCTTTCTTTCTTTCTTTCTTTCTTTCTTTCTTTCTTTCTTTCTTTCTTTCTTTCTTTCTTTCTTTCTTGTATATATGTTTGGTTTTTCTTTCTGTTACTGCAGTGAAGTTTTAGTTCAGCTTTAAAAGGAAATTAGTGGATTTTCTCATTTCGTAGTGCACCTAGAGATATAATGATGAAAGCTCTATAAATAAATAAGCAAGCACGGTTTATTTCAAAGGACCCTTAACATAAACTGCTGTGGCTGTATTTAAAATGTGTGCTCTACTCCACTTTCTTTCTTGTTTTTGTTAAAATATGATATATATTTTGCTCTTTGGCTAAATAGGGTGCCAGCTTCCTTTCTCCAGTCTTTTTATACAATCTTATGGGTAATAATCATAAACAGGAAGTCTCTGGATTGATTTTAAGTATTTCTCAGTTGTTGCCTAATTGTATCCTGCTAATTACTCTTTCCGAGCAGTTAGTTAAAAATAAATAAATTATGTTTTGCTATTTACAGGAACTGATACAGCTATGCGATCAGTTCGGGTTTTTCTGATTTGGTTTTTTTTTTTTTTTTAAATACATGTTCAGCCTGTGATTCTTTAAGGGGGTGCTCCGGTTCCAGCTGGTGATATAGAAACATGATTGTCTGTTTCGTTCATGAAAATAATCTAAGATTTAGTCCATCCAGTCATGCTCACTGCTGTCCTCAGCCTTTTAATATTGCTGCTGCATTGCCTTAATTGGGCATTAGGAAGTGATGTTTTGTTTTTCACTCATCAGTTGCTGAGTGCTGAGTCCACAACACTCTGAACTTGATTGTGAGGTCTCTTTCTGTCTCAGATAGACCATTGCACTAGCTCTCCTCATGTAATTTAATTTCATTATGAGGTAATTACAGTGTTATGTACTCACAAGTAAAGCATGAACATACACACTTCCTACTCTCTATCTGTACATGACTTTCATATTTATATGTACATATATATATATATGTGTGTCGCTATATATGTAGTTTTTGACTTCATCTTGCAATTGCTTCATGAAGTCAGATTTAGCATGCGTGTACATCTATAAATGCATAAAAATAGGACATTAATTTTCTTAGACTGGGACCTTTAGTTCATGGTCATTGAAAATTTGAGGCGCTCTTGATACAAATCCAAGGTGAAAAGGCAGGTGGTTACGTAAGGAATGTATTTCTTCCCTTTTTCCTTTTTGTTTCATCTTGGGGCACAGAGCTGCAAATCTGGGAAAGAGGATCACAATCCTTCCCTAAATCACAGATCCCACATGATGTATGGCAATTCACCGTCCGTTTGTTACGTCAATGCAGTGTGGTCTAGAAAAATGTCAACGCTTCTTCCCCGCACAGGCAAATACCTGAACGTGTCTTGTATGCAGAAAACACAATTTCTTTTCCGTTTAATAAGGTGCTGCTCTGTCATCTTAGGAACTTTCTGTTGAGGCTCTCTTCCCGTAGCTGAAGATGAGGGGCGCGGTTTCCGAGGGAGAGCAGGCTGGGAGTGCCGGACGTGACGCGCAGCGCTGCGCGTTGCAGTGAGAATGAAGATGAGCATTTGAGCGTGTACCAGTCTGTGGTAGGCATTGAGTATGCTCCAGTCTACAGAAGATGGTTTTTAAAATCAAGCGTTTGGTTGGTTTCCCTAAAGGAAAATCTGTAGATTGGGACATCTGTCAAAGTTGTTCAGTTTCATGCTGACCGATCTCGACAGTGTCCCTTTCGGTGAGGTAAGAATGAGGTGAACACGGCAGGAAAGACGTGTTTTGTTAGGCTCAGACAGGGGGTGGTGATGTTTTTAAATCTGTTATTCAGAGGTTAAGATCTACAGCTGTTTTCCTGGTCCTGAGGAGAACCAGGAAAGAATGTTCTGTAGGAGGACCAGGCTACAATTAGGAGGAAAATGCGAAATGCAATTTAAAATGCTTAGAATTGTTTTAATTGGTGTTACAGGGGGGTATTAAAAGAAATGCAAGTGAAATAAAGGAGTGATGGAGGTACTTGACTTGTAGCTATAGAGGCACTTTTGAATATCAACCTGTTTACTGAAGCCTTCATGCTGGTATGCCTAAATACAAAACAAAGTCCTTAATCAGTAGAATGTTCCTTAAAGGTATCTCTAAGCCCCAAACTCATTAATTTCTACATCAAATGTGTATACAGGTGTGAGCATGAAGGCATAGAAAAATGGCACCAGCTGTTTGCTGATTCTTGTAGGTTATTACTTTAAAATGTGCACGTTGAATAAAATGAGAATGTGGACATTACATGACACTCACATCTCCCAGAAGGAGGGAGAAGGTGGCTGTGCTGCTGTCTGCTGATGTACTGACCCCGAAGGTCAGAGATTGGAGATTGTCATCGTCCTTAATTCCCCACCTCCTGTAATGAAAAGAATTTACAATGGTTTCTTCTTTCTGTTTCTAATGAAAGCAATTACTTCTTAGTCACTATATTTTCAAAGACAATTTTGAATAAAACCCAGGATTAAGCTACGGAGCCAAGGAAAACCCAAGTATTGAAATTACAGATATTACAGAAAGAGTTCACAACTCTCCTCTTGCTGCATAGAATGAAGGAATATGAAATCAGCTCTGCATTCACCTCTCACCTTCTATTTCAAATTTTCTGCTCTTTCTGCAGAGCTTCACTACTCATTTATGAGTCGCTCTTTCCTGATCACATTTTTCCAGAGTTCTTTCTTCTAAGCAAAGCGCTTATGGATTATAATATGCAGCTTTTCAAAGGCCAAGAAAATCTCCAGCAGAGTAGATGGCAAGATTGTTGAGTTTTGGAAGAATCTGTCCTCCTTTGTTTTCAGTGTGCTTTTCTTCCTTGCAGCTTTAAGAGCCCTGTATGAGACAGTGTGAAGTGGAATGAACTTGTGTTATAATACAGAAAATGAAATGTCGTGATTGGTAATGAAGGATTAAAACCCTTACATCCGTGGAGCTGCTTTTTAAGAAGCATTAGTGGAAGACCTGCATGTACAAGTCTGTCTTTGCAGTTGCTCATCTTTTTGAATTGATAATATTGGGTGGCAGTGCAGCTTAGAGTTGCTAATTTTCATTCTAATGACATATGGAAGAGTGCAAAGTAGGCAGCTTCTGTGATTTAAGAGACAAATAAAAACCTCCCTGCCCTTTCTAGGGCTTCAAGTTTAGCCTGAATGGCTTTGTAGCAACAATTTAGACTTTATTTTTAAAACCAAATGTAGTGGGGAAAGAGTAACCTGAGATGTGAAGTGACCAGGGCCAGTGACTGCTGAAGATGGCGTTGATATGAAAGAAAACACATGGCAAACCTCATTTCTATGAGCATTATTATCACAGAGTCTAAAATACTCCACAGACCTAATTACTTTGTGAACAGAGAGGTAATGTTTTCTCCAGCTTCCAGTTGGAAAATGAGCCTAGGAAACAGTATGTTTTGTAAAAGGCCCATGTAGAAAAGGGCAAAAATCAGCTCCCTGAAGGCGAAGCAAAAATGTAAAAACCCAGATCGGTTTTGCAGGTAGAAATTTTGATTCCTGTTTGGAAGGAAGAGGAATTTTAATTTGTGTATAAGTGTTACTGGTAAAAACAGGATGATGTTTGGAGAAAGGGAAAACATACTCTACTGAGAGCAACTTTCTGACAATTAGACCTTAATTGGTGATACAGCAAATTCTCTAAGGGAATGGCAGGACTACCAACTGGAAATAAGTACTGCTAGATAAACAGTTCTGCACTAAGGGGAGAAAATCTGTATATAGAACAAATGTGATATATTTGAGGCTACTGCTGTTAATAATTCTAAATACAGAAAATTCACTGTTCTTACTTGTGCCTTTTTTCATTATGTTAGGGAAACACTGTTTATTTCTAATTTTAATTTGTGTAGTACTACTAATAAAGTGTTTTAAAATATTTGATGACTGAAAAAAAAGTCTTTTGCATTAAGAAAATACCTTATTTTATTATCAATCAAATCTAGCCTCTTTCAACAGCTGGAGAATTTCAATGATTCTCCTACAAAAAATGCTACCTTATGATTATTTGTAGAATAGTTTTTTTCTTTACAAATTCACCTAATTTACTTATTTTCCCTTGTTCTTCATGTAACTGCCTCAAAATGCGTAGAGTTTATAATTCAAGTTTCTTTTAGAGTTTATTTTCTTTTTAAAATGATGGTTGTGCCATTTGGACTGGCAGATCTGTAGTGTTGTAGTTTTGGCTACATATACAGTAGCAAAGAACAAAATATGTTTTGTCACACTTCTGTTACAGTTCAGTCTGTTCCTTTTACATTATCAGCTTGTTTCTCTGGGCTTCACAGAGGCATCTGCTTTAATTTCTATTGGGCAGGGCTGCAACTTAGCAAACTGGGGTAAGCTTCCCAAATAATTCACAAATGTGGTTGATTAAATCAATTATGTCTCGGCTGAGCGATCTATGAGCGTATTATACACGAGGATGTTATTAAGGTGCAAATCCAAGTACTTAAGGTTGGGAAGTGCCAAAATTCAAGTTGCCTGGAGGCTCGCAGGCTCTGTGCATGTGTGTATGGATATGCTGTTGCCTCTAACTGCACAACTTCACTGCTCTTCCAGCTGGAACATCATCTCAGTCATCCTCCTCGCTCAAAGCAAGCCTAAGGTTTCCGTGTTGAATACGTCAAGTCTGGTCTGCAAACCAGTGTTTGGTATGGTGCTTGCCAGTTTGGTGTATGATTTGATAAGTAAATTAAAGGTTTCATAGGTAGTTTATTTGTCTTCCCCAAAACAGTGGCGTTGCCTTCATCAAAAGAAGAAGGAAAAAAAACCAAAACCAGAGATTAACATCAGAATTCTAATTTTAAGACCCAGGCTATACAGCAGGGGGCTGATTTAGTTGAGGAATGGAAGAAGTCCTATTCTTTCCAAAAGTAGGTCTCATAAATTCCAAGTGATTCTTCAAACTGGAACTTGTATGCCGCTTTAGGATGTAACACCAGATTATAAATCAACTGGTTGAAATGTACCTTGAGATTCCCACCTTATTCTCTATTTCTTGTTCCCAGCCCCATTACCTGCATTTTACAGTTTACTGCTCCCTTATTCTCATCCATTTGGAAGACTGCAGGCCTAAATTTCCATATTAAAGAGGAATTGTGTTTAGGGAGCATTTTTACTTAGACAGTTTCAAACTGTGGTCTTAGAAACGTGCTTTGATGTGATTAAGGAGCAGAGAGCTGATTGAGAGAGGAGTGATGGGTGTGGAAACAAGTGTGGAGGGGAAGAGATGAGTGATAACTTCCTCCGCTGCTGGGCAGATGGTAATGTGAGACTGTGTTCTCAAACATTTGGGGCGCAGGAAGTGTGTGTCCCCTTTCTAACTTTTTACCTCACTGTTCACTTCTAAAAACAAGTCTTCATGTCTAGCTAGTCGCGGTTCCTCTCTGCTCCTGGCTTACCATCCCGTTTTTTTTCCTGGGAAATGGCCTGGTTTTAGTCCCAGGCCAATTTCCCAGATTGTCTCTCTTTGAATTTGCGTGTGCCCTTTCATTGCCAGCTTTATTCTTATGCCATATCCTAATCACAGCTTTAGTCACCAGTCCCTCTCATCTTCAATCAAATCATCAGCCTCTAAATGCAGGTAGTGGCATTTCTTCCTTTCACCAGTTTGTGATGGGATGAAGGGAAAAGGTTCTGAGCAGGCAGTAATTTCTTAAGCGAAATGAATTCATTACTCAGGCAAATGAAAGAGAACTGCCGATTTCAGAGCTGCTGCAAGTGAAGGGAAGCTTACGAAAGCCTGCAGTTGTGGTTGTCATCTTTGTTTATCTTCCCATCACCATTTTGGTTTAAACCGTTTCACCCAGTCCAGCTGTACCGCAGTGGTCATTCCGCTGTTCCATGGCTTTAGGAATGAAGGTGGTATTGTCGCTTCAAAAGGATAAAAACCCCTGGTGTTACTACCTTCTTTGTGTTTCTTCACCCTTGATGACTGAGCAGTAATTTCTCCGTGGGGATTATTTGTCCAGGGATGGGGCCTCTGTTCAATCCAGATGTAACCCAGCTGCGGTGGAATTTCACCCCTTCTCCGGGCTCCCAAGCAATTAGCGCTGCAGGCAGGACTGCCTGCCCTTGCAGGGAACAAAAGGTGCAGCAGAAAACCTTCCCTTGAAATGGCAGCTGGACAAGGAATTGGAAGATTGACCAGAAAATTATTTCAAGTCACGTTTTACAGCAAGGAAAAAGTCACATGTCCATGAAATAAGATGAGAGCTCTTGCATGTGTAAGTTTATACATAGATAACTGGTGGAATGGGTCCCAAAAAAGGGGATGTTTCTTAATAACACCAGGTACAGATAACAGTCATGTGTGGGTTTTGGAGGAAGTTTGCTCTGATGACCGGTCAGTTTTTGATCAGGAGCTGGAAAATTGCAAGCATATGATTATTCAAATAAGATGATACCTGCAAATAAGATATACTGAGCAAATACTGTGAAGTTCATATGAGATATTATTATCTTTCCCTTTGAGACTTGATTCAGCAGGAGCAGTTGATTTTTTTTTTTCAGCATAAATAATGTGGATGTTTAGAGGAAATTGTTTGATTATAAAGGAAAGAAGTACCAAGGCACATCAAATATTAAATAGGATTTTCTATTTTTCAAAATTAGTTCCCAATTTTGATGCTATAAAATTTTAGCAGTAGTGGGAGAGCTCCCAGAAGACCCTTCATTATGTCTCATTATTGCAGCATATGTGAGGCCATGGTACCCTTGGTTGCTATAGTTCCTTATTTAATCAGGAAAGATATGTTTCATGGCTGCACAGCTGGGTAACCTTATGTATATGTAGATTTCTCCAGAAACAATCTTATCTATAACCCATAATACCTTGGTTTTCCCTCAAGAGGTCATGAACCAGGCTTCTTTCTTTTATTTTTAATTTTTTATTTCTTAACATGGTAAAGTTCATTGTGAGACCACAACTTTGTCTGGCGCTTCTCTGGGTTTTCTTAATAAAGGGAAGGTTTTTTTACCTTTTGGGAGGAGAAATTGCAAATTTTAGTATTGCAGCACAAGTATGGCAGAGTTCACGCTCACCTGACGACAGGTTTGCCGCCAAGGATAAAGGATATGGCTGTACTTTTCAAAAAAACAACCTGAATTCTTAGTCACGTGTTTTTCCTCATTTATATTATTTAAATCCAACTTATTGAACAACAAGTTGGATCAGGTCTCCTCTGGAACTCTTTGCAAAAAGCTCTTTAAATAATACGTAGCTTTAGGTGCTAGATTTAGTTAAATATCTGTCCTGCCAGGGGAGACAGCTGCGAGCAAGGCTTGTCTGGCTTTACAATTCCAGGGGTAATGATTAAATTATTTCACAGGCATGAACTATCCAGGAAGGCTGCTGTGGTCCCTAAGAGCTTTTTTTGGGCAAATTAATGCCCTAAAACTCAGGGAGTATTTGTAGTGCAGTAATTGAGGGGAGCTGATTAAATATACGAAGCATTTAAACACCCATTTTTAATTACTGACAAATTGGAGTATCTTGGCATTTAGAGAACTACAGACTTGCAGCGGTGTGTCCATTTGATGTGAAGCAGAACCTTTGGGATGACATGTTTGTGACATCCATGGTTGTCTTTGGTCACATGGGGTCTGATCTGTCGTGGTGGTTGGATCTGAAGATTTGTGAGTGCAGTCCCCCCTAAGGTGGTAGAAGACAATTGGAAGAGTACTTGTTTGATTATAACCGTGGAGATCATTCCTTTCCCTCGTGTGACTCTGCACTCAGGCAGATCTTCAGCAGGTCTGGGAAAGGCTATTCCAGCTACTTTAAAGGATTCTAAATATAATCGGGGGAAAGCAAGGCTCATTCAGACAGTATCACTTTTGTTTAGGTCACTTTTGGTGGATCATTCTCAAACTCCTCCTTGCCTTCTTGATTGTTACTTTGCAGCTTCCACAGGCAATCTTTTCAAGTTTATCACTACCTATACCATCACACCCTTGAAACGCTTTCCCTGAAATCTTAATTTATATCTTTTGGCTGTTGGTACAGCTTTAAGCCTGAAATTAAAGGATTCCTGTTGCTTTCAGCTGGGGGAGAGTCTGTCCTAAGATTCACTGCCTCATCTGTGAGCAAAGCAGGTGTCTGTGAAAGGATCAGGACACACAGGAGCTTTGTAGAGTCATCAGGTTGTTCCACACTGCCCAATCTGGTTTTGCTTTTGTAGCAGAAAACGTCTGTCAACAAGAGTGCACCTGAATTTCTGGGGAGAGAGATGCCAGCAGTACTCCTGCCTTCTCCTTTTTGGGTAAATCTCACCTAGATGCTGTTGTCCTGAAATTACAAAAGGGAGCGAATCTCTGTCTCCTTCTCATGTGTGGGAATAAATCAGAAATGGGAGTTGTGGGCTTGGCATTTAAGCATTTCCATTTGTAGTACACTGACATACTAATGATGGTAATTTTGTATTTGTTACTACATGCCTAATCTAATTAAGTTTCTCTTAGGGTACAATTGTTGTTTTCTGTGTTTAATTATGTAACCACCAGGTGCAAGTGTTAATAGTAGCTGAATTCAGAAGGCAGTCTTTTATCTTTGTACTATGCAAGAACTTTTTTCTGTATTTGCAGTTTCCAGTGAAAAAAAGTGCTTACAGTATTTGATTGCTCCAAGGAGTTATAGTAGCATTTCTGATTGATATACATAGGAGACACTAACGAGGACTGAACACTTGCATTACTCTTAATTTAGATGTGTTCAGAACCATTTATGAGCTCTACATTTTTGGTTTCAGGTGTTGCAGTAGTTCAAATTTCCTTTCCCAGCTCTCCTGTTGATTTTGAGGGCTGGCAGTCTTGTCTCACTCCCCGACAGATCTGCTCCTGTCTGTTTGAAAAAGTCTGAGCTATGTAGGGGTCTGTTGTCTGAAGCTGAATTTCGTGGAGCCCTGGTAAGAGCGTGACTTCTGTGACTGCCAGCCTGGCTCTGTGAACTTTTTGCTACCATTTCATCGATGCTTGTTCAAACATTTTGAAAGAGTTTTCAGCAGAATTCTTTGCCTGCAAGAATAAAGTCAAGTATTGTTTTTAAAGCTCAACGATCTGAGCTTTGCAATGACGTCAGAGTGTGCTCGGAGGCGTTTGACTCTCAAAAGGTTTTGAAATTATAACGTTATTTTTTAAATAAAGTGAACAGGAATTGCTGTAAACGTTTCCACCCACAGACTGGCAATTGTTTTAATCTACTGCGTAAAAATAAGTAATGCTTGTATTTTCTAGCTTCTAGTCATTCATTAGTAATCTATAATGGGATAAATTTGGCAGCGTAATAGAAAAATTAAAGAAATGATTGATGCATGTTTGTTCTAAAGCATAAGGTGCCCATGCAACATTCCCATTGCTAATGAAAGAAAATTGTCTGCAGAAGCATTTTGCAGCCATTTGTGAACAAGTGGACATTCCTTAGTAGAAGTATGGCCTGTACCTACCATGAGTTCAAGCCTGCTGCCAGCATGCCGCCTTCTTTTAGTTACTTTCCGTGGATTCATTCAAAGAAGGATTTTAAGCTGACCATGGACCACAAGTCATTGGTAGTGAACCAAAATCCACTGCTTTTCCTTCAAGGATCCTGTGGGATCATTTTGCCTTGAGCTGTGAAGTGTGATTTTACAGTTGAACCATTTTCAGTACAGAAACAAAAAAATTCCAGTTTATTCTGGTGCAAGAATGACAGTATCCATTGGTTTAATTCTACATCCAAATAACCAAACTCTATCTGATTTTTTTTTTCTTTTACCATTAAGCTTTCCAAAGCTGTTAATGATAGAGATTTCCCCCACTCCTACCATGTTTCTTAAAGACCTAAGTTATTTCAAGTTTAGTTTGTTTCTTATCCTTCAGGCCCCTTTACTTCAAACTCTCCTCCTTTGATGGTTTATCACAAAATTTGTTCAGAGGCTTCCATTTTTTTAAGGTAGTCTTTTAATTACTGCTGATTATGCATTGCATCAAAGAAAAGCGGTTGAAAACTTTAAAACCACAAATAAAATATACATCAATGGGTTACAGTAATGAATGCTAACATACTGTTTCTTCAGAAAGAACCTGCTAGGGACAGAAGAGCATGCTTCAGGTGATGTGAAAAATAGTAAGCCTGACTTTTGAGAATTAGCTTGCTAGAGTTAGTGGTCAGGTTTCATTAAAAATGAGTTTAAAAAATATTAGAATAGGTATGTTAAGTATTAGTTCATAGAAGTCTTCAAATTAGCATCAGCATTAGGTCCTCAAATTAGTATCAGGATTAATGCTTTGTGGCATCAAGGCCTGATGCTGATGGGAATAACAACTTTTCACTTTGTTCCTAGATGCTTTTGGCTTTTGGATTTGTTTTTCCATTATTCCAATTCCAGGAGCTGCTTTTCCCTCCAGAAGTACAGTGATTTATTTGGGTGATAACACTCAGGCTGTGGTATTTCAGAAGCTGTTATCAGTTTCCATGTAGGAATGCTTGAAAAAAAAAGAAAATAACACTATCTTGCAAAAAATACGCTGGCCTCATTAGGTGCAAAAGTGTCTCAAATGGCCCTTAAGCAGCACTTCGGCTTCTCCAGCTTCTCAGCATGAAAACATGTCTAAGTAAGTTATATTATTTCAGGACAGTGAACAGCTTGCTTCAGATCCAGCAACTGTGTTTATTCTTTGGTTTTGGTTTTTCTCCCAAGTGAAGAATGTCACTCTGCACTGTTTACATTTGCATCTCAAAACAATTAAGCTAAAACAGCTTTGTAAGATTGGGAGCTGGCTTCCTCTCAGAGAGAGCTTTACATTCAGTTTCCAGAGTCATGCAGTAGATAGACTTATTTTTGTGGGGTGGTTTATATTATTTATTTTTTAAAATAAATTATTATATCTTTTTTTTTTTTTTTTTTTTTAATTTTTTTTTTTTTTTTCAAGCTGCTGCGATTTTATCTACATTCGTCTTTCTGAAGACACTTGAATGCTGTTGATTTTGAATTGTGCACACTGGTAGGAACACTTAGATGTATTTTCTGTATAGTGCTTTAATTATGAGAAGAACAACTGACTGATTTATTCTGTATTTGGTGATATTTCCTATTATATCTTTGAGTATCTTACTAAAATACATTTTTAATGAAAAAGCCGAGTAGTAAGCGGTAAAAGCTTTCCTGTCTTTGATTACAGGACCAGGTACTAACAAAATGCAGAGACTTGACTCCTTTTATTTTTCCACGTCCTTGTACTATATCCATCTGTGAAATAGATGAAGAGCTTTTCTAGTCTGAACTGACCTTGATTTATGGCATAATTGTATTGTTCTAGTGCTTCACAGCAGTACTACAATACGTAGAGAACTTCGAACAGACCCTGTGTTGCCAAGTTTTAGGGCACCATCCTAAGAGTTCTTTCATCCCTACCTCATTTCCAGATTTCATCAACCTACAATACATGTGGATGAGTAGGCAATCCAATACTCCTTTGCTCCCTCTTACAATAACCGGTGTTTCTTTCTCAGAAGACTAAGCTTTAAAAGTAATTTTTGCCCCAGGGTGAGGCACTGGGGTGAAGATTCAGAAGTCTGTAAAGCTTAAGACCTTCTGAGCCTTCTTGTTTCTGTATCCTGATTCTGTTTGCTCCTTGTGGGATGAAAGGGGATGCCTGAGGTTTGAGTGACCTGCCTGCTGTGTGCAGTTGCTTCCTCCTCCTGTTCATTTGCAGGGGCAAAGCCCTGTTTCGGCCCAGAACACCAGGTGGATGGACTGGATTTTGTCAGAGAACGCCAGGTGGATGGGCTGAATTTTGTCAGAGAACACCAGGTGGATGGGCTGGATTTGGGCAGAGAACACCAAGTGGATGGGCTGAATTTTGTCAGAGAACACCAGGTGGATGGGCTGAATTTGGGCAGAGAACACCAGGTGGATGGGCTGAATTTTGTCAGAGAACACCAAGTGGATGGGCTGAATTTTGTCAGAGAACAGCAAGTGGATGGGCTGAATTTTGTCAGAGAACACCAGGTGGATGGGCTGAATTTTGTCAGAGAACACCAAGTGCATGGGCTGGATTTTGGCCTGGAACACCAAGTGGAGGGACTGGATTTTGGCAGAGAACACCAGATGGATGTACTGGATTTTGGCCCAGAACACCAAGTGGAAGGACTGGATGAGCTGTGCAGGTCTGAAGAGGGCAGAACCGATGTGTATCCTTCGTGTGGCATCTGCTGGAACAGCCTCCCGGCAGGGCTGTGTCAAGGTCTGCTACATGGGGCATCATTTTTGTGTCCTGTGTTTGTCATTCCCTAAACACTGCCCAGACTAAGCAGGAATGATCCTCTACAGACCCTCTGTCGTCCTCTGACCTGAACAAGTTCCATGAAAAGTCCCAGAGTGTTTTCATGTCCCTCCTACTTGCCAGTGGACAGAGCAGGCGTGGAGCAGGACAAACGGGGGCTCAGTTTCTTACAGGCTGAAGGAGCCCCTGCTTTTCCTCGCTGTGTTTGTCATGCCCCTGCCTGCAGGTTGTCCCTATGGAGCCACCCCGGGAGAGGGTTGGTGGTCAGCAGAGGCAGGCTGTGGGAAAGGTGCTCCTGGGCTAGTGCTGTCACCTCTGACATTCCCTGTGCCCCCTGCAGCCACGCTTGAGGCCAGCATCATTTCCTCCGCTGGTTTTGCAGGCAGTGCAATCCCAGTTCAGAGGCCAGCTGTCAGCAGGGGTTCAGAGGGCATCGTGTGGGATTTAGCCACTGTTGCATATACAGTTCAGAATTATTTTCTGCTCCTTTGATAGCTCTTGATGTGTTTTATTGAGTTCCAGTCTAATCAAGTTAACTGTTTTAGCACATTGTCTTTCTTCAGACCTTTTTACAGAAGGCTGGTGTAATCTCTCTTAAAAAGAAAAAGAAAAAAATAATTCCCCTTTCATCTTTCCGGGGAGATCACTTTATTCATGTGTAGTGACCTGGCTCAGCATTTGATAACTAATGTGTCACTGAAAGTTCCTCATTACGGCCCCAGCTTGCAGACCACCTGGAGTGCTCCATTATTAATGTGAACTTCAGGTTCAATTTTTAGCTCTGTGCAGGTGCATAGGCACTATTCATTGCAGGCTGGTGGCGCTGGCCCCGTGAAGGGACGAGAGTGCGCGTGCCTGAATGTGTCTTACGGGCCGATGGAGCACTTGTCGTTTTGAGAGCACCCGTAAGATGAGTACAAGCGCTGAGGCTCCGGCTCTGTGTTGATTATAATCTAACTTTTGCTTTCCTTGGCAATTGTCCTTTGATACGTAGGCACTTAATTTCAGTGCCTGGAGAACAGGAGTAGAGAAGCCAGAGAGGGGAGCATAAAGGGGGGAAGCCACACTCCGGTTAAACCAATAGTATGGGAAAAGCTTAGTTCTTATTCCAGACATAAATGTATCTTCGGATGGTAAATTATAGTTACACGGCAACCAGGTGCTGCAGGGCCCTTCCAGGTTGCTGCTGGTTGTAGTGCAAGATGTCAGTAATCTTGTTGATGCAGCCAGGATGCTGTTAAGACGATGAATTTAGGAAGGATCTTGCATCTCCTTGATGGAAGCTTAATTTTGTCTGGGTTGTTTTTTTTTCAGTAGTTGCTTAAGCCACCTAAACTCCTCCAGCCATCCATCTTTGCATCCTGAAATCAAATGAGTGACCTACTGAATTAAATCTCTGATCTTAACTTGTTTGTTTTATGGTCTAAATAAATGAAAAGGCAGGAGATAACGGAGTCTAATGCTGCATACAAATCAGCGGAGCTCGGTACAGTTGCAGCGTTATTCATTGGTTTTCTGAGGTTTGATTTTCAGGGTTATTTCCCTTTTCTCTTTTTAAGGGGGAATTTCTTTGTGAGCTTCCTTTTTGTTTTGTTTTCTTTTAAAAGAAATATGGAAATAGCAGAAGTGGGAGGAGAGGTGGATTCATAGGAGCAATGGAGCTAGAAGGACAAAGGGAGATGGGCTGAAAAGAAAGGGGGAAAGAATAGTTCTGAGTGTGTGAAAGAGAGTGGGAGGAACAGGAAATCGGAGTGTGGGATTGCAAGCAGTGGGAAGTGTGGGCAGGAGTAAATTGGACTGGGAAAGAAAATTCCTGAAATGTCTTGTTTTCTTCAAAGACACCAGCCTGTTTATTGTAAAATAGCTTCTGCTTTACTCACTGAGGACCAGGTCTTGTCATACTGTATCTGCTAAAAACAAGCAGTAGAATGCATTAGTGGATTTTTTTTATGAAGAGATAAAGCACAAAATGGTACTTGCTCAATAGCTTAGTATTTTAAATAAACATCTCCCTCAAGTGCCAAAGGATTAAGGGTTTTAAAATCTTATACAACTGTATATGATTTGTGTAGTTCGTCTTTGTAGTCATTTTACTCTTATTTAAACTGGATATACGCTGATTTGGGTTTTGGACACATGTAAGAGTGGTGCTCTCTTCTCACAGGTTACTGTAGACAAGTGAGAGTAAGGGTATTTCAGACTAATGTTTCCAGTTATGGCCAGTAGCACTAAAAGATGAAAACTCTGAGATGACTCTGAAAATTTTGGTTTTCCTTTAAAAAAACACCAGTAAATTAGATCTCTAGGCACTGATTTTCTAAATTTGCTGTTATTACAGTGATTTTGCCTTTTGGAGTTGTTTTCAAATAGGTGGATATACCTGTCTTGTACCATTTTAAAGTGCTAAAGTGCCATTTAAAGGATTAAAGAAGTCTAAAAATTTACTGAATAATTTAGAATTCATTTAAAATACCAGTTAATGTTATTTAATATCTGATATATTTCTCCTCCACACCTTAAATATTTATGGAAGAACATCCAAGAATTTGTATGGTATATATAAAATGTGTCTGGTAAATGCCCCTTGTGAAATAAATTATTTTTATTGCAATTTAGAAAAGTACATATTTAATAGTGAAATGCTTTGCTTATGTACTTGCATAACTCCAGTGTATAATACAGGTCCAAAGGTCTTTAATTTATTATAAAGATAAGACTTTAATGACAAAATAATGGCTCTGATGTATCTGTACCATTGGGTTTAGATATTAGAAAGGTTTCATATCTTTCAACTCTTCCTTATGTGCTGTTACACTGGTGCCCCAGACATTTTTTTAATGCATGAGCAATCAACATAAATGAAAACTAGAAAGCATTCATGTTAAGACAAGAGGCAATGTTACTTTCAATAAGGTGACTTCAGAAAACTGTCACGCAGATATTTCACTGGAGACATTCTCGTTTGACCTCTATCTCATCATGCCTTTTTTTTTTTTAATGTGTCTCTCTCTCTCTCTCTCTTTTTTTTTTTTTTTTGGGGTTTTTTTTTTTTTTGTTTTTTTGTTTTTTTGTTTTAATGATTAAACAGAGGAGAAGGGGTTTGTGAAAGGCCTCCAGAAAACTGGCAGAAATTCCTTGTAGAATTGCACGTCTTTCTAATTTCCACGTATTTTCCTGCAGGAGAATGGCTTTCTAAGAGCACGTTAGCCTTCAACCTTGGCAAGTGTAGAAGTACATCTGCAGTATTATGATTGAAATGTTATACCTGCTTATTCTAAAACTGACATGAGAGGTGACAAATGACAGAAGCATTACTGGGTCAGGTGAAGTCTTTGTCATAATCCCTTTTCCCTGAACTTTTAGCTGATGCAGCAAAGAGAATCCCGTTTCGGGGATTATTAACACCACCTGCTACAAAATTCCTTTGGGAAGGACTGGAGCGCTTTGGATTCAGACCCTGGCTTTGAAACGTGCAGGAAAATGGCACAATCTCTGCAGACACTCTAATGACTACTTTGGGTTTGGTATAAGCCAGTCCTTCCACTGCAGAAATGTGTTATTAAGGATATAAATGCTGTTTCTCCCATTGCAATGTAAAAGTGAATTCCAATGAATTCCTCAAGTTCTTGTGTTTGACAGGATTCAGAGGTACAGTCTGCTGCAATGGATTGTGCAGCAGCATTGAACTGATCTCTGGTTGAAGCCCCTTAGTTTTGCATAGCACAAGTAGAAAGCTCTCTATCTCCATTATACAGGATTTTTTACTTCTCTTTCTTCTCAAGCACCGTTTCATGTTTTGTAAGCTTCGCTTTGTGTCTGGTTCACCCACGAGGCTGATTCTTCCCTCAGGAAGCGAAAAGTGGAAAGCCTGTGGGAAAAGTGTTTTTTCTCTTTGGTCGACTCCTCGTGTCCTACTTCTCTGGCGTAAGTGCAGCCCACGGGCAGGGCAGGAACGCAGTGCCTCCCTGGCTGGCTGTGGGGCACGTGCCTCAAGCTCCAGCTGGAGAGCAGAGATGAAAGGTACTCCAACAGAACCTGGGCACCGAGTTTGACTCCTGTTCCTGTTCCTATGCTGGCTTTTGGATTTTTTTTCAAAAGCCAGCTGAGGGAAAAGTGCCTCCTCTTAGTTGTCGGCATTGATAGGACTGGAATCCCGCTGGAGCTGCCCGAGGCGGAACAGGCAGAGCAGAGGAACAGGCAAAGTCCTGGGCTCTTTTCATCACGATCTCTGATTGCAGATCCCCCTGGAACTAGGAGGTGAATCTGTCCCTTTTTATTTCTGAGTGAAGTGAGTGCTGATTGATTTGTCAAGTGATTACACGCTCAGATGAGGTACTGGGATGTACAGTTTGATTCCTATTCAGCACCACAGCAATGCTCAGGCGAAGCTTCATACAGTACAAGAAAGATTGTAGGAGAATGTGTACACAGAAATCACCTTTCTGAATGGCTTTCTTGAACCTTGCTCACCATTGCCTCTCTTAGTTTGTTTTGCCTTGGCAGAGTTTTCTGACTTTGCCCTTGCAAAGAGCAGAATCTGCTGTTTCACTGTTGGCCAGGAGGAGCTGTTTCCAGATAAACAGTCCCGGTGTGCGCTGGAGTTAATTGCCTTTTTTGGCTATGTCCGTCTTTTTCAACCTCAGGGGCTGTAACGTTTACCTAGGCCATGAGGAGGCTTCAACTTATCAAAAAGAGCTTTAAACAAAGGTTGCTTGGCACCTTTATACGTTGGAAGATGTTTCTCCTGTGAATATAAATCCTAGGAGGGCGTCCTTCAGCAGAAATGCCCCCTTTCTCTCTCAAAATGAAGCCCCCCAAGGTCCAACTCCCCATAGTTTGTTCTTGGCTGACCATTTTGTTCTGCCACCCCCTGTCTGACATCATTGCAGCATATTACGAGAGTCAGATTTACAGTGTTAGGGAATCCGCAGTCTCCCGTAAGACAAAGCTGTTTTCTGCAGTTTTAAGCTTTGAAACCTAGAAAGAGATGGCATGTTGCAGAGTTTTTAGGAAATATGTGGGCGCTGTTTACTACAGTTACCATTTCCTAATATGTATGTGTCTCTTGAAAGGTAGTTTTCAGTATCTGAGGCATAACGTGCTGTGAGTAATTCCTTTCTTTTAATGCAGAAGAGGATTTTTGTATAAGACAATCAGTTTTTATGATGTGGTGTGAATGTAGTGTGGTATCTGAGCTAATCTTGGAGTCTATTTTAGAAATTTGAGGCTATTTAAAACAATTCCTGGCGTAGTAGTTGCATTTCTAAGCAGCGGCTCTGCTTTGGTGCAAGCAGGGTTTTTTCTCCTTCTACTGCACATTAATCACACATGTTCAGAAGAAGTGCCTCTCTGATTAAGGACATTGCTGTAACAGAAGAAAAATAATAGTTTTTTAAGTTTTATTGCCATCAAGCCACTACTAAAATGAATGTTTTTTGTACTTGCTAGAATCTTGAACTCCTTTGAAGTTCCTTTGAAGTTGTGGGTTTGAGTTGATTTTGAGCTCAACCAAAGCTCTTTCCTCTGCAGTTTGGGCATCTGAAACCTGAGAAATAGCAACTAATTGTAATTTGTTTTGCAAAAGCCTGGTTGGATGTTCCCAGACTGAAACTTCTGGGTCTGAAAATGGAGCAAAGAATGAATAGTCTTAAACTGAGAAAGATGCAAATTGATAAACCAAAGACAGCCTTAATATTAAATATGAAATTGAGGTTTTTTTCCACATATTGGTAGAAACACCAATGAAGAAGGGGCTGAACTGGTGAGAACTAAAAACACAGCTGCTGAGGTGGAATGAGTCTGAATCCCTCAGCTCTCTGCGAGTCACTTGGTGGTGGTGGTCAGAGGCTTAGGGAGTCCCTTGGCACTGGCTTTCTTTGCCTCAGGGGCAAGTGTGGGCGTCTGTCTATCCATCTAAAGATGTTTGTATACACAGATACGTGAATTTAGAAAATCTCATTTCAGTTTTCAATGCTCTCACTTTTTTGACAGCTGTTACAGTTACAAAGGGTTGTTTGAGACCGGCTGGGTAAAATTGTCTAAACTTCTGGGACCTGCAAGAGCTCAAAGCACAATTAAAAAAAAAACTTGAAGTGCGTTTTTGAAGTGATGTATGGACACAAAAGTGATTGACAAACTCCTCAGCGTGGGCCTGATCTTTTGAAGTCTCAGAACGATATAGCTTTTTTTCTGTTTGTTTATTCCTTCTCTAGAAGCCAAGTTTCTGAGTTTTTCTGAGAGGTCAGAAAAACCACTTTCAGCTCTTCTTGGGGCAAAATAATGCTGCTCCTCAGGGGTTTGTCTTCTCAGTGCTGGCGAGGAACCCAAGCAGAATTCTGCTCTCTTCTGCTTGAGTATTGTGACAACTTCTCCCGGTATCTCTTGAATTACCAGTGGTAATCCAAAACACTGATCTTCCTTCCAGACTGAGATCCTGGTGTCCAGACATCAACATAGATTATTTAGGAAGAGAGGAGAATTCATAAATGAATACCAGGAAGTCCTAAAGGATATATTGTCGTTCTGATGTCCTCAAGACGGAGCAAGGAAGGATTGTGTGTCTTCCCCTTCGCTGCTTCATGGTTAGAGCAGGGAATAGGGCAGATGTTTGCACGGTCTGAGAGGAAATCGGGTTCTTGTTCCGAAAAAATGCATGAATAAGATGAAAGGGACTATGTGTAGTACTTAAATGTTATCTGGATTGCTGCTGGGTAAGGGCATGAAAGGGAGGCCTTTTGGGAGGAAGCTGCAAGACAATACAGCCTTTCTGGGCACAAGATCATTGTCTCCTGTCTGGACTGATCTCTGGAAATCTACTTCAGGGAGTAATTTTCAACTTCCTTTAGACATCACTGGCTTGCTGAAGTGATCAATGTTTTAATTTCATTTTGTTGACACGTTTCAAGAAATCTATGGCTCTCTACTGAAATTCAGAAACGAGAACAGGCTCTGCCCAACGGTTCGTACGTGTGAGAATTTCTCTCTGCCTTGGCCGTGTGCTAAATGCTTAATTTCCTTTGGACAGGATAGTACATTTTTTAAAATAAATATGACATATTAAGAAGATGGCAGTCGTACCTTCATTGCCAGTCTGGAATGTGCCATTTATAAAATGGAAAGAAATCTCTCTTAACTTGCAAAAATAAAGATATCCCTTGAAACACAGGCAAGGGAATATGACTCGTTCCTTTATTCCACAGAGGTATTTTGATGACCAAAGCAGATACAGAATTCCTGTGTGTTATGGTTTCCCTTAGAGTTATGCATCTATTTCCTTATTTCGCGTTTAACACTTCATGAAACATACGATCATCTGTGTTGGAGTAATTTATTTTCAATCCTGAAAGGTAAAGAGATTGCTGATGCTCACCCATGTTTCTTTGGCACATACATGTATCTCTTCCTGCAAAGTGCTGCAAATAACAAAAAGTAATTCTCCATTTCATTAGGGCACCTCAGCTTTGTTATTTGAACTTCCTGTCTCATATATGTAATAAGTGGAAAGGAAATGAGGCTTTGGAGGAGATAATGTAAACACACAATATTTCTGTGGTTTCGCTGAAATGAAATAAATGCCTTTTGTAAAAATTTAATTATTGCATTCAGAATCCTGCATGGACCTGGCCAAGTCTGTAGTGCCTCCATTATTTCAGGCTTCAGGTTTTATGAAATACAGTACTTCATACTGTAAATATTAAGACGCTTTGTTCTCCTCTGACTTTTGCATGTAAAGCAAAAGGAAAACAAAAATCAGTTTTCTTCTCTCTTGAGTCTCATCAGTTTCCTCTCATCAGTCTCTTAATGTTTGTTAACTTAGAGATAGGGACAATTTAATTTTTGGTACATCAGATTTCACTGTGAGGGTGTGTTCTTTTATGTGCTGCATGTAGGTAAAATAAACTGAGAATAAAGTAACTTAAACATAACACAGAAATATTTAAATGAGTGCTCAGGCCTCCCTGCTTGTAACCTCTTCTCTGATTCTTAACTCTTTTGTCCTGGATTATTTTCCCACCCTTCCAAGTAGGAGTTCCACAAGTCCATGTTTCTGTCTAGTTTCCTTCCCCTGCCCCCAAGCTGTTGTGATTCAGTCCTTAAATAGTCCAGACGTGTTCTTAAAAGCATTGAATTTTTTTGGCTGAAACTTGTTCCTCTTTTTTCGGTTTTGGTTTTGTTTGTTTGTTGGGGTTTTTTGTTTGTTTGTTGGGGGGTTCAGGGACTTTTTTTATTCTAAAGTGTAAAATTTAAAATCTGCTGAAGACAAAACTTTTGTCCTTTTAACAGATTTAATTTTTTTTTTCTTTTTTGTGATGCATTTCATCCTTCTTTGCATTACGAGTTCTAGAAATGAGAAGAGATTTATATTTCTCCTGCATATATTTTTTCCTTTGAATACTTAATTCCTGTCAGTTCTGACCACTGTCTCTCTCTTTATATTATACAATATTGGGACTGCAGAATGATAATATTTTTCATGTTTTTATCCCTCTTCCTCTGGGCAGTTCTGTGGGCTGGGGGTTGATAAGTAGATAAGTTCACTCAACCAAATGCCCATCAGGCTCACTTTTATTTTTAGTTTCTGTGTTTTGAAAAGTACAAAAAAGCCCTCTCTTCAGTTTTGAATCTAATAAAATGGCCTATCCCTAATCTGTGAGTAGAATATTTAAATTATCTTCATAATCCTAAGAGAAGGAAGTATTTGTTAGGTAATTTGTATGTGTCACATTTAGATGACTGAGATGACTTTGCAGGAATTGCCTTTGGTCTTCTAATGGCAATTAAAAATCTTTCTCTGTCCTCACCAAATACCTGAATAAGGGCATAGTAACTTCAATACTTGTCATTTTAGAAATTTCACCAGCATTGTCAAAGTTGCACAGAGACTTTTTTAAAAGTACAGAACCAGTGCTGTGCTGTCTGGTTTGTGTGTTTGCTGAGGAATGATAAATAGCATATAAACATCAGAAATACTGCGTCCAGTTCTGGGCTCCCCAGTACAAGAGAGATACGGAGCTTAATTGGCTGTTAAAGGCTTTCCTGCAGTCTGAAATATCTGAGAACCTCCACACATCCAGCAGCTACAAAGGGTTTGGTGAAGGTTGGCCCTGGGTTTTTAAAGATACAGGAGTCTGAATGATTAAAGTGAAATACCTTTCTCATGCCGGAGGAGGACTCAAGATGCCTTTTAGCATCCCATATTTCTCAGTTCGCTCCTCATGCAGGCAGTTTTAGAGAGGAAAATGCAGGGAAATGTGTCAAACTCAAATATATTTAAAACCTGATCTTTGAGAAGAAGCTGACAGACTTGGATCTGTTCTGTATAAAAGAGAATAGTGATCTATTGTTTTCTGTGCCTGGTGGCTACATTAGCAGGAATAACAGCTTTGAGTTGTAGTAAGGGGAGAGACTTCCTCCTTAAACTAGGAGAAAGTCTCAGCTACATAACCATTAAATAGTAGATAGGCAGAAAAGCTTTTTAAATATTGGCCAAATATTTGGCAGGGATAACACAGATATTTAAGTAGCGTCAGGGAGCATGAGATTATAAACTGGGTGACTTCTTGAGATCTCTTCTTAATTTCTGTGCATTCTGTCTGCAGCAGTATCTCCTTATTTACATCAGCATATTAAGAGAGACTTCAGGGGATTTTTTGGGTAGAAAACTCAGAGTTTCTGAGGAGTCCTTCACTTACTATGGTTTCTTTAATTGGACATCCAAGCAAAGAAGGTGTCAGATTATAGAACTGAGCTTTATTGCTGCTGGATAAGGAGGGGAATTAAGAGATTGCCAGAATTACATTAACCATCTGAAGTGCAGCCTTCATGAAATGCTTTGTCTGGATCATTCCTAGAGCCATCCACATCTTCAGCACATTTCTCCAGTGAAATCAAGCCAAATACCCACAGGTCCACCAAATCTATTTTCATAGGATATCAGCAAGCTAAATTTTCTGTATAAAATGTTATCGAGTCACCACAAAAAATATGTTGATAAACAATGTAGGGATGTGAGGCCATGAGCACCTTATTGTCCTCAGCAGTATAAAGGAGCAGAGGAGTATTTTGGGACTCTCCTCCAGCTGCCCAGTGTGTAGATTAGGAGTAGCTGATGTCTCAGTCATCATTCTAAGTACACATATAATTAACATTCTTAGCTTCTGTCTTAAGTATATAGACATTCTCTGTGGAATTGAAATGGTTTTATTTCAATGAACTTGGAAACGTTTTGCACAGTCCTCTGGCAAGTATGAAGTGCTTACCCCATGCATTATAATAAAAGATATTCCAATAATAGTCTATAGCTTTTCTAATAATGTTAGTTCAGTTAAGAGAGGATTACTTGTGTGCAAAACCCTTCTGGGAGGTTCTTTGATGTAAACACTTGCCTTTAAGTGAGAGAGAAATTGCTCTTGCGAGCCATAATGTGCTGGTTGTGTAACACTGTAGTACTTTTGAATTTGCAGTGGGAAACACAGGCTCCTGTTATGGCTGGAGCAGTGAAATCGAGTCCATTTCCACACTGCCCTGAAATCCCCTTTTCTTGGGTTGTGTCAGCAACAGGCTGGTGTGTTCCAGAGCTGATTGGCCACTAGCAGACTTTTGTGCTGGAGAAATACTGTTCTGATGTGTGAATATTGATATTGCAAAGATATGTTTGAAAGCTGAATGCTTGAGAACATCTGTGCTTTGTATCCTCCATAATACTCCTCCTTCCCTCTTCTCCTTTTAATCTTTCATTCCTGTGTTTTCTTTGTGATTGTTAGGCTTAAATTTTAGTGTTAGTGTTGTCTTCTCTGGGTATCTGTTGGGAACTTTCTCAGTCTTTAAATCTAAGAGTAAGGACTCATTAACCACTGAGCAATGTCTTGCCTTCCTTTGTTCACAGTCATTAAATAATAAGAGAGATTTGGTCATAAAATACTACTAAATAGTTGGTTTAAGCAATTTGTATGAATGTTGTTTTTCTCAGAATCAAATTTAACTCCTCTCTTAATCTGGAATTTTACTTTGCCACTTTTCTATACTGTTATGAAAAACGATATAGGAAAAAAAAGTTGAGTCTTCTAATTAAAAATTAAAAAGCAGTCTGTCCAGAGGTCTTGCATGTTCTATATCCATCACAACAATCTGCACTGCAAAAAAAAAAAAAAAAAAAAAAAAAAAAAAAAAAAAAAAAAAAAAAAAAAAAAAAAAAAAAAGTTATTTTTCTGCAGTAATATCAATTTAAAAGATGACTAATTTCTAGGAAGACCCATTTAAAGAGATGAAGGATTATGCAGTCTCTAAAAATTGATCCTTTGTGTACAAAAATATGTGCTTTTTCTCCTCCTTTATCAGGAGGACTTGGATGATGGTGTGCAATATTAGATCATTGTGTAGAAGGAAGAGATATTAGCTTCTTAGTCATTGGGAATTACCTAAATACAGTCTCTGGTGCTTAGTGTGAAGTGTGTCCCACATAAAAACTCAAGAGTTGATATACTCTGGCTCTACTGTGTTGCTTAATAAATTGATTTTTTAAAATTTTATTGTTACAATGTTATTCTCCGTAGAAGTGTTTTCATTTGCTTTATTTGACTTGAACGTTTCCACAAGTCAAACAGCTCAAGCAAGTTATTTTGATAGCTCCTGCAGTGGTGTTACAAACTTCAGTCCTCTGCGAGCTTTTGTTCTTACTGATAACAGTGATACATCTCTTTAAAGCTAGACTGAAGCAATCAGGTTTATTTTAACCTCTGCAAGGTGATCAGGCCTTTCAAAAATTTGGGAATGATGAGCTAGAAGATTCAGTGTTTCATTACTTAGTCCTGAGCTGTGCAGATTGCAGCCCTCAATTTTCAGGTCTGAAAGCTGAGGCCCATTTAAAAGGCGACTGTAGCGGACTAGAGAATTTTAATTTCTGATAAAATAGTATAATAGTTTTTTGCTGTTATTCACTCACATTGTCAAATGCCATTAATCTTTGTGTCAGTTTTAGAGGTTTAGGAGAAGCCAAGGATCTGATTACAGAGTATTTAGAGAGTGGTAAATGCAGCTGTTTAAGGAAGGGCAATGGTGGATGGGGTGGGTACATGGGTGAAAGAGCTTGCCCAGATCCTTCCCCTCGCCATAAATTTTATGCATGTTCAAAATTAGTATTTAAGCAAATAATAATATTTTTTTTTTTTTACTCCTCTGAGTCTTAGTGCATAAAAATATTCATAGTTTGAGAGGTGAGCAAAATCCAGATTACAAGTGTTCTTTGTGACTAAGTATTCTAGATCTCCTGAATCATATAGAGCCTTTTATTGCAGTTGGTCTGTAAAGTGCAAAGCACCCTGAAATGGAAGAAATGCAGAAACCTACAATACATCAGGAGAGGGTTAGAGATTGATGAACTCAATATCTGAAGGAAGTACTGAAACATCATCATGAGATCAAAATGAAAGGGCAAATAAGAAGAGCTTAGGTCAGCTTTTAAAATGTAATATTCTTTGGCTAAGATCCTACTTCTTCATGCTTCGATTTAATCTGTCAGGGCAAAAGGGCAAAGGTTCACATGATTGCTGGGGAGGGTACAAGATGCATGACAGAGCAATTTGCTGAGTTTCTCTAGATGAGTGTAGACAAAGCTTGCATGTCTTTGCTCTTTGTCTCTCTGACAGTAGCCTTTAACATAGGCTTATTGTTCACTTTTTGGGTCACTGAAAGGCATTTATAAGGCATTTGTGGTGCAGAAAGCACATGAAACTGTTTTCTAATTTGTCTTAATTGCTTGTCGCAGTAAATGGTTAATTCCCATTTGTACGTGCTCAGCAGTTCAGAAAAAAAGGTGTTTGTTCATATTTGAAATCACTGTAATTGCCAAAAGCCCCTAGAGGTGTTGGTGGATGATCAGCTGTAGACCACCTAAACCCCTTCATTGTCACTTCTCCTACTTTACTTTCAAAAATGCTGGATGATTATTTTATGATTTGTACCACTTTGCTGAAGTTGTACTCAGTCCTTTTTCTCCTTGGAGCGATGTTTTGTCATTTGAGGTTGTAGTTCTTGATTTCCTTTGGTGACAGCGTGTGTGTTAACCCTTTGTTGTGCTGTTAAAACCCCGTGTACTCCGATTGGCCATTGAGTTACCAACCAGTACATGTCCCTCTCCAAGTAAATCAGGTTTTGGTAGCAAACTGAAAGAAATGTGTGAGCACAGGCACCTACCTAAAAATGTTTTAATTTGGCCAGAACACAGTTATTTCTACATCCGGAGAGAATTCCAAAACTCTTCAGCTGTTCTGTGCATTACCACCTATATGCATAACTTCTAAGGGAAATGGAACAGTGCTGGCTTTTCAGGCTTGTAAATCGAGTTATTGATCCTGCAACTGATTATTCCCAAATAGAAGGGCTTTCCAACTAAATGCAATGGCCTGTTTCAGAAATGTGTCAGAGATCTGGAGTTGAAGTCCACGTGAAATATCATCTTAGTTTAAAGAGTTAAATAGCATGGTACAATTTACAGAAATAGGTTAGAGGCTTCATGTCTCTTGCTTCATTTAATTCAGCTATACTCTGCTGATACTGAGGGAGAGAAAATGCCTTGCAAACCTAAATTTGCCATTATCTGGATAAATGTAATATCTTATATACATCTTGCATGTTATAGTAATGTTTGGTAAGTTACTCATAGTGGCAACAAATGACTTAGATCATTTGGTGAGGAATGGCAAGACCACTGGTAGGCATAAAAAAAGAGAGGGTAAAACTTCACAATGTATTTGGAAAGTTTTTAAAAGCAGTCTTCTTCAATCTATATGCAGAGTCATTCCCACTGCATTTCTGAACAAAAGAGGAACATGACTAATGAGCTTACAGCAGGTCTTTTTACGGTCCAAGTTTGTGTCATCATATTAAGCAAAGAGTGATAGGTATTTAAAGGAAATTATTCAATGCATCACAGCATTCTGGATGTGAGCAGTGATTCCCAACAGCCAATGCAGTCATGGCATGCAGGATATCAGTTTGCCAATACTTCAGACTTTGGGAAAAAAAGCGCTACTTGTTGGTCAGACTTAATAATCACCTTAGAGTCATCCTCTTTGCTTGTCCCCCTGCTTTTTAATAACTGCCTTTCAGTTGCTTTATTTGAAGAGAAAAAAATACATTAGGCAGCCCATAATGCTTCGGAATGCTGACCTGATCCGGGCAATGTCCAGACTCAGGGAATGATTTGAGCAAAGGTCAGCACCTGTGCAGTGCAAGCTGCACGGTCAGTGAGGGGACCCAAGGCTGAGGCTTAACAGAGGATCCTGATACCAGTGTTTGCAAAGTGCCAGCCAGAGTTTGGAACCATTTGAGCTGAGCAGTGCTTCCCTTATCAGTTGCCTAATTTTGGCTTGTGTTTTTCAAAGGTATAATTCCACTGTTCTGCCAGACACGATGGCGTGTTCGTAGCCTTGGAACCTTAAGGCAAATAACAAATGTTAGAGGACGCTAACCTGCTGGCTTTGGAAGTAACTAGCCATCATTTTTGTGAGTGTGTTAACCTAAATTAACTCTGCTAATGCACGTGCCTGTCTCAGCAGCATCACCTGGTCTGTGTCCATAGAGACACCCTGCCTCAATGCCCAAGAGGAGCAAGAACCATTCCTATTGTAGCATTTCTCTGTTTTACCCTGACTGAACACATTCCTGTTTCCAGGACTGTTCCAGCTCCTTAAAAGAAAAGCAAAGAAAACTTATTTCAGCACCATTTGTTTGCAGAAGTCAAAGGAGCAATGAAAACCGGCGTTTACATTTAGATCTTTCAGACAAATGAAAATGAAGTGGAATTTTTGTTTTGCCTTCAAGTATTTTGTGCTGCATCATAGGATAAATCAGTATCCAAGATTTTAAGTAGCTTTATTGTTCGTTATGTCTTTGCTATTTTTCTGTTATTTTTGGCATGCCTTCCTCTGCTGATGCTTATGTTGACATTTATTCTGATTAGCTTAAATAAAGGTTTTAACCCTGCCTTTATCCTTTTAGATGGCATTGCTTATGAAAAAGTAGGAATAGTAATTGTATCTAACTATGCAATGCATTTAGGTAGTTTGTATTTAATGTCTGCAACAATACATTTCTTTTCCGAAGGAAATGAGCCGTGCACTTTCTGTGAAAAATCTGTGTTCCTATGTTCAGTGGCTCAATGGAAAATTCCCTTTTCAGGTAGCATGTTTGCTATACTGAGGGTATAAAGTTTTGAAGCTTCTGACATTGTGCAAAGGCTGGGAAGATTGTTCTCCTGCGTGTATGTACCCAGTGGTGGAAGGTGCATGGAGTCAGGGTGGTTTTTGTTTGTTTATTTGGCTGTGCTTTTAAATGAAAAATAAATGGCATCGAGGTGTCCTGTTTCATTCTTTCTGGGTCCAATTTGGTAACTTATTGGATTCCTGTGACTGTTAGTAATGTAATGTGAGGTGAGGGCACTCAACACCCTGTAGATCTGATCACATATGAACCTTTTCCTGAATGGTGCAGTTACTGATTCTAAGTCATTCTGTCTTTCCCTCATTTGTGTCTCTGTGTTGAAGGATTTCTACCTGCAAAACCTGCGTGAGACTTGCCTATGAACATTTTCAGTGAAATGTAGATACAACATTCTTAATTCCTACTTTTTCCTTAATTTAAAACCTTTTTTTGTTCCTTTTGAATGAAATATAAATAGGGTAGGAGATCCTTTTTACTATTGGGATTAAAGAACAAAGAAAAACATTTAATCCCTGATAATAGTTTCCTTTCATTGGTTTTGTGAGATATGCTTCAGGAAAACATTTCTTCCTACACAACCTGTTTCATTGACCCGAGAGTATCATATCACAGGCAGTTGGAAATTACGTATTTGTGGGGAGCACACTGTTCATTCCCTGTGAACTAAAGGGTTTTCATGTTCTCAATGCCTGTCATTTGAAGAAGAGTTTGAGAAGAATAGTAAAGCTAAAGTTGGCTTTTGCTAAGTGAAAACACTCATTTTGATAAAAGCAAATCCTTCACATCCATAGCCTACCGAAATGGTGTGTAAACTATCTGGATTAAATCATTAAATGCCCAGGATGATTTCTGCAGGCTTGCATATCTAGAAGCATTGGCATTCAGTTACCAGGACAAGTCTGTAAGCGTTCCCACAGGGCTAAAACCTGGCATCCAAAGTATCCAAATCAAACATACAGATAGTTAGTTAGTTGATATAAGAAACCTTTGTCCTGTTTAATTATGTATTCCAGTTTATGTGCTGCTAATAATACATCTGTTTTCTAACTAGCATTGGAGGTTTTTTTCAGCTGAAGGTGAAAAAATAACTAGACTTGGTTCGAGCAGTCATTAGTATTGGACTTTTTTGTTTTGTGGACAGAGTAAGGAGACAGATGAATAGGGAGGCTGAAGAAGTTATGTTCTTAAGACTAACACGGAGTAACTCCTCACTCTCTTTGGTTATATCACTTTGTCTGCAACTGTGGGTTTTGACAGTCTAGTATTGGCTTATTTTATGGCTGTGAGCTGAACGAAGCCTCCCTTTTCTCATACAAATAAATCTGAGAGCTCCTAAAGAAAATAAAAATCTGTGTACCAAAACAGTTTGTAACAACTTAACTCCTGACAGTGAAGGATATCTATCTCCTGTGGAACACTGGTGGCTGGTTTGGTTTAGTTACTCATTGATTTGCAGACAAAAAAATAACGACAAATTATGTAAACTGGTCTGAAAACTCAAATTTGTTTCCCTTAGCCTTTACTTTGCAATTTTCAACCCAGTTTCCAACATTTTATGTTTCTACAGCAGTAATTGAACTTGAAAAGTAAGTGATAATTGACGTACCAAACCTGCTGTAGGGTGATTTACGTTATCCAGTAAGTCAGGCTTCTCTCTGACGCTGGAGAGATGGCATAGCATGTTTCAGATGATTAAAGCAATGTACTGCTAAGGCTTGAATGTTGTGCATTTAAAAGTAGTGGGCACGCAGAATATTGCTGGAAAATGTGGAAAAAGTGGATGTTATTTCATAACATTAAAAGAAACAAAACACACTCATGTAATTAGTACCCTAAGGAAAGGAATCAAAGCTATGTAAGGTAATTAAAAAGGCTTGTGATAAGCACAACTTCTAAACTAGTTTGTTGTGGATGCACTGTTTTGATTTCTTGTGATGGCTACGTTCTTGGAATCTCGTTTGAGAGGTCAAAGTGAGTCCCAGGAGCTTATCAGGCTCAGACAAATAACAGCCGTGTTATAAAACAGAAAATAATGCCGGGAGGAGAGAGGAGAAGGACAGAAAAGTACATTTGGAAAGGTCAAAGATATTCTCATAAGTACTGGTGGTCAGTTTTCTACTGCTTTGTATATTTTCTGTTTTAAGGGTGTTTGCTTTATTGTGTTGTAGAAAAAGTACCAAATTTAAAATAGTCTATTCTAAAGATAATAAAGCCGATGATTAAGGGTGGTATACTCTTAACCTTATCTTTAATTTACGAAGCTCATAAATCTATTTGAACAAGGGCAAGACCACTATCTAGAAAGCAGATGTGAGAGCCAAGAGCTTTGGCTCTTTTCCAGGTGGTTCTTTTGGGCTCTCTACCAGATCTATGTCCAGTGGTAAAAAATGATTTTCTGGGGTCCATTCACAGTAGAGTGACCACTTGGTCAGAGCTGCAGAGAGTATCTTCCCAGCCTGCTACCACTGAGCCGTGAGTCTCACAGCTCTTGCTCCATCCTGGGAGATTTGCTCTCCTTTCTTGGATCTGTGCACAAATGGGACTTTTTTGTTATTTTGATTTTTATTTCTCTCGTTGTCCATTGTGAAATGCGCCGTACTGAAACGGTGTTTGAAATACTTGCGTGGCCAAACCTTGTGCATGTAATTTTCGGTGAATGTTTTGAACAATACTGAAGCAATTTGGAAACTCCTTTTAGTACACAATTAATTCACAGTCTTGCTTTTTTTCTCATATGTGAACCAAGATTTTATCTTCTTATAGTCCACATTTCTCTAGAGCAGAAATTGTTGTCAGTGATAGAAAGTACAAGGAAGTCACAGCTGTGAGTTAGAATGAACATTCTCATGTTTTCTTTTTATTTTAACTTAATTCCTATCCAAGTTTGTTCTTGTACGTTTAAACTATATCCTTCCTGTTATCAGTAGATGCTCCCTAATTAAAAGCCTCTAAAATGTAACATAAATTAAGTACAGAGGAAGGAGTCAAGAATAAACAAATGCTTATAACTAGCTTGCTGTGAGTCTGGGGTGTAGCTGGTTTGCATGGATGGTTGAATAAAGCTTAAAAAACATCCAGCTGTAGATGCTGAGATGAAAAAATTTGGAGCAAGCTGGATTACTACCTGAGACAAAAAGCCCTGTATAATTCAGGAGCTGGAGATAAAAACTGGATCATTAGCCATGTATTCCTTGCCTTTCTGTCCGAACTATGCCGGCATGAGTGAATCTAGATGTCGAAATATTCCTTGAATTTTTTGCAAGTCAGAAGTGGTAACTTATTCTTTCTTTTGCCTTATTGAGATGGGTTTTTTGTGTAGTGAGTTATTGCTTCTGACCCAGCTCCTCCTGTGCTCTGCAGCACTGAAAGTCTGCCGAAGGACGGGTGAAACATAATAAAGTACATCTCAGCGACAGTAATTCTCAAGCCATTGACACAAATTATTGCTATTATTGCTGTGGTAGATTGTGCTGTGTCAGGCTGAAATTGCATTTGGGTGCCTTTTAAGTTTCTCCGCTCTTCTCTGCAGTTGGGCAGAACATCAGCTCAAGACCCCAAGGGCCATGTTAATTACAGCATCACTTTGCAAATTTACTTCCACTTTTTTTTTTTTTTTTTTTTTTTCCTTGTCCTTTCTTTTTAGCTGTATTAATGTCAGCAGTGTATTCTAATTTCCTCATTTTGGATAGCAATGATTCTGCCAGAACTAGTTACCTTGGAATTTCTTGTGGCCAGCTACATGATGATTTTGCATATTAAGTCCCACTGATTTTTTTTTTTTTTTTTTTTTTTTTTAACAAATATGTGAAACGGTTTAGCTGGTAGTCCTTGTGGAATAAATTGTCTTGTCAGACAGTGGAAAATATAAACTTCTTCTCCCGGGCCAAAGAGAATAACTTGTAATAAGAGAAGTACCTGGCTAGGATGTAAAAAATTGTGCTAATTGCTTTTGATGGGAAAATGAGATTTTAATTTATTTAATGCCTTCTTCTGATACATTCAAGACACTTGCTATTAGTAATGAACAAGGAAAATCAAGAGCAGCTGTACTTTCTGAGGAACTAGCTACCAGAAACTGAGCTGAGATTACTAATATCTAGCTTTTTATATTATTCAGATGGACAGCATCCACATTTCCCTCTATTTTTAGGGCTTTTTTCATTCCAGTATTTGAGAAGTCGCAGTGAGACAAGAACTTGACGAATTCTCATAACCACTTGAATAATACCTTTACTCTCAAACATGCCATGACATTAATTGTACCAATATTTAGCGTTGCTAAAGGAGTTTTAGTCATCATGTCTTAAAAAACTGTGCACATATAGATTGGAAATCTTAATTCCGGCGTGCAGATAGGAAAAACGAAGCAAAATAATTTTGTACATTTTGATGGTGAGACGTTTGAGAAGCTGGCATTGCGTTCGTCAGTTCTCTCATTTCCCGTCCGTTCCTCGAGCAGCTGCACCTGCACGGATTTTTCTCTTTGCCCCAGCTGCGGGCAGAGAAGGGAGCCGGGTGAGACTCGAGCACGCCAGTTCCCTGCCTCTGGCTCAGGTTCTTGGGTGTGCGTGGGTAGCTGGCAGGAAGGGCATGGGACCAGTTGGAGGAGAGATAACACGGGGGAGAGGAGGGAGCAGGATGCTTTGCATGCTGCCTGCCCTCTGTGATGTGGCTTTACGGAGGAAGAGTGTCACTGAGATGAAACAGGCTCAGAATAGAGATCGACTTGGCAGGAGCCTGTCAAACCAGTTGCATGTGAAGCTTTCAGACTTTGGAGGTGTTCCTGGTCTCCCCATTCCCACCATTTTCTGCTCCAGCCTATGTGATCTGCGGCTGTGTGTTCATCTGTCCTCTCTCAAGCGCTCCTTTTTAGTCTAATATGAACTTCATTGCTGTTTTCCGTGACTCTTTTTCTCTCTTTGTTTCCTTATTTTACTTTCATTTCGTTTGATCTTCTGATTATGCCCTTTCTTACATCATCTTTGTTGTTTTTACTTCCCTAATCATTTCCTGGCAAAGCCCCTTCCAGCAGTAGGGAAGGAACATACACACCTCATTCAATATTTACTGACCATCATATTCCCTCTGCTTCCGAGTTGTATTAGCAAATCCTTGTCTGTTTTGTCAGCTCCTGTGAGCAGGACTGACTGCTAAATATTGGACATTTAGAGAAGGGAGCTGTCATTTTGAAAACTCTTTATCCATGAGTCTGTATTTGCCTATTCATAATCCTCTGTCTCATAAGCCCTTGGAAAATTCCATGGTGCGCAGCGCCAAGCTGTTCCTCCAGAGGCTCAGAGCTCTGTCAGCTCTCCCTAACTGGAGGGCAGGCAGCAGGTTAGACTTGCCCACATCAGATCGCTTGGCTGTGGCCATCTATTTCCATGTGTTTAAAGTCAAATCAGTACAGGGTGCCTGAAAAATCTCAGCCGTGAAGTTTTCAATACATAGTTTAAGCAGCTCAGGTTCCCGATGACAGTCTTGGTCTCATGTCTGGGTACTGAGTCCTAAAAAATGTGTGTGAGTTTGTGTATATACCTACAGACAGCCCTGACTTGGGCTTCTTTTGTCTATTCATTACATAAACGGAATTTTTTTTTTTCTTAAAATTACTTCTGGGTCATTCTAAGTTATTGTATGAAGAACTATTAACAGAAATATATTATGATTATAATGTTTTACAAAGCATGTAAAACATTTTAAAATAGGCATATTTTAAGCATGTAATTTAATAATAAAACATTATTAATATTGGGTATCAGTAAAGAGCCTAAGAGCAGAATTGCTTGACCTTGATTTTCTGACTGTATCACTTCCATGGCCACATTATTCATTTGCTATGGTCAAAATGAGAAAAAAAAAAAAGAACTTGGAATTGTTTTCATAGCCCAAGGAAAATATGTGAGCAGTAATAAGAAGACTGGCCATGTCAAAATCTGGAATCATTCTTCAAATTTGCTTTGAAAATTAAGCTTTTAACACCAAGCAACTGGCTCTCCTAAATATCTTGTTTCAAGGAAAATACTGCAAGCAATAAATTGCAGTATCAAATGGCCACTGTAACTAAATCTTGTTCTTCCTTCAGTGGCCTCAGGACAATTGGTCTAAAGTCTCCTTTAAAGAAAAGAGCTATAATTACTACTGCAATTGTTTGCTTTGCCTCAGATGTAGAAAATGTGCTTCCTCCTCTTTTGTCCTTTTTTATGGCTATTTTGGCTTCATCTTTCAGTGTTTAACTGTTTTTGTCTAAGTAGATTCTCTGCAAGGTTTGGAGACTGCAAGTGACTAACACGCAAATTGGCAGCTTTTCTGATAAGTTCAACATCAAAATTAATTAATATTCCAAAATAAAAAAAAATTGTGTTTGTTCTCAATGTACAGAAATAGTAATGTTTACATAACAAACGATCTACTGATTATACTTCTAATGAGATAAAAAATCACACACTAATTAAAAATATTAAAAATCCTTTGGAAATTGTTTTTGCTGGAAATTAATGCCCAACATTTTACAGGACAGAGGGTCTTGGCAGATCTAAACAAAGCTGTTTCCACACAGTTGCTGATATTTATAATCTACAATAGAGAAAAGAGTGTTTTTCGAATGTTGAGAAAAGATCAACACTAACACCTAACAGATGGGCTGTATCAGGAGAACATTTGCTAACAATACTTGATCTCAAAGACCTGCTGATACTTCATGGAAAAGATTTGAAAAACGATTCAGCGTAGATTAAAGAAAAAAAAGGCTTCTAGTAACACAGTTTTCACAGCCGTAGAAGTAGTTTTAGTGGAGGAATTAATCAGATCTCATTCTCCACATTGGTTGTTCCACATGTCAGTTTATTTGGTCATGGGTTCTTTTGTCAGGCTGTAGGGTTTGGCCTCAGCATTACAAATAGACTTCTGTACGTTGCGTTCTTAAACTGCGTACGCAGAAACGTTTGAGAGAAATAATTAGATTTACATATTTAATTGAGTTTAAATACCAAGCACACTGTGGAAAGATCATTTGTGCAGAAACTTTCTGGCTTTTCTAGCTCTCTAAGATGGCAAACCAGGCTTAAACAGTTTGTAACTGGAGAGGAATAAGAATTCAGAGGCAGAGACATGGAAGTTAATTGTTTGTAAAATATTTATTTTGCTCCAGTGCATGAAAGTAATGGATTTTGGGGGGCATTAAATGATTCATATCCTCTATAAAGGAAAAAAAAAAAAAAAGTTCTTCTTGCAGTAGTATGAATTATTTTAAAAATACATTTGCTGAAATCTGCTGTTAGCACAGAGTATCTCTAGCTGCCTTGGGTACCCCCGTGACTGCCAGCCCAGACAAGTGGGAGCGTGTCAGTGCCTCGGATGCGTTCCTCTCTTTTGCACTGGGAGCTGAAGGACAGGGCCAATGTCTGAACTGAGGGGACCTAAACTCGCGTCTCTCGTTACTAAGCTGGAGTTGCACCTACTTGGTGCGATGCCAAAGGGAAGACGGTGAACATCTTGGCAGCAGCGTTTGCGAGTAAAGCTCTGCTGCGTGGGGTTTGCATGGGAAGGTCTGGGGGGACGGTGGGGGCTTGGTGCTACCAGGGTGGCCTCTGTGAAGCTTCCAGAAGCTTCTCCCATGTCCAATAGAGCCAATGCCGGCCGGCTCCAAGATGGGCCCGCCGCTGGCCAAGGCTGAGCTCAGCAGGAATGGTGGCAGAGTCTCTGATAGCAGAAAAAGGGTTCTTGAGCAAGAGCAATTGCAGCTGGAGAGAGGAGAGAAAACACCTGAGAGCAGCAGCCCTGCAGACACCATGGTGAGTGCAGAAGGAAGGCAAGGAGGTGCTTCAGGCACCGGAGCTGGGATTCCTCCACAGCCTGTGGTGAGGCAGCTGTGCCCTGCAGCCCCTGGAGACCTGCACTGGAGCAGGGGGATGCTCCAAGGAGGCTGGGACCCCGTAGGAAGCCTGTGCTGGAGCAGGTTTGCTGGCAGGACTTGTGATCCCCTGGGGGGCTTATGCTGGAGTAGCCTGTTCCTGAGGGACTGCACCCCATGGAATGGAGCCACAATGGAAAACGTAGTGAGGGACTGTGTCCCATGGCAGGGATTCCATGCTGGAGCAGGGAAAGAGTGTAAAAAATCTCTCCCTGGGGAGGAAGGAGCAGCAGAAACGACGTGTGTGAGATGAACTGACCACAGGCCACCCCTCTACCCCCATGCCCTGTCTCCTTGTGCTCTTCTAGAGGAGACAGAGACAGCAGGAGTGAAGTTGAGCCCAGGAAGAAGGAAGAGGTAGAGAGGAAGGTGTTTTAAGGTTTAAGATTATTTTCTCTCATTACTCTTCTCTGATTTGATTGCTGAGAAATCCAATTTCCCCAAGCTGAGTTTGTTTTGCCCAGTATGGTAATTGGTGAGTGATCTCTCCTGCCCTCATCTCAACCCGTGAGCCCTTCATTATATTTTCTCTCCCCAGTCAAGCTGAGGAGTGGAATGATAGCACAGCTCTGGTAGGCACCTGGCATCCAGCTGGGGTCAACCCACCACAGTTGGATACTTCAGAGGCGGATTGACCCTGTGCATACAACCAGCTTCTTATTGCTTGTAAATTTGTCCCCTTGTTTGTGCAAAGTGAAATATTCATCGCCGGATGTTTGCCAGGTTTACTCACTTTCCTTATTTTTCAGGTAAAATGGCTCTCCAGTTCCCAAGAATAAGACTGGTATTGTTCTTTTCCTGACATAGCTGTAACACTTCTGAGTTTTGGAGTTTGGATTCGATATTTGGCTACAGGACAAGCAACTGCCCCTGTCTGATAGTGTTTTATTGCTTAGACGAGTTTTAACCATCGTTGAATTTTCAGGCTTCTTAATATTTTAACAAACGTATTCAGCAAAGAGTGCATCCATGTGGAACGTGGTCTGCTTCAGAGATGAAAGAGACTTTTTGGGTAAATATGTTTCCATGCAGTTCTCAAATGCAAATAATAGTGCTATTTCATTAGTATGAAAATAAGCTGAGGAACATTATTAAGCATGCAGGTAATTCCATGTCAAATGTCATGACTCCTGCCAGGATATTTTTATAAACTGATTTTCATGGTTGATTTTGAGCAGCACCTGAGGGGGGAAAAAAAAAAAAAAAAAAAAAAAAAAAAAAAAGCCTCCTACTCAACAGCAAAAATTAAATTTTTTATTATTTAGTACATCCATTCCTTCTTCTGACTCAGGCAGATGTTATTTGGGGAAAAGCAGCCACTCATGTAGTACAATACAATGGACCAAATCAAGTCTATACACATTAAGTTCCAACTAGCATTTCCTAACTCTCAAGTGCTTCTCCACACAACAATTATCTTAAAGCATACTTTTGCTGTAAAAGAAACATTTCAGTGTAGCTAGTGCTATTGCTATCAACCTGTGCGCTGAGGAGAGCTGTATCTGAAATTGTGCAGAATAATTTGCTGTTATTACGGATCTTTAGCTGCTTTGGCCCTGTTTGTAGTCTCAGGTTTTTGTTTTTTTTTTTTCCTAAACTACTGTATATGTAAGTGTTTGCCCTTATAAAACATGTCTGTGAACATCCTGTTGCTCTCTAAATGCTTCAAGTCAAGTGTTTGCAAATGTTTTCAGAGCACGGCCCACGTTTTTGCTGTACTTTAAGTTGCAGAGTCTGTGCCTTCCAGTTCTGACTTTATATCCTGCCTTTCCACTTTATCCAGACTTCAGCTGTTGCTCAGAAGGAAAATAAATATTTCAGGAGTATTTTGTTCCTCCTAATGCAGTTCAGCAGTTGCAGAGGACCCGTTGCTATCAGATAATAGCAAGCTTATCTAGAAACTTCTTAGCTCAGCACTGGTGAAGCACGGATGACATTATGAGAATCTGTGCCATAACTGATATTTTTCCCACAGATACTGTAAATTCCAGGTAATGAGCAAAGAGTTTCTTTCCTAATTTGTTCGAATTAGTTATATGCATCAATGCTTAACAGGAACTTTTTTCATCATTACAAAAATCTGGCTCTGGGAAAGAAATGCACTCCTCATTCCCAAAGGTGGGCTGTTTGAATGGCAGACTCGAAGCCAAATGCTGCCTCACTGTTGAAAAAGCTTTGTTAAATCGAGCTGAATTCTGCCTCTTGCATAAGCCTAGAAAAAAATATTGCTGCCTTTGAATTGGGTAAATGAGAACTTCTGTTAACAGAGCCCACAGCAGCATGAAAATGGCCTGTGCTTTTAGGAGAAAAACTGTAGCCAGAAAACTCTGTTAACAGGCCCTTGCTACAGCCTCAGGGGATAGACAGTAGGCTGGGACGGGGAAAAAAAAATCTTCCAGGCAGAAATGACAATTACGCTTTGCAAACACGTGAAGAGGGCGAGAAACACGGTCAGATTTTTTCCCTGGAACTTGTTTACCAAGCGAGCTAAGTTCTAAAACTTGTTGGGCACAAACTAAGCCTAGATCGGTGTCCTGGGCTGTGTCCAAAGCCCTGTGGGCAGCAGGTGAGGGGGGATTCTGCCCCTCTGCCCCACCCTGGTGTGACCCCACCTGCAGGGCTGTGTCCAGATCCGGGGTCCCCAGCACAGGAAGGACATGGAGCTGTTGGAATGAGGCCAGAAGAGGCCTCCAGGATGATCAGAGGGATGGAGCTTTCCTCGAGGAAAAACTGAGAGATTTGGGGTTGTTCAGCCTGGAGAAGAGAAGGCTCAGGGGTGGCTTGATTGTGATCTTCCAGTACCTGAAGAGAGCCCATGAGGAAGATGCAGAGGGACTGTTCACTAGAGCATGGAGTGACAGGACAAGGGGGAATGGACCCAAACTGACAGAGAGTAGGTTTAGATCAGATGTTAGAAAAAAAATTCCTCCCTGTGAGGGTGCTGAGGCCCTGGCACAGGTTGCGCACAGAAGTTGTGGATGTCCCATCCCCAGAAGTGTTCAAGGCCAGGTTGGATGGGGCTTTGAGCAGCCTGGTCTGGTGGGGAGTGTCCCTGCCCATGGCAGGGGAGTTGGATCTGAATGATCTTTAAGGTCCTTTCCAACCTAAACTATTCTATGATTCTATGGTGTATTACTTAGTCTTCAGACTGGCTTTTTTTACACTTTTGGTGTTTAATTGTCTTCATATTTGTGCTTCTAGCTTACCCATTCATGCCTGTTGAGGATGGTATTTTACCATGGCACTCTGTGTTTCTTTGGAAGTGTTGCTCTCCCTTAGTGCTGGATGCTCACTTATATCAAGAGGCCATTAAAATCAAGCTTTAATTATAATTTTGAGCTAGGGCTCCTCCCTTCAGTGGAAATTTGGAGAAGACAAGGGTTCCCAAGGGTGTGAATGGAAACCTCCTTGGGCACATTTTTATTTTTTGTCTGGGTGATCTCCACCATGGACTGAAGCAGGGAGCTGCACATTTTGCTTCTCCTGGGCACCTCTCCTGGAGGAAGAGTGACTCTTCACGCCCCAGGCAGTGTCTGGCAGCTATGCTCTCTCTTTTGTGATGATGACAGCTAACAGGAAAAAACTCATCGTTTCCTGATGAATTGGTTCATCACCATCCCTTGAGGTTCTCACTTTTGACAAGTTGAATCTTGTTAGGTCATCTCTCCCATCTCCTGGCTCATTCAGGGTTGTCCCACAAAAGCAGTGGTAGCTTTTTGTCCAGTTTAGTCCTTCACTTTCCCCTGGAGACGAGACTTTAGGCGATGATCTAATGCATCTCAGTGGCAGCTACTTTGTGAGACGCGACATAGAAATGTCTGGATTTTTAATGCAATGTGTCAGCTTATGATTCATATTTAAAATACTTCACCTGCATGAGTAATAACAATTTAAAAAGTACTCTCCTTAATAATCTATTGTGTGTCTTGTAAGAACAATTTCCAGGGCAGGAACAGATTAATGGAGTCAGGACTGATTTAGCATAATTCCCTGTAGAGATTCTGCAACACATGGACTACACATTTTGTTTGTTTGCAAAGGCTTTGAGGCTTGTGTCTCTTTTTTAGGAAAAAGCCATCTCACAGTCACGTATTTATAAAAATTCTCCTCTAACCTTTAGTACCTGTTTTGATTGTGTCTTTTTTTCCCCCTCTTTGCTGGGGTCAAAATAGCATTTCTGTAGAAAGTTTTAAATGAAGATTTGCCAAAAAAAGTCGGAGTTATGTGCTCCTAAGTAATTTACAGCATCCTGTGTCAGAAGCTGTTCCAGGTGGTTAATTATATATATGTTAGATATGAACCTTATTTCTGCCTGAGCTTTGCTGGACTCAGATTTTTGCATAGTTTATGATATCATAGAGTCATAGAACGGTTTGAGTTGAAAAGGACCTTAAAGATCATTCAGATCCAACTCCCCTGCCATGGGTAGGGACACTTCCCACCAGACCAGGCTGCTCAAAGCCCTGTCCAACGTGGCCTTGAACACTTCCAGGGTGGGAAAGCCACAACTTCTCCGGGTAATCTGTGCCTCAGCACCCTCACAGTGAGGAATTTCTTTGTAACATCTGTTCTAAACCTACTTTCTGTCAGTTTGGATCCATTCTCCCTTGTCCTGTCACTCCATGCTCTAGTGAACAGTCCCTCTCCATCTTCCTCATGGGCTCCCTTCAGGTACTGGAGGGTCACAGTCAGGTCACCCCTGAGCCTTCTCTTCTCCAGGCTGAACAATCCCAACTCTCTCAGCCTTTCCCCATAGCAGAGGTGCCCTATCCCTCTAATTATCCTGACTTGCTCCAGCAGCTCCCTGTCCCTCCGGTACTGGGGATATCCAAGAGTGTTTTCAGTGTCAGATCTGTCTGCTGATGTGTGCTGCAGGAACTGCTGGGTACACATCCTGCTCCCTGTCTCACTATAATTTCTCTGCCCATTGGGTAGAAGCTTCATTAGGTTGTTACCCATTCCTCCTCTTAGCTCCAGATGTGGTGGGTTCAAGACAACCATTTCTTGGTCAACTCTTGCTTAATTTGATGGATCCTGCGCCTTGTGGGGCTGGGAAGCCATGGTCCAAGGTCTTGGTTTGTTACATCTCAAGCCTTAACAACAGTAACACAGCACTGGACATCCGAGCTTATCCTAGAGTCACAGGCCTCAGCTGCTAGCTGGTTTGGTTTTAATCAGGCATACATTCCTATTTAATTTTATTTTTTTTCTTCTCCTTTCTTTCTTTAAAATATACCGGAAAAATACCTTAGCATTTATTTTAATACTCAGCTAGCGATTTAATATTCACCAAAATTATTTAAATGATGTAAAATCTGTTACTGTCCTTAGGGGTAAAGGGAAGGGGCAGTTAAGGTCTCTAGCATCTAGGATTTGATGCTGTTGTCCCCGTGTTGTGAGCTGGCCCCGCAGGAGTCACTGAGTGGCAGTGGCTCAAGGGTTAAGTGACGTTTGGGGAGCTCCTGGCACACCCTTGGCACCTCCCAGATACAGACCTCCAGCGAGCAGCAGCATATGAGCTCATCAAAGATTTATAAACTCGCGGGAGGGCGCAATGCCAAGTGATAAAAGCGGACAAAAGACACCAGAGGAATGGACTGGAAGCTTCTGACACCTTGTATTGTAAGGAACAGAAGCAAGCAAGACAGAAATGTTTTTACCAACTCCCAGAGGAAGGGAAGAATGACACTTCATGCTGTTTTTGTCAGAAAACTCTTCGTGGAGATGAATTATAACCTCACTAAACCATACCCCCCACTGCTACTTCTGTGTCCAAGACAAGAGATATTGTTGTTGGGAAAAAAGTAGTTGCTGGGTCTGATTCTTTCTATTATCTTCTTCTTTTGTTTTAAGGCAATAAAGGTCTACAGCTGTGAACTGATCCAATGTAAACATATGCAGAGATAAATATTTTTGGTCTATTAATTTGATCTCAGCCTTTAATCTCTTGGTGTTTTAATAGAATTTATTTATAAAGTTACCATGTTCCTGTAAGGACTCTCACCCTTACAGACATCCATTGCCATTTCCAAAAAGGATGCTCAGCTCCACCACAGACCATTTTAGATTTGGAAAATCTGTGATTAGTTCAAATTTCTGTCCTAGTGAGCTTGTCAATATCACTCTGAGAAATAATCTCATTCCACATTACTAACTTCCTTTAATTTGAGTCTATGTAAAGTCATTCTAGGTAATAAGGACTTAATAGTTTACAAAATCTTAGTAGTAACTTTGAAGTTAAATCACATTTCTCCGACCAAGTTAAAAAATAAATCCTAACAATACGGTTTTATAATCAACATTCTGGCAGGACTTTATTCATGGCTGTATAAATACCAGTGCTTAGATGTAGCCCTGAAATACAGAACTACCTGTTTGTAATTTTAGATACAGTTATATAAATTTGTTCTGTTTGTGTCACGTAATGAACTGAAGCAATGCTGCAGGCAGTTAATGAGGTTTGCTCCAACTTATAAATATAATATCTGCAGAATTCTTCTGCGTATGTTGTGGCATTAAAATATTGTTATGCTGTACTGCTACTGACATTGTTGCTCTTAACAATAACATCAAAATGTTGGGTGGTTACTGCTGTTTATTTGAAGTGGGGGGGTTACATCTTTTTTTTTTTTTTTTGTGGAGAGTAATGTCTTTTTTCAGCCTGAAAAATGTAATTTTTTAGGAATGTCTTTACTCTGAAGGACGCAGAATGTATTTCCTTTTTGAAGGCTGCTATCTCCCACTGGCAGTCCGTTCTGAGCGTCAGCTGGGCTTTTTTTTCAGGGGCAGGGTGTCAAGGGGTCTTGTAACATCTGGTGTTGTGATCCTTCTGCTTCCCCTCACAGAGTGAGGAACTTTTCCTTTTTCAGTTTCTGAGGCACAGCAATTCCTTGGACAAAAAATGTATAGGTGCAAAGCACATTTTCATGGGCTGGAAAGACGTTTTGCTCCTGGAACCGCCCCGTTCTGCTGTTAGCCTGCTCACCAGCGTTTAGCATGAAGTCATTCTTAACATCACAAACACATCCCACCTCCTGTACCCACTGTGAATTTCCAATCCAGTGGTGAATGGCGGGTGCTGGGTCTCATGTTTTGCACTAGGAAGTCACTGACCTGCATGAAATAAATGTTGTCTGGGATAGAAGAAAACCTAACAGGAAGGACAATGCATTTAAGGGTGGTAAAATACCCTAAATAATGTTGTGGTCATGTAAGTTGGGTTAACCCTGGGAGGAGGGGAGAGGCAAAGTTGTTTTAAGACCTTGAGTTGGCCGGAGCTGAGAAATCTGTCCCATGGCAGAGCCATTAGACTCCAAAAGCCACGTTGTATTTGGTTACATCTTACACAGAGAAAAAATGAAGTGATTAAGCAGGACAGAACCAAAATAATAAAGTTTTGCAGACAGTTTCCCCTTTTGTCCTCGCTGGCAGCTTCCTGATTTCAAGCTCTGTTTCAGTCAGCTCGGTTCCCTTGGATAACAACAGCAGGGTGATGGGAAGAAGGTTCTGGAGAGCTGACTGCCCTCTGTCAGAGCGTGGGCTCCCCACATCTTGCTGTGGGCTGTCCGCCACAACCAGCCAGGGAAACCCTCTGCTGTGGGCAGGGGCATCTCCTTCCGTCAGAGAGCCAGTCTGTCCTCCTTCCCAGGCCCCTGTATGGGGGCAACACTTGGAATCAGGAAGCGAAACAAAATCCTGCCTCTCAAAGTAGATTCCTTTCAGATAAAATGAAAGATGGGGGGAAAACGGCACTCTGTGGTAAAAAGCAGCTTTCAGACTGCAGCTCTTTGACTTTGTTCTGCAGGAGAATTACTCTTCGGGTTTGGATTAGATACTCAGGTGTATGTCAAAGCCAGCTTTTTCTCATAAAGAAGGTTGTGGTTTCTCTTTTTCTGTACTAAATCTGCTGTTCTTGACTTCTTCTGAGGCTGCCTGGGGGCTGTGGTCACTGCAGGTCCTGTTGGCCATTAGCAGTGACTGGGAGACACTGGAGCTGGCAAATAAACACCCAGGCAGGTGATTTATCCCAGCTCTGGGCTGCCCTGGGGATTTTAAGACCCGTGTCCACATCTGTGCACTACACTGCAGCAGAGGCACAGCAGCACAAGCTGGCTCCTAAACTGAGTCCCAGTCTCTGTGATTCCTGGTTGTTTCAGCCAGTAAGCACCTCTGAGTGTCCCACGGACCCGCCTGCAGCTCCCTTTTATCACAGACATCCTCCTCCAAGAGCCTTCTGCAGACCCAGTGCTGCCTCACTCCCGCCTTCCCCAACTTCTGTGGTTCCAGCTTGCATGATTATGAGTCAATTCAGTGCTCTGAATTCTAATTTTCATGTCAAGTGTCTGTTCTTCACACAGCAAATGAATGTGTGCAGTGTCAGAGTTGTCTTTGCTGTGTTTTTTGGAAGGCAGACATTCTTCCTAAAGTTCTCAAATAATTAGTTCCCTTTGATTAGTTTATGGTTTTGTTATATATATATATATTGTTGTTGTTGTTGTTGTTGTTGTTATATGTTATACAGGAGTGATTCTTACCAAAGCAGGTTTGTTACTGGAACAGATGTGTTACTGGAGAGATGGAAATCTATTACTTCACTGTTAATTTCTGTGTCTGGCAGCTTTGTTACATCTCTGGTCAGTAGGAGTTTTGCCCCAAAGCATATAATAGAACTTACCTCTTCTGCTACCCTTTAGAAATGACTCCAGGTTGAACTTCCAGTGCTGTACCTTGCTGAGGACTATTAGAGAGCATCACTGTGCTGATACACCCCGGAGGTGCAGCTCCCTCAAAGTGCTGTTCATGTGACTGAAGGATTTCTGCAGAGGGAGCTGAAGGTAAAAGGGAGAGAGAGGAGTTAGGACATTTCTGCTTGTTGTAAATCAAAAAATTAACTGTTGTCATTCACTAGCCTCTGCCTTGCCTCACAGAGCATTTCTATGCTATTCTGTTGTAAGACAGTACTGTGGAGCTTCTCGTAACATTTCCATCACTGATCCCAAGTGTTATCATTTGTTACATGCCGTATGTTCCGACTACTTAACAAATTCTCATTATTCCTTAATTGCCTACCTTTTAAAATGAGGTGTGGAGTTGTGAGACAGAATATTCAGGCACTTACCTAGACTTTGAATCATAAACTAGACAAATGTTTCTTTTTAGAAAGCAGAAAAGAGAACATTATCTAAAGAAAGAATTGCACTCATGGGCTCTTGGCAGCTACATATGGATCGCTTGCTTTTATACCTATGAAACTAAATTTCAGAACACATTGGGTTTGTTTAATGTACACCTTGTTTATAGAGCTTTTTACTTAAAATTATCTACCCAGATGTTTGATCATCAAGAGGAAGCCAGTTTAAGCACAAATTAGTGCAGTGGTCAGTTATTTAGTATTTAATTTTCAGCAGTGGCCCATTTTAACAATTTTTGTGTCTCTGTACAATATAGTTAGGTATTAATTAAAGAGAGGGTTGACTTATACATTGAAAAAGGAGAAGTTGGTAAGTCGTAGCGCGGAAAAACAGTAGTAAAAAAATAACTTCAAGTAATACATAGAAATTGTAGGAGTTAGTATTTATTGACGTATGTTGAATATGGCTCTTCAATCTTTGCTGGTGAAGGCGTTATTAGATCTGTCTCCAATTTGTTTACAAAATGTGCCTGCATCCACTTCTACTTGTAGCAAAGGTGAAGCCTTCATCCTTGGCTCTGGAGGCCCTGGGCACTGACAGGGTTTAGCTCGCACAGACATCTTAGCCTGTTTCAGGACAGTACCTGTCACTGCTTCAGTGCACCATTAAAGAGAGGAGAGCCTTGCAAATCAAGAACAAAATGAAGTTAGGACTAAAATCCAACCAGCTCACTTAAATGCCATTTTTTATTGACAGCCCATCACTCCATGCTGTGGGGGAAGCTTGTTGTTTTCAGCAGAGTCTGGGGCATATGTGCACTTCCATGTTTTTATTGCAAGGCCAGGCAGCTCTGTCATGCTAACATGATGCATGGTGCTTCAGCATCGCTGAATCTGATGCCTTCAGTTTTAGCTTTCATGTTTTTCAGACTCTGTGCTGCCTAGGGGTGCAGTTCTGAGTCTTGTATTCAGTGTTAGTAAGCTTTCTTCACAGAGTGGGAAACAAAACAAATCTTTTTCCTGCTGGAGACCAAGGGCAATGAGTACAACCTTCAGGCCCAAAAGCACAAACAATGGTGGACTGAAGAGAGAAAACAAGAAGGATGAGACCTCACAACCTGAGGCTGTGGTTGGACAATTAAACCTCAATATGCAAATGCACCAAAACTTATAAAAATGTGAGACCTCGTGACTGCTTGTCCATTTTGTGACCATTTTGGATCCACCTTGGGTGGGGCCCTGGTCAGGCTCTTGTCCTGCCCGAGGTGTACCCTAAAGACCCTTCAATAAACACCTACTTTATTCTCTAGCTCTGTCCAGTCTCTATTTCAGGTCAGCCTTCCCAAGGCATCAAATCATCAGGGTGCCATGGCTCACTGGATCTCCATGGCCGCCTCTCTGACACTCAGTCTGTGACATTGTTCCCTGGTGGCAGAAGCAGAGCAAGACAGATGGCAAAAGCCATTCTCCTGCTGGAAAAGCTGAGGTGGAGACAGGAAAATGGAAGCAGAAAGTATCTGTACAAATGTGTACAATGAGGAGGACCAGGAAGGACAGTAAACAATGTCTCACAAGGGTTAAGAAGCAGAAAAAATCAGTGTCCTGTTTCTTGGTTAATGTACCCCATTGATTTCAGATCTCTGCTGCAAATTGTCTTTCTTTACTCGTTTTTCTGAAAGAAGATGATCCAGCAGTAGTATTCTCACCATCTCTGTTTCTGTCTAGCCTTCAAAGTTAAAATTTCCTGTTCACAAAGATGCCACGTTCTGGCGCATAAAGCTTGCTCCAGCATCAGCCTTTAGTTTTGGGGCTCTGGAGCATTTTACTCAGAAATGGGAGAAGCAGTCAGAAACTGTGTGAATTGTGGGTGGACAGAGGTAGTGCTGAAGGCACTCTTGCCCCTGATGCATCGCAGGTGTGTTAATTACCAAAGAGTGGGAACAGCCCTGCCCTCACAGCTGTGGGTGATGAAGAGTGATTAGCTGGGAGAGGGGCAGTTGGAGTCTGCTGGTCGTGATGTGAGGAGGAAGGGACAGAAAGGGCAAGATGTCACATGAGGGACAGACAGGGTTTGGTGGCCGTGCTGGGGACAGGAAGGAGGGAGCTGGAAATGCAGAAGGAAGAGACAAAGAGCCAGAGCTGCATGGAGCTGCCCACGGGAGGCTACACAGAAAAAGGTATGAGAGACTTTCAGATAACAAGGTGCTGGAAGCTTTCTTTGGTGGGAGCTGAACCTTCCCTGTCAGTTAATAAATGAGACAGACATTGTGCGGCTACATAAACTCAGGAAAATTAAACTGGCAGTACTTTTTTAGTCATCGTGGGAAGCTAAGTCACAGGTTATCGGGTTGGCAAGTACCTTTGTTGCTTCCCTTCCGTCAGGCTGCAAACCCCTCAGACAGATGGTGCTTCATTGCCCTGCAACGTGCCAGGGGTGCAAAGAGCCCACAGCCAGTACAGATCCCAGTGCATACCTTGCTCTTCCCACCTCAGCCTGCCTCCTCATCCTTCCCATCACAGTCCTCACAACTGCTTTCCACTCCATCACTCCCTGGTGAGATTTCGCTGGAGACTTGCTGTTTCATATAATGATCCAGGAACAAGATGGTTCTATATACACATAAATATAAGAAAAATAAATCCTCAGTGATTCTCTAATATCTCCATAAGCAGTCTCATCACATTCTTTTTAATTTGTTTGTCTGCTAGTAATTTTCAGCAGGGATATTGGAAAGTCTGAGCTGGGTTGCAGTATGTTCTGATAGTCGACTGCAAAATTGTTTTGCATTGTCTCTTTCTTGACACACTTTTATCTCTCAGGAATGATTTTACATTTCTGTTTCACTCCAAGTCCTTCTGTGCCACTCAGGGACACACCAGGCAGGGCTAATCTTACAGAAGTGATAGAGAAGGTGCTAAGGAAGGAGGCAGCAATTTATAGTGTAAACATATTTTTTTCTGCTTCTGTGTGGAGGGAAGGTTCAGATTGGACTTTAGGAGGATTTTCTTCACAGAAAGGCTGATTAGAAGTTGGAGTGGGCTGCCCAGGGCAGTGGTGGAGTAACCATCCCTGGAGGTGTTTAAGAAAAGACTGGATGTCAGGGCTGTGTTGCAGTTGACAAGGTGGTTTATGGTCAAAGGTTGAACTTGATGATCTCAGAGGTCTTTTCCAACCTTATTGATTCTGTGACACAGATTAGCTGTTTGGTTCAAAAATTTTTTTTTTTCAAATGTTCCCATCAAAGAAGAAGCCTGTCTCACTTGACTCAGAAAAGCAAAATACTGATAAGGGATACCAGCATCTGGAAACAGTGCTCTGCCCTGGAAAATCATGGGCTGTGGTTTGTCTGCAGTGTCCACATACACGATTGGAAAATTATTCTGTTCTTGGGAAGTCTAATTTTGTTAGGTCTGATATGCCTTCCTCTGATGGGGCTTTGTGAACCTTTTAACTTCGCTCTGTATTCCTTAAATCTGGATTTTTATGCCAGTTATTTCTACCCTATTCCTTCACACTGCCCTTCCACTGACTGCTTTAAAACAAGTCAAGCTTTTCCAGCACATGTGGCTTTCCACAGCTCAGCTATGCTCCCTGGAATAGTAATTGCTTTGCCAGATCAGTTTTTTCGGAAAGGCTTCCAAACAGTGATCTAATAAACCTGACATGTTAAAATGCTTCAGTATTCAACAAGTGTTTGGCGAGACGAAGGATGTTCTTGGACTCAGTATCCAAGGACTGCAGAACACGTAGTGTCTTACTGTGCTTGCAGTGCCGTGACTGATTTTATACTTTGGTGCCTGTAGAGTTGTTCAGGTTTTATTTTCTCCCCCCCAGTCTTTGATTTTTTTCCCTGGTCTGCAATGTTGATTCCTGAGGTACAAGCATGTACATTGGGCAGGTCAGCGTTCAGGAGTGGCTCTCTCCAGCTGCGTGCTCTCTGTGCTTGTTTGCCTGGTGAGAATTTGCACTAATCCATTTCCTTTAACTGGATGCCGAGCTGATTGACTCTGTCATCACCTGCTGGATTTCTTCAGACCTGGGGGGTATGGGGAGGCCAGTGGGGAGGTGGAACTGCTGTTCAGCAAAGCCCAGTTTAGTTGTTCCTCCTCCTTCCCAGAAACAGAAGGACTGTTTCCAAAGTAACTGATGGATAGAAAGGAGGTAGAAATCTTAAAAAGGCATTAAGTGTTTTGTTTTGGTGGTGATTTTTTTTTTTTTTTTTTTTTTTTTTTTTTTTTTGGGAGAGAGAGAATTTTTCTAGGAATAGATGGAAGCCTAAGGAAGACCTAGGGTCTTGTCAAGGACTAGTTTTTATGTCTTTATATTCCTGGATTTTTTATATATATGTATAAAAGCTATTTTAAAAAAAGGAATGAGGTTTCCTGTCCCTGCAGTGTTGGCCCGTTGGCTTGGAAAGCCCTAGATTTTCCTGTCTACCCATATTTTTTTTTTTTCTCATTGAAAAGAGTTTTGTCCTTTCTAACACTTTTCCCCAGTTAATAGAAAAGCGAGGTCAGCGATGGTAATCCCGATGAGCAGGGCCTGAGGCTGTTGCTCTCACAAGTCTGCTTTTGTTCTGTCAAGGGTCCTTGCTTTGGTGGGAAATTCTTGAATCCTGTAGTTTTGCTGCCTCCAATGTCTCTGAGAAGGTTTAAAAACCCTTTTAAAAATTGCAGCAGCTCCAGGTGGCTCTGATTAGTGACCATAGATAGCACTGCTGTTTTCCCTCTTGAAAGACCATCCCAGCCCTGAAGAGCTCATGGTGTAAGGAGAGGGCAAGAGACAGCAAGCAGGCCTGGAAAGCCCAAGGATGAAGTGGTGAATTTTGAGTCAGTCAGTAGCAGCTGCCTCCAAAGAATCCCTTCTGCCAGCAGCTGGCTAGATGGAGCAGGCCACTCTAGGTCTTTATTTGCATGCAGTCTGGACCATGAAATAAACATCAATGCTGGTGAGAGCACCTGAATTTCATAAATAAGTCATTAATATGAGAAAATAGGCAAAATGTTTTTTTCCAGCAGAGGAGAGGGGTCTAGTGTGAGGCGAAATGTGCCACATGAGAGTGGGGAATGGAAGGAATAACTCATTCTGTGCTTAGGGGAGGGATCTGTGCTTACTGTGGGCTTCAGTACATGTTGCACATCATGTCCAACCCGTGTTTTATGCTTTCCAGGAAATGCACCAGTTCTGTTTCCCTAAGTCAGTGCAGGCATGTACTGTACACAGACTTTTGATGAAGGGTGAAATAATGGTGTTCTAATAAAACATTTGATGACTTGGATTTCTCATATCTAGATATGGTTTTTAATTGTGTAAAGATCAAAAATGAACTGAATCCTTTTAGCTGCCATGTCATGTCCCAATTTAAAATGTTTGAGTTAATCTATAACATATAGCCGTTTTTTGTTTCCCTAGTCTCTTCTGAGGTTATGCAGTGTACTAAATTTTCAGAAATAGATGTTTCAGCTCTGAGAACATGAAACTGGACTGTCTGCTTTTCTCCTTCTTGTTCAAAACTTTTTGTAGCTTGAAAACACTGTTGACTTAGATTGGTTAAAGATGTTCTCTTCCATTCTGTTTTTATCAGTGATGGTATTCTGCCTGTGTAATACGTACCCAACTCAAAACATCGTTACAAGATCAAGTGGGTAATAGAGGTTCATGACACCTTGCTTTCTTCCCAGAAAAATACACGAGGTGGTGAAATAGAAGCCCAAACAAATAATTAATTATTGACTTCAAAAATAAAAAGAAAGAGACAAGCTACATAAAAATAATGAGGTCCTGTCTTCAGAGACGACTATTTAGCCGCACATAAAAGAGTAGTGACCTATGTTTCTTGTGAAGAAAAGATGATGGCAATTAATGTTTTTCTACAAAGCTTCCCTTCTAAAACACTTTCTGCTGAATTACAGAAAAAGATATAATGGGAATACTACAGAACAAAAAACCAAAGTGGATTTAAATTAACAACAAACAGTCGTGATAAATTAGCACTCACTATCGTGATAGAAGTCTAATAAGGGAAAATTTAAAAAAACCCCCTACATTTACCTTCTCGCCCTCCACTCCTGAAGAAATTAAATAACATTGACAGTTCAGACACTTGCTAGAGAAAGCAACCTGGGTGATTAATCTGTTTAGTTCTCTGACTGACATTTGCACAGCTAATTGTGTAGTGATGATGCCTCTTTAATAGCTCTGACTATTAATAGAAGATTTGGTTAAAGCTGGAATTTTGTTTGTTTAAGAGTATCACTGGAGAAATAATAATGCTTCATCAACTTCAGAGTTTCATCGCAGGTTTGATGACATCTCATGGAACTTTAGTGCTTTTATGACTTGGAAAAAAACTTGCTTGGACGTTTGACATTCTGTGCTTCAAGGAATCCTGATTGGCAGTTGATTAGCCTTTTGCTCAAGTCATTATCTTCTTTAGTGAAATTAGTTGGCTAGAAAATTGCATTGTATTTCATCAAGGGGAAAGGAGCATTTCAAAAGCTCTTGAGAGTATGATCCTTTTTATTTAGTATACAATATGAATTATTTTCCTAGCAGTCTCTTCTAAAATGTCCTATTCATCATATTATAGCGGCTTGTATTGAGTTATTATCTTGGTCTTCATTTCAGTCTTTTCACCGAAACGTGGTGATACCTGTGTTTAAATTAGCTCATGAGTAATACTGGAGGATGTGTGCACAAGAGTTTGGCTTTGAATCAGAAAAGCACTGAAACAGGCCTCCAGAAACTATCCCAAATGCATGGAAAACTCCTCTCTTAAATTCTATTTAGCACAGCGCTAGTAGTCAGGGCTTACTCATTGAAAAGGAAAGTTTTTCTTGCAAAACCCGTGCTCATAAATAATGCACAAATGTTATGGTAAGGTGAAGAAAATGTATCTGCAGGAAGAGCGTTAGCTTTGCAGAGTGCATAGCGTACTGAAAAAAGCCAAGGCGGTAGTTTTGACGAATGTTCCTCATTACCTGAGTGGGAAAGCAGGGTGCCTGAAGCGCAGTGCTGATGAGGGGGGGAGCGTGGTGGAGGTGATCTGCTGGGAGCACCGGGGGGACATTTTTCCCTGCCTTGGCTTCAGGGAGCCGACCTGTCTCCTCCTGGCACCTCCCTGCCCTCCCAGAGCTCGTGGTCAGAGCGTGACATGAAACAGCGACGAGAGGGCAGGGACTGCATTCCTCTGGAGGGGTGGGATCCACCCAGTCCCCTGCAGCCGCCTCTGATGACACCTGCAGAGACAGAGCAGCTCTGGTGTCTGGGGGCTGTCATGCCCTGCGTGGGGGGCTGCACTGTGGGTTTCTTCTCACCCATATTTCTGGTGAGTTTCAGTTCGATTCCCTTCTCACATTTAGGTTTTAGAATATAACTGGTCTTCTGTGGTGGTGTTTCATGCAGTGGAGATCATTCTCTCTTTCTCTTTGTCTTAGAAGTTCTTTGGTCTCCAGCCACGGCTTAAGGTCACCTTAGGCATAAAGAGATGCCTTTTTGACACACAGTGACACCAGCTTCATTAACTTCAGTTGCTTTATACAATTAACAAGTTTTTTTTGATGGTGTTTTACTGCAAGCATGTTTGGGTTTAGAGGTTTTAAAGCAGCATCTTCATATGAGAAATTCTAGTTGAATTAAATACATGTTAAAGTGAAATACAGCCACATGTGTACCTTATAAAATTAGCTACGATGCAGTGATTGTCCAGGGGGATTTAATTCTTAGCTTACTGATAATCTCATCCTACACAGAGAAACAGAAAACATTTTTATCATTAGGTTTAGCATTTCTCCTGGGAGAGCCTGTAAGAAAACACGTGTCAGACGAAATAAGAACATTCTTTGTATGTGTTTTAATAACAATTAACTCAACTGGCCTTCCTCTAAGTCCTTAATTAAAACGATGGGTTTGTATGTAGCTTTGTTCCAGTATTGACAGACCATTTAATGAATCACCTCACCATTGAAAATAATGGGCATCTCCCATAAACTCGAGCATCACCAAACTTCTCTGTCTGTCTTCTCTGTGCTGGGACGGGCTTATTCATCATGCCATTCCATTTTCACTGCCCCATTATTATGGCCACTGTTGCCTCTTGTCTGATAGATGAGCAGCAAAAAATAATTTGGGCAAAACCAAGTCCATTTAAATTGTATTTACTGTAAACGATCTGGAAAAAAACAAGTGTTGCAGAAAGTTGCCCTCCCTACTTTGAAATTCAGAGTTTTGCACATTTGGTGTTCCAAGTTTTGGATCCTTCCTCCTTTAATTATTGTTGTTATAATAGAACAGGTTTGTTTTTTTTTTTTATGTAAAGTCTTAAATTCCTGGATTAATAAAACATACCTATATCGCACTCTGTACAAAATATTTGTCAGAAGGAGTAATTAAAATTAATTGGTGCTTTTGGTAAAGGTGTAATTGTGCCCTAAAGGTATTGAGCACTGGACTGGAGGATGTTTTTCACAGCTTCCAACAAAGTAAACAAAACAAATTTCTTTAAAAGCCAGCCTGCTTTGAGAGTTCACCCATATCATTGCAGCTTACTGATCACTTCTTGTCTTCCCAAGAGGAGCTCTGCAGTCTCTCCAGGAAGCATTTTCAGCCCCAAGCTGTTCCTCTTGGCCAGCGTGCTCTGACCACACCAGAAATTATTACTACTCATGCATAAAATATAGGATGGAGGGGTTGGTCATGTGTGCTCCTCCCATCCCCAGATGTTCCATTAGGATATGCTTACCCAGAGTAATGTCATCACAGCCTTTCATTATTTCCAGAAATGAGAGCAGCAGCTCTGACTGGTGCAACGATGATGGTGTTTGGTGTATCTGTAGTTCTTCTATCTGAGGAATGTAAAATACTTTTCAAACACTAGTTAAACAAGTGTTATCGTTCCATCATTACTATTAAGTGGCCCTACTGGAATAATCAGCCTGCTATTAACTGAAGTTTCTCTCTTCTCTGCTCATATTTAGCATGGTGAAATAGTTGACATACTTGCTGCATGCTCTTATTTCCTTACTTCCCCTGTCCCTTTGTACCTTACTCCTCTAGGACTAGTTTTGGGGGAAGGAACTTGATTTTCATAGAATTTTTGTTCTCTAACTGTGAAACTGAAAAAAAAAAAAAAAAAAAATTTGCTTCATAGGAAGGTTGTTTAATAAATTAAGAAATTGTATGAGGTCAGCCTCTAAAGTCAGGCTCTCTGAGGCCCTGTCTCAGTGAGCGTTGCAGAGTAGCTGGAGAATATGCTGCTTTCTTGAGTGTTTTTAGAGTTGCCAGAGCACCTTTCAGACAGAGGGAGAAATAGAATCTTAAAAAATTGTTTGGCAGTAGTGATGGGCTACCCTGTATGGTTCTAAAGCTTCTTGGCAATATTGTATAACTGTTCTGTCTAGGAAAAATATAAAAGTTACAGACAGCTTTTATCTAACCTGACAGGGTGCAGTAAAATGTGGTACTCACAGCTCAGGAGGTGCTATCTCTCCAAATGCTGCCAAAATATATTGGTGTGCCACAATACAGGGCTGCTTTATTAAACTCCCTAAACGAGGAAGTGGGATGGGATTTACACATTTCCTGCCTCACTAGCCAGAAGTACCTCTGTTCCCTTTCTTAGGGAAAACCATGTACTTGTAGGATATTCGCTTTACGATTTGAGACCTCGTATCACTCATTTGCTTGAAAAGTGTGATGGAGGAAATCCAGCAGAAAAGGCTTTGCTCTGTGGCTTTGCTGGTTGTTTCTGATGGGCATTTTGTAAACTCTGGTGTTGCTAAGTCAAGAAGTCATGAGGGGCGAGGGATATCCTACAGCTACAAGGAGATGTGCTTTTCTCCAGAAAAAGATGTGCTTTTCTGCACAGAAACAGTGCGGGTCCTTTCACAGCATATTTTCAACTCCTTTCCCTGGCATATGCCAAAGTAACACCATTTGAAAAGGCAGGGGAATGTGGGGCATCTTCTAGGTTGTAACTTTAGGTCATTAATACCAGTCCTGGAAGAATTTCCAAAATTGGCCCTTCCAGTTTCTGCTCTGTTTCTGAATCTTCTGGGCTACATGAAGTATTTGAACACAACTTTATGTTCCCATTCTTTAATGTGATTATTGTGCTTGACAGAGGATATGTATTATGTAGTAAGAAAAAAAGTACAAGTGTAGATTTATGCTTAAAATTTGTAGTATTTTGTCTTCTGGTAAAATTGACTAGGAGCATTACAGAAGGTCTGACGCATAAGGAAAAGAAATCAAATTTCATGTTTTCTAATCTTACACATTAAATTCCTTTTACAATGATTTTTAAGCTGTACTGTGTTAGGTCAGGTCTGTTACTTGCCTCTTCTGGGGAATGTCTGCATGTGTTCCTGAGTGTAACAACTTTTTTTTTTTTTTTTTTTTTTTTTTTTTTTTTTTTGTAGCTTTTCTTTTCAGTAGTGCAGAAGAATTACATTTATGCTCTTGGGAACTGTTAATGGTTTTGATTCAGTAAAGCACTTTCTGTATGAATAGATAACATTTATCATTCGCTTAATAACTGTCAATTTATGTGCTAGTGTTGAATAATCAAAAGTAAGATAGAGAAAACACATTTGGTTATTTAACAATGCCGTTGGACTGTTTGGAGTGTTTTAAGAGGGGCTGTATAATTATACATGTGAGAGAGACATTGGCAGCACAGGTATTTAGAAAGAATTTGTTTGCTTGTTGAAAGAAGGGTATGTTTGACAAAAGCCTAATTGTTGTTTTCCCATACCTGCGCCAAGGAACAGGAGCGCTGCAGTTGGTGTGGTGGCTTGTGCATTCACCCAAGCATCTCTGCATCCAGTGGAGGATGCTCCCAGAATCCTCATTTATGCAGAGACCTTTCAGAGATCCACATTTACCTTCTGTGGTGCCTCATGTGTATTGTATCCAATTTTTTTTTTTAAGAATTATGCCTTGTTTTGTACAGCGTAAATCCATTTCTGCTGTACTTTGTAGCGGTTTTTTGTTTTGATGGGCAGCGAAGCGGTGATCTGGCCTAGTGTAAGTAAATGGAGCGCGAGAATTGGGGAAAAAGTACAACAATCACACCTACTGCAGCAGGAGTGGGAGCAGAGCCATGAATACCTAATTGACTGTAGTGATGGCTGTGCCCATACACACGTTACTTCTGAGTGTGTTTTAGCAAGGTTTGGGTTTTAACTCTTTCGTAAAGCTCAAAACCAGAATATGTTTGGAGAGGACCATTAAAGAGACCAATGGCAGCAAAGGGGGAAGCTTTCCTCTCAGCTAAGGAATCTTGTGTATTGCAAGAAATCTCTCTCCTTGCTGTCCTCTGCATCGTGGGAACGATTTATTTTGTCCTTGAGAATTATTTAGGAATTCATCCATGGAAATGAGAACAGTGAACCCTGGCTGCTGGGTCTTCTGGCTCATCCTAGCATTGATAGACTACAAAGAGCTTTACATACAAGTCTCTGCGCTGCTCCCTTCCCCCTGCTGCAGTCCCTCTGAATTTTGGTGTTTGAAGGCATTGAACCCTGGGTTACATGGATATATAATGCTACTATTAAAGCACTTCTGCATCACTTTAAGTTTAAGCATAGCCTGAAGCCAGTAAGTAGAAAGAGGTTTAAGAGGAAGGAAGGGGCTCTTTTGGAGCTGTTCTGCAGTGGTTTTTCTGATTGTTCGCAGAGTTCTGGAGGCAGATGTAGCCGAAGGTCTTACAGATGTAGAGGCTGGTTGGACTCCTGAATCAAAAAGATCTTTTATGATGAACAGAAGGTGCCAAATTTTGGACTAATTCCATTGTGGAATTACCAAGGGATGTTCTCTTTTTGGGAAATGCTGTTTAAATGTGTCTCTGCGTTTGACAGGGACAAAGTATACCTCCTGATTTGCTGGAATTAAAACTTAATTAGGCCAGATTTCTCTGAGAAGCCCTAACAACTGCCTTCTCCCTTAAAACTTGCAGGTTAATGAATAATAGAAGAGAGAGATTGAGCATGGCTATCTAAACTTTTTTTCTTGTCACTTTTTATTGTGGACTTTTCTGGGGTATCTATTTAAAATATCAAGGGAACATCTGTAGTTTCACAACGGGTGAACTCTGGCTCTAAAAAAAGTGCAAATGCTGGCTCATAGGGCTATTTTGTTGCTTTCAAGTAGGTAGACTTGCAACACTAACTCATATTTGATAGGGGATCTGCTGAACATGAGAAAAGGTTCAGATGGAATGATGGTCAATATTCCACCAATAAATGCTGGAGGTGGAAGTTCAAGTCATGATGTTCACTGAGTCATCCTGTCAGTCACGTCCATGATCTTTCCTGTGTTTCACAAGTGTCCTGACCACAGGTGCCCAGACTTCTCTTACTCATTCACAGATAGGCAGAATCCTGGGACTCCTTGAAGTCCGAGACAGTTTTGTCAGGGATTTCTTGTCCAACTGGAAAGGAAATAAGTGATAATATCAATTTGTGCTCTGGTTGTGCCCCATCCTATATAAGCAGTCTGCAGATTTTGAAACACTCTTACTCTGGTTTCCTTGTGCTGTCTGTTACCTACTATTAATTCCCAACACATTATTTAGTGTAAGGGTTATTTGCAGATGTGTGTGATAGAGAGTTGCAAGGTTCAAAACAAGTACATTTCTAAAAAGTGACATCCAGAGAGAAGCTAAAGCCTCTGTTAAGCTGGGGAAATCCAGGGAGACTCTTCCATTATTGATTTTCTTGGAATATCCTGGCTGGTTGTATTTTGGATTAGCTGTAGCACATATGACTTTTACCTGGCCAGCTAGTCACAAAAGTCCAGGCTGAAGGTGCAGAAGAGTGAGGTGAGCGGAGACAGGACATCTGTGGCTTTCTGGAGCTACAGGAAGGGTCTGAATAGTATGGGAAATACTGCCCATCATTTTACCCTCAATTTCCCCTGCTGTGTTTTCTTATTTGTTGTCCATCTCCTTTACCAAGTACATAAAATTCTTCAATGAACGAGCTGTTCAAAACAAATATTCTTGTAATATCTCTGTGCTGACATGCGCATAAGGCATTAATTGAGGAGGAATGATGTGTTGGTACTCAATTAAAAAAAAAAAATCCTATTTATTTAAAAAAAAAACCCATGAAAAAAGTGTAGTTCAAGAGGGAAAAATGTCTTTCGGAAAGTCATGAACATCACTCTTTACAACATTACTCTATGCTACTGAGTTCTGTATAATAATACTTTAAAAAACATTTTAAAAAACCTTTTGTTGGGAAGTTTATATAAGAGATTTCAATGGGCAAATAGGTTTGTTCAGGCAAAGCAATACTTCAGCTCCAGGCCTTTGCGTGTCAGTGTGAACTAATTAAAATCGTATTGTGCAATAGGTCAAGAGATCAGGAAGTTGGTCTTCTAATTAGAAGAGATAGTTATAAATAAAACCTTGTTGTTGAAAAGGAAGAGCAAAATTAAGAAGAAGATCTGGATGTGAGAAAAATAAATCAGAACCCTGGGTATCTGCTGAAGGCTGTGTTAGGAGTCACCCCTTTCTCTTTTGCCTCTCACCCTGTTACACAGACGGAGACTTGAGGCTCCAGCTTGTCCCTCATTAAGGCTCTCTGGGCTCATCCCTGCGCCTGACCACGTTGTGCACGCCTCAGTCCTCAGATAACAAATAATAGCCTGGCCTCCCCAAACACAGTCTGGCTGGAGAATTCAGATCTGGTTTGTATTTGCTGTCAGCTTACACCTTTCATCCTCCTTAATACTTTAGCTACGCCTATTTTTTTTTTTTTGTGGTTCTTGCTATCACCGCAAATGGCACCTTGCCAAGCCGCATAGGTGTCGTCTTGGGACTGTTTCTGCGTGAGCCTTTTGTGCCAGTTATTGTTTAGCTTTCGTTCTTCCATCTTAATAATTGAAAAGCATTTATTTTCAATAACATGTAGGTGTTGGGTGTTGTTTTACCCTGGAGCGTAAACATAATTAGTAAAAAAATAATAACAATAAACAGATTTTAGATGGTGGAACAGCTCTTCAACTTTTTCTGTAGTTTTTCATCACTTCAGAAGGATGGAAGGCCGATCTAGTTCAACCATGCATTTGTTTTGTTAAAGGGAACCTGAGCAGGTGGTGGGACTGCATACCCTTAAGGCTCCAATCCAGCCTAATTTATTCTCTGACTCTTTGAAAGCATATATATTGAAAGTAAAAGGCATTAATAATGTTAAAGCTTGTAAATCTAAGATTTCCATTTATCAGGGTGAAAGACGCCATCTTTCCATAGGACCATGACCAGCTTGTCTTTACGGTGTGATGCTGGTAATAGTGGAATACAGGGAATATTTGTGGTGTGGGACTGTAAGTTAACCACTGGTCTTCTGGAGACTGTCTTGTAAAATGTTTCCTCAGCATATTCACATGTTGCTTTTAGTTTGACCCTAGATGTGTAATTCACAAGGACTTTGCTGTGTAAAATGTTGTGCATTGTATTGTGAAGGGGGGGGAAGGATTCCTTTTCTCCATCTTCCCATCAGAATTAACTAGAACTATGGGGTTAGGTTATTTGTGTAAGTCTTCTTGATGCTCTGGAAGAGTTTTGTCTATCCTGCCCTCAGTCTCCTTGGTTCCTGATGCTTCATCCTTGACATCCCCACTGCCAGCAGAACGTATCAGTCATTGTAAGACAGGGCTTGTTTGTGCCTGTACCCTGGGGTTGCTGCTGAATGTTTTTGTTCTGCCATTGCTCAGTTGTTTGTTAGTGCCTGTTTACAGCTAAAACCTTAAGCAATGAATATCCTATCACGCTGACTTCTGTGTGTGGCTGATACAGAGCTCGTTGTTACTTTGATCTTTTCAACTTTGATTCGTACAGGTTGTGGGGCTCAGTGCCAAACTGCTGCTTTGAAATTGTGGAGATGTGGTTTATTTGAGTGAGAATGGGGCTTTTCCCCTTTATTTGCAAATACACTAACTCAGGCGTGGCTAAAAATCCTGAAAATTTCAACTCCAAACTAATAAAAGGTGCATTCACTTTTCTTTTTTTAGTTAGGGCCCAGCATGTGCTTTTCAAGGAAATTTCCATGTCCTGTGGCTAAATACTTTGGTATTTAGCATTTTCGTGTACTTCGGAGCACATGAGCTAGGTTTCTTTCTCGTACAAGCAGACTGGAAAAGGTGTCCCTAATGCCTTCCACTGGAAAATTGGCATTCAGCCCTAGGAACAGACAAGATCTAGCTCAAAATAATAATAAATGAAATCCCCAAACAAGCAAAAACCCTCTCCACCATCAAAAAGCACCTAAACTATGTGTAGTATTTATACAACAGGTTCTCCCCACCAGCTGCTGTACTCCCCAGGTGTGCTCTCATTGGTCCTCTGTATTTGCTAATGAAGATGTGCCCAAAGTGGTAAATTTTAATAGAAAGATGCAGATGAGTCTTAATATCCCCTTTGTATAGATGGCTGTAAGCAATGCTTTGCCCAATTCACCATAGAACAATTCTCTTCTCATAATCCAGCCTATGACTTGCTGCTTGCAAGCCTTTGACTACTGTGAAAGTGAGTAGGTGAAGCTGTTTTTAAAGGTATGTTTTCTGAGAGGGGGTGGATTAATATTAAGAATTTTGTTGAACTTCATTCTGCATTTGATACCACTGGCAAACTAGTAAGATTTTTTTTTTTTTTAATTTTTCTAAATATGGGTAAATATTTTGTGCTATAAATGTTTCCAGAAAGGAGGCCAAACTTGAAGAGGAGTTTATTCCCAGGGTTCACTAGTCTTTGTAGCTTCGGTATCTTCAGCCAGCGTTACCTATCCTCTTACTTCATCACATTGAAGCGGTTTCTCCTTTCTAACGATACCGGGCTGCAGTTTAGATATGAACTACCTATGGTTTAATGCCCCTGACATAAACATTCCAATGTAACTTCTCAGAAACAGATCAACTCTTTGTGATTTTGTTTTCTCTGGGAGCTTTTCAGCCGGGCACCATCTTTTTTGTACAATGCTACAAGAATCTCTCATTCCCTCTCCTCCCTTTAAAGAAAGCTGGAAAATAAAATTTGGAGGCTTAAGTATAATAGCAAATATCACAGGATATATATTGTTCAGTCTTTCTACTCATGATTATATGTATTTTCTTTTAAAACTGTTTTTTTAATATATTGGAAATATGCACACTTGAACGTGTTTACTACAGCTTTTATGGCCTAATGTTGAGCTGCTTTTCCATTTTAAAGCCATGTCTCAGTGCTCTTGTATTATTTCGTTAATATTGCTCAAGCTGCAGAGCACTTGAGATGCTTTGGCCAAAGTGTTGTTCAGAATTACCTCTTTAAAAAATCAGTTAATATTGATCCATATCCGTAGAACGTTGCTATGGAATTGATGCTGTTTACTCGTTAATCACTGCAGACTGCAGCTCACAGTGTTGGCAATGTGACTTGTTTGTTACATGCGATGATCGCTTTATAAATGTCAATAAAATCAAGACAAAAACCTCTAGTACCACTGGAACTAGCAACTCAGTATTTTCCTCATTATTTTTGGCAGCAAAGTAGTCTTACAGAACAGTATGCAATAAAACACCAGCCAACTGAGTCCCACACTGTGGCTATAATTACATATTTTTGTTTGCTAATCAGTAGAATTTTTCTGTGTACACTATTATACTTTAATGGTTCTGTTGCAACACCAAATTTACTACAATGTTCTCTTGAAGAAAATGGCACATAATGATTTTGTATTTACTACAAGAAGATATTAAACTAAATAATACATAATGATGCTACACAGATTAACCAGCTCTTTAGTTCTTCTGTTCCTTATCTATGCTTTAATGGTGTTTTAGGACAAACATAAAGTTATTTGGGAGGGAATTACCGAACTAGTAAATATAGCCATCTGTGTGGGATGTCTTGTTTCTTACTTGAAAACTATTGGATTGTAAATTTAAGCTGTGCTTAGTACTTTAATTTCTCTTCCCACAAGTCATGGAGCATAAGGAGGGTTGCAGCCAGCTCAGATAAGTAATAAGTTCATTAATTACAGGTTTACCTTTTTTGCAGGTTAAAAAAGCTTGTGTGGGACTTGATTAAACAAGCTGTTGTGGTGTGGCCCTGTGGAGGACTGGGCAGGGAACAGCTCAGAGAAACTCCCCATGCAACTTTTGGAATCAGTCTTCCATTTAACTCTAAAGGCTGCTTGCTGTGTTCAGGCTTTGTGCCCTTCTTGGATTTTTTTTGTTATTTCTGTCCAAAGTGGTTGCACTGCAAATAACCCCCAAGTACAGCGGGCAGTGTGGAAGGCATGTTATCTCAAGCTTTGCCTTTGTCTTGTTTTTATTTCTGTCATTGAATACACAAACACTGAAGGTTTTTTGTTCCTTTCCTTTTTATTCATTATTATTCTGTCACTAATTTCCACTTTTGAATATATCTGACAATCTTAAGGTAGTCGGAGGCTTTTCCATTTACCTTGGGAACAGAACTTTGCTGTCAGACACAATCTGTCTAGCAGTGGAAAAGGAAGGCGTGGTCTGATGATGGCAGCTTCCCCCGTACTGCAGATACAGTTAATTTTGTGTGAAGGTTGTGGCTTTTTTACAGATGGAGATATAGATCTAATATTTTTTATAGATTTTTCAGTTTCTGCAATGCAATCTGACATATTAGTGTGAGTAAATAATTTCGCTTCTGCAATTGATTTGCAGTGTGAGTCTGTGTCAGGATATGATGCTGCTTTTATGGAGGGGGGGTGTATTTAATGTGTGAGATATTTTTGCACGTGGCTGAACAAGTTGATATTTCAGCATTGCTGGATGTTGACTGTCTCCTAGGTCTAGTAAGTTATCTTTTGGCAAGATCTAGTAAGTTATCTTTTTCTTGATTGTGTTGCACATATGATTTGTCACAGCATCCTAACAAAAGGAAAGAATATTTGAGAATATTTGCTTTTATGGGTAATTACTTCTCAGGCTTGTGTTAAAAGGCTGTCTGAAAGAACCTTGTTCATACATAATTTTCTGGTTAATCTAGTGTTTACCTTTTTCTTTCCTTGTATTTATTCTATTAGAATACATTGTAATGTGTTCAATTGGATTCACCTATTGCAAGTCAATTTTTGTATAATTAATACTGTTAATTAATCTGGTTTGAAACAGCACTCCAAATTGAGAGGATGTCTCTGTGATTGCAGGCTGAGAAGTATCTCAACCAAGTTTTCTCCCTTCAGTGGTTCACAATAAAAGTAAATTAGCACAAGTGAAAATGATCCAGGAAATAACAAAACCAGCTGCTCCTCAGTAAATAACTTGGAGTTTTCCTAGAGCCTGTTAAGCCTTGCTGCAAGCCCGAGAGTATCTCCTTTGTTGATGCTCAGTCTAACTCCTTTGTACATTCCAGCTGCTGCCCAAATTCAGAATCCCTAGGATCCCTGTGGTTTTTTTAAAGTCCCTTTTGAAGCATGCCCAGCACTGAAGGTACTTTGCTTCTATAACTGACCTTTCCTCTGGTACTTTTCTTCACTCTCTCTCCCAGCTGGTGAAACCATCCTGGAAACTTCCAGGAAGATTCTGTGCTGCTGCATGGCTGAACTAAACCTGTCTGGGTTAGAGGGGAAGGGAAGAGATGGCTCTTAAAAACAAGCAATCAAAAATTGCTTACAAAAATTGTCTAGAATGTAATATTTGAAGTTGTGGATCATGAAAGCTTCTCCTTGGTGGGTCTGCCCACCTTTCTTTTGAAAGATTTTTTTCAGCTGTGGAGCTATTCACCTTGCACCACGTGCCTCCTTTGTCTGGCTGCGGCTCGGTGTCTTCTCCCAGGCTTTCTCAGAAGCTTTAATGTATTCTTTCGTTCCAGCAGTGATGTATAGTGTTCTGGTGCTTGGTGCGCCCTATGGCTAAAGAGAAAAATCACCTTCTCCTGTGTCTGGATTAGTTATATTTAATTAGAAGTCATATTTCCTTATGGAAGCCCTCAGGCTTCAAATCTGCAAAGATTTGAGAATGTCTTCCTTCCACGTTCTCTGTCGGGAAGGGCTTATATCCCTTCCCCTTGCATTTTTGTGGGAAAAGAGTGGTTAACATTTTACTTTTTTAAAAAAAAATATTTCACTGTGCCTTTAAAATTCTCTGGAATGACATGCCGAAAGCCTTTTGGGCCGTGAGGATGCATCCCTGTTATAAGGCTTCCTTTTACACAGTCGTTTTACAATTATTACTTGATAGCCTGCTCCGTCTAAATCCTTGACCTGTGCCTGTCAACTGCTGGCTGATAGTAGTGAATAAATTTGTATAATCACTGCACGATGACTGCTTAATAACTGTACTCCAAATATGCAAATACCTCTTCTGGCTTAATAAATTCATCTGCTTTGACCAGCCTGTGCACTTAGTATTTTCGAAACCTTTGTAAGTAATGGAGCAGTCTCCTGTGCTGAGCTCTAAGATGCTGAAACAGAGAAGAAGTGTTACCAAAAATCCAAAGAAAAATAGGCATCAAACAATAGAGAAAGAAGCACTTGTCTGTATGTGTTGTGAATGAGGGGAAAAAAGCTCCCCAGACAAAAAACTTCCCTAAGGATTATGGAAAGTTTTTCTTATTTGCATTCTGTTTTCTAGGTTAGCAATATGCCTTTACTCAGGATAACCTGTGGTGCTAATTTCCTTGTCTGCGTTACACCGAAGACTTACATCAGTTTGGAAGATAGAAATTCAAAAGTGTGTTTGAGTCTGAGGCACTAAAAGAATGCTCAAAAAAACCCAAAAAAACAAAACAAACCAAAACCACCAAAACAGCAAGATAAAAAGCAAGGCCATAGTCATACAGAAAAGACATCTTTCCCACATCTGTGATTTTTCCAGTGCTGTGGAAGCCCCAGTAATTTCGTTCTTTGATCTTGCCCTTTTCTTTTAAGCATTTTCTTTGGCCATCAAGTGACGTAGGTTGCTGAGACAGAGAATCATACCAGCTTGTCCATTTCTGTGTTCTTTATTGCAACATCAGAACATCAGTAAATAGCTTTTTAAAACTAAAACCTGATTTTCATTGCCCTATAGGACATGCTTTTTATCTTATTATCAGATACTTGTTCCTTTAGCCTTTCTCTGAGTTTAACTTAATGTGCCTGAACGGTACAAGGGGAAAAAGAGAATCTGTAGTTCAGCTCACCAGACAGAGCTTGGTGTGACTTTGGAGATTTTGAAGTCAACAATATGGATGTTTACTAAAGAATGACAGTCCTGTAATAATAGCACAGTAGCATGAATGAATATCCAGGGCAAACGAAATGTAGATAAACCTTTGTCATCTTTCCAATCTGTCTGGTATCCAGCTGGAAGCAAAGTACTGTGGCTGCCCAGGAGGCTGAGGGAAAGGATTTTGGAGTGGCCAGACCCATTTCTGCAGGGTGATACCACCCAGAAAAACTTGCACCTCCTTAATAGTTGTTTTGTGGAGGTGGGAGAGCAAGTTGGGAGCAGTGTGAGCAGAGCTGGGTTTCTTAAACCAAGCAGAGAGTCGCCTGAATTTCTCCAGACTTACCGCCTCCCTCCTCGGTAAACAACAACAAGCAGTTTTCGCGCTCACTGCCGGGAGGTATTTAGGGCTTAGCTGTCTCCTTTCCATCTGGAAAAGAGTGTGGCATGTCAGGTGTCTCAACACCAACACAATTAAAAGGAAGTGGATGGCTCCTTCACACATGCCTTAATGTCAGCAGTTTGGACTGGGAAAAACTGGAAGAGCACTATTGGAGCCTTTCCTACTGTTTTTTCTTGCCAAAAGTGTGACATTCAGACAGGTTTATCAGCCCCGTGTTTCTCTGAGCCCTTATGCTGCTTGAGTGGGCTGACAAAAGTGTGAATCCTATTGACATTATAGCTCTTGTCTACAAAACTGGAGCAGAGCACTCGAAGACTAAGAAAGGTGACGTCATAAGTGTGAGATAGAACCAACACTCTCTTCATTGTTTAGTTGTTTATGGGAGGAATTTGCCTTGACAGGACAGCTTTGACTTGGCTTTTTGTTTATTTTTAATATGAGTTTCTGGTGTCCTGAGATATTTAACTAAAATAAAAAAATCTGCCAAAATTTGTGAGTTTCCTGTTGGTTTGTGTTTTGTCAGAGTAGGAAGAGTTGGCTGTGTGCATTAAATGTAGGACGCTTAAAATTTAGCAGATTCGTGGGTAAGTGAGCTTTATTTTGAATTGTTGTTGATTTCTTTATCCATACGGGCTTTTTTGCCAGTTTATGGCAAGGACATTGACTATGTTGGATGTTTCAGCTGCTTTTAACTGCATCCAGATAAGGACAATCTTCTCTAAAACAACGAGCAGGCTTTAAAATTTAATTCCCAGTACTTTTCACCATGGCAGGCAATTTCTGGTGGTTTGCAATGCTAAATTTATAGGATTTCAGCTCAACAGTACTCTAAAAGATGAGATTCCTGTGTCTGACTGTACAATAAGGTTTACACCTGCCATTGTTATGAGATATTCCTTGCAGTAGATACTGAAATAATGGTTTATTGTGTTTTATTATTACTTTTCATTAAACTTGCTCTGCAGCATGATTGGTTGGAGCTGGGAGGATCCCCAGTTGTAATTCTAGCTGCCAGAAGGCCCCTTGTGCAGCCTCAGAATGTTGATCCTTAAAAAAAGAAGGCACTGTACAGAGGATGTGGGTTGACACATTGGGTGATCACTAGTTTAAGCATCAAGACTTGCAGGTCCTTTTTTGGCCTAAAATAAGGTGCACTCACTAAGAGTTTCTGGAAGGAAGAATACTTAAGGAACATGAATTTAGATGGTGATAAGATGTGAACCTAATTTGGGGAACTAGCCACCTAGAAATAACTGGTTCATCTGTGCTTTTTGTGTTTGGAAAGGAGAATTTTAAACATAAAGCTTAAGATCATGCTTTTAAATACTGAGATTTTGGCCAGGAAACACTGTATTAATTGCTAAGTTTTTAAAATTAATTGTGTTGGAGGCCTATAAACCAGTGCATTGATTAAACATCTTCAGTTCATTAAACCTCCCAATGACAGAGGCCATCTCAGTAATAAAAACCGCCGTTCCTAGCAGTGAACTGGCATCTGTGTTATAATCTTTTTAAGATCCCCACCTTTGTTCGTTCGACCAGCACCTGTTGTGTCTCGGTGGGCAGGATTCATTTCCTCTCGACATTGGTCTCAGAGGTGCAGTTGCAGCTTTGGCAGCAGTTGATTCCAATGAGCTGTTCAGAGGTGCTTTACCAGGTTAGCAGAACGAGGCTGGGTCTCCTCGTGAGTTGGTTCTTTGATTGTTACGTGGGGGTTCAGCGGTGGTTTTTTGGAGAGTGGTGGTTTTTTGTTTGTTCTCCTTCTGGTTGTCGCACACATCCTTGCGATGGTCATTTTTGGAAGGTCCACAAGAACGGAGGATGTGTGTAGCAGAGATTCTACAGTGCACGAGGCAGTCTTCTCTTCTGTCCCCAGCAGTGCATCTAATGCAGTGACATTATTCTGGTTTTATGCACTTGTGGCATTTGCCATGTGGAAGAGCAGTACCACTTCAGAGCTATATCAAGCACAGGTGACTCTTCTTAAAATAAGCAAGCCTCACAAATTTCCTACTGAAAACAAGAACTGAAAATCTGTAAAAGCACCGGAGAACAGGAATTACTATGGAAAAAAGACTGTATAGATTCTTGAAATGTAACACAATAAATCTGCATATGTTGTTTACATCATAGCTTCACTTTATTCAGCCTTGCGTACAAGGTCACAAAAGAGATTTGGGCCTTATTATTCCTGGAGGAGTTTGTATTTTTTGCTGTGGTGTTAGATTACCTTACCCTTTTTTATTACCATCTGCACTGCAAGGCTAGTTTTGCTGAGGTTATTTTTTTTTTTTTAAGCAGCATCCCATGATACCCTTAATTCTGTGTTTCCCATGCTTTTGCTTCATTTGCAATTTTAAGAGATTTTTCTCTAAGAAATAGGTTTGTTCTATATTGTATACCAGTAAATTAACTACATTTTTTATATACTACTATATAACTTTAACCCTTTAATTCTGGAGCACAAATGCAATTGTTTTACAAAAAATTAGTTAAGAAAGGATTTTTACCTTTTAGCATTCTTCAGTATACAGAGAGAAAGATGTGTCAAAGATTACATATTTTTGTTTAACGTGTTAATATGCTGTCCTTTGCGTAGGCTTTTTATTTTGATAAAAACCTGACTTTGTTCGTGTATTTCAAGCAATTATTTTCAGCTGACTTCTTTGTGCAACCAATGCCATTGACTGCAGTAGCTTTGAAAATAGTTTTTCTTCATTAATGGCTTCTGGTGAATTGTTGGGAGAACAAAGTGCTGTCCCTCGTGGCTCCTGAAACTTATGGAAGCATGCAATGAAATATCTATTATTTTTCCAGAAAAAAATTTACAGTACTACTTTTAATAGCTTTACACAAGCATGAACAACTTGAACTACAGAGATGAATTGAATCTGAAGTTTCTTGAGACATTTTTCAACCCTCAAAATATAGTTCCTGTTTGTAGGTCTTCAGAATTGAGAAGCCTTTTCCAAGTTCTTGCCCACCCAAGCATGGTGAAACAATAAATACAGAAACCTGGTTTTTCTGGGCTCTCCACACATGAAGGCACCGGGTAACAGGATCACTTTTCAAAAGACAGGTCGACCTGCACGGGGTCTTTGCAGTCATTCAAATGTCGTGTGTTATTTCAGAGTTTTTATGGGGCCTCAGATTGTGGGGTACCAGTTTGTTGGGATGGGAGGCAGAAGAGAAGAGGGTGTTCTTCCACCATCCCGTGGGTGTCTCCTGCCTCTCTGGTGGCCCTAGGCAGGACTCGGTGCTCTCAAAAACCCTTCAAAGTAGCTTGGTTTCTAAGCCTCAAACTCATTTTGGTGTCAATAAGATAGTACTGTCAAGTGTTGTCAATTGATTATCCTGCAGATCAGACATGGGGTTTCTTTCAGTTGTGATTGACAGTTTTGGCTGTGGGGTTTTCCCACATCTTTCCCCTGGCTCGTAAGTGACGGGTCACTTGTGTATGAAAATGACCCAAAGTGTATTTCTGTGACTTCCATAAACCTGAGCAGGAAGGCAGCCTGTAGAAAATAGGTGCACTGTGAGGCAGAGTGAGGGCTTCAAAGTGAAATCACATTTTTTATTGGTTGTAGAAAGCAGGGATGAAGCACAATTCCTCATCGCTGTCATGTGATGCCAAATGCAATCTGACTGGGTTTTTCAGCCAGTTGCACAGTGAACAGTGGGATATGGTCTAAATGTTTTCCAGATCTGTTTGGAATAATGCAGATGTGCATCTATATAGCAGAGGGAGAACTGAAAATATAGATAAAATATCTGAAACCAATATGTCAAGGGTTCTTAATTTTCCTGTTAATTTGGCAACATGCCATTATAATCATATAAATTTCTTCCTCGTTACTACAGAATAACAAAATGTCTTTGACCATCATTTTTCCTTCCTGAGGTTGTTGTCCTTATCTGTAACTTCCACAGTTTCCCTGTTAATAGTGCTTGCCTCTCTGTACACTGACATTACTAGCTGTTGCACACCTCCAGAAAACAGAATATCTCATGTAAATATTTTGTACATGCCTGTTCCATGTGTTGTTTTTTTTTTAAATTAATGTGGCTAAGACATGTTTTAGCAGAGGCTGAAGAATCAGATTTAGATTTGTTAATCTACTCTATCTTTGCAATTATTTTACTTTCAGAGTGCTCCTATTTGGCGATATATTTCAGTGCTTGGGGTTTATTTCAAGAATTATCAAGTGTATATATTATTGGAAACACAGGGTATTTCTAGCATGGGTTATTGAGTTATGAAATGAAAATTGAATGCATAGACCAGAGGTCACATCTTTTCATGCATTTAATAAAGTATGGTAGGAAAAAGAAGTTATTATGAAAGTTTTGGGTGGTTTGGTGTTTGGGTTTTGGGGTTTGATTTTGTTGGTGGTGTTCTCCCTCTTCCTGTGCCCCTCTTTCATTTTTCTGTGTCATCTGAAGTACATCAAATGCTAATTTCTGCTTTTCCATCTAAGCCTGTCTGGAGTATTCAATCATTTCCTCTTGTGACACCTTTATAGGGGAAGTATGCACATCTACTTGTTCCCTTCTGGCAGATGTCTTCCATTTTCCTTGTCATGTGTCAGGATTGGTTGTGATAGAATTGATTTTTCTCTGTTAAGAATTCAATTTTTTTCAATTATTCTTTCATCCTTCTGGAGCTTCTTTGCTTATAAAGGCTGGACACAGACGTGTGGAACCATCTCCAGGAAACTACAGATAGACCATCTTTATCTTAGCTGTATTTGCATCCAGAGCACCCTTCCAACATGAGAGGGGTTATAGAGGGGAGCTGGGACCTCCTGCGTGATCACAGCTGCTCTGACACCTGGAATGCTGGTATTGGGAGTTTTAATCCATCACGGGTTTAGGAGTGGCAAACCCGTGCTTCCACTTTGCTGGCAGAGGCGATGGTTTCTGTCTGCAGGTCCTGTTGTTTGGCTCCGTGGAGTCTGAGGAAGAGGAGGTTGGTTTATGCAGTTGAGAGAGTAGTTGAGCATTTGAGAGAGTTTATACAATTGAGAGAGTAGCTGAGCCTTGTACAGGCACTGCTCAAAGTGTGAGACTGCTGAACTGGTGGGGACAGAGAGAATCTCAGGGGTGGAAATGATTCGTCGGCCACCAAGCGAATCCTTGCATGGACTTGAGTCCTTGTCCATTATTCCTAAGGACTCCTTTCCCTGTAAAGAATCATGGAAGAAGTGCTAGTCCTAAGCATCTGTGCTGTTTTTTTGTGGGTGTCTCAGGAGGTACTAAGGTTGGTAAAGATTGTGGTGGTGCTGCTTATAAAAATAGGTTTCAATGCTTGCTGGTTTACTTATCCTGCTTGGTTTGGAAAGGTATTTAGTAATTAGGTTAAAACAATTAAATTGAGTACTATGAGCACAGGATAGATTTCAAACATTCTTTCTTCCCCTCAATGTTACAAAATATTATTCTTGCATTAGCATCTTGGAGTCTGTTGAGCAGAGATTTTGGGTAAGGTAAAAACAGAAGTTCAGCTGAAGAAGAATAAGAAGCCTTGGTGTCTTGGCACAGAGCATGTGCAATGTGCTTACAGGTGGCTTGGCATCCGTGGTCTTTTCAATAAACAATTTTAGACAATTTCATTGAAAGTGCACTATCACATGATTCTGTAGTTATCTTTTTTTAACATAGAGTACTACGAAAACCATTTTGAAAATCTGTGACCATGCATTCAGGATGGGCATGGAGTGTTGCAAGGAACTGCTTATCCAATTTCACCGTGTCACCTGAATATGGACTGGGGTATAGAACTGCTCACAAGGGACAGTCGGGCTTTTAACACTTAGCAGAAGACAGTTTCATCCACTAGAAGATGTCATCTGCCTCCTCACTTGGGGATGCCTGACTTCAGGAGATAACACCTGATAAAACCAGATATGGCCTTAAGGTAGAAAGGACTGCTGTTGTTTCCACTGCAGCTCCCAGGCCCATCTTGGGATGAGGGAGCAGTGAGGACACTGGGTGCCATGGGTTGCCAAATGTGAGCCTGTAGAAAGCTCTGCAGCTCCTGCTGTGACCAGGTGATGGAAATCTCTTGAAAACCTGTCCCCCCCCTTGGCTTTCCAAACCTGTTCTGGTTTAATTGCTTCAAACATGCTGCCAGGCACAGCTCTCAGTTTGAACTAGTTGAATCTGAAATAAATCTTAAGTGATGTTCATACAGACTCTTCTTTTCTTATCTCCATAAGTATTTGTTTTGCCTTTTTATTTGAGCTTATTTTACTTTTTGAGTTGATGTTGTAGTTTATGTGAAGATTTTCTTCTAGTTGAACTCCATAGCTACTGCTGAATTAGGGCTTTACTCTAGTTAGTTAACATGTTCATGCATACGCTACTTCCTTTATAATTTTCTATCCTTTTTCTCAAACTTTTTTGCTATAATTACAGTTAATGATTTCTTGGATTGCATGTTGAGAGGGCAGAATTGCTGTGCCAGCAGCCTTGTTTTATTCTTTTCCTGGCTCCTGAGGGTAATAAGATCTATGCACTCTACTAATTTTCTTGCATACTTAGCTGCAATTGCATCCTTTAGTAATTATTTTTTAATTAACTCCAAAATATTGCATGAATAATGCCATTTTTTTTTAATGGAAAAAATAAAAAAGCTCGAAAGTAGGTATTTTTTATATTTCAAATCAATAAGCATTTTTTCTTGGAATCTTTCTATAAGGAATTAGTAGCATGGTGATGTTAAATGACCTCCACAGTTGTAGAGGTATTAGAGGTATGTTGTAAAAGAGAGTTCGTCAATTTAGATGGAGATCAAAGTTTGTTTTCATAATTCATAGTGAGAATTTCTTAGAGCCTTCAATAAGGTCCTTTTCTAATACTGGAACTTTTATTCTACTTTGCATTTTCTAGATGTTTGCTTTTCAATTAGCAGAAGTTGGCTAAACATTAGGTTTTTGCTAATTCTAATTAGGTTTTGACTAATTCTGTCAGAAGAAAGAATTGTATATATTTAGGGATTAACTTAAAGATCAGTTGGTCTTTTGACTCTTCACAGAGTGGGTAGACAAAACAAATCCTTCTCCTGCTGGAGACCAAGGAAAACTTGTTACAGGTTTTCATGCCCAAAAGCACAAACAAGGGTGGACTGAAGGGAGGAACAAGAAGGATTGGACTTTGTAATCTGGAGCTGTAATTAGACAATCAAACCCCAATATGCAAATGGACCAAAACTTATAAAAACGTGGGATCTCGTGACCGGTTGACAATTTTGGGTCCACCTTGGGTGCAGCCCTGGCCAAGCTCTTGTCCTGCCCGAGGTGTATCCTAAACACCTTTCAATAAATACCTACCTTATTCTCTAGCTCTGCCCAGTCTCTATTCCAGGTCAGCCTTCCCAAGGCATCAAAGGCACCATAAAAAGCGGTTTTTCCTAAATCCCTGGCTCTGGGTTTGTTTTGTAGTGGATGGCTGCATACACCGAGCTGCCGGGCCCTGCTTAGTTGCCGAGTGTCGTAACCTGAGCGGCTGTGAGACCGGACAGGCCAAAATTACCTGTGGATACGACCTACCTGCAAAATGTAAGTCAAGCCTTTTCCTCAGCGCTTTTGTTTCCAGCGTGTGTTGCTGGTGTGCACGGTTCGTTTCCCCGCAGTCTAATTCAACAGGGTATTCATTTTACGAAATTAGCAGTGGGACTTAATTAAGCATGTTCTGTAATAATGTCTTCCCCTCAAAGCAATTCAGGCATTTCTAAAGGATTATTTCACCTATGTTATCCGATGGAAACTTGCATGTCTCCAAAATATAAAGCATCTTTCATGTTTACTTTTTGCAAGCTAAAACCCATCCTTTCATATGCATAATAAAGGATTGGAAATGCTCTATGAAATATGAACAAAATATACATTATCATATTTAACTTCCGCGGAGACAGTTTTTGGAAATGTTGCATATTTGATGTTCCTCATGCAGATTGCTTGATTGTGAATACTTTTGAGGGCCCAGGAGATCAAAGTGATGTATTGTGTTTTCAGCTGCTACGTAGTGTCTGATTGGCAATTACTGTGAAGGCATCTGTCACACTTTAGCTTTCGACAGAGTTTAGCTAGGTGCTGGAATGTTTTTGCGCTTTTAAAGTGGAATTGTCGAAAATTTTCCTCCTATTTCAAACAGGAAGATGGTTATTTGACTGTGTAGTGTAGATGCTGAGCTTGTCTTGGAAAACACTAACACGTTGACAGCACATTGGTCGGCCAGTCTATTATGTGAGAATATGAAGTAGGAAATCTTTGCAAATTGGGATCTTACGGAATAGTATTTAAAACATGAAGGTACAAAGGCCAGGAAAGCATTGCAAGCTCCATATAACTAGAATTCAAGCTCTCCTTTTTATCTATTTATTCATTTATTTATTTTGATAGGCAGGCTGCAGCAGGAACATAGCTCATTCAAAAATATTTAGATCACTCTTAACTGTCATGTAAAAGCAAATGCTGGCTGGAGTAGCAGGTATCTCTCTAGGCTCCTGTAGCCCTTAATGTCTTAGCAAGATATGAAAATTGTTTTCCCAGTCTTTTTTTTTTTTTTTTTTTTTTTCCTTTCGGTGATGATGATGAGATCTTCCAATTATTTCCTTGACAGTCGTAATTTCTATGTGCAGGAAAACTTTGGTATGTTTTATACATAGTTTTACCAAATGGTAAGGGCCATTTACAAAAGTCTAATTTGACTAGAGGTCAGGGAAATTGTTGAGGAAGATTCAGTGTGGTAGTTAGGGTGGGTTTGTATATGGCCCAGATCTTCTCCAGATTCCCATAAAAGGGATAGATGGGGTTGTTGGATGACTCCTCATAATTTACTTTGCAGGGAACGGTCAATGTTTAATTCTTCCCCTTTAGCTAAAAAGTATCTCTGGAGGGACAGAAAAGCTGCTCATCGGTAGGTGCATGATTCCTCCCATGTATTTTAGTGATAGAAATGAAATACAGAGCATGAAGGCAACTGATGTGTGTTAGAAAGAGGAAGGGTCATGTTTGAGGTGTGACCTCCCTTTGAATCTTGAAGCAGTTTCAGGGGTTGCTTAAGTTAGGTTTGAAAAACAGGATCCTGTTTGAAGGCTACAGGAAAATCTTAGTTCTTTGTGTAGGAATAATAACCAAAACAATGAAGGAACCTATTATCACTTGAAGTTGGAAACAAAACCTGCAGCTAGGCATGGGGAAAAGCCAATATTTTTCCTAATCAGTATTCTTAGGAACTGAAATTGCATCAAAGCCATGTCTGTTTGTATTTGATCGTGCATTGACAAGAGAGGCAGAAAGGATACCTTTAACAGGCACAGACAGGGAGGCAAACATACAATTTACATGCAGAGGCTGAGAATGAAAAACTCTTGATTTCTTAGCTTTTTTCCCTTAAAATGTATTTGTGTTCTCACCAACTCTTGTTTTCTTTTACTTTTGCCTTTACAAGGTTTAGGTTGTAGGCTCATTAATTTATTGTATCATTTAAAACATTCATCTGAAAGTGATCAAGCAGTCAAGACTGGTTTCATGTTTTAGAGAGCTGTAAAGCTACTGGTTTTCTTTTGTCACTCTGTCACTTTGTCTTAAAATTATGACAGTTTAACTGTGGGAACTATTTTGCATTTGATTTTTGTGAGGAAAGCAGCACCATGACAAGAGGTCCAGACTCTGCTGTCCAGATCTGCTGTGAGGCAAGGTTGTGTGCCAGCAATTTTCCAACTTTCACAAGCAGTTAGCTTTTCATTGATCTGTTGGTGTAGAGAAGACCAACTACAGTAGTCAATTAACTCTTTTTTTTGAGTAGGGAACTCTTTATTCTGTTGCCTCTGTTCTTCTTGTGGCTGTAGTTGGACAAACAATTATAGTAAATGTAAAAATGCATTCCTTAGCATGATAAATTGTTGGTTTGGGGCGGAGGTTTTTTTCGTTGTTTAACAGAATTCTAAAGTGTTGCAGTTTTATTTCCTGCCTCTGGGATTTTCCCATTTCAAGTTCTTGATCCTGAAATGCTTTGCTTGGAAAGAGTTTTTGAATTCAGCAAAGCTGCTCTGGGACAGCAGCGGTGTGAGTGTGCTGTATGAACTTTTCAAAGATCATGCAGCATATTGCTTTGTTTTATAAATGATTTGGAGGAAGCTGGGGTTAAGTTTGGCACTGAAGGGAAGGTGTGCTTTGTTAGGAAGGTAGTAGTTGGTAAATAAAAACCACAGTGGCCATCTCTTTTATGATCTGTTGTATTTTTATCGATTACATTGCTGTATTTACTTAGGTTAAATGAGAACAGGTCTGGCAAATAACGTCTTCGTAGCGGAAAAATTGAAAAATAATATCTGATTGAAAAATGCAAAGGTTTAGGGTATAGGCTGGCTTTCTGTGATTTGTTCTTAGTGCAGCTGAGTCAGAAATCCATTTGTGAAATACACAAGTAACAGCAAATGTTCAGGGAGAGAATACATAAAGTAGTTCATCGTTTTTCTCAGCTCTTTCTTGTGACAATGTGAACAGACCATGTCTGTGACCTGGACGTATTTTCTGTGAACTTTTGAAGATAATGCGCTCTTTTATGCCCAAAAGTATTCTGTCTGAAAATAGAAGGGAAGTCAAATAGAGTTTTCTAATTACCAGTTAATGTAACATTCAGTATACTTTTACAGAAATCAGTGTAATCACCATCTGCCTCCTGTGCTGCAAAAGCCTACACAAAGACCCCCCCAAATGCCAACCAAGTTATTTGCTGAATGCGTAATTTGGCTGATGTCATTTATTGTTGTTTTTCAGCAAACACCTGTGCAGGCACCCAAATTTCCACAGTGCTCTGGAGGGCTGAAAAAGGCAGTGCCTTTTGCTTTGAGATAAGTTCCATAATTGATTATTGTTCTGGTACAGCATTAAGAGAAACTAGGTACTTCATATTGTTGTTCCTTTTGAGAACAGTTCATTCTAAATATTGTAGAGCTGATTCAAACATTGAGCAGTACTCTGATACTGACATGCTTTAAATAACAGATGAACAGTGTCTGTTTAAAGCTCTGCAAATGCTTGTTTTCTTTCTGATTTGATTAATAGTCTCAGTTGGCTCTACTGGCAGAAAGTGGCCTGGATGTAAATTGTGTTTATGGCTGGAACGAGGGGTCCATAACAGCTTTGTGAATTGTTATCTGCTTGCAGAGGTTCACTATTAAAAAAAAAAAAAAAAAAAAAAAGAAAACCAAACCGAAAAAACCCTCTCAGGACACATTAGAAAATAGAGTCTCATTCTGCCTGGTATTTATCAGGCCTAAAAACAATTGAAAACCAGCACAGGTATGTGGTACCCTGACCTAGGCAGGAAAGGACCCCCAGACTACTTTTCTGTTGTTACCAAGTCTTGTAACAATTTCTTTCTTTTTTTCTGAAAAATGTCTGATAATAAAACCCCTAAACCTAGGAAAATAAAATCTTACAGCCTCTAATATGGGATAGAGCCAACTATCAGTAAATCTGAAAGGTGTGGACTTTTGGTGGAGACACATTGCTAGACAGTTTCTAATACAATGGTTTATGTTCATAATAAATCTATAATATTTAGAATAATTTTTTTCTGTTTGCTTGACATTTTTAGTGCTTTAAGCACTGTCCCTGAGTAAATAGCATATATAGCAAGTCTTCTGGTCCAAGATCAGCCTGGAGGAATAATGTGAATGTGCTCTCAGAGACAGTTCCTGCTGTGAAATAAGTAGTTAGCAGAAGTACTAGTATTAAACACAGTAGGAGGAATGAGCTTTTAAATTTGTCTAATCAGATTAAAAAGTGGAGATTAAAAAGCAGAGATTAGAAAGTTTGCTGCTGTTATATAGATATAATTTCCAGTCTTTAAAAGATGAATATTTGCAGAGTATTATTTTAAAGTAAGGCTGTAATGGTGCTGATTTTTAAATCTCTCCTCATTTTCTTGGAGATCAGTTGCAGAGCTATAATTAAAAGGTTGATTTATGCAGAAATGGGACTCCAAAACTCCACTGCACTACTAAACTGACCAGTTGGGAGAACGGGGCATAACGTTCCAGGATATTTTTTAGATTTCCAGGATTCCACAAAGAAATCTGTTTACTTATTTTTGTTACCTTGTTTATAAAATAATACGCAAGTTTTCTTTCAAATTATTCTAAATTTCTGATATTTGAGGTTTGAAGAGTTGCTTTCCTCTGCATGCTTCTGTTGGTTGTTCAATTTGCTACCTCCCTGTTTATTCTGGTAAAAGGTAAGTCTGGGAATTGGAAAGGAAGGTGTAAAAGTGAACAATGTGTGGACAAGACAAGATTGCTTAGAGACAACTGACTTTGCTACTAACTCTCAGTTGGTCAAGGTCCATGATCTCCTCCCACAACTGATGCATAATTGACTGATGTTTGATGAAAATTCAAACCCACAGGTGACACAATCATTAATAGCATATAAACTCATAAAAGTTAGGATGGTTTTCCAGCAGGGATGTATTTCTACTCTTTATCTTAGTTGAGTGGCTTTGTATTATTGTCAGCCACGTGCCCAAACTGCATGACACCTCCTGGGATAAGCAACATGTAGCTGGAAAAACTCAGGGAGTTCCTGCAGCAGCTCTTTGCCATCCCTTTAAATCATTATCATTGCCGGTATATTAAAAACCAATTTGAAAATTAAGCAAAGCAAGTTAATACTAAACAAAGGTCCAAGACCCCTTTTTCTTGGGAGATATTTTTCATTTTCAGATTCCTTTGGGAAGGGCTTTCTTTATAGTTAACAAAACCACTTACCACATATTTGTGTCTTTCTTCTGCGTGGTTTCTGGGTTTCAAACTTTTTTTTTATTAGATCATATTGCGCATTTTATGACCATTTTGAAAGTAAGTGCAGTCGTGTCCTTATTGTGTTTTAATTTGATCTAATTGGCTCCAGTCATCCTAATGACCTGCTGTATTCACCATGAACACTCACATACCTGCCAGCACTGTTAATGTGTTGGAAGGGAAGTATTAATGGTTACTTCTTTGGGCCTAAAACCTCCTCTGATTTTAGAGAGGGTTTTATTGTAAAGCTTTATGGCTTTGTCTCTTCCTTATGTACATCCCCACACCCATACAAGAAGGAGAAGTTAGGGCTCCTGGGGATGATGGGGAATGCATGTATCGACTTCACCGCAACAAGTTCAAACATCTCCTTCTCTTCCAAGTCTGTGCAAGGTCTGCCATCAGCTTGGGAAGAAAAGGGAAAAGTGCTGTAGCTACCAGAGGTTATGAATCAGCAAGAATCTTCCGTCACAAGAGTATATGGTCTTTTGTCCTTGGATTTGAGCCTAGCTCATAAACTTTTTTTTTTAATAGGATAGATTCTTTAAAATTTAATTTGTGAATGGACCCAAGCATGTGCTTGTTAGTGTTCTGTGCAGTGTCATGCTGTGGTTAACTCATGGCATGCACTGCTGGAAGCTGTCATTTCACATCTAATTGTTTGGTTACAAATGTACGCGTGTTGGCTAAAGGAAATGTTTTACTATCGATCCTCGCTGCTGAATCTAGATCCTCCTCTTCTGGGCTCCACTTGTTACAATCTGGTCACTGAATGCTGAACTCCAGGACAGCAGTGGGTGCTGAGAAATTCAGAGGAGCCCTGAGCCATTTGCTCAGTAATTGGGCCCATCATTGGCATATAATGTGTGCATTAATATCCTGTAGCAGAAACCTGATGCCATGGATTTCCCTCCCTCGCCTTATCTCTGTAATTCTGGACAGCTACATTTTCTGCAAAGGTTTGATGCTCAGTTGCTCCTGAAAGCAGTCACAGACCTGAGTTTCCAGGGTGCTGTGTTGGGGACAGCAGCCCGCATTGTTTACCCCAGTTGTTCGGCATCAGCCTCCAGCACCGTCTGGAAACCCCCTCGATGGAACAGGGAGTGAGTTACGAGGTGTAAACACTTTCCCGGTGCTTAATTTATGCACAAGTTACTATTTAAAATGTCTCTTAATTAGGTGCAAAATAACTTGCTGGAATATGCCTCTCCACACTGGTGGGGCAGAGTCATTCCTCAGGTATGCTGGCCCTGGAGCAGGGCGTCGTGCCCCTTAAGGCTAATACATTTTATTTCCTCCATGCTTGAATATAGCTGGTCCTTTTTACTCAAATAATAATAAAAAAAGAAGAAAAAGGTCTAATGCATGGCAGAAAAACAAACAAAATTCCCATCACTACAGTCAGCTGACAAGGAGAAGGGGTTAGAATGGAGGTATTTATACTCCTTTAAGTGCAGCGGTTGCTGCTCCCACTCTAATATGTTCCCTCAGCAGCCAAAGCCAATGCTCAGTACTTGAAAATTAATCTTTGATGCATGAGATTTTTGTCTGCCTGAATTTCGCTTGTCTCATTTTAAATGGTGATAGAAATTGCTTACTGTAGTAAAACACAACATTAACCTCATAGTGTGTTGGCACTTTGTGATTTATGCTGGTTCAGTCTCTGAAAAATATGCAGCCTGTCTCCCAAACCTGGATTTAGTTTATAAAGTGTGTTGGCACAGGCTTGGGGCTCGAATTAGAACGCTAACTGCTGATCCTCCCATTTCCCCAGGGGAGCAAAAAAGGTTTAAAATTGGAGCCCCTCAGAGGTCATTACCTTCATATCATTTCTTCAGATTAATAATAATTATATGATTGTAGCTGGAATGTTTTAAAGCAGTACAGCCTAATTTTCTTTCTTGAGAGTGAAGAATAGGATTCCTTTTTGTGCTGAAACTGCACATTACGCAGCCAAAAATATGACGAATTATTTGCAAATGGAAGTAATCAGATCATAAGTAATAAATTAAGGATTTTCTTTCTACTATTTTGAAACAAAGCAGAAGGAATAATTTGAATCTGAAAGGTGCTGTGATTTTTTTTTTTTTTTTGAATTCTCCTTCACTCAACGAATCTCGCAGCTGAGATTTAAAGCTGCTAATTTGGTTTTGGTTTTTTTTCTGATTGTCTTTTGAAGGAATAAGACAGACAAAAAGCAGGACTGCTTTGTGAGTTCTTTATCTGTAATGTAATTGCTTTAGACCAGGCTTAAGTGGAGAGGATGAGAAGGTTATGTAAAATGGTTTTTAAAAAGATCTTTGTTCGCCCAGCAGAGGAATTTTGAGGCTGTTCCACGTAACAATGTTTTGATCTATGTACTTAGGGGGTTTTTTTGGTGAAAACTAAGGTCAAGCATTTGAAACATTTCTCTTTAGTAAGGAAACAGCAGATGTGAGGCTACGGGGTATAAATAATGTTTTAATTGTTGTGGGAAGGAATCTAAATACGGATTAATCAGATAGTAAAAAGAAGTGAAATTGGTGTTGTTTTGCACATTGGAGATGTTGTTTCACTACTGGTGAAAACAGAAAACATCATCCAGGATGTTTTGCCTTCAAGTATGGGGATCAAATTCACGTGGATTTTTGTTGTTGATGCTGTTCAACACTGGAAATTATTTCTCCCTTTATTTTAGATTTCTGATAGTGTTCTCCTTTTCTTAATACTGCCTTCACACAGATTATTTTTCTTGAAGTTTTCCTTGACTCGTCATGCAAGTTGAAAACCATACTCTGGGGATGTTTTTTCATTTCTTATAATTCTCAGATAGATATCATCCTTTTTTGGTATTTGTGAGTTTTCAATTATGAGATTCTTGAGTTGTCATCATTGTTTTGTTTTATTTTTACCTTTTTCAAACATAAAAAAAAGCCAAAGCAAGTGATAGAGGGGACACATTTACATTACTGTGTATCTGTAGCTCTGTGCAAGCTGGTCAGGGTTGCAGGTTATTTACACCACTGCACGGCTTGCAAGTGTTGTGTTCCTATTCTCCTCTGAATAGATGGCAATAAATTTTAGATTATTAGCTGATAATCAGAAATAGATTCCGTGCATGGTTCAATTTTGGCCATTTACAGACTGCTTGGAGAAGTTTTTAATGGTTGCAGCACAGGGTTCTCAGCTTGCTGGACTGGGACTGAAGTTTCACTGCTGGAAATACAGAGGAGTTTTTAAATCCACCATCTGCAGGGCACAGCAGTCACTTTGCTCTGGGGTTTAGACTTTTCTGGATGTCTTTAAATGTTAACAGAAAACCCAAGCTGTGACTTAAAATACTCAGCAGTACTCCAAGGGACGGATAATAGTTCTAGGACCAGGTTTAGGAGGAAACTGTATGCATGAAAGATCTGATACTCTCAGCATAAACTTTTTATGGCTGTTTCTGCCTGTCATGTGTTGGTTTGTAGGTGAGTATAATTTGTGTAATATAATTTATGCAGTAAGAAGCTAGAAGAAATTATTAATTAAGCAACTGTCACCAACTTTGAATTACATCTTCTTACATACTCTTGCTTAGCTATTTGTCATGATATGAATCTCTCTTCTGGCTCCTTGGGAAAGGGAGTTACACTGAATTTCCTTTAACACAGTGGTCTGAATTTCTTGTATTTCCTAGTGATATATCAGAGACATGGACAGAGAAATGTCTGACCAGCTTAATATTTCAACATGACAATGTGTTGGAGCATCGCTGCGCTCTTCTAAGAATGCTTCCTATTTAGTTTTTCGATAAAAATAGCTGGTAGCTTTCCAAGGCTCATAAATAAATAAATACATAGATGTGAAATGCTTTGCAACACTAAAAATAACCCCTTTGATATCTGATTATATCTATGTCTGTTTGGATCCTTTTTTTTTAATTTCAACTTTCTCACTATGCTTTCAGTGTAATTTTATACAATGTTTTCATTGGAATTAAAACACGTGGGTTGGTTTTGAGAAAGTAAGAATACAATAAGAATATTGTTTAAATATCTCATAGTCTTCATGAGCTGTAAACAGCAGGTCATCGAGACAAGGCTACAAACTCTTTGAAGTACCCATGAAGACAACAGATTCTATTGAAGTGTTTTTATTTTAACAGCTGCATTATTCAATTTTATTCCTCCAACAGAATTAGGGAAGCTCCACGTGTATTCATATGTGACACAGAGGGGGGGAAAAAAAACCCCCCTGAGACTCTGAGAGGTGTCATGGATGCAAAATAATGTCATGTAATACACTCTGAAGGCTTGCAATTTTGAAAATCACAATTCACTCACGTAAAATACTACATTTTTGTCAGGTGTAATCCTGTCAGAGGTGTAATCTTGTTTAAAACATTTTTTTTTTTCCCCCCTACAAGATGAAGTAGAAATGGTCCCAGGAAAGACTTCATTTAAAATAAGTTTGTTGCAGTACAGCCCTGTTTATTAGAAGATGAAGGTGAAGTTGATACCAAATTGACTGGGAAGCTGTGGATATTGTTGGATTTCTTTCACTTTAGAAAGCTGAACAGGACAAATATGCAAAAAAGGTCACTGTAAATCACAGTCTTAGGCTTGGCAAAGAAAGACAATTTCTGAGAGCGAGTTTTGCCTTTGAATGTTTGGCCCTAGCCAGAGGAAGGGCCAAACATCCCCTTCTATCACTGGCTCCAGAACTGCCTGATCCCTGCTGTGTGCTTGTTTTCTACAGGACATAAAACTCCCATCGTGTTGTGATTTATTGCTCAAGAATATTTATTACCTGTCTTGCTTAGGGACTACCACTATGTTAGCTTGGGAATAATTAGGGTGCAAGTAATAAAACTTGTACTAGACAGGTTTCCCACCATGGGGAATTCAGAGGCATCAGAGAAGAGGCAGAAGATGGCCAATGGAGGTCTCTGAGTCTTTCAGATACGTGGATGTCCTTTTGCACCTACACATCCATGAGTCCTCTTTCTGTATGCAACTTTTAATTCTTCAGTTGGAGTACCTGGAGTTCTCTCTACGTTCCCCAGATACTTTTTGTCCACCTAATGTAGCTTGTAACACTTTAAGATCTCTAAAACCACACTAATTTTTTTTTTTTTTTTTGTTCCCTGTCTCTCTGTTGTTCATCTGAGACAATGCTTTATTTAGCTTTCCTACCAGCTGGTTGTGTCAAAAAGAGCAGTTAGTTCATGGGTCAGAGAATCCCTTGTGACCGTACACAGAGGGTGAGGCTGAAAATGGGAAAAGACTTCTTTGGTCTTTATTTTAGTAACAATATTTTAGAGGCCCAAAGACCATGAATCAGAAGTGAGTCAACACGAATGAGTAAATCCCCTGTGTGGCAGGCAGAGCATTTCTGAAAGGAAATCCTCTAAGGTGGAACAAACCCTCGCCTCATATACAAAAGAACTGGGGGGCTCTTGCCTTTTTCACGTGTTGTCGTGCTGCATTGGGCTGTAGCACATGAAGAAATTGTAGCTTCAGAGCTCATTCCACTGCTCCTCCCAAACAGCTCAGAGTCACCCTCATGCCTGCAGGGATGCAGGATTTAAGTGCTTGTTTAAAATAAAACAATACCTCTCCATGTGAGTAACCCGCACTAGACACATGGACTGGCATAACAACAATGGGACGGAGAAAGATTCCAAATCTTATTTAGGCTGGTTTTTAATAAGAGAGGAACATTCAGTTTTTGGACTATTCTGTGCTTTAAAAGTATTCTTTGATTTAATTCCGAGTGTGGAAGTGACTTTTGTGTCGAAGTGATACCCAATGACGACAAACTGAGGGTATTAGAGCAGTTTGAGTAATCCATTGAGCTGGCATAATTTGGTCATAATTTTCTGTCACTCCTATTCAGTGTTGGATTTGACTCAGAACTGTATAAGCAATTGCTCTGTAACCCATCATCTAATCTGCTTCCTTGTGAGAATTTTATTTTATTAAATAAATGGTGGTTCATTTTAGGTGCAGGTGTGCTAAGTCCCTGTCTTGTGTTGTTTTCTGAGATTTTGATGTACCCCTGTGGGGTGAATGAATGCTTTCCTCGGCTGCCTGGTTTTTAGGAGGTGAATTCCAGTGTCTTCAAACCTGGGAGAGCTTTAGGCAGGGCAGGTTACTTCAGGCACTGAGCCCTGCTCCAAAATAAGTGCTTCCAAGGTGGTTGCCTCTTGGTAGTGCCCCTTTTAGCCTCACGTGCAAAATATGTTTGTTCCCCTCCCATGCTTTCCTCACTTTTCCGTATCATCCAAGCAGTCAAACATGTGTTCCAGCCTATGGCAGAGGAATTTAGTGTGTTTCTTTGGGGGCTTTGCTTTCAACTCTTACCTTCAGGCCCTCCTTAATACAAGCCAGTGATAGTGCTCATTTGAGTTAGTGAGTGTTTTATTGGAGAAATTGTAGCGGGGATGTGCTGTTGATGTTTGGCTAGCAAAGTATTTACCTGCCAGTATTTTAAATTATAAAAGCACTTCTATTGGCTTACAGTATCTGGATGTTCAACATCAGGAGCTGGGATTTGGCTCCAAGCCCAGCATCCATTATGTGTTGCACCTTTAGCCTCCAAACTGGTGAAATGGCAGGGCTACAATTAACAGTGTACAATTAACTACACTTTCTTCTTTACATGCTGCTCCTGGCAAGTATATCATCCTTCTCCTACCTCTGCACTTTTCTACTTCTTCAAGCTTTCCTTCATCTTTCCAGCACTTTCTTGTGCAGCCGTTTAGAGTAGTGATTCCTCAGTATTATGATGTTGTATTTTCATGGCTGTTTTATTCTTCATCTGTTATGTACCTTGTTTTAATATAAGCATAAAGAGGATAATAGACATTTCTTTTTTTCTGACATGAGGTTTGCTACATGCCATACTCTCAGGGAATCCTCCTTCATTTTTACCAATCACAGCTCTTGAAACATGGCTTGTGTATCAATGATCAAACCATACCCATTTTAAAATTCATTTCTTCTTCTTCCTGCCTATCAGATATTGAGAAATGGTTGACTGCAATTTCTCAAAGTTGCAAGAACTAGTCTAAGCTTGCCTTCTGATCAAATAAAGTCTTAAGACATAATGCTTTATAACAGGCCAGACTATGATTAAACACATGGAGATTTAACTTGTGAATACTTGACCAAATAAATGCCATAATCAGCTGGAATAGATGGCATGTGATGATTTGCTGGGTGTGAAAAACTTTCTTTCTTACCTTCTTTATTTCTTACCTTGCTGACCTGAGTTTTCATTTGCAATCAGTCTCACACCATACATAATATATTTAAAATTGTCAGTTGGTTGGTTTTTTTTAAGAAGTTGTGGCTTTCTAGAGGGTTGTGTTTTGGGTTTTCTTGGGGAATCGTGTTCCACTGGTGGACTGAGCAAATATTTTTTTGTCTTGACTACTGTAACATCACTCATGACAAGTTCCTATTAAAACTGTCTTTGGTAAAAATCATGTTTTCTCCCTTTTAAAAGGATTTCACTGTTTTTGAAAGCTAGGGAGGCTTCTTTGTCTCTTAGCTTTTCGTCTCAAACAAAATGCATTTCTTTAGCTTCAAAATGCGGAGTTTCTGTTTAACCACAGATTGTGAGATCCCTTCTTTTGTACATTTATGTTTGAAGGTATTAATTTGAGGGTAATTCCAAGTAAAAAGCAAGTCTCTTGTAGCACACTTGGATGGCTGCAGGTGTTCTAATCTCCTGCTATATCACTGTCTGGGAGATTTCACCTTCATGTTTAGGGAGTTCATTCGGGCTAATCAGGATTGGCAACTCTGTGCAAATGAGGTTGTAAATGAAGCTTGAAAGTGGAATTTATTTTAAAGAAAATGTTTGGGTTAAAGAGGCTGTGTTATATTTATCTTCCTAATTTCCTCTTCCAGCTGAACACCCTTCACATTTTCATATTTTCTTATATTAAAAATTTTGAAAATCAAAGAAATTAAGGTGGATCTTTAATATAAACTGCTGGGTTTTTTTCCTGAGTATCATCATGCTTAATGCATTCAGAATGTGATTGTAGTGTATGGAGAATTTGGTCCTAACAAACAAGCTGAGAAAGAGACAAGTAAATTGTCTTTCCTTCTTCATTTTGAAGTGTTTTCTCGAGAACAGTGTTCTGCAGCGAAGAAGGTTAAATTATGGCTCCCATTTAGGTAGCAGCTCTGTGTTTTAGGAGCAGCCAGAGATGTTATTAAATGCCATTTCTCCCTGAAGTCCTTCCTAAACTCAGTGGAGTTGGTTTGAAAACTGATAGCGCTTTGCCCTTCATGAGCAGCTAGCTTATCTTTATGTTCCTGGAGACTTGTGGAATTTATTAAATCCTTTAAGGAATAAAAATGGCATATACTTTATACACAGAGATTTTTATCTATTTCCTTTTACTTTATTGGCGTTCTGTGTGCCTGCAAGGTCAGTGGTGTCTCTGGTGCTGCCCGTGCTGGCGGAGCCGTGCTGCTCTCACGAGCACTCCCAGTTCTTCTCCTTCAAGTTCCTACTTGACTAACGAAACGTTTGCGTTGCTCTTTTGCCCAGTTCCTAACAATTCCCTGAGGAGCTGTTTTCACCTTCTGCAGAGCATTTACATTTTATCTTTTGTAAGAGACGAGTTTTGGCATCAATCTTTTTTTTTTTTTTTTTTTTTTTTTTAACCCCAATGGGATTGTTTTTGGAGTTACCTACACAACCATTCCCACATTCCTGCTTAAGTATAAGCCTTCAGAACAATAACCATTACATATCAGAAGATTAACTAGACCGGAGAACAATAAAACTTAGTGAAGCAGGAATCGTCAAGTGATGTGGAATGATTTTTGAAGCTTATGTCAGTTTTGTGAGAGCTTTAATTTTACATCCCTGCACGTTTCAGATTACTTGACAATAGCAAGCTAATGGTAGGGTGTACTTTTTCTTCTTAGAGAAAGGAACGGAACAATTAAAAAAGAAAAAAAGTTCTTGCTTGAGAGGCAGAATGGTGCTTGTGTTTGAGGCTTTCTGTGAGGAAAAAGTTCAGTTTGCCCTCCGAGGTTTCAGCAACCAGAACAAGAGAATGTGGCAGAGAATTTTTGCTTGTAAAGCCTTTTGGGGAGCTTAATGTAGTTTGCAAGTTTTCCTGTGACATTTGACAATAACTGGTTAGGTTGTGGCAGTGTCACAATACATATTTACGCATCAGAGGTTGGTTTTCTTACCTTGGCTTGTGCCCTTTCTGTTAAAATGGTTGCTGTCGAGTTAAATGTGCTGTCTATGTAAATCTGTTTCCATATTGTGGGACAGCACTGTAGCATATGGTCATGCTCTTCAAACAAGGGGAATCTAAAAAGAGGGAAATTCTCAAATACGTCAACGAGCACAGATCTTTCCGAAGGACAGCAATTTCTTGACAGTCAAAATAATTTTACAATCTTTTTTTTCTTCTCATTTTTTCTCCTGGGCTTTCCCAGGCATGTTTGATGCATGTGTGTAATTCCAAAATAATGGAAAGAATAACATTCTGGGATGTCCTTTTGAACAAAAGAAATGCAAAGTTGGAATGCTGAAATTAAGGCTGGAATAGCTGAGGGGAAAAAGACAGTTGGTTAAGAGATGTATAATTTTGAAGGTATTAATTCCTTGCAGCCTGAGCTGTCATGTTTCAGACTGCTTCCTGCAGCAGAGTATCAGAAGCTACCAATTCAAATTGTCAACACAGAGTAAACAGTCAAAATAAATTAAAATTGCCCTCTGTGATTCGTTGTCCCGAGGAATTTGAAAGGAAGTGGTGTTATTGAGATATGTTATTTTCTCAGCAGGGAAAGCGAATGCGCCTTCCTAAGACTTATCTGTCACTTCCTAAGTACCTTATTCAAAACCATGCATATATTTTAATTTGTTTGTGATAGGCATAGAAGTGGGAAGTCCCCATTCATCCCTACTGCTCTCAACATAATATCTAACAAGGTTGACAGGTCTTGTAATTTGTTTGCTGCTTCTATTCTTTCTTTTCTTTTCTTTCAGCTCACAAAAGAGCTGTATTCTAACTCCTGTCACTTTTTGTGTGCTAAACTCACTTAAAGTGAACCTACATTTAAATCTCAAATCTTCTGCTCTGAATTAAAAGGTGACTGCGCTTACATGAATAGATTTTGAGGATGAAAATAATAAGCTTCAGTAGCTTAAAATTTCATTGCCTAAATCTGTTAATACAGACTAATTCTAAGCACTCCAGTGCTGATTTAAGATCTTACTAGGAGCCTTTTCAGAGAGGTCGCAGAATGAGTGCAGGGTACTAAGCACATGGGAAAGTCTGGCCATTAAATAGTTCTTCAGATAAAAAAAAAAAATAAAAAGGCAAAAAGGCACTGGGGAGCCTGGAGACTCTTGCTTAAAGTTGCCTCGGGTTGAAAATTCATTCTGGCAGTCTATGATTGCTGCAAGCATCCAAATAAATGCCTTAAGAAAAGGTTGCAGCTGCTTTATGGGGCACATTGCTTGATGGAAGATGCTGCTGTCAGCCTCCAAGTATGCATTTGCATTGCCTGGGAGTGTCACCCTGGCTGTAGGAGCTTGAATTGAGGGCTTAAAGTATTATGTTGTAGGGTGAAGGGAGAAGAGGGATTTAGAACTTCGAACAAATACAGAATTTAGGCCAAAACATTGCCTCTTAGCTCCCTGCCATTTTCCTTGCTAAAATTCAGTGGGATGTAAAAAGAAGAGGAATAATTGAGTTGCTGCGTGAGAATTTCAAGGAGGAGTCTCTGTTTTGCGGCTCTGTGTTAGGAGCTTTCTTACTGTGTGGCTGTTTCATCAAGTGAGCAGAGAGTGGTGGTTGAAAATGTGGGCGTATGGAAGGTGTTTACAGTAAACTGTCATTAAATGACCAAGATTGTTTACCCCGTGTGACTGCTCTGCCCGTGCCCCAAACACCGAATCCTGTCAGGCTCTGGGCACCTCCAGAGCTACTAGTGGAGTAGCAGAGCCACTGCTAAAAATCCCAACTTGCTTTACAGGTTTCCTGGCACCTTTCAGCAGTAGATGGAGGAAGAATGTACCAGACTTGTTGAAACAGAGTGATCTGTGAGTGCATGGAAAAAATTCTTCCAGCCATACCATGACTGGAGAATAGGGTGCGTCCTGTGCGGCTTGGGATGGGAAAGATTGTTTCCTGGAGGCAATCCTCGTCCTCCTGCGCCTGCCTCTCCCCAGAGTGAGCTCAGAGGTGTGTGTAGGAGGAGCCCCATTCATCACGGCCCAGCTCTGCTGTCAGAGCCTGCTCCTGTGTGTGGCTGTAGGGATCTGCCTCGGAGTTGTGCTCCTTCCATCCGTTCACGCTCTGCCTGCAGAACGCAGCCTCTGTGCTTGGCATCACGGTGCCCAGCTTGGTCTTGCGAGCAGAGGAGCAAGGCAGTCTTGCATCTTCCTTGTGCCTCATTTCCTTGGCAATAACAATGAAGGAATCCAGCATTTTAAAGTTTGGGAAGGATTTAGACCTCGCTGCGCGTTCGTTTTGGATTTTCTAATTTGTGATTCCTCAAGGCACTAGTTTATAAAAATAGAAGGTACATGCTTTTCCTGATCTGGTCACTAGTAATGAAATATCAAACCATCTTTTAATTGTTAGTAGATCAGACTTCTAGACATTTGTCTTAATGTTTGATTCCATGTTTAATAAATGGTGGAGAAAAAAAAAAAAACCCAGAAATAGCTGTTTCATGATCTTGTGCAGGGCCAGGAGTTGGACTTCTCTGTGCTCCTTCTGGGTGCCTTCTTCCAACTCAGTATATCTATCATTCTTAGATAATTTATTCAGTATTTGGGGAAAGTTAGTCCAGGTTTAAGGTGTCTGTTGCAGTGTGCTTCACCTCTGAGCTCCATGATTTGCTTCTAACCAAGGGCTGTGTGCAGCATGGAGGATCATGGTGTTGGAGATAACAGGGTGGACTGCATTATAGCATTTCCCTCCCTTTTCCTTTTATGCTTTCACAAAGCAGAGGAATGTTTTCCGTCGTGTTTCTTGAAGGAATCAGTGAGTAACTTTAGGAAAATAAGATTATTTTCTTGGAAGACATGGGGCTTAAACCTAATACTGAAGCAGCAGGTGAAAAATCATAGTGAAGCTGGTTTTAATGTGGGAAGTGGAGAATGTGTAATTGAAACAGTATGCTGATGAAAAGGCATTATGTGAAACTGTCAGAAGTCATTATAATACACTAATTAACATGCTTTGCACCTTAGCTTATGCTGTTGTGTGCTAATATTTCTTCCTCTTTTGCCTATTATATTCCTTAACCTTCTTTGCGAGTATTTGGAGGCAGGCCCATGGTATTTTCCATACTTTGCTCTTTTAAATGCTTCGTTAGAAAAACCTGTCACCTGTATAATATGGATTTTCCTCTTGATAGCAATTTAATGTGTGTGCTTGGGCTTTTCTTTTCTTAATACTTAAAACAGATTATAGCATAGATTGTCTTTCATCCTAAGCAGATAATGTCAGATTGTAAAGGGAAAACTTTATTCCGTGCATGTGACTGAAACTTCCCCTTGCTTGGGGCTTATCTCCCTTATGTCGTGAGCTTTTTCTGGAGAAAGCCTCCTGAACATAACAAATTGAAACAGCCCAATAGATCTTCATACCTCACAGGCCTTCTGGAAATGCCTCAGTGTGAAATCATGCTGCTTAAAGTGCCATCATAGCGTTTATGCACTACCTGAGGAAATAACAGCTTAGGCAATAGGCAGGGCAGGAATTGGTTCTGTGAATGCATTTCATCCAGTGCACTAAATTTAGCTAATAGTAATTTAGACTGATCACCACGATCTTTACATGCTTAGGAATTTTGCTGCTGCTCTTCTATTCTCACTAGCACATCTACATACTGTGAAGTTTAATGCCTGCTGCAGATTTTCAGTGCCTTTCTAGGCTTCAAAATACAAAAGGCAGGGCATAAGCTGATGCCCAGCTTTTCCTACCACACCCACACTTTGCGAGGTTCAGTTGATGAGCCCTCCATCCCCAGACGTCCCAGCTGATTCTATGCACTGACAGGGCTTCCTGCTGCTCAGATACATTTGTCCCTCTGCATAAGCCTTACCTCTGTTAATATTTTCGGAATGGAGGATTCAAAAGTTAAAGATGAAAACGGGGGGAAGTACCATGTGTTGAAGTAAATCTGGGATGAGAACAAACACAGTGAAATCAGACTCCTGTTTCTCTCCCTGGTGATGGATTTGAGATGGGAGCAGTTCTTTCAGTCCTGAAGTATTTAGAGCAATTTTGCTTTTTTCCAAGGCCAAACATGGAAAACTTTAGTACAGCAGGGGGAAAGCTCTCAACAGAAAATTCTGTTTATGGAAACCGTTGTGCAATCCATGACTGTCGGGGCTTTTCTTGCTCCAGTGTGCATGCCCACGAACACATCCCTGCTGAAAAATACCATTTACAGTTAATGCCTTAGGCACATCTCCAGTGTAGTGAACATGTATAATTTCTAACATAATATTATGTGGTAACTGTTGGCAAACTGTTCACACCATGATGGAAGTCAGCTTAGATTAATTACTTCTTGATGTTAGGAAATGGCAGCTCTGAGAGGTACAAGCTGTCCCCTGTGCTTCAGAGGCAAGTTACTGTCACGTCTGGGCTAGTTCCTCCTGTAAGTCACTGCCTTGGATGAGCTGGGAACACAGGAGTCTATCTGAGGATGCTGCTGGGGCAGGGTGTGGATACAAGGCAGGGAACAAAGTTTGAGCTGTGAAGGAGTAGCCTGGGGGAAGGGGGTCACTTCCACTTCAGGGTACTGTTGGAAGGATGTGTTTTTCCTCAGGCTGTGGTTGCAATGATCTGTTCCTGAACTTTGACACGGTTTCTGAAATTGCGTTTCCTCCTCTTTACGCTCTTTGCGTAATCCTGTGAGAAATCGCTAGATATGCATCAATCCCAGTGCTGCTTCAGGACTTTGTGATTTCCCAGGATCCTGGGGATAAGGTGGGACCTCCTGGCTGGGATCCTTTCTTCACTGAGTTTAGCAAAATATGTTTTATGTAGGTGAAATTTTGCAAAGGCACAAACAGGCAAGTTTTGGCTGTTTGTGAACCTCCACTCCTTGGCATTTTGTGAAAACCAGGCCTTTTGCTCCATGCAGAAAATTATAAATAACGCTTTTGGAAAAGCATTTTGGTTTGCTCTCTAAGGCTGTGTCTTCATGATAGCTCTTCCCTAGATTTGTTCTCAGTTTACAGATGTAGCTGAGTGGTAAGAGTAGCGCAAAAAAAATTCCTTAAATCCTCATCTTCTCTTTTAATTTGACCAGAACAATTTATGTAGTAAGACAGTCCTGCAGTTTTAATTTGGAAGGTCTCTGGTGCCTTGAATAACACACATAATGTGAATTATACCTGTAAATTATAACTGGTGTTGGAATCATCTTTATCTTTTATATCAAGTCTATTTGATTTGCTCAAGTTCCTTTGTAATACTGGATTGCTTTCCGTGTCTGCCATTTTAGATCGATTGGTTTGCTTTTCTGCTGTCAAGGCTTGCCGCTCCGTTGTTATTATTGGCCATTTTTGGAACACTTTTAATGTCCACTCAGTAAACTGAACGTTCATTGACAGTTGTTTTTCACAGCTGCTAATACAGTGTGTCATCTCAGTTATTTCCTTCTTTAATGTCTATTTGAGTCAGAAAATAATGAGCTTTACCTGGGCAAAGCTGATTCTTTTTCCTTTGCTTAGTAAATGTACTGTACCTACAAAATTTAGGATATGTTCAAGTAAGGAACCAGTAAAAAAGAACATTAATATTGAATCTCTGAGATGAAACTTGTAGGCATGTAGCATGCTGCCTGATGTGATAAGCTCACTTTTCAAATGTGCTGTAAGTAAAAGAATTTTTTTTTTTTTTTCCTTCCCTGGCCATACTGTGGTCTCCACTAGTAAAAAATTGTTTACTCCTTCCTTTTTAATTTTTATTTGGTAGAAAAGAAACTCCTTAACGCTAACACTAGAAGACTTGCACTTACATGACAAGAGGGAAATGGCTTTAAACTGACAGAGGGCGGGGTTAGCTTGGATATTAGGAAAAAATTCTTGTCTTTGAAGGTGATTGAAGAGGTTGTGGATGCCCCATCCCTGAAAGTGTTCAAGGCCAGGTTGGATGGAGTTCGGAGCAACCTGCTGTAGTGAAAGATGTCCCTGCCCATGGCGGGGGGTTTGAACAAGGTGATTTGTAAGGTCCCTTCCAACACGACCCATTCTGTGACTCTGGGAAATCTATCAGGCAGTCAACAAAGAGTTTTCTAAATCTCACTCTATTACTTTTCAGTAGCACTGTCAGATATTTATAGCAAAAAGCAATTATGCTTGGTGGGGGTGGTGGTGATGGGGACAGACAGGATGGAACGCGGTTATAAAATGCCATTTCTCACAAACGGTAGATGTCAAACAAAATGTAAAATCTAAAGGTGCCATGTAAGCTCGGTTCTCAGAACCTTTGTTTGGAAAGCATGAGTTTTACTGACAGCTTATGACAGAAAGCTTGCATTTTCCAGGGTGGGCTGAAATGGGTGGCAGTCAATCTCAGCCATTCACATCTCTGGTTTTCACATTTTGATGCAGCTAGAATGAAATGAAAAAAAGTACTAAAGAAGCACAAATGAAGTAATTGGAACCTAATCATGCTTAATTATTAGGCATGTGTTTAATTTTAGGCATATAAATAGGCCTGCTGAAGGGAAAAGGACATATTCTTTTCATTGCCTAATAAGACTTTTGTCGTATGTACGCTCTTCAAGTTGCTGGATGTTCCTGATATTTTAACATGAGGATCCTTACAGCCTTCCAGTTACGCAGGCTTTTTGTTAAATAGGCTTTAACTCTTTATTGGGGTTAGTTAAATGGGCTTTAACTTGTTCCCTGAGAATAAATAATCTGACAATGGGATTATCCAAGGGGATACTGCAGCTATGTTTCATTGCCTTAGTTAGGATTTATACCAGACACTTGTTTTACCCTTGTTATTTACATTTGTCATTTTCATCCTTTTTTATTTCTGCTGCTGCAAAAAGGAGCGCAGGTTTCTCACTGTTTGCATTAATGAGCCTTAGGTTCCATTGCTAAATGTAGCAGGTGGGGGAAACTTATCCTTGATGTCTGCTAATGATTGCACACAGCATTATTGATTTCTCATGTGGAGAGGACCTGTTGCTATACTCTTATATATTCTCCAGACTGGATGCTGAGTTTTGTCCAAGGAAAGTCTTTTTTGTGGCATTAGAAGTCTGACCCAGATAGAAAAGTATTTGTTTTTCCATCATACATTGGCACAGGTGGAACTTTTACATGAAAATAAAGTTCTTCCTGCTCAGAATGCCTGCATCAGGGTTGGCTAGACAATTGCTTTAATAATAACCTGTAACTTCCAACCATCACAGGGAAAATTACTTAAGCAGTAAAGAGTTGTATTTTTTACCATAAAGGCTAAGAGTTTTAAACGTTTTTTTTATAGATCTGGCACTAAAGGGAAGGTATTTTAAATGGATTCTCTTCCTGTTTGCAGCATGTATTATTAGAGCAAAAGTGTGTTGAGCTTAGACTTAGATCTGCTTTTCTACCTCCAGAGATATACAGCATAAGTTTTCACTTTCTGAAAGTTCATCTGTGCTGACATTCTCATTTTTAACTCATTAGGAGCCTCTAGAGCAGAGAGGCTTGAGGTATGCTTTGTGGTCCTGAATTTATATATCTCTTGGGTAACAGTAGAGCCTTAAAAGCTCCAGAGAGCTGAGTTTCAAAGAACATGGCAAGCCAAAAGGTTGACTAAAATCATGTGTCCCTGCACCTAACCCCATCACCCCAGTCATTTTCAATTGTTCATTGGCATATGCTTTTCAGCCTTGTTCAATAACAGGTTTGCAGACCTTTGACATCTCTATTTAGAAATGAACTGACAGCTTTCCAGCAACAGCTGGTAAAAGGCACTTCTAACTGTTCATTATGAAATGGATGTTAGAAAAGCACACAGTTTCGTATTTCCTACTTTGTCTCCAAGCTCAGAATGATTTTTACTAGAATTTTTGTTTCTGCCTGACATAGATTTAGCTTATATGTAGCATGTGCTTTTTACTTTACCGAACATTTCCTTACGTGGGAAGTGTGAAACCAACAGTCTTGCTGTGGTGTGTCAGCATTGTGAGTAAATTTTATAATTGGTTTGAATTGCTTTTAAAATGTTACCTACAATAATTTCCTCAGATGCTGCATCTCCAATTTTTCTATACAGTTTAAAGAGACCACACAGCTGATTGCAGTTTGAATTGTTTTTGCAATTTAAACATAGCAAATTGAAATCTAACTCGGGGCATCCCATTGAAATGCAGTAGCAACTATTGGTAATATTTCTCTCTAAATTACTTTATAAATAGGTCAATTTCCCATGCATATTCCTGGTTAATCTAAGCAGCCAGGTATAGGGGGAAAGTCAGGGCTTTTCTGGAGTCTGCTGGCAAAGGTTTCAACAAGGAAATAGTTTCTTAACGTAAAAGCCTGTCCACATGCTTACACATTCCTCAATGCAAATTTCAAAGCTAATTTCCATTTCAGTATTCAGATATTTCCTTAGACTGATGGCTGGAATTTTCTTAATAATATGAAGTACACAGCTGTGTGTTTATGGAAAAATCTGAAGCCTTAAATTTTCAGTGATGGCAGTAATCATCATCTGAGCAAAAAGCATTCACCTCCCTGCTCTGATCTTCAACCACTACCATCATGCTATTGAAAGCTCCCCAAATATGTCAATTTGCTTTCAGACTTTGATCCCTGACTTTTCTCTTGAGTTCCCCCAGGGCAACATTCCACTTCCCTGACCATCTTGTATGTAAATTGTTTTCAAATGAGTGAATTAATCAACATTGCAGAACCTTAATTGAAAATACAACTGATGATGCATGTCAGTTCATTCAAGTTATAAATATATTTTAATTTTCATGTTCCCCTGAGCAATTAGCATTTCTCACTTTAACTTTTCAACCCTTCAAAATTACATAGGGATTTGAACCTGAAAGATGCTGAAATTACCATTGTAAAATGCCAACTTTTAACTTCACTTCTGTTAAATGCAGTGAAGACATCCTAAAAAATTTTCATCAAAAATTTTTGAGGACAGATAAAAGGAAGAAGCTCCAGCAAGGAGATAAATGATGGCAGTAGATGTGCAAAGGGATGGCCTGGTTGCTATCACAGACAAACATTTGAGTTTAGAGTATTTCACCTTTTTTTCCTCTACAGTTGCCCCTCCAGTTTGTTGCTAATGCAGTTGTTACTGTTGGCCTCAAGCAATGCCTTCCCCACCTTTTTCAGGATATTAAATGAATGAAGTGGTTCATGTGATTCAAACAGCTGTACTAGGAAGAAGGTGGGGTTTTTTTAAACTGTTCTTATTTTTAAATTGAAGAGGTTATTAAAAAAGAAGCACTTCAGCAAGTTAAATTACTTAATGCTGCACATCCTTGGAACCCTAATCACTTCCAGATGGAGCAATTTATACTTCTAAGAGAGCACTAATTTTTAAAGTGAATCGGGGTTTTGGGTATCTGCATCTTAGAGCACCCTTGTACACTGCAGAGCCAAAGCCCTTAAAAAATTAAGCAATCTAGTTTCGAAAATAAGTACTTTATTTTTAAACTTTATTTAAGTAGTTCCTATTAAAACCAGATTTTATTTCCTGCTGCTGTTCATATGGTGCTCATATGCATTCATTTGAAGCTGCAGTAAACAGAGGCAGGAGAGTGGGAAATGTAATTTGGTGAAATACCTCTGGAAAGGCAATGTCTGTGTAGGTGAAAGTGAGGTAACTTTATATATATTCAAGGTGCTTCATAATAATTGCTGTCTTTGCTAAAAATATTGTTTCTCCTCACATATATTGCTTTTAAATCCCATTTTCATGTTATCTTTTACAGTTAATTGCTTTCAATAACGAATCCATTTCTTTTTTGTCTTGTGGGCACGAGGAAATGAACACACCACTCACTGTTGCAGTGTTCAGACATCCTCTCTGTAAAATCAATGCAAAATCACAGTGTCATGACTCACTTCTTGGCCTCTTGGGGTGCTTTCTTACAACAGTGACGATTTCTTAGTGATCTAAACACGATGTAGCAGAATCTTTTCCCCAGCAGTGCTACACAGGCTCCTATTCCCTGGAAAAAGGGCTGAGTGCCTTGGTGTTTGTTGCTCAGAGCCATAACCATCCTTACAAAGTGGCGAGACTGTGTGTCTGTCTCTACAGCTGAAAAGAAAACATAGTAAATACCAAGAAAATACAGCTTCTGTAGAGGATTCTACTTGAAATTTTAGCTGTTTCTAATTGGGAGTGTTGTATTTCTTTCAGCGAGTGCGATTTCAAAGATGGAGTCATGGTTAGCCCCACTGCTCATTTCTGTATCAGTGCTTAGCAGGCAAAAGGAAAGAACAGTACGACTTATCCAGTACTTTAAATTAAGTCTTGAAAATGCTAAATTACACATTCATTTTGCTGTACGGATATATGTAAAAAAATTAATGCGGAGTTCTGTATAATTCGCTTTTTCTTTTCGGGTCGGTGGAGCATAGGCTGGCAAACATGATAGATCATGGAAAATTATAGACATAATTTTTCTCTTTATGCTCAGAAGAAAAAGGGGAAGCAGCAAGGGAGCTGTACTGGGATAAACTGGGCTGTAAGGACCAAGTGAATCACTCCACGTTCCCTGGCGTTGTTGATACCAAGAGAACACCGAGTGTACGTCATCGCTTTTCACCTTGTGACTTTTTCTGTTTGTGTGGTGATTTCTTGGACAGCCAAAGGCAGGTTCCAAATCACACCCCCGTTGTCCCTAAAGATGGTATGAAGGGCTGGCACTGGAACCTGCCTGGGCCATCCCATCAGCTCAGTGTTTGAGTAACAAGTCATTGTTTCTAATAACCAAGGGAAAAGCGACAGCACAGCCCACACGTGCTGCTTTCCTTCTTTAAAGTGCACCTCTGTCACTTTCCCCTGGAGACAGAAGGTTTTATTTAATAATGAGTCCTGTTAGAAAAGAAAAAAGGCGCATTTTATCATGTTTTGTGTTTGTCAGAGGTGTTTTTTTATTTACTTTGAAGTCAGTTGAATCCTGAAACAAGCCCGGATTCTCTTTGTGTTTCCTCCCTACCCGAAGCCTCGGTAATTTATGCAGACATTTTATTGTTAAATATCACAATATTTTAATTATCTGTAAATTAACGTTCCACGTTTTCCCATCATAGATTGTCACAGAAAATCTAATTCTCAAAATAGATCAAAATACAGTGTATAAATTGAAAGAAGTTCACGTATTCTATCATTGTAGGCTAAGAATTTTTCCTACCATCACAATGAGTTTTTAAGTTGTAAATGCAACCTATTTTAATGGTAATGTATTAGCAATTAGTTTCTGAAAGCTGCAGTTTCTGTCATTATTGTGTGTCTATGGCAAACTCCATGTACAGTTACTGGAAGACACATGTGGAACACTTTTTACCATTTTGAATTTGTTAAATATTACTTGAGGAAAGCAGGATTTTTTTTTTTTTTTTAACCATTTTTCATGCTACAGTAATTGAGTGATAACAACTTTAGCATGGGGAAGAGTAAAAGAGAAGAGCAGTGTTATGAAATGCCACCATTACAGAAACTACCAGCTCATGAAAATGTGTAAATCTGTGGTGTTCACGTTTGATACTCTGGGTTGTTGGAAATATCCTTCATTTTTGGATTGTTCTTTTAAGTTTTCTTCAATCACAGGCTTATATCAAAACCAGAAGTGTATGCCTTGATGTATATTTACTAAATATGTTTATAAAAGCTGACACTGTAAAATGATCTGAAGTAAAACCTCTTTTTTCTGGAGCAGGTCATACTCTCAGGACACAAGATTTTATAGTGGTGTGCGTTGGTTCAGCATAGAATTTACAGACTTGAAAATTTGCTACTGCTCATTTTATGAAAGCTACATTATGAATGAAAGACTATGTATTCATGTGATATGTGAAGCCTAGGCCTGCCTTGCCAGCTGGTCAGCTGCCAGGTATAAATTATGCTGTAGGTATTTTCATGTAGAATATGGATAACATACTGCAATTTCTGTGTTTAATTTATTAAAGTACAGTGAAAAGCAATATATAGTCAGCATTTGTGTCCTTTAACTGCACACTAGGCATATGCTTTTGTTCTAAATGTAATCAAAATTATGGTATCTCGGATACCACTTAGTGAAATCCATTGGCAAAGGCTACAGTTTTTATTGTGATGACTGTATTTTTTGCATGTCTTTAAACTAAATGGTTTGCTGTTACTGCTGATTTTGGAGGCGATGTTCTTTTCCTTGCAGCATGGTGCACAGCTGCTTTGTGGAGCAGGGAATGTGGTAAGGTTGGTGGTACTCCCACTACTAATAACAGGGAAAATAAATCAAAATCATTACTCTGATGCCCTTCCACGTGTTTTGAGCACCTGCTTCCATGGGTGACCACGGATAAATTCTTAAGTGGTCCCATGGCTCAGTTTAAAGTGCCTCGGTCTGTATTGGCAGCAGTTTCCTTGTGCTGGGAGGAACATCCCACAGGCACAGACTCTCTTGGAAGATCATTATAGCATAGGATATGCGGCTTAGCGTAGTTTAAAAAAATTCACATGCAAATCTTCCGTTTGGACTCAGTACAGGTATAGTGAGTAGAAAATTATTGCATGATGCCTTCTTCCTTCCTGAAGTAGCTTAAAAGTTGATGCAAAGTTATCTTTGAAGATTCAACTGCCAATTAAAGCAAGAGCAACGTAATCAGTCATTACAGCATACTTTATTTTAATGACCTGAAGAGCTAAATCTTCTTTTTCATCTTTGACCACGTCTCCACATATTTTATTTGAGATGTCAGACATTCAAATGGTTTTCAAAAATTGGGCATCTGCTCCTGGTGGCCAGGATGACTTTATTTCAGCTAGTCCATAAGGAAGTTTGAGTTCTAGGGAAATATGTATGCAAGAAATATTTATACTGATATTTATTGTTAACTCTTATTGTCTGATCTTTGTTGCATAAAGAAGGTCATGTGTCAATTTTTAAATTGCTTTGAAATTTGCTTAGTATTCCATCGGTGCGGATAGAAGCTCTGTCCAAAGAAAAAGATATGTCTTGTGGTCCTGACACAAAAGAGCCCAACAATCCTTTGTAATCAGGGCAAAACTTGGGTTCTGAGCCCAAATCTGTGGGCTTCTCCAGCCTCTGTACAGTGAATTAGAACCTCGAATATTTTTATAGCTATAACCTTGAGCAGTTGTTTTGGGATAGATACCAATAAATATAATGGGTCCACGGGGAAGAGACAGAGCATTTTCAGATTTATGAAGGGGGAAAAAAAATCAATAGTCTCCCTGAGGCTGTATAAGTCATGAGTAGTACCAGTAGTTTTATGCAAAGTTGACAATATCATGAAATATAAACCCTTGGTTTGGAATTTTACCAGGAATTAAAGTGGCATTAAAAAGAAAAGTAAATGTTTTGGCATATGGATTAAGAAGGTGGTTTGTATTTCTTATCGTTTTGCGCTGCAAATTCCTTTCAACTGAGCAATAAAAGACGGTTCAGAAAAGATTTAAGAAGAGGTTGGTTCTCAGTCCACATGTCTCATCTGAATTATGTCTTTCACCACCCCCTATTAAATGCGTCTGTCTCTGAGGAATGCTCATTCTGTAAATGGTGGATTGCTGGCATTGCTCTTAAGCTAGCTGGATGTCATGGAATCAGGAATAGTTGCTGATTTTGAAACAGTTTTATGCACTTTTCACTTAATGCATAGCAATAGCAATTAAATCACAAATCTACTTACACAACAGTTTTGGGAAGTCTTCTAGTTGCTCCCAAGTCTCCCTGATTGTCCTCCTCTGTACATGCTGGTTTGGTTTTCAGGTGGTTGGTGAGTTTTGTCTCAAAACAAATAGAAAAGAAAAAGAAAATGCACTTGAGTTTAGAGATACATATCTATATACAAAAACATCAACTGTTACATGAGTAATGCAAACTGCACTGTGGCATGAATTGATGTGTGCTTATTGGAAATTGTACTTTTGTCTTCGAAGGATTACTTCCATAGGAGTGACCTGTATTTGTGAGTGAAACAAAGGGAAAATAATTCTGTACTGGAAATACCGTGGTTCATTGCTGTCCTTTCAGCAATTGGACTGTCCAATTTGCAAACCATCTTGTTCTGCTGCTACCCCATCAGCATTTTTAAAATTATAATTCTTCATTTTCCTGCTTACATTGTAGTATATCCAAAGAGTAACATTGTCCATAGGTGTTTCACTTTTAGTTGCTTTAAAAAGTCTGTTGGCAAGGAATTTGGGGTGACTTCTTGTAGTACTCTGCCGTGTTGTGATTGTAGTGTGTTGTTTGAAGATGAGGAAGATTCATATTTATTTTACCTCAGTATACTACAAATTTAGATACCACAGGAAAGATACCACACAGTAAGAATGTAGGGGATGTTACTTTGAGAAGTGTTGAGAAGTATTGTATTTCTGCTCTTCCCCAAAAAAGAAAGTGGTGTTGCTGCTGGAAAACTGAGAAGTTTTGACAGCATGTGAAAGATTTTTCCTCTCTTGATCTACAGCATAAAAGCCTTAGAGGAGATACCTGTTTTACATATAGACTGGAAGAGAATCCTGCTTACTCCTTGTTAGTTATGGTAATAGAGGTATAAATAAGAAGACCTATGCAATCTCCACTTGCATCTGTGGAGCAGCTTTCTGCTCGGAGCTCGGGGCTGGGTTGCCCAAGCAGGAGATGCTGGCTCTGCCTGCACAGGTCGATTCATGTGGCCAAACCTCCTTCCCCCAGCAGCCTTTGAGGTGGGCAGGGAGGGCTGGGTGTTAGACACGTTCCCCTCCATGTGCTGTGAGCAGAGGGTAGCTGTGTCTCTTCCCAAGTGAAGAAAAGTGCGTGTGTTGAAAGGTGCGTCAAAAAAATACAGGACCCCGTGCTGGGGTGCAATCCTTGGCAGGATGGGATTTGCAGGGCTGGTTGCTTCCACCACCCGCCGTGATGCTCACTCATCCTTCCTCCCTGGACTTTGCAGAGGGGAGAGGACTGGAATTCTGCACTCCCCATCTCAGGATTTGGCCGTGAGTGTGGTCAAGAAGATTGAATTATATCATGCTCTGTTTTAAATGTATTACCTGCCTGTAGTTTTTAAAATGGGAGGAAAAAAAAAAAAAAAAACAAACCAAAACCCAAAACAAAGGAGAGAAAATGTTTCAGCTGTTTGGGACGTGCACACAGTTTGGATATGCACAAGTGGAAATAAATTTAAACATGCAGTCCCAAAGTAAACAGATATGACTGCGAATATACACAGGGAACAGATCAGTTGAGCTTTACACAGTCATTTTTCAAGTTAAACATGCTTTAATGTAAGCCATAAATTTCATCATATGAATATTTTTATGAGCTGCATTTCATCCATTTATTACTCTGGAGTTCCAGATAGTGACAACAGGTAAATACAGTGCCAGTTCGCCTGCATGTTGAGTCACCAGAGCCTTCTCTCTCCTACACATTGTTTGAGCAAGGGTAACAAATTACTGCTATCGTTTCAGGCATATTTCAGTGAGATTTTTATTTGACAGTGCAGCTGCCATGATTTCATGTGTTAGTCCAGGCTGCTAATTTCTGACTTCAGGTTCAAAGTGGAGGTTCTAGTTTCGAGGATTCAAATGTGTTAATAACGGCAGCTTCTTCACAGTATTTTCACCATTTTGGGTCAGATTTTACATTTACTTGGCTCTTGACTCTCAGCTTGTAAATGAAAATGATTTCTAGATCTGTAAGACAGTAGTGCTCATGAAGCAAGGAAATACACTGGAAGTAATATACGTGAGAACAATTTGTTATAGAATTCAGACAGATTATTGTACATATGCCATATTACATGCCCCTGTGTTATTAAAAAAAAGTCTGGAGTGACTAAGAACCCTTTGAGAAACAGGGTTGTGAAAGAGAGCTCTGCCATAGTCTGCCTTGGGCAAACAAAATCTCGATTCCACAAGAATATTCAGGTGAGGACGTGAAGCCTGTTGGGGAGACTGTGGCCTGCTAAGGACCAGATTGGTGCTGTCTGCCTTTGGATGCTTAACTCTGAGGGATCTGCAGATGGGAGTGAAGGAGTTGATAATTTGGGCATATTTGTGGAGTGTCTGATGGATAAACACCACCCTTAGGCATGGGCAAAAGACAGCTGGTTATTGGAAAAGTGCTTTTTGAGGATGGCAGTACATGTTGGACATTACGTACGTCCTGTATCTTTAGAGGCCAGTTCAGTATTTTTCCTTTTCTCAGTGTACCTGAGAAGTAACAGTCTCTTTTGAAAGCTTTACTGAGCAGGAGTAGGTCACAGCACAGTCCAAGAGCCAATGTAGCTCCCTAAATTTGCTTTTCCTCTTTCAGTCTTATTAGTATTTTCATCACTACCTTCAAATTAATCAGGGCAGACAAGTCCTTGCAGCCATGAAGCAAAGCGCTGGAAGCAGTCACAGCTTTTGTGAGTGCTGTACCGTAGCAACCCTGTCTGTGGCATGTACCAGAGCACTGCAATTTGAATTTTGGGAGATGAAGGGACTAGCTCTAGTGTTAGAAACCTTAATCTGCAAATGGTATGGAGCTTTGAATGCGGGGTGACCTTGTTTGCCAGGCGAGGTGCCGTGCCTGAGAGCTGTACAGTAGCTTCCTAATTCTTTTCCAAGAGTAATGACATCTCTCATCCGTGTGTTGATGACAAAATTGCCATGTTTCTAGAAAAAGGATTGTACTGTATCATGTAATCTTTTTCTCTGTCTTCACTCAGGAAGGGATTATATTTGCTTCAAAACATCACAGTAACAAGAAACTGATTCTGTGAATTTGAGAATAACATCCTCTCATTGCTCCAAATACCCAAGTCTTTTTTTTTTTTTTGATTGTTATTCATTCCTTTATGCCAGGAAATCCACCGTTGCCTTTGGTCATAGCAGCTTCTTATATCTTCTACTAGTGCTACATTTAAAGATTTTGTCATGCCAGTTGAAATAAAAATTATATGCCGAATTGGAAATGCTTTATGGTCCTTACAGTGGATAAAATATGTTAATTTGTGTAAATGCTCTTCTGAGTGCAGATGCTTGCACTGAAAGCATGCTTATCTTAAAAGCTGCATGTCTTTCATTCTTTTATATGCACGGTTTATTTTTTTAGTATGTCTAACATTTCAGAAGAGTTTTTAAAGGAGATATTGGAAGCTAAGTGAAAAAAAAAAAAAAAAACACCTCCTTGCTTTTTCATAAATATTCATGGCTTCATAGAAAATCTTATAACTGAATTGCTATTTTCTTTTGAGGTTTTGTGTGTTCTTCCCCTTTCTCCCCTTTTTCCCCCTCCTCCTTTTATGCTTCATTTCATTGCTATAGATTAGCAATGCTAAAGAATGCTGGGTTGGCTGTGCCATTATATGCTTGACATCAAATCTGGTATGTGAAGTGTTAGTCTGCTCACTTTTTTACATACGTTTTATGTATCTTAATAATGTGTGATAACACACAAGTGGATTAAGCAGAGTTAACGTGATGAACTATGAACTTCCAAGGTTCAGAGTATAAGCCGAAGCATTTATTTGTGTGTCATAGTTATTTAGCTTATAGTAGAAATATATGCACATTGCCTTTGAGGTCAGCAGCCACAATATTGCGTTGTAGGTTTATTGTGAAGGAAAACTTATTAAGAAACTTATTTTGGAAGTACTTCTGTTTGAGTGCTCCTCATTGAAAAAGATTTCTGTCAGAGCTCACCTGGTTAATTCGTATTCTGAATCCAGTGGTCGTTTACTTGAGGTGAGGCTACAGCTTGGTTCCCAGACACAGGTATGAGCATAGACTAATTCTGATTCAAGGGAAGTGGCATTTGTTTTATCAGATTCAGTATTTTTTTTCATTGATGAGATGCCATCTTGGCCTTCCTGTTTTTAGTGGAACCTCTTTTACTTGAAGGAATTGGCAGAAGTAAGGCCAGGTTAAGCAGAAATAAATGTCTGCTGCCAACAACGGGGCAGTACCATTGCAAATACTGACCTGCTAGAAAAACATGTGCAGCAAAATACACGCATACATTTTCCTTACTATGAAATGCGGGCATATATAATATTATAATCATTAAATATTCATTTTTTAGGTTTTCAAGTCTACAGCTCCCGTAAATCGGTGCACTATATAATGCATAAAAAGATGGATGGTGTAGTGTGGCAAGAGTAATGAATTTCACTTTTCCTGCTATGAAACCTACAGAGCCTGGTACCAGCTGATCATAAATAAATGCCCAGTCAACAGCAATGTCAGTCCCTGTAAGGAGAACTTTGGGGTAGATAAATCAAATGTTGTTTAGGATGTTTTTCTCAGTAGGAAAGAAATACACAAGTGCTTTCTGGATGTTATTCACTGCTGATTATTCACTGCGCAGTTTTATTCCATCTCATTCACTGAATTTCAATGTATTAGATGTTTAAAATTCTGTCGAATGCTGGGGAGAGAGGGTAAAAATGGCAAAGGATGGCAAAGGACGAGGATATTCAAATCTCTGTGGAGAAGTGAGTATATAAAGCTAAAAGCTGGCAGTGCACTATAATAGCGGAGACCTGTAGTCCTTTTTCTCTGGTCAATAACTTAGTCAAAAAGACAGCTTTGCATGTATTACAGATACATCCTTTAATAATGTCTTTCTCTTTCAGAGATTTGCCCGTCTTCCTGTCTTTTTTGCCTGTTTTTCACCATGGGCAGTTTCCGTTCATGTAACATGCTCCTGTTTGAGTAACACGGACACACAGTGTCATTTATACAACCCACACCTGCCCTTGGCTTTCTTTGGGGCAGAGCAGGAATGGGTATTAAAATCCCAAATTTGCTTGTTACTGCTTACCATGGATTGCACTGGGTTGGAAAAGTATTGTGGAGAAAGCTCTGTTTTAGTTTTTTTTTCTGACCTTAAAGTTTCTACTATTGCTTCTAGGAAAGCTAAATAAACAGAAATGGAGGTTACAAATTCAGACAATTTCTTGTCCTTTCAGTTCTTTTTTTTTGTGTGTGGCCATGGGAATGGAAAATCCAGTTACTTTGTCCCTGGTCACATCTAGGACTCCAATAGAAAGAGAAGTCTTGAAGAACTGAGTGTAGGGAAAGGTGAATATACAAATAAAATGTGTGTTTAGTTAAAAAAAATAAACTTGTTTCTATGTTATATATTCTGGTCTGAAATTAAAAAAAATTGATGCAAGTCATTCCTAGAAGGAAATAATATTTAAAAAGTATTAAGCGTAGGCTTTAAATCCTCTAGCCTAATGCAGCCTGTGTTCCAGTGGCATAGAATTTAATGATTCAATCAGGAATGAAACTGAGATTGAGATTTATTCCTCTGCTACAGATGAGCCACAGTGGAGTGTAGGGCTGTTGTGGTCAAGTTTGAAGTTGGCCATACATGTCTGTATTTTCTCCCTGCTTCCCTTCATTAGGGTTCTTTTTTAGTTTTAGGGGTGTTAGATTTCTGCCCATTCCAATTTCTTTTGCTAGCGTGTTTGAAGATAGCAGGGAGTCTAAGGGATTAAGAGCTTCTGAGATGAGTTACATACGTAAAATGTCACAGCAATTATGGCCCTGTCATCAACTCCTTTCTTTCAACAAATAGACCAAATTATAAAACCAATGCATGTAAAGAAATTGCCTCCTCCTACTTATTTCAAGTGCCTTTGAGTGGAAAAGGTCCACCAACATTCATGTGAAACACTTAAATAAAACTGCTCTGGCTGTTTGAGCTCAGCTGTGGTGCTACCAAGGAGAGTTGTTGAAATAACTTCGGAAGTCTTGCAGATGGTTCTCCTGGCTGCTGGAACTGTAGATTCTGACTTGCTGAAATGCTTGTCTGTGCCCTGGCAGATTGGAGGCTCCTCTTCCTTGTCATTTTGGTTACTATATGTACATATCTATGAAGTAAAGATACCACAGGTTGTGACTTAGCTCACTGTGAAAGCCAGCTCTTTGACCGCTTCTGATGTTGAATAACAAAACCAGCATCATCATTATTAATAAAAATATCAACTTCCAGTGCAAGTCTTGCATACTACAGTGGTGCTAAAGTTGATGACACAATGAATGTCTTTCACCTCTAATGGTAATATGGGTTAATATAATATTACACGGATGAGTAAAGTGATTAGTTGTACTTTGTTTAAATAAAGGTTAATAGCTAAATATGAATAAGCATAAGCTGGACACAACCAAAGTGACAGGAGAGGTGAAATGCCTTGGCTGACAATATTCTGGATGTATATAAAAGGAATTATGGAAGATAACAGGGATACCTGGAAGTGCAAGAATAGGAGGATCCTTTCATCTTAATTAAAAATATTTAGGACCTGAATGGGAAACATTGAGGGGCTGAAGAGATAGCTACTAAAAATTCTGCAATGGGTAGATAAATAAAAAACTATAGAAGAGGCTATTGGGAAGGAAAAAAGCAGGGCAAACCAAGAAGTATGATTTTCATTTGATAGTGGAGCAGTGGCAATGTCACTGATAGTCGGAACCATAAGGGATGCCACAAGAAAGAGGAATGACTGATTTTTTTTTTTCTGTTCATGTTTTTAAGATAGTGCTTGCCTGGAAATAAGTAATGTGGCAAGGGAATGAAGGAAAGGAGAATATAAAATGGCCTGAGAAAAAAATTAGTTCCATTTTATTCTACTTTACTGCAATAATAAACGAAAAGGAAATAGTGATGTAAAATGAAAGAGCAAGGCAGACATAAGTTAACACATTTAAAGGACTTGATCTGGTTGGTTTAATGTGTTTAAGAGCTCAGTGTATATCCTGTTGTGTCTCAGATGAAATGCTCACTGATACACACTAAAAGAAAATAGATGAAAGACTCAAATTTTCAAGGCAGGTATTATTTTTTTTTTTTAAGCTGTGAAATCTGACTGCCAATGCATAAAGATTTCCTGTTAAGTGAAAACAGAACAAAGGAGAACAGATAAAATCTCTTCCATCAAACTCTACTGCATCAAAGCCTATAAGGCAAATCTTCCTTTCACATTTATTTAGTGAATGTTAGCGTCTGGATCTTTGAGGAGACTTCGGTCCGCAAAATATCATCGTCCTTTGGTTTTGCCAACACCGCTCTGTAGTTTTCAGGAGGGAAGTGGAAGGGAATTAAGAATTCCCCTGCAAGTAAACTCCTCACAGTGTTGTAACTAGCCACAGGATGAAACGTGGGCCTATTACAGCGGCAATAAAGTGCCAAGGCTTCAGAGAGCTTTAATGTCCCCCCAAAATCCTGCCATCACGCATTTAACCCCTTTATGCCGTGACTCGTGGTTTTGTGCCGTAGGACTTGTGGACAATGGAGCAGCTGCCATTTGCTGGCTCTCTGCTGCCAGCCTTTGAATCAGACACGTCAATGGCAACGGTGGCAGAGTGAGGGGTGCTCTGTGAGGGGACGGTTCTGACCTCTGTGCCTGGGTTGGGAGCAGAAACAGAGGAAATGCTATAGGCGTCAAGGAATTCCATGTTTAATGAGATCACCCTGTGGGCCTGTCTGCTTTAAACATCTTAGGCTACTGAAAATCACTCTTGATTTTCAGCCTTGAAATCAGTCTTAAGATTTTACATCTTAAGGAATTGTAACCTTTTCATTGTCAGAAAATAGAACATAATTAATATGGAAATATCTGGATATATTATGTCCATGCCTTTTTTTTTTTTTTAAACACACTGTAAACAGAGACGAAACCAGTGTATTTACTGCAAAAGTCTCTTGAGCTACCATGGTGCTGTATTTTTTTAGTCAGTAGTGACTTTTTTACCCAGAATCTCCACCCAGATGATCTCAGTATCTAGCTTAGATATGAGGTGACACAACAGAGAGTAAGAAAACCTTAGGCCTGGGAAAGGGAGGACATTTACATAAAGTAAATGAAGGTCTTTGATTGCACTCAGTTACACAAGATAATGGGTTAGTGTGGTCATTTCTTTGGGGAAGGTTTTTATTTTTTGTTTATGAATAGATTTAAGGAGCAGAAGACTAATGCTATGGCTCAAACTGTTCAAACTGAAAGAGCGGATTTGGCCTAATACAGTTTGATAGAAGCATCTAGGAAAAAATGATTCAAAAGGCTTTTTCTGAATTCCTTTGATCGTGTATCTTTCAAAGCATAATCAGACTGCTCTTTGGTTCTAAAGTAGGGCATTATCAAAGAACATGTGCTGCATAACATCTTGCTTCTCTGTAGTCAACCAACTGCATCACTTAGTCTTTACTTGGAAAGATGCGACACAAACCTGTATAGTTTGTCTCAGTTTCTCTTGTTTGTTTTTTACACCTTTAATGTGTTGTATTAATAGAAAAAGAGGAGCCTCTGGCAGCAGTGCCTCTGGGAATGTCACTCCAATGCAAAGAAAAATGCGATGCCACCTGTGTAGAGCCGTCACATACGTCCGTGTTTGCAGTACACCAAGATCTAGGGTTTTAGTTGCCTTTTATATATCGCTGTGTTTACAGCTCACTTCCCTCCATAGGCTTTTTTCCTGTGTGCTTCTGCACAGCCAAGCATTCTGTACTCTTATCCACATCTTTGTGACACAGCTCTCTTTGTCTTGCTGTCCCTTGGGCTGCTTCCAGCCTCTTGAGACGAGAGGTGTTTACGCTCCTTGTCGCAGATAGCAGTGAACTCTTGATTAGGCAGCCGGGCTGATGTTACTTGCTTGGGTGTTGTGCAGTTGGAAATCACAACCCTCAGCAGTAATGACCTGTGTGTCTTGGGTGTTTAATTCATGCATTAAATAGAAAGCTTTCCTGTGCCTGCTTCAGTTTTGTGAACTTAACCACATGAAAGGGATTCTTTGCACTCCTGAGGTCCCGTGGGCATTGATCCATAGTCTTTATCTGTGCACATAGTTGCTCTGGGAGAACACAAGCTTTGGAAAGCTTGTCCTTTGGTACAATCCAGACTAGCAGGTATGTTTGTGTTCTTGGTGGACGTGTTTGTCTGATTGCCTGGGTGAGATAGTAGGTTTGGAGATAGTCTGTATCCAACATTCAAGCTTGTTTGCCAGAGGTAGCTGGCTGATCCTGCCTGTCTCCAAAGCAGATGAATTGCATTTCATCTATTTTCAGCAACAAGGAATTTGGGGTTTCTGAAACGGTACGTTGGGCTGAACTTTGGAATTAATTGAATTCAAGTTTTGTAATTTGTTGGAGCTGGTATGGAAATGGGTGGCTCGGATATGGGTGATTTAGAAAGTATAGCAGCTCTTTTGATTAGAAAATCGGGGACCACTGTGATGGGAATACTTTGGCAGATTTTCACAAACACAAAGAAGCATTTTTTTGTACTAAACTCTTACGCTATCACTTCAACAACTAAAATCAAGTGTTAATCCAACAGATTAGTCAAGCCCTAGTCATTCAGTACCATACACCTGCTGCTGTATTGTGGGCTCTGCTGGCTGCAGACTGTGATGGCCCCTCATCCCTGAGGGAGAGCTGGCTCAGCACAAGGAAAAGCCAGTGGGGGGACACCTTTCTTCCCCAACTTCCACTTGCATTTATACACACTTATTCCACACATTCTGCACCAGTCTCGTCCAAAGGATTGCATCCTTTCTTCATAGGTCAGAACTAGTCTGTCCCAGTGTGTCCAGAGGGCACGCTCCAGAGAGAGCTCGTCCATTCTGACCTCTTAAGATGCATGTTACCTATTTTCAGACTGGGTCATAGGTTGTCATGTTTCCTCAGGGTGCTGCAGTCTTTGTATGACTTATGCCTGGGTATGATTATCTTTGCCTTACTACTTTTTCTTTCAACTGTGCCAAGCACAGTCACTACCAAGTACTTCAGTTCCTACCCTGTGACATGCCCTCTTGAGGTATTTTTGGGGTAGAGGGCAAATGAGATGCGTTCCACAAATAGTCCTTATGCTGCAGTGGAATGGGGATGGCCCTGAAATTACAGGCACCTCACATCACCTACATCAAGATAGCATTACAAAGGAATTCAGCTGCAGCGTCAGATCCTTTCTAATTGAAGGGATATCACTTGGGTCTCTTTTCCTTGAAGACTACCCACACATCTTCTTTGAGATTCGATCAGGAGATCCTTTAGTGAGGAGACACCCATGGAGCTGCTGAGCAGTTGCCTTTGTAATCTGTTTGTCTGTCTAAAGTCATTAAAGGTGAGGACTTCTATATAAAAAAAGCCCCAAACCTCCAACAACTCACCTGTGTTAATTTTGCATTATGTGTCTTCCTAGACTAAAACACGACCATTTTCTGTATGGTCAAGACAACAAATCCATGCCAACCTTGACTTACTCAGGCTACCAAGGATGTTCACTAAGAGGCATGATGTGGGATTTTTTTTTTTTTTTTTTTTGCCAAATGTACATACATACTTATGCAAAAGAATTTTGCATAAAAAGAATTTCAGGAAGGCTCTCTGATGGGTGACAGGTTGACTTGTTTGAAGAGACCCTCTCTGAAGTATTTATCTCTGAGCGTGGCTTGTGGGCAAGGAATGAGCTCGACAGAGTCCTGTCCAAGTCTCTGAGAGAAAGGGAAACCCTGCACCACCTATCTGACTCAACAAAGTGCAGCTCAAGTTTCATCAAAGCTGTGGGGAAATCCTGTCGTTTCTGCTTTATTGCTTCAACGAAATGAAAAAAAAAAAAAGAAATATTTTGAAAAGCAATCTTTTATCTTATTTGGCAGATGTGGCCAAGTTCTGCCACCAAATTTCCCAGATGTAGTTTATGTAATCACATGGTGCAACTCCTTGTTAAAAGAGGCAGATATTATGCATGTGTCAACATACAGCTTGCATATATTAGAGTGAAGGAGATCTTCCCACGTGTGGAATTCTCCCTTCTCTGGAGCTCTGGCACGAGAAGAGCAGGAGAATCAGGATTCAGAACACATCATTGCAATTTTATTGTAAAACACAGACAACTTTTTTTTCCTTCATTTCTCTGTTTTAGGATAATAATATTTTTTGAGCAGTGAAGTAGTGCACAATTATGCTATCTTGGCTTGCTAGGTATCAAATTTCGTGAAATGTTGCAGGGCTTTAGGAAAAAACCTCCTGTCTTCCTGTGTTTACAGAACTCTGTCTACTAAAACATAAAGCTTCTTGGTTATTATTAAATGTTTTGAAGTGTAATGATTGTGTGAATCAGACATTTTCCCAACAGAGGAAGAATTTCTGAGAATTGAGAGTTTTGTGAAAAAAGAGTTCATCTTCCATGGATTGGATGCACTGCTATAAATTTGATTGCTCCCTAATCAGCTCTGAGTATGAACATAATTTCCATAAAACTTACCCTCTGTAATGGTTTTTCACAGGTTCACAGCTTCAGAGAGGCTGTGATATGCTGAGACTCGAAGACAGTGTGTATTATACCATAAATACTTCCTTGCTTTGTGAAGAAATCTCCCGTGCTCAGCGTTTGCATGTCATTACCTTGCTCCCAGCTGTTTACGAGCAGCGCTGCTGTCTCAGCTCTGGGAACAAACAGGTTTGGGCATGCATGTGAATGACATGGTTTGTTCCTGTCTGTTTTGCAAGCCGGAATCGTGGAAGTATCTCCATTCTCAGCTTGAGCGTTATTCTCAGTAGTAAGTCTTATTTTCCCAGGCAGGTTGTTGAAAGGTGCTAATGAGCCTCCAAAGAATAGAAAATAAGGGCTCCCATGGTTGCACGTTTTCCAGTTCAAAAGCTACTTCTTGTGGCAGACCCAGGTCCAGCACTCTGACGCCATCTGAGATCATTTGCTGTGCAGTTTGCCTGCCCACACCCAGAATGCCCATCTAGTTTGCTCTTGTAACATGAGCGCTGGCTGAGACCTGGGCATTAAAATATTTGGCCTGAGGTGGTTTTTTGATGCACGCTCATTTTCTTTCCGTACCAAACCGATGCTAACAGCTTCTTCCGAAGTGAACTAGAAAGCAAATGTATATACGTAGCCTGTTGCTCAGTAATAATCTTATTTTCAGACTAAAGTAGCATTGCTTTACAAAGTTAGTCTACACCGTGGCAGCTTCAGTCCAGACCTGTAAGCTATCCATACATTCGTTAGATTTTTGTCATGTACTACCTTCCTTGCATTGAGTGAGTTCTCTGAGAAAGTGATCCTCCGAGTCTCACAGGCATCTTCTACAGTTTTTGTTTCAGGAAAAAAAGCCGTGTTCTTGAAACACAACTCTTCTTTCCCATGCCACCGACATTGTCTCCGGCACAAAGGGATACCTGCCAAAATTGTGTGTTATCCTGATACGAGTAGCCTTAAGCAGCTCTTGACTTCATGCCTCAATAACATGTGTGACTTGCTTGATTGCATGTCAGCTGGCACGGTGTGCCAGCCTCCTGCCCTTTCTGGGTCTCTGGTACCTGGGGGAATGGGGAGGGCAGAAAGTGTGGCTATTCCCATCGAAGTGCATTCAGCCCTCTCAGGCCCCTGCAGTATGAGTATTCAAATTAAATTTTCAAAGGAGGTGGTGACTTTTTTTTCCTATGTCTGTAATCTTAATCACAAAGTAATTAACGTGCATGCTTCCACTAGTACGCTCTTGGCTGTGCACAAGCATGTAAATGCTTGGCTTTGTAAAGCTGAGGACTTTGTCTTTGAAACATTTTGCCAGATTCCCAAATGGGAAATAGCTTGGTGATTTTAATGGCAGTAAACTATGTCAACTGAGCTTAATTCTTTATCATTTTGCTCCATTTTTTGAAAAGAATATTTCCGGTGGACAATACTTGAATTTTTGATTACATTTTTTTCCAGACTGTTTAGCTCAGCTCAGTTCAAAATGTTCCATAAAGTTGAAGACTCAGTGAGTGTCCTTCCATGGTTTCAAAGAAAACGTTGATGACTTCACTTTTTGTTGGTTTTGGAGCACTCTGTGTTGTTGTTTTTTTTCTTTTTTTTTTTTTGCAAGGTACCTTTCATTTGGGCCCCTTTCTGAGTTTTGGTAGGAAAAGAAAAAAAAATCACAGCTTTATTAAATTGGCAACGTGGTTCTTATTCTGTCACCTATTTGGAAGTGTGAAACCCTTTTTGGTGGAAAAAGTAATGCTTAAATATTTCTTACGAAGAAGCATTAAACTTCACCTACAAGCATTATGAGTAGGTGGTATTAACCAAATCAGTACCACATGGTGCTACACTGTGGTCTTTTAAAAGCAAGGTACATTATTTTTTTCACTGATTGAGATGAGTTTACCTGCATTTTGGTAACTCTTTGCTGACTCACAAGGTTGTGTTAAGTGTCATTCATAAATATTGTTTCCACAACCCTCTCCTGAATCAGATAGGAAGCAGCGCGAGTGCATGGTAGTAGTGCTTGTCCCAGGAAAGTCTGTCCATGTGAATCCAGTTCACTGGAGCATCCTGTCTGCACTGGCAAGAGGCAATGGCTCACTTGGACAAAAGCCAGTAGACAGCAATTTCAGATGTTACTGTCAGGAGTTTTATCCCAATCTCTCCGTTCTGTGGTGTCCCTTCCCCTCATAACTCCCACACCTTGGCTGTTCTTTACAGCGTTCTCTGAGCTGAGTTAGCAACGAGAGGGGTCAGAGCACGACCTCTGTGAGTCACTGCTGCTCCTTGAAATGAATTCGAGCTGGACTTACCTGTTCACCTGTTTTCCGTTTGTTTTCCATGGAGGAACACTAATGCTAAACGTATTCGTTAGGGATTTTTGTTAGATTTCCTTGAGTCCCTGGGTTATAATTAATTATTGATCTCTAAAAGTACCTTAAAGAACAAAGAAAAGAGAACTGATTTTAAACATTGACGCAAAGTACCTTCTATGTTTTGTTAACAATTTTAAGGGAATAGGAATGATTTTTTGGGAGGGTCTCATTTTACCTCTCCCAATCTTCTTCAGAAGTGAAGAGAGAAAAGTGTCCTTGCAGGAGCTGAGTGCTTTCCGTTGTGTAAATTAGATGCATTTAGTGTCTTGTGAATAAAACAGAGCGAGCGTCTAGTGAAAACACTGCTCTAACCCAACATGAGCGTACCATGTGTTTCAGTTAAGAGTGTGAAAAACTATCAGAGGTCCAACGTAAACTTTGGATCCACGGCAGGGTAAAGTGCACCAACAATATGTAAATGAAAGTAGAATTCTCTTCGGGGATGGCAATGTTTCTGTATTTCAGAGTAATGCAATTTATTAATATGACATTTACAGTTGAGAGTATCTTCCAACCATCTGTGACATTCAGAGATGTTAGTTCTTAATGATTTTGTCTCTCTATGCAATGGCATTATAAAGTATCTCTCCAAAACTTCTGGCCTTGGAGTGTGTGTATTCACAGTCAAAGTGTGCAGCAGCTTGAAAAAGAAGTGTGATGTTATTAGGCCTAATTGTGTGTAATTTTAAAAGGTGTTTGACATCTAAGGAGGGATAAATGTTTTCACACTTCAGCGTTCAAACACAGCACACTGTTCTCACACCAATTGCACTGCTGTATCCTACGATGTGACCTCTTTAATTTTCGAGCTTCTCCTTTTTATCAATTTATATCCTCGATATTAAGTAGATACTCTGCTTAGAGATTTGTAAAGAATTGGATTTTTCTGCATTTGTACTTTTTTGCTATATGCTAATTAAGGTAAAGATAGTTTTGGAATTAATGTGCCCTAACATAATCCTTGAACCTAAAATTAAAATCAGATTCACATCTATACAGAATAATACTTGGAGAAGAAAAATTTCAAATTTCAAAGCATGTATCCCATTGAGATTAACTTACTGTTAATTGTCCAAATTAAGTCTTATACACTGGATCACTTAGTGTTGGGTTTTATTGTAGAAAAGCTTGGAATTTCCTTCTGGGTTACAAGGAGCCAGCATTTATTTGCTTTTGAATGCAAGTAGGATCTCTCTTCCTCAGATTTTCATATCTGATCCAAGAATTTGTATTTTAATATCTACATAATACCATTTCTGTTTAGATTTGTATCTCTTCTCAGTAGAATAAAGAATAAGGATACGGTTATAACATGTTTTACATATGCTAAGAATACTTAAAGAAAGGAAGAAAGAATGTCAGTTAAAAACCCCTCAAAATAACAAAGGGGTAGTGCACAATTGTGCAGTGAAATGTGGGTGTCGTAAGTTGTTGAATCTGTGTATTTGAACCTCTGAGGTTTACTTTTCTCAGTCCCTCAAATAAATATTTTAATTCTCAGCCAGAACCAGTAACTCTCAAGAAATGCTCATTCACTCTTACACTTTGGCATAGCAACCTCCACGGGTCCTTCAGGAATGATGATTTTCTGAGCGGTGTTTTCTCAGTCGCGCTCTTCACCGGTTGCTTTCTCTTTTGAGCGGGCAGGTGAGATGGAGCTAAGGAAGCAGAAGTGACTGAACGCTGCTGGTGGCTATGGTTGCAGCAGGGAGGGATTTTTAGGAAACAGATGGCTGTCTGCCAGCAGCGGAAGGAAAGCCCTTCACCTGAGGGCTTAAAGAACACCTCCCTACTTTGATTACAGTGCGGTGTGAATGGGGGGTAGAGCTGTCGGGTGCCATGGGTGGGAAAAGTCAGAATGCCAGGGAATGAGAACCAAAAATCTAGAGAATGTGTGTTGGGTATGTGGAGAAGCCTGGATGAAGTTCTTGGCTTGTATGTGTTAGAGGACAGTCTGAGCAAAATAAAGGTACAGACAGAGAGCTAAATGCAGGAATGAGAAAGTGTTCATATGATACATTTAATTAAAAATTCACCTTCAGTGACAGGGTTCAGATGGAGACCTAGAGAAGAGAGGCAGTGCTGATCTAAAGGCAAGGGGAAAGAAGCTTAGTTAGGAATTGTCACACTTCCAGTGGAAAATAGTAAGAGGAAATCGTGTGAGAGAGAGAATGGAACAATGAATGCAGAAACACCCAAAGGTGAGGCAGTGCTGTAGTTCTAATATCGATGGAAACAGCAGGCTAGGTAGTGGAGCCCGTGGAAGAATATCGAGTTGTGCTAGTGAGCAGAAAAACTACTTCTTGTGCTTTAGAGGAGCCCCGCAGTTTTCCTTACAAGCCTCTTCTTCAAGAGTGAAAATAATGGAAGGTTAAAAGGCTAGAGCGCATTCAGAGAGTAGCAGAAAGCAGCTCATTTTGGAGTGTATCCAAAAAAAAAGCCATCAGTTTGGGTCGGTAGTGGTACAGCAATGGCTGAGGGGAATCAGTTCAGGTCTGCGGGAGGAGGGGAAAACAGGAAGGAAGAGATACAGAATGTTTTTGATGGAAAATACCCAAATTTCTGAGGGCTACCTGCAGTTTTAGGTTTGTCAGTCATGACACCAAGTGTCTTCAACAAACACTAGATGGAAACCTTATCTGTTTTTGAAGAATAAAAACATAGGAGCATGAATCTGTCAAATTGTAGTATGTGGCACGCTAAATTAAATACCAAATTCCACAGAGACTGAAGAAACATAGTAAAAAAGAAGAGGGCCCTGTAGGTGAATGCTGTGAATGGCATAACTTGCATGACCAAACATGCAATCTCAGAAATGCGAGTTAAAAGCTGCATGGTTATGAATTGGAGAAAATCTCTAAATACTCCGTCTTTATTTTGAAGACCTAAAGCAGAAAGGATGTTCCCTTCTTTTTTTCTTTCAAGGAGAGAAATCTTTTGGTCCTTATGACAGAAATGTCAGCATTGTAATAATAAACCACTGACAAACAATTGGGACTTGTCATGGATTTCAGGGGACCATAAGAAATATTGTCCACATAGTTATTTGCTGAAGCAGATATTAAGTGATCCATTTCTCCTGCAGTTTTCCAGGTGACATTTTAATGCTAGCCTGTGACAGCTGCATACTTTAAAAAAATAATAATAAAAGCAGTCCTGGTAATGTGTGAAAAAATATGGAAGTGATTTATTCAGACCTCACAAGTATAAAAAACATCCTGGTTAACAAGAACACTAATTTAAGTGGCAACAGTGGGAGTTCAGAGAATATAAAAAGGATGTTCTTATTTGGTAGCTTGTGCACTAAAACACAATACTTAGTAATGCCTCTTTCAAACACAAAAGCTTTATGAGAAAAGCTTGAATGTCTAAAAGAGGTCTTTTTAGAAACATGCATGTTTTCACACTCCATTTTCTTGTTAGACATATGGATTTCAGTAATTTTCACATCACCAGAATGCTGCATCGGATATGTGTCGAATATTTTCCTATTAAAGAAGTTTAGTTGCCAAAAGGCAAGTAGAAAAGAAATAGGAAATACCTTAAATAGCTGTTTGAGATTCATTTATGCAGTGCTGAGAAGCCACATAGAAAGTCTAGAAAGAAATTATTTAGAGTCCCATAAAAATAAGTAAGATTTGCTATTAGAAGAGAATCATTCTTATATAATGCTCATTCCACAGCCCATTTGATACCATTTCAGCACTGTGCTATGTTAGCTTCATTATTTCATGGTTAAGAGGGCTCTCAGGCTAAGCCCAGTAAAGGATGGGTGCATCTGTGCTCATCTATAGGACCAGTAGATTTGAATTTATCAAATTCTTAGGCCATCCTGGAAAGGGACAGTTATCTTTTTTTTTTCTTTTTTTTTTTTCCTTCTGTCCCTAGCAGTTAGAGGAGCATGTTATGTCTCACATGAGACAGTTTTACTGTACCAGGTTGCATGTTTTATTTAACCACCAGTTTCTGGCCTGGAGCAAGACAGAAAAAAGGTGATTTTTAAAAAAGTTTGTAGCTGTGTGCACTGAGAGTTGATGGAACCTGTCAGTGGGATGGGGCCAGTTCCCATCCCTGACTGATCCTCAGCTTCTCAGCAGGGAATAATCAGCAGAAAGCAGCATCTGTGCTTTCCCAGGTGAAGGCCACTGAGAGTTATTCGGGAGTCAGGGGTGTGGAGCAGGATGGAACCAGCAGAAACCTCGGGTTTAGGGAAAGATGATGGGAGCTTTTTGGGGGCCACAGCTGGGCAGGATACAGGGATAAGCAAATTGAAACCGAAGTCGTCCTCTCTTCTGGTACTCAGCTTTGAGTTTGAGCTTTGTTTGGTTTAACTTTACTTTGGGTTTTTGTGGGGATTTTTTTTTTTTTGGTGGCTATCATAGAGATTTTTCCAGTTTCTTAGTCAATTCCTATTACCCTTCCTCTGACCTTTGGTCAGCAATAGCATATGTACTGTGCTTATGGCAGCAAGAACAGCGTCTCTGCTAGCCCTCTACCCGTTCTCCAGAGATTATTAAATTCTTGTCTTTATGGATTCACTTGTTTCTAATGCTCTGTACATCAGGAGTTTTTACTTTCCTCTAAAAAGTAATTTCAGGCATTGAAACCAGTAGATACCCTATTTCCCAACGGTATAGCAGGAGAGATTAAAAAGAAAACAAACCAGTACATTGCTGAGGGACCAACGTGCTCTTACCTAACTAATCAGTATTCAACCATTAATCCTCTTCTTTCCCAGAAAGCAAAATCTCTCCCTTCAAGGTTGCAGTTAGGAACTATTCACATACCCAGATGGGTTATGGGCATTATCATGACTTGTGAGTTGAATTATTCTTCATGTGGAGCTCCATTTTTCTACTGCCCTGAGTTGTATTTGCATAACTTACGGCAAGGGTGCACTGAGAGCAGGCTTCACTTGGAGCCCTCCTCCTTTTTCCTGTGGCATTGCGGTGGCCAGCAGCGCCTGAGAACAATAACACTATTTCAAATGCCTGACAGGCATTCACTGCTTTATACATGATATAGACTTTTCCTCCAAAAACAGGTTTTCATCATCGGTACTTGGCATCGCTGATAGGCTGTCAGTGGGAAAAGAAAGAGTTCAACGTGGTCATGATGAATGAATTTGAGAATGCACGATGTTGCCTTTAAAGGTTTAGAAGCAGCATTGCCTGGGTAGATACACTGGATACCAGCATTTTACATGGTGTAAATAAATAAATGCAGATGCTCCATCTTTATCTCTGTTACACACACTGACATCTGCCATAAGCATTGAATTTGCTTCCTGAAAAAGAGCATTTTCCAGCGCCCTTTATGATGCACAGCCACGTTCTGAAATGAGTCTTTTCTCCACATTAGCCGCATTTATTAATTCCAGCAGAATTTTTTTCCCTACCAATTGAGAAATTTTAACATGTTCACCTGCAGCCTATTGTAATTCAGGTCACTGCAGGGAAATGGAAGCTCAACATTTGCAAATAGGCTCTATTTCACTGGACGTGATGGATGTAGGTATAGATTCCCTGTACACTGAATGGGGTGCACGTAAAAGCAAGTATTCTGCCTTGCTCTGAACGTGATGAATGTGAGACTTGAATGCCTGAGTATTGAAAACGCACAATGCCTGAATGGGCAGGTAGGCTGTATCCACACTTCTGATCTCTGCTGCATACCTATCCACACTAGTCATTTTCTTTGGTGCCTGCTGAGTGCCAGATTGCAAGTCTCATGGAGGGGGAATTCAGTGGGAATCTAAAACCCAGGATTTGTGGGCCACTAATTGAGACAACACAGGAAATATCAAGGAACATCTGCTCCCTACACTCACGTAGTCTAAAATAATAATAAAAAAAAAGGCAAGGGAAGTTTCATCCTTTCATTGCTTTGGTAGCCTTTGGTGTAAAGAATTAGTAGGGGATGTTTGTTGGGGTTCAGAGGTCCTTTTCTAAAAGGGCTCAGTTGTCCATAGCCGCCTCGCAGTGATGCAGGATACCTGCTCTGCTTTTCCCTGCTGGAGGTGAGGGCATCAGCATTGCTTGGTCATGCTCCAAGAGCTGCTCCAAGTTTCTTACAGCTCAGGCTGCAGCTCAGCACTCCTCCCTGGAAAACACCAGTGACCTTTCTCAGAGGGAGAGGACACTCGGTGACATGGAGCTGTGTGATCTGGTGGACAGAACAAAGGGCTGCTGTTGTCTCTGGCATGGGCTTCTTTTTTGTAGCATTCTCAGAGCTGCACAAGCCAGGCTTTTCGTGCTGTACAGCCCAAGCTTGGAGAAGATTGGTGCTTGTGATTTCCAACAGGAAACAATGAAAACGTATTAACTCGGAGAAAAGCGTGCTGGATTTAATTTAGGGAAATAAATAGAGATTATGGGATTGATTGGGAATAGAAGGCTGATCTAAAATCAATATCCAAAGCCTTTGAGAAGGGGCTTTAATTACTGGCAAAATCCAGGATGGAGCAGAAAGACTAGTCCTAAAAGGAAGTATAAGCAGGGAATGGCTGGCTTCAGAGAAGCCAAACCTATTCAGGTTGCCAAAAATTATTTTATGCACTCTGGTCCCAAGCAATGCCTGAGGGTTTTCACACTGTACCTGTGCATGCTTTTTCCAGCCAGGCATCAAGACTTTAAAGGTAAAAATGGCCAGAGCAGAAGACTAACTTTAGTGTGGAGCTGGAAGAACAAAAGAGTAAAAGATAATTGATTCAGGAGAGAAAAGGGACTTGCAGAAGCTTAGCTGCTCTGAAACAGAATCTCAATTTTATTACACAGTGTAGATTGCAATTCTCAGTGACAGACCTCTGCTTCTCTTCTGACTTGAGTTTCTCCAGTCATTCTGACAAAATAGTAAAAAATTACATTTTAGGCCCTCAGGGGGTGATGAGGAGCTGTTGGGATTTACAGTGTTGATTAATAGAGTACGAACTGTCAAATCTGAAAGGTAGCTATCCCGAAATGCCAGGAACATCCCTCTGACACACAGCACGAGCGCACGTGAGCCGCTCCAAGTGTTTATTGTAATATTAATAGTCACGCGAGGCGTGCGCTGCGCTCCTGTGCTTTGATGTGACAGCGCTTTTCAGGTTGTTCTTGACAAAGTGTCTGATGGTGCATCCCCACAGCACCGAGTGAACGCGTTCCATGGTCTGTCGGCTGCCTGAACAAACCTTGCTGCCTGCCGCTTCCTCCTCCTGCCATTGGAGCCAAGGCCTGCTCCCAGCACCTTTTTTTTGGTGTCCCACAGCTTTTTGAAGGAACTGTTTGGGTTTTTCAGAGTGCCCCCTTCATTTTAGGAGCAGCACGGACAATTCTGAATTTTAACTGTGTCTCAGTGAAAGGGATTGGAAACATCAGTGTTTTGCAGAAGAAGAGTAAGTTCTTCTGCAAAGGCTAAGTAGGGTCCACGCCAGGCAAGTGGACAGGGATAAGAAAGCCAAGAAGTATTTCTGTCTGTACTCTTCAGATTTATGTAAGCTGGTGCTAGTTGTCTGATTTGTACTGTGCATGTGCAAAAGGATAAGTTCTGCTGAGCTGGCCTTAATTATTTGTCCGATGATTTTTTCCTTCCCCCCCCCCCCCCCCCCCCCCCCCCCCCCCGGTGGGCAATGGAAACATAGGTTTTTTCCTATTGATTTCTTCTCTGTCAGTCTGATGGTGCAGTAAGTGCCATACTTGTGACATTCAGTCTAAATTTCAGAGATTTAACAGGTCCTGGTTTAGGTGAAAAAGAGATTTTTGGGGCCTTGAAATACTCCAGACTAAATATTCATCCCTTTCCTTGATGAGCTGAAGTAGGAGTGTAGATGCGTTTGACTTTGTGACTAACCTAAGTGTCTGTAACTTTTAAGAAAATAAAAACCAAACCCAAAACTAGAAAACCCCCTCACTGTTCCCACTGTTAGCTTTCTGTACATATAGGGCTGAAAAACTTATTCAGGAAAGAGAATTTCACCTAAAAATGTAGCATGGATTCTTGCCCTGGTAAATGAAAGGTTTATTTCTCTGATACAAAGAAAAAAGTAATATAAATATTGGGGTATTTTTGCTTTTCAAAAAGAATAAGAATTGGTTTTGCAGACAGCACACATTTGTTTTATGCTTTAGTCTGTGTTTATAAAAAGCACATGCTATTGGTAGTAACCAAAGTAGAAAGAGATCTGTGGAGCTTTATTTGGTAAAAGCTCTTCAGTAGAAGCATTTAAAGATTATACAATTCCATTTGTGTAACTCTTTTGGTATTTTCTGAGGTGCTTTAAATTTTCAGTGTAAAAGAGACATTTGAATTATTTTAATTGTGTTTAACTAGAGGCCAATGGAAACAAGTTTGTTTAACACTTCTCAAGCAAAACACGATTCAGGAACAGTTCCTCTCTTCAATAAGAATTCGAATAACTGCAGATTTGTCTATAGAGATCTGCAGGTGTAAATGACTGGTCATTATTAGGAAATATGCAACTCATAGTTTGTTTTTCTTTATAAAGTTAGAAGTTGACAGTTCAGGCTGTGAGATATGGTGCAAATTTTAAATAGGATGCTCTAGGAGGAGAGGCTGGGATGCTCTAGGAGAGAAGGAGGTTTAGCGGGTCAAGAGGCATTAGCACTTTTGCTGGACAACTAAATACATTGGTAATAACAGTTTTGGGTTAAATATAGTATTAACTGCACTTTTAATAACTTACAGGTGGGGGGGCTTTATATTTATTGTCCTTTTTTTAAAAAAAAAATTTGGAAGTATTTTAAATACATTTTTTATGCATCCTTATTCAGACCAAACCAAACAAACAGTAATCTCTGTTACGAAAATCTCTTGCTTATTGACACTTACAGCTCAGAAAAGAGAGAAGTAGCTTCCTGTAAAATTTCCAGGAATGCTTCAGCCACAGCAGCCATAGTGCGCTTTGCTTCTGAAGCTTTCAGGCTGTTTTCTGACAGCAGTCGCAGCTTGTGCTTTGTGTGCACACACACGTTTTGATAAAAGGGAAAATTACAAAAGTGGAGAAGATGAATTCTGCCGTGAGTGACCTTGGGCTCCTAATTGCTGGCTAGTGAAGAAACACCCTTTTGAAGTGCAGAAGACTGGGGCTGCACAAGTGGGAAAACAATCTCTTGGATATTTTTCATTGCACAAGTGGATCTGTAAATGATAATCAAAGAGCAGGCTATTCAAGTGTTTCTTCTCCTCTTGTTCTTTTCAATGCGTCCTATTCTTGTGCCGCATTCCTTGTGCCCGCTTTGGCATTTTGGAGATGAATGCCATCTCATATAGGGTGACAATAAGGCTGATTCAGTGCCCTTCTGCAGGACATGAGGCTGTATGTCCAGCTACACGTAAGGGATTCATGAAATAGCTGTGAATGGCATATTTGAGACAGAAAGGTCACTGTCAGCACTTGGTGTGCTTATGCTAACCCGTTATGTTAGGAGAATAAAATGATGCATTAAGCGTAATTAAATGTGAATTTCAGATGCTTCATCTGAATTTCAGATGCTTCAAAGCAGAGCCAGTTATTGTCACTTAGTTGGCTTGGTTGTGTTTTGTGTAAAGGGTTCTTCAGACTTTGTTAGTAGTGGGATATCCTTGTATTTTTATGAGGTGTTTATTCTCTTAGCAGCCTTACTCAGTCTTCTTGTCAGCTTGCCATTCTTTGGTAGCATAATTGTATTTATAACTAAGTTATTATATCTTGGTTATCAACTGCTATATGCTCTAAAGAAGAAAATACGTATTTGGAAAAACACTCTGTCTAAAATCCTTTTTGGAAGAAGGCCGTATCTGCTGTTTTGTAATAACTTACAGGTGTGGTTTTGTAATGACAGAGGAGGATAAGAGGGGCAAAGAAAAGAGAGAGATGAGTGAAAACTCTATATGCCGATGATGTCAGGCCTGCAAGTACATTCATGTCTCGGCCACATGGATCAGGCTGTGATGCCCTCTTCCTTTGTTCTTGTCTTGGATGGAGCTCAGGGCCAGGAGAGCTGAGTTGGAGCACAACCAAATCCTTGCACTGTTTTCTTGCTCTGTCCCGAGTTCGCTGCACGTGCCAGCAAATCTCTCCCGCCTGCTCTGCCCCACTGCTGTGACCTTCCCTGGCTTCTTACCGGCCTTGGGTCAAGAGGTTGAGTCACAGAGGGTCCCCACCAGGAAAGGAAATCCCATCATCTTCATGGCCCCGTGGCATCAGGCTTCCCTCGGCTGTGCCCGTGTGCAGGCGCAGGTTCTTCCGTGCATCCTCAGTGGCAGACGAGCTGCAGACTGCAACCTCCCGGACACCAGCTCCGCGTTACAAACTGCACGCTCTCTTTTCGCTTATTGCCGACATAAATTGAGCACCACTGTGCTGGGCGCTGTAGGGGTGGATAATAAATGGCAGTCGTTGTCACAAAGAGTTACCGGTTGAGATTGTTTTGTGGTAAGTGATGAGGCAATAGGCTGCTAATGCACAAATTGCTCAGGCACAGGGGAAATACTTAAGTACTACTGTCATGATGTTTTCTATGCTTAATTTGCTGGCGTTATTATGTCATACTGGTGAGTTCATCACCCTCTCATATTGCTCTGTGTTCATAATTTAATTTGTGTACTGTTCTTTGAAATGATTTCACATTCACAGTGTATTCTAAAAAAGAAGATACAGAGAGCAGAAATGCTGACTATTGTTTGGGCAGGTTGTTTGCCTGAGTTTTCAATAATGGCAGATAAAGACATTTATTAGGTGTATTCAGCTGGCTTTTCTCACAACGAGAGGTTATCACTTCGGTACTGCAGGGTAAGACTTTAATTGCATTCATCATACGTGGCAGGGGATTGGCTAGGATGGCCTCTGAGGATTAAAACTGTTTATCTGAGTATGAAGGAATCATTTGGTGATCTGCCAGAGCACTCTTGTTGTGAGGGGAGGTTTTGCTGTCAAGCTGAAGAACCACTGAGGTAAACAGGCTTTCTGTGCACTTACCTTGGGTGCATGAAGGCATTAGCTCAAGACACCTGCACCTCTAAACCCTTGGCTTACCCAGCCTGCTCCAGACTCCGGTGCTTACACATTAAACATCTGTATTTCAGTCCCTGGGGCCATGTTAACATTCTTTCTTATCATACTACAAATACATCGCCAGAGCTCGTTCTGGACTTTATTTTCGTGGTTTTCCTCTTCAGCTGATAAAGGCACGTCTCATCCAGTGCTCAGTAACTGGTAACTCTTACTGGAGAAACAGGAGCCCCATGTGCAGATGATGCCACATCCATCACCTTCTGGAAATTAATGAGTTACCCAGAAGTGTAACTTCAATTAAGACAAACTGATAATGCATACAGAAAGTACCACAAAAAATGCATTCTTTAAAAAAATTAAAAAAATTAAATGCCTTTTTAATGGAGGAAAACAGCATTTGGTATTAAAGAGTTACAGACCTAGTAAATGTGAACTTCTTTTATTGAATCCTGCTGACAGACAAGTAACCTAAATCTTTATATGTAGAAACCTTATTTATAGGGAGGTTCTGCAATAGTGAGAAGTCAGGCTCTTGCATCGCCAGCAGAGCCTCACTGGAAAAATATTATTTCATTTATGAATTTATACTGCGTCTCTGATGCACCATGTAGAATTAACTTTTATCTCTAGACAAGATCTAAAACGTTTCCAGCAGTTCACTTGAAAGGATTGGGAAAAAGAACTGTGTGTTAACTAAGAAGATGACATCTTGCCTGAGGCAGTCTGCTTTTCTCCTGGCTCTAGGAGGAATTCCCTGTCTCCTAAAGGTCTGGTTCTTTGTCAGAGTTTTGTTTTCTTTCTTTCTCTTTAAAAAATATGTAGCTGTGGTCTTCTCAGATATTTTATGAGTCCCAGTTGCCAAAATAAAACAAAAAAAAGAATAAAAATAACCAATATTCCTGGATAAGGTGAATCACCCGTTAGCCTTCCTCATCTCCGGCTTAAGAGCGGTGTTTGATCCGCGTGGCTCTGGGGAGCGTTCTGATCCTGAAACAACTGGAATCCATAAGAGCAAATTGATCTGGTTTTAAAACATGGGAGGGGATGTGTCTCACAAGTGCTTTTCATTGGGAAAGCGATAATGGAACACTGTTTCAGCAGCGCTGCAGAGGTTAAGCTGCCGTGTGTCCCACAGAAAGAATCCCACACCCGTGTGCCCTAGACAAAGGGATTGTGCTCCCAGCTCCGTGTGCCGCAGATCTCAGCTTTACAGGTGTACTTATGGACAGTGAAATACCATCTGCTTTATAAACTTTGAGAAGAGCGAGTGGCAAAAACTCCTCGGCAGTAGCAAAGAAGTTTTCTGGTGAAAAAGTGAACAAGTTTCAAGTGCAGTGTGACTTCATGAGGAGCCTGCCTCTGCTCAGGAAAATCCTGAAATCCAGGACCTGGGTTTCAGAGTGTGCCGCTGATCAGAGCCCTGATGCTGCTTTGAAAATCACCATGGGAATGTCTACAAATAACAGCCATTTCTGCGTAAATTAAAATATAAATGAACCCGTACATAAACGCTGTCATCAACGTTAATGCTCAAAATGCTGCTGAGCTTTAATGTGTTTTTCTGTCCACTTAGGCAGGAATTCTGCTCTGATTCATTCTCAGGTGTAATATTTGGCCTCGATACCTGTTTTAAAAGTCCTCATGTAGAAACTGATCCTAAGCTCCTCAAAGTCTTTGCACATCTGATATCCGTCTTATTTTACTGATTTTTAATGTCAGCAATTTGGGGTAAAATTAATTTCCTTTTATTGCCACAGAAAAACTTCTTAACTAGGAACGCTCTGTTGTTTTTTCTCAAGTTTGTCTTCCGTGAGGACTTTGCATTTCCAGTAGGTGAGCCTAAGGTTGTTAAGAGTGTGGGAATAGGTCCCTGTGTCACATCTTGATGCCTCCAAAGGTTAAATAAGTGGAATAAATGTATGAAGCAGATAAGCAGAGATGGGCACAAGCATGATCACAAACTCTACACATCACTTGGGTATGGAAAAAGTAAAACTGTTTGGTGATGATGTGGTAGGAGCTGGAAAAGTGTAGGAGTACCTGTTCTTTTTCTTCCTTGTATTTTTGTAGTCCTTAAATCTGTCACTTGAAAGGTCTCTTTCTCAGGTGGTTGGCTGTGTATTTGTCTAATGGGTTTATGCAGCTTTGTTTAAAATGGGGCCTTATTTTTGGTATAATTGTGATAGAAGCCAACATTTTACAGACCTCCCGAGATTTCTTTAAAATTGGAAACAAGTAATTTTTTAAAATTTTGTTTTTAATCCCAAATCACAGGAATGCCAGCTTCTGGGGATATGAAAACCAGTGCTTTATGATTCCTGTGCAAAATACGCCAAAACAATACACTGGAAGCCAAATTATTTTACTTAGTCACAGGTCTTAGTGTCATGAGTTAGATTTTAGGGAAGGTAATAGCAGAAATGTTGACATACTTTAAGTCAGTATACTTAAGCACCAAAGGATGAAAAATACTACTGGCCTTGGGGAACCTTCTCCTTCCAGTGGTGCTGTTCAGCTGTAAGCCATTCTCCCTGTGAGAATTTCCCATTCAAAGCAGGAATAAGAATGCATGAAATCAAGTGAAAATAATTGCTTCTAGCACCTCCTAAGATTTTGTAGTAATGGGTATAAATACTTGTCCATAACGGAGTTGTTGCTTTTCGTTTTGAAAAGTGTGCTGCAGATATTAAACCACGTGAAGAGAGACTGTCTCCATTTTTGAACCAATGCTTTGAAGGAGGCTGTCTTCCTTGAAAGCTTTGTTGATCTGACCATTTGTGCTTTGTAACGTACAGAACTAAGGTGCTTCGGCACGTCCCTTTCTTCTGGAATACTTTGGTGCTAGAGACGATGAAACCAACGGGCCAACTCGTGAGCCTCTGTCCTGGCAGCTGAGTGAGTCCTGGATATTTTCCAGCGACCTGCAGAGCCCATACTTCCTTAGGTTACCTGTAGCTTAGGGTCTCAGAGGGAGCTCTGTTGGCTGTAAGTCTGTGAACCAAAAGGCCATTAACTGGAAGGGTCAAAGTGTTAATGGAAGGAATGGTCTCCGCTTGCCATTATCTCCCAAACCTTCTGCGGGAACCAGGGAACCATAACACTCGCTCCCTTTTTTTTCCCGTAGGTGGTTTCTAAATAGGTGACCTCAGTGTTCTGTGACTAAATAAAGAGATTAGATGCAAATACAGAGGCCAACGAAACTGAACTTGCTCAAACTGCTGGTGGAGAGCCATGCTCCATTATATGGCCACTTTGGTAGCATCAGGTCAAATTCCTCTTGGATGAGTAAAGGTCACAGAGATTGTGTTGCTTAATTGCCTAACTTTCTCTTTGTACTCTCTGTTCTTATCCTTCCAAGTGCTCCAGGAGAAGAGCACTCAATCTCTCTGGGACTTGGCTGGGTGGAAGGTACAGCATGGAGAAAAGATAAAAGGAAAATTTCGGATTAGGGTCATGCCACTGATATGCTGACCAACTGAACAGTTTTCCAGAGTGTTTAAAAATGCCAAAAAAATAGTGGAAAGCATTAAAAATAAAATGTGTAACTTTCTTCAAGGTATACATATTGTTCCTTAAACAGAACCAGGAGCCTGTTCTTTAGAGGATTTCTGTTCAGGATTGTTGTGAAGCTGCTTCATGTGTCATAAATTCTTTTATTAAGTATTAACGCTTCTTATAAACTCAGTTTTGATGTTTGGATGGTCTTCTGGAAATTTAGAAACAAATATAAAACATAAAGGTAGTCCATGATACATGGTATAAAAAAGTCACTCCCTGACAAATAAGTAAGGTGACATTATATCAGAAAATTGGAGAGGATCCCACACAAGAAGGTTTAGATTTGCTTTTTTGACATCCAGCTTGCATTTGATATCTCTCCAGCTATCCACTATCCATTTAACAGTTGTCAGGGAGGATAACAGAGGTTCCAAAAGCAAAAAAGAATAAGAGGAGAGTCCAAACTGAAAATTTAAAGATGCTGTATGCTGATTTATTTATTTATTTATTTATTTTTCTTCTTCCCTTCTTATGTTTTATGCTTGGGTGCTTCTTATGTAAATTGTATGGGTTATGCAAATGGGTTTGGGACAAGTCAATATGAACTGAATTTTTAGCTATAAGAGATAGAAGTTTAAAGTTTCTTGGTCCAAAGTAGCACTTTTTAATACGTTTTTTTAATACTGTGCTAAAACCCAGAAGACTCTTGATAGTCTCAGTTCAGCTTCCAGACTACATTTCCTGTGTTCGTCTCCATATTACCTTAAAGCTGGCTTAGAACTGGAGTGAATAAACTGATTGTGACTTCAGATTAGAATGCATAGGCAAAAGCAGATGATAAAGCATTAATTAAAACTACACATATGTATATGTAGAGAGTTTATCTAAAGCGTAGTTCCAAGAGGTTTCTAAAGGAGTAGCATGTCCTTTGGGGTTTTTTGAGCCTAAATTAGGTCAGAGTCATCACTGATGATCTTGTTCCCAAATCTGTGTTCTGAGCGGAATGAAATACAAGTATTCTTTTGATAATCCTGGTTAAAAATGCCTTCTATGCGTGCCCGTAAGGGTCATTAGGGCAGCACGAGGAGACTGAGGGAGAGGAGCAAACCCAAGACCAGATTATACCCAGGGCACTGTGAGTTCTGGCCAGCTGTGCAGATGTGTTGGCAATCCCAGGATGCTGTGGATCTGAAGTTAGGGTGAAGCTGTTGACAGCACCACTTAGGGCTGCTGCTGGATTGCACTGATTCATAAGAGATCCAGGTTTTGATCAAACAAAGGGGAGTAGAACTGCTCTCATGTTTAATGTTATCTGAGATGGCTCCATCCATTTCACCTCTGGCTCCAGTTATTTTGGGTCATACAGTAATTCACTTTTCTATTTATTTTTTCCTCTCCATTCCAGTAAGGTGCATTAGTGAGCAGAGCCACCCTACTGTGGAGAATATCTGGCAAAATTCTGCTCTTGTCTTTGTCAGTTGTCAGGGTATTTTTTCAGTTTCTTTCCAAATTACACTATTTCTTTTTACTTGCCATGTATTAAGCACTCCAGTTCTTAAAATTACGAGTGTCTTGACCGTTTTATTCCTGCACTGTGAATATGCTGCTTAAGGGACATGCCACACATGTTAAGCTAAGAGCAGAAGATACTTTCGGGAAAAGCAGTAGACCATTCTCAATTACAATTAAGAGGGAAGACTAAAATTGCAAACTCAACCCATTGTTGAAAACCTTGCCTTCAGTTTGACCTCTATCATATGGTTTCTTATTTCATTGCACTAAACCAAAATTTGTCACGAGTCCAGTTAAACAATTTTGCATATTTAAAAGCCCCTGCAAATTCTTACAACAGCTTTCTTATTTTCTTTGCTGCTGTTTTTGATTTGGTGTCCTATAACTGAATCTTAGTCCTTTTGGTGTTTTGATTCATAATCTGTTTAAGAGAAAGCTGCATACAGCTTGTGAATAAAGTCACGTAGCGTCTACCAGCTTTAATTGTAGAAGGGAAAGCAGACTCGAGGTGCTTGTGCCGTATTCACATCCATGAGTTACCTCTTGCTGTGCATGTCCAATAAAAGTTACATAAACTTAATCAACAAAATAGTTTTCTGTCTTTTCAGGTGAATAAATATTGTTCATTAAGATAAATTATTAACTCACTGTTATTCTTTGCAAGGGAAGAAGGATTAATTTAATATTTTTACATTGCTGATTTCATAGATAGTATTCATGCCAATTCATTTCTGGCTCTTTACAAGATTTTAAACAATTTCTCCATTCTCCTGTAAAAGGTCCTTTCTCACTTATTTTGGCTTCTGTGATCCTAAGCCAGCAGATTTTGTCTTCTTTTAAGGCTGGAGGTTAATTTGACAAAGCATTTCTTCATTCACATTTCAAAGTCTTCGATCTGATTTTTCACATTGTGGAAAGACTTTGAACTTCTCTTGGAATGTCAGATCTCTAAAAAGACTTCGGGGAACCCATTTTTTTTTTCTCTACTTCAGGGGTCGGGGCAATGAATGATTTTTAGGCCTTTCTTTGGAGGCTGCACAGCTAATTCCACCTGCTTCAATTATCGTGGCCACGAGTCTCCGGTAACTTGGCTTCCCTTCCACAGAAAGGGGGTGACCTTTTTGACTGACGCGTAAATGAAAGAACAACACGCATGAAGTCTGTCAGAAGTATTTGAGACTAGCCACCAAAGAGAGCCTTTCTTGGGCTAATCAGAGGGAGAAAGTGGGGAGTGCTGAGCCAGTGCTGAGGCAGATGTTGGGAATTTCAGTCAGTGAGGTAGATCAGAGTGTTGGGCTTCCATAGCCCCGTCAAAAATATTTTGTAGATGCTGTATTTTGCAGCTGTGAAAGCATGTGACAGAATAACTACTAATAGTGATGTACTTCTCTAATGCGTGTTTTCTGACGTGGATCTTCCATCTTGTCTTTGAAATGGATTTTTTTTTAAATATATTATCTGCTGTGTTTTTTTGCCGTACATCTTTGAGACCCAATAACTCGGGGAGAATTTAGTTTAAGAAAAAAGAGTGAGTCCCGCAGCGAGTGAGTGGAGCCTTCTCCCATGTAAGTTGTAATTGAGGTTATGGCATGGCACATTGCCTTTGGCAGGGTTCTCTTGCTGAGAAACTCAAACCATGGTTTGGAGGCTGCTGCAGTGTAAGCAAAATGAATTAATTATTAGAGACATAGGAAGGCTTAGAGGAACAGAAAATGGCTTCTGGAGTGAAATATGGCATATTGACTTTGGGAAAGAGAGAGGAGGAGAGTAAACAACTTAGTAATGAATAATCCACTTTCATGTAGCTAATGACACCTTCGCAGATCTGCAGGAGTTATTCTGCTGGTTGGGTTGGCTCTCCACTGGCTGTCAAATGTTTCTTAGAAAACTAATTTTTGTTACCTAACTCTTTCCATGGATTTAACTGTGATGCTCTGTTAAGGAGCTTGACAGGTATCAAGTCACGAATATTACAGCCTGCAAGTTGGTTTTAAATATATTTTTAAATTAATTACATAAGCTCTCACCTCAGGAAAAGAAAACAAGTGGAAAAGAAAGAAACAAAATGTGGGTTTTCATAAATTTGCGTAAAACTAAAAAAACTTTTTAAACCTGATTAAAAAACCTTTTCAAGTTTAGTATTTAAAGAACATGGAATATACTATTGAAGTCAGTCTTCAATAGTATGTTCAAGGTGCCCCTCTTCATCATTTGTTGAATCAAGCCTTTCTTCCACAGAGGTACACAGCACTTCAATTTTGTGTGTTTTATTACTCTCTGCTTTGAAAGAATGTTTGTTTAAAATATTGGATGGTCTCCGGGTGAATTTAGGTCCATATAGCAAAATAACCAACCTACGCTTGGATTTCCCTGCATCTACGCATGTAATTTTATACCCTCTGAGATGTTCTTGTAGAGGTGGCAAGGAGAAGGGACTTTTTGACATGTACAAAACATAGCAAACTTGCCCTTCCCTCATTTTTTCCTGTCTTGCCCTTCATTACTTTGTTGCTTACCTTTCCTTTATTTTCACACTTTTATTTTTAGAATTTCTCATTGAGCTCCATTATTTTGAGCAGACATCAGTGAAGCCATTATGTTGTACTTCTCGAGGGTCAAGGAATGCCATGAGTCTCCCTGCACTGACCAAAAGGGATTTTTTTAATCTTCTTAGAAGAAATGTGTGAGGAAACTCAATCTCATGTCTTGAAAATGTTCCTGCTGGGTAGCATGGGAATGCTCTGGGTGTAGCACAGGTGGATCTGATCGGTTCAGTCTCTTTCCTCTGATAAAGGAGGGTAAATCTGCTATGGTACAATGCTGTTCTGCAGCAGTCTGCAGGAACTGATGATCACAGATGAGCCCGCTGCCTCTGTGCTTAGTGCTTTAAAATGTGAGAAGGGTTTTGAAAACACACAGGTCACAGGTTTGCATGGTGTTTTTAAGAGTTCACAGGAGTACCCTTATCCCTTTGTTTTACTTATTAAAGCAATTTTTAAATAAGAGGGCGCATCTCTCCAACTCTCATCTGTATACAGCCATGGTTTCCACCCTGTGGGGAAATCGAAATTTGTGAGAAAACAGTAAAAGGTTTCAGATATCAAAGATTCTACAAGATAGAACTGTTTGTGGGGGTATAAAATCTAAGGAACTCTGTTAGTAAAATAGTTCAGATCCACGCTGGAGTAGGTAAGAGGAGAGGAAAACTTCTAAAAACTCTTACCTTGAAGTAAAAAGGGGGATGTTAAATTCCCACCCATTCCCAACTTCTCTTTGAGGTTGGAATATGAATTTTCTTGAAAGTCAGGTGCACTTGTGCGTTTGCAAAAGGTACCTTTCACCATTTCTGAGATGGTTTAATGTGGAGGTGTTATAAGTTCACATATTAATCTGTTCAAGTTGGGTTCAGATTGGAATTCAGACTGATTGAAGAAGGGAACACTGATCTCTTAAGTCCTTTCACCATTTTTTTTAGTACGCTTGATATTTTTATAACAGACTCCAGTTTGCCTTTCTGTGCGTGGTGCTGACACCCTGAATTGAGAATTATGGCACAGCTCAAGGATGAGATCAATTGAAGTGCTTTTTATTACAGACTGTTCCAAGGCAAAATGTTTTAAGTAAACTGTGTAATGGAGTGAAATTACATTATATGGGGTGCTGGCCTTAAAGAGATCTTTATATTATGCCTTCTGATAAAACAGACGTGCATTCAAATGAGTAATTGCAGCGTGTATACAGGGAAAAAAAAAAGTGTTTTGACTTCTTAAATGAATGAAACTGAAAATCCACAAAATTGAGTTGGTTTTTAAGTTGTTTGATGGAGGACATCCAGTCTGTTGGAAGGCTACTTTAAAAACTCCAACTTTTAAATTTGAAGGAGCCTGAAAAGCTGACAGGTCCAAGCAGGCAACTTTTGAGAAGTCTGTAGCTCTTTGTGTCAAAGCACCCGTGTCATGGGTTTGGAAGTGAAGTTTAAAGGTTGCAATCCCCCACAGCCATCTACAGATTATACCAGTTTTGAAAAAAATAAATGTTTCTGGGTGTAGTGGATCAGACTGAAGATGTGTTCAGCCCAGTGTCATGTCAGGTGCCAATGAGAATATTCTCAAATCTCAGATAATAGCCCATTTTCCGAGTATTTGTAACAGAGATGTCCTTGGCCAACAGCACTGTTTTTTTCCTTAAAATAAACTTACTAGACTTTAATTTCCTGAATGTTTATCGTTGCTTTTGAACTCTCATGATGCTTCACATTGGAGTATTCTGTCACTTTTTTTTCATTTTTTTATTGCACGTTTATTAGAGAGCCTTGTTTCTGTTTGGGGTTTCCTTCAGCCTCCTGGCAGCCTGTTATAGGTGACTGTAGTTCTTGCACACAGAGAGGGGGTGAACAGCTGCTGCTTCCTCACCTTCTCCAGGCCACTCAGGGTTACTGTAATCCTCCATCATAACTTTTTAAAGTAATTAGTGTTAGAGTTGACGTTTTAACATATTTAATGTTGGTTAATGAAAGAGAGTGGGGCTTTTTTAAAATGCTTAATGGCTGCTGTCTGTTGGTTAGGGCTACGTGCTGAGCTCCTGGAGCCCTCTGCGGCGTTTGGAGGAGAGTAGTTCTCTGTTAAGAGAAGAGGGTGGTGTCCATGTGTTCATATAAACACAGGGAATTACGTGATTGCTGCAGGGGTGTGTAGATCTGCATTTTCTTTTTTTTTTTTGATTTGTCTATTTTTACCACTCCAAGGTAATACCTTTGATCTGTCCTTGTGGTTGGTGTTGCGCCCGGGAAGCAGCCGGCTCTCTGTTCTCCAGGGTGAGCTTTACCTGTGCTGCTCCTAGGAGAGAGGCACAATCATTTACATCCAAGCACCCTCTTTTTTCTTAATGCAGCGCTGCTGCTTATATGGTCAGGTAGCTCATGTTTCAAAGGGCGACGTGCTGTGGTTCATTTCCATCTGTTTTGCGTGGTGCGTGTTTTGTTTTGCATCTGCCTTAATGTAATTTGCTTTACGTTTGCCTTAGTGTTGGCTCTAAGAGAGGCAGGCGTCCCTCTTAATGCAATTGTGGCTTATCTTTCCTTCAGGTTTTCCATCCTGCTGTGGGACCAGGTAGTTCTGAGGGCTGGCAGAGATGCACCAAAACCTCCCTTACAGGATCAGCTGTCCTTTCTAGCTGACATTGAGTAGCTCACACCAGAACCTACCTTGATACGAGTGCACATTAGCCAGCAGCGATAGCAGAGAGGTCAGAGCCACGTGTGGGCCTCTTCCTGACCTGACCCTGCTTCCCTCTGCTGCCTGGTGTGTTTGGACAGCGTTGATACAAACTTCACAATCAGCTCAGAATTCCTCTCTGAAGCGTGAACTTCAGTCACCTGTTGGTGACTCGATCTGGCTGGGTTTGTAGGAGTAGATAACAGGCAGCTAGGCATAAAAGAGAGAGTGGGTTTCATGAAATCTTGTAACAGCTGATGATGGTTTATTTGAGAAGAATAGCAGGCAAAATGGGAAAGGGTAAAAACACACTGAGAAAAAAGGGAATGCTTGCCTACAATTAATTAAAACAGATCTCAGCAGTTATCATAGCTGTCTTCCTCATCTAGTGATCCTTCTCTGTTCATGACAGATTGCCTCTGACAAGGAGATAGTGTGTCGTTTCATAGATAAACCCTTTTTTCAAGATTTATTTTATTTTTAAGGATTTATTTGGTTTGTTTTTGTTGTGGTTGGCTTTTTTTTTTTTTTTTTTTTTTTTTTTAAATAGTGGTTGTGATGGATAAGGTGCCGTGGCTCTGGTTCACCAAAGCACTTAAGCAAGGGCTGAAGAGCCCTGGTGAGCAAATGGCTGATAAGGGAACTTCTTTAGCTGTCTGATAAAAAAGTCCATTTTTCCTTTTTCTGGTATCGTATCTTCCTGCCAGTTGCCATGGTTTTTGCACTAGTGTTCGATATAACATGGTAGGATTAGAAGAATAGCTGTTCAGGCTGGTTTTGCAAGGCACAGTTTGGCAGAAATTAGTGCCACCGAGCTGCGGAACCATGCACTTTTCCTTCTCAATTTGCTTGTGTTGAGCAGTTTGAAAATTGGTCATTGTGCCCTGAGGATACACGCATATATTTACTCTGCTAATTTTGGGACAGGCACGTTGTTAGAGCACAGTTGGTCTTCACCACCTGTGTGGAACACGCTGTATTCAGCGAGGCTGCTGAGCTCTATCCTGCTTGGGGTTTAGGATGTCATGCCTTGGTGACCAGATTGAGAGGATCTTCATTTGCCTTTCACAGTGAATTTATGGCCCTCGGCCAAATTAAGTTCTCTTGATGCAATATGTGCATGGGCGTGGAAGCATGGATAGAAGTCCTGGCTTCCCTGTAATGGGATAATGGAAAGTCTGTGGGGAATGGGACAATAATTTCCCCATTATGAATGGGCCTAAGAAATGAATTTTCAGTTCCACTAATGTAAGTCTTCTGTATGCCCACTCAATTTACTGTCTGCTGTGCCTCTGGGTCTGCTCTAAGAAATGCTTCTGCACATGTCTAGACTGATTAAGATTCATATAAATAGATGCTTCCTATATGAAATGCATTTTGGCACTGTATTGACATTGGAATATATTACTCTCTTAGCCTTTAACAGTTGAACAAATTTAAATGAAGTGATGGCTCATTTTTACAAGGTGATAAAATGAACATAATTGGGTTAATAACTTAATCTGGGAGCCTGGAATTAGATTACATGTACCTGTATGCACAAAATTTGATTAGAGAAAATCAGATTTTCCATTCCACTTGCTGCTTGTGTGACCTTTGGTTATTCCATACCACTGCCTAGAAGGAGCCAGTTCAGACCAGCCGCTCCAAATCCGACGGTGTCACTCGTTCCAACCCCAATTGCTTTTTGTCTGTATTGTTTTCTTACTGCAGGACAACATTTGTTTTCCTTTAGTATTGCTAAATAAACTTCCTGTAGGAATGTCAGACACAAGATGAGGGGTTTAGGGATGCTTTGGCAGATGGCTCTCACAATTATTTCCCAGCGGAAGCAAATCAAATTGGCTGAGGGGAATTTTGGGGATACTGGCAGTGGTTACTTTGGCTATTTGTGGTTTTTTTGGGTGTTTTAAAGACGTTTAGCATCAGTTTTCCTTGCAAAGAGCCCCACAGTGGAGCTGATTGCAGACACTTGCTCAGTCCCTGAGCCATCAGCGACTTCTGTCACCAGGACTTTGGGAATAGAGCAAAAACTGCCAGAACCCACTCCTGGACACACTAAAATTACCAGCCCTGCCTAGAAGCTGCGGTAACATCACTCTGCTTCAAATGAATGTGTCCTTTGACAGAAAATGCTAAGTGTGATGATAAAGCCCAGCTTGTTGAGTCTTGTGCACAGACTCATAGGCAATGGTCACTAAGTGTTTTATGTCACTAATCATCGCTGACCTGCATGTTACTAGTTGTGTTGATGTGCCTCCATCACAGTCTGCTTTGTAGCCACTCCCTTTCCCTCTTAAAATATTAAAATACTGCCCTGGGATCATCAGGTGATATTTGTGACATGTGCTCATGGTATGGCATAATAAATGGATTCTAATTGATTTATTACCCTTTCAGGTTGGAACACTTGTGTGCAACTGATTTGAATGCTGACAGCAGATGAAAAGCTTACGTACCAATTGCTGTTCCAGGAGAAAAGTTGTTTTAAATTAATCACTTAAAATTCAAATTTAATGTAGTCAAGTTTAGCGACTGAATAGACTACTTAAATAGGGCGTCAAATTAATAGATCTGGAAGCCTCTAATGTTCAAATGAACAAATTAAGGCATCAATGCTCATTATTTAGCCTTTTAAGGATGAACTAATGTCGAAGCTGGACGAAGGCTGGCAAAAGTTACTTTTCTCTAGGACGTGTTCATTAGCCCTTTGTAGTATTGTCAGCAGGTGCAGTAGCCCTTCCTCTGTGTGATGATTATATTTTCAGTGCTGTGTGCTCGGGTGTGTCAGGGTGGTGTGCATCATCCAGGCGCTGTGTGAGGTTGATCCCCGTGCCTTGGCATGCGCACGGTGAAGGTTATATGTTCAAGGTTATATGTGGAAGGCTGTAAGGGTACAAGTTCAGCCTATATTCTGATATGGGTGAACTGTTCCTTTTTGTTCCAGATGTTTTTCCCGCCCCGTGCGCATGTTATTAGCAATTTTATTCAATAGAACCTGTGACAGTAAATTCCTGTGGTATTGTTCACTTCTGGTTATGCTTTTTAAATTGCTTTTTCTTGCGTCCTGTTGCTGATGCAAACTTTGTGTGTGTATCCTCTGTGATAAAACAGGTTTGCATTGATTACAACATCCTTGAAAGTTCAATCCAATTTGTAGTAAGTACTTTTATTGTGCTTATTAGCAGATAGTATATATTCCTGGTGTTTTATTGTAGTATTATGTCTGTCATTGTAGCACCTACAAGGAAATGCAGATGAAATTCATCTCAGTTTCAGACATCTTTGTGGTGTCTCTGAATTCCTTCTCCCGTACAGGTTTTTATTCCTAGTATAGCGTCCTTCTGTGTAAAACACATTGAATCTCAGATGCCCTCCTTTTAAGAAATGATTGCTTTCATAGGCTCTTGACCAATGTATGATTGCAACTAAAAAACTGAACCAAGTGTTACCTTGTCTAAGGCATGGACTGTGAGTGTGCAGAAGAGAATGTATGACTGTATTAGCTGAGTGTTTGCACTTAGATGCTTCTAGACATGTTTTCTAAGAGAAAACCTGTCATGGAACATAACATAATCCATATTTAAGAGGTGAAAATAATTTAGGGGCACAGAAAGAGTTGGGTTTTTTTTACAGAAAGACTCAAAAGATTGTTTTCCCTGTAGAGGAAGGCGTAGAAAACATCAAATATTGTTGCTATATGCAATGACACAGTGGGGAGAACTTGGTTTGTTTGTGGTGCATGCAGAGAATGGGAGAAGTTTAATGAAACTGAGCAAGCTGCGGAAATCAACAGCTGATGTTAAAAGTGTGTAATGCTTGATTACTTACAGCTCTAAAATATTAAGCCAGGTCTTTAAAAGAAGTAAAAGCAAAAGGTGGAAGGTGAGGTGCGGGGATTAGACCTTTGTAGGTCAATACTTAGACGGGAAAGGAAAAGCCTCTCAGGTTACTTGGTGTTCAGTCAAATGAATGAAGCCAGGTTTCCTCTGGGGATGTGTCCCTTGTCACCTGAATATCCCCAGTGAATTAACAACATCTCCTTTTCTTTCTCCTGCCCTGGACTGTACGGGGGACCCTTACCTCTGCTGGGTCAAAAGGCTTTGGCTTGGGTGAGGCGTGATTTGGCTGCTGGGCCTGAGTGTGATGTGATGGATTGTCCGAGTGCTGCCAGACGGGATGCACGGCTGCAGGCAGTGGCCTGTCTCTCCCTCAGCAGATGCTGGAATGGAGGTGTTTCTTTAGGTCTGTCAGCCGGTGTTCGTGATGCTCTGGGAGCTTAATTGTCTCAAAGACTTTGATGCCCTTTCATTTCAGTTTTGATGAAGTTGGCTGAAAGGCTCCAAAGTCACGTTTTGGTGATGGAAGAAGGGAAACTGTCATGGCCAGAGCAGTCACATGAGCTTTTTTTGCTGTGTGAAACTAGAGCTAAATGAGTAAAATTGGGTTTTGGAAGAAATTTGAATAACTCTGCTTCAGGGCAAAAGATGAAGCTGGATTAAGTTCACAAAGCGGAGAAGACATTTATCTTTAAGCATAATTTTATCCTTTAACTGTGTCCATCTGGATTTCTTATATCTTCCTTGGAAACATTTGGTATTTGGCCACAGTTGGTGAAATGATACTGAAGAAGTTGAATCATGATCTTGTCTGGCAGTTCCTAGACTGCTAAGTCTACCATGCTGTCCTCATTACCCTGATGAATACAGCATACAAATACTCTTCTCTCACTAAGTCATTTGATTGTACGTGCTGATAATTTTGAAGACATTTTTATTCCTTCCAGAATTTTAAGCCCAACTTCTGTTGCGTTTGAGAGCTGGAGTGGCTTGTGAAGGGATAGGAAAGTGCTACCTTGCTGCCTTCCTTCTTAAACGTGCCTGAAGAGCAAACTGGAACAGTCCCTCCCTGACTTTTGAGTGTAGCATATGTTCTGTGTTGATCCAGCTCTCTGCTCTATAAAAAAAGGGGAGCGCTAAAAGAGTTGCTGACAGACCAGCACAGTTTTTGTGGTGTGTGATATGTGCCAAACTTCCAGTGATCCAACAAAGCCATCTGGTTTCACATTTATCAAAGGTCAGTACTTATGCATTCCAGCAGCACAGCTGAATTGATTCACTGACATGAAGGTAATTATGAGCTCAGGTCAGAGTGATGAAGGTATAGCAGTGAAAAATTCTGTCTTTTGATGTCAATCCTTTAGACTGTCTAGACTGTGCTAAACTGAAGTGTTGTTAAATTCTGACTTTTCTTCAGGGTATATGGACTTTGGTGCCCACCAAACTTCTGAGAGAAAAGCATTGACTTATTAGAACTGTCTGTATAATATGGTTTATTTTTTTTTTTAATATATTATTATTATTTAATTTTTTAATTTTTGGCAAAAGCTCTAGAAATTAAAATAAAAAACTGGGAAACTTTAAACATGGCATTGGAAAGGGAAGGTTTGAAGAATCTGGTAGATGTCTTTCTGACACAAAAACCAATAAAGCAGCTCTTGATTTGTGACTTCATTTTAATGATTCCAAGGTTATAGATTGTGTCATTACATTTGTTAAAATTCATTGATACAACTAATTGTCAGGATCCTTATGAAACAGTGTTCTTTTGGTTAAATTTTCATTAGCTCCTCATATTAAAAGCAGCAGAAACAGGGCAGAGTTTTGTTCCTCTGGGTTCACACATTTGTCTCTAGTTAGCCCAGATTCTAGTTAGCACTAGAATCTTTTCATGCATAGTCTAAGCTATGAGGTTATGTGGTTTAGAAGCATCACAGCCAAATGACAATTCTGCTTATAAACAGAGATGTTGTAGCTTCAGAGTGAAATGTGCCTTAAGACTGAAGGGATATACTTATTTCCAGAAAGGATCTACCATCCTTGTGTTGGAGGTTGGACTTAGAGGATCAGAAGTTCCTTGATAGTATTATATTTTTGTTCACTGATATTATGCCATGATTTTAGTCTGTTGATATAATTCCCATTTTACAGATGAAGATTGGAAAGCAGGTTCATCCTCCTGGACCTGACATAGAGGTGAAATGCAGTGTATCGGTGACCACTATACGACTTCATTTATTCCAGTGCCAAGCACACTAGATTAGTTTCTTTTATCCTCTCCTCAGAAAATCTCCTGTGCCAGTGTGCCTGTGAAACCTCAGTTAAGTGCTCTGGAGAAGTTATTTTCCCCCTTAACACAGGGTTTTTCTAGGAGTCTTTTAAGAATAAGGTCCCAAGTCCATTCATTTGCTATTCAGCTTGAATAAGTATGCCATGTGCCACTTCTGCTCCTTCAGGAGGAAGGGAGAGAGAGATCTGTGACATAATAATCTTTGCTGTAGTTCTTACAGCCAGGAAGGAAAGATTTTTTTTTTTCCTTATTGCTCCTCATCATTACCCTCTGAAGGGAAAGTTTCTATGGTCTTGAAGTTCATGAAGAATTATTCCTCCATCCCAGTTTGAACTCTTCTGAGGCAAACAACTTTTGCTAAGTCATCAGCATCCAAATTCTTCCCTTTCAACAAGAAAGCAGTCAGAGGTATTGATGACTTTTCTTCCTTTCTTTTTCCTCTGTTATGCTCTAGTGAGAAAAGTCTAATCTGTTGCTAAGGCCCATACTTCCTCAGCAGATTCTGCTGCTTTCTGTGGAGACATATCTTATCATGCAGCCTGCTTGAGTCCAAGAATGTTTTGGAAGAGAAACACTTAGCAGGTAACCCATAATTGTCCTTTGCGCTGTGAAAGGCTCTCCATCCCTCTGATCAAAGTTTTCATTTTGGCACAGTTTGCCAGCTGACAGCACTCACGTGCCATACATACTTTAATTACTCTTTTAGAAAACATTTTGCAGGTTGGAAGACGTCTGTATCAAACTCCACCAGTCAGAACTGAGTGGAGGTTTTGCTGTTGACTTTAGCGAGGTCAGGATTGCATCTTTTAGCACTGTTAAGTGGAAAGACAGAAACCATTCCTGTCAGTAACCATTAGTTGTGGAACTGCACTGGAATTATTACTGGAACTTTAATGGCCCAATAAATCAAAGTGGTTCAAGCTATTGAGGGCAGCCTAAGATAGTGCCGGGTACAAACCAAGGGATCGTGATTCCTTTCACTGCTTTTCAACATTTATTTCATCTCCTCTTACTGCTCACTGTCCCCCACTTTTGGGGGGAGGCAGAGTGGGAAGAAGGAAGCCAATCCTGCACTGCAAAGTTACAATTCTATCGTGGTTAGCTTTTTACAGATTTAAAGGGTAACTATTAATCCATGGTTGACTACATTGCTGTAAAATACAGTTATTGAGTGGTTTTGCTTCTTAGCTTTTACCTTTTCTCCATAAAATTTCTGCCTGATTGGCCAGGATTCAGTGAAACCTCTCATTAGGGCCCCATGGTTCGTTAGAGCTTAAAGAGGCATCGCTGAAAATTGAATTGACTGTGCTGTGATTCTCTAGCTGCTGTGGTTAGTAATCATCTGACATGATGCTGCATCCTTTTCATGCATAAATCTTTCTCTACTCCATAGTATGTTTTATGGAGTTAATTCATTTAATATCTAAGTTCTGAAATGCCGGATCGGTGAAGAAACGCTTCGTACAATGTAAAAGAATATAAACAGGGAATGTATTTCATTCTGAAATGTTTTCAAGAAATTACTGTGATGATCTGTACAAAACACCAGTTTTCACACTTGGGTTTTCTTCATTATCTTTTGATTTGAGAGATGAGACTGACAATTCCTTAGGCTTGCTACTGCCATTAGCCAGATTGATAGAGGAACAAATGCCATCATGAAAAATCAGTCTTTAAAACTTTTCTCCCCATCCCCCAATAAATGGAGTAATAAAGCATAATTATGTTTTTTTAATCAAACTTAGAGTCATGTTTGCCAGAGCATGAATGTGATTTGCATACGTAATTCATTGACACTATAAAACTGAGTCTGTCCTGATTTTAATCATGAAATAAAATATATGGAAGGGGATGGGCTCTAATTTATGAAACTAATGACTGAATTGGTGAAAGCAGCAACAACAGAAATGTTTCTGCATGTGCAGGCACAGAGAATCCTGCTTGCCTCCTTGTGAGGACAGCTATACCTATTAACATGTTTTTTTTGGTGAAACAGGGATGGGGGGAGCTCATGACATGTGAAATGATGGCACAGCTGGTAATGGACCTTTGATCTGGATAGATGGTGATGTGACTCTATTTGACCCAGGAACTGGTACCTTCTTGCCCTCCCCCCAAAAATCTGGCATTTTGCAAAATACTGCTCTTTTAAATGGCAGTGTCAAGCTTCTTAAACAGGCAGAAAATGCTTCTTTTGAGGAACTAGGCCTTCCCTGCCTTGCTGTGGAGGTGCAGAGTACCTGGAGGAGGAGAAACACAGGATGGCTGTCTTCCTAAGAGCAGGGAGGGACCTCATTGGTCTTCTCGTGAGAAAATAAATATGAATTCATTTATTTTGTTGCTTTCATGCATAAATCATCTGCTAATTTCCAAGAAATGTAAGGGTAATATGTGGCTGCAGGTAGACAAGGGAGGTTTTGGATTAGGTGAACGTGTTCGGGAAGAGCTTGCGAGCCTCTGCTGTGGGTATCAGCGTTGTTTAAATTTGTTATGAGAAAATATTGTAGCTGGTAAAGAATTTTTTTGTTGGCATCACATAAACTTGGGTTTATCTCAATAAACAGAGAGTAAGAAGCAATGATAATCTCCATTTTAATCTATGTACTCTGTGAAATGAAACATCATGCAAAATTACTGGGTTTTGTCTCTGAGGAGCTAGAGCATGCTGATACAATGACATATTTAATCAGAAGGAATATATTTAATAAGAAGGATTTGTGTGTCAAAAACTGCGACTAAATGACACAGGAGCTGCTTAGAGATATGAAGACACAAAATTTACACTTTCTATTCCATTTCTATGAAATGAACATTTAAAGGTCAGGAAGAAAGGCTAGTATTTGCATTTAAATGGTGATATTTTAAGTTGAAATGGTGATTGCTGACCTCTGTCCTGACTCAAGTGGATTTTTGTTTTGTTTTTGGGACTGAGAGTAAGGCACAAAGAAAAAAGAAGAAAAAAAAAGGTTAAATTACTATAAATCAATAAAATGTTAAAACTAGCCTCAGCTTCTGTGTTATTACCACCTATTTGCACATATTTGATCTTCATCAATCTGTTCTGTGCTTTCTGTAATTTTAAATAATTTTAAATAGTGTATGGCCTCTAACCATAGCCGCTGTAGGGTCTTCTGAAGGGGAATACTTTACAAATTCAAGGAATCTGAGTAAGAAAATACCACGGGAAAGTGCCAATCCACACGTTCAAGCTCCTTTTTTTCTCGGAGCAGACGCATTTCTCACGGTGTGCATGAGACACTTGAGAAGTTTATGCTGTTCATAGGTCTGAGGTTCAGCCCAGTACGCACTTGAGAGTGTTATCACATTTTCTTTGTGCACTGGTGGTGCACAAAGTGGTGTTCCAGCTTTGGAGCTGCACCAAAGCATCTCAAGGAGTCAGGTTTGATGGGGAAGCATGATTTTCTTTCTGCCTACTCTGATTTTTCTACTCATATTTTTCTTTCTACTGATATTTTTCTTTGTACTGCTGGTGGGTGGGATGTTTGTAGCCCGTAGCTGAGTATCTCCATGCTCAGTTCTGTGTGCCATTCTGCAGCAAGCAGTGCTGGCAGCGTGCTCTGTGCTCAGGAGCTGAGGCATGTTTGTCGCATTAACTTGCATTGAGTGAAAATATTAATGACTGAAGATTGTTTTTTTTCCGTTCTCCTCTTGCTCTGTGAGAGGTAGGTGTAGGCTAGACAAAAGATGAAGATACAGCTGTTGGCTCTCTGTTGGTCCCAGCTTGGGCCAGGCTGTGTGAGTACAGAAGTCGCAATCCCGAGGTTCTGGATTCACCGTTCCGGTGCTGACACCTGTTCTGTGGTGGCACCTTAGCTAAGACTCAGCTTGGTCTGTACAAAGTTCTTGAGAGAATTTTCACTTTCTGTCACACCACTTACAAGTGTGTGCAGAAGGAATGCCGTGCTACCTTCTGAGAACTGCCTCTGAATTTTGTCACCTGCATCATCTTCTGAGCTGTCAAGAGCGGCATCAAAACTTTGATTTATTTGTTGAAGAACCTCCTCGCAGCAGGGGTTTGCTGCATTGGAAGTAGTGCAGTAGATGAGAGAGATGTGGAAAGCACACAACCTCAAAGAGACTTAAAAGATGCTAGTATTTAAAAAGCAACCAGCTATTCTTAAAACTTTGATAAATAACTCTGTGTGTTCATGCAGTATATTATACTGTAGGTAATCTCTAATTAGGTAGCATTTAGATTGCCTGTATATTTTACTCTCTTTAAACATAGGCTATATATTTCAAATTTGCAAGAGAAAGAAGATTCTGGTATTTCACTGCTGATATATTCCTTAAAAATTGTAGCATTAAAACCACATGGTTGTGACTTGTTTTTATAATTCTGAAATATGAAATACCCGTGAACTATTTGGAGGTACATGTCCAGACTGGCATCTGCATGTAGAGAACTGGAGGAAAATGAAAAAAAACCACAACAGGGGAAGTTTTTATTACCCCTTGGTAATGATAATATCTTAAGACGTATTGGTAATAAAATTTTCAGCTAGAAATATGAGTTTTTAATTGATCCTGCCCTTTTAATAAATCATGTCCAGGGCTTAAAGATTCCCCTTCCCAGAGACTGAAGGGTCAGCTCTCCTTGTAACTACTCACCTCTTGAAAAAGGAAGAACTCCTTCTTTCTCAGCCCTCAGTTACAGGCAAAACAAGATATTGAATTTCTAGTTTCATCTGTGCTGCCTCATGAGTGACTTCCAAAGCTGCCAGGGTGACTCCTGGTTTTTTTTTCCCCTCACAACACTGCATTGCGGTATATCTTGGTCTTGAGGTGTCAACGCATTTTTTTTTCAGTCAGAAACACACTTTGTTTTTTCATGACATGACTTCAAGAGTCTTGCTGCTCTGGGGGAAGTGTTTCCTGCCTCATGTTGTTTTTAAGTTATTGATCATATTAATTATGACTGATACCTATCAAGGCTCCTCATCTTCGGATGTCAGTTTTGTAGCAAGCACCCCACCTCTGCATGATGGACTTTTTCTTTCCTTATTAATGCTGAGAGATGCCAGAACTCATGGCTGAGCAGTCAAGTAGCTGAAAGTTCACAGCTTCCTGCAGTTGCGTTCCCTAGTGTCAGAATTCTGCCTGAAGAGACGCTGCTTGAGTTGCTGGTAGGAATGGTTTGAAAATTAATGAGTTTGCTTTGCGTGTGTGGACCATTACATCTGCATGTAAATACAGTGATTATTTGATCTTCAGCTGTAAAAGGAGTCAGTCTGCGGAAGAAACGTGGGACGTGTTGATAAATACATTTGAGCTCTACCACCTTGATTTCATCAAGGATTTGTCATATTTTTTGATACCTGTCGTCTTTTGGGGTGATACAGAAAGAGGTCCATGTTTTTGCTGGTGATCCATCCATCATGTTAGCAGCTGGAGCCAGCGTAAGTGTTCTTACACGAGTAAGATTGGCATCTCCTGAGCAAGAACCTAAGCTTAGTTGTACTTTTCAAATTTTGAGTATCCAACACTTACTGTTGACCTTGGGCTTAGCCACTGGAGGGGTTTTTCTGGATGGTTTGTGTATTAAACCGTCAGCGTGTCAGTAGACCAACGACTTCACTGTGTGACAGCAGGTTACCTTGTTCTTTTTAAACAAGATGTGCTTGTAGACCTAAAATCTCTCTCTACTAAAACATATTTCATATGAACGCACATTTCACTGTCAGGAAGTAACAACGTATTCTGTTTTAGCTGAGGAAGGTGAGACTGTTTAAAACCCAAGATTGTTAGTGTAGAAGCTTCTAAATTCGGGGCTCATTAATCAATTTTACAATCAGAGCAGCAAAAATAAAAAGTGTATCATTTAGAGCTGTGATTATTCCCATCAACGACAGCAGTTTAAAATGTGACTTGTGTAAATAAGGTAGTAAGTAGGAAATTAAAAAAAGAAAAAAAAAAAAAAAATCCCCCAAGACTATAACATTTTTAATTGGAGGTGATATAACAAGCGGGAAGCAGCCAGGAAAACTTCTTCATTCTGCAGAGTGAAGAGTGAACTTTTGACATGCTGACTTAGAGTCTTCATCTGAATTTGCCTAATTTGAGATACTCTAGCTTCATATCTTCTGACATTCACCCAGGACCCAGTTACTTCTGGCCAAATTCCTGAGTCACAGGAATCCTTCTAATTATCTCAGCCAAACCCCTTTTTTACAAGCTGCGCTAGCATTTCACATTTCTGTTGGGGACATTTGTAAGGGGAAGGAAATAAATTGAGTAATAAAAGCGAAAAGATAATTGTCAGGAAAGCAAAATAGCAAAGGAGGAAAAGTGATTTAAACAAAAGAAGGAAAATCCAGCTAGGAATTATGTACAATTTCTTTGGTCTGCTTCCATTAATGTGGAAACCAACTTGCTGAAGGAATGAGAACCTCCTGTGTTAGTCTATGGAGAGAAGAAATAGCAGAAAACATTTTCAGTGCTATGAACCTGGTCTTGCTGGTTTTGTTTTGATTTCCCTGGTGCTAATAGCTTTGAAAGCAGCAATAAAGATGGACTGTCTGCTGCCACATCTTATTAAACACTCTGTGTTGATCTGACCTGAATGAGGTGGCCGGGCAAGGTGGTTTCTGACATCCTCCAGAGTACAAAAGGGACCAGCAACCTTCTTAGTTTTATGAAAACAGCCCAAAGAAACAGTGAATTGTTTTTTCTTGGTATCATATGGAAATAGCAAGTCAGGGAAAGAGATTCTCAGTCTAGCATGGGAAGCAGACCAGGCATTGCTATCAGCAGGCTCCTCAGCCACTGCTCACAGAGCTGCCCACATCCAGAGATGGTGTTTTCAGAACAACCATTCTCTACTGTCTGCTTTTGAATAGTTAATTTTGCATTTTGTATTAAAAAAATATTTAATACTAATGGAGATTCTGATTTTTTGTGTGTGTCTTTAAGTGGCATTTTGGAAAACAGATGAGGTTCAAACTGTGCTACACTGACATAGAGTAGATCTGCAACGACTCATCAAATGTCAGAGAAGTCACTGACCTTAAATTTTGCATATGTGATCCTGTTGGGGTTTTAAGGTTTCTATAAATCTTTCTTAAGTTAATAACTTTCTATTGACCAGTACTTAAATATTCCCAAGCCTGGGAAAAGTTGAGTTAGGTGCAACATTCCTGTGGTTGCATAAGCACGTACGTCATCTGTAGCCGGCACCACAGACAGCACAAACGTGGCAGGATGCGTGCCTGGCTGTGTAACAATGAGAAATCTCATGATCTTCTTTGCAGTGACGTTTGGAAACCATAAATATAACAAAGCATAAAGCTGTGAGAGTATGTGATAGTGGCAACCCACTGAGAAGATAATCTTCATGCAGTTAAGGTTGTTCATAGTGGGTTTTGACCAGTAAGTGATTGTAAATTGGAGATGCAGCAGCAGCAATAGGGACACATCAAATATACAGCTGCCCTAGGATGTGCATGCCAGGCAGTCACTTTCTCACTTTCGGAATTACAAACACCGTAGAAGTCTCATTTGCTCATATATATATATATATATATATATATATATATATATATATATATATATATATATTTTTTTTTTTTTTTTTTTGCCTTTGTATGGACATGATTTCCATGGAAGAGCAGACTTGCACTGTCGAAATAAAATACTGCAAAAATGAATCCTCCACCCTCGGCTGACCTGAGGAAATTCTAGCTGAGTACTCATCTTCACAGCTTTGTATTTCCAGTTCCTTTAAAAATATTTTTTAAATTTTTTTATCAAGGCTTACAGAATTAAAGATAAATATACAGAGATGCGTATAATGACACATTAAGGTGACAATTTTCCCACTTATATCATGACTGCATTGTGTGATGCCAAGAATAATTTGTTAAAATTTCTATACTGAGAATGGATATAGATCCTGTGAAGTTTGAGGTCTCCTTTTTGCTCCATGTTCAGTTTTTTTAAAAAAATGGACTTGATAGTATCAGGAATCTAACTGAGTCTGACAGATCAATGGAAATTTAAAGTTGTCTTGTCTGTCCTTTTTATGTTCCTTTTTCACCAATGAAAATACTGCCACATGGACATTGTCAGTCATCAAATAGCACTGGGATAAGTTTCCTTATGAGTTTTGGCTGTCAGCAGCATGTATGGAGCGTAACACAGAATGGTTTCAAATTCCCTCGGCCCCCATACGTTACTCAACAGGAGCACAGGTCTTGATCCTTTCCCCCTTAATTTTAAATAATGTTTTTCCCAATACATGCGACGTCTTTACAGATTTTATTTTAGATTTGCTTAGGATGCAAGATCCTGATGTGATCACATGTTCTGTACAGGATTTTCCCGTGCATGGCCTAAGTTTTGATTTAGGAGCTAGTAAATTGGAATGAGTATATAAGAATACAGTTGGCAATTAGTGTTTAATGTCATCAAAAACTTTCCTATAACCCCCTTTGCATGGACTTGCAAGCAGAATGACAGACACTAAAGAGAAGATTTAATTAGATGTCAGCTTTGATAAACTAATTTGTTTAGAGATGTATCTGGCAAAAAGTTGGGCTGCGCTGCAGGTTCCTGTTTGTATCTGACAATTTACATAGGGCTGCCTTCATCTGCTCTCCCTTCCTGATCTGATTTCTGTCTGGGGTCCGTCTCATCCTTGTAGCAGGCATTAGAGCTCAGCCAGGGGCCTTAACTTCTGTTGTCTTCACCTTCCTGCTCATTTCAAGGAACCAGACTTCCATGGAAAAGCTACTTGCCCTGGACATCTGCTGATTGCTAATTGATTTAGTTTAAGCAGCGACATCCTGATCTGCCTGGGTTGGATACTGAAAGCGTCCATGGGGTGCTGCTGGTGGTGACGGGGGTGAAAGGAATTTGAATATGCAAGAGAGAACCCTGACAGGGATTCCCCATCCTGAGAAGGCCATCAAAGGCAATGAAATTTTGTCTTGCTGAGAGCCTGTGGCTACAAAAGTGGGCCTCAGTTGAGAAAAATGTGTCGGTGTGCCACATGCCTTGTCAGCGAGGACAGAAAAGGTCCTGCCTTAGACCTCTTTCAAAACCAAGTAATTGAAACAGGACCTGAGGATATGAACCATAAACTAGAGAAGGTCCATGACCTCTTTCATCCTGCTTGACCAGCAAGAGCTGCCCTGTCTCTGAGGCTGTGCCAATCATATTTTCTCATTCCAGCTTTGCATTGTGTTAAATGCTGTTTTTAATTAAAAATAAATAGGCAAAATGACTCCTTAGAAGTGGTATCCCAGGAACAGAATTCTTCAGGGTATTTTGCTAAACTTAGGCTTGTTTTCATCAATTTTGCTGGCAGACCTGGGGGATAGGTGTCAATTCTGTGATCTCACTTATGTATGTTAAAGCTAAAGGAATAGTTAAAAGGTTACAGCCGAAATTGACCTTAAAGTTGTTTGATGTTAAAATCTTTCATGTGTTGACAGGCCCGCTCAAGTGGAGGGCACTGCTTCAGCAGGAGTTTTCCACTTCTGTGTAGTGCTCACCCCACTCTTAAAAATCTCACATTTGGAGTGGAATTTATGGGGCTGTTGACTTTCAGCTTCTGGATAGGTCAAACGGGGTCCCCCGTAATGGTCCATTGATCCATTTCCCAACAAATACACATTTTAAAGCTGGTTATACACTACTATCAGGACAGGTTTGCTGTCCAGTATGTGTACCTTTTTCCTCAGAGATATGTGAGCAGTGCTTCTAGCTATAGGTGATTAGTGAATTATTATTAGGCATAAATTTTATGGATCTTTGTTGAACCCATTCCACCAAATAATATATACCCTCAGATAAACCTCAATACCTTATCTTGTCCTTCCCATTGACAGCCTTCACAGTATGGAAATGGTTAAGCCCTTGGAATGCTTAATCATTCTCTAGCCAAAGAATGGATGGAATTTATTCAAGATGCACTGTTCTCTATGGGTCTTATGCTACACTGAAGTATGTCAGAAATGTCCAGCATTTCAACAAGCCTGGAGCTGAGCAACGGGGCTGATTCCTGACACTCCTGTTTGTTCCCTACCTCCACCACCAATGGGAGAAAGGTGCAGGGACCAGAATTCCGTTTCTGCAGGGTCTCGTGCTGCTTTTCCTTAGCCTGCTCCATCCCTAATTCTGTGCTAGCTTTGGTGTGCAGTTACGAGCGTGATTGTTCAGTCATGGCAAACCTGTGCCAACCCCACTATTGTTTTTTTTCTTTTTAACTCTCATTTTGTAACTCATTCTTGCCAGCCCACAGTCTTTGGGTTTTTTCTTTCTGAATCCCTGCAGTTTGTCTCCATCATTTGTGGGAGTCAGCGTGGTACAGTGCCTAGGTAATAAATCTGGGTTCCTGGCTCTGGCTCAGACTTCCCACGTGAGCTTGATAAATCGTTTACCCTTATTGCCTCAATTACGAAGCAAAAAGAGGTAATATTTACTTACCTCAGAGGCACTGTAAAGTTAAAATGCTTGAAGGCTCTTTCACCTATTTCACTGGCTAGTTATGTGTCATTTGTCTTTGTGGTGTTTTTGCTTCCATACTAAACTTTGTCTTTTTCCCCCCCACTTTTCTCCCTCGGCGTCCACTACCCGTTTTGTACCACAGTTATTTTCTCCACAGTGGAGGGTTACAGTCTCTGGCTTATGATCTGTTACTGTATGGGTCAACCTGAAACCCTTACCTTGGAAAGTCTCGTTGAATCTTTTATTACGCTGCAATTCTTTGGTGGTTTTTTTTACGTCCAAAGTTGGCAAAATTGTGGCTTTATAATGTGTTTCTGCTTTGTTAGTTTTCAGTTAAGTTCTCATATAAAGGTTCAAAGCCACAGAGCCCTTTCATATATTCTACTTGTGCTTTTTTCTTTCACTTAACCTTTCTTTATTGGTTTAAGAAGCATCTCAAGGAAATCGCGCTATATTCTCTGTTAGGGAACAGTGAGTTGTTCAGTGGTAATTACCTCCTTACAAATACACCTGTATTTTTAAACAAAGCAAAACCTTTTAAGTTTTGAGGCAGAATAGAAGCGCCTGAGCACCTGAGCTACTTCAATACAACTGTTTGTGCAGTTGTATCAGCAGTGAAGACATATTTTATGTGCCACCATGAGCGCCTGTCACAGGGATTATGTAAAAGACAGATGGAAAAACAATTGTGTGAAGAGGAATATGCTTGAAAGTTGAGTACTATCGTTCTTTTTGTTTGCACATTTGTTTTGCATGACAGATTTTTAGAACAACAAATCCGTAAAATTTGGGCTTATTTTGTTCAATTTCCTTGGGACATGAACTACCATCTTTGAAAAGGATGTTTTTAAGTAAATCTGGGTCTCTCCTCTAATTTTTGTACTGATAAAATATTCCAAATATTTGTAAGTTTTAAGGAGATTAATATAATAATAACCTTTTAATGAGGCTATGCCTATTTAAAATGCACTAGTGGTACCTGTCAGGATTGCAGGTGAAAACAGTCTTGGCCCTGGTCACTCAGCAAACAGGATGTGCAGCCACGCTGTTATTGTGAAATATACTGTCTGGCTTTGGGGTTTTTTTCATCTCTCCCCACTGCTACAAAACTTCAGGCTTCAATTTTTTTTGGCCTGCACTCCATACTGTCCCTGATAGAACTTGGAGAAATGTTTACTTCAAATCCAGAGCCTGTCAGGGATTGCAGGCTTAATCAAAAGACCCCATGAGAGATGACTAGAAAAGCGATTTAAGCTCTCAAGATTTAGACATTTTCTGCAATCCTTCAACTTCCACGGGCGTGTGGTGGAGCCTCTTAACCCCAGTTCTCTCCATCTCTCTCTCTCAGAGGCTCTGGGATTTAGTTTGACATACCTTACATTCTCAAAGGGTTCTGAATCTCACAGAGCGGATTCAGACCTCACGGAGCACAGAACCGTGGTAGGCGCTTTTTATTTTTAGCAACAGGTCTGTTCAGAGGTGGTTCTTTTAATGATCCCGTCTGTGGCTGGAGTTCCCGTTCCTCTGTAACTCTCCCACAGCGAAGAAGTCTGATAGCTTGGCATTTGGAAGCTAAATCAATAGCTTACATTCAGGGGGATGGAGATCTGCTAGCATCAGTGGGAGCAGCTCTTGCTCCCGTGCCACTAACTCTTGTGCCTGAAACACTGAGTGAGAGGCACTTGCTGGAACTGCAGTGTGTGTGGGAGTTCAGTGCTCGTGGTTAGTCCCCCTTCTGTAGTGTTAACTCTAAGGTATCAATTAGAATAATGATCATGCTGTTTAAACAGCAGCTGTTTTTTTTAGTTTTTTTTTTTTTTTTTTTTTTTTCCTCCTCTCCCTATTTTGAATTGGCACTTTGAAAGCCGGTGATCAAGTTACTGCTTTATTAATGTAGATTTGGTGAATATACTAACTAATGACTTCAGAATTTGATGCGACGTGAATGTTCTGTTAATGCAGAGGAAAAATTAGGCTATCATCCCTGTCAAGCAGGAAACAAAGGGATGATAAATGGGGTGAATAGTTACCCTAGCTCCATGCAGCTTCACGCAACTTTGAGGTACCACCCTTAAATTATCATTTGAGGAGTTATTTTTAGAGTGCAAAAAGAATGAAATGAGGCAGCACTTGCCATGTGTTAGATCCCTGAATGACAATGTAATGGGACTTTTCCTGGGCGCACAGGACAGGAAAGTCATCTTGTTTCAACTTCAGCATCCATCACTGGTACTTACTGCAGTGCAGTGCTGTGAATTAGAGTTAATGCCACAATTTTCAGCAAACTGGAGCTTCATCTCCCTATTTTTTTGTTATTTAAAAGGCAGTAGAGTCCCCCACAATGAAATTGCGTCTGCCAAGTGTTAGGGAGCTGTTCTGTGGTATCTTCAGCATTGTGCTGAGGACTGCCTTAGCAGGTACCATTTAATAGAATGAATACTGCAAGCATTTGTTCCAGAGGTATATTCTTCTAAAAGGTTTCTTTATTGATTTTTTTTTTTTTCCCCAGTGTTCCCTTTCTGTGATTTCTGTAGAGTTTTAATTATTAGCTCCAGGTATCCTGATTGAACCCCAGACTATAAGAAATGGAGGTATAAATTGAGACTTGTTTTTTGGAGTGCTGTAGAATAGTTTTAATGTAGTTGCTGTAATGTATGATTTTCTGTTTACACTGATGGGTAAACAAGATGAAAATGAGAGCTTCTGTCTGAATTTTGGTATATGAAGCCAGAGTCCCAGAGCAAATGTCTGTGTGATTAAAGTGGTATTGAAGCATTATTAAAAAGCTGTAATTTCAAATATTTTATGCTTTGTTTCACATATAGTGCATCTACAGTGAAGATAAGTTTCTTAATGTAATTTTGGTGCTTGCACTCTACTGAAGTCAAAGAAGCTTTTCACTGGTCCCTGTTGGCTTTGGATCAAGCTCTTGGTTTGAAGTATTGATTAAAAGAGAAACTCAATCTGAATTGAAAGCCAAGATAATTGATACGGCCAATGTGGTGAATTAGCAAAAAGAAAAAAACAAACACAAAAAAGTAGCTCCCAGAAGATTGCATCCACGAATGTAATTTGTTCCTTTTGATTTGACAAATCTGGTTCCAGGTGCTTATTTAAAAAGCATCTAAACAATGATTTTTTGTCCGTACCTACCCACGCTTGGTTTTCTCCTCTTTATTTTTTTTCCTAATAACTCTGCCATTTAGTATATTTCATTTTCCTAGTATTTATTAGATTGCTATGCAGTAAGAAAAAAATATGATCAGAAGAGACTTAATTAAGGGCTGCTGCAGCTGCTGAACCTTAGAAGACAATATACTGCAGCAGTGAAGATTGTCAAGCACCCCAATAAAAGAGGATGTGCCCGCTGGGAGAACCAATATTGTCAGTTAAAATCAGATAGCCTAGGAGGGAAAATCAGAATGGTTCAAAGTGTCTGCTGTATTCCTGTCTTTCCTAAATCACAGTCCTCAACAACACAAATGCATGTTTAAAAGGAAAGGGGAAAGCAGAACGGAGTGGCTTCTCAAACAGCTCCCTGAGGTCTGCCATATCTAAACACTGCTGAATGAAAACTGCAGAATTCAATTCATGCAGTCTGTTCAACAAATCACATGCTTATTATACCTGGGTTTTTATAGCCTTGGGAGGATTATGCAGCAGAGAAAACAACTCCAAAAATAATGCAAATCCAGGGGGCATCACAGAACTTCGTTGTGCAAGCCAGCCGCGTTTCAGGTTGTGTTGATTGGACAGACCAGTATTTGTAGTTTAGAAACTAAATTTCAACAGAGGAAATAATGTTTTACATACCCCTTAAGGTGGCTGACATTTCAACCATCCAGATTAGTAAAATAAAAAGAATTTTGAAGGACATCTAAAACTGCATTCCAGATGGGAAGCAGAGTAATGTGTGTATCATTTGTTGCAGCCCTGCCCTCTGGGATGTGGTCAGGTTTTGATCTACAGACAGAAATACAGAGGAGAAGGATTGCGTTTTAGGGATGTACTCTTGATGATGGTTAGCCCTGCCTCTCTTAGACAGCACAGCCTTTTCCCTGTGTACCTTCTTCCTTTGGCAGATCAGGCAAATCTATAACCCTTCTGACAGGAAAGCAGAGTGCTGCTGATTCGGTCGCTTTATTGGGCTGCAGCTGAGACCCCTTCCTAACACTGAGGCCAAATGATTCCTGGCCTGGTCTTCAGGTAGGGAGGAAACTTGGAAGACTCCCAGTGAGCAGTGAAAGCATCTGTAACAGCAGAAGACCTTGTATTTTGGCTTTTCATTGGGTCGGCTGTTCCACTGGTGGAATTTAACGGGGTGGGGAAGTACTCTGGGGACAAAGAGAGGAGGAGAGCGAGGAGTTCTGCATCCTTACATAGCCAGTGGTTTAGTCACGCACAAATCACCATCCATGTCTTCAAAACGCAGTTCATTGTCATAAAGCTCAGTCCTGCTCCTGGGAAGGGCCAATGTGAGACGCTATTTTACTGTAAGTGTGTGCTTTACAAACCTGTCACTGAAGTGTGGTCCCAGTGTCCTGCAATCATGTACTCCCAAACAGATAAAATGGAATCCAGTGCAGGTTTCTTTTCCTTAACCTTCTTTCTAAAGAAAGAAGGAAAATAGGTGACTAATAGTAGACATAAGGAAGGGAAAGCACAACTGGTCTTTTTCCTGAGAGAGCTTGTTCTCATTATTTAATGCGTCTGTAAAAGGGGGTTTTGGTTCCCGTTTTGATACCCAGCATTTGGTGGCTTTTATTTCTGAACAGGCTCTTGCAACTTCTGGTCCTCAGGTTCTGCTTTCTAAACAAGCATAAATACACCAAACAAAGGAAGGTTAACAGTATTTTTTCTGTTCAGAAGTTGAGGTGAGATCACGTTTCTTTTCAAAAGATTTATATTTTTAAATGCGGTTGTGTATGTTTGCTGGGTTTTAGATGTTTTGTCATCCCGTCTGATCAATTGCATTTCAGAGTCATAGCCAGAGAAGATATATTATATTATTAGTCAAGTATTTTTTTAAACATTTCTTTCATTCTGAGTTTGTCTAGCCTCACTGAAAATTCTATTATATAAGTCTGTGATTTTAGGCAGAGCTGGTCAAGAATTTTCCAGTATCATTTTTTATTTTCCTCTTCAGAGCTCACCAAAAAATGTTCTTCAAAAGAGAAACATTTTCAAGAAATTTATTTCACATGCAGCTGATGGACCAGAATTAGTAGTAATTGAGATGTTATCATTCTGTTGCTTGCTTTTTAAAGTTTAATAATTTTTTTCATTTTCTACCTTGGTTCTTGGTATTGATTGGTGAGTATCAAACAGGTGTGTTTCCTTGAGTCTTTGCAGTTAAATTTTCAGTGGCCCATGAAAAGGGAAGAAAGCATATTTAGCGATAAATTGTGGAAAATTTCTTGATAGATAAACCAACTTGGAAATTACTTTGATTTTCTTCTTATCAACTTATCTGTGCAACTGGAAAAAGAGAGAGTTTATTCAGGAATGAGTATGTGAAGTTTTGATACCCAATCAAAATTATACACTTCTGCTTTTTCTGTGCTGTTATTTTATTTTTACCAGAGAATAAAAGTGTCTTTGAGCATCCCTCATAATATTTTTTGGGTAGAAGACCAATGAAAGGGTGTCTAATAAATTAAAAAATAAGTTTTATTCCTATATTCAAAGGGGAGCTTAATGAGTTTTTCACACAGTAAACTGTAGTGGGTTTTTTTATGAACAGGCTTACCATGCTTGTGGTGAAGGCTGTGTAAATTACACCCATGCATATTTATTCATGTACTTCTTGTGGGAATATATTTAGGGGCCTATAAGCATATATCAGAATTTGTTACAGGGAAGGGAACTTATGAGGAAGGCTTATTATCCCAGGAGTGGAATTAAGGTGAAATTAACAAGTAATTGAAGTTATCTTTGATCATGATTTTTCATTCCCTTTTTTTCCCTGCTCTAAGGAAGTGAATATTTTTGATGTTCAGTAGAGCAGTACAATGCAGCACAGAGAGAGGCATAGTGCTGAATTTTCATAATAATGTTTGTAATGCAAATGAGGGACACTTCAAAAACAGGTTGATTAGCATTTCTTAATAAATTGCCAGTCTCCTCCTTTTTTCTTCATTAATTCTCTCGGCAGATTACATAGCTAGATTTTAGCGCCAGTGAATGTGAAGTGTGCGGTGGCTTCTTGTGATATAATTATTTGGTGGCTCTAAATAGTTTCAGATTGTGCGTTTACAGCACTTCCTCCAGCACTAAAGCGCTACGGTGAATTAATGAGCTGCCTGTCACCTCTGGGACCTTTCCTTTGAAATCCAGTCTGGCTTCATGTGAACTGATACCATTGCAGGCCAGCAGCTGGGAAAAGGTTAGAAAATGAATGAGCTCCGGGGACGTTGCTGAACTTCCACAGGAGCATATATTTACTTTAGTGCTGTTTCTCAGAGATCAAACCTGGGGAAATGCAGAGCTGCTTGCAGTGCCTCCCGCTGAGCACATCAGCCAGCCAGGCAGAGTATTCCCCCATGGTGTGGCTCTTGGTGATGTGCTGTGCTCCCCTCTGCCTTCTTTCCCATGGTCCTGCAAAGGGGGATGTTGGCAACACAGCCCCTTGAGCAAACAAGTGGCTTCTCTTCCCTGTGTGTCATTCAGGTTCCTTCCTAAATATTTTTGTTGCCTTTTTAATTGCCAAAGACTCCTCTTGTTCCCTCTTAGCGTTTATTTCATTTTTTAAAATAATTTATTCCCTTCCTTATCTCCCAGATCTTGCTTTTGCCTCAGTGTGTGTGTTTTTTTAGTCTCCTTTTCCTCTGTTGTTTCCCACTGGGAGACCCAACAAGTGATCTTCCCTGCCAGACACCTGTGAGGAGCTATCTGCTACCCCTTTTTTGTTCTCGTTAGAGAGACTTCAGAGAATGGAATGCTCATTGTACTGCTTTGATTTTAGAGGAGAAACAAGAGTGACATTGTGAGAGCTTTCAGTTCAGAGCATCAGTTGGTGAGCATAAGTCCCTGTCCAGTTTTGATTCCAGTTGAGCATCGCTCTGCTGGTCAAATTACTTTTCCTGACTGCTCAAGGCAACAACAGATTGAGTTTTCAGGGACTGTGTTTAAGTGATACGTGCAACTTGTGATAAGCATTCAGATTGCACAGCTGAAAGTTGGAAATTTAAAAGCCGTGGAATAGAATCATAGATTCATGGAACAATTTGGGTTGGAAGGGACCTTTAAAGGTCACGTAGCTCAGCCCCCTGCAGGAGACATCTTCAACTGGATTGGGTTGCTCTGAGGACAAACTGCAACTCCTGCGTGTTCCTGGAGAAGCTCTGAGTTAGGGATACTTTAATCTGCTCTAATTTTTGGGTCCTAATGTTGCCTTGCTAGTGGTTTCCAGCGTGGGGCTGGATGGCTGTGACTGCACTCTGTAACTCAACATTGCTGCTTCTAAGATTCTACACGGGATTTTTTTTTTTTTTTTTTTTTTTTTTTTTTCTCCAAAAAGGAATGTAGAAATGATGTATGACACTTCCTCTCACTAAGATGGTCCTGGACTCTTGTCTTTGTTAGTAAATCGTCTTGGCAGTCTCCTTCCTTTGGTGTGTGTTGGTTTTGATGAGGTAGTTCATCAAAAGTCTGTTGTAAGCTATTTTGTGGCCTTCTGTCATTTTAGCTGGTCGTAGATTACCACTGAGCAGTCAAGCCAAGGCTGGAAGCTCTGTTCTCTGATTTCCCCTCCAATACTGCAGGGAAGTCATGTGCTGCTCTCCTTTCTCACTAACAGAGTCACTTAAATTTGACATTTAGGATAAACCCATGATTTGCGCTACTGATGATTACTTGAGCTCTTTGCTTCTGATTTTGTGTGGGATCTTAACCATTCTGAAAAGGAACGTGGCTCCAAGAATCTGTGTAGTTTTACAACACAGCAGTGTGTGGCAGGTTACACTGATGACTTTTGCTGTCCTGTTCTTTTTTATTGGATTTGAGAAGAGAGGGAGATACATTATTTTAAAAATACTGTTGCTAGATGAATCAAGTGAAGGAAATTTATTTGTGGAATTGCCTTCATTTCAAGAAAAATGTTGCTTCCCTCCCCCCCTTACACTTTAGGACTTGAAACCACAGCAAAGCATGGTTTGGAAGGGACTTCTGGAGATCATTTGTTTGGAGATCTCTCTGTTGCAGGACTTAGTTTGAGTATTCAGGACATTACCAAGCTGAGCCTCATTTTTTTTTCCAGCAAGAAGATTCCACCACTTTTTTGAGCAATCTTTTCCAAAGTTCAGTTGTTCTCACTGAATGTTTTTCCCCCTGTATTCATCTGTACTTTTCTCCTGCAGCAACTTGTGGGCAATACCTCTGTTTTGTAAAAATACATCCTGATGGGAAGAGTACCTCTGCTTTCTCTATATGTACGTCTCTTTTAGGTGGTGGAAGTTATAACGAGGTCTTCTGAGCCTTTTCTTCATGTGAGAAGTTTTCCAATTCTCTAATCATCCTGGTTGCCCTTCACTGGACCCTATCCAATTTTTCATTTGAAAAGTTGAGGGCACCAAAACCAGACAATCATTCCAGGAATGACATAACTGATCAGAGTGCAGAAATCCCATCCCTTGGCCTGCTGTGGTCTAGGACAAGGTTGTCTTCACTGCCTCAAAGGTGCCCTGCTGCCTCACATCCATCTTGCTGCCTGCCAGGGCCCTCACATTTTTTACAGCAGAGCTATTTCGTGGATTTGTTACGTCCGTGTTGTGCAGCTGGTCCCTAACTCAGCCCTGCTCTACAACTCCAGGCATCACCAGCCTGGCTGTGTGGAGGGGTGTTGGGTCATGACTCTGGGAACAGGAGGCGCTGGGAGGGAATGACTTAGGAGTGTTCTGGAGGAAGGCCAGGATGTGTACACCCACACAGCCCCTTCTCTGAGCTGCCCTGGTACTAATGAAGGGAGCTGGTGGTTTAGTTTCTGCATGCCTACAGGAGCAGTCTGGTTTTTGATCATAAAGAAATTGTAGGAGTATGAACTGCTTCTGCCTTGCTTAAAAATGCCTGTCTGGCCTCAGACACTCCTGGAAGTGATGCAGGAACTTGCCAGGCTGCCTGGTTTTTTTTGTTTTTTTTTTTTCCTTTCCCTTTTGCAAGGTGACCTGCTCACTTTGCCTGTGCTCCAAGGCTGGCATTGAGATCCCAAATCCAGAAACGGAGGCCGTGTGAGCATGATCTTTCTCAGCAGGGCCCAAGGGCTCAGTGAAGTGGTTTCCAGACACACTTGGACTGGAGCACCAAGTAAACTCCAGTCTGCTGAGAAAGACCTGTCATATTTCTCACAGTGCCTTACCTAGCAAGGCACAAGAGGGGAGGAGGCAAGAGGATGCCCTGCACAGCCTCCCAGTAGTGTGGCTTGTTCATCCTCTGCTACTGCCTCCAGCAGCTCCCGTATGAAAGTTTTTTGGAACACAGGCAGCAAACTCAGTCTTTATGCAGCTCTGCCAGCCATTGTGCTGCAGATTTACTGCCAAAATTCTGATAATTTCCTGAGCTGACAATTGAATCCATTTGTTCCGTGGAAAATGGGGCTGTGCTGCCTGCCGCGTTCAGGTGGAACAGCTGGAAGAGCCGTGGGAGGATGAGCTGGCTCAGAGCACGAGGCTGGGATGGGAGAGATGCCCAAACACAACACACACACTGCTGGCTGGCCAAGAAGGAGCAGTGATGGTGCTTCTGCTCCCTCCTGTCCTTTCACCCCATACCTAATGGCTCCATGGGCTGTCAGGTGGTCTGGACAGCCTTGCAAGAGGGGCTAAGGAAGCAAAATGCTGTTATTGATTGTGAAGAGCTGGATACCTGGACTGCTTGGGGAGTCTGTGGCTCTTTCTGTGCCTTGTATCACTTGAGGCAGCCACACAGGACTCCTGATAGATGGCTGATGCAGGGCCAGCCTCTCTGTTAAGCCTGTGGCTGTTTGTATGATTGGATTAGGACGCTTCCTAATCGGATCTTTTTCCCTATCACAAGCCAGACCCAGTACAATGTAACCAGAGAAGAGCAGCAAGAACGCTAGCACGGCTTATTCTAATAAAGTGAAAAATCAACTTAGCTTTTTTTTTTTTTTTTTTTTTTTTTTTTTTTTTTTTTTTTTAAGTTGTTGCAGTAATTTATTTTAGCAATTAAAAATTAATTCAGTCAGAAATATGCTACCAAGACATGATAGTGTTGCTAAGAGCCAGAGTAGGAAGCGTTCCTGGTTTCCCTGAGAGCCAGTGGTGAACCAAGAGAGGATCAGCATGGAGTCTGACACATTGACAGGCACTCAATATATTCAAAGTCTGCATTCTTATTAGGTGTTCAGAACCTGACTCCAAATGACTTTCTGTATGTATGGAGGGGAAACGCAAAAGGAAAATATGTAAATGTGGCAAGTTTTAATTTAGGCTTGAGAGGACAATAGCTTTGCCAGTTTATTAGCATTCACCTTCAGAAATGGTTTTGTTGTGCACCCTATTTTATATAAATCTTCAGTGAATAAAGAAAAGCAGATACTGTTTCTCTGGTAACAAGTAAAGCACAACGCCCTTTTTCAGTAATGGTGCAGAAACAATCCTTTTTTCCCCATCACTTTAAGCTTCCAATCACTTTTCCTTCTCTTCTTCCTTCATTCATAACTTAAAACATATTCAAAATTGTGCTCACATTGCTTGATGAAGGTGAAATTTAAGAAAGTTAAACATTTGGAAACAGGACTAATTTGATTTACGTTAGCTGTCCTCCTGGGAGCATTGCTTTGCTTCCAGGTATAAAGACTAAGGAAAGTCAAACAGTCCCCATATATTCCCACTGTTACATCCCCTGTATCTGATACTGCAAGAGTTTGGCCCAAGACCTCAGGGAGTGTGACTTTTGCAGGCCTGTGACTGGTGGGAATGAGAAGACAGATGTTGTCATATTCTGATCATAACACCAAAAAAGGATCTGAAATGCCTTATTTACCTTGACAGTTTCCTTGGCAGAGCTGGACAGGAATCTGCTAAATGAAAGCGTGAGAGTATGGCCCCAAGTTTGATCCTGAAGTTCCAGGAATGCTGGAATATTTTGAACAGGCTAATGATGGATAGCATATTCATGCTAAGAAAAGATTTTGGTGAGCAAAATAAACTCCCCCAATTAGTTTCCACTGTGATTCATTTAGATGTAATTTTCAGTTGGACTTACATCTGGACTACTGTTAGCACTGGAAGATCAGTTTGCTACTGAGGAATGTGAAATTGTATCTGGAAGGGCATGGTAAGGAAGTGGGATCCATTTCATCAATTTCTTAGGAAATTAAGTTTTCAATTAAAATCAAATGAATTTATCTTCCTAGAGATAGGCCTGTAGAGACTTCCATTTGGGTCATTATTCAAACATCCAAACAAACAGATGGCTCCCATGTTTCTTTACTTATAACCTACCCAAGCAGAGAGAAAAGACCCACCAAAAATAAAACCCCACCAAAAAATAGTCCATGTCTGGAATATCAAAACAGTTCCCTGAAACGGTCCTGCCAGTTCAGGGTACTTGACTTGTTTTGATCTCCACTGGTGTGCAAGAAGGAAATATTAAAATAGGTAGGTATGTCTCAGTGTTTGGTTTTTGATATTTTAAAAAGTTCGTCTTCTGAAAGCTGTAGTCAAAGAAGGTCAGTAACTATTTTTTGAATGTATGCAAAAATGTTGTGATCTGAGTTGGAGGAAATAACCTTGTTGAGCTGGAAGCCTCCAGCAGAGCTTGGGAAAGGTGTGAAGTTTTCCACTTAGGATCATTCCAAAAATATCCCCATCCCATGTGTTTACATATGGCTCTTGAAGTATTTGCTAACGTGTGCAAAATTTCCAAAATGTCTGGTGCTATTGAAAATTCTCTTTTCTGAACGGAGGTTCAATCTTTTTTCACAGACACAGGTTTATGGCCAGGGAGGCAGGGGTTTGTAAGCAAGGAGCTCATATTTGCTCTCACTTGGTGCTAGGTGGACGTTTGAGACTGCTCAAACCCTCCCCTTCTCTTCATCCCAAAGTTGGAAACGCTACAGATATGCCAGGCAAATGGAAAGGCATTTTTAGGCAGAGAAGAAAAAAAAAAAAAAAAAAAGAAAAAGATTAAAGATCAAATAGCATTCACTACTGCAATTCAGTGTGAACACCTGGAGGTGGCAAACAGAAAATGGAAGAATTATAATAATCCTATATTTGCATTCCCAAATCCATAGAAAGAATTTCTCTTCAAAACTACCCAACCCTGAGATGTGTGCAACCAGACCATAAAACGTATTATAAAGGTTGAAGGTATGGCAGAGTAGAGGCAAGCGCTGACCAAGAATGTCAGTTTGGAGAAAATAAAACAGGATGAAGGGAAAAATAAAAGAAGAATTTTAAAGGGAAACATGTTGAAGGATAAAAGCTGGCACTGGAAAGCAGTCTAATGTGCTGAGGTATTGATCCAAATGCCCTCTGAGCTTTGCAAGGAATAATGTGATGCTTTGCTTTCCCTGGAGGATACAGGTAGGATAACTTTGAAGCAATTCAGATCAAGGGGAGAAAAAGACAAATCTCAAGTCTAGTAGAAAGATGAACCTTCTGTCATTTTCTAAACCCAAGGTATAATGCATTTTTCCACACTTGAAATGCAATCCTAATTTGGGAATCACTAGGATCTGGGATTACAAATTTCTCTTTCAAAAGTCAGAGAGTTGTGCAAATGAATTTATGAGAAGCCCCCAAATTGGCATGTACTTCATACAAAAATATTATAGAGAAAAGGACAGATAGAGAAATTCATCTACAGAAAGAAATACAAAAAATATTCTTCAAGTAAAACTGAATTCCAAGTAGCTGCTGAGTATTGGTATTGACGTGACAAGAGCGGAAAGGGACCATTTGCAGTGAATAGTGTATTAAGTAGTTGGAATGTGAAGTGTTTACTTAAATAACAGTAATTATTCAAACCAAGCTAATGGCAGTGAAGTTGTTGGGAGGCCTGTGGGATGTGATATGTTTGTTTGCTGCAGCATGAATGCTGTGGGTAAGATTTTGTGTTTTGTTTTGGTTCTGGTTTGTTTTTTTTTTTTACAAAATGCTATGAAATTTTAAAGAGTTCTTTATTTATTTTTTTTAAATAAGCTTGTACCACAGCATAATCTAATTAAAAGGGAAAAATAAAAATGGTTCTTCAGCATCTTCTGTCTGGAGGCAATAGCTAACAATATATTGCAGTACATTTGACTGTGACATTCCAGAGATTTTCTGTTTATTATAAGGGCTGCATCCATATCACTCAAATACAGCTAGAAGCCTATTAAGGAACTTTTGTGTCTCAACTGCAAAATGAAACTGATTCTGTGCCTACCAGCAAAGGCTGAAGTTTTCATTGACAAATGCACGCAATATGTAAAGGCTTCGATTTTGTGGTTTTGACAGCCAAAATGCTTTAATGTTGTTAAGAATGTATTAGAATACTGTCAAAAGGTACTTTTAATGTTTTTATTCATTACTCAACATGTTTTCTAATGTTTTATTTGTCTTTTGCCTTTTAGTATGAAAGTTAATCTGTTATCTGCTGTCATTATCTCTTTGGATATGCAGATGTCCTTTTTCATAATGCACACATGTGTTAAGTAACAGAGAGCTACTTAGCTATGAAACTTGGAATCCAACCCCAAGCAGTAGGTGCCAAATGAGAATGGATTTTTGGTTTTCAGTTTATACAAAGGCAACAAACCACTGACACACCATCTTTAGAAGAATTTTCACGGAAAATTTTTTCACAGTTTCAGTTATTCACCTTTTGTTGCATTTTTTTAAACTAGCTGGCAAAAACCCCCCTCTTCCAGATATTTCAGGTAGGATGTTTTGTGAGAAGCAGGGTGGGTTTTTTTTCTTCCAACAGCCTGCTTTGTTCTTCGTATAATTTATAAGGGAGGACATAAAGTAAGCTAATGAAATACCTGGGAATGGATTGGCATGTCACATACAGGAGGGCACCCAGCTCTCGTTGGAGTGACTGTGATGAATGGTGGGCATGGCGAGATGAAGCGGTTGCCGGTGCTCGGTATGATCCGTAACCTCCGGCTTCAGAAAGCATCCTTAATCATGACAGCTGTTGGGAAAGAGAGAGCCCTGTGGATAGCAGGGGAAAAAAAAAAAAAAACAAAACCACAAAAAACTGGGTTTTCTCAAAATTTCTGTGGTTGGTTGCTGAACCCCTTTGGTGTTGCAGAGCACTTCAAAGGCAGGAGCAGGAGGAGCAGCTGTCTGGCACCTGTGGGATCTGCCCGGCGGGGCCAGCGCTGCGGGATCGGCTCGCTCTGGGATGGGTGTCAATAGAGGGGCCTCCCCTCTGCCCGCCTGGTGATTTCACAAACTGAGGGGAAATTAATTGCCTGCCATTTTCCACTGCTCTTCCAGGTCTATTTGAGGCTGACTAATGGCTTCCAAATGCGTCTGAAGACAACTTCCATGGGAGGAAATTGCCAGGGCCTTGTTTATTCTAGGGGGCCATGATCACGGGAGAGCCCATGTGCGCGTTGCATGAATTCATGTAGGATTGAGGGCTCATCCATGTTTGGCTCCATTGCCAACACCTCCCTCCCCGGCACCGTGGGTTGAGACCTTTGCCTCCCAACTCTGCATTTTGAGCGGGACTGCTGCGGCTCGGGTCTTGGCGGAGCATTATCGGGTCCCGCGCGTGCAGGAAATTCATTTGGAACGGTTTTGCTCCTGAGGGTCGGGTATTGGAAACTGGGGCCTCCAGTGATCCTGGGGTCAGGTGAATAAACTGCTCCAGTTACAAGGAAGCACCTTGTTATTGAGAAATTGACTGCTGTGCAGTAGTAATTGTATAAATTTGCATTCATTTTTTTTTTTTTAAGAAAACCATAGCATCAGGAGATTTTGCAGAACGGTTTAGCGAACGTTATATGCGAAAAGGACGGAATAGTAGGCCTCAGAGGTTAGGCTGTACAAAGAAGCAAAGAAAACCATTACAGTAAGTGCTACCAGCAGTGATGGAGAGTGTTTCAGCAACTTGACTTTCTCAGCATAAAAAGGTGTGTGTGCATAAAAGCATCAAGATGCCAACCTAGGGGAAAGTTGCATCTCTAGTTGTTTTGTAATATAAATGATAATTAATGAAGGTGGACCCAGCTGGTTCAGTTTAAACATATCCAACAAGTTGTGTATGGTAGAAGGCAACTCAGCAGAGCTCTGTTTAAAAGCAAAATCTGCCCTGTGTGAAACTCTACGTATTTTCTGTGGATGCAGTCTCTTGGTGGCCATTTATATTTTAGGAACTGACATGTTCACTTTCATTAAACTTGCCTGAAAATGGAGAGCAACTGTTTAAGAACAGAGCTGTTGACCTTATATTTCACAAGTAATAAGATTTTATTTAATGTAGTTACTGCAGGCATACTAAAACTGGGAAAATATTTTAATACTTTCCCTTTTCTGATACATAAATGTAGATACATACACTGTTCCTATATATTGTTCAAATGAACAACCAAAAAATAGTTTTAAAAATATGAAACCGGGCTGAAAAACATCTGAATGCACAAATGCTGGTTTTAGTTTAGCAAAACTAAAATTTTCAAGGCAAAACATGTACCAGTTTCACAGTTGTGGGTTTTTTTTTTTTTTTAATTTAGTTTGACATGCAAGTCCTTCAGGAAGCAGATGGACTTGTGGCATTGGTATCACCCTTAGAAAAAAACAGGTTTCATTTTAGCCAAAGAGTGGTTAAACTTTTTTTTTTTTCCCCTTCTGTGTATATTTTCATGTCTTTCCCTGTGATTCCTGCCTGTAGCTTTGCTGTACTATATAGCAGCAGTGCTTTCACTTGGAGTTTTATTTATAATTTTCCTGTGTTTGACTTTCTGAATCTTCCCAGTCAGGAGAAAAAATAACACATATTATTCATAATCTGAAATTATTTCTGATTTAGGTAGGTCCCAAAAGATTTTTGAAAAGCTCATTAATATTTTGTACAGGATTTGATTTCCTCTGGAGTTGTACTGACTTTTCCTTTGGACTGTGTGATGCTTCCCTGTCCCAGCTACAGATCTGAGATTCCAGATGGGAAGCTGCTGGCTTTTTTAATTTGGTTTTCATACTTTTTTGTTTTGTTTTCTGAGGAAATGCATCCAATTAAGTAATAAAGTAGCTTGCAATTAAGATTTGGGGTTTTCTTTTTCAATCATCTGTATTGTCACAGGGAATTACAAGTCATTACTTTTCTTACTGGGGTGCTTCAGCTGGGAACCCGTCCGTCAAACTGTGATTTAGGGATTTTGGCTGTGCCCTGTGGGAGGCTACAGGATATGTGGAATCCCCCATCTTGCCGTGGTTTCTGACACATACATTTTCCAGAAGAGAGCAAAGGGACTGGATCTGCTTCGACATCCATGGCACATCAAATAACTCTCATGACTGTGACTGATCAAATAACTCCTCCACTGCAGCCCCGTCAGAAGTTGGGCGAGTTCAGAGGGGGGAAAAGCCTCAATGGCAAAAACATATAGAAGGGGTTGGGAGAGGCAGGCTAGGGTGGAAAAAGCAAACGAGTCCTTTTTCATAACAAAGTGTCCTGTTTGAGTGTACCAGCAACATCAAGGCGGAGGGGGAGAAAGAGATATTCCATAAGTTAAAATAAATAGTAAATAGTTTGGTTAGGTCAAAAAATTACTTGCTTTTCCTCCATGATGGTGACTGACCCAGGAAGATGCTGGCAGATCTGCTGGGTTGCTGTGTATCTTTCTCTGCTGCTGCTGCATCCAGAGCACTCACAGAATAATTTACTGCAAGGTTCAGTACCAATCATTTAGCTAACCCTGTCAGCATTAACTGAGAACAGAGAGAAAATACTGTTTTCTTTTGATCTTCCTGTGACCTGGCTGCTACAGGACATAAAAATATATACTGTGATTATTATGGGGCTTTTATTAATTTGCTTATTTATTCATTTATTTATTTATTTGATATCCCTTTAAATAGAGGATTGCGGCATGACAGTGTTCTGGATTCCTAAACCAGGCTTATTCTTCAATTCTTTTTTAGATCAGAAAATTGTTCTTTGTAACAAAATGGCTGAAGCTGACAGTTTGATGGTGAAGCAAAGGCAACTGGCTTAAAGAAGTTCTTTTGTATACCTGTGGAAAACCCAAGAGAATGGCAGATTTATAACTCAGTCAAATCACATGCCGATAATTTAGGTGTCTCTGTCTTAGAGATGTTAGGCTCGTGCTTCAGCATGCAAAGTGACAGCTAAATTTTAACTCAACTCTGTTTAATTTCCTGAATGGATTCCTAATTACTTGCCAAAACAATATTGATGTTAGATTATGGACCAATGCTAGGTTCCCTGAGGTACAGATTTTTAGCAAACAGGCAGGAGGTCTGAGATCTCCTATGATATATTTAAAAATTTTGCATTCTCTCGTCTCCCTCGTTGGCATTTATGCTCCCTCTCTTGACGGTGAGCTGGAAGTGACACTTATCAAAATAACTTGACAAAGGTGCTTTCAAAACTGTCACTTCCTTATGATAATTTAATTATTCCTTATTTCTTCAGATTTGAAGCTTCTCATGTGCATTTTTATCTACTGCTTTTGGAACTGGAGCATAATATTACTGAAAGGTAACTGCAAGAATTATCTAGAGATTGTCGCTTACAAATGTAGGTTTTGGTCTTACAAATGCACAGTTTTTGAAATCAAAAAGCAGTACTAAAATCTGACCCAAATGCTGATTTTGCATTTAAACTGTCAAATAATCACTTAACAATTTAACTCCTTTTCCTACCTATTAATGAATTGCATTATAATGCAATAGCAACAGGCTAGGTTATAATTTTCCAAGAGTAAATACTGCGCTTCATAAAATTGTGCTTTTATTGTATGGACAGTTTTGCTTTCCTCTGGAAGACTCTGGAGAGAATCTAGATGATTAAAGTAGAGTTTCAATAAAAAGTACAGGTGTGTTTAACATGAATTAAATGTAGTGGGTTTTAATTGGATTCTTCTTACAACTTCAGGTTAGTTATATGTAACAGAACTTGGCAGTAGCAAGACTTAGGTAACCATTCTGATGAGGCAGTTCTCTTCATGCTATTCTCTGCTTCAGTGACAATATCCATGGCTATAAGAATGCGCATTTTAGAATTTCATCCAACCTGAAGGACGTGATATTATGTGGAGCCTTTCTCAGTGTTTGCTGCGTTCCTTGCAGGATGAGCTGGAGATCCTCTTTGGATTCCAGAGCTTGAGCTGCCAGCCAGAGGTTCCTGAAGCACCTTTGCCCTCTGAAGTGTCGTGATGTTGGCTTTTTATCCTCCTATATGTATATGAAGACTGGCTGATTAGTGTTAGTGAACTATTTGCAAAATTCTATTCCAGTTCCTAGGACGGGAGCATTATTTTGGTGTCTTTTTTAAAAATATGCTTCCATATTTGGGTTTATCTGTCCACACACACAAACACCATGTATATTATTGACATTACATCCTATATATAATTATGTATATTTTTAACATCAAAACAGTGATGGCCCTAAAATATGTATTTTCTTCTGTAGTAGTGACCGTTTTAATTTGTGGACAGACGCTTGCAAATTGAAAGGAAAAAGGGGGCACTTTCAGAAAGCAGTAATGTCACAGTAGTACAATCTCCGCATTGGATGTAATACTGTAAATACTGCATTGTAAATCTCCCCCTCCAAGGGGAATGGGATGTCTGTAGGCGTGTCCCTAAAACTCTTGTTAGTTGTTAATGTATAGAGTAACTGAACATTGTTGTAAAGACCATTTTTTAAATCTCCAGTATTGGAGGAGTCGGCTGAAAATAGCTGTGTGACATGCCTGAAACAGATTCAGATGTCTCTGCCGAGCAGAAGGGAAGACCTGAATACCGGGATTACAGATCCCACAAATCCCCTGCTCAGTTTCACAGAAGGATCGGGCAGTTTATGTACGCAGTTAATCTATTTTCACTTCAGTGGAGTGACTTGCAGCTGCTGCAGCCCCACTTCACTGGCAGATCAGAAGCTGCCCTGTAGTATCTGTCCAGCCTGCACCATTTTTCTTGGAGGGCTCATTGTTTAGCTTACAGAATGTTTTATTTTCTCAGGGTGTGCTTAGAAACAAGCAGAGCTCAGCCTAAGCCTTGCTCCTCGGTGCTAGCTCGGCCGTGCCTGGGGCGCTTGGAAGAGCAGCTGGAGGAGCCCAGGCATTGCAAATTCAGCTCAGCAGAGCACGCCTGGGTGGTCTGTCCACGTGTCTTTGGGGACACTTCCACAGATCCTGTTCAGATGTTTTACTACAGCCAGTGCTTGAAAACCCTTGTGCTCACCCCCAGACAGAAATGCTCTGGGGGACTGTCAGCAGGACAGGCAGGTTTGCCAGCTTGTCATTATCCAAAGTTAAGAGGATAACAGCCTCCAAAACCACAGTGCCTCTTCAGGCCTTCAGTCTTTTATTTATTTTTGAAACATCCCTCTCAAGCTGTCTTATTCAATTTCACAACGAGCAGCTTCCTTTGCTGCTGTCTAGTATTAGCACGTATCAAGGGCCAAGTCTGGAAGTCTGGCTCTACATTTCAGGGAAAACAAACTCAGAGCCTGGCTGCTGGTATGCAGCACTTAGGGTAGCTGAGCCATGAAACATGTTCTGTAAGGTTTCATAAAATTGCAGATGCTCTGATGTTTTGCTGAGCTAGGAGGAAGTTTGTTGGCGAATCAATAAACTCTCAACTTTTCAAGTCATCAGAGGACTTGAAAATGAGAAGGTTCTTCTTTTCTGACAAAAAAGCGTTCAAATATTTCCAATACGAAGTGATTTGGGCTCATAGGATTGGATCATCTGTATCCTTTGGGAGGTGGGACGAAGTTATCAAGGCTGTTAGGAAAACTCCACATCAAAGCTTCAGTGTGCCAGCGCAAACCTACTGTGCATGAACACGAGGATGGAAAGGCATCATTTGTCTGTTCTCTGCCAGGAGACACAGAGCGTTCCCTGCCCCGAGCCAGGGCACACCCGATGGTGAGGAGAGCTTCCACATCCAAACACGGCCCCTGATGAGCAGGGCTCAGCCAGTGTTTATTTATTTGGGTGCAGATTTTCATCGCATCAGCCTTTCAGCATTTGCGTATGCAAACAGGAGATCTGAAGGGTGACAGCTGTGCCTATGACCTTCCTTACACACACTACATGCAACCTTGTGATGTGAATTTTATACGGGTTAAAAAAATTACAAGCACACGTATGCAGGCACACCATCAAGTTCCCTGCTTCGTTGTGTGTGTTTTGGACTTTATTAGCTTCCATCCACAAGGAATTTGATGTACAGTCCAGAAATACTTCAGAGTGCTCCATTTCTTCTTCTATCGCTTCGGATTCCGGTCAGCTCGCTTGGAGCTCAGCATTTAGTGCAAACTCCTGGAATTAAACCCTTCCCCATGGCATTTTACCACATGGTGTCATGCTGCGGCACTATTTACCTAATCGCCTTGCTTTGCTAGATGTTTCATTAGGACCTGTGAGGAATTTGTTTTAATGCAACATAATCTAATGAGGGCTTGTCTCCAGTCAGGACACGTTTGGATTGCTGGTTGATGTGATTATGTAGGTAAAGCTTCAGTATAAACTGGGCTAGGGAGCCTTTTGCACACACTTTAAAAACAGAATTATGTTACTGCTAAATGAGTACCGGCAAGGCTTGGTATGCTTCGTTTCATAGCTCAGCTGAGAAATAACGCGAAATACTTTTCTTTTAAAAAGTTCAGACAACTAATTTAATATGTAAACAGTAATTCTTTGGAGAGATACCACGGCTGTGTAATATTAGTGCCATTCTTTTTTTATTGTGGACAGACTTAAATTTAGCATTGTGTCGTAAAAACATGATGCATGCTTTTAATTTGATTTATAAAAGTGAGTTGAAACATTGCCTTCCAGGTGTTTGAACTGAGTCCTCATCTTTGATTTTGCTAAGAGAAAAGTTAGTGGTGGGAATTGGTTTAAGGGATGTGATTCAAATTCATTCACTTGCAAGAGCCTCAATTCAGGGTGTGATCTAGAGTTTGGCGCTGCTAATGAAGGTGAAGCGTAATTATTTGCCAAATGGCATTGAAATGGCACCTGTGTTAAGGACTAAGCACATGCTGAATTATATAAAGGATAAAGTCAACCCGTGCTTTCAGTGTTACTCAATGGGAAAATGCTGTGACTTCCTATGAGGACCATGGGTGTGTTCAGCTTTCATGTCCCCACTGTGTCTCCTTCACCTCCTTTTTCAGACCTTGTGTAAATCTCTGAGCCAGATTGTATATTAATAAGAATCAAATGCAGATTTCTAGGAGGCTAGGATGATTGCAAATGGGCAACTTAATATTGTTTTTATGTCTTATTTAATTGCATGTTGTCAAGAAATGGAATTTTGCAACTTTTTTTCCTCCTTTCTCTCGCTTTGTGGGATTTTTGGTCTCCATTTTGCCCTTTCACCCCCTTTTCTGCTTTCCCTGAATTCGATTCCCCGATTGCACACATTTTGGAAGTGTAAAACGTTGAGGGGTGAATCTCAGTCCTTGTCAGTAAATATTTCCAGCACATTTGCACTATTTCCACCCCGTTCTGCACTTGATTTACGCTCCAGTCTGCAATCCCATGGTACCAGATTCCAGTGTGCAGCAGACTTGGCTCTGCACATGGGAAAGGCCTTGGGAAGGACATCGACTGCCACTTCAGCCAGTTCTCTTTGTGTGCAAAGCTCATATAAGTCCAGAGAAAGGGATCTGGGAAATCCATTTCTCCCTGCAGCATGTGGAGCTGGAAGGGCTGAGCTACAGAGGAACCCAAGTAAGACACAGAGTCTGGAGTATTCATCATCTGGACACAGTTTGACACTGCTTTGTGGCTTTATTTTTAAAAGAAAGAGGAAAGAAGAAAGCCCTTCACAAAACCCCAACTCCCAAGCCTTTATCTCTGTCTGCTTGGGAGCTGCTAGCTTATTTTCTAGAAAAATATGTATGGTATTTGGTGCCAAACATCCTTTTAGTTGAAAGTTTGAAGAGGCTTTATAAGGTATGTGCAGAAATTATTGTTGGCACCAGATATTTGAGCTTTTCCTAGATGAGGCGAGATGATGTAGCTTGGTGTTACGCTGAAATGCTGATCTAGAATCCTGAATTCCTAATCTGTTCCTGGGGCTCCCGTTGCTGGATTCCAGATGTGGAAGATAACAGTGCTGCTTCCTTCCTTTCCATCCTGCAGAGTTTCAGTTCTTTCTCTTCTGTGCTCCATCTCCTCCTCTAAGATAAGATTTATGGATTCCTGAACATCATCAGGAGGGAGCAATGCTCTGTCCCAGCAAACTAATTTTGCATGATTGTATTTATACTCAGGATGAGCAGTTCTCTCACAATTTGAACTCAACCTTTTGCTCTGCCCCTACTCTTCGACTGAGAGGTGCCTTTAGGACTTTTGCCATAATAATGCTTTTGAATATCAATTAAAAAAATGTAGTGTAGGCTGATTTAATAAGTATCTGAAGCATTGAAAGCAGGTACTTTGCAGTTTTCTTGTGTGCAGGTTCTCCCAAACCTCTGGACAAGTAGTTCTTTGCATGTATTTGGTGCCAATTTAATTTACAGACGGTGTTTAAAATTATATAGGAGTAATTATTATTTATTATGGGGTATTAGAAATACATATATTTAATAATAGGTATATCAGATTCCAGTCAGTTAGCATTTATTACCCAGAAGATTCTCCCTTAAACAATGGAAATATGGCTTGCACAGCGTAATTATAGGCTATGGTTTCCTTCTTCTGATGCTGTTCTTGGGATTGGTTAGTAGGAAATCAGTTGTACCTCCATTCCAAGGACACCTTTGTACTCTTGCACATGTATGCACACAGCTAAAGCAGGATTTGAGAGCTGGATGTATTCGGTTCCAGCCCATACTGTAGGATTTAGTGTAGACTAAAGGAGTACACAATATATATTTTTTTAACATACAGATTTAAAGCGTGAGGTAGCTGCCTGTCCTTTTGTTTCCTCCCAGCTCTTCCTGGAAAAAACAACAAACCTGTAAGAAACAGGTGGGAGAAGTAGTCATTTGAGTTTCATATTGTGGTATGGACGGCCTCAAAAGGATTTTATAAATTTATGGCCTCTATCATCCAAAATTCTGTTCTTTCATAGCACTGCAGTGGGTTGGCTGCCGAGTTCTCTGTTCCTGTGCTCTACTTGAGCTGTTTGGAATATTACTTTGAGAATTGGAAGGGCTCCGGGGTGCTAAAAGTGATTATGAGATTTTTCTTTGCTTGACAAGATGAGCAGGTCCAAGTGAAGTATAAGGCAGTTATGTGGATTGACGGCAGACGGGTTTCAATCACAGAATCGTGTTGTGATTTGCTCATCTTTGTGGTGGGATGCCACTGGAATTGAGTTTCAAGAGGATAATTGCAGCTCAAGTTTCATGTCTCTTTTTTTTCTTTTTTTTTTTGTTTTAATTACTCTTGAAAAGATTCCTTCCGGTGACTCGTTGAATTCTGAGGGTTCTTCAGAAACTTTATAATTTGTCTTTGTGAAAACTGGAGTAAAAGATGATATCCTGAGCAAAAACTCCAACTGTCCAAAAATCTTTATTTCAGAATCTGAAAAATCAGTGTTCTCCAGTCCTTATCAGTAAATATTTCCAGTTGTAAGTGAGTTTTATCCCTCAGCATGCATTTGACAGTGGTTTTGTGTGCTGATACCTCTGCTGTGTAGGAGTCTCTGAAGCCTGGTTAAGTGATCCCGGCTTGTTACTTCCCACCCCAGAGATAACCTTCCCTACTCAAGTACCTGACCCTCTTAAAAATCAGGAATTAATTCTATGAATGAGGACTGTTTTGAGTGGTGAAATAATCCCTTTGGCTAGCCAGGATAAACCCAGAGACCAGACAGAGCCCTTTGAGGAAATTACAGTTACGTTCTTCCCAATAATAACACAACTTTCACAACTCCCCATGGATCATGAGACAATTTATTGGGCTCTGCCCACAGAGGTTGGCTGAGGGCTGTGGCTTTTACTAATCTGCTTTCTTGAGAACCACTTGCTGCAGTTCCTGATTTTCATTTGTGCCCTGGAAAGTCTCAGTTCAGGCTGCTGTTGCTCAAGTTGTCCCTCTTGCCAGCCCCTTTACACTCCCCCTCTTTTCAGGTGACGTGTCATGCTTTAGATTTTGTGACTGTAACACACAGTTCTGTCGTTTCAAGATTCTGCCATTTTTAAATTTCTGTTATTTTCGTTAGTTGTAATCATTCTTTTGTACAATCCTGAGCTTTCTCTACTTATTTCTTCATCTGCAATGATACCATATCTGAGTTGAAGGAAGCTGAGTTTTAACTCTGAAATGATGCTAGTGTGATTCAGCCGTGTCCCAGGATACGAAATGATAGATTTTGTTATGCTGGAGTTTGCTTTTGATCTGGAAACAAACCTCCCAAGATGCCTGTGAAGAAATTTAAATTCCTTGAACAGAATTTTGTATTCACCTGCCCCAAAGCAGTCATCTGGGAGCCTGGCAAGCTATAATCAATAGACTGAGAAATTTTTGGTAGTTATGTACAATGATGGGAATGGAAATGTAGCTTTTCCTCACTCTAAATAATCTAGGGACGGTGGATGTTAACCCTGAGACAAAATTCAGCTGAAGTGTACCAGTCAAGATTCAGTTTAAGTGATTCTGATGTTTTTCTTTCAAATTCATTGCTTGGCAGTGGGTAATTCTTTAATACAAAGCAGTTGTTTTCATTTTCAACCTTAGTTGCAAGAAAATTTATGATGTATTGTACTTCTCTGCAAACGTTCAAGTACTTCTCTGGAAGAAGGTAGGCAATAAATAATGTTGCTCCATGCACTGAGTGGACATTAATACATTTATTGGCATAATAAGAGAGCCTTGAACTAAAATTGTTGTGGATTTTCTAAAAGCATTTTTACTGGGTTTTGCAGTTACGTTCTTTAATGGAAAACTTTCCTTCCTGCTAGTATACATTAAGTCTTGTCTGAAAATTAGTATATGGCAAAATATCTGCTGTAACTACAAAACAGAGATACAGGGGACACAGAAAAATTATCTGTGTTAAATCATGATGCTTTAATCTAAAGTATTTACATGCCTTTTAAGAATACCAACAAATCAGAGTGCCTGTCTACCACTTACATTAGCTTAAATTTGCAAATACCAAAATCAAGAAATAAAGTGTGGGGTTTTTTCAGGGTCTAGTGATTTCTTTTAATTACTTGAGACTCATTGTTCCTGAGAAAATGGGTTGTTGGTTTTATTTCTCAGGGCTACTGTTACATAACCACCCCCCCAAAACCCTTAGTACTATAGTTTTCTCCTTAAGTGGGCTTAAAACACACATGGGAGCTTTAACATCTAGAGAGATCCGCATTCAGCAAGGACTGACTGCAAGACTGACAGTGCCAAAGCCTCTGAGCTGGAGAAGTGACTTCATTAGCTGGCATCACCTTTTATGATCAAGTTCTTAGGCTTCATCCCTGTGAGTGCCTGTCCCAAACACTCGGATTTTCATCCCTGCAGCCCTGCTTTAGCCTGGTAACAATTCCCTGCACAGGAAGGCTCAGTCCTCAGCCGTTTTTTTTCTCTTTCAGAGGTGTCCCCGTGCTCTAAAAAGCGAACGCAGAAGATGTAATGGTAGAAGTGAAGCTTTTGCATTTCATTTGTCTCAGTGACTCAGATTCAATGTCATGTGCACAAATAAAAATACTTGTCTGTAGCTGGCTCTTCTTCCAAGAGTGACAGAGTCGGGCTTTGTCCTTCCTAACCAGCTAAAGATCATTTCCTTCTCTGGCCTCAGACTAAATTCTGGAGGCATGGGCAGGAGATCCCAAGATAGGAGGAGCTATCTTCAACTTGTCACCCTTCAGGATAAAATTGCACTCAGAAGATTTGAAGGACTGAGAGTCAAATTGCTGTTTCTGCTTTGATTCCAACAAGGGTGGAAATCCTGTGTCTGTTTGGGAGAACCTGGCCTCAGAAAAAGGTGCAGGTAGTGATTTCTCCCTGCTCTGCAGTGGTGCAAGGCTGCTGTTGGATTCTGTCCCTGCATCGCTATCTAGAAATACCTTATCAGAATTGATCAAAATTAGATCAGGTTCTTAGTCTGTGAGGGTGACATGTCAGAAGATGTGAAATAACTTGTGTATCAGTGAGATATGCCTGCATGCATTCCTGTGTACAGCGAGAACACCCACAGATCCGCTTTTATTGCCTTCTTTCCTCCAGTTGAGATCCCGTGAAATCCCACTCAGAGGAGGGCAGATTTTATGGCTGGATTTTATTTTATTGTTTCTGCTTGTGCATTTGCTCCATGTATATTTTTGAACTCCCTGTGTATGCCTCCGTACCGTGTCAGAAATTTAGGAATAAATTTACAATTAATCTTCAAGAAACCGTTGCAGTGCAATGCTTTCCTTCAGGAAGGCTTTTCGGTCCTGTCTTTGCTTTTGTGAGCATGTGGAAATTGGCTGAAATACTCAAGAGAAAATAAGAGAGAATTTATTTTGCACTTAGTGTGGATTTTAAGCTGTGGTTAACAAAACCTTAGTGCCTGATGCAGCACAGCAGCTCCTCCAGCCATATGCATTCACTCTTTCAAGACATTCCGCCGTGAAGGATTTTTGTTGTTGTTGATTTTGTTTCTGTGGTTTTTAGTCGCCTCTTTGTTCTGCAAACGTGAAGTGTGGTATGTTTCAATTCCTTTGCTCCCTGGAAATGTTAAAGCCATTTGCTGTTCTAACTGATCCCTGCTTGGAGTGTTTCATTACTGATGCAATCTCGAGGTGAGCATTATAAAGTGAAGTATTATTCTTGATCTCACTGCGAAGCTGTAGGGAGTCAAACTGCAGGCAGCCAATGTCAAAATCGCCTTTTCTAAAGGATTTTTTTTTTCCTTTTTTTTTTTTTTTTTTCCTTTTTAGAGTGAGGGTGAAGTGCATTTAAGGCTGTGTTTGCTGATCTTGAAGCTCAGGATGTAACAAGTAAAATGGCAGAGAAAAATTTGACCTTGCAAAGAATGAGACGAATAAAATCTACATGAGCTTTGGGAATAATGGAAATGAGGCACAGCCCAAATGAATGAGACCTTTAAAGGTTGCCTTTCCCTTCAAAAAGGTTTTTGATACAATATGAAGCTTCTAACAAACGGTTAAGAGAAGACAATTATGGTACTATCCATAGGGTTCAGAATTCAAGGTGCTCAGACTTGCTGCAGTTTGGCAGCCATAGAAACTGTTTCCATTTAATCTATTTAACAAGAATGAAAGAGTGTTTTCGTGCTCTAAGTGTGTAGAATATTTAGTCATTAATTTGGTTTTATACTGTTTTCACTGCTGAGATTTGAGCATATTGTGGGAAATTAATTATCTTAGCGCATACCATACTTATGAAGTATTGATTTGCCTTTTCCAGTTAGAGAAAATTGTAGCTTTCTTCCCTCTCAAATTGAATTTATTTCTTCAGAGGAGTTAGACTGGAAAATGCTTCATGAAAAGCCAGGATTTTGAAAAGCAGGGTGTATTGAGTGGATCTTTTGAAACGAATTTGAAATATCTTGGGCACCTTTCTTTCACTGCCCCTCTTGAAATGTATCAGTCCCCAAAGAAATTATGTAGTGCATCTTCAGCCATTAAGGAATGAGTTGATGATGATGATGAGGGTGGTTGTTATTGTTATTATTATTGGTTAATCATGTCCAAAACATCTTCCTCTGTCCTTGTCTTAATGTAACTGAACTGATGTGTTTTTTTACATTCATTCTAGAGCGGCTGGTTTTGGAAAAGGGAAAGAGAGATGAGAATGGGAAGGAAGTTGGTTGGTTTGGTACACGGGGTTTGTTCTAGTTTGGTTTGTTGTGTTGGTGTTTTTCTTGGAGCAAAATCTGTAGCTTTAGAAACAACAGAAAAACAAATTATATATATATTCACTTCCGTTTTTCTGTTGGTTTTTGCTTTCTATTCCAAATGCTCCTCAGCACCTCTTGTGAGTGGTGCCGGTTGCACGTTGGTGCTCTTCTTGCAAATCACGTTGTTACTACGCTGTGTGTGATGAACCCTCCCTCTCCCTCTGTTGCCCTGCCGTGCTTCTCCTTTCTCCTGCTCTGCCAGATTTCGCTTGTGTTTCCTGTACCTGACACATGAATGCTCAGAATTTCAAAACAGCCCAGGGCTGCAATTAGCCATTTGTCAAGGTGTGCATGAACCACGGGGCCTGCTTGCTGCGGTCCTGTACTTCTCTTGATCTGCTGACACACCGCAGAATTATCCTCTCAGCCTGACGGATGAGAGAAGTCCCACAGCAACAGAAGCCCGTCTGGGTAATACATAAAAACCCCATTGTGTGTATCCACCCTGCCCCCCTCAATGCAGAGTTGTTTTCCACTTTCATCTCAGTGTTTCTAAGGGCAATAAAAGCTTTGTCCAGCAGCAGTTATAAATATCTGCTTGTGCCACACCCCCAGTTCAGCGCTGTTACGCTTTGGCTTGTATGGCTGGAACCCCACGAGGCATTTTCAAGTTATCTTCTCCATCCAGCTCAAGCAGTTCTCATCACTCCAGAAATGTCTTTCTTTAGCTTATAGGACAGAAGAATGAGCTCCCTTCAGAGCTTAATGGACCTCTGCTTCACTCAGCAGCTGAAGGGGGTGCTGAGGTAGTGTAATGAGAGCACAAGTTAGAAGTAAAATACATTTTCCCTGTGATGTGCTCAACCTTTTCTGCCCTGGGGCTTAAAAACTGAAATCGACTCTTTAATTTAGCGTTCTCCTCCGTACACTGAAATTCTGCTAATGATTTGAGAGAGTTAACAAGAGGGTAGCAAAAAAGATGCGTCAGATATGTCTGAAACTGTAAAAATTCTAGAGGCAAAACAATTCGAGTCACGTCAATGGATTTTGAAAAATACCACTTTCTGTATACTGGAGGCCAAGGAAGAGAACATACTGAGTTTATTTGTGTCACAGTATTTTTACAAACTCCTCATTAAATCAAACTTGAATTAAAGATTGGTTTAACCACAGTTAGAGTGTTATTGCCCTTGTTTCTTTAGAATAGCGGGATAGATGAATTTTCAGGTTTAAAAAGAATGTAGAAAAATCTAAAGCACTTCAAAACACAGATGTATTTTGATGATTTTTTTTTTCTTTTTTTTTTTTTTTTTCCTTCTGTAGAAGCCGTGCTCTTGGGAGAAAGGCTGGGATTGGTGATTCACCAGTTCAGTTGTTCTTACAAATGTGACATGTGTGTCAGTTTTTCTGATTTTTTTTTTTTTTCTATGAGTTTTTATTGGGCAAGCTTGCTGTGCGTCATGGGTGCAAGGTTTCAAGGAGATTAATATCCATTTCCAGAAACATGGCAATTTGTTATGATTTGTGATTCATAAAGGTGGCTATTTACACCATCTAAAAATGTTGAATAGGGCATCTATTATTTAGCCTGTCTAATTTTTTTTAAGTGCTACAAAGAAGTTCATTTATTCAGTAAGATAATCGCTTTTCATGACACTTTAACATCTGTTTCCAAATGATATCTTCAGCTCTGTAGCAACACTTAAATCTACTTCGGAGTTGGAAGCTATTACGTGTTAGCAACAGCATACGATGCAATTTTAAGCTGTTCATGTGTATTTAAAATAAGATTGATTTGCACCAGTTTCTTTTCTCGAGAACTGCAACTTAAACTAATTCTTAATGATCCAAATGCATTTAAAACTGGTTCATAAAATGCTCACTCGAAACTGCAAGACTCAGAAGTCTTTCAAAGGCAGTTTACTCCAGCATTACTGTCACGGCTGAAAATGCCCAGCTTCCTGGCAACTGTTTAGTGAGCTCCTTTTTTTCTTTTTTTCTTTTTTTTTTTTTTCCTTGATATTGCCTGTTCTCATCTCACAGAATGCAACGCAAAAATAAATTCTTGCAGTATATCCTTTGGTGCAAATCAGCTGGAGATACAATTGGGAGGGTAGATTCCTCAGAGAATAGGTGTGGGTTTTTAACAGAAAACTTGCAACTAAGAACAAATCCCCAATCTTGCCTGTAGGTACCTGTTTCATACACCTACTTGGGGTGTGCAATAGTGCCTGGTCCCAATTTGGTCTTTGGCTGGCTTTAGCTGTATGGGCCCAGCTGAGGAAACAGTCCTGAACTCATCAGGAGAGTAAATTAAAAAAAAAAAAAAAAAAAAAAAAAAAAAAAAAAGAGAATTTGTTTTGTTTTGTTTTGTTTAAAATAGTGTACTCTTGGCAGCTCCTCCCATCTTGTCACGGGGCTTATATTTAGCTGGACATCATATCTATTATCTGGCTTCTTCCAGTTAGGAAGAGAGCTGTTTCAGCTGCAGGGGATCCTCTGTTTCTTACTGAGTGGGAGTGAGAAAGAAAGACAATGAAAAGCCAGGAAAAATATGATCTAAGCTTTTCCATGTGCTGGCTGGTGGGCGATCACTATTTCAGGTTCTGGATTTGAAGAGGATATTGCAAAGGTATGAATATAGGGAGGGATGCTCAGCAGAATGGATAATACTTTGGGAGTACCCCTTGCCTGAGAACTCCACGGGTCCTTCCTTGTGACCTGCAGGCAGGGCCGAAGCTCCCCTGTGTTGTGACCAGTGCTTTTTGCAGATCCGTGGTGGGATGGAAATGCAGCTCAATGTCCTGTTAGATCCCATTGTCAAGGCAAAGGGAGATATCAGTTATTGCTGTCTAATTAACATCACAGTAAATGGGATCTGTTAAATCTAAACAAAAATTGCTTTGGTCCCCACTTTTGAGCATACCTTTATTATTTTTAATGAATTGAAGCTGACAGGAGATTTGCGTAAGACGATTTTGCAGAATTCTAATGAGAGCGAGTTCTTTGTCAGCACGCGACAAAATCCCGAATCATTCACAGAGTGAAAGATGGTGTTAGTGTTATCCAAGATTGTTTACAGAATATTTATAAATGGTTAAATAGTTTTCTGTTGTGTATTGCAGACATCCGTGGGCTCTGGAAGCCCTGAGGCAGCAAACAAAATAGGAAGGGAGTGGGTAATTACTGTCAGTAATCTGCAGGAGATGGGGAGGGCTGTGTGGGCATGGAGGCTGCACTCTGTGCCGGGAAGGGGCAGAGGTGAAGAAATCACAGAATATTCTGAGTTGGAAGGGACCCACAAGGATCACTGAGTCCAACTCTCAGCCCTGCAGGGGACAGCCCCAAGAATCTTACTGTGGTGTGTCTGAGAGCATTGTCCAAACGTTTCTTGAGCTCTGTCAGACTTGGTGCTGACAACTTCAGTTCCTTGGGGCCCTGTTACTTGTCACACAGAGAAGAGCTCAGAGTCTGACCTTCCTCTTCCCCTCATGAGAGGAAGTTGTAGACTGAGGTAGAGTCTTAGAGTCTCCCCTCAGTCTTCTCCAGCTGTACAGACTAAGTGCCCTCAGCCACTCCTCATACAACCTCCCTCCAAGGCCTTTCACCATCCTCGTGGCCCTCCTTGGGATGCTTCCTAATACCTTGATGTCTTTTTTATATTGCCGTGCTTAAAACTGCACACACACGGCCCTCAAGGTGAGGCTGCACCAGTGCAGAACAGAGAGGGACAATCACTTTTCTTGAGCAGCTGCTGATGCTGCGCCTGGAACAGGGTTGGCACAGGGCACGCTGTTGATTGATATTCGACTTGTTGTCGGCCAGGGCTCCCAGGTTCCTTGCCATGGCCAGGTGAGAACTGTGTAAACCCAAAGAGGGAAAGCAGAAACCCTCAAGGTCCTCTGTTGCTGCCTCTCCCCTGGCCCCATACACCTGCTGCCGTGGTTTTGTGGCTGTCAGTAAGCCAGCAATGGGACAGCAGCTCAGCCAAGCCTGCCTTGGGTGCTGGATGCTGTGCAGCCTGTCAGCATTTCCCCAGGGCAAAGGCAGCAGCAGCAGCAGGGAGTTGTGCAGGTCCAGCGTAGCTGAGGTGTTTGATGGCCATTCCTGAGCACACCTGCTTCTCTCCCAGCAGTTGCAGGTGTGCAGTGTTGCAGGTTGGCTCTCTTCTGAGGGGGTAATTGCAGTGTTCCACGTGTAGCCATGAGTGGATGTAAACTTCTGCAAAGGCAAGAAATACTGCATGAGGTATTTAATCCCCGTTACACATGTAGCCTGCTTTCAGTACCTTCCTCAAGTCCTGTTCTGCTCTCTGGGAGCATATGGGCACTGCTAAAATAATACGTTAAGGAGGAAGCAGAATTTTCCAGCTGCCTCAGTAGTAGGCTTCAATTTCTGGGCTTCGTAGATTTGTGTAAAATTTTTCTTATCAGTGTCTCGTGTTTTGATGACTGTTTAGCAATAATGGTCACCCACACAGTGTGCTGGGACACCATGCTGTGTGGTAATGAGCACTCCCAGAGTTCTGTGAAGGCCTCAATTAATCATCATAGTGCCAATTAAAAAGGCCATTAGAAATACTGTCCGTAGCTATCAATCCTGCATAGCCCGTTCCTTCTCCAAGAGGTGCATGTGTAATGCACTCAGATATGCACACACGTGCAGTCTCCTTTTTCCAGGTCGATAGGACCTGGCAGAGCGATTGGGTAAGGTATATCAGCAGTGGCAATGAATTTCTATTCTGTCTCATGTCGTAGCTGCAGTTGGATCCCAAATTTATTCTGATCCGCTAACTCTTAAATCAGGCTTTGTTTCTCCAAGTAAGACCTGGGTCTTCATGTGGTACAGTTACACTCAAGCTCTCTTTAGAGTTTCATTGCACTGTTATCAAGGTATGTTTTTTAGGGCCTACATTCATTAAATCCTTTGGGAACAGTGACTTTGTTATATCCAGGAGTTTGTGGTGGCTTCCTGTTGATGCTGTTGCTGTTTTTTTTTAGGAAGTAGACCTCATCCTTTGAGCAAGGGTCTAAAAATTCTTAAGGGGCTATGGTTCTAGTTTTTTTTTTTTTCTTGTAAAACATCTGCCTAAGTTGTTCCAAGTTAGAGTGAGGCTCTGGAAACCCCTGTGTTCTCATGCTCAGCAGGTGTGAGCTGTGCTCTGCAGGAACAATGGAACGGGATGGGAGAGATCTGTAATAATTGCATGTTTATTGAGAATCTGGAAGTGAACTCAGGATTTTCCCCTCCTGTTAGCAAGCAGTTTATGAAACAAGTAGCAGATATGTGTGCTATCAGAGAAGATAATCTGCTAGCTCTGTCTTTTACTTCAATTGTTTCGGTAATTTTTGATAAGTGCATCTTGATATGGATGTCGGCATCAATGTGCTGTTTCATCGTGGGATATCAGTTCGGCTTTTTAGTTGACAGAAAGAAAGCAAGAATCCAAACAACCGGTTTACATCAAAAAATAATAATCCGAACAAAACCAATTCCAAATTTTTGCAGTTTCCAAATCCCGGAAATTACATACAGAGGCTATGCGTTAGAAGAAGCTCAGAGAGTTACAAGTACTTGCAGTTTTGCCTAAGTCTTCACCTTTGTATATGATTGTCATAGTTTAGTTTTTGATAATGTGATCTTAGAGCTTGAAAGATTTTTTTGATTGCAGAAGAGGATACAGCTCTAGGAATCAGGTTTGTGGCGTGAAGGAGCTCGATGTCTGCTTTATTGGCTGAAATCACAAGGTGGGAGTTGTGTGAAAGAAAAGAGATAGAACCGTTACCATTTCATTGCGTGCCCACCGTCCTCTCCTCGGTGGAGGACGTGGCATCATCCCCTCAGGCAGACAGCACCAGCTGACATTCCCATTCCCAAAGCAAAGAGCTGGAGGCCAGGGCAACCACAGTTCCTCCAGCTGCCCCTGAGATCAGCGGGGAGATGCTCTGAGCCCCATGAAAAGCTGAGGAGTGCTGCATACCCTTAGTGGGTGGATCTGCTGGCTTTCCACATGGGCATGCAGGAATCTTGGAGTCAATTGACCTTTGTGTTGCTGTGCCCCCGGATCCCAGCTTTTATCCAGGAAATGATAAAATGCTTTTGTCAGAAGGGAGTGGTGGGAGAGTTTGCAAACAGTAAATAGCTTTGTTGTAAGTTAGCATACTGACCACCAGGAAAACTTGATGATATTAAGCATTTTGCATTCACAGCGAAATCCAGAAGGGTGGTACAAGGCAGCCAGAAATCACAATAAGGCCAATTATTAACTGGTTTTCTTTTCATTCAGTGAGACCCTGTGTTTGTCATTTGTAGTGGGGCAGAGGAAAGATGCAGCTTGTTAACAAGTGCTCGGAGCTTAAAAGGGTGACATTTTAAATTAGCATAGTTGTAATAATAAAGGAACATAAAGCTTGTATCTGTTAAAAGGAAATTTAAAAATGAAATCTCTTTCCTGCCCTTTAACTGAGAATCTTATGATTATGTTAAATCCCAAAATGTGGCTTCATTATTCATTTCCTTTTGACCAGAATGTAAAATAACAGGAGCTTGAGGGTTTAGTGTATTAAAAAAGAAACAATCCTTTTTGATTATAACTTCTGGTAGTGTTTTAATTAAAGGTATTAGGAGAACCATCATGGGTAACACATTTTTAAATTCTTGTACATTGTGCTGAAGAATACCTAGGAAGGAGATTATGTGCATAACTTGTTCACTCACAGTGAAGTAAACCAGATTTTGTTATTCTTTACTGCTTATCACCTGCAATTTGATCATGTATATTTATTTACATGGCAGAGAGGAAGAACAGGAGTGTCTTCGTGCGTGAGCTGTCTGCAGTTCATAACAAATTGAGACTGTTCTTGGCGGAGTTCAGTGTTGTTTATTCATACTCAAAGAGACTGAAACTACCAAAAAATTTGACAAACATTTAAAGTTAAGACCAAGAAAAGTATTTCCCTGGCTCTGTGGCTTTCTTTTCTTTCTCATTTCACCCCACCATCCTTCCCCACGTGCCTCCCATGTGTGGCCCTTGCTGTTCTGTTGGAATCACATGGTGTTACCTGCCTGCACCCTGGGATTGCTCTGCCCCAGCCATGAGGTGGTGCCTTTCTGCAAATCCCAGCAATTTAAGAGAGTAATCCAACAGGATTCTTTGCAAGCTTCCCCTGATCTGGGGATCAGCGTTGTAAGCCAGTGTTTTCCCTTTTTTCTTGGAGAGTTTCCATGATGTCGCTACCTGTAAAACTGTGCCCAAAGTACTTTACAGGAATGATGATGAGCAGTACAGAGTAATGTATGATGCACTTGTTGCTGTTTGGGGTTTTAACCTCCAATATCCTGAATGAGGAGAGGATGGAGGAAACAGTTGAGGTTGCCCCCAGAAATTTTACTGTGATATTCTTTGGGGATAGATTTTGAACAGCTTAAACTGTAAGCTTCTGGGAGGACATTTGAAAAGTAGAATGGCGTTTCCCCCAACTCCCAGGCATCTGTGTAGGCAAGGAGTGTCACCACTTTAACAGCTGCCAGTGCAGCTGACCTGGGTTTGAATGGAAAGGTCTTGTTGATTGACGTTTAAACAAAATGTTAATTTGTTGACATGCCATGTGGTCCCAGGGGGACTTGCTTAGATGACCACATGCCTTGAAAAGCCAAAGTTTTAGACTGTCACAAGGAATTTGTGAGGTTTTTTTTCTGTTTGTTCTTTGTACTGTTGTTTTCCCCCAGCAGATGTGATTGATTTAAAGGTGGCTTTAAGCAGGACTTTTTACTTTCATATTTAGCTGAAAGAAGTTTTAACTTGTGCCTGAATTCAGCTGCAGTTACTGTCTATAAACACATAAACCCAATTATTAGGTGAGTCAGGGTTATTTTTCAGGGAGGAAAGGATACCCCTGAAATAATAGCATATGCTGCCTTCTCTGCTTGGGTGAGAGGAAGCTGTGTGGTTTCACTACTGTTGTCCTCTTTTTTAACAATTAGTGAATAATCTGAGTTAACTTTTTCCTCTTTCATTTTTGAGTTATTTAGCTGACTGCTGGCTGACCGGCTGTGCTGAAAGCAGGTGGGAAAATCTTTTCAGATGGCCCTATTTTTTTTTTTTTCTTACCTTTTTTCTTTTTCCTGTTATTTTTCTTAGTAGGATCTCACCTCATTACAAGGTTGGTAGGGTGGCTGTAGCCTAATTGTTTTTACCTAGATAATTACCATCCATTCAGAAATGTGGGTCTTCATTGCATTTTTTTCCCCAGATGAATGGTTCTCAAATTTAGTTACAATAATACAGTAAATGTAAATTTATATTCCTGTGAACATAACAAAGGGAGCATAAAATAAATTCATACTTATTCCCCCGTCTGTGCTTGGTATGAGTGCTGATACACTCCTAAAAAAAAATTAGATCCAAGTGTTTAATCAAACACAGCATTTTGTCTTTTCTTATTACACAAAAGCAAACTATTTATCTTGCAAGCATTTGAAGATTTATAGAGTCCATGTGAAGAAATTTCTGCCCATTAATGCACATTATTAATGAATGCCTCTGGTTCACTCGGGAGTTTTCTATGTAGGGAAACAACATTAATAGACTGGTGCATGAAAATTTGTCTAAAGTGCCTGCAACAGTATTTACTTAAGTGGAGACATCCCATAGAGATTTGGCAATTCCAGCACTTCAGCAGAGTGCCCAAGGTGAAATTTTATACATTATACCTCAGGTGTTTCAGCTGGTTGTAACATTAACCAACTACAACAGACGTCATAAATAGTATTGTAAAAAGTAAATAATAGGACTGTTTGAGAAATTACTAAGGGTAAATAATTGTTAGTTATTAGTTGAGGTGATCTGAGATGCTGAATCTGAAAGAGTACAGAATTGTGTAGTGTGTCATCTGACATGTCATGGGGTGAGCTCTGTCATTCTGCTGCCCCATCTGACCACTCCAAGAACAGAATAAATTTGAAATAGCGGACGATATCCTTTTCAAAGTACCCTCAGTGAAATATTTTCTGTCGTTCTGCTTGAGAGTGTGTATATGCAGACAGAGGCACACTATTTGTCAGACATCTCAGAAGACAAAACTGGAGCCTCTGCAATTTTGGATTTAATGGCTGTTGCGGCAATCTCTCAGTTGTTAGCAGTTTGACACTCAGCAAGCGCCGCTTTAGCTGCACTTTGGGCCATTGAGTGAATTTTTGAATTGAATTTTGAATTGAAGCTCTCTCCTTGGCAGCAGATTTCAGAGAAGCGCGGTGAGCTATAGGGACTGGTTTAAAATCCCAGATAAGATGGAAAAACAGCCCCCTAGGTGTCAAGTGTCTCTACAGTGAATTTGAGGGCACTTTTCATTTCCTTGTCAATGAGATGAAAATGGAGCTCTTTCCCTGAGAAAGTGGGGGAAAGCAGCCAGGCCGTGTAATAGCATTTTGAAGGAGAGGTAATGTCCTCTCCCACAGGAAGCAGGAAAGCAAGCTGGTGTCTGTCACCTTCCTCCCCTCCACAGCTGCACATTAAGCTGTGGGTAGAGGGCCAGGCACTGGATAAGTGGGGAGAACAAATAGCTCTTAGGGAGTTTATTCCCATTGTCCTTCCTGCAAAGCCGAGGGAAGCGTCTGATAATTCACTGCTGGTGAAAATGATACATACACTTTATTTTCTTTTGATCTGTTTCAATCTTTTTGATCTGTTGGGCAAAGTGAAGAAGTGTAAAATTGAAGCAGGGGCACAAGAAGGGTGGGGAAAAAAAGGAAAAGAGCAAGTCCTAAAGAGCGAGTCATGCAATGCCAGCCCTTAAAGCTAGAAAAATGCTGCTCAAAACTGCTGAGTGCGAAGCAAACATCACCTGGATCAGCTTTCCAGCATGACAGTGATAAACATGTGAGACCAATAATTCAACCTGGCAGAGAAGCCGTGCAGGAATACGAATATCCACGAACGCTCTGCTCTGGTTATGCACCAGAAACGCAACGTGCGAGCCAGGACTTCCCTGACAGCGCGCCGTCTCTCCTGGCTTCGCCTTGGACGAGCGTCTTCCATGGGAAAGATCCCATCCTTTCTGATCCCATTAGAGGAGAGAGGCTCTGTCTCTGTGGTCCTTTCTGCAACCCATGAGCTTTGTGAGCCGTGCCATGCACGGGGGATTTGTTGAGGGATGTGTTGGGACCTAGCGTGTCACAGGCAGGCTTGTTACAGATGAAACCCCGTTGACAGAAAGGATTAGCTGCAACCGGGGGAGGAAAACAAGAAGTCGTATATTTTAAGGACAATGGTGGTACAAAATTTTGATTATTTATTGGGCAAGGAGATGGTCAGGGCTTTGTGTTATTAGAGATTCTGTACCCTCGGAAACTGGCAGCGATTTCAGCATGGTGCTGCCAAACTGTACTCCAGAATCTGAGGTTTCATACAAAAGAGCGGGGGAAAAAGCAAAACAAACAGAAAACCCTCTATACCCTGCAGCTGCAGAGAAAATACTCAGAAACTCACTGTGACCAGGGCTGTGTTCTTGTCTTGAGTCAGCAATCAGCTTGAAGCAATACCTTTGGAGAAGAGCGAACTGTGCTGGTCATTTCAATGTACGTGAGGTGTGATGCCTGACATGTTTACGCAGCAGCTGGCTCATTTCAGTGGTTTTTTTTTTTGTGAAAATCTCAATGTCGTGCCTGCTGTTTGAGAACATGTTTTCTTAGGACACAAGAAATGAACCAGAAAGAATTAATTTACGTGACATATTTGTCACATAAATAAGAATTAATATTAAACATAACTTCTGTCCTTCTTCTCTCTCCACCCCACACCTCCCAAAGAAAAAGGGGGAGGAAAAAAAAAGCAAGTAACTTTTCAAATTATGGAGAAATGGGTAAACAAGGGATATTTTCTTAGCCCACTGGAAAAAGCTTTAGTCATATCCAGGCTCTTGAAAAAAAAATCAAAACAAAACCCCCTTCTTCCTACTGAGCCCTACATTCTCTGTAGTACCATATGCCCCAACTTACAATTACCCAGCTTTTCATGCATTCCACTTCTGCTCTGACAGCCATACAATGTACAACAATTGCACAGTCAGAAGGCAAATATGGGAGGCACCAAGAAGAAAGAATTCCGTGCCAGTTTAAAACGTACGTAGCGAATGTGGAAGTAAATAACACAAGTGAAAACTGGATACTGACGGTGTTTTTTTCATTTCTACGTGACTGTCGAAATGTCCAGTCTCCAATTCATGTAAACAGTGCCGTGAATTTCCCTTTTTGCTTCAGCTTTGCTGAATTTACACATAGAGGCTGAAAAATGCAGGGGATCTTGAACTTCATGCTCATGATCACCCCGAGGAACCTGTTAATCAGTGGGACTATTGTATGGTTATGCGGCTCACATCGTGTTTGAGCACTGGAGCTCAACATGAGAAAAGCACTGTAATTGCTAACAATTAGAACTGGGTAAGCCTCACTTAAAGAGTCCCCTCATGCCAGATTCACATCCAAAATGTATCTCAAGTATCTGAACCATTTAAGAGTCTGGGAGGTAATACTTTGTCATTGCATAAGGCAGAAGACTTGTGTATGGAAAGGGCAAGGGGATTGTGAAATAATTACTGGCTCTGCATTTAATTTGAGTCAATGAAAATGCCAGAATGATTGAAGTGTTTATGCTGAAGATCAAGGAGTTATATTGGAATAGGGTAATCAAAACCAGGGACATCTCCTTTACATTTTTTAATATTTCTCAGGGAGGAGATAATGGAGGACTACCAGAGTATAGCGAGGGGAGTGTTGGAAGGAAAGTCAGGATCAGAGGTCACACCTGTGTGAAGTGATGGTTTGAAAATGACAAGTAAAAATAGAAATATGCTTCACTTGACAGTGATGAATGAGGAGGTGATGAATTCCTCCTCTTCCTTGACCTGAGGAGGAAGACTAGGGGTGGCTTTGCGCTGTGGAGATGGTAATTTGATAGTGGCAATTATAGGTGAAAAAGTTAGCCAGTAAAAATATGGTGGGGAAAATGCCTGCCCTCAATTAGGAATGGTACTCGTGCCCCTGGGCCTCATCTGCCAGGGTAGCTGTGCTTCTCTCCAGCCTGGGATCCTTCCAGTTTGCTATTTTTCCATGCTTTCAGTGGGATTCTCCCATCCCTATTTTCATCCCACCTATTCTCAGTATGCCTTCTGCTTCGTGTCTGTCTATGCTTTGCTTACCTTCAGTGCAGGTAATTCTTCTTCTAACATTCTAACATTGCATTCTTCTTCTAACAACACAAAACCTCATAAAGTTGGTGAACTGCTGGGCCTGGCTCAGAGTCAATACTGCTGAACCTGGGAGTGTACGTAGAGTTTCCACGATGTGGGTGGTGGGATCAGTCGTATCTTGCTCACATATCTCTCGTATCTCAAGGGCAGGAAAACATTTGCCAGTGGCCTGTAACTGTGCCTCCCTGCCAGCAATAAATGCCAAGAGTCTTGTCAGCTTTTAAATTCTGGGGCAAAAAGTATGTTATAGGCTGCTGGTGGCCTCAGCTAGAACATGAAGCATGGATTTTGAGGTTAAGAGAGGTTTGCTTGCTTAAAAGAGGTTTTGATCAAGATGAATTATGAAAATGGCAATAAATCCTACATTTTAAAAGGTAATAAACTGACTATTAATGTTCAAGGCAGCGCTCCAGGCAAACATGAGCAGCAGACTGAACCACCTACCTTTATGTATCCTCTTCCTCCATGGCACTCAGCAGGAGATGCTGAAACATCCTGAACCCTACAGGCCACAAGAGTCAAAAGTGCTTCAGACACCATGTTCATGGATTTTGTTCCTTTTTGTGGAGGCTTCTGTCCATCTGACCACATGAGTCCCCAAGTGACCTTGAGCCACTTCTCAGCTAAAAGTGCTGAGTACGTTGCAGTCTAGTGTGGTGCACTTAATCATGTGTTCAGGCACCACAAATTTTATTTTGTTGTGAAACGTGGTGGATGGAAAATTGACAACAATAAATAGTGAGGTGCCATGTTTAGCACAGTTCTTTTCTTCTACAATTCTTGGTACAAAAATGTACCAAAGGTATCTTCTAAAGAGCTGGTTTTGAAATGAATAATTTTCCTACATTGGATTGGGGTTTGATTGCTTGCCCACCCAGTCAGGAGATACCAGCTTCTTGCCAAGTTTCAATCCTTATGCTGTCATAAATCCAGTTTGGAGACTCTCAACCCCAATGACCCATTTGGGGAACGCTCATATCCACAGTTCGCCCTCGTTCTCCTGCCCTGGATGTGAAGTCTGATCAGTGTTTAGACGTTGCTTTGAGATAATGATAATGTGCCTTTTAATTAGCACCAATATTTCTAGTCTTTTGGGAAATAATAATGTGCTTCTTTTTTACTCCTTGACTGTTGACAGATGGCCACTTACTAAACATCATTAAATTCCGGTATCAATCATTTTTCTGCTTTATAAAATATGCTCATTGTTTAAAGGAAATGATAAATACAGGATGAAGGTTTTCCACATGGATTGTGCAGGCTTTGATGCAGTGCTGCAGCAGCAATGGATGGAGGGAGGCCTTGTTTTTTAAGACATTTCAAGTATAATCTCTGAGGCCCTGTTAACTCCCTTTCAGTGGATACGTGTGTGTGTTAGAGGCGGCTCTTGGATGGAAGCAGCCCGAATGCTTCTGAGACAAAGCCACTATTTAAACCTTTGAAAACATGAACTTTTGAGGAGCCTGTGCTTGTGTGCAGAAAACATTTCATGCATTTACACAGGAATCCATGTCGTACGTGGCTTTGTTGAATGCCATGAAAAAGTGGAGACGGATTCCTGTGCGTCTGTTGTTTGCAGCAGGGCTTTATTTGACTTGATGCATTCTTGGCAAGAGCCTCCAATTCATTACTTGTGAAACTTTGTTTAATGGGTACAATTACGATCTGCATTGTGCCCTTGCTCATCTTAATAGCAGTATTAATTTGCAGGAAGGGACAAAAATCATCTTGCGGAGTTATCAAGCCGTGTTTAGGCTTTCTGAATGCTAATTAATTCAGAGCTCAAATGCTGTACCTGCTGTTTAAAAGGCTGGCAGCTTGTATTCATCACCTGAATGACAGCTGTTCCTTGCCTTTTTTACTCTTAGAAAAAGACTGCGGAGGATTAACTCCTTCCATGCTGATAACTGCCATTTTGAAGTAAGGATTATGTTCAACTTTTAAATGTTAATTTTTTTTTTTTTCTTTAATGGATGTGCTGATTTTGACAGCATATTAGAGAAAGGATTGGTGACTGTATGTTTTTAAGAGAAATTGCTAAATATTTCTCCAAATCACTGTTATTTTTTTTCTGGGCAGGACAAAAAAAAAAACCCAAACAGTCTCAGTGACATTTGATGCCAAAATCAGATCCTCCACGTAAGCTAAAAGAGAAAGAATTACAATATTGTTAAGTCAGATTGAACTTTTGTAGTGAATATGGAATCTGAAGAATTTTTCTCCTGGAATCAACCCCCCTTTTTTTCATACTTACTGTCAAGAAAATATTTATTAATTGCAATTAAATTAAATGATCATTAGGCCATTTAAATGTCACAGAAAATAGAAAAGTACGGTTTTATATTTTATATGCTGCATTCAAAGCTCATTGAGTTGCTATTCGTTAAAACTGAACTCACCTGCTCTAGGAAGAAGTGGTAATCTTTGGTAGTAAAGAAGGGGGCTTAAAGGCATGCAGGTGATTTTATTTAATCCAGTCTGAGAAAAAGTTATGACTGGTACAATGCAGATTCCATGTGCAGGTGTCAGAGGATTACAGAGTTTGCCTGAGTGACTGGGGAGGTGAGATAGTGATATTGGATTAAGTTCCTTCTTTTTCACAGAGGAACAGATAACTAAAATATCTACGTTAGCTCCATTCCTTCATTCCCTCCTGCCCCAAATCAAAACACCTAAATTATACTACATTTTCGATTTTGGAGGAAACATGAGACAAACCAGCAGTTGTTTCATGTCAAAGGGTATTGCTGGGCTACTGACACAAAAAAAAAATTCCACAAAATCTTCCAGCTAGTATTTTAGGGTAAATCCAAAGGTTTTTCTTTTGTTACTTTAAAGACGTACAAAGTCTGGTATGTGTTTTGATAAATAAATATTTCAGACATATGGGTGTGCAGTAGACATGTCATAATAACATAAAATTTTCATTCACCTTTTGGAGGCCCTGTATCTTTAGGGAAACTCGGGGTGGACTTGGCTAATACCTCAGGGCTTTGATTCTGCTCACATTGGGTTTTATGCATTCTGACTCAGTAAATCTCATTAAGCACATGCTTAACTTCAGTATTCACTGTTCATTCCTTTGACTTCAATAGCAAATTAAGCACATGCTTAAATGTTGTTCAGAGCCTTAGGGAAAGGTGATTAAACAAAATAACAAAGCTATGCTATTAAAATATTTTAACTCATTAAAATCCAGTGGATTTGCTGGTGCCAATTCACTGAAAACTCTGTATTGAGAGTTAAACAATTAAAACAAAGTTATAACTGACTGCCTGTCTTGTGCAGCTGGGAGCGCCGACATCAGGATATTGGATGGTCATTGCTGTGACAATACCTTTCCTTTTACTTCTGACCTGCTGTTATTTTTGCATATAATCAGTGATTATGATGAGTGGCTGAAAATATCATTGGTAATAAAACGGCTTCCAAAGTGTTTACAAAGTGTTCTTGAAAACAGAAAATTATTTTGAAGAAATAGGTGTCTTTTTCCATGTTACTAAAATACCTTTTGTTATTACTCATTAACTTCAAAAGACATTTTTTGTTTCCATGCGCAGAGATGACTTTTTGATGCTTTAACAGTATTGACTTAGTGCTCTTCATGTCTGGACAATTTCTCTGCTAATTTACGGTGGAGTTTGATACTGAGTAATTGTGCTTTAGCAAGACTGATATTTAGTCTTTGAATTAGCGTGCAACATGCTCTAATGCCAGGATTAAGAAAATACAGAGAGTAGTTCTGTTTTTAATAAGTTATTTATTAAAAATTCCCTCAACTTTTTTAGAATTTTGTGATACAGTTTCTGTAGGGGAGATGTATTTTATAAATACAACCTTTATGATTCAGAAAACAGAAGATTCCTTAAATATTTGGGGCCCTGGGTCATTGAAGCAGCAGGAGCTTGGAGGTCAGAGGGAAGGGCTAGGTGTTTTTGCTTGTTACTCAGTTTACCGTAGAAGAAATAATCAGATCAAGACTGAAATATTTTGGGAGGCTAGACACGGCACCGTTAACTTTCCCAAGTTCCTGTCCTGAAGCAGTTCCTGTGTGCGCAAAATCATGAGCTCACTGAGATCCTGGGGTGAGTTATTTGGGATCTGTAATCTGTCTGCAGCTTTTTAAAATAAATCTGAGTGATAAAGCTGCATAGTGGTTGTTACCGTGGCGTTAAAATGTTGGGATGATTCAGTCTCAGCGTGCGCACTGAGTCAGACCTAGAAGCCATCGAGGCTGCCGATTCGTGTTTGCCTCTTGACCTTTTAGCAAAGATCAAGTGCAGCATATGTTTTTATCAGTTTAATATCTGTTATGTCCTCAACTGCAGGATTTTATATTAAATGAGTTTGGGGACTGGGAAATGTACTAGGAGCTTACGCCATCCTCTCCATGCGTGAAGCGTTCTACTGCCGTGTTTCTAGAAAGGTGTGAAAAGAAAAAAGGAAAAGAAAAAAAAAAAAAAAAAAAAAGGCAACAAGTCCCTTAATGACCATAAAAGAGTGCAAAGGGAAGAGCAGGAACAGAGCAAACATAGATTATGCCTCTCCACAGTGTTCTCTTAATTCCCACCAATTTTCAGCTCAGGGAGTTCCCAAGCCTCGATAAAACCCCTGATAAAACAAGACAAAATAAAATATTTCTGATATTATTTCAATCTTTTTTTCACTGCCTTCTCAGTCTGTATTAACATCTTTTTTGTAATGTTCAGTGGCATAAAATCAGTTACCATCCTGAGGACTGGGCCTTACCTACTGGATACAGTGAGCCTACACTTGGTCTCATCCTTGCTGAAGAATTCTTGCATCGCTGGTCCTGTTTATTTTCACTGGCCACTCTTACAGGTAGTGTTTTTCTGAAAAATGAGATAAATAGCCATCAGAAATAACTGCAGAGTCCAGCAGATTGGAAACACTTTGCATGGTGGTGAAATGTAACATTCAGGATTTGATTTGGTTTGATTAAGGAGCATTGGAAAGAAATAAATGCGATCGATATCTTTGAGGAAACACTATTTTTTAAACACAAGTGTTTAAAATACATAAAAAGGCCAAAAACCGTGGAGAGCTGGTGTTCACTTGAATGTTTCTGACGGATTAAATACCAACTCAGTCCATTTAGTAAATGGGAGGTCCAGAACTGCCCATGCGTGCTGCAGTCAGTGGGTGGCTAACAGGAGCTGGTTTTGTTCTTCGCTGGGGTCCATGTTGTGCAGCGGGTGATCACAAGCATGGCTCGTGGCGTCTTTTGAAACACAGCCAGGTCACAGTGATATGGCAGGGTGAAAACTGGGTGCTCTATTAGAAATAAAATTAATGCAGTTCAGATAGAGAGTGATCAAAACCGTTTTTAGGTGACATAAGAATTTGACCCTTCAAGGATGTTTTATTAAGTACGTGAGGTAATACAGAATGGAGGAACCCATGTCATTGTAAATTAGTGTCCTTGAGTTAAGTCTCATTACCAAGACACCTTCACTTTTTAAAATTATTTGACCTGCCATGGTTACTAAAAAGGAAATTAATTTGGTGTGACATTTTTGGGGGCAGCTTGGTGCACTACCAGCTTAATTGCGGTAAAATAAAATAATAGTTTCAAAAAAAACCCCTAAACTACAGGTTCCTTGCATTTTGAATCACCAAGTGATTTACTACTCATTATTTATAGCCTCAGTATTTCAATTAGGAGACATTAAGTAAAGCTTATGTGGGGGATGTGGAAGTAAGTGTTTGTTGATTGTAATTATTTTAATGTTACTCTTTAATGGAAAATAATATATTTTGATTATTTAATATTTCTGCTTGGATTCAAACCCAGAAGTCCACAAGATAGAAATCCACTGCAGCAAAATGCCACCTTATTACTATGCATACTACGACGCTCATAGGTTATTGTCAATATCCAGCGTCTACTGGCGAGGAAGCTTTTGTTTGTCATGCGAACGAAATGATCGCTCCTCGTTTTCCTAGACTGCTGAGTTCTTTAAACGAAAAGCATTTTGATCCTGGAGTAAATATTGATCCTCTCTCTGAGAAAATTAATTTAGTGCGTGTTATATGCACCCAGGTGAGGTAAGGCCGGCTCAGGACCCCACAGGCTGCTTAAACCTGTGACACAGGCCAGCATTCAGGAAGTGGCTTCATTACCCCCAGGTCAGCACATCCATGCTGGTCCTTTTGGAGAGCATCTCCTACAGCAGAGCAGAGGAGGATTCATGTGCCACTTGCCTCCAGCAGCAGGATCCCAGATTTCTCATTTTCAGCCAAACAGTAGTGGTGTCAATTTGCCTTTTTTTTCCCCACCCCCTTCTGAGTGGCTCTGTGCCTTAAACCCAGGCGGTGTGGGTGAGGCCGCCGGTACTAATGCACTGTGCCTCCCAGAGACAGCCTTTAGAGAGGCACAGAGATCTGCATTGTGCCGTGCAGATGTTTAGAAATCCTCTTCATAGTGCATTGGGGTAAAAGTAGAGCGGTTGGCAATATCCGAGTCGTCTCTTTATCAACAGACTGAAAACATGAAAAAGGGAGTGCAGAGCATTAATTCATTTACTGAGCATCCCTTGCTGTTGCCACTCCTCAGCTGACTGGGGGCATCCTGGGAGAGGAGCTCCTCAGCACATCTTAAATGCACAAAATGAAAGATTTGGCAAGAACAACAGAAATTTAAGGACAGATTTCCTTAAAGAATTGCACACTTCCACCTCATCGTTTTTGCAGATCTCTCAAGAGGAAACTGAGAAATACCTGAGCCTTTGCAAATGACCCCAGTGGGTCTGGTGCTGTCACAGTGTTTGTTATCAATCCCTGTCTGTGTGCATCCCCATAAGATTCAAAGCATAATCTCACATTACTGTGGAAGCTGTGCCTTGCAAGTGCAAAATTTCTCCTGCCCCAACTTAAAACTCGGTTTTCTGTCAGTAAATAAACATTTAGACCGGATTGATTGCATCCCTTTAGAGAGTGATAATATGGGATTGTGATTTCACCATTACAAGAGACAGCATTCTAAGGAAGTAGTTCTAGTGAAATTTATTGCAACATGATTAGCTTTATTATTTGTAAAGTCTGTGTTGTAAGCTTCTGACATCTTGAATCCCGGAATATCACTGTAAAACTGGGGGTTTTTTCACATTTTTGTGTGGTACACTGGTTTTTGTACTGTATCATCAGCCATTTCCTTAGTGAAATGTTTTGAAAGGATGAAGAAAAATGCAAAAGGAGAAGGAAATGTACGTCTGAGACGCTGTGTTATCATGCCTTTCTTCCAGAGCCAGCACTGTTGAATTAATGTTGAATTCACATTTGATTTCATATTTTATTTTTGACTCCTAGTATTATTTTTTAAGAACTTCCACCACAAATAGAAAAAAAAAAAATACAAAAAGGGCTAACATATAGTTATATGCTTCTTATGTGCCTCAAAAGGCACTGAGTTTCTGAAAACAGTGAAGATTGTTTAACAAGGTTTGAAACTAAAACAGGGACTCTGATTATGACCCGCCTTACCTCTCCTCAAGGGAATGCATTTTCTTAAAGGGATGATTTATGGGATTCAATACTAATGTCAAACTTCATTCTGGTATATGGTGTAACATAATTAAAACACCAAAATAGCAGAACACGAGCAGCAGAACATTGTTGAACTTGTAGATATTTCCACATAGGTGATGTAAAGTTTGATGGAAAAGTGATACGAGTGCTTTAGGCATGTCCATGTGAGATGTAAGAAAAACAAGCCTTAAGCAAGTCTGCTATTTTCCTCAGGAAGATTTTATCCAGAGAGGGAAATGGAATATATATGTGCAATAGCAGCTGCATATTTTTAGAATAATTTTGAATTCTTTTATAGTAAGTCTCTGTGTGATTAGAAAATAGATACAAATCAGATGAGGTAACAGTTTGTCCCATTTGTGTGAAGTGGTTTTCCAGGATAAAATTACATTTCCTTCTAAATGCAGTATTCATTTGGGAGTAAATTAATTAAGGCTGAGTGGATAAGTATCTGCTGTCGTTCTGCAGTCATGACATGGCAAGACACTAGCTATCTACATGCAAAACTCATTTGTACATGAAAAAATTAAAGCGCCCGTGCCTTTTGCTTTTAGTGCTGCTATGTGATACTTTGAATAAATAACTTAATTCCATGTTCAAAATACTCAAAGGTATAGTATTTTATTATTGGTATTCTTAACTTAGATTGCAATGGTGTAACAGCTCTTTCCTCGCTTGAGAGCTTCGCTCATGAGACAGGAATGTGGTCTCAGCCCTAACAGGTTTATTATTTTATCTGGCTTGAAAAATTGAAGAGGAATATAATGTAGAGTAAGCATCCCACGATGACTCTCAGGCTGGGCTTCCCTCAGTGACCGTCACTGATGGGGAGCACTGATGCAGGGGGGTTGTCAGAGGGGTCATGATTTGAGTTCCTTAATTACTCTGCAGATGCTGGAAAACTGAGTTGTGTCCTTGTTCCTCTTCGAGGGGAGATTTCTTGCAGAAGCAGCGCACGAATTTCTTTCACGTTTAAAGCAGTCCATTAAGACAGCAGAGAAGTGCACATTGGCTTTGCATTGAGCTGCTGCAGATCATTGGCTTGATGTCTGCATGTGTTTAAACAAAATTGCCTTCTGTGCTTAGTCCAGTCATCCTGTGTCACATGCTGTTGAATTACTTTTCTACCCTAAAACTAAGCTAATTGCAAAATGGTTTTTACGTAACATTGACCGTAGAGGTATGTGTTTCACTGTAAGTGTTCTTTTGTATGGCTTCTCTGCAATGCTATTTCAAAGAGGCGGATGAAAAATCGAGTGCTGAATCTTTGCTGTCTTCAAGCAAGTATTATGAGAGATGATATAGCTGGAGTTTAATCATAAACTTTTCCCTTTCCTGACAGTACTGACATTTATTTTCCAGACAAACAGATGAATCTTAGATAACGAGTTGATTTGATCATGTATGGTGTTGATGCAAAACTAAGACACCATATATTTTTACCGCAGACCTGTGAATTGTCTTTAAAAGACTGAAAAGCTAAGAGCTGATACTGTGCAAAGACTTATGAACTACTCTAAAAGTTACTCCATTCAGCTGGCTTAAGCCTGGGCTACCAAACCACTTCTGATCCATGTGTAGGGCAATCCATCATCCAGTGGACATGTCCTGGCATATAGCACTGGAGCCTGTATATTCAGAATATAGAATATTCAGTAACATTCTTTTTCTTTTTTTTTCTTTTCTTTTTTTCTGAGTCACTGTTCAAATAGCCTCCACCAAACAAGAAAAGGAAATGTGGGTATGTGAAAGAGGAAAAAGCAATAGAGCAGGGAGATGCTAGATACAGAAAATAAAGGGAAAGCCCTGACCAGATCGGAGGTGAGAACTTACATCTTTCATTTTTATCATCCCTTCTTGTATGAAGAACGTAAAGGAGCATGGTGTTCCAAAGTGTGGGGATTGTGTTGTAGGATACTGTAGCAAAATTTTGGTCCTGTGGTTGGCTGCCATAGTCACTTTGGGAAGCATGATATTGAGTATTTCTTCACAGAGGAGTATTAAAGCAGAAGTAATTTAGCTGAGGTAGCAAATTTAGTCCTTAAACCTTTGTGTTTCTGTGATTTTAAAAATATTTTGCAGTGTGTAGGGTTTGTGGTTTTTTTTTTTTTTTTTTTTTTAAATGGGTTGTCTAATCTAAAGGCCACATAAAAGCCTTCAAGTCTAACCTTTTCATTTTGCTTGACACTGTTGAAGAAGATAAGAGGGGAATGCTGTCAGAGAGTTTACACAGAGGATGGAGAGGAGTGGTGGTGAAGGGGATAATGACTTTGGCTCTGATTTTCTCCCTCCTGCTGCAGCAAGGCATCCGTATTCTCTGCTGGGTGCAACCAGCCTGCAGGAAGCTTTCCTTCCTGCAAGCAGCAAGCAAGTCAGGAAATCATCTGGGAAATTAAAGAGACATCAGAACTGGGCTTGTGGGGACTTGTTTTAAAAAAAAAGAAAAGTTATGGATGGATATTGAAGGGTAATGACGGGAAGATGGTGAGGAAGGGCTTGGTATACTTCCATCTGCAGTATTTGTGGAATTATACTGCTCTGGCATCAGGTGCCCTGAGCTTCCAGCCATCCATGGAGTCAGATCCTCCATTTCAGTCAAAACTCAGCTTGCAGCTGCTTGACACTTCGGGGGTACCACTGGCTGTGGCAAAGGAAGATGATGGGAAGTTCCTGGGCTGAAATTAGCTGAAGCCTTCTCTTAGCACATAATAGCTTGTTACGCCGTCATGTTCAGGCAGAGATGTGTGCAGTGTAACAGTATGCCAGTTATTTTGCCTAGCAGTCAGACTCTTCATTTTGTGCTGCAGAAACAAACGACTTCTTTTTTCAATTCCTTTAATATGCTGTGCTCTTTAATTAGATGGTCTATAGGCAGCAGGAAAACAGCACTCTCCAATATTGTTTCAGAAAATGAATAGCATGTGTGATGCCTACACCGAGCTGCAAGAGAAGTGCAGACTGACATAAGTTCTTGTTGTTTGCTTCCATATGAACAGCTCTAAGTGTCCCTTTTTGAGAAATGCACATTTGCTGCATTCTGGCTCAGGGAAGGCTGCATGTCTATTTGACATGCTCTCAGTGGAGAATTGCTTATCCATGCCTGCTCCCGACGGGTTTCACCTTCCAAAAGTAACTAGCATAGGTCAAAAGTTGGCAAGATGGATTGAAAAGTGTTTCCAGCTGATGGAAAGGCTTCTGGTAACTAAGTGGGGGAATTTGAAATCCTATCTATTCCTAATGGAAAACCAGCAAATAGTCCATGTTTCAACACAGACAAGCTATTCCAGTATCTAAGTGCTGACGTATGGGAGTTTTAAAAACAACACAGACTTGAATCAACTTACATCAAAGGTATAAATTCGGAGTATCTTTTTTAATGGTCTGCTATGTGCCTAAAGAACTTATTTGTTTACTAGTTCAGTGCAATGTTAATGGTCACACCTGGATGTGAATGTCTCCAGACTCCCCTTCCTCCACCAGGTCTTACATTCATTGATTCTGGCATGCCATTTTTCTTGTTTCTTTTCCTATCTAAATTCATAGTATTTTCCCTTCTGTAGCTGAATCCTTCCTTCCTTCATCCGAATAGACAACATTTTCATCTTTCCTATCTTCTCATCCAAATTTCTTTTTTCCTGTTTACTTTTTTCACTCTTGCCTGTTTGCCATGTTTAGGTTTTTCCATATGCCGTTTCTTCACAAGTTGTTCCCATATTGTCCAATACTTTGAGGGAAACACAAGTTCTCAGTTGTTACCTATTCCTCCACATGAAGGAGAGCATGTTGTGAGCGTGGGATGGAAGGGTGGTTGGGCAAAGATGATTTTGTTCCTGATTTTCTTAGCTGCTTTTATTTGCCTTCCATTCCTTCCATCTGTCTGTGACTGTAAGCAGCAAGTAAAGCAAAGGAAGGGCCAAGTGTCTGTTAAGTTTCCTGTTAAAATACAGAATAATGATGATGATGGATGTGAGTCAGAGACTGGGCATAACAGCATAGAAGTGCTTTACATATATTTCTTTATTATAATTTTCCTTAATTTTATTCCGCTGTTTGTCCTTCCCCCCCCCCCCCCCCCCCCGGTTTGTACCTCTCCTAGCTGATGTACACAACACACAACTAATAGAGGTATTGTAGGAGATCTTTCATCAAAGATGGTTACTTTCTCCTTTCCCTGCAACAGGGGACTGCTTTGGTAGAGGAATTGTACCTGAAGTGCTGAGCTGCCCTTCATGGCTTTGTGCAGGGCTAATGAAACCCCTTGTTCCACCTACACTCACACATCCTCAGCCTGCCCTTTTCAGATCACAGATTCCTTACTCAAGCTGGGGTATGCAAATTTCTAGTTTAAATTCAGAACTAAACAAGGCAAGGAGTTTTTAGAGTTGTTTTCGTATAATCTTTAAAAACAGTCTCAAAACCTAATTTCTCCCAACAAGGACAATCAGCAAAGACAGATTTCCATAGTACAGGAGCAATCTTGTTTGACTGTCTTGAGCAAATTCTCCAAACTACTGACTGACTACCGAGATTACGTGGAATTTCTAACAAGTCTGGTTACAATGGGTCAGTTATCTCTAGTTGTACTTAGGTGTTGCAAGCCTTATGTGTTCCAGTAGAGATTTGTTTTAGCACAGTCATTTTATGGTGCTTAGAATATTTTCCTAGTCTGCATTGCTGCTGCTGTGGATAATGGATGACCACTTGGTTAATGTTTGATGGCAGTGACAATGCACCTCTCCCAACGTTAAGTGTCCTTACATCTTTATACTAGAACTGACCTTCAGGGACAGTAAACATATTGTTTGGCAACAAGTTAATTACAGACTTTATCTTCCAAAAACATTCATGTCATGGGTGGGATAATTAAGATGTCCTTGCAAGTGAAAAAACTTTGTGACTTATAGTAATGCTCCGGCATAGGTGTTAGAAACCGAGGTCACAAATGTATTACAAGAGCTTTGTGTACTCAGGTTATTTTGACGAAATAATTCTCCTCTTCAGGCTATAAAAGTGAAAGATGAACTTAAATGATATGTATGGCAATAAATTCTCTAAGTCTGTAAAGAAAAACAAAGGAATTGGTTTGTCCAGGGTTATGACGGGCAAGCAGAACTGATTGTATTTGATTTACTGTGGGATTCATTACTAGGGTTTATTTTGTTTTTCTCCCCTTTCCTCCTTTTAAGGCCTCTGTCTTTTGTTAAATGGTTAGAATCATATTGACCCTTTCTGATTTCGTAATGTGAACTTCATGGTGATAAATAGCTAATTATTTGCAATTGAATTAGGCCATGAATTTAAATACGACAGAAACAGATGTACTTGTGAGTACCTTCAGCATGGCTCAGGGGGTTTAACACAGTATAAATACTTTTGTGGATATATAATTTCTGAAATGGAATACTGCAACTAGTGGAGACCATCATAAAGATGTTAATGAGCTCTGTGGTCCATAATTTTTTTTTTTTTTTTCCCCCTGAAAAATTTCAGGGAGGGAAGGGAGGAGTGTCCAGGAGTGACAACTGAAGTTCCACTTCTGGAGTGTTCAATCTCTAAGCTGGAAGCATTTAGTTTGGGTGAGGTAATGAAGTATTTTTTCCACAATGTACACTCAAAAGAGGACCCTGAGCATTCTGAAAATTTGGAGCCCCTGGAGGGGCACAGTGCAGTGTTACTTTGTGAGTGCCACTTGAATTCAAGTCCTTGTTGGCTGGCTGAATTAGGGCAGGATGCTCAGTTTAACATCATCATGTCTGTGCTAACACCAAGCTAAGGATGAATACACGCACATCAGTGTAATTTAAAGATCTGAATAGTAATGTTTGAAAAAAAAGCATGAATTCTGCACATGTTCTCTTTCTCAAAACCTGGCTCAAGGAGATGAACAGGTGTGCTAATGAGCTACTTGTGAGCTGCTGTATTCAGTTTCAGGCTTTTACTCAGAAACTTACATTCCAGCAGAAATAAGTAGTTCCTTTTTTAATGGTAAGTATCATCATGAACAGTCAAATAACTTCAGAATGAATTTTATTTTCTTCAGCAGAAGGGAAGTCACAGTACAGCCACAATATATGGCAGGTGATGAGTCATTCCTTGCCAAAATGTAGCAGGAGTATGAAGGATTGAAACATACATTTTGAGTTCTTATTCTGGGTATCTGCTTGGTAGGATGAGAATATTGAAGCACCTCAGCATTTGAGAATAAGAGGATAAAATGGGATCTAAGCACAAAGACTTTGATTGATGGCGTGATGTGGCTGGTGTGTAGTGCAGCACTGTTAACATCCTCATGTGTAAGTGATGCAGTTGCACAGAGCGTCCTGGCTGGGTGTAAACTGACTGCAAAGCAATAGAATAACACCTTTAAAATGATTAATTTTGAGGCTGTCTTGGTGACTGTCTTGAAAGTTAAATCCCCCTGCCTTTGCATTTATGAAAATGTTGTCCATATATTTGGGCATGGTGCGTTCAAGAGAAGTCAGATAATCTCTTCCAGATTCCTTTGTTATTAAATGGCACTGGAATGCGATTTTGGCTGTGCAAGTTGTTTCAGAGATTCCATATTTTGAAATTCCATCTCCAGCCCTAATCCGGAAGCTAGTTCACATTTGTTTTACCTTCTGCAGTACATGAGAGCTGAGCTCCGCTGATCTCTCAGTCAGAATGAGGTACATCTTAAAATGAAGTTATCAATGAACATCACATGCACCATATAGCATCTTTATTTTCATATAAACTCGGCAGTTGTTGGGAGCAAGCTTTTCACTTTTGCGTGTTTCAATTTTTTAAATATCCGGTTTCCCCTTTGATTTATTTTTGTTTTAGAAACTTCATAGCCTGTTTTCACATTATCTGTGCTGTTTATCAGGTTTACTTGTGTTTTCTGCATAATATGGTTCTGTTAAATTTCATTTGAGGTGATTTTTTTTCTGCATAACCGTGTGCAAATAAGGGTTCTGATAACCCCTTTCTTTTCAAATCAGCCAGTTTAATACTTTTGTCACTGTTGCATGGAGATGAGAGACTTGACCTATTTTTAAAAATAAGCTTTTTAGCTTTGTTAGCTGCAGGAGAACGGAATTTTAGAATTTTTAGAATTTACTATCTAATAAGTTGACATTTGGATTTTCTGGTGCACACATGAATGATATTTTCCTTTTAATTGTGATCATTTGCGATGGAACTTGGTGGAATTCTTTCCTTCTTGTAACTCCTCGGTGCTTCCTAACCTTGTTAGTGTTCTTCAGCCTTTGATTTTGACCTGCTGTATCGGCTTCAGCTTTGCTACATCAAAATTGCTTGGATTCTGCTGAAATATATAGATTATTCCATTTCACATGCATCCAGCAAAAGGCATGAAAGGTGATTCATCTGTGATTACAATTATTTCTGATGTGACATTTACCCCAGAACGACATTAAGTTGTTAGTATTTGTTAATGCTATTCTGTATTCAATGGCTTTGATGGCACTTGTTGCAGATGTCTCAGATTACTGTCAAAACTTCATTATCAGTGATAATATATTAATGCAATAAGTTGACAGAGGGGATGACTGAATGACTATTGGAATATATATAATTAGGTTGGTGTAATAAGATACGTATGAACTGATCCTCTACAGCCTTTATATAAAATCTGTTAGAGACTGAATTCCCGTGCTGCACTGTTAGCATTCCCAGAGTGACTACTACCAATTTTTTCTAGGATTCTTGAAGAGGGTATGCGTATGTTACAGAGCTGAAAATACATTTTCTTTCAATTTTTATTTCGATATTCATATCATTGAAACTAATATCATCACTATAAAGTTAGCAGAATGTGTAGCCTTGCATCAGTCTAATAAACCATATCAAAATACAGTATTTCTATTATATATAATCAGTACATATATATAATATAACCATATATTACCATTATTTACAAGTATTAAGTCATTTGAGAGCTCTTGTAGTTTCTGTACAAACAAAAAAATTGCTTGCAGAGATGTTTGCAAAGAAAAAAAAAGAAGAAATTTTAATGGAATCCTTCCAATAGGTGTCAGTTTCTTCCTTTCAGTTTGATAATTGAAAGGTTTGTTATTTTTTTTTTTTTAGGAAGGGAAGATGGTTTCGATTATCCAAAGGCAGTGGAATGTTTAACTACCCTTCTGCTATCAGTGGACTTGTTTACATTAGGATTTTGACTAAATTGAGGTTGCACATATCCAGATGTTATCTGCCTGGGTGACTTTTTCATTTACTTTGGCAAGGGATTTGATGCTGTATTGCTACCATCCCTTTGTCATTTTTCCCATTTTTCACATCACATTTCAGGCTACGCTTAGTCCTTTCCTTTTCTAAACTTCCACTAAATTTTTAAGTCCTAAACAACTTTTGCTCTTTTTTCCTAAGGAAGAATCCTTACTGAAACCACAAGTGGGATTCTGATCTTTACCGCGGGTTTTCTCATTGGTTGCCATGAGTAAAGCCAAAGTCCCAGACAAACAAACCCAAGATACAAAAGAAACTTTTTTTTTGTTCTTGGCTTTTATCTCTGTCCGTTTTTGTTGTGCTGAGGGGCAAGAGATGTATCTCAAAGGCATCCGCTCTGCTATGTCCTCCAGCAAGGCAGGGAAGACAAAGCTCTCCAGCGGGAACGGCTTTCTTCCCAGCACCCAGTGTGACCTGTGGTGCCAGTGGCTCTCACAGAGAAGCAAGGGCTCCTCGTACAAGTAGGATGCAGCAGGATAACGTTCCTGAGAGTATCACTGGGGAATTGTGGAAAACATTCGCTGGGACTGCGCAGTAGAGAGAAATAGTCTCTAGTTCTGAATCACAGCAACAGTTTGGGCAGGGCTGTCGTTCAGTTCACTGCTGTCACATCATTCTTCAGCACTGCTAGGGGTCGGGAGTGGGTTGGGATGGAGAAATATCCAAGCCCAGAAACCTGCTGCTTTGGATGTGCCAGGTTGGGCACCAGTTTGAATAAAGAATTCCTGTTTTATAGCTTTTTTTAATATATTTTTAAAGATGTAAAGTGGGTGAGCACTCAGGCTCAGCAGCGATCAAGCAGAAGAGCTGCAGCCAACAGAAACAGACATTTGAAAGTGTAAGATCCTAATCTACGTCCTAGTGAACCTTTCTGCTGAGTTCTTTTATCTCTCTCAACCTCCAGACCTTCTGGTTGCAAATTGAAAAGAGTTCATGCTGGTGCTCACGTGACTCACGGATACATTAGCTCTGAATGGAGCTCCACTTATTAATGTTTATACAGTCGTGGTAGATCTAATCCTATTTGCAGCCCTTTAAAATGCCAACTTTTTAATTTTAAGCCTGGTTTACTTTAAACTGCGATATTTAGCCTCAGAATGTGTTTGTGGGATTTTTCCTCAAAGGCATTTTCCCTCAATGGCATTTTAAAAAGCGTGAGGTTTTAAATCAGTAAAAGTAATGAAATCTCACACGCTCTTTTGCATGTGTCATTTAAGCAACTCTGTGGTGTAACCACACATTGGAGGATTTGAATCAAGCAGATCTAAGACTCTGTGATCTTGAAGGTCTCTTCCAACCTAGTGATTCTGTGAATTGTTGCTAATACTGTTCCCTTTGGCAGTGCCTAGAAAACAGCTATTTATACCAGTGCAGAAGCACGTGGAGATGGGTTTATGTTCTCTTGTAGTAGCCAGGGGTGAGTGATGTTGGTAGGAGTTTAAGTTAAAATCCACAGCGCTGATGTCAGCAAGTATCAGAGTAGTTCCAGTTAGACTATGGGAGAAAGAAGAGGAAAGGGAGGAGAAAAATTATGGATTATGGAGATGCAAGATAGCTGGAAGGAGATGTGATGCTGAAGAGGGAGACATTAATACACAATGAAACTGAATTGACTGAGATGGAAGTAAAGACGATCTGCCAAGCAAAAGGGCAGCTAGCACAGAAGAGTAACAGAAGAAGACACTTATGGATCACCAGAAGTACCTCTCTTTGGCAGCTGTTGCAGCTGCTTTTACAGGTTGGAGAGTGATAGGTCTCTCTGAGTATTTCTCCCCAGGCCAAGCGATGGACTGAGAGTTGACATCTGCAGTGAACTATCTGCTGTCAATAAATTAGTGCCAATAATGAGATAGTTTTAGATGTGTGCCTACAGTTTGCACAGGGCTGTGCAAGAAGTGAACACAGAACTTTTTCCAGTTACTTCCCAGCCTGCCTGACAGGCAGAGAACAAACAGGCTGTGCGTTATGGTGGTGAGAGCTCTACCTCCTTTTCTTCCTATTTGTGAATTTTATAAGAGAGCAGGGGTTTACTCCACTTTGTGAGTCTTTGTTTGCAGTAGGCAGCTGACTCACTGTGTAAGGGCCTGATATCTCTATGGGATTTGTGAGATTTGGGAAGATTATTTTTAAATGTTGGGTCTGAAAAACAGGACAAAAATAAGTCTGGTGGACCTTAGGACATCTGCTGGGCGGGGAACTGCCCTACAGAGTTACCTTTGTGCGCATTTGAACAAAATCTTGCTTAGGACCAATGGCAGAGTATCATAAAACTCTGAGGGAATCAGTTATCATACTTTCTCCATTGGCATTTCTGTGGACACGTTTGTTCTTCATAGATGTTTTTCGAAAATGGTGTTGAAATGCTTGGAATTTTGTTTTTTATGGCATCACTTTACACGGAAAGAGTAAGGCTTGTGGTGGGCAAGTGTTGTAAGGCTGTGTTTTCCCTCTCCCTTTAGTCCTTTACAATGGCACTGGTCAGGTGCTTGGTGTTAAATTGCACTGCGTCATTGGCAATTACTGCGTGCTCAGAAGGAAAGGGCAAGGGCAGGGGAAAATTTACCAGTGTTGCTTTTCAGTTCAGCCAAGTTGCCTTCAGGAGATCCCAGTAGATCATTCTGCTCTTTGCTCCTGGCCTTGTATATAATTAATTTGGGCTGAGTGACTGCTTTTAAATTGAGTTTTGTGGTAGCTGCTGGTTCAGAGAGCAGGTCCGAGCTGTCAGCCTCTGAGCTGTTTACTGCTCACAGGTGTCTTCTCAATTGATGGTAATAATTCACTTAGAACAAAATAACCCATGGGCTGAGATTCCTGTGTCCTCTTCCCCTGCAGAGGTGGGACTCTTGAGGTAGGAAATTTAATAAAAACTGGAGCGAAGCAAAGAAGCCAGGATTAGTGGTAGAATCAAAATAGTTCTGCAGCATTTGGGGAGCCGGAGCAATGTGGTTGGAGGACAGAGGGACATTGTTGCCTAGACAGAAAACTGATTGCCAAAGGACATCACTAGAAGGTTCTGCTAAATTCCAAAGCCATTCAGGAGTGAAGAAAGTGAGGCTTTGGGATGGAGGGGTGTTCATTAAAATTTTTTTTTTTAGATCCTTCTAGCTCTTGGTATGTCCAAAGTTGAGGTTCACAGGACCTCTTTGCAAAGCTTTATGGCACATGTGTTATCCAGCCCTGGCCACTGCAGCAGTGTAATGCAGGGTCCCCAGAGGGAGGGAGCCATGAGAAACAAGTAGATTTAGGCTATCAGGTTGTTAATTTTTTTGTGAGAGATGTTGTGAAGGTCTGGGGAAGCTGGGGATTACCCCAGTAATGCTTGCCTGAAGACTGAGCTGGTACCAACTTACACCGAAGGAAACTGGAGAGCGCCTGGATACACACCACATCCCATTACAGCAGAAGAAATGCAACTGACACTGTTTCCCTGACAGCTTGGCAGGTTGGAATAACAGTGGGAGACTGGAAAAGAGCAGAAAGAAATATTGTACAAAGAGCTGCATGGCTGATTGCATCGGTGCCTTTATGTCAGTGAGTCTTTACCTTGAGACGTGCACAAAGGCTCTAGAGCATACACACACGTATGGTGGCATACACATCTTGTGAGGTGCCATTAAAAATAACAGCTCTTTTTTCTCAAGATTTCCAGGAATCATATTTAAATAAAAAGATCAGTACCAATTGCTACTTGAAGCAGATTTTCAGACTCCAATATTCAACACACTGTATTTCATTTCATGTTTTTTTCCTGCTAACAGACAGGATTAGCTGGAAGCAGGAAGGCACAAACTGGTTTTGAGGAAAGGTAAATTTTACAGGATGACATGAGCAAAACTCAGAATTCCAGGTTTAGAATCTCAGTTATTAGTTACTTTGCTTCTTGAGTCTCTGAATTGTAGCTCACAAAAGCAAAACTAAGCAAAACTGTTACCAAACTTTATCAATCCAAGCAGAATGTGCAGAGGTCTGCAGATATCAGCTGTAGTCTACCAAGTCCTGCCCTGGTGACTTGATATCCTCTCAGTCCCATTTCTCAAGTGAGTTCCCTGGTCCCAGGTGGGCTTTGGAGGGATGTTACTGAGCTGTCTGCATCCTGAGTGATCTTGGAGATCAGGATATCTCCAAGCTTTTGACTAGGAACTGCAGGAGAAAAAGAGTATGCTCCCAGATGATTTCCCCATTCCCTCCGCTCTCATGTTCCTTTAATTTGGCCTTTTTTAATAAAGATGCTGTTAATCCACTTTCTCTAGACTAAATTCAGTAATTATTCACCCACTTCATAACAGCACTCACCTATATTTAATATTATTCCCCAAAGTAAATTTGAACTCAGTGTAACGGTGTAAATGCAAATGCAGCAAGGACAAAATAACATGTATAAATTCACTGGCTGACATTTGCCCTTGTTTCTAAAAGAAGTCTATAAATTCTTTACTCTTTAATCTTCCTAATTTCAAGTTTCACGCACAAGCTTTTATCTTCTGTAGAAACTACAAAATCAGTGCATACATTCTGAATGCTTCAGAGCTAGGAGGTGTTAATCTTTTTCTCTTGAGTTCAGATGCTCTTCACCTCTTCCTAGAAGTGTTTCCTTAGCTCAAATTTGCTATGCTTGTCTCAAGCACGGGAATGTTGCCTTGGATCATTTGCAATGAACAGCTGCAAGGAGCTCTCAGAAAGAGAATATGCTAAGTAAATTAGAGGGTTTAACTGCACAGCAGTCAGCAGTCTTTCATCTGCGATACTGTGTGCTTGTCTGTGAATTTGGGAGTAAGTTTCCAGAGTTCCAGAAAGCTCCTGGTTTTGATATGTGGAATCCCAATGAGCAGGAACCTCTGACAGCAGCTTTTCCCAATCTTTAATCTTCACAGTGCCAATGAGGGGAAGCTCAGATTTTTTTTTTTTCTCCCCTTCACCCCTTTGTGCACAGTTAACAGTGACTATTCAGAAACTCCCCTTCTGAAGCTTTACTGATGAACCTACACTCACCCAGAACACCATGGGGGGATGAAAGCAACATCCCTTGACCTTCTTTACATCAAGAGGGAAGGTGTTAAAACAACCATATTTTATCCATACAGCTGTTGCCTTGGCTGTCACTCATGCTTTAGCACCACTCTTTGATGTCGGAGAATTTCAGCATAAAGTGGCAGCCATAAATCTCTGTATCGGTAAAATTCCTGAAATGTAGTTGCTACACGCACTTTGTTGTATGTTCTGTACTTTAGCCTGCTACCTGCTGATTAAATTGAAAGCGTTTGGGAGAAGGAGGGAAGGGAAGGGGTTGGGTGGATTTTTTTTTTTACATTTTTGAAGTGAAAGAACATTTGGTATATTCACGTCATTACAGTATATGACATCATTTAATGGTCATTTATGTAAGGTGGTAAAAGAACTGTTCCCAACTGCTTCTCCATTGTGAAGTTGCACAGACTGTTAGAACAATTTTGTGAAACAGGTTTGAAAAAGTATGCTGTCAAAAAATGTGGTTAAAACTTGTAGAAAGCACGGCATATTTGAGATTCGGGTCTATGAAAAATTTCATTTTCTCCCTTTAAAATACTGAGAGCAGAGAAGTTCTGAATTCACTTGACAAATGAAAAAATTAGGAAAATATGAATTGAGGAAAATTGGTCCTTGATTTGCATGCTGTATGTCAGGATAGAGCAAAATTAATAACTTATGAATAAGTTGCTAATGGTAATAAAGGTTATACAAGATATATTAGTTCATGCCATCTTTCAGAAACCTCTGAAATACGTGGAGGTTTTTGAAAAATAAGAGTGGTTGCTGAGCCACCCTAAGAAGCACCACTTTCATCTAAAAATATGGATAGATCTTGTTTACCTGCTGAACTGTAATTTGTCATCTGAAGGTTTATCTGTCATTTTATATAGGCACAGCAGCATGCTTCCTCCAATATTTTATCTGTAACCATCACAAAACAAGCTGGTTTTCATTTTCAAAGCAGTATTTCCTTCGTGTCCATAACTAGAATGTACCGTATTTTCAATTGGTACATCAGAGACATATTGATAAATACCTTTTATACTCCCTGAAAACTCTTGGCTTTATTAGAGATTGTGTTTTAGAATTTTTTTGCTACCAGAGCAATGGATAAGATGGCTCTACATTAGCACTTCCAGGATTAATGCAGTATTTTACACTTTAGCTGTTAAAAATCACTTGCACAAGCACCTGCACGTGTGGAAGAAGAATTATCCTAGACCAGCAATAGTTACAAAACCTGTTATTTTGCTGCTGGGAACCAGGATTTCAACGCAGCATTCCAGCTGCTAATGGATATTCAGAGCCCTTCCGGATGGAGCCTTGATTAGTAGATGACAGATTAACAGAAGAGCTGTGTTTTATGGTTAGGGAGGTTAAACAAAACTCATGTTGCCTTCTGGATGGAGGAGGAAGCAGGATCATTCAGAGACTTCAGAGGAAGTCACGGGGGGAGAATGCCGTGGTGATTGATGGAAGTGGTCCATTATCAAGCACTTTGAGAAAACTTTCATTCCCTCTGAGTAAATCACAGAGTTTGTGCAGGGCACAAGTAGAGAATTAATTTTGTTGCCTTTTGCTGGAAATATGTCAAATGGTATTCAAGCCAAAATTTAGGAAGGGAAATTGCATAGTGTGTTTAAGCCAATTGTGTGGTTGATATCCCCTTTGAATTTAGCAGCTTTTATTGTTTGGTAAATGATGTTTTGTCAAAAATTCTCTTTTTATGTCAAGGTCATTTAGATTTCTATGTCCAGACACGTGAAATAGACCAACAGAAATTAAAACCTTTTTCTGTGAACTAAAGATGTAAATAGGTTGATTCTTTTCATCTAACTCAGAATACTGCAATTTTATTTTATTCTTGCAAAACGCTGTGTAAATACTGCTTAAGGAAATTACATCCTCTCAGTTGCTATCAGTATTTGGGTTTGGTCTGCCCCCTGGGTAAGGAAATCCAAGGTTGGAGAACAGTAATTTTGTACATGCTGCATATTGTGAAAGTGTACTTTTGGCTGGAGAAGCCGGGAAGGAGTTCAGACTCAATAAAAACTTTGGAGGAATCCTTTCAAGCAGGGATGGTACGTGCAGCCACCAAAGGGCTTTGCAGACTGCAGAGTCCCCAGGGAATGCAGCCCTTGATTGATAAAGGTGGGACTGGTTCTGTTGGACAGCCCTGGAGACTGGGATTGAGATTTTCATCTCGAATAAATGTGGGCTGGAATCTACCGGGAGCATAAGGAAACATCCACGAAGGAACGTGGAACAAATCATTCCTTTCTAGTTGCAGAAAGGCTACTGAGTGTTTCTGAGCAGCCACATTTTGCACAAGCTCGTACCTCTGTATTAACTCTAGGTGTGCCTCAGTATGGCAGGAGAATCCCTATGGTGTCTGAATCACCATCAACAGGACTTTGTCCGTGGGTAAAGGATCAGGTTTTAAGCCCTGTGCAATTTGGAGAGGAGCTTTCTGTAGGCAATTATTTTGGTCTGCCATCTTAATTAAATAATAATTTAAGTATGATTCAAGGCTTCCCATCACTCTGGAAGAACAGATGGGGAAGATATTGCTCAGGAAGTCCTCTAAAAAAATATTCACATCGGACTTATTCGGGTTTATTTGGTGCCAGGTGTTTCTTTGTGCAAGAAACCGATACTCCTGGCAGTCCTGAATAATCAGGATTTACACATCTTCTTTTAGACTCTGGCATAGCTTGTAATCTCTGAGACAAAAGAGAGATCAGCTTTAGCTCCTTTTATCTGACACCGAGTTTCTGTGACCTACATGTCTTGTGACAGATAGCTGGAAATCCTACTGCAGTCGGCTTCTTCATGCACCAAAGTGTGTTGTCAGCTGAAATATGCAAAATCGCATGTTGGCTACACAGGTGAGCTGTGTAAGCATCCAATGTAAGCCAGAATCCAGGGGTTCAAGTGCGCCACTGTTCCCTTAGAGCCTGCCAGCCGGCCCAGAGGTGCCAAAATTCGGGTCTGCGCTGCTTCTATTAAAAATTCCCTGCATGGCTGCCTGACTCACGTAACACAGATTGTGCCGTGCACTCCGAATTGCCGTCAATCTCCTTTAAAACTTCCGTCTGATAAAAGTGAATGAAACAAAATAATCTGAAGTTCAAGGACCTCAGAGGCCAATACAGATTTTCTCCTTGCATGTAGAGCTCCTTGGAGCTGTTTGTCAAGGAATCTACAACAAAAATCTCTGCTAAGATTTTCTTCTAAGAGGAAGATGCAGGAAGACAAGATATCCTGGCCATTTCCTGTCCCAATACCAAGTTCTCATCTTTTGATTAGTTAGAATTTTGCTCCAAATTTTTATGAAAGAGATTCTACTGAGGCATTAACAGCCTGTTAACTGGCCTGTGTTTCTGCCTCAGAAAAGAGGTGTGTGTTGGAAAAATGTCAAAATTGGGAGATCTGATCACTTTTCCTGCTTTTAACTTCAGATTGGATGTAAAGCAAACCCCTAGTTTAAGTCAGATGCAGCAAAAGCTTCTATCCTCAGATACATAGACAGCATCATTCAGGCTGGAGAATTTCACTGCATCTTTTATTACTCAAAGCCAGATTCCAGGTAAAAATCCCTGGCTTTCTGTTCCTAGGAAGTTCAGCAAATGGAAGCACATTTACACCGAGTTCTGTTTGCAGCAAACATTAGCTTAGTTTTAGTTGTCCCCCCTTTATTCTCCCCCTGTTCTCTAATACAGTTTATCCATTACTTTATGTTTATCTTTTTCCTGCTGATTTTACTTTTTAATTTTTCCCCTGTCTTACCTACTCTCCTTTTTTTTTTTTCTTTTTTCTTTTTTTTTTTTCTTTTTTTTTTTTTTCTTTTTTTTTTTTTTTTCTGCTTTGAAAAGCAAATGCTTCTGTCTTGGTGCTGTTCTTCTGTCTGTTGTCTTTTGCTTCTTGTCCAAATATTTTTGTTGTTTATTTGCTCAGCCTTCTCTGGTGATTCTGCTCTGCCAGCTTTAAACTACATCTTCTAAATGGTTCTTTTTCAATGGAATTTGCCTTGCTCCACATATTCAGCTGTGCTCTTTTGTCTCTCATGGCCCGTTCTTACCTCTAGGTACAATTAAATAACACTATAATATATTAATTGTTAAAGCATCATTAAAAATAGCTAAACAGCTATCATTATTCTTGTATTCTGGGTGGAGAAGCACGGATAAATGGAGAGACTGCTCATGACACAGGATTGTTAAGTGATAATTTCTTATGGTTTTCCCTCTAAGGTTCCTCGCAAACACAGTGCCTCTGAAAATTGTGCTTTATTGCCATGATTTACCTGGAGCAGAGTGTAGATAATGGAGTGAAAATACCTGCAATTGCTCCATCAGTGCTTCTGAGCTGCCTGATCCCTGATGAACAGCATTAGCATTGCTGGTGGGGTGCTGGGAGAGTTAAGAGGATGCAGGAACTATACTGACATCAGCCCCAGAGCTGTTCTGCCCTTGCTGGAGCAGGAAACCTCTTTGTAAAATCAAAGTGAGGAAAGGTGGTTTCCAAGAGCCTGGCACGGGCTCACGCAGCGTAGCAAAGGTTTTCACACCTTGGGAAAGGTGCTTTGAGTACTTCACTGAGAGATCTGCAACAGCCACCCCAACACCACAGCGGTGGGACTCCCCTGGCCCTCCCTGCTTATTAGGGGTTCCTACAAGTTTGGCTGTCTGTTTATTTTTGGTTCCTAGACCCTCAGTGCCTTGCTCGTGTGCAAATGATGGAAGTGTTTCAGGGTGTTCCTTCACGGGCAGCGAGTGGGTTGTTCGCACAGTGGCCTTTTTTCCTGTGCTGTCCCTGGTTCTGGTCTGTTCTAGCAGTACAAAGTGCTGAATGAAAATGAATTTAAAAGAAGCTTTTGAGGAGGCCTCCATTACATAGTGGTGGTGGAGTCCTCTCTATTGCGTTTGACCTTATTTGACACATAACGGTAACTGGCACTTTTTAAAATTTCTGTCACTTTGGCTTTTTAACTTTAAATGCTTTCTCCCAAATAATACGACCAGGTCTTGAACTGAAGTCAGCTTATCCAAGTTCATGGTCCTCTGTGTAACTCTCCTGGCCAAATTTCCACAATGGATTTTGGAGGGAAGCAAAGAAATGGATTGAACTCCTCTTTTTCTCTTTCTGAAACTGACCTCCCGGTAGAGATGCCTTTAATTTCAGGAGGCGTGCAGCATAAATCCTGTGCGTTCTATTGCTTGATGTAGTGAACATAGGCTTTCTGTGCCAGTGAGGTGAAATGTTACAGTAAAACAAGGAGCCTGTTATTGCTATATTTTAATTTTGTGTTACTAAAGATTCCAGCCGACTCGAGCCATTAAAACTGTAGCATTACCAGGTGACCAACAACGCAGGCTTGAAGTCTGTGATAGGAAAATGACAGAATGTTTTCTACAGATAAATATGAAAGAAATAATACAATAATAAATAAAAAGACTCCTTAAACTCTCTGTCTTTTCTACCCACCTGACTCACTCCACAGCCTTCAGAATTTTGAGAATTACACTTCACCTTCCCTTTGTGGTGGGTCTCCATGCTCACACCCAGCCTAACTTCCTTAAGCTGCATTGAGACTTCTTCCAGTTTTTCCTGCATCGACGTTCCCCACCAATGCTGCTTTTAAACTTCACTCGAGCAGCAACACTTTATCTTCCACAAGTGTTTCACAGTTCTTACCGTTTCTGTTTAGTAGAAGGAGGCACCTGGGGGTGGAGCTGTAAACAGATTTTCCACCGTGGTCTCCATGTCCTGCCTCCCTCCATCTTCAAGAAAGAGGCTTCCAACTTGAATGATTTTTTAGTATCAAAATCCATTTTCTGTTGGATTCAAATGGGGTTCCTCATCAATCAAACTCTCCATGTGTAGAAGATTTTGGACATCTTTTGCACCCATTTTGCTATATTAGTGAGAAACTGTTGCAAAAGGTTACCAGTAGCAATAGAAGCTCTTGCATGGAAATTGTTATCTAAACGAGAAATACAGATTTTTATTAGTGAACTGCTTCTAGCAGTAAGCAGCTTATTTGTTCCTGGTGGAAGGAGTTTTCAGTGTGAGCTTTTGGGGTATTGATAATGTTCACCTGAAGACAATCCAAGCAAATTGCCACACACCTGGTGGTATTGCATGTTGTACAAACTACTCAGGCTGTAGCAAAATCCTTAGTAGATTGAAAATAAAATCTTACGTGGATGACAGTTTTGTCAAAATATGATCTCAGTCTTCGTATGAAAATTCATCATCCTGGCTCATTATTTGATTTTTGTTATGTTCTGAATGCAAAAACTGCGACTCTTTAGATTTACTTACATGTGACATCCTTGTTTCCTTTATTTTGACAACTAGCTTGTAAATAATTTTTTAAAAAACCTCTTTCACATGACTTCTTTCACTTAACTTCTTCAGGATCTACTTAACGTTAAGCATAAGGCAGTTTCAGATGGTTCGGATATAATTTCACTTCTGAATGATCATGTCCTTAATTGCTTTGCTGAATTGAGCAGCGGCTTCCAGTCAGCAATGGCATGTAAGCATGTGTCTGCTTAACTTCACGCTCAGATGGATTTTTGAGTAGGGATATTTTGACTGTGGGCCTCTCATCCCGCTGGGAGCTGAATGATCCAGAAGAAGGAGGTGGTATGAAGAATTGCTTTTCAGAACAGATCTGTGAACTTGTTTTTGGCATTACTGCTGCCAAATTTCCTTTTTTCGGAGCTTCACAGGTACAGGCTGGTCCCTTTCCAAACCAGCACCTTTCTGAGCGGCGCCAGGTCTCGTTTTGTTTAATTTGTAGCCCTGGCTTTGTTATTTTGGGGACTGCTTTTGGTTCGTCCCAGAAGTTCATCCAGCTGGAGCATTGTTCTGAAACTAGAAATACACCATAGTTTATCACATTACATTTGTGATGATAAAAGTCCTTCCTTTTTGAGTTTGTGCGCTTTTCACTTTGACTAATTAAGGGAAAATGGTTTAACTACTAGCATGTAAAGAAAGTTTAGTTTCTTCATTGCATGAGTGTTGGTGCAGTCTCTGCCATTCTTACAAGGGAAGAACAGTTGTGAAGAATTTTAAGACTTTGATAGTGAAGGTCATTGAATGGGCTCATTTTCAGAGTTTCCCCAGAAACAGACCTTAAAAAATCAGCAATAAGTTTTTCCCCTTATGTGCAATGATTTAAAAAGTGGCGTAGAGGATCTTGTAGAAATCAGAGAATACTGAGGGCTTTTATCATAGTTTTTTTTGTTAATATAAAAAGAAAATCAGGGATAAAATATTTTATTCTGTTACTTATAACTCCTTTCCAGCTGCCTGGATATTTCGGAAAGTGTGTGCAGGAGCCTGGAAGTGTCATGAGTTACACAAGACAAATCCACTGCAGTAGTCCAGTTGTGCAATTCATCCCACCATGTTTCCGTGATGGAAGCACAGCTTTCCTGCTGTGCCCTGGCTTCCAGCTCCTCGTCTTTGTCACCCCTGCTGTATGCATTAGTGCACATGCACTGCAGCAGGGATGCTGACTTCACCCAGCTCTGGCTCACCACCCTTAGGGTCCTCTCTGGAGAGCCTGGTTTCACCTCCTTCCCCCTTCAAAGCCCTCTCAGTCAGCCCTGCCAGCTCACGGGCAAGAACCCTTTTGCCCTTGTTAGATAGATGGAGCCCATCTACCTGACAAGGCAGATCTCAAGCAGGCATGATGCTCTAGAAGTTGTCCCATGATCAAAAATTCCAAAATTCCGCTGATGGCACCAGCCCTTTAACCACTCATTGATCCAGGTGGGTTTTCCTGGGATGCAGTGCACCCAAGAGCCCCAAGCACAGTGTGAGGGAGGGTGAGCTCCTGAAATCCTGTACGATCCTGATCCTCAAGAGGGATCTCTCTGGGTCAGCTGAAGAGTTCTTGGGTTGTTGGAGGAGACAGAGGTATCCCTCAGAACAGGATGGGTGGGTGTCAGGTGTGGAGGTAGGAGAGAAATACTCATTAGCAATAGCATGAGCTGGGGCCTGCAAAATGTAGGTTGTGGTGCTGGCTTGGGGAGAGGGTGGAGAAGGAACTTAGAATGGTTATGAAAGGATTTGTGTCATGTTGGCGTGTTTTTAGTGGCCACTCTTTATGTTCCCCTGTACTAACTGGGTATTAGCACTTGCTGCTACCCTGTTAAGGGAAAAGTGGTTTTCACGGAATTCAGGTAAGAAGCCTTTTTTTATATACTGCAAAGAATTTCATTAATGTGTTCTTCAGGTGTGTTTTTCCTGCTGTTACTTTTGCTGAGGAAACTTGAGCTTGAATTGCTTTGCATGCTGTAGTGGGACGGGTTGGATTTAGAGAGCAAATGATGAGGTGAAGAATGTATACTGAAAATAACAAATGGTCATTTATTTATTTTGTTAGGGTACTGATTATTGTTTTTGGATATGGTGGTGGAAGTAAATTATCTATAATCTAGCTCAATGCAGTTATTTGGATTAATGTGCTTCTCATACTGTATCAAAAGTTCCCATCAAATCATGAAATATAACAAGTCTTGATTTAAAAAAGAAAACCCCAAACCCAACAACCACTCCAGCAGAGTTAAGTGTGTTGTTTTGCCCTTAATTCTGTATTTGACTTTCTGCATGCAATCATTTGTATTATTTGGCAATCATTATGTGGTGTAATGGAAGTGAGCCGAAACACTCTAAGTGCAGAGCTGTCTTTTATAAAGAGATTTTTAGAAATAAATGGGCTGTGGCAAGGGATTATTATATAAAGTACATCAGCATACACAGAGTATCTTCCATATTTAGTGGCACTACAAAAACACTCATAATTGTGTTATGTGTGGCGGAATTCTCACGGGAGCCATTTCATATAATTAATTTCCAATAATTGCATTACTGTGTAATATCATGTCGCATGAGTAGATGGATACTCTGTATGGTGGCTAGAAACTATAAATGGCTAATTTTGTAGTTCTTTAAAGAGAACAGATCCGCACAGAAATGACTTTTTGCAAGGATGATAAGGCAGATGAAGTGTTGCCTGCTCTGTGAGGAAGCAGCATCCGGCTTTTTCCGTCAGGTCTCTATTAGGAGTGCCAAAGAACTTAAGCTTTGGGTCAGGGTATCCTTCTTTATTTATGGTTTTGGAGCTTACTGCGTTCAAGTCACAAATGAATTTGGCTTTTTTTTTTTTAAATTTTCACCTCACTTTTGAAATCATGGTACATGAGAATTCTTTGAAGTAAGTTTACTTCATGTATAACATTGTTTCATTAAAATGTTAAGACTGGTGTCTTGCAGCCTATTCAAGTCCCTTGTATGTCCTCTAATAATTAATAGGAGGCCTGATTAAAAATGCAAAGGCCTTGTCAGACTGTGGGAGGTGCTTTACCGAGCTTTTGGGCAGAATTCTACAAAGAAAAGCTGATACCTATCTTTCACAACGTTTTTTAAATCTTCCATTTCTCCCCACCCACTTCTGTATTACCTTGTACAGTGATGGCAATAGCAATAAATATAATAGAAATGTCACTCAGAAGCTAAATCACTGTCTATTATAGCTATCAAAATTATATTTAATTTGGTATACTTGGTTGGAGATATTAGTTTCTGACAGTCAATTATTGCTCACTAATTATGGCCATCCTCATGCCAGTAGAGTGGATCCTGAGTAATACCTGAGGTTATACTGATTATTTGAAAATCAAAATAAAATTATTTTATTTTCGAAGTTTAAAGATGTTAAGCTTATTTATTTTTGAAGTTTGAAGATGTTAAGCTTATTTTCAACGCTGTTGCCTTGTTGGCCCCTTTAGGCCAAGTCCATCACAGCTCAGTACTGACAGGGAGGCTCTGATGCAGTCTGAATGACTTGGCTTGCCTGAGAAGGTGGGGGAAAGGTGGCATATTGACATTTTGGGTATTTTTTTTTCCAGATCTTTTTATTTTTACCTCTTAATTTTCGCCATCTCCATTTAGTGTGCGTAGCAAATATTTCAGGGTAAGGGCAGTATCAGGGTGAGTGATTTAGTCAGTTGGGATCACAAGGTATATGGGAAGAGATGAAGGATAAGTAGAGGAGAGAGAGCTAAAAAAATACAGCTGTCATGATCCGCTAGGATCTAAACCAAAATACTTCAGCTTTGTTCCTGCAATGGAGAGGGAGTCTCCCATGAAAAAGTAGCCTTTTTCTTGTGGTAACAGCTGGGAAGAATCAGGCTAACTCACATTGTTAAAGAAAAAATAATAAAAAAAAAAAAATTAAAAAAAAAAAAAAAAAAGTCTTGAGCTTCTGTTTCGAAAGGTTTGCGCTAACAGAAATGTCAGATTGGTTCCTTTGGCTGTGGCTTGGCAGAGCTGTGCCAGTGCCACCCCTGCTCTGTGGATTGCAGAGCGACACCTCTGCCCTGCCGCCAGGTTTTCGCCAGACTTCGTTTTCTGAGCTTCCCATGGGGAGAGGGAAGTGTTTAAAACGCTACTTGACTGATGATTTTTGAGTGGATGCTTATCTCACAGCTAGGTCAGCAGGAGGTGAGTGTTGGCTCCTCAGCACGAGTGTGTGTCCCTGGGCTGGCCCCTGCCATCCACCCGAAGGGTGCCAGGAGTTCTGCTTCTCCTTGAGGTGCTTCTCCACAGTGAAACAAAGCCAGAACACGGCACAAGCCTATTTCTGCTCTAAGTCACGAGAGAAATGGGTTTGGGAGGATGAGGGAATTGGGTTTGTTCAGCCTGGAAAAGAGGTGGCCTTGGGGTGACCCTATTGCAGCCTTCCTGTAGCTGGAGGGAGTGTAGAGGAGTACATGCGGTACAGGTGGCTGGGGGTGCAGGTTGAGTTCTGGGTGGGAGCCCCACAAAAGAGGCCATGAACTTCTGATCCTTTGCATAACAAAGGGCAGGAATGTGGGAGGATGGATTGTTAGAGAACAGGGACAGTACTGAAGGCAATCTCCCATGAAGGCAATCCCCCCAGTGCATTGCAGCTGTGCTGATTGCCAGAGTGGGAGCAGCCTTGCCCTCGGTGAGGTCACAGGCTCTGTCTAGGGAGAGTGGGTGCTATAAAGGAGTGGGTTGGCTGGTCCTGGGTCAGCTGGGGTCTGCTGTGCTGTGAGGAGGAAGGGACAGGCAGTCGTGCAGGGGACAGATGAGGTAAGATGCTGCACAAGGGACAAACTGGGTTGGGTGGTTGTGTGAGGGGCAGGAAGGAGTTGGCTGGTGCAGAGAAGGGGTCTGTGTTGTGTGGAGCTGCCCATGGGAGGGTACAGAGGAAAAGTCAGTGCACTAAGGGGTGGCTAACTGGCTGATGCTTGGAACCTTCATGGGTGTCAGTCATAGTTCCACTGTCACAGGAAGATGGGTAGTGCCAGGCAGGTGAATGGACATGGAGAGGCACAGTAGGAACTGAGGACTCAGGAGGAGGAGTGAGATTTGTAAGGGGATAAAAGCCCAGAGGTTCCTTTGCTGGGGTCCCTCCTCAAAGGCACCATCTCGAGTTGTTGCTCTGTTGCTGCGCCATGAATAAATTGCTTTATAGAATGAGACATCTGAGGCTCTGCCATGGGAATCCTGGGGTTGAACTGGTGAGGAAACCTGGTCTGACTGTGGGAGTGTGCGCTGTGCAGGGGTGCCACTTACTACACCTGGTGTCTCAGGGTCCCATCCAGTCTGGCCTTGAACACTTCCAAGGATGGGGTGCTGAGAACCTCTCTGGGCAACCTGTTCCCCTCCTTCAGCACCCTCACAGTGCAGAATTTCTCCCTAACTAATCTCCCTCTCTAATCTAAGCACGCTCTCTCTCAGTTTAAAACCAAATCTGTGTGTGACTGATGGAATGCATTGTTATTAGAATGTGAAAACAGGTACAGGTGTGGTTTTGTTTGGGTTTTTTTTTTTTTTTTCTTTTAGTGTATGTTTAACTTTTCTATGGTAATAAAATGCTGAATTCTATGTAATACATATTAGATTTAACATGCTTGAGAAAATCTTTGTTAGCTGCATCTGACTTCAGTAAGACTGCAATCGTCGTATGGTAAATGTGATGCCTTTTGGAGACAAAATCATAAGGACATTTTTCCTTGCCACTTCCCTCAAGGCCATGGAAATGGAGAAGAATTTCAGCAGGTACATCTGTGTGCCTGGTTTTACACTTGGATTTTGAACAAATGCAGGACGAAATACTGTAGGTTGTACATTTTCAGGTATGCAACATTGGCTGCTCTTCTGCAGTGTCAGTGCTCTGAAATAGTCGTTGCCTTGGTCACATGTAAATCACAAAAGATGAGTGATTCTGGCAAATTGAGAATGTAAAAGAGATGTTTCCACTGTTTAAAAATGCAGGAGTATACCCACTGATTTGTTAAATCTTCATGTAAATGCCTGGTGTGTATTCATTTAGCATGTTGTGTGGTCTGGCAGGTGGATGACTAATGTCACTAATACACTTTGTATTAGTCATAGACGCAGAGGTGAAGAACAGAAAACACCCAGAAACAGTTAATTCATCCATTCACCCCACCTGAGCAGCTCTTAAAACCCCTGCAAGACCGAGCTGCCTCTCCAGTTTTCCTAATGTAATGTAGCATCTACATTAATTAGTGGTTTTGGTAAGAGGCCAAAAGGAATGTATTTGTTTCTTAATAAGAAAATAATTATTGTATAATTTTCTTTGACTGCATCAGCATTTTGCAGTAGTTTTCATAGGAGTTAATGAGAATCTCTTTGCAGAGGAATAATATTTCCTCTTTTGGTGGGTAAGATTCTGTGCGGGAGGAAAAAGTCCTGCTGGCCCGTGTGGTTGTAATGTCTGTGGCACTGAGTACTGCTCAGAATGCATTCCTTTATTTTCCGTGCTTTTTAGGAATTCTGTGTTGGTTGTTTACATGAGGAGTTAACGGACTAGCTTTTTTTAGTCTTAATGGCCCCTCCTGATGTGCTAGGTCATCTGCTAATTTGTAAAGTGCATAACTCGAGGAAAATGAGATCATTTACTGCGCCCACATTAAAATTCATATCATTTTTATTTGAATGTATTAATACCTCCCATTTGCTAACTACCCCACGTTACATTATGGAAACCTGACAGTCTGAAGTAAGGTAGGGGGAGCTGGTGACAGAAGATTTTTGATTACCTTTTTTTATCCCTGGAAGCAGCCACAAATGCTGTCCAAACCTATTTGATGTTACAGTACCGCTGTGTCTCCCCTCTGCCCACCTGTCCATGATTTGTGAACAGATCATTTAACAAATGATCATCTAAACCCTGTGGCTCTACAAAAAGGTAGGAAAAGCTGGTAGCCAGGAAAGATTCTCTAAATGCAGGGGAATTAAGTGCTTGATACGATTAATAATGGTCTGGCCATCACAGGGCTGACATTTCTTAGCTGACAGAAAGATGAAAAGAAAAGCAAGCATTTAGACCATCTGTATGTCTTTAAAGTGATTTGGGATCTGAGGAGACATCTGATTTCACTAAAGAAGCTAAACATTCCCAAGGAGATAGTGGTAACAGTGTGAGCTAAAGGGTGATCCTATTTTACTTTTCTCAAGGCTAATGGGAAACAGCTCATCAGAGAGAGCTCCTGTTTTCTCTGTGAATTGGCACAATTTGCTTAAACTGGAAGACTAACTGCGCCGTTCTCCAGGCCTAAAATATTTTAATGGCCTCATTGTTTGGATGAATAACAGGGAAATGATACTCTAAATAAATAATATATATTCTAAATAAAAATTAAAAAAAAAAAAAAAATTACCTGTACCCGGTAAAGGTAAATATCCCTAATAAAACTACCAGCACTGCTTTCCTGAGTCAGAATGTGCATGAACACTGAGTGTAATCTTCAGCCCTGTGGAAAATGATTTTGTGGAATCCTTTTGTCATTATTGTGCAGTGAGACACTTGGACTCCTAATGTGTGTTTCCAGATTGTGGGCAGGTCATGGTTTTCGTGTTCAGAGAGCTTCAACTTTTGTGGGGAGTGAAGTTTGATTTGGCTTTATTTCTGCTTATGACAAAGCTAAGAGCAGAAAATCTGTCCTGCTTGAGTAGGAGGTGACCTGAGCAGTGTCACGGCTCTTGGATCATCTGGCACCGGGATGATCTTGCTCCACAAGAGCAATGAGAGTGAATTTTCCAGCAGGAAAGATCTCCCTCCTTTTGTGTCGCGTTAAAGAGCTCATCTCTTCCATCCCTGTGCAAGGCAGCAGGTCACCACTAATTAAACAGTCCGGTTTAAGGCAGAGATGTGTCATCAGACTAGAAATTACAGGGATTTCCCACTGTGGTCTGGTTTCCTTTGGGTGTTTGCAGTGGGTTCACCCATCACTGCAAATGTTGGCTTCTGGCAGTGCATGCACCAGCTCAGAGCAACAGATGTTTCCAGCTGTGCAGATTAAAAATTCTCACTTAATGCTTGCTGTATCAATTTAGGATTGTTGGTGGATAATAATTTGTGGTTGATTAACAAACAAACGTGCCACTTGTTGCAATTGCCTGTGCTGGCACCTGGAGATGAATGAGGCAAATGCTCAGGAAGGATCATGTCCCAAAGGTGATGAATGCAATTACTCCTAAATTGGTAGCCTCATCTTTTTATTGAGATGCTAAGAAATAAGTCCAAATTTGGCAATTCTAATAATATGAACTGCTGGTGACTTTTGAGTCTTTCATATATAGGTCTGTAGGCTCTTTGGAAGAGTTACCAATGGGAAAAGACTAGTATTTAATAAAGGAAGTTTTGTTCACAGGCATAATAAGTTACTTTCTCTATTTTTTTAAAAAAAGAACACTTACTCTTGAATGAATGCAATAGTTTCTGGCAAAGAGGTTTAGCCCAGTTTTTCAATGCAACATCTGGCTGGGAAGGTTGCTGGGATGATACCTGGACTTGTAAATGTCACTGTGGAGTCAGAGTTTTGTGTTATGGATTTATATTTCTAAAGGCGAATACTTTTTGTCACCAGCAAAATGATCGTGGTCTTCACCAGGATTATGGTTATCTCTCAGAAAGAAAAACTTGTAGAACAATTTTTCATTGAAAAGGAGTGATAAAAACATTGCATATATGAAGATGAATTAATCCTAGGTTGCAAAAGGTCATACCTGTAAAGGTTTTCTTTTTCATCTGAAGTGCCTCTTCACAGGCTAATCTTGTCCTAGGCAATCTGGGTATAAAAGTCACCTTATCAGTGTAGAAGGAAACGATCATTTAAAAACCAGCTTTGGCTGAATAACATTCTTAAAGAGCACAGCCTTGTTGAAGATGCCATTTTTAGATACTGTACAATTTTATACATTTTTCTTGGTTTCTGTCCAAACTCTTAAAATAATGGACCAGCTACATCAGGGACTTGCAGAGGACCTCCTGCTGTGTGTTGTTGGTTTTTATCTACGTGAGATAATTTTGTGTCTGTTGTAGTTGATGCTTAAAATGGCTTACCTTACAGTTTTAAAACCAAAGAGCAATCATGACATTATGTGATAATTTACAACATTAATGGTTGTATCCTCATTTTTGACGGTATAAATGCATTGAGGGGAGAACTGCATCTTAGTGAGCCTAATGGTATTGATAGAATATCTCTAGTCTTAATCAGTCCCTGGAGCAACCTAAATCTGTATATAATGAGCATTCTGGAAACTGTGTGTCTACCTCTATTGTTAGAAATAAGAGCTTAGTAGGTTTTTGTTTTTTTGCTTTTGTAATTGGTGTGATGTTCAACTTGAGTAAATTTCATTCACATTAACCTTGAAGTAAGGAGCTTCAAGTTTCTGGTTGCTATTTTTTCATGTCTCAAGTGTTTTGTTTCTCATGTCTTTGTGCTTTTTATCATAGGAAAATTAAATAGAGTTAATAACTTTTATTTGTAACAATGTCTTTTATATTCTTTGCTTAAAAAGAACTTATTTCAGTTGCTTGCCTAAGCAATGGAAATTAAAAACAGGTGATATCAGCTCTGCTGCGCTTTCAAAGAGACGCTAACGAGGCTGCTGGGTTTAGAGGTTTATTGACAGAAAACAAATTATTTTTATTCCTTTTCTTTTCTTCACTGCTTCTTCCTTCATTTTTCCTCTTAGCTGTGCTTTTCAGGCATAATTGGAGTGTGCAGCACATGATTGCCACTGCTGGTCAGTACTAGCAATGTGATCCAGTCTGCGCATGGCTCTTGGCTTTGCTGCGTGTGTGTTGGAGTCAGTTGTTTTACAGCTTCTTTCAGGAAAGGTTTGAAAACAACTGAGGAAAGGTAGATTACATTTTGGTGCCTTACAACACCCTGTTCCAGGCATAAAATACTCCAGCTTAATTTAAGACTCTGAAAAATACTGTAGATATTTTTACATAGAAGAGGACAAAATTTGCCTTGTAACTTTTTGTCATTAATGTTATCCATCATTGTGAGTCATTTCTCACTCAGGGATGTCACTCAAGGTGGAATTCTCTTCTGAGGGTTTTTCTTGGCTTTCCTGTAAGTTTGTTGTGTTTTTTTGGCTTTTCTTAACTAGTCCCAGTGTACAGAATATGGAGGATAACACCAGTGTTGTGTGGTGGATGTTCTGTTACCCAAGGGAATTCTGTTTCCTTCTTCACTGATTTGTTTTCCACTTTTCCCTCTCAGCATGTATTTTTTGTGCCTTCATATGGAGGTCTGCCTTTTAGTGGATGATCTTGTTTTCTTGTTTTTTTGCATCAAGGTGTTGTTTCCCATTTCTTCATCCTTTTACTTTGCTAAAGTCGGTGGTTTTTTAAGAACAGTGTTGCAATCTTATCTGTTTATACATGTTTATAAAAGATGTTTGGTGTCCATATAATTATTTCTACATCATAAAAACAACACCCAGAATGTCTGGGTCTGTTCTACAAGGGGAGGTGTGCTGAGCAGCACATACTGTTTCCCTCAAGGATTGCATGCGTGTTTCCTTAGCTGTGTGTTTTCCAGCCCTTTCACATGGAGATGGTATTGAGCCAAGGAAGAAAATGTAGTAGCTAAAAAGGCGGCAGAGAATGTGCTCAATCCTTTGTACCATCTCCTAAACAGGGTATTATCTTGTTTCAGGCATTCCTGGCCATTTCAGCAGAGATTTTTTTTATCTAATAAGTATTTGATGTCTTGCACGTATTCCCTTCACATCTATCAGTGAGCCTGGATTTTTCATTGCTGCCTCTGGTTTAAATGGAGGAGGCTCTTGCACTTGTCCTGTTGCAGAATATGCATGCAAAAATGGGAATTATCGTGGTCATCCTTTGCACAACAGGAATAATCACACTGCATTGGCATGTTACCATGTAACACGGGACATACATGTTCTGGTTTGGGTTTGATGTTCAGTGACAAAAGCACGTGGAAGAATGTAAGAGGTCTAGTACACATTTAATTTGCAGTGGTTGCTTAATGCTTTGCTCTGAGTTTCTCTTGGATTTGTCAGGTTTTTTGTATATTCTCTGAAATTGCTGGTTGTGTTTAGAGAAAAGCATTTGGTGGGAAGCGTCCATGTCTTTGTCATGAGTTGAAATTATTGTAAACAAGATTTCTGTTGAAGGACTTGTTCTGAAACACTCAGATTTTCCATACGTTTTTGGTCAATTAATTTATTTTATAGACGAGTAAATCTTGCCAATAAACATTTGTTTAATTTTTAATGCTGTATTGTGAGATACTAACAAGCTGCTATCCTTAACAGGTAAAGACAAATCCTTTTACTGTTTTATACATCACATGGAACTTTGAGTACCATGAATGAAATTTGCATATTACTTTATAAAATATTATAGCTGCAATTTAATGATGTTTACAACAAAAGCAGAATTTTTTCTGATGGTGCCATACTGAAGAACATTTGTGCATACAATTATGCTCATAACTTATTAAAGCTGGTATGAAATTTAAATAAGACAGAGTTAAAGCTGAACTGAAATCTGTTTAGTTGTGGAGGTTAGAAAATTACAGTTCAGGTCTGCTAAGTAGCTAGGGGTTTTTTCAGTTTTACATTTAATCACATTTATTCCCTGTTCAGCCACATTATTTGCTTGTTAAATGCACAGGAGAATATTTTTTGTAAATTATCTAAACTTTTAATAGCTTATGCACACAGATTCTAGAGAGAATTAATACTGCCAACGGAAATACATTTTAGATTAACTGCTAGTTAAAATGTCTAGATGCAGAGGTCAGGTGATTTTTTCATGTATACAGTAGAAACACCCCTCCCATAGCAGATCTGTGAACTGTTAAGATTCCCTGATCCAGGGTGAATTGAAGAGACTTCCCATCTGTTTTGGGTCTGTGTTTGCAGAGATGAGGAGAATTGTTTAAAGCTCTTTTCATTTTCTTTTGTTTGTTTGTTTTGTTTTGTTTAAAGCTCTTTTTTTTTTTTTTTTTTCCGTTTTGTTGTTTTTGGGGTAGTTCGCACAAAACCTATTAACATTTTGTCTAATGGCATATTTGATACCAGAACCCTTCTTGGTCATCTTGGTGTGGTTCCTTCTAATTATCTTTCTGATTTTGGAGGAAAGCAGCTGTTTGACCTTCAGAAGGAATGCTGTTGCTGCGCCTGGTGCCACTCCCACACGTGGGAATACCGCTGAGGTGGGATCTCCCTTTCCACGCTGTGGGCTGTAGCAACACTGAGCACTTCCCGCATGAATTTGCAATGGAAAACAGAAGATAAGTTGGATGACTGTAGCCCCAGGTCATTAGGAAAAAACCAAACAAACCACTGAAATGCTTCATACAAAAAGCCATTCTTTCATCTTGGGACTTCTTGGTTTATTGCACTGTAAGTCTTTTATTTGTGGTGCGTAAGAAACGTCCCAATGACATTTCTGTGAAGCTAGTCAACATTTTTGACTGCCAGTCAAAGCAGTAAGAACGTGGCTGTGCCTAGCCAGAAGTTGCATTTCATGAGGCAAAACTGCAAGTTCTCAGAATATTTGTGCCCAATTCAATAATTACCGTTTTAAACAAGGTTTGTTTGGGGGGAAAAGAAATTTAAAAACCTAATTGAGAACCTTAAAGATTAATGCTCGTTAAACACTTTGGAGGTGTAAAATGCTGTTTCCAGTAGAAGTAATTTAATCTGTTTGGGTTTTGTTTGGGTTTTTTTTTGTTATGGCATGGGTTTGTGTTGTTTTGATTCAGAATGAGCCGTTACAGTCGGAGGATTCACACTTGTAGGTACCAAAGGTGCTTGCCTTCTCCCCGGCTCCTTGCTGCCCAGCTGGGGATGTGCATCCTCAGCACTCCTCTGTCTTGCTGGTTAATTATCTTTGTGTGCAAAGCTGAGAAGAGAACACAGGGAAGAAAAATGTCTTTGCACAGCAATAATCAATAAGACCAGCGGTATTTTAGCCCTCTGGTGATCGCAATTTCGTTGTTTTGAAAACAATCACAAGAAAGACTAATGATGTAGAACTTGTCATTTGCTGGTCGTTCCTGACAGCTCAGAAGAAATTGTGTTAGGGATGGGATTAATTAAATATTCTGTTCATCTGATTGTCTTAGTGGAGGTTTGAAATACTAACTGTAAATTGTACTACAAGGTTTCAAATCAATGGCCAGCTTTATTGCTCTGCAAGAAGAGAAGAACCTGGGGGCGTCCATGCACCCTGCCAGGTCCAGCTCCATTTTAACTACTGGGAGTTGATGCAGCTCTGCGGCACAAACTGCTGGAATAATACTGAATTTCTTGCTTAGAGGTTAATGACCTTTATCTAAAAAATTACTCCTTTATTTCATGAAAGTGGTTAGGCTAGAAGTGCCAGGATTATTTTTTTTTCCGTATTTATGTGTAAGATGGGAGGGGAAAATGCTATATAATTTTCTGTTATGTTTCTGCTAAGCAAATTCGTTGGACTATTGGAAAATACTTTAGTTGTAAGCAAACCAACTCTCTTTTTCTAGAGTTAAAATGAATGTATATTTTTACTACGATAACTTTTCCAAGGTGAGTGAGCCACCTAAGTGCCAATGGGTATTTATCATCTTGAATGCTAAGGCCAAGTTTGCTTTTGGGAATAAAATTCCTAGATTCAAGGAATTACCGGTGGGTTAGCATACATCTTGTGCAGCAAGTAATATGCTGTGTTCAGACTATTTTATGTAAGGAACTACAGCTAACTTAAAACTGAGAGAACATCAAAAGCTGCAGCCTTTGAGACTCCAAATAATGTGTCTGAAGGTAGGCTTGGTAACAAAATGCGATCTCCTTGTGAATTTGTTGCAAATATGAAGTAAAATGTATTAAGAAGTAACTTTGACTGAGCCGTAGGACTGCACAGCAGGTGCTGTGAGGACAAAAACAACAAAGATATGAGGTGTAGAAATGTCCAGCGAGCTCTCAGCTGGTTACTGTGGCATGAACACTGGTGTGGGCTGCCCATCATCAGGGAGAGAGTGTGTAAAGTCTTTGAAAATCAACAATGTTTCTGAAGTTATGTTTTGCTGACCACGGTGTGCTCAGTATGATGGAGATGGAAAAAAGTGCCCAAGTGAGCGCGGAGCTAGGAAATGCCTGCCTGAGTTTGGGGTGTGGAGCCGCAGTTCTCATTCAGTGCAGGGGCTGCTCACTCACAGCTAAACTGCCTGTTCCAAAGAAAGAAAGAAACTTTGTAGGAGGTGTAGAAATAATGAACTAAGAGGAGAAAGCGTAGCATCTCCATTAAAAAAAAAAGGACAGAGTCTAGGTCTTTCATATTAAAAGGTTTTGGTTTAGAAATATAGTAGTCATTAATTTTCTGTGTCTCGTGGGAAGAGCTCAAGAGGCAATTGGTTCCATTTGAAGCAAAGATGGTTCTCCTTAGATGTCCAAAATCCTTTTAAGTCACAGACTTAAAACAAATTTTAATGGAATTTCCTTTATAGGAGAGAATTCACATATACTTATCTGTTGATCTAAAGCAGCCTTGTAGATATGCAAATATATTTCTGTAGAAGTTATAATGGAAATGTATTTCCATAGAAAACTCAAGACTACGTAATATCTTCCAGCTCCAAATTTCTTTGACCCTCTGGTGATTTTTTTTTTCCCCCCTTGCTTTTGCCAAGAGAGCTACTTGAAATGTGCATTACTATTTACTTCTTGTGGTAGGTCCTTGAGAGAATGCACTGAAATTCATTTTAAGCTGCAGGCGCTACAATCTGCAATCTGTGAGTCTCTTGTAATTTTTTTTTTTGCCTTGGAGATTGAAGTAGTACACAGGAATGGAAGAGAAGCCTCAGGCTAGACCCTGCTGCTCTCCTGGGCGGGAATGTGCCCTCCTGAGGTGATGGGAAGAAAGCTGCTTAAGCAGACTGTGTTTAAAGGCTGGGCTTCGTGATCAAAATGTAACACGTTTCCGTGTTTTAACACGTGTTCCTGCACTTGAGAAAAACAGTGGAAGGAGGATTCATGATCTAGTGGAAGGTGTCCCTGCCTGTGGCAGAGCAGTTGGAGATAAATGGCCTTTAAGGTCTTTTCCAACCCAAACCATTCTGTAATTAATTAAGTTTAATTTACATAAGCAGCTTCTCATGCAGTGCTTTGATACTCTATCCTTTCCTTGCAGTAAGTCTCACTTCTATAGGAGATTGCTGAAAAACAGGTGTTTGGTGTGTTTTTTTTTTTTTTTTAAATCTGTTTTTCAGCCAATAAATTTAAATTTGCATTAAAATCAGGCAATATCCCCTTCAGCAGGACTTCCCAGGATGTGGCTCAATGACTCTTGCCTGGAGTCGTGTGTAGTGCTCCACTCCTTGCAAACAGTCAGAAACAAGCCTTCCTTATATTTGTTTCATGGCTAATAATTTCAAACAAATTTGCTTTCATTGCTCCTTTGGAGTTTTACAGGACTAAAAGTTTATAAATAATACTTTTGGGCTGTTGTTAACCCTCTATTATGTAGATTAGAGAGAGGCAATAGAAATTTTTTTGTTTCTACAATGAATCATCATTGCTCATCGCTAAAAGACTCCATTTCCACACAGTGTACTAGAGAATGCTTAAAATTACAAGCAAGCAGGCAGTAGAGACCCGGATAATTTTTTTTTCCAGTTATCTGCCTTTGATATGCTGGGATTTAATCAAAGAAAAAGGAAGGTAACATCTCTTGAGGCAACGTAACCTATTGAACAAAACTTCAGCATTTAAAATGTTGCAGTTCCAAAGCTCTTCAAATTATTAAGAGCAATGTTTCTAAAATGACATGCTGCTGTGCGTGAGAACTTCTTCTAACACGGTATCAAACGCAATTATTGAAGTTTTAAAAGAAGTGAAAAGAGTCACTGAGTTCAGCAGCAGTGTATAGATAGGCCCAGTGGCTTATCCTGGAACTTTTTGACATTTTTGATTTGAAATCTAAGCTGCTGCTTGTGTCTTCTGTCTGTGGAATGTGGCTTTGGGAGGGAAATAATGTGTGTGGTGCCTGTTTCCCTGGAGTAAGAAAGATAAACACAAGGGGAAAAAAAGAACTTTAATACACCCCCAGAGTGGTCGCTTACGGTTACGGTCTGAATTGTTCTGCATATGTTGGAGAGGAAGAGTAAAAAAATTTAACTTTCCCAATGAAAAGGGATGAAAGGCAGGGATGGAGTTTCAGTGATGGAAAGCAAGACAGAGGGAGCCTGCTGTGCTGGAAAACTAAGGGGAACTTCTGCAGAGTGAAAACATTGGGAAGCAATTGGAGCCTTGTTACCAGTGTTGACGCTTGAGAGTGTCAGTGCTTCATCTTGGTCTTCTCTGATACCTGATCCAAGGGCAAGTTCCCTCCATGGCATGTTTATCTTGCCCCCATCCCTTCAGGGCCCTAAAGGTGAAATGTGACTGATACATGCTGTGGAGATCCTTCCCTGTGTGGGATTTATTCCTGCAGAGTTTGGAAACCCACAAAAGCAGGAGGGCAGTGTTTGGGCCAATCTGGTCCATTTTCAGCTCCTGTGTGCTGCAGAGCTGCTTTGCTGCTGTGGCAGGGATTTCTGAGCCCACCTGCCTTGTAGGAGAAATCTGCAGTGTCAGTAACCTTTTAATTTAATTTTTTTTTTTTTTCTGAATGCTATTTTAAACTTTATGTTAAAGTTGTAGTGAAGATTTTAGTTGGGAATTGTTTAGGAGACTTGGTGAAATTTGAGATGCTCTGGGCACCTCACCTCTGAAACGTCCAGCTTGAATATAAAATATGACTTCTGAGCAATACGTGATGGACTTTGAATACAAATATTTGCCTTTGCAAATATCTTTAGAATTTAATTAAGGGGAAGGTATTTTTTGGCTTTACTGATGTGGTTCAGTTAAGGCCAGCCTGCTACCAATATGGAAAAAGATACATTTACATATTACGTGTTTACATGTGTGCGTTATCATTTATCGAGGCAAATAGTTTCTGGCTTGTTGTTTTGGGATGGCTCATGTTGAATATTAGGAAGAGAATTTTGGAAAACTTATTCTAGCTAAAAACAGTTTAATCAGTCATGTATTTTGATGTTCGTTCTTGTATTTCAGTTTTTCCTAATGCACAGGACAGAAAAGACTTCAAAAACACTCTACCTTTATTTCTGAAAGTTTTCTTGAAATGTTCTGTTTCTAAGCCATGCTATTCAGAGCATGAATTCACATGAGGATCATAACAAGTTTTCTGGAAATTTTTGCATTGATTTTAGCTTAGCAACGTGACTAAATCAGGTAAATTTCTTCAAGGAATTTATTATTATTTGCTTTTTTTAAAAAAAAAAAGCTTATTGAATTTCAATGTGCGTTTCAAAATCCAGTAATAAAATAAGTAATATGGCTGAAAAATGCACATTAGAATTAGAATTGACATCCTTATTTGCTTTATGTCCACCTTTATCTTATGATGCATTATTCACTGGTATTATACAGACTATTTTATTAAGTCTTAATCAAATGCGTTTTCTCATAAGTGTCAATTCAATATTTTGCTATTGTATTTCTGTTTTAAAGTACTGAGCTTTTTGTAGGGGCATGATAAAAATGATAAACGTATGGCAGTTTGGTCGGGAAGGGACAGTTTTCTATCGGCATTTTGTAAAATTATCTATGAGTTGTAATTGTGCATTCTGCTCTGAAACGCCCGTGGATTCAATTGCAAAATTGGGGAAGCAAGGCGGCTGTTGCACGTTTATCCCATTGGGATGTGTTGGCAGAAGTGTTCACATGTGGATGTGAATTAAGACTTTTTGATGAGTGCAGGCTGTTCCAGAACAACTCAGTTACGTGGATGTGGCATTTAGGGTGTGTGTCCAATGTGTAAAAACACAAGCCAGATAATTGTGCCTGTTGCCGTGCACACCTCTCTAATTGCATAGGTAAGGATAATTTGGTTTCATACATCCTTATGGTCTGCCCTTTGGACTCCTAGGTACTTGGATTTGCATAGACTGTACTCAAAAAAATAATTATTTTCTGCCTTTAGTTGGCTGGATGATGTAAAACACCAATTAGTAGCTGTTTTAAATTAGGATGTTGGCCCTCTTTCCTTCTTAGTAGCACAGCCCACTTGTGCTTTAGGAGCAGAGCTGGACGCCTCACCACACCTGGGGCTGTAAGAAGGCTGGAGTCTTGCAGGCAGGTAAAAATTAAAGATGATAATTTGGAGTTTTCAGCATCTCAGCTGAAGACTTGCATTTAATTTTCCTTACAAAACACAAATAAGTTAAATGGTTGCTTAACAGTCTCCCATCTGGGAAGCAGGAATTAAGTGGTTTCCATGTCACTAATCAATTTGTTTTGTTATTCCCATAAATTTACATTTCTCTGCAGCAACAAAGACTTGTCTAACTACAAAGCATGCTTAGAAGGAAGTGCTATTTTTCATTAAGAGGCACCAAAAGACAGAGCAACCCATTTACTCAGGCTAATTCAAAACCTTCATTTTTCTCTGTAAATTCTGCATTAAGCTACACTAATGCTGGTGGGAATTAAGCCACGTATATGGCCTCGGAGGCTGCAAAAAAAAAATCTTTCACAAACAGAATAGATGATGTTCACTGCTGATACTTTTTTTTTCCCCCCACCTCCAGGCTGACTGCACTGTGTGGTAGGAATACACATCACAACAAACAAAGCAGTATTTGTGGTACCATTAGGAAGTTTATAAGCTCTGAAGCAGTGCAGCAGTTTGCACTGTCACACGTTCTGGCTCTTTTGTCTCAATTTTATGACCCTGAACGCGTGGCATCTAGGAAAAAAATGAGGAAATCCAGTCCTGAAGAAGGGTTGGGAAGTGTCTAAGTTATTCTTTCTGATGTCACTTGTTAATAGAGCCAAAGTGAAGGTAGAAATGTGAAATACAATCAGAGCTCTCAGTGCTTCTCTGCTGTCTCCATCAGGCGATGCTTTGCTGCTGATGGTCTGTGCATTTAAGGACCAAAACAGTAAAAAAAAAGCTTACATAAAATTTCTGCTGTGCCAGATTCAGTCCTGCCCTTCTCAAATACGTAAAATCTGTTTAAATGAAGTGATGCCCGTGTGTAGGAGCAGCCTTTAACTTGGAAGGAAAAAAAAAAAGGCAATTTAAATATGTGGCCAGCCTTTCCTTGCATGAATGCTATTGGATGCTGTTTTTCCAAATGTGCTTGAGTGAACGAAATTGGGCCCGTATAAAAGAAATACAAGAACTTTGCTTTGAGCCATGAATAGCAGATGGAACAGTGCTGGAGTTGACACACTTGACTTTTTCAGCCTTACACACAATAGTCACTTGGATGACTTTCTAATGTAAATTTAACAGGTCTGTAGGGGTTTTAAGACAATGGAAGCTGTAAGAATGGGTAGCTGCAGCTCAAGAGCAGTTAGGAAATACTTATGTGCTGAGAGCATTGGAAGTCTGCTGAAGTTTAGTTTCAGAATTTTAAAGGGTAGAATGGAAGTAGGTGTCAGAAAATGTGACTATTTACTGTGAATTTTTTAGGTTGGTTTTTTTGTGCCTTTTTTAAAATTTTATTTTACATTTAAAAATATTAAAATGCATTCTGAAATTTATTCTCATTCGGGTTGCAATGCCTACCCTCCTCCCTTTTGGGAAAACGACCTGTTCAATAGGAGGCTTTCCTAAATTCCTACTTAACCTGCTTGGGCTTGGAAGGGTTTATCTTTGCTTTGCTGGCAGTGCTGTGGTCTGAGCTGGGTGGACATTCTGTGAGTTGTTCTTTCTGAAAGTGAGACAAAATCTTAGTTGAATACTGTGGCACAGAATTTGCATCCTGGGATGCATTGTTATCAATTCTGATTTCCTTAAAGATTTTGTAGTTGTCCTCAAGCTATGCAGAAGCTTCTCAGGCCTTCATAAATCACACATATATATAGTCAAGATACGTAAACAATCTATTCATAAAACTGCTGTTTTGGGTGAGTACTCTGTTCATACTTGACCCCTCTGTGAAAAGTGTTTTCTTTGAAAACACAAAGTCATTAAAGGGAATGGGGAGAGAGATGAACATAACAGCCATAGAGTGTATGGAAAAATTGGTATGGCTTTTTTAGTTACTTATATTGCCTTTTTTTTTTTTCCCCTGGCAGTCATCGGATCCCTTTGTATTAAAACGCTTGACAGATGTCATGATGTTTTCCTTGCTTTACCTACTTCGTTTTTATGGCTTCCAAAAATTCAAAGTCTTGCTGTGCTTTATAAGCTGGCACCACAGCACGTGTCTGAAGTCTCTTAATAGAAGAACATACAAGAGCTACTGCAGCCTTTTGTCTTCTGGTACATTTCTACTGCCAGCTAATGGACTTTACTCCTTGCTTTTAGTATTTTGCCAGTGGGATTTACAGAGGATTTGCTTTAGGTTTTCTTTCTTGATAGGTAGAAAAAAGATGTTTTCAAATCTTCACTATTTTTGGATTTGTAGGTGCCTCTGGTAATGCCAGAAGAGGTGTTTGCTTTTTTTGTTTTATTTTTCTTTTTTTTTATTTTTTTTTTTTTTTATTTTTTTTTTTATATTGTAGTAAAAACTAAAGCTAGGGAGGTGATTGACTGAAAATTTGCTCACGTTTTTTATTTCCAATTTGGGTTCAGACAACGGATTTTTGTAGCTTGAATAAGAGAAAACAATTTGTGGTTCCACGTGTATGTATAGATATTAAACATAATGGATTGTTTTAAAAACAAAACAAAATGTTTTATTATAGGTTTCTGTGTTCTGGATTTATTTTAAAGAAGTGAGAATGGTGCTTGCCCTGTCTTGCAGAGAAATTAATGGTTCTCTTTTGAAAAATGCTTGCAATTCCCACAGGTAAACATTAAACATCAGATACATGCCACAGTTCACTGGAGGGCTGAGAAGACAGAGCTTATGATCATTCATTGGGACTCTGCCACCCTCTGAAGTAGTAATTCCTAGGAATTGCACACATTCTTTCAGTATTTTCTGTACCTTTATCCTCCCTTCCTGACCAACAGCTATTTTCCCAGTTTCCACAATTAGTCTACGGGAACTGCTGAGGGAATTGTGCCTGGACACCGTGTTTCACGTCCCCAGAGATGTGTGTGTTTATGAGCCCCAAACTTTAAATTCTCAGTATTACAAATTTTCAATATAAAGAACTATAAATGTCAGGACTATGACTCTAAAAAAAACCCTGTAGAAGAACCCATTATGTGTGTTCTTCCTGGGAACCTTTTTACCTTTCAGGGTAAAAAGTCCTGATCTTACTTTCAAGTGTGTCTTGGGCTGGGGATTTATTTCAGGTCTTCAAAACACAAACCCTTAGATCCTGGAAACATGATCTTTTATAAATTACGATAGTATCACTCTTTTAAAATCGATTTTTATGTAAAAGTCTAGGAGTAATTTGCAAGAGGAGGGCATTTTCCCTTTGGGATGTTGTAATTATTTTGGAGACTTAATTTGTCATGTATTCCCCGTGGGGTCCTTGAAATATTAGTTTGCTTTCTTGAGGTTTCTCTGATGAGCAGGGGCAAATTTGGATATTTAGTTCTCCAGCTAGAGCTGCTATTGGTATGACAAATAGATCAATTTGTGTTTCTAATTATGCTGATAATGTCATAGTCAAATGCTTGATGACAAACAAGCAGATACATACATTGTGGGGGAAAAAAAAAATAAGAAGTCTTTTCCAAAAAAGCACTCCAGAAGATGTTTATCGGAAATTTTTTCAGTCATTATACTTTGAAATGTAACATTTATCTTGGCATTCAGTTTCATTCTGTACTCTTGAAGGCCCCTCTCCCATTTATTACCGTTAGCATACCAGAACAAATGTCTTTCAGATGTGAAAAATCAATCATCTCAGAAACGTCGCCAGTAGTTATTTGGGTGGATTAATGCAAGGTGTTGGGAGAGGAAGGTTGAAATGAAATGTCATAATTGAGCAGCACGAGTCACCAGAGAAATAATAGTCAATTGATCAAGGCTCCAGCTTGAGAAGCCTTTTAAAAAGTAGAACAGGGGGAAGAAGAAGCTGCCTAAAAAAATAATGTAAAACCCTCTACCAAAAAAAGGCAACGTAGGGAAGGAACTGGCACAGTGATATACAAACCATTGAATTCTGTAATGGGCACACACTTTGTGATTTCAGTTCATTGAATACAGCATGAAATTATTTTCAGATTTTTTATTTGTTGGTCTGGAATCTGTTTTCAGAGCTACTTCCTATTCTCTGGAAAACAGAAAATGGAGGCCCTTCATGGACTTATTCTGTAATCTCTAATGCTGGAGTGTCAAGCACAGAATCTTTCTCCTCAAGTCCGTGTAGCTTTGCTCCTGCAAAGGGGAAGATGAATAGGGATGGTCTTACCAAATGAGTTGCAGAGAAATAAACTATTTTTCTTCTACTAACAGCTTAAATCAGCTGTCTACGAATGTTGAGTGTTTCAGCTGATTTGGGGTAGGATAAATCCCATCTGTGTAGCTGAGAGGATGTTGTTCAGATAACAAACAAATTGTAACAAATCTCTTTTCCCCTGTAAGGTACTGAAGAATAACTCTTATGAATAAGAGATCACGCACATTTACATTGCTCCACTGAAATGATGGAAAACACATTGCTGGCTCCCACCACATTCCTGCTTTTGTCTTCAGTGACTGAAGCTTCCGTGAGAGGGAGGGAGGGAGGAGGGTCATTAATATATTATTAGGAGAATAATGTATTATTAATACAGAATATTTTGAAATCACAGGAATCCCTCAGTATCCTGATGGTCTTAATTTAGTATGTAGATGATTACTCCCTTTGCAGCATACAAGTAAACATGATGGAATCAGAAATACGTTATGTAACTCTGTTAGGGTTTCTGGTACGTTCTCAGTGAAGGAATGTTGGTTCCATTTTCTTGTATGGATGGACCAAACAGTGAAGGTGATTTTGAGAGAAGGAATATTTGTGAAAGCTAAATGATTTCACTTTGGGGAAGACAGGAGGAGATTAACTTCCAGCAATGCTTGCAGCCATTTAGATTTTTAGGGCAAGAAAAAACATGATGGACTTGTGATATGTAAGGCCTCAATGTAGTACATCCATTGCAGTAAAACTTAGAGACTCATGACAAGAATATTTTGGGGTTTGTTTAGGATTTTTTTCTTTAAATAATTTATAGTGGTGTTTAAAAAAGCTTAATTTAATAGCTTGATTTGGTTTGCAATTTGTATTGAATAAGCCATTTCTTTTCCAGAAAAACTAAGTGAGGGTAAAGGCTCTGTGTGCAAACTACCCACAGGTCATATTTTCTGAAATCAGAGCGCTTTCGTGGAAATTGTGAAGCTAATTATTAAATGCCAGTTGTCATTGGTGCAAACTTGTAAGACTGCGAGAGAAACAAGATTTTAATATAAAACACAAAGCAGAATATGACAGATGTTTCAGAGTGAACCTTGAGTTGAAAGGGAGTGGGGGGGGAAAGGCATTGTTTGATATTTTTTTGACATAGATTTCCACTCATGGAGTTGAGTTATGCACTGTGATGTATTTTTAGTGCAGATGCAAAAGAAGGTATTGAGAAGAAGCAAGGGAGTGATACAAGGTAGGCAAAAATAAAATGTTGATTTGTGATCTTGTATATCTTTTCTCAACACAGGCTTGACAGGTCTGCACAGAACTGTTCTGGGGGGAAGTTTAGGTCAAAATTCAATGTTTGCCCAAGCTGATGAGACAGTGGTTTGTTAGTGATAATGCTGTCGATATTCTGCTTCCAACATTCAGGATATTAGCTTGAGCAGAGAGACCTAGTGAGTTTAGCAGTATATATATTATTTAAGGTCGGAGATATAACTGGAACTCTTTAAAGTTCCTGGGCTACTTCTTTGTTTTCCCAGGGATACTCAAGGGAGTAACCCTTGGTCCCATTGAGTTAAATGGAAAATTTAATACGGACTCTCAAGTCAGAATTTTTTTTCTACAGCCATAGAAAACTGGTCTGTTGAATGCAGTTTATCTTAAAACAAGCCCCTTATCTAACATGTTACTTGTGAGCTTTCCTTAATGATATATGATTAAATTAACTGAGACTTATATAAAAATTTGCTCAATAGTGATTTTCTCCTTCCTTGCAGTCAGTTCACTTAAATGTGGATTGGTTCCTTTAACTGTGCTCTGACTTTGAGGTCGGCATTCAGTTGGGAACATCCTCTAAAAGAGGAGCACCGAGTGATCTGGGTTTAAAATCCGTGTATTAATTTGGATCCAGCATAGCCCTCTCAGGAGACCTGAACACTGCAGGTCTGTGCAGTCATATATCACACTTGAAAGTGCCTCCTCCAAGGTGAGCTGTAGCTTCTGTTTATGAAAAACATTTATAAATTAGTAGAGATGAAACAGCAAAATTCAAACCCAGTAAGAAATTAAATAGTTTTGTTTAGATGGTAAGTAATTCAGCATGGATCATTAAAATTAATTAGAACTGTAAGCGTATTTTGAAGCTGTAAGAATTCAAAGCAGATGGGATTTTGAAGGAAAGGATAATCACCCTTCCTGTATCTTTAAAGAATTTTAAAAATAATTTTGTGGTTTTAATAACACTCAGGCTAGTTCAGGTTCCTTCAGCTGGTGTGCTAACGGTGTAGTGATGCTTTCCCTTCTATAGCATCCCTTTAGGTGCTGTACTCAGTTTTCTAACTCACAGTTAAATAACAAAGCTTTTGAAAATATTAATCTTCCTATTAATAAACATGGTATTTGTTAAGTTTATCAAGAGTCTCCAATTAGGGAATGCACACTGTTATGGAAGAAACTGTGGTATGTGGATTGGAGCAATTATTTGAGCAGCATAATTAGTGACTAGTTATTAAGATGCATTGCTTTGTGTCTTGGTTGGAATTTGGTACAAACGTGTGCTTTCAGTTTGCCATTGCCAAGCCTGGCTCAAGAAGCTGAAGTTGTAAGGTTTGGAAGAAGGCCAATATGCAGATTGCACAGGTGCTTAGTAAGTGAAGAAGAGCAATAAAGAGCATCCTTTAGAATACCCACCTAATAATTTTACATTTTAGCATTCAAATTGCTCCCACGTCCAAATAGCCATTTCTGATTTTCAGCCATTACTTTGTCCTGGTAACTACTCTGGCAAAGGGCACCGAGGTTTTGTTCTTTGTATGGTAGGAGAGTGTCTGCTGCTTGTTTTGGAGGTTATATGGTTGTCTGTGGGATGGTGAAGATCCAGACCAAGGACACCTGGTGATCCCAGAGTCAGGCAGTGGCTGGGAAGCAGTGTGATCATACTGGAGTACCTTCAGTGGACTGGATGTCTGAGGGAGCCTTTGGTTTGAACCTGGGCCCAATATAGGAATAGTCCCTTAATTGTTCCATTTGCTGATGTTTCAGTTTATCTTCTGACCATGCTACATTCTTAAACTTTCATGATTTTGAGTCAAAAAGAAATAATGAGTCAAAAGAAATAAAGATTCCATTTTATTCCAAGTCCTTCAGCAATACTGTCTGTGGCCTTTCTAAGCAGATAGACTTTGGCCAGGTGTTTTCCTGGTGAGCCAAACTCCTTGCTGGAAGCCCAGGTATTTGAAGCTCAGGTTATATTTTCCATGTCCTACTTAGTCTTCTTTCAGTGACTGCAAAGGAAGCCTTTGCTGTGGGCTGATGAAGACGTGAGCTGTCACTTCACAGGTACCCACTCGCTTCTCAGAGGACTGGAGATCATAAAGTACTTTAAAGGCAAATCAATGGCTTCAATAATCTATTAATTGACACCATGTAAGTTTAAAGGGAACATTGAGTGAGTCAGTTAGCCAAATGTCAGTGCAGAGCCCTGGGAAGAGCAGAGCTTTGAAGCACAGCAGCTTTTACAAATGAAGCCGCAGGTTAGGGCTAACCCAGTCTGTTTCTTTTTCAGCGTGCTTGCTCCTTACACATACATTATCTTCTTTGGGGGAGAACCCTCCCTGCCCTCTCCAAACCTCAATTCCTCTGTGTTAGATAATGTATGCGGTTAGTACTCCTTCAGTGTGTTTGGAAATAACTCTGCCAGAACAAAAGAGCTATTTTAATATAGCTTTTTTTTTTTTTCTAATAATAGATTTCTCTCCGGCTGTTGTATTTTTGACTTACTCATAGACTCAGCTATCAGCTCAAACTGGGGGAGTTTACAGGAACTTGTCGCTACCAGGGTTGATATTTACCAGTTCTGAAATGTTTTTAAGAGTGAGGAAAAGGGGCTTGAGTTCCACGTGTTCCCATGTACATATTTTTGGGTAGATACTGAACAAATATCTTATTTATGCTTTGTTTTATGGGGCTGTATAGGGTAAACATGCAAACACTCCCCAACCTCTGTTCCTGTGAGAGCTGTTGAAATCTGTAATATGGTTGGATTCAAGGAACTGGCAAAGTGTCAGGGCTATCACCAGGCACAAACCTGAGTGGTATTTTCCAGAGTGTCCTGGGTGATGTAATGGAGTGCGTGCCCATTTGGAAAAAGAAAAACAATTTACAGAAAATCCAGTGGAGAATGATTGGGGATATAGTAAATGTGACTCCGTGAGGTAGGAATAGGAGGAGGAGAGATTTAGACTGAGGAAAATAATAAAGGAGATAAAAGTGTTTTTTTTAAATACGTAGTTTTGCATTTTCAAAAAACAGAATGATGTTTGTGAAGTACAAGAGGAGCAGACATAGGATAAAAGATAGTTTAAAGCCTAGGAAAAGCTGTCTGTTTATTAAAACAGGAATGGAATAAAACAACATGAGAAGGCGATGGAGGTCTCATTTCTGAAAATCTTTTAGGATTTAGAAAGAACACCTTATTTAGTTGATTTCATTTTAAAATTGGGAAATAACTTCTCAAAATGCCTGACAACTCTTCTCTCCAACAGGGAACAATGTCCCTGTTCTGGGTGAAAGGGATTGCTGCACTGGCTTGGGAATGGGAGAGAGTAACTGGGTTTAGACTTGCTGGGGTTTTACGTATTTAGTCACTTTGCTGGTTAGAATCATTAAATGGTTTAGGTTGAAAAAAAATTCTATGATCATTGAGTCCAATCGTTTAACATAGAAGAAATGCAAGTGCTTACATATCTTGTAAGTGTTGACAGCTCTTTCCATAACTAAAGGAGGTCTTTTGCAGCTTTGTAGGAAGCCCCTGTACTGCAGGGAATTTTGTAGCAGGGGAGCTACAAAATTAGCACGTGAAAATGCGGATTAAGCTGTGAAAAACTGGCTTTTGAAATATTCCTTCGTTAACACCAAGAGTGTGTGTAGTATGATGCAAGACTTGTCAGAAAGCTGACAGGGAATAAAGCTGATAGCCTTGCCCATAGGTGAGCTCCTGATGGGCTCCCTGTAGTCAGATAGCTTGAAATAGCTTGTGGTTTATTTTTTTAAAAATTTAATTGAAAAATATGAGATGAAGTTCATTACAAATCCAGAAAGTAAGAAGGTCAGACACCTCGCTGCTTCGCTGAAGAGTCTGATTAATCAACTGTTGATCTATAGTGAGAGAAACAATGTGATTAGAAAAATGGATTAACTGTAAGTAAGCTTAAATCACACCGTTTAAAAAATTGCGTAGAAGAAAATCCTTTCTCGCAAATTAAAATAATAATAAATTTGGGGTTGCAAGCATGTTGCTTTTCCTTTAGAGATGAAGCCTTGTTTATGTTACCAAAAAAACCAAAAACAAAGAAAAAACAAACAACCCCCCCCCCCCCCCAAAAAAAAAAAAAGTGACAACCATGTTGCCAATCCAGACTTGTGCAGAATGGATTTTCCTGTGCTGGGAGGATAAATGCTGTCAGGAGAGCTGTGCTGCTGTAATGCAACCATATCTGCTATCCTGGGGACAAAGACAAAACCCTTTTTGGGGGTGGAAAACATTAAAAAAAAAAAAAAAGAAACATCCATCAACAAGGTATTTTCTCGACCAAACCAAACAATCATCAGCAATTAAAAATACAGTTCTACCTCCCATCCAGAGTGGGATTTGTGTGCCTATAAGTGCTGTGTGTCTTGGGAGCAGAAGTGCTGCCCAGTGGGGGCTGAGGAACAGCTGGTCTCTGTTTCCTAGGGCCTGGGAAATCTTCAGTTTGAGGTGACACTTTGTGACTCCAGGTTGCTGTAAATGTGGAAGGAAATGTAGTATGAACAGTGAGTGAACACAACTTACAAAATAATAGTTTATTGCCTTTTTTTTTTTTTTTTGTAACCTCACTATATAAACCACTGCATTTCTCTCTCCAGAAGGGAAAAGGAGTGCCTCACTCATCTGCCTCCTCCTCATTTCTTTATTTGCCCTGCTTAGCTTGAAGAAGATAGATGGGTGTCTCTTAGTGAAAGAGAGCAAAGCTTTCATTTATTTGCCTCTTCTGAATGGGAACACACAGATGTAAATTCTGTCTTGTCTGACTGGGAAACAACGCTGTGTTTCCCTCCTCCCCATCCCCGAGGAGAGGTGCTGTGCCTGTTCTGGGGCCCTTCCCAAGGCTCACGTCCTCTGTGCAGCTGTGGCAGGTGTAGGGAGTCACCACAGCGAGCAGTTCCAGCAGTCAGCAGGAGCCGAAGCACTCATTTTTGCTCAGTGAAAGACCTGGAGGAAAAGCTTGTGAGCCATTGAAGCTAAAAGCTGTAGGAGGCTCAGCTGGGTCTCTCTTCATTTCAGGACTTGACTTGTATTTGGTAATGCTCAATATTTTTGGAAGCTTAGCCTAACTTTGTGTTGTCGATAAATGTTTAATTTTATACATTCTGCATTCGGTGTGTGTGATCTCTTTTCAAGCCTAACCAGCTTAGCCAGTGACAATGTCCAAACCTTTCTGTGTGTTGCTTTCTCAGTTATCATCACAGGATTATCTGTGGGCTGGAAAGCCTTTCTGGTTACTAATGTGTGATTAAGTTCTCTTCGTAGCTTGCAGAATTGTTTTTGGTTTTTGTTTTGCTGGTCATTTGTTCCCAGCTGTCTTCCAGCGGGAGCCCTGTGTTACGTGCTGGTGGTGGGAGATCTTCCTCACAGCCTGTTTCTTCATGTACTTCACTTTTCTCACCACTTTCCCAGACTCTCTTGCCATTTTCCCTTTGCCTTGCAGCGACCTTCTCATCTTCCCCCTGTTGCCCTTTTCCATTGTTCCTTTCTCTTTTGTTTCCTCTCCCGTGGCTATTCCCTACTCCCCCTCACTCCTTTCTGATTGTTTGCCAAATGCAGGACATCCAGTGGGGTTGGCCAAGACGTGTTTTTGCAGCTGCTGTATGAATCCAGAAGGGACATTCTGGATATAGAAGCTGCTATTTTCCTTGTCACTCTGTATGCCTGAGTTACCACCTCGAGCAATAGATCTGCTCTGAGAACCAAGGGAGGATGGGAGAGGGGTTTTCAAGCTGCTAGCTTTTTATCCATGGTTTAGGGATATGCCCACAGTGGATGGGCATAATCCCTAAACACAACTTTGCAGCTCTGCAACTTATTTACAAAGATACACAACTTTGCAGCTCTGCAACTTTTATCTCCCCTGTATCTGGCCGTGCTAACTCCAATAGGATTTCAAGTGGTGAACACGCTTTTGTACTGAAGTTTAAAATCAGTTATTACTTAGGTTAAGCTACGTTCTGTAGAAAGGATGCAAAGATTTTCAGGTGTCACAGAGCGGGAGGTGGTCAGAAGAACAGACCATGCAAGCACCAGGGGAAGATGGTTGCATGGGCTGAGGCAGGGCAGGCAGTGAGGCTGGGCACTGGGATTTTGTGGCTGGTGGATTAAGGGAGCTGAGGTTTTACTTGTTAGTGTTTTTCATATGTTTCACTGCTCTGGCACGTCTAAATTTAGGGAAAGTATTGCATGTTGCTCAGGTGACTGATTTCTGAGAATTTCTAACACCACGGGAAGCCGTGAAGTGTGAGCCGGTACTTTTTAGGTGGGGTGGTGGGAAGTGACAACCATGGAAGGGTTTAGAGACTGAAGCCAACAGGTACCAAATTTCCATTTCACCTACGAGCTTGCATTGAACTCAAACAATTGTAAATCCTCAAATGCAGTGGCTTGGATTGCTCCTAGGATGGATGGGTTTTTCACCTGCATAGTCCTCAGTTTGCAGGGGCTTGGTAGGAAACTTCTGGCTGCTGCTTGGGCAGAAACTCTGGGTGGTTTCTGGCTGTCGGTGGATCCCAGTCTCTGGAGGTAGAGCCAGGCCTGGGCAATGCCTAACACTGGAATAGCAATTAAGATACACAGTTAATTTCACAATTACCTGTGAGCAAGAGCGTGGCATGTAATTTCTTTCTAATTCAAATACTATGTGGACAGAAAATCCAGTGTCTTTTTTGGTGGTGGTGTTTTTGTGTTGCGGGCTTGTTTTTTCTTTTCGGTTTTTTTTTTTTTTTTTTTTTATTTTTTTATTTTTTAATTTTATTTTTATTTTTATTTTTTATTTTATTTTTATTTTTTTTATTTGTAATAAACCTAGAAGATTGACAAAATATGTTGAGAGATATAAAGCTGCTTAAAACTCACCAACTTTGAGACAGGTTTTTCTGTGAAATGACATTTGTCATTATTGCTTTCTTTAGCTGCACACATTATTTGAAAGGAAATCTAGCTGTAAGCCCTCCAGAGCTGTAGATGTTTAATTTCTATTTTCACAGCATCCCACTAAAATCAAAATTCAGCGTGATTTGTGATTGCTTAACTGCTCAACATGTCTTGTTCAGTCATGGCTCCTTTTTCAGCTCCTTTTTCTATGGTCATATTTTTCAGCCAAGAGTCCCTTTTAAGGTGACAGGAATAAAGTAATTTTGCATCCTAAGGTTATAACAGTTTGGAGCTGATGGCTTCTCTTTCTTCCTTCCTTTTTCATGTTTCTATTTTCTTTTGAAATTTAAGGTGGATAGGCCAGCCCTGTTGAGCCAGCTTTTTCCTGTATTTCTTTGAAATAAGAAAGCTTTCATGAAAACATGGTTCCTTGAACAATTTATTTATTTAATGGTTTAGAAATTTTTTTTTTCCTTTTTGATTAAATATATCACTTTGTCTTATGCTCATGAGTTACAGGGGAGCATTAGCACCGAACTGTTCTGTGGTTGGTTGTTTGTTTGTTTTTTTCCCCATGTTCCTTGCTCTATTCTATTGCTTGATCCTTATTGAAAGAGAGTTTCTGGGGGAAATGTCATGCCTGTGCAACGCAGACCAAATCTGGTGCCTGTCAAAAAAAGGTTGAGGTTCTGCCATTCCAGGGGGTTAAATTGCTCAACGTACCTGTGCAATTACTGCTGCTGTGGTGGAAGGGGGAGAGGGGATTGTTGGCCACTGACCTTGCAAGGGCAAGGCGAGCCCCCCTCTGTGCTGGTTCAGGCTTGGGGCTGGTGGCAGCTGATCAGTCAGTGCTGTGCGCCACTCCACCTGGAGTGCCGCGGCCAGCAAATTAAATCACACTGCCTGGCAGTCACAAGGGCTTGGGATTTGGGGCCAGCAAGCATCAGCTTGAATGGAAACTCGTGTGAAAGAAGGCAGGGCTGCCTTTGATGCGTGTGGGTTGCTTTTTCACATTAATACGGTCTTAAAAAAGCGAACAGAACCCCCAATCTTATCCATAGCAGAGTTTAGGGTTCAGTCTGGTTTGGCTTACCAAAAAAAACCCAAAAAAACCCAAAAACAAAATCAGCAGCTTTTCTAGACTAAAAAAAAAAAAAAAAATCAGCAATTTTTTCTAGATAACGGAAGAAACAGCAGTTTTGGATATGCAGTGCTGTCTTCAGTTTTGCTAACATACAAAAGATGATAAGGGAAGAAATCGATGCAGAACCATTCCAGTAACTAAATGGATCCCTCTTAGTTTTCAGGCAATCGATTTATAGGGGGCATTTGAGCATGTGAGGTGCTCTGCTGTTGGGAGGGAGATGGTATTAGACTTTGACTGTCAGTTATTTACCAAGCATGTTTTGTTACTGGCTGTGTTCTACATAAGGGATGAGGGTAGAAAAAGGCAAAAAGTCTTTTTCTGATCAGAATGAATGCAACATTTTCCCATTATGCCTTTGTTACAGGCATCTTTCCTAACACCTTGATTTTTCCCAGTGCTATTGCTTTTCATTCTTAGGTTTGGGTTTCTGGGGAAAGATTATGCTATAATCAGATTGGCTTCATGGAAATACCTGCTGTATCATTACAGTGATGCAGGACAGCACCTGTATAAAGCATAAAAGAGGAAGAATGGTTTCAAATTTTATATTTGAATTTTACTGCTTTTCTGTTAGTAGCATCAGTCCTGATTAGTTTTAGTCAAATAAACTCAAAGCTACTCTGTTGGGGCTGTGAAGCATAATGGAATGTATCAGATAAATCTGTATTTTTACTGTAGGGCGCAGCTACTACAGCTACTCTGCCCCTTTTAGGGCTTGTATTCATAATATATCATTAAAAAGAAAATAACACTTTGCATTCATATCTCACTCACCTTTTAAGCCATTTCAGTTTCGCTAAATGAGGCCGAATTTGTAAGCCACTAAAGGTGACTAAAATGACAGTGGCAGTAGCAGGGAAAATCTTGCATGGCAGTAAACTAAATCTATTGATCTTGAAATGAAAGTTCAGTGGAAAAGCTGATGGAAAAAGTAGCAGAGCACAAAAAGACAAGCTGCACAACTAATTCAAATCAACTGGCTGGCTGTGAACATTCATGTGAAAGAAATGCTAATGTACACTGTGCAGAAGAAACCAAAATGAAGGGGGAAAAATACTGCCAGTATTGTCACTTCTTGAGTACACATAAGATATGGTTTCATATAGAAGAAGAAGAGTTAGTGGTTAGTCAAATAAACTGAAATATTCTGTGTTGCCTGTGGAGGCAGGAGTGGAATGCCTAAGATTTCTCTGCAAACCCTACTCTTGAGTATGTAATGACTGGAAGTCCAAAACTTCCACAGCATTTTTGAGAGAATATTGTGAACATGCTACTCGATCATAATGTGTATTGAAAGGGAAATGCAATCAAAGTCCATTATAGTTTATCACTGGGTGCAGGAAAACAATGTCAGCTCCAAAGACATTTTGAAAATAGCTGACAGGCAGCTGTAGAAAGGATGCAAATTTCTGTTCCTTGTAATGCACCCGTGAACATGTGGCTTACATGATGTAAAGAATTCCGCTGTGGGAAGGATGCCCTTCAAAAATACAATTGATTTTCCTGGAGTGAGATGTAGAAAAATCTGACATGGCACCTTGCAGTTTCGGGCAAGTCTGCTGGGGAGTGAATCCCATTTTTTCTCAGACATGTACTTGTGAGTTTAGAGTCTCACCATATACACTGAAGGGTGGGGTCGCTTCCCTTAAAACATAACTGAACAATGAGAGGAAAATTCTAGGAACAGAGGTTGAAGTTGATCAGGGAAGATGTCCTTCCTGTAAGAGGTGCCACACAGGACCCATCAAGAGAGCCTTTTAGAAGAAAGTGGCCAAGTACAAGGAGGAATCAGAGGAGCAGTTTTATTTTCTACATTATTACTGTCAGTATAAAAATTCAAAAAGTGATGTATTCATTTTCTCTCAAATCGATCATGCAGCATAGCTGGTCTCCCATAAGACTACTGAATTTTCTGACTTCAATATTGCAGGTAACAAATAGGGAGATAAAAAGAGATAGGGAAGATGATACCCAGAGTTATCAACAACAAAAAACCACTTTACCCAAAATAAATATACTGATGTATCGTACACAGTTGCCAAAAGGCTAATGTTACACAGACTCATAAAATTGCATAAATGCACGCGGCATGGAAAAGGGATGTGATATAAATCAATTCCTTTGTGAATTGTTTACAGCCTGCATCTTATTTGCAGGTCACATCCAGCCGGCGGTGTCAGGAAAGCCTGCGGTATTTGGGATTTGGATTTAGACTGTTACACAGGTTTTAAGTTGGTTTATGACTGAAGCTTTGTTTTAAAGGGCAAACTTCATTGCAGTTAGGAAAGAAATAATTGTTCTATAGTGTTTCAGTTTACCAATCTTCTGATGGTCACAAAAGCCCCCAATACCCCAGGCTGTTGCTTTTTAAGGGCTGATCTGCTGATGTTTTCCACAAGCACGCCTTGATCTTGGATGTATGTCATAATGAGCCTCGTCTGTACTGCACATAAACTGCACAGCCACGGATACTGGAGAAATGCATCAGGATTTTTTATTTTTAAATACACTTTTCAGCTTTCATATAAACAGTCAGCGATGATCAAAATGAAAGACAAAGCGTAACCCAGATGAAGGGTCAGCATCTGTGCAGACTTTTGTGCTAAGCGCGTGTGGGGCTGGGTTGATTCCTCTGCAGGAGTGTTATTTATCCTGTGGTTTTGCAGCACTTAGAAGCCCTCAAAAACCACCCCGTCTCCAAAACAAACGCAGTACATCCCAATTTAAAATAGTGTAAGTATGTTTGCATAATGAGCGAGTCGAAGTTGACGTCGGGTAAAATATTATCAGGAATCTGGAACAGCTCTTCTTATGCCTGAGACTGAATCACACAACTAGTTCCTGGAGCAAGACAACGTACTCAAGAGCAATATGTCCCCCATTGTGTTATAGCTCTACAATATACATTAACCCATGCCATTCTGTAATTTCATTTTTCTGCAGGAGTTTAACAGCTGAATAAATAACCTGTGTTTCAGCCTTATGTATTAATGTACGCAAGCTGACAGCTCTAAGCAGAGAAAAATATGTAAAATGTGTTAGGGAAATGCTTTGGGTGGATTCTGCTGTGGTTGAAGAGGATTTTGTAGCATGAAAGCATGACAACAGAAAGTTCAGTGCTTTAATATCTAAAATTAGCTATCAGTGTAAGTGCTAATTGAGTAGAAATATGTTTTCAAGAAGCTGCTAGATAGTGTATACTCGTCTGATGACTCCTCCTCTTTAACAGCTCTGCTTTTATCCGTGAAGGGTATTGCCTCAGCACAGATCAAAGTCATCAGATATACGCTGCTTTACAACTAACATATCTATTTTCTTTTCCTTCTAAAAGATATTCCAAATAAAGAGAGTTATTATACCTTTCAAGGCAATTTAAAGAAGATGATAGTCGGTGGTGGCGTTGAGTTGCCAAAAACAAATGATACAGTGTCAACATTAGAAGAAGAAACTATTCTCCTGGCGGTCTGTTGGGCTTTCATGCCAATCAGACCGCGCCGTGTTCTGTTCTCAAATACAGTCTCCAGTTCTCTGATAGCTCCCCCAGACTGTGATAGAAGTATTCCAGCAGATTCTGAGCGCTTCAGCAGCTGGGGTTTGGGGAGGATGAGGAGCCCCCGTTGTGTTGGTGCGGGCTGGGCAGCGCTGTCTCCGCTGTCGATGCCTGCTGCCCAATTTGCAACATCTGCAAGTGCAGCTGGGCTGCAGGGGGCTGACACGGCTCGGATAAGCGCCAGTTTTACGTCCTGACGGATGAAGTTCGGGTGGAAACGGATCATAATAGATTAAATTCCTGTGAGCTTGCCTTTTGTGTCTCTTGCCATGTACGTACAAGTAGCAGAAGAAATTGCCAGCCATCAGCCTTCAAGGGTTTATCTACCCCCACCCTCTCTTTCCCTTCCTTGCGTTGCATTCAGTGGCAGCAGTCAGAAGAAAACTAAGTACCCGGATTATGTATTATTTACATAAGTTGACATTAAAGAAAATAAAACTACTGCTGCTATATCTGTGAGACTCTGCAGTTGCATTAAGGCATCTCTTCTGGTTTAAAATACAGGACTGGAAATGAAAAGATGAGCAGTCTGCTTGAGCAGAACTGTGCTAACGTGGTAAATGCAGTGGTTGTCCAGACAAATGTCATTTTAATTCTTTGCAGGGAGCATAAAGAAACACATGGAATTTATAAACTTTGCTGAGGTAATACAGCTGGAGTTTGTGATGGTACACATTGGCAGTGGATGCTGATGAGACGTGTAGCCAGACAGATGAGAAGAAAATGACTGGAGGGATGAAGGAAATGTATGGCAGCGTGGCAAAGCATGTGGTTTTGTACAGAGATACATGTTTCATTTCCCAACAGCAATTGTTTAGAGAAGTAAAATGTTTCAATTACCTTATTACACAGAGTGTCTGAAACTGTCTTTAAAAATTAAGAAAAAAGATATTCTGATTGTCTGTCTAATTATCTGGAAGCTTAAATGTGACATCTGTTACTCTGCAAAGTTTCCCAACCTTTTTTCTGTATCCACAGTTTATTATTATAGGATTTCTGAAGAGATTTGACTTTGTCACTTGGCTGTTTTGCAAAGCAAAAGGCAGTGTGAAAACATGAGCTTTTTCCAAAAGAGTCTCTAAACAAAATCAGATAGACTTCCAGCATAAAAAGAAAAAGGAATGAGAAAATGATAGCCTAGGCTCAATGTTCTGAAGGGTGTAATGCCTGTTTGGCATTTGGTGTCTGTTTTTGCAGGATAGAACGCAGGATGGGTTCAGGCAGGGAAGAGCTGGGGAAGGCAGACCTGGACTGTAAAGACAGTCCAATCCTTCTTCAGGATTGCATTTTTTAATCCTAAGTAGAAGCTTGCTGTCCCAGAATTTGTAGGTGTTCCTCAAACACGTGAACTAGGAAGGGATAATAGTTTAAATTCGGATTTTTCACGTGTGTAGTCTGAAGCACATTGGCTATAGCTCCCCTGCTGTTTTCTGCTGTTCGTGCAAGCCTTCACTCCTTCATTCCAGATAGTTAGTTCCAATTTTGCAATAATATCAGAAAGCGTTGGATTGTTTTTATATATTGGAAGTTTCTGAGAGAGTTGGACAGCTCTACAAAACATTCAGTCCTGAATTTCTAGCTGAGGAGTATACGATATGAATTGAGAGGGAAGTCGAGAAATGTGGGACGGGGTAATATTTATTAAAAGAAAATATTATGCATATCTCAGGTTTAGTTGCTTTCTGAAATTGCACAATATTCTGCAAACATAGGAGAGCTCAAATTTTTGCATAGTTTGCAGTTGGACGTATTAGGACTATGATAGTTTCAAAAAGTAAAACATCCCACAAAACCAGTTGAAAGCAATCACTCAGACTGTAGCTGCAGAAGAATTGATTGTGCTAATGTGTCATTATGTGAGGGTGCATCCATATCTTTATGCCAGGAAACTGTATGATTACTTTTTTCATCTCTTACTGTGGGAATGCTTTCTGGCTCTCCAGTACATCTGTATGTGATTGTATGACTGTATCTAACCATGTAAACCATACTTATAATTATATTTCTTTCCACAGGAGCATAGATAAAAAGTTTTGCTATTTTCTTTTTTTTTTTCTGAATATTGATAGGAAGATTCTCTGTACAAAAAGAAGGAAAATCTGAATCCAAACTTAAATTTGGGATTAGCCATAGAAGTAAAGCAGAAAAGCAGTTAAGAATTTTGGTAATGCCATGCATAGGAGAAAGGGATCTGCACTCCAGGTAAAATAAATAAGTAGTCTATCCCTGCTGGTTGCACTGATCCTCTTCCACACAACCTTGTAAGCTGAGAAGTAACTTTGCTGTGGTGTTATCCTGAGTCTTTCCAGAAGATTGCATTGTAAAACCAAATTGTTTATTGTGTAGGGAGTTAAAGGCAATCACTAGCCTTGTGGTCTTGCAAGAGTGGGTAATCGAGTCTAGGACGGTGCCTCTGTAAAGTGTATTTAATACTGTGCTTACTTGTTATGCAAAATAGATGTAAATTTATGTAGATATACATGCAGAATAATAGCTTTGACCCTCAGGCTGTTGGCAAAATGCCAGCGTGGCCTTGGGTACTGCAGCACTTTCGATCTCTATATCCTGGCAATTTCCTGGGATTATGTTATCATTTGACTTTTAATGTGAGTTTCAGCCACTTAACAGTCTGATCGGTTTCCCCTTTACCACCAGCTTTGCTCGTGCAGGAGTAAACAAACGTATTTATCACCCCTGGGATCAGTAAGTGCTAATAAAGTTGCTGTTGCTTGCATTTTGGGTTTGGTTTCGTGACAGATGCTTTGTAAACGGATATGGCGTTGTACTTGTGCCACAGTGCAGCAGGAAAGGGAGAGATCCGAGGTGAGAGCATCCGTGGTGATGGGTGGATCAGCCCTGAGATGGGCTTCTCACCAGCCTAGAGAGCCCCTGGAGCTCCCCAAAAGCCAACCACATTGGTGGCACATCAATTCTGACGTTTTGGAGGTGTCTTCATTTGATTTTAGTTCCAATAACTTGGTGTTTACCAGGGATGCATCTGTAACAAGCTGCTGTGGGGTTTTTGTTTGCCTTTTTAAAAAGGTGGTTTTTGGAAGGGATACTGCTTGTCTTGTTATGTGTGAAAATCCTGTAATTACATCTCTGAAAGTCTACTTAGATGTCTGGTCTTACGTGTGTCCCTCTGGGAATCCATAATAATGCATTCCCTTCTGTTTAAAAAAAAGAAAAAAAGTCATTCTGGCACCTCAGGACATTCTCATCCACATTTGTATTTTAAGATATTCTAACTCCTGGCCTTAGCTATGCCTTTTAAACTAATTTTTTTGCTGTTCCTGGCAGATACTGCGAGTGGACATTTTCTGTTAAAAGTTTTAGGTTTGGGATTTTTAAAGCAATATATACAGATATAATTAATTGCTGAAGACTAACAGACATTACAGCTGCCCTGGCTGTGTGGCTCCAGAATTTCTTGCAAGGTGATTTTTTTTGTAGTACAGATTGTTTTAAGATATAAAAAATAATTTCCACATTAAGGTGTGGTGCTTGATTTATAGAAGAAAATGTTATTGTTTAATTTGCCCGCAGAAGCAATTTAAGTTATAGGCTCCCACTCATGTTACCAAATTTGTAAAATAAATAGAAAGTGGACAAATAAAATGTCGCCTCTCCCTGCACTCCAGCTGGGAATTTTGAGTCTTTTTAAATTAGTGAGTCCACTTGTGTCTTTTCATTTTGCCATTTCCTATGACAGTAACGTTATAGGACTAACAGCGCTTTCTGAGCACTATTAGTTCTGTGCGTTCTGAACTATTAGTTCCTCTTGCATCTTCATTTCCCATTTCTTACGAGTGAACTTGCTGTTCATCAGCTCAGCACAGACCTTGGAAATATGACCAGAGCTGCTCTCATATACATCAGAGCACACTGCTGTTCAGGAACACAGAGACACGGTGAGTTGGCGAGGCAGGAAGATCATGCTGCCTTCACACGTGCATTAAAACAACTTCGTATGAAGTCACCCAGAAAATGCTTAGATAAACTTGGGTGAAATAGTTGTGAGAACAAAAAAACTAAAGAGCTGTTGCATTCCCTAAACAGAGATGCCTTCTTTTCATGTTGTCCTTTTTTCCTGCCCTTCACCTGCTTTCAACCCACCTTCCTTCTAATTTATTGGAATCGTAGAATGGTTTGGCTTAGAAAGAACTTGAAAGACCTTCTGGTTTAAACCCCTGCTCTTGGTCAGGAATTTCAATAGAGCAGGCTGCTCCAAATCCCATCCAGCCTGGCTTGAACACTTCTAAACTGCTTTAAGGGTAAAACATGAACCTGATGATGATGATGCAGGTGTGCCTCTTCCCAGAGGGCTGTCTCTTCTGTAGTCCTCCCCATGGATTTAAGATTTCTGGAGCAGGAATAATACAGTGCTGGATTTTCTTGAATGGTTTGTCAACCAAACCGTTGGGTTTGCTTGGCTTCTGTTAAGCCTTGTCACAACTGTATTTGCAGTTTTGGGGTGTCTCTTAGGAAAAAATTCCTGTGCATACATTTGTTCTTGGATTGTGTTGTTTTTTTGCGTCTGTTGGCTGTAGATTTTCTTGTTAGCCTTGAAGATCGCTTTCTAAATAAGCAACAGCTTCCTTGTTTACTGAATGGAAAAAATCTGTCGATAGAAATGGGGTATGGAAAATGAGAAACCATTCCAAAAAAAGAATGGAAAGTGTAATGCAAGTAGCTTCGAGCTAAAGGTTTTGTGGTTTCGCACAAAGGCAGACAACAGGATCTCTTGGATTTTGAGCCTCCTGTTGGGCTCATTATATTTTCCTAAATGTTTTCCAAATAATAATCCAGAGTGAAATTGAAACCAGTATCTCTGTCAGGCTTTTAGAGCTTTGATGCTTACAATGACATCATAGGAGCCTTACATTTTGGAGACAAACCGCACACGGAACAGAGATGCTGCACTGAAATTTTCTGTGTTTTAAAAGGGTGTTTGATGTTTTTACTGACCTGGACTTTGATTGCAGAGTCCTGTAGTGTTCTGTGGGTGCTAAATCCTCTGTAGTGGTAAATTATCATAGAAGCATAGAATGGCTTGAGTTGGAAGGGGCCTTAAAGGTCATCTAGTTTCAATCCTCCAATGTACTTTATTACAAAGAATTTCAGTGATTTTTGATAAATAGCTTTAATTTCTAATCTTGCTTCTTTAAGATGAAGAAAATACAGACTTTTCTTACAGAATGTAGACATTTAGTTTTAGAGTGATGTTTACAGAAAAAGAGGATTGTCTTGGGGAGGTGTTTCCTTGTTAGTGAAAGGACTTAGGGAGGTAAGTACTTAATAAGCAAAAGTGCCATCTTTTTGTTATGCCCAGTCTTTGGAGCAACACTGAGCTGGATCAATGGCTGGAATGGCAAAGGGATTATTCAGATTTAAAAAAGATTCAGTTGTGTTGCCATGCAAAGGCTTCATTGGAGCTCAGATATAAAACTATTACAAAACTGTTGCAATACTTTTTCTGTAATGCCTGATATCGCTCATTTGTGATAGCATTCATGTAGCCACTTGGTGGAATTGGACAGCTGGGGTGTTCTTGCCTTTTCTCTCGGACTTTGTTTCATCCAGATGTCCGGGCACATGCAACTTCTGTGATCCTACCACATGATCTTCAACCCTGGGCTTTCCAAACACTTGTTTCCACAGAGAATTTTCTCTCCTCATTCCAAGTAGTTCCTTCCATCGCCTCTATTCCTGGCAGGATAGAGTGTGTAGTTCATGACTCTGGACTCTTATGAAGGAACACCTAAGCTGGCAGTGTTTTGTTCTTTTTCATATTGATACGCATTCATTTCACCCTCTCAGTACCTTCCTTTTTTTTTTTTTTTTTTTTTCTTCATATCAGGGAAATTTCAAAAGAGGAGGAGTGAATGGGGGAAACCTCTTATTTGTACATTGTACAAAGGGCCAAATGCTTTTAAAAAAAAAGTAATAAAAGTAATAAAATCATTAGTTCTCTTCAGCAGTGTCTTTGTGATAACAGCATTTTCCTGGAGTCCTCTGATTTTAATGACCTCAACTGGAAGATGCTTATTGGGGTCAGTATGTTGCAGTAAGCTCTTGCTTGATTGATGACTACTGATAAAGGTCTGCCTTGGTTTTAGCTGCAGGGTTCACTATTTTACATGTATGAGAATGATCCCTTTAGTTTACATTCCTCTTCCATGCTGCAGTGTTTGGGCAGAAATGTCACATTTGGTCTTGGAGCACTGTGGGCAGGGCAGTACAGAACATGCTCTGGTGAGAGAGAAACCTGTGGGTTAAAATGAGATGGTGAAACCTGGTATTTTTCCCAGATGTGAATAAGTCACCTCTGAAGTTTGTGCAGTCTGTTTTGATTTTGCTATTCCTCGTTGCTTATCTGAATTTCTCTTATCCCCACGTTTGCATGTATTTTAAATAATTCATTAATTTTAAATGATTTTTTTGAAACCTCTCAGCCACAATCTGCTTCATTTTGTTTAAAATTATTTTTTTTTTAAATAGAAGTAGTAAAGATATCCTGGTGAACTGCTGGCAAGTTGCTAATTTGTCTTGCAGATACACAGGTCAGACAAATAGAAACACTGAAATTCTGGGTTTGTTGGGTTGTGATATAGAAATGTTTGTTCTTTAATTGTTCACTTCAGGATCCCAGAAACACAAACGCCATCTCATCAATATGCACTCGAGGCTTAAGGGCTCCGTGCTGTTACATCTGTGTAATTTAGGAAGTTTAAAATAGGCTTTGCAGATGTTGGGAGTAATGGAGTATGTTGTTTATTTTTTATTCATTTCCATTGTATGTCATGCTCTGTATATGAATAGTCAATCACGTTGGAGTATGTCTTCCGTAAGGATTTCCTGGGCTTCCAGTGTGCCTTGTTTATAAATATTTAACTTTTCTTTCTTAAATTTGGGTTAGGCAATATTTCACCAAGGGTCTCTTATGTAAGCATGAAACACAGATTAATTTGTTTTATAGGCACCAAACCCTTGAGTTATTGGTGGTTTTGCCGATATGGATGGCTTGCAGTACCGCCGTCATCCTTCTAAAACAAGGTGGTGGAGGTTTTTTTCAAGTGCGTATTGGAACAGCCATAAGCTGATACCAAAGATCAGTCATTGTCACTTGGCCTGTGCTGATGTGATTCAATCAGTGTTCAGTGTGCTGCAGTTTACAGGTACAGTGCAGTCAACGAAGTAAGAAATGTTCACTGTAAACTGGGAAGTTACTGCTTTTCCTAAAAAGATGCTCAACAGAAAATTAGCGTGATGTCAATCCTGCTGGGCAACACGCCTTTCGTAACGCTTTGGATTTGGCTTCAACATGGATCCCAATGTGCAAATTAATTATTATTCATTACATTAAGGCAGTTAAGGCAATGTTATGCCTGTTGCATACTGGAGTTATTGGTGCTGCTTTCATTACTGAAGGCCTGAATGCACTTTGACATCTGCAAGAACAAATCCTTCCCTCACCTGATTCACCCCTTCTCCACCTCTCTCTTTTGCATACGTATATGCTGTGCTAAAGAATGAACATGAGATCAAATTCAGTCACAGACCTGCTCTCCAGACATCTTCTAGGTCAGCCCAGTGTTTTTTTTTGAAGACACAACAGAAATATTTGATTTTCAGGAGCACATTCCAGACTAAGAGCAAAAGTTTGTATCCCTCATTTAAATCTTTAATATTAGATTAGGAAACAAGTAGCACGCCCACGTATCTTTCATCCATGTTGAAAGAGGAGGAAGTGAAGCTGAAGCTGGCCCTGAGTACTATTATCTTGTTCCCTGTTTCTCGGGGAGAGCTGCATTGCTTTAGGAAAGAGTAAAATGTCAAACAAGCATTTGCTGTAGGTATAATGAAATTTTCTGTACTGATTTTACTAGCAACTGCACTTTGGGAAAGAAATGTTTATATCTTAGCCAGCTGGAACGGCATTGGACTGTAACTTAACCATTCGTGCTGGATTTGTGGTGTCCATGTGTTCATAACCACAAATCTTGTTAAATTAGATCCAGCACTTGCATTTATGTGCGTAGTATGATATTTAAGAAGATAAACTGTTATGCATCTGCTTTTTTTAGTGTACAATCAGGCTTAACATGTAAATGGTCATCCTCAATGCCAAATTTTACTCATCAGTTACAGTATTAGGCTCATTCTAAACTGCACGTTTTTGATTACATGATATTATAGATACTCAATATGCAAACAAAGAAATGTTTGGGTTTGACTTTCCTCCATATGCAGTGCTTTATTCATACATCCTGAAACTAAAATTTGAGGCTTTTAATTTTCTAAGTAACATGCTGCTAACACTTAATATTTAAAATAGGCACAGAATGCAAGTAATTGTTTAATTGCCATCGACATATGTCTCTCTATTATTGTTCTGGCTTTTGCCCTGGGTGAGTTAGGAGGTGGCAACCATGACTTTTAATATTCTCACCCCCCTGCCTCTTTTTCTTTCCCTATTTTTTTTTTTTCTTACTAGTTGCAAAGAAAATTAGCTTTTAAGTTTTTTTTAATCTAGGCTCATACTTGTACCCTACTGTCTTCCAGTCTTTTTAGATTTTAATGTGACCTGGTGAGAGAGAGAGGAAACAATATAAAATCTCAGTTTTATTTTCTCTGCTATGGAAGACATACCTAGAGAAATTAGTGAGTGAAAGACTTTTTTATTCTGAAGCCCAAAGAACAGGAATGATACATCTTCACCCAGGGACCTAAGAAATTTACTATATGAAGAAAATCCCTACTTGAAAGGAGAATCTCAATTCCTAGGACTTACCAGAAGGCGAACGATAGTCTACATGATATGGGAAAAAAAAAAGGAAAAATAATTGCCTGCACCTTTGGAAATGAAAGAGTTATCTCTAGAATTATTTAGTTATCTCTGGAATTATTACTCTCAGTAGTACTGTCCTGCAATGTTGTATTCTTCCCAGTGGAAGTCAAGGAGCTGAGCTTTGAGCTTTGAACAAATAGTGCTCTAACATTTTTGTAATCTGCCAGAAACTTATTACTTTTAAAATTTGTTCTTTAGCAGAAGCATGTCAGCTGGAGGAGATTTGGGTTCTGTTTTGGGTTTTGTTGTGAGCATGAGGGTTCTGTAATGCAGGGATCTGCCAAGATCCCTTGGCTTTGGAGCTGATTCCCTGTGTGGTCTTTCTGGATGTGCTTGAAAAGCTGCCTTCCTCTGAGGCTGGGGAGGGTTTGTTTGGTCAGGTGATGTTTTCTGAGGTGTATGGGATAGGAGCAAGGGCATGGATGGCATAATGGTAAAGCCAGTGGTCAAATTTGGCTCCAGCTATGCAGTTACCAATATGATTGTAAACTGAAGGGATGAAATACATGGAGTTGAAACTCATGAAAAGGTTTGTAAGAAAGAATGTTGCTACAAGGAGATTAGAAGAAGAGGAGCAGGGGGCTCTGGGTCAACAGTTTTTATTAGATTGGCTTTCAAAGCCAGTTTGGTATGGGGTGAGTTTCCATTTCCGATGTTTCCATTGTGGGCTCACACTGCTGCTGCAGCAGGTGATGGTTGTGAGTGTCCAGGTCTGCTCCAGGAAACCAGATTTCTCTGGAGACTTCAGAGAGACTGTGTGGGAGTGACCTCCCCTGAAGGAGGAACCCTCAATATTTGTAATTACAAAGTGCAGGAGGGACGTCCACAGTCGGAAGGCCTGGCAACAGTAGATTGGTGACAGCTACCTCAGTGCTGTGATTCAGCTCTGCCTCAGAAATAGGAAACAACATGATGATATCAAAGGCCAGCTTAAATTTCACTTTCCGCTCCTTCAAGATTAATTTCTAAATAAATGTGCTGGGATGCTACTTATTTCCCAATCAGTTATAAAAGTTATTTCAATGAAGGGTAGTAATTTCTGCTCTTAGTCTAAAACATTCTTCTGAAGATCAAATATTTCTCATGTCTTGAAGAAGAACTTGATAAGTAGCTGGAGAAACAGCGCAAAAGCTCAGCTATGCTTAAAATGTAATATATGCCACATCAGTGCTAATCACTTAGTGCTATGTGGCATGATGCCTTTAATCACCTATGAGAACTTTCAGGAGCTGTTAACATTTTCTTTCATTTGTATAGCAATGTCATTCTCTGTTTTTTTGAGGAAAGAATAACCCTCTGTTGGCATATGCAAATAAATAATCTCTTACTGCACTTGAAACAGAATGATTCCCGAAGGAAGATGAGTGGCAAATCAAACTGGCTGCAAATGAAAGTAACCTCTCAGACCAGAGTTACAAATGTTTTATTCAGATGAACAAAGCGTCTTTATTTTAGTACTTTAATCTATTTTCCTTTCACTTTTTTCTAAATAGTACTGTCATTCTGAGATGACAAGGATTGATCGTTAAATTACCGTTGCCTAATTTACCTCATCGCTCCTCTGTAGACAGTGTTTGATGGAAGGTTCAAGTCTTTTGATGGGTATAGCTAATACGGAATTTTTAAAGTTTGGGGCAATGTATTTCAATTTTTTGACAAAAATGTAAACAGTTTGCTGCTTGGATGATTAACATTTCAAAAAGAGACGATTAACATTTGCAAAAGAATCAAATGTCTTGGTCTTAATTAGTTAAAGGGCTCTATATCTGGTGCATCCCAACATGATAGATTTTCCCCAAGTCACCTCTGTAGCTGCTTATTTAAAATTCTGGATGTTGCCTTGATGTGGGTAGCTTTTGCAGTCAGCATATTCGAAGTTTGCTGAAGTTTTTTCTCTCTGTTATTCTGCTGTGAATTATCTGCTGAATAATGTCCTGTAAGCATTAGTGTAGCATTTTCATCTTTGAACACAGTAAGAGTGTCATTGTTACGATTAGATAAAAAAGACCTGTTTTTTGGCAAAAGTCCTCCAGATAAGCCAATATGTTTCAGTGAAACTGCCCTCAACCAGCTGCCATGGATTACATAGCAGTATTTATACCTGCAGGATTGATGGGGAAAGTTTCATCAGAAAAGAAAAAAAATGACAAGCGGGGAAACGCTGTATTGCTTTTGCCAATTTCCGAGGCTGAATGGGAAAGAATTGGCTGCTTTTGCCTGTAAGCATGAGCTTTTCTATTTGTTCCTGCCCTGAACCTGCCTTTGCTGAGTGCGTTGGATGGCTGTCTCTGTGCCAACGCTGCATGTGTTTCCACGTTCAGGAGGGGTTTGGATGATCCAGCTCTCGGCTGCCAGAAGTGGAGCCAAGGAACTGATGCTCCCCAAGGTCGTCCGTAACGCGCACTGGGTGTATTTCCCTGCTCTAAACTGTGTTCACAGCCATCCCAGGAAATGGGACTGGCTTTGGTTTTTAGCTTTGGCCAGAGCTTCAGACAAACCTGTCTCTTCCCTTAAGGCTGGGGGGAGAGAAGGCTGATGTATGGAGGGGGAAAAAATAAGCAGAAACAATGCAGTTTAAATGGCTGGTGGCTTTAATTATAATCCCAATGCAAAGTTTACCAAATGCAGGCTTAACAGTTTATGCTAAAGTTTAGTAAAAGCTTATTTAAGGGCTCATTTGTTAAGCAGTCAGTTTTTTTAGGCAAAGGATAGTTGATGCTGGCAGTGTAGAAGATTCATTTGTATTTCTGGATTGCAGTTGATTTTATTGGTTTTATAATATTCTGATGCCAAGCAAAGGAAACACTGCATGTAATGAGGCATTTTTAAAAGTGTTCGAAAGCAACAGAAATTCCTGTAGATTAAAATCAGTTTTCTGTAAAGCAGAAGATGAAGATCCCCTTACATAAATGCATGTTTGTATATGTGTGAATGTATCTTTATCAAGAGAGGACCTACGTTTTTTTTCTACAAATGCTCATAAGTGATGAGCATTTATTTCATTGTTACTTTCTTCCTTTTTTTTTTTTTTTCCTTTTTTTTTCCCCAAAATACAAGTTACTTTTGTATTTGAACATATAGAGGGCCAGCTTTGTGCTCAGTTTTACGTGAATGGAAGCAGATATCCAAATCACTGTAATCATTTGGTCTGATTTTTTTCACGCCTCTTCTGGGCAACATAGGAGGTGTTTGGACTGGATTCCCCTGATGTCTCAAGTCATGTGGTGCAGGCACCACTGCTGGCGTTAGCTGCTCCATAAAAGAGAGCTTTATATTTGCATGTGTGTTCCCAGTGGGTTGCATGTAATGCACAAGGAACAGCCTCCTCAGCAGGACACCCCGACTCTGGCAGTCATGTTTATCTCAGTGGTCTCTCCACTACAACCCCTCTGAGAATCCAGATAAAGCCTGATGTCTTGTACACTGCCATGTGAACCTTTCGTCCAGAAAGCTCAGAAAGTGAAAACTTAATTGAAGACCCTGGTGTGAGTCTATAGGTAGCTTGGGGAGATGTAAGCAGACAGCTGTGGGCTGTGTATTGATTTCTCTCTTCTTTAAATTCAGGACCGATGACTGCGCTATCACCCAGTCAGCAGCACAGAAGGACCATGACCTTGCTCTTGCTGAAGTCAGTGGCAGTTTTGCTGTTGACTACAACAAGAGCACAAGTCTGAGGTGAGAGCTGCCTAGAGGTCTTTAAATGAAAACGCCTATCGAGTTTTATTTCTTTGGGGTGATATTTAACTGTTTAGGTTTCTCCCTCTGACATCTACACAGAAAAGAAAGTTTTTCCCTGGAGGAGTTCATTGCAAGACTAATGCTGAAGTTTTATACTGCTGCTCGATGTTTCTTAGCTCCTCTTGCAAGGGTTTTAATAATTGGCATTATTATTTTAGGTGTAACAAATGAAGGATGAAGGGAGACTGTAAGATTTAGTGAAAGCGTTTGTCCCAACAGCATGGCATTAGTTGTGGGTTTGAAGATGGTGAGCACTGATGGTCATTTAGTATTCCTGATAATCAAGTCCATCACCCTGGCAAACTAGTATAGCGTCCAGATCAGTCAGAGGTGTGGCACTGGAGATGTGCATCCAGACCAGAAATCATTTTCTGCAGAGGGTTTTAAAGATCTTTTTGCTTTATGACGACAGGCTGACTTCCAGAGACTTATCCCTATAATCCTGGAGAAACATCTTTACCAGTTAATGTGGGAATTCTCCCACATGACCCAACAGGAGCAAAAAAAAAAAAAAAAAAAAAAAAAAAAAAAAAAAAAAAAAAAAAAAAAAGTATAATTTTTCTCTTTTTTTTTTCTGATAAGCCTGTGTCAGAGATCTGATCAATTGAGAGAGGAGCTGAGAGCTGATCTGGTGTATTAATATTTCTCTAGCTATACTGGCACTTACACGTGAATGGTCTAAATGTGGCACCTGAGATCTGACAGAATTGAGAGCAGGGTGGTTATAATGAGATCAGGAGGAAACCAGGGTCCTTACCCTGTTGGTAACAGGCTGGGGCTGTGCATGACTGCTTCACTGACTGAGGTGCACAGTTCAGATCACACCATATCACAGTTCATATCACACTGTGTGGGTTTTTTGAGATGAAATTCATACTTTCATGGTCTGCCTTTATTTGGCTGCATACAGACTTCCTTTCTGAGTTTGTGGTTATCGCAACAAAAGGTTGAGTATGCAATCTCCTCAGTGTCTTGCTTCACTTTTGTGTGATATGGTTGCTTAGTTCGTTCTGTCTGTTGCCTTCACATCCAACTGGGGCAGCTTCTCCGTGAGCCTCCATCTTCTCCACCTTTTTGTGGAGGCTGGCTCAGGAGCTTCTGCAGTTTTTAAGGATAACTCTGGAGAAAAACTAGATAAAAGTCAGCGCCCTTGCCCCATGCAGTCTGTTCATTTGGTTTGCGTTTTGAAGATAGCTTGTCAGAAGGACTAGAACTTGATTTTAACAAAAAATAAATAGGAGGGGGGAAGGCAGGTCCCAGGATTGTGCTGTGCCAAAATAATGTGGTTCTCCCATTTCATATTCAAAATAGTTTGCTTTAATCACGTTTGCTGTTACTCAGAAGGAAAACATGAACAAGTGTTACATCCTAGTTCTGTTGTGACCTCATAAGTAGGAGCTGATGCTCTATTTTTTTCTTTCCTTGCTCCTCCTGGTGTTTTGAAGAAGGTGAATACAATTCTAGTGTTTCATTTACTGGAGAAAGTCAGCAGGTGTATGCTAAGTGTCTCGCCCTAGACATGCAACCTGTGTGTGCTAAAGGCTTGAACAATAACTGGATTGTCTTGTGTTCTTTATTGCATATATTTGTGAGAAGCACTTTGTAAGCTGCTTGAAAGGAAATGCAGGGAGGAGGGGGTCTTACAGGCCTGCTTAGCCATAATAATATTTTGAATGCTGGCTTTTCAAGTTTTGATTAATGAAAGAGAAAAGAATGAATAAAGTAGCCTTGTAAAAAATAACTTTCCAGCTTTTGAAAGAAGTGGAAAGTCCATTCTGAAAAATCCTGGCTGTTCAGAAATCCATTTCAATTTCAGTAGCCGCCTCTGATCCACAGCCTTCCAGTTGTGCTTTAAGGATGAGAAGTTATTGACAGTCCTACACATCCGTGAAAGGATAAGTAAATGAATTGTTATTAAGGAGTGCTGAAAGAGGTGATTGTCATTGAAGAGTTAGGAAAATGTTAATGCAAGGATTGACAAGGAGGTAATTATACTTCAGTATGTTCGTATTCAATTGATGTTTACTGGCAGGAAATCTGGAAAGTATTTCAGAGGTCTATAGCCTGCCTCCTCCTTATTTACATTTTCTGTCTCTTCTCTGTCCTCTGGTCCTGTTTGTCCTTTTAATCTATGCACACTTGTGTGTGTATTCACTTGGGAGGGGTGGGTTTAAAAAGTTGAAACTCTCTTTCTCCTTTCACTGGATGTAAAAAGATTTTTTTCATTCCAGTTTGAACCGAGTTCAGTTTGCTGGAATCCATTATTAGTTATGATAACCATATGGGCCCTGTTCTTACATTTCATGTACTTTCTGTGCCCTTGGTTACCTGTGTCAGGGGGATGGTTCTCTGTTCAAATTATGAGATGTTGGGGTCTCCTCCTCTCCAATGCCCGAGTGTTTTTAAGGCACTGCTCAGAAAACTGCTAGCACTGGGCTTATTTCCTCACAAGGAGCTAAACATAGCATGACTGGGGGCTCAGTGCAATGGGTTTGGGCTTATTTATTGATTGAAGTATTTCACAGCTGAAGTTTGCCATGACTGGGAAGTTGCATGTTCCATCTGGTCCAAAGCTAGAGGCTCTGGTACCTCAAGAATCTTCCCATGTCCTGTCCTTGTGTGCCCAGGAATTCATGCCATTACCTACTAAGATGGACATCTTCGTAGCACTGCGTAAATGAAAAGCTTTTTTTTTTTTTTTTCTTTCCAGCGCCATCTAAATATTTCTCTCTTAGATGTTTTGGCATCTTGCAGCTGCAAGATGTATTTGGGCCAGCACCAATAGCAAAGGATTTGGAGGAATAATTAAAAAGAATACTTTTATATATTTAACACCAGTACTGCCAGCCTATTTATGGAGAAAATACAGTGGTTGATTTTTTTTCCTTCTGAAGTGCCTGGGCAGAAGATGCAGGTAATTGTCTCACTAATGAGTGTACCAAGAAAATGATGTCCTTGCTGTGATACAGCAGTCCTTTTTTCGGAATCTGAGGGGCAGTGGGAAATGACCCTGTGACAAATGGCCTCTTCAGGTGAAGGAGCCTCTCTAGGCTGCTCTCCAAAGGACAGCTGCTTGGGCAGGAGAGACCCAAAAGATCCAAAATGTTAGAAAGCTTCAGAGCATCTTCTGGTAGTGCCCCCTTCCCATGGCAGCTGCTGCAGGGGATGTTTCTGGCACGGACAGGGAAGGGCTGGTGCTGTTGCTGTGCTTTTACCCAGCCAGTCACTCAAGGGCTCCTGCCTGTGCTGTGGCAGAACCTGGTTTTTCTCCCAAGGCAGAGCAGCCTCAGTTCCCTGCTTTAGGGATATGAGGTCTTACCTTTATCCTCAGCGTGCCAAAAACGGGCAGCACGGTTGGGTCTGGTGGTTTTTTTTTGGTGCCAGCACTGCAGAGATCATGAAGCTGTCTCAGTCCTGAGGCACTGAGTCCTCTTTGATGTGCCTTTCCTGTGGCAGAGGTTGGTGCTTGCTGCCTTGGGGCTGGCGAGCGCAGGAGACAACGTCTTGGCCTTTGGGAAGTGGGGTATGAAAAACAAATTGTGAGCACCTCCTGTGTCTGTCAGTGGTGCCAGCAGCTCTCCGTAGCTGGCCTTAGCGAAACAATCAGCTGGCAGTTTACCAACAGGAAGAGCTGCAGTGCTGGGTTTTAGAGGTGCTCAGCACCATCTGCTCTCACAGGACTCACCTTACTGAAGAGAAGGTTAAGTGGCTATTTAATCATGGTCTGTAAGTACCCACTGAGGGATAAGATGCCTGGAGCAAAGGACTCTAGCTAGCAGGCAAAGCCACAGGATCCAGCGGCTGAGAGTTGAAGTCAGCAAAGATCAAACGGGAAACGCAAAGCGTTTTTTTAAGAGAGGGTAATTAGCCCTTGGAACAACTTGCTGGTGGGTGTGGTGGAGCTGTCTCTCACTGCAAGCATTTAAATGGCATCTTACACTCTATTGCCATCACAAGTAGTTGGGCTAGACAGAGTGGCTTGGCAGGGAGGGAGCTCTGTGACCTGCATCATGCAGGAGGTCACCCGAGATGGTAATGTAATCCTTCTGTCTGTAAAGCACTCCACCTGCAGCCCAGGATGCTTCACAGACCCCAGCGTGAGGGGAGGATTCCTTACAGCACCTCTCCAACTTCCATAATAGGTTTTCATTCCCTGGCGAGCCACAAAAGCCTCTTTGTGTGCAGAAGATGCATAAGCCCTACTATGGACTGACAGTTGCATTACTGAGCTGGGGATAAAAATTTAAGTCCTTGATCTGTGTCAAGCAGGGCAAGCTTTTTCAGCAAAAGTTACAGAATTAGTCAATGTATAGGATTGAGTCCAGCCTGCCCCAACTTCTTAGTGACTCAACAAACCTGTTGACTCAAGCACTTGAGGTCTATCCCTGAAAGCTAGTTCGGAAAAGAAAATGTGCACCTCTGTGAAATATTTCAGTTCCAATTAAATGTGATATTTTTATTAAAATTTTCTGTTAGATCATGACCTGGCTTTGAGCAAACAGGAAATGAAACAATGCCATCATGGTTCGGGCTGGAAGAAGTTTTGCTGTTGCACTGAAGGAGTAGTGCCACTCTGAAAGCGGAGAATTAGCCATGGCAATCTTCTTGAGGGACAGGGTGAGATGTTTTGTTGTGGATTCAAAAAGAGAGGGAGGCCAGCTGGGGCAGGCAGTGAAAGGTCTTTCAGTTCGCAGTGTGCACTGTGAATAAAGATGCTGAGGGTCACGGGAGGGAGGCAGTAAGGGCGAAGTGTTGCCCTTGCTGCTTGGGCAAACTCCCCAGCTGAGGTCACTGGGCACGGTTTATCAGGATGTGCCACAGATGGGATCAGATCTGAGTGTGCAGCACTCGTGTCCGTGAGGAAGCAGAGCCCGAGGTCGAGAACAGAAAGAAAGGCTGAGATTGAACCTTCCTGCTCCAAGTGTATGGGATGTTCTACAATAAATTAATGATGATCTGTGATTGTTGGACTCCACCTAAGTGCTTAGGCGTGTGTGTTCTGTAGAGTGTTTGTAGGAGGTGGTTGCCTAGATTTAGGTTTTGGTTTATTTGAGGGGTTTTGAATTGCTTTCCTGATGCTGAGAAAAGCATCTGGGATCTGAACTCTCTGGACCCACAGCAGGAATGATGATTTCCTCTTGTAGCATGAGTTAGTTAGCTCTCCTGCGATGACAGTGGTCACCCTTACAGATAACACCTTTTCTGGTGGTGAAGCACCGTGTTTGTCCCTGTATCTGAAACTGAAATCTTGGTTCACACAACTGCAGCTTTTATCAGATCCGCTTGTTGGGTCAGCATTTCGCAGGCTCTAAGGCGCATAAGACACACAAACTCAATTCCAAGACAGGTTGGAAAGAAAAAGCAGAGTCTGTCTGGGCTCCTCAGTGTTTCAAGTCCGTCAGTCACTGCTGTTCTGCCCATGGAGGGCTTAGCTCCACAGGAAAAGCTTTTCCTTATCAATGTTGCCACAGAGCACAGGGGTTTGCTTTAAAGCTTCTAAAGAAAGTCAAGAGGTTTTAGAGATGTAAGCTTTCCCTGGAATCCACTGTCACTTGTATGTTTCACTGTTAATACTAAGAAGTTAATACTTTATATGCCTGGAAACAAATGCTTTTCCATTAGCACTGGGAAGGTCTGGAGGCTATTGGATTTGTATGCTTGCTTGATGAAATTACAGTCTATTGGTGGTCAAAAGGATGTTACATGGTAATTTACATGAGAGGGCAAGTCAGAGAATAGTTTTAGCTGACACGCCTGGTAAAATGTGCAGTTACAGTGGTTTTGGTTCCTTAATTTGTCTCTGGGGTATTACATGAGTTTTGATTTTGCACAGGCAGTTTGGAAGTGTGAAGCATTTGGATATTTAGCCTTTTCAATCTTTTGGTATGTGAATTTTTTTTTTTTTCCCTGCATATTTTAAGCATGTCTGAAATCATTGGTAAACTTGACAAAACAACTGAGAAAGTTGATGTGGAAGGAAAGTACAGCCCTCAATAGATGGATGATTTTGGACAGTAACTTTTGATACAAGATTTGTCTTGTGACAATCAGAGAAGAATCACAGATGTCCATGCATCACAGGAACTCTGTTGTGGTCTCTGTGTCCAGTCTCAGCTAAATTTTGCCAAATCTGTTCTTCTGTTTTGTTTTGAGAGCAGCCCTATTACTTAGCAGCACACTGCTTTGCCTCCTTGTTGAACACAGTCTGACCTTATTGAATAAGATGTGACAAGTGTAACAAGGTGTAGCAATAACAGAAGATCAAAACAAGCGCCTTCAAAGCTCGGACTGCAAGTCCCCAAAGACGTCTGCAGTTTTTCCACCCCCCTTCCACAAACAGATATTAGAATAAATTGTCCAAATAAAGTGTGCCAAGGGGAAAGGGGCATGTTCTTCATGTTGAAGAGGAAGAATGTGCACTCAGTTGCAGTCGGGTAACCACAAGTAATTTGGGCTAGCATCTGGCGTTTTATGTCTGTGGGCTTCATCTGCAGCTATTATCATCAGGGGACTGGGGTGGAGAGGGAAGGAGGGAGAAGGGACTAGACTTGATTGGTTTCTGTGTTTTGGCGAAGACGGTTTAAACTTTGCGAGAGTCATCTGCTTTACTTCACCGAAACGAGAAGCAGATGGGGAAGAGGAGATAAACCAGAGAACAGTTAAGGTGCGAGGTTAACAGGAATAGCTGCGTCTGCTGTTGGGATACCTGCATATTTCTTTGAATAACATAATACACGATTTAAAAAAAAAAAAAGAGGTGTAATAAGATTTGTATTCATTAGCAATAATGCGGTTGTAATTGTTCTATCATTGTACCACGTTAGCAGGAAAAGATTTATGTTTGCTGACATACACTGGAGAAAAAAAAAAAAGCTGGATCAGCAGTAATAGGATAAAGGGATCTGTTTTGAAATATATGACAAATATTATAACACTGCCAGTAGCATCATTTAGGTGGGTGTTTCCATTTTAAAGTTGACTGGGTGGGAGTTGCTTCTGCCTGCAGAAGCTTGAGCAGAGTTAACCCATCCCCGGCGAGACTCGTAGCTGGAGTTGCTTTGCCCGAGTGCCCTGTGCCAGCCGTTTCAAAACTGTGAAGTGGACAGTCTAGGAGAGCTACAGGGGCTGCTAGTGAAAGCCTTGCTGACCTTATTTTGGCAAGAATGTTCTCTGATTTGGGAAAGAGAGAGAGAGAGAAAAGTATTTCTAATCCTTTCAGTATCACAAGACCAAGCTGCTGTTCAGCTGCATCTTTAGCTACATGAGAAGAAATCAGCTACAGTCCTGCTCTCTTCTGCTCCCAGGCCAAGCACAGCACTGGAGTGACTCAAAGCAATAAATTGCCAGTGTGGTCCTAATTCAGGCTGGAATAATTTGCACATTCATTTGAGAAAGATCCTTTGGATCTCGCTCGTAAAGCCCTGGGTTTCCTTGCAGCTTTGAATACAAGCTGAAGGAGCTCGGAACATAAGGGTTTCACAGTGAAATAACCAATGTCAGGTAGTTTCTGTAAACAAATACTGGGGTTTTTTTCTTGGTAGGTGATATGTCATCATTCCTGGAAGTGTCCACGGTCAGGCTTGGATGGGACTTCACACAACCTAATCTAGCTCGCCATCATGAGATGCTTGTACTTTGCTTCACAAACTTTTTAGGCTATTTATCCCATAAAACCTGCAAGTTTATAGCCTCAAACCCAGGCTCGCATCCAAGGGGGGGCTCAGGTGAGACTTAGCCACCTCAGGCCCCATACAACACTGTCATCTCTCTGCCAAGCCCAGCACAGGTTTTACCCTCGTTGGTTAAACCCTTCCAGCACCCTGGGCTGCTCAAGTCACTCAGACATTTTGGCGCTCTGATGTTTTATTGGCGTTTCTGCAGAACTTTAGTGGGAAACATTTACTGACTTCTTGCATTACGTTTGCTCAGTCGTATGCAATGAGGCTTTGGGGAAGAAAATGTTCGTGTATCCTTCACAATAACTGGGTGCTTGTGTGCGTGATGAGGAGTGGAAACACACGTTGAGGCAAACAATCAGGCACACACACACTTTCTTTTATCTTCTGCTATCATGGTGACCCATTTTGTAGAGATAATTATGTAGTTATGGACTAAATACTTCATTTTTGCTAATGCTCTAATTGTATTTATAAATGTATGAAAACATGCTGAAGTATGTTTTCAAACGACGTCTAAATAGTTACTTGTGCGTCTCCTAGGATTTTATGTGCCTAGACTGTTTTAATGACAGTTTTCCAAATATGTGTTTGGCTCTTCCTTTACAAAAAAAAAGCAAGGAGTTAAGAAATAAATTTAGGAATCTTCTGGTGTTAAAAATGTATTAGTTTTTCCTCATACTCCCACCGACTTCAGTCGACAATTTCTAATGAAATGCAAACATTCGGTACTCATGTTCATTGTGAGAGTTAAATATGAATATGGCACAAAAGTGTTTAATTCTGGTATTGTTTAAGCTAATCTTTTCTCTAAGAACTACAGAAATATCACATTTCCAATGGTTTCCAGTGCTTTGTAGCCATTGTTTGCTATTTTTTTTTTTCAATGCAAGCATAGATTTTTGGTGGCTTTTATCTTAAAAGATTAGAAGATGTATTTGTTATATGCAAATACTGTATCTTCTGGCAGTTACAAAACTGTAATAATATAGTACAGTAGAACTATAGTATAGTAGAAATACAGCATAGTTCTGTATAGTAGAACTGTGGGAAGCTTTGGAAAAAGCAACCAAATTTCTTTTTAGTCTTTGCAAACTTGGCCGTGTTAAATGTGAATAACAATAATAATAATAAATGTTATTATTCTGCTTTGACAGATATGCAACTTGTGTGCATTTCCTTATTCAAAGACATTACTAATTTAATTTGTATTCTAACAGCTAAACTATAAACCTAGGACACAATTCACATTAATTATGTCTCAGATCAAGACCCAGTTTGGGTATGAATTGCCAGGATAATGATCACAAATAGAGTTTATGCTTTCTGCCTTAATTTTTTTGTTGGACTCTGGCTTTGCTAGGAGCCTGGCTATTAATTCCTGAATTACACCTGTGTAGTGATAAAAACAGATTCTGTACATGTGGCTTTTTTTAAAGCCAAGAGTAACCTGCACAATGGAAAGTAAACTGAGAGTCAGATGGAAAAAATCCCACAAGTCTGAGGAGGGAGAAGGAGGCAAAATATTGTCAAGAAGTGGAATTGGGTGATTTCTGATTTTTTTTCCCCCCTTTATTTACTACATAAAAGGCAGTACCTTACTAGACCTGGCAACTCAGAAAATGATTTTCCAGTAGAAAAGAAGGGCTACATTTACTGAGCGTGGGTGAAAAGACCATTGTTAAGCTAATCTAATTCTGCACAACACAGAATTCATTCTCTTTCAGGAGAATTTTAGAAACTGGCTGGATTTCAAGCTATGTTTTAATGCAACTTTTTGGCTGCCTGCCTCCTCGGAAAGTCAAGGGCCTCTGCTCAATAACTGGGTATAAATACAGTCAGTGCAGTAGGCCTTTGTTTCAGTCATGCAGAACCAATTTCTAGTTTGATGGTATCACTGTTGCATATTTTTAATTGAAACTGTTGTGAGAAATACTGACGTAAATCCTCATTATTGTTCTGTTTTCCCCTTGTAAGATTATGGCGCTGTCTGACTTCGTTTGATATTGCTGTGATCAGCAGTACTTATATTCAAACATAGAAATATCCCCAAATTTGGGAATTGGGATAAGAACTACCTTTCAGTGATTAAAACCAGAGTACCAGAGAGTACCAGGGTATTCATTAGCCTGTTAATGAAATGCTTCTGCTAATGCCAGTTGTTATAAAGATTTAATAGGTTTAACATGGTGCTGTGGCTCAGCCCCAGCAGCCCTCAGTGCTCTTACTGAATCTAAATATTCATCTTGATAAGTACACCTGATGCTTATTCCACAGTGATGGTTTCCTCTGCTGCCCAACAAAAAGAAGCGAACCCCTAGTGTGTGTTAAACACACCCTTCAGAACAACATTCTTAAAATAACAAGCGTTCCTTGAAAATCTGGTTTTCTTCCTTCTTAAAATCAACAGTTCTATTAATAAGGTATCTCTTTTACAAAGACATTCTTTTAATCAGTAATTCTTTCTTTCGCTGGCTCTTGTACAGAGAGTTCGGTGCTGAAAAAAGGTGTCAGCATAGCTGAACTGTAAGTCACAAAAAGTGAAATAACTCATACTGTGTCTATAAAGTTTGTGTTTGGAAAATTCTTTCTGCCCCTAACCGGTGCCTGACTCCCAGGAGGAAGGTGAAGGTCCTAAATATTCAATTTAGAAAATTAATGCAGTCTTAGAGAGTGAAAAGTTTTTTTTTTTCCAGCAAGGATCAGATTTTGAAATCCATCCACAGCTTTTGCTTGGCCTTGCATTTGAAATGGTTATCTGAGGTTTATCTTGGTGACCTCTTCCAGCCCCTTCAATCTTTCAGGTATCTCGGGAAGAATTTTGAATGCAGCTCTGCAGTACTATTGCTGTTCAGGGAAATAGGGCTTTTTTCAGTCTCTTGTTTTTAAAGGGTGATGCTGAAGCAAAAGCAAGACAAAAGGATGCAAGCTGTTTGCTGAGTGTCACTCTTTGAAGGCTATTTTTCCTGGTCTGTGTTTTCAGACAGCCCTTGGGGGGATAGATGTGTTCTGTGACCTGTCCCAGTGAGAATCCCAGCACGCTGAACACTTGGCCCCTTTTTTGAAGTTGGGATTGGACAAGATCTGGTTGATTTTTCTTCATGTATCTGTAGCCATGAAAATTAGTCCGGTCCTTAACTGATTTGTAACTCTTTTCTGTACTGTTGTGATCTATCAGCTCTTTAGTTTATGGGATAAGGTGATAGGAATTAGTAGCAACACTTAGCACCAGTGGTGACAGCTAGAATGCTTCAATATCAAAACATCTCACTTCCTTTGGTCCTCGGTGCCTATCACAGTGTTGTTGTATTGTCTTATTTGATTTTGCCACATAACAAACCTGGAATTTTAGAAATAAGGTTATAAGTAGTAGAGTTTTACGTTTGCCTTCAGTTCACCTTTGTTTTTAAACGGATATTACTGTGTCTGCTCAGGGCAGATCTGGTTATTCCCTCTACTTTTTAATGCTTATATGGTAGTCAATGTGTTTTTGTCTCCTCCTGTTTCTTGCTCTTTACTCTGTAAATGTAATTTAAGCTATGAAAATCCACCTGCAGCACTTTGCCATCCTAGTCACTTGAAATAGGTGACATTCTCTATTATGGGAAGGAAAAGTAAATTTCTAGGTTTTCTGTGTGCTGACTGAGTAGTTAAATATTTGAATGTTCTCAATATTTAATCAATTAGATTTTTCAAAGGCACACAAAAAAGCTGGCAATCCTTTTGTTTGTTTATTAGCAGTAGGCTCAGGTAGGGTGATTATATGTTGTGTCATTAACAGCCTGAAAGGAATATTTGGGAGGACTCTGAAATGTAAATTTGGTGAACAGCCTACCAAGAGGGAACAAAGACAGGGATTATAGGAAAGAATTTACAGGCAAAGGCAGATTAAAGAGACTTTGTTTTATTCATTAGGTTCTGTTCCTTCAGGACATCGGCTACAAATCATCTGAAAAGCTCAAGTCCACTTGCAGGTTCTGTGCACTTGAAATTGAGGCATGACTTTAAAGAGTTAAGATTTTAGCTAAGGGTTAGAAGAAATTTATATTGATCAAGATGTAAGTTAGGTTAGTAAATGGCAGTTTAATGATTATTAGATGCCCAAGCTAGAGCTAACTGTTACATTATGAGCTTGTTTATAGAAAAAGTGGAGTAAGTGAACCGTCATAAGAACAGATTGAAACCAGTAAGAACAATGGCCAGCACCTGGACTTGGTATCAATCAATCACAAAGCAGGGGACCTTGGACTGTGCCAGAGGGTCACAGAGACCTGATGAAGACTCTCCTGACTTCATCCTTTGAGACCACTGACCCAATTCGAGACCACCGACCCAATTCAAGAGAAGAACTGCGCACGTGTGAAGGACTGATAGCCTCATTTTAATACAGAGCAGGGATGGGAGATGCTGGGGTTATGCATATGCATTGTAGGTAAGATCTTGGAAAATAAACAGAGAGCAAAGAGCTTTGTTCGGGGCGGCCACGCCTTTAGGAGATGACTCCTGTGCTGCCCGACGGTGAATAAACATACCACTTTCTGACTTTAATTAGTTAGAGGGTCTTTGTCCGCGACTATATCGGTTTTCAATGACTCAAATTGTGTTGAGTTTTGCCCTCACTTCTCCCTCGAATACCAAACTGTTTGGAAAGAAAAAGTATGACTGATGGGTCAGTATAGAGTGTTACAAAAAGTGTGCAAATCTAATTTCTTAGCTGTCTTCCCATACTGTTGTTCAGTAAGGAAAACACGGCCCAATCTCTGCCCCGGCTCAGTGTGGTCGGAGCACTGGGTGGACTATCTGGGGCAGTATATTGCTCTGAAATTTGAGCAGTAAATACCTACAGAGATACTCACTGATGGCAATTTCACGGATGGACTCGGTTCCCGTGGCCAGTTTTAGGTCCCACCAAGACAAGGAGGCTGTAAAGCTCCCAGCGGCCGAAGGAAAGCTGTGAAGATGGTGAAGGGCCTCGAGCGGAGCCGTGTGAGGAGCGGCTGAGGTTGTTCCGTGTCAGGAAAGCGGTCACTGCACCGAGCCCGCCAGGTTTCCAGAAGCATTTGGGCAGCACTCTCAGGCACGCGGTGTGATTCTTGGGGTTGTGCTGTTCGAGACTGGGTGGACTTGATCCTTGTGGATTCCTTCTAACTCAGGATATTGTGATTCTTAGTAGGACAAGCAGGGGTAGGATGCAAGTAACTTTCAATGCTTGGGGCCTTGAGACCCGTTCTGCTTCTGTCTCCTGGGTACGCCTGGGCTAGGGGATGCATTTGCCTTCTCTGGTCTCTATAGGTGTGTAGTTTTAAGTTGGAGCAAGTTTTACTCTTCCCTCTTTTTCCCCACTGAAGCCATTGGCAAAGATCCCCAGTTTTGCAGGCAGTGCTATGTCTATTTTCTAGGAAGTGTTTAAAGTACGTTATTTAACGATGTGAGGAAGGAATTTTTCTTCTAGCTCCTGGGAGCTTTAGAAATTTTCTCTTCTTGTCACGGAAAATCCAGTAGGCCTGAAATCTCTTTTCCAGCTCCGCGTGGTGATCAGGCAAAGTCTCATGGTGACCAGGCAAAGTCTCCTGTTGATCGCTGAGGAACACACAAATACAGCACAATTTTCCTAATTCCGTCAAAAGTAATTTATCCAGTGGCTTGGCCAGCCAGTGTATGTGCAGCTTGAGATTCATATTAGGTAATCTGAGCAGACAGGTAGAACAAATTAAAGGAATAGCATGGTGGCATGGAGGAGGATTGGCGGAGCATTCATTGCTTCTACTCCCTCATTTCCCCTCCAACTCTGTGAATGCCAGGCTGAATCGCTCTGGACACTTGGACCCTGATATTCTGCTTTGCACTATTCCTGCTTTCACCAGGTGTCACTTGGCAGGGCCTCGTTGGGACTCCTCAAAACCTGATCTGTAGGGAGACAGGAATGACCAATTTATTATTTCCTTGGTGATTTTTTTTTTTTTTTTTTTTTAAGTGATAGGCTTTTCTCTTCCATGTGACTTCCCTTTTCCCTGCAGCTCAGTCTCTGATGCTGCGCTAAGACTAAAATCCTTAATCACCACAAAAAATTGCAAATTCTTTTTTGCGAGGAATTACTCTAGGGTCTGCCAGAGTGAAAAATTACTTTTAAAAATTGCGTGTCGGTAAGTTTGATGTGGATTGTGTTCTGCAGTGATCCCTAGTGAGTTTTTTCTTTTTTGCACCCCTATTTTAACTCTGAATGCGGTTTGTGTGGGGGGAAGAAGGGCTGCCATTCTGTGCAAGACAGACTTGCAAAACTTTTTGTGCCTTATTGTACTAGGACTTAAGGTTTGGGGGTTTTTTTCATGAAAAAAGCAGTTATTGTGTGCAGAATTTGAAATCTATGTGACAATTAAATATTTTGGTTTTGTATTATTAACATCCTAATATACTATAAGTGCTAATAAAGTGTCTGTTAAAAGACATGTGGTGAGCGAACTCAGTATTTCAGTTCTCTGCCTTGCATTTGGTAATGTAACAGAAGGGGTCTTGAACACATGGCTCCTTATGCTTGAAATAAAAATAACATCCTTTATTCAACATACAAAAGATTGTCTTTAAAAAGAAAAGTTAAAACAAGTTGTTATGAAAATACTAGCTGCTGAGGAGAATAAACATGTCATTAGGTGTTCAAAAACATAGTTTGCCTTAAGCATTGTAATTGTCATTCGCATTCATTTCTGTTGAAAAGATTCTGTCTAATGTATTGACTTTATGCCTGCAAATTATGCTTTTTTGCTGATAGTGTGGATGAAGTTCTTGAAACCTGAATAAGAGACATATTTGCAGGCAATGGTCCCATGCAACACCTTAGTATTCCATTTAAAAATAAAAACTAAAAGTCAAATAATTGCAGATTTTAATAGCATAACAATTTACATTGGCTGTAGATTTGCTTAGGTGCTTTCTTTGACTGTTAAATACTGATTTTGGATCTAGATTGTCCTGAACAAGATGTTTTCCTGCCTGCTGTTGTGTGGCCCAGAGTTTGTAGGAGAAGGCTGGGATGGGGTTGGGACATAAGTACAGCAGTGTTATTTGGGTTTTAATTGCTTTGGAATTTATGGAATTTTCAGTAAATCTGTACTGCTGCCGGAATGCCATCAGGCAGTGAATTTACAAAGTCTTTTTTACATGATGTCTAGACTGCAGTGGGTCTCTCAGGCTTTAGTGATGTAGCATTTTTGTCTATGTGAGTGCATCAATATGGTTGTATTTGTAAACTGTTTTTGGGGTTTCAGTTGATTCAGTGCTTCAGGACAAGAGTAACTGGCCAAATTTCTTTGCTGTTATGAAGCATGGGATAGCCCTCTTTTCCTTGTGTTGAGATCTTTCAGCATAAAACATTTTAGTCAAAGATCATCATCATCTCTCTGACTTTGCTGACAGGGTTTTGGGAATCATAACATCTGTCATCTAACTCTAATAATTTTGGCACTGAGCAGGGCTCTGTGCTGAGCAGAAGCACAGTGCAGGACACAAATAATCTGTATTTGTGAGCCATCCATAGAGCCTTGAATCTGACTCGTGGCTGTGCTTGCTATACTTTCTTTTTGTTCCACTTATTCACAAAATAAATCATCTTCGTTTCAGTCCATCTGTGTTGGAAATGTCCACAAAACTTCCTCCAACATGGACAGAACAACAAGCTTTGCCTTTGCACCAAGGCAGCTGGTCCTCAAAATTTGCCTTTCATTCAGTGCTTTGAGTTTTGAAATGAAAATACAAAGTCTGCTGCTGACAGCTGGTGAGGGTATTCTTGGTGATGGCTTGGAAAGTCCTGGGCTCTATAGACGTGGCTGAGTGGGGCACGGGAATGATTCTGCTAAAATTGGTGCTTCTGGTGCAGCTAATAAAAATTACAGAAACCCAGTCAATAACTGCTAGTCTTGCACCAAAGGACTATCTTCTTTGGATTATTTCTGTAGCAGGAGTTGTGACTTCTTTTCACAAAATACTAATCAGGTTCTGTCACAGGGATGGTCAAATGATGGGGAGGGGTGGAAATTACAGCTTCAGAGACATCATACTTGTTTCCTACTGCAGGTTAACAGTCTCTTTTTGCAAACACATTTTTAAATGTGTTTACTGTACTGGCAACCTTTCACGCGCTACATGGTCAGTCCCTGGTGTCTGAACCCTATGATTAAGCATCTGTCAACACTCTAACCATGACATGTCATAGTGTCTAGGCTGGCATTCTTTTTCATGTGCTCCAAATGTTTTAGCTTTAAATCTCATTCTTCTGACTGTATAGTGTTGTTTCTCAGTGATTTGCAATGTAACTTTGCATAACAATACAATATTGTTTTGAAGTTCCTAAAGAGTTGTTTTTTTTAATATATAAATCAGTAAATCTAGACCAACAAATCAGATGGTGGACAGTGCATTGATTTTGGTTTATTCACTTGAAAATTGAGAGCCTAATTCTTGGTAAGTAGTGGGAATGCTCTTATGCTAACTAGTGCCCAAGAAGAGGAATACTATCCTTCATCACTGAGTTAATTGCAGTTTGTATTCTCTCAGGGAGACTGGCCCAGCATTGTTAATTATGTCAAGCTTCTCTGATTTATGTTTAGTGTAACACTTTTTTGGTGTAAGACTTACTATCTGTTTCAAAACACAGTGGTCCAAGGGTGGGTATAAAATAACTAGGTGGGTTTGAATGACTCACTGTTATTTTGCTACTGTTGTGCTTCTCAAAATCTGGTACAATGCTTCTTCAGAAGGGGGTGTGGTGCAGTTGGTTTTACTTTTAAATTGTGTGAAAACCATGTTAAAATTAAATTCAATATTAAGCTTAAAACTCGGCTCAGTTCTGAACAATGTCACTGTCAAATTCTTGTGCTTGCATCTGTTTGATTCTGGTACGATTGAAATACAAACACATGGTTATGTGCTCTGCTGGATATACAGAGTATTTACTGCTGAGCATCTATTTCAGTATGGGGATGAAATCTGGAACTGACTGGTTGCCCTCTTATTCTGTGTCTAATTTTATTTTTTTAACACATAAACAAGAGAAAAAAGTAAAATGCTTTTCTCTTTGGTTCTTCTGGTACAGATAATGCTTAAAGTAATTTGCTTTATTGTTTGAATATCAGATCTATGCAAAGAAATAATACTTTAAGATGCATCACCCTGCTGACTTCAAAGCATTAAATAAAAATACCCTGCGTGATTCCTTAGTACACTGCCCTGCTTTTAGCCTGGCATAACTTTGCTTGCTCTGCAGCAGATTTTTTGGCTAAGGTGGGTAGTGAGCAGGTGAAATGTGGTGGGACGGGGACCCAGATCTGAATGTGGTGGTGGCTGCCAGAGTTGGTCATGCCCAGGGTCACTCTGAGTCCTAGTGGCCCTGGCTGAGCCACAGAGTGAGGTCATTTTTCTCTTGACTCACCAGCCAGGAAATTATTCTGTGGAGATATTAATTCGGCCCAGGGAATTGACCTCCTGCTCTTTGGAAGGAATATCAAGTCACTGGTTAATAGTGTCGTACGCTTCCACTAACAAGGAGGTTGATTTAAAGTCTTTTCAGCCGCTCTTCTCACACGGGCCTACATTGAGGAGACTTGGTTGAGAAAAGTGCTGAGCTAAAATGGAAATAAATATACACTGGGCGGGGGGGAATAGCAGTGCTATAAAAAGATCCATAAAGCCTGTGTTTAACTAACACAGTGCAGCATCTTTGGACGGATGCATATTGTGTGTAATAAAGTAAACATTTTAGGTTAACTGCCGTAGGTGGAGGTTATATGCCAATGAAGCAAACCCTTCTGTCCTGCCTGTGAGTTACTTGGCAGAGCCTGACTGTGAATAGTGCAAGAGGGCACGTAGGACTGATAGGACAAGGGGGAACAGCTATAAACTGAAGGAATGGGTTTAGATTAGATGACAGGAAAAACTTCTTCCCTATGAGCATGGTGAGGCACTGGCACAGGTTGCCCAGATAAGAAGTGGATGCCCCATCCCTGGAAGTGCTCGAGGCCTGGTTAGGTTGATGCCAAAGAAGACTGACCTGAAACAGAGATTTAAAGTAGGTATTTATTGAGAGGCATCCAGGATCCACCTTGGGCAGGACTGGAGCCAGACCAAGGCTGCAGCCAGGGTGGACCAAGAATGGTCATAAAATGGCTGACCAGTCACGAGATCTTACCTTTTTAATAAGTTTTGGTCCATTTGCATATTGGTTTTTAGTTGTCCAATTACAGCTTCAGGTTGTAAGGTCCCATCCTTCTTGTTTTCTCTCTTCAATCCACCGTTGTTTGTGCTGTTGGGCTGAAGGTTGTCCTTGGTCCTCAGCAGGAAAAGGATTTTTTTTGCCTACCCACTCTGGGAAGGGAGCTGACTGGCTCTTAATATGAGGCTCAGAACTGCACCCCTAGGCAGCATAGAATCTGCGAATATGAAAGCTAAAACTTAAGGCATCAAGATGGGGCTTTGAGGGACCTGGTCTAGTGGAAGGTGTCCCTGACCATGGCAGGGGAGTTGGAACTGAATGATCTTTACGGTGCCTCCCAACCTAAACCATTCCATGATGACAGATGATGTGTCTTCTGGCGGCAGTTTACCTTTCAGGCCTGCTGCCTAGTTTCTGAATTATTTGCTTTAAGTATGTAATAGCTTGCTTCAGTAAATATGTTATTCTCTACTGACATTTGTTTCCAAATTTTCTACTTCTCCTTAATCTTCCACACCTCTTTTTCTCACACTTTATTGTAACTTAGTTGTAAAAGTATGCAGCTATAGTAGTCTGGTAATAGACATGCAGTAGGTACTCAAATATTTCCTGAGGCAGCTTATGAATATTTCCCACTCTTTATTGTAGGGATGGCAAATAGGAAATAAAGGCTTGTTGATTGCTCTCCTTGGGCACGCTCTGTGTGCCTGTTTGCAGGGAGGAATAGGGGGATGTCCAGATTCGTGTGGGTATTCTTGCTCTGCACAAGATCAACTGCCTTAATTGCTCGTTCTCCCTTCATTCATCTTCCTTAAGATGCTGAATCAAAGCCCCATTCCTCTGCTAATCTCTCTCCACGTCATGTATTAGGTTTCATAACGGCTCCATAATTTCCACAAGAACTAACAGATCGTCAGGCGCTTGCAATAAAAGTGCTGTTTCATTCCAGTTGACTGCACAGCACAGTCACACAGCCCTGGGTACCGCAAGGCTTTGAACCGGCTGATGGAAAAGGGAGCGGCAAGAAAACGTGCCGAAAATGCACCAGGTGCGGCAGAACTGCGCTTCAGTCCAGAGCTGTGAGGGGTGAGATACTGCACCTCTCAGCTAATAATTTGCAGTCCCATTATCTCCGAGCCATGAACTGCATTGTTGCTGATGTACAGGCTGGATTATCCTATCTACTTTTTGTACCATCTATCCAAAAGTTGACGCTTTTTTGTTGTCCGACAGTAGATCAAGTTTTACAGCAGCAACAAAGGATTAAAACTGTTTTATACTGGGGACGTTCAGAGGATAAACAGTGCTGTGTTATAAGAGGGAACAGCAGTCAGCTGTGTTACCATCTGGGAGAGAAACAGTGAAGTGCTATTAATATGTAAACATTTTAATTTTTATCTTTTTTTTTTTTTTTAATTGGTAGCATTCCTAAAGAACCAATTACAACTCTTTTTGGCGTGAAAGGATGCTGCAAATAGTATTACAGCAACAATTCACATGAGCACAACTATCTTCTCATTTGCTTTTAAGGTGTCTTCTTCAGACACCAGAGAAGCAGGGTAACATCAGATCAGGTTTTGTGTATGGCAATAAATCCCCCCTGTTGCATAAGCACTCCATTTGACACAGAAGAGGACAGCGCAGATTCTTCTCTATCTCAGCAGAATTTATCCATATGTATGGCAGTTATTCTTCCAATTCAATGTGGTAATCACTTAAATATCCTAATTGGCTAATTTTATTATTGCATTCACCGCTAATGTGCTAATTGTTTTATTTCTGGGAAAGCTGTAAAAAAATGATACTTGATGTTGATTTATTTATCTTCTGCTCCATTTAGTTTTGTGACAATATGGTTTGATTTCATTCTGTATTTCAGGAAATCATTATCATACATAAATATTTTAGTGAAGATGGGTAGGGGCAGAGTAAAAATGGGAGAAAACAGATAAATACAAGGTAGAAATTTTGTGTTTAAACGAATTTCTTGCGTGATCAGAACACATTTGGCTGCATTTCATTAATTTCATTTCCTTGCAATAAAAAACAAAAATAAAAAGCCAATCAGTACAAACTCTCCAGGGTTTTAATGTCCTGGATTCTGGTCAACATGGCCCAATTGCCTCTTTACTCTGGGGGAAAGCATCAGCCCTTTGACGAGGCTCATATAGCTGTGCAGAATTGCTGAGACTCTGCACAGCCCTGAGCTGGGGAAGGGAATGAGCTCCCCCGAGCCAGGATGCTTTCCTTTGAGGGAAAGCAGGGGAGGAACAGCTTCTCATCAAGATGGTACCAGGTGAAGCACAGAAATGTCTTAATCCCCTCCGGGAGGTGCAGCTCCCTCTGTTACAGGCAGAGATTTGTATAATACCAATTCATCAGCTTATTTGCTACACTTTTGCTGTGCTGATTATTTTGATGGCTGTGTTAGTTGCTCCACAGGCCAGTGCTGACACTTTTAGGTGTGAAAAGCAAGTAAATTCTGAAGGTAAGCTTCAGTTCAGAAAATAAAGGGACGCTTACATTTAAAATTGAGCCCATACTGGATGTAGGTCTGCAGCATTTTCCTCCTTTTGAATTTACTGGGTCAAAACTTGGAGTAAGACCCATGATTTTGTCTTAGCAGTTGTAGGTAATTCTAGAAACTCTTTTCAGCTTGCAGCATTTGTGGAAGGTGCACAGGTTTATCTTGATTCAGGGCTGTTAATGACTGTCAATATGGTTAAGGGCTCATTCTTTCCTCTTCCTGATATGGGAAAGGAAAAAAGTGCATTCTAGCATCTGTAATTTCTCTATTTTGTTGCAGCACATCTTAAACTCTAACACATGCCTGATTTCTAAGTGGTCCAAGTCTTCTGGTTTTGAATTTTCCTTTTAGTCATGGAAATAAGGAAAGAATTCAAATTCACTGAACCATGAAGCCATTAAAGAATCAAATACAGCATTTGGAAGGGTCAGCTGGATAAAAACAAGACTTGAATATCCAAATAGCAGAGAATGCTTTTCTTAAATGTCCTCTTTTTGAGAAGTTACTGAATTGGGGGGGAAAAAAAGTGCCTCTTTTAATGAGAAGATATATTTGGTAATTTTATAGCTTGTTGGTTAAAAGATGCGTTTTTAAAGTGTGTTGCCTGTTTTCTCATCATAGACATCTCCTTTACATGACCTTAGAGATGCCTCATTGACTTTCTCGCAGTCAGTGGACTTTCCAAGTCATCTAAAGGTTTTTGGGTTCATTCTCTGATGTAGATATCCCTCCTGTCTCAGAAACCCTTTTCAGCACTAAAACATAGTGTTAGGTGTTCCTAGAAGTCAAAGAGTTTTTGGGTAACAAGTTTTCAGGATTAAATAAATTCTGCTTTGTCTCCCTAACCATATTGAGCACACTTCTATCCATTGTTTGGTGGTGTTTTGTTTGTTTGTTTGTTTTTTGGTGTGTGTGTTTGTGTGTGTGTTTTGTTTTGTTTTTATAATTGTGCCTTTTAATGAAATGTGTGGGGTTTAAAATCCCAGATTACAGGATTTGGGCAGGGGTACTAGCAAGTTCACTTTTAAGGCTCTTTAATAATTTTTAAAAAAAGCTTTCTGTGGCCTTTAGCAAGGCTGAAAACCAGTGAGAAGGATACTGTTCAGAGACTTTGAAATAAAGGTGGGTGCCAACAAGACTTTCATGAATTTTTAAGAGCCTTCCACTTGTCCCTCTCTGTCTGTATTGCAATACAACAAATCTTTGCTTCTATAGGAAGCAAAACTTTATTTCTACCCAGGGCTATATGTTTCATGTGTGCTATCTATTCTTAATATGAAGTTTGAACAGTACAAGCAGCTGACATCCACAGTAGCCATCTATCACTTGAAAGAAGGTTTTAATTAACAGAACCCTAATTTTAATGAGGTACTCAGCCATGATCTTGTAAATTCTGTGGCACAGAGAATCGCTTCGTTCAGGTTCAGTCCTGACAACCCTCAGCAGCATGGCGTGTTTTATGACTGTTTAACAGATTTTGATGTTAATCTAGGAACCCCTTCTGGTGCCACTTTGTTCTTTTACCTCGTAAGCATATTTTGAATTAATTGTGTTAAGTTTTTAAAGCACAACTGTTACTTGCCTTCTGATCAAAATGTCTGGTATATCTGAACTATTCACTCTGGGCCTCCAAGGAGATCTGCTGCTCTCAAATCCTTTCCAAAAGTGTCTTTGCTGCAGTACCTAGGCCAGGGTTAGGTATCATTTTTGCAGAGACCGCTCGCATCTAACAGCTGCAGCAAAGTAAACAGGTTATGCCATTTCCCTTATCTCCTCCTCCCGTGACTTCAGGACTGTGCTGGGCAGGAGGAAAGGGCAGTTTTTGGTGTCCTGGTTGGTGCCCTGGCTGAGATGTGCTAATTTAAACGTGCTGCACTTGACACAAAAGCAGGAGGTGGGGAAGTGAGGCATCCTGGCGTTCCTGTATCCTCACGTCTGAGCTGGTCTGCGACTGATCCAAAGTGACAGCAGCACGCTGAGCTGCTGCAACCTGTAACGAGCTCTCCCCGCTCCCCAGGGGCAATTCCGGCATGCTGAAGACAGCAGGACGCATCTCCAAGCTCCCTTTCCCTGAAAATGCTGCGTGGGGCGAAGACGGTGGCTCTGCAGCAGTACAAAAATGTTCTCTTTGTGGGAGGGATGGCCCTGGGGCAGCACTGCCTGCTGCTTTCCCTGCTGTTTCCCAGAGCCCTCGCTAAGCAGAGCACGTAGGGGAATTTAAGAATGAATCCCTGTGTGAAGGGGTTTTTTTTTGGTTTTTTTTTTGGTGGTTTTTTTTTGGTTTTTTTTTTTTTTTTTTTTTTTTTTTTTACCGCTTCTTTTGAAGTATTATCACTTACAAGAAGCCATTCAGGTTGTTGTGAATGTTTTTTTTTTTTTTTTTTTTTTTTTTAATGGGGATGTTGTAAAGACAGGGCTCCCCCATGGAATGAAGAATGAGCAATGTTGAAATAGTTCCCTGACAATGGGAATAGAGTGCCATTTTGAGAGATTTGAAGTGCTAAATAGGCAGCTGTTAATCCATAGCAAAATATGAAATTAATAAGACTCAAAGCATGAGGTACAGTTTTCCAGGTAATCATCATGCATTAAACTAAATTGTTATTATTTTATAATCCAAATGGGCCAGTATTTAACAGGGTTTTTTTCTACTGATATATACCTTTGGTAGTATTTTTTTAAAAAGACTGAGTAGAATCAAAAAAGTCTTGGGTTGGAAGGAAGGGACATTAAAGCCCATCTGGTTCCAATCCTCTTTCTGTGGGCAGGGGCGCCTTCCCCTACATCAGGTCACTCAGAGCCCCATCTAACCGGGCCTCGAGCACTTTCAGGGATGGTGCATCCACTTCTTTTCTGGGCAACCTCTGCCAATGCCTCACCACCCTCATAGGGAAGAAGTTTTTCCTGTTGTCTAATCTAAACCTATCCCTTCAGTTCATCAGCCATTCCCGATTGTCCTATCAGTCCTATGTGCCCACTTCAGGCTCTGGAAGTGATGCCTTGGGAAGGCTGACCTGGAACAGACACTGGGCAGAGGTAGAGGATAAAGTAGGTATTTATTGAAAGGTCTTTAGGATCCACCTTGGGCCAGGACAAGAGCCTGGCCAGGGCTACACTCAAGGTGGACCCAAAATGGTCACAAAATGGCTGAGCGGTCACAAAGTCTTACATTTTTGTAAGTTTTGGTCCGTTTGCATATTGGGGTTTAATTGTCCAATTACAGCCTCAGGTTGTGAGGTCTTATCCTTGTTTTCTCTCTTCAATTCACTGTTGTTTGTGCTGTTGGGCTGAAGGTTGTCCTTGGTCTTCAGCGGGAAAAGGATTTGTTTTGTCTACTCGTTCTGGGAAGAGAGCTTACTAACACTTAATATGTGGCTCAGAACTGCACTCCTGGGCAGCACAGAGTCTGAAAAACATGAAAGCTAAAACTTAAGGCATCAGAAAAGGCTGTAAGGTCTCCATAGAACCTTCTCCTCCCCAGGATGAGGAGCACCTTTCAGCCTGTCTTCAAAGAAGAGGTGCTCCAGCCCTCTGAGCATCTTCAAGGTCCTCCTCTGCACTCACCTCAGCATGTCCATGCTCCCATGTTGGGGCTCCAGATCTGGACACAGCACTGCAGGTGGGGTCACACCAGCATGGAGCAAAGGGCAGAATCCCCTCCTCACCTGCTGCCCACAGGGCTTTGAATGCTTCTCTGGTGGTTTCTGGGCTGCACTGAGTTTCTCCCACCCAATTCCTTCTCTGCAGGGTTGTTCTCATTCCATTCTCTGCCCAACCTGTACTTGTGCTTGGGGTTATGCTGACCTTTGTGCTGGAAATAAGTTTTTAGCAAATTGATATATTATTTAACATCTCCCTGATTACACTAATGTTATGTGAGCAAATAACATTATCCCCATCTCTGTACTGTCAGTATTCACACTTAAAGTGTGGACTTCTTTTGCATTTTTAAAAAATGAGCATTTTGTAATGTTGGAGTTCAGCATCTTTCGACTTCCCAATCAACCTCTATTTTATATTATTAAGGAGCTTCACTTCTAGAATTCAACTGATGCTTTTGTTCAAATTAGTGGTAAATTGTTTTCTACTAAGATCAGCAAACTATGAGAATAATTTTATTTGAATCTAAGTAGTCTTCCTGTTCAAGCACTATTGAAAGAAAACTTAAATCAGCATTCAAGTTACTATTCAGACTGGTTTTTTTAAGTGATGGTGCATTGTCTTGTCCTACTCATGTTGTGATGAGCATGTAGAATTATACCTTCTGGCATCTGTGGTTTGTACCACAGATAAATACAACTCTACCCTACTTGTTCATCAGCTGGTAATTGAGAACATCAGCAGTAGTTTCCATTTTAGTCCCAAGTTCCGACAGTTTTGTTTGTGGAGTTGGTGTTTTCTTTTTTTGCTTTGGTTTGAGGTGTTTTTTTTTGTGGTTGGGTGGGGTTTTTTGGGTTTTTTTTTTTGGGAGGGGGTGGTCTTTGTTTGTTTGTTTTTGGGTTTTTTTGGTTGTTGTTGTAGTTGTGGGGGTCTTTTTGTGTTGTTTTTGTTGTTGTTGTTGTTTGTTTTGTTTGTTTGTTTTGTGCATTTATTTTTGTTTTTTTCCTCCAGAATTTAGCTGAAGTGAACATGTATTACCTTAGCAATCCTATTTCAGGGGATGTTATTAGGGATTCCTTTTTCGTAGCATCAGTGTATTCTTCTTGGACCTGAACCCCAAGACTATTCAAGTAGTTTTTACAATCTGTTGTCCTGTAAAGTAATAAATAGCCCAAATTTTCTACACACTAATTAAAATTCCATTTCTCATGAATTCCTTAATTGAGAGCAAGTCATTATGTGCTTTGTTGATTCTTAAGTGCAAAGATAATTGCAATGGGCAGCATGAAAGTGGTTTGATTATTGCCTGTCGACTCTTGTGAATTCTAATAGGTCTAATTGCATAGCATCAATTCATCATCTTAGCATCACTTTTTATTATTAGCTCTCTGAATTGTAATGTGCTCATAAAGAAGTGTAGTAGTATATCAAGGATGACATGGTACCTGGCCTATTGTAATTTTCCTTCCTTTCCTAATGTTACTAGTGAAATTAGAAGTTTATTATGTGGTCCCCTTTTCCAGAAACTACTTCAGAATTTGTCTCCATGAAGAAAAGGATACTGTCTTCTTCTGAATTAGCATTTATAATTTCTCTGCTAAATGATAGTCCTATTTTTTTTTTTTTACTTTTCTAAATCATTCCCATAAATCCTGACCATAATGTGCTGGCTATGAAACATCTATCAAAAGCCTTATGACAGGGTCCTTTGTTATTGCTGAACATTATTTAAATTATGAGGACTCTAATGAGGTGAAGTTCCCAACAAAACTTCTGTTGGTTAAGAAGCAGGGGGGAAGGAGCACTTAGTTATTATTAGAATTTCATTCTGTGAAAATTTGGGAAGGATGATTTGTTTTGTGGGGTGTCCTTTGTTTTGTTTTGTTTTGTTTCTGGTTTGGTTTGTTTTTGTTTTGTTTGTTTGTTTGATTGGTTTTTTTTCGTTTTTTGTTTTGTTGTTGTTGTTGTTGTTGTTGGGTTTTTTTGTCCCTAAAGCCAAGGGTATCAGTCTAGACAATCTAGAAGATGGCTGAATATAACTAGAGAGGAACACACAATATTTTAGCTGAAGGTTATGAGGTTCTGGATCAGTAATTCTTAATAAGTTTTACTGCAAATATGCAGAAAAAATCCTAGCTTCCTAGAAAGATGAAGTTTCTACTAAGCCAAATATTTAAATTACAAACCATGAACACTGTCAGCACTAACATGGGGTAGAAGTTCCCTTTTGATTTTTTTTTTGAGGGTAAAAAGATGCCTTTGTGCTTACGTTAAAGCTTTGCCTTTTTCAAAAGCTTCAAAGCGTGGTGAAATCATCATCCGAGATTCCTCATCCTTGGCCTCTTCCATCTGGTACTATTTACAGACTTCTCAAACAACAGCCACCAACAACCAGTGCTGCAAAGGGATTTTTCCAAGTGGTGCAGCAGCCCAGGTGGGTTTTAGCACTTGACTGGGTAAATGGCACTGTTGAAGCAATTGGATTTACCTCTCTCAGCGTGTTGCTTTCAGGCCCAGCATCCACATTGAAAACACTCACATGTGTAAGGTCAGGCCATTTGGCAGGGTTAGTATCAAGCACTTGGTTTGCTTTGAAAAAGGAGAAAGTGCAGTGGTATCACAAGAACATGTGAAAGTACACATGTGTGTGTACTTTGATTTTTCTTTTCTGCCATCTTGCCCAACGTCTTTTTGCTTGCTTGGCTGGATGTTGCTCAGCTGGTAAGGTCAGCCAAGCGGTTTGCTGCTTCTCGTGCTCCGATTTCTGGCACTTTGTGAACAATGGGAGCTGACATCATTCTTGAAGCGATTGCTTTCACCGTGGAAATACCAGTTTGTCTTTCCCACAGCCCACGCAAGGGGAAACAGCGTGTGAAGTACGACTTTGCACATAGACTTCCAAAAAGTCCCTCTGATCCCCAGGCAGGTGTTCAAGCAGTAACGTGGTTTTGCAGACATTTCTTCTGGCTTGAAGGCATTGAATTTGTGGACACTGCAGATGGCAAAATAACCATTTTGCCTCAATAACAAGTGCACTAAAATTTGCAACTATTTTTCTCAATATGTTTTCCCAGAAACGAAGCAGTTCCCTTCAGCAAGGAACAGTCTTGGGTTTGGAAATGGCACGTGGTCCTGACACTTGTCACCCTCGCAAGTTTCGCCATCTCCCCATTAGTTTTTTGGGTGTTTTTTTTTTTTTTTTTTAAAAGGCATTGCTGCTATTTCTAGCCCCAGTGTTTCTGGTTCCCAGTTCTTAAACCCCAGTATCCCTTCTGAGTGACTTGAGTTGGAAATTTTCCACTGGTGATTATTGTACAGTGCTTGTGACAGGCTAATGGCATACTACAATATTACTGAGCGCACAGGTTGATTATATTTACATCTGTGTTTCCTTTACAGGAAGTCAAAGCTGAAGAATGTCCTTCAGCCGCTCTTTTAGCTCATTACATGACTTTCCAGAAGGTTGTTTAAGTACATTTTTCTCAATTGAGCTGAACAAGAGGTGACACCAGCGTTTCTCCAAGGGTTATTCCTAGTGACATTGACATGTAGAACATTAGCGGTGCAGTAAGCTTCAGCAAGTTGCTAACAGTTCACTTTGCAATACATTTTTTATCTTGGGAAGAAAAAGTAGCTTCCCTGTTTCTTATTTTGGTATGTTTGCTCGTGCTGAAAATTCAACTGTTTACAACTTTCACTGATGTAAAACACTTTCAAGATGTTTGTCAAAGCTTGTTTTTCACTTGAAACCACAGGAGCATTGCGTATCGTGTGAAATATCATACCACAGTTTTTGCTAAATGCCCTCGTTGGATGCATTTTGTGTTTGTACTTCTCTTTTTTTTTGTCTGCCAGCAATTCTGAACACGTTTGCTGGCGACTTTTAGCTCCTTTCCACCTCGGTGGTGCTTACCTGTGGTGTTGCTGAGCTGATCTGTGTTGTAGGCTGGCAGCCTCTGTACCCCAGCTGGCGAATAGCCTGGCTGAGCTGGTCACAGTCCATGGGAAGGTGTGTATGCCTTAATAAGAAATATTGCTCAGTTACATGTTGTATCACGAGCACAATCCAGAGAGTAAGCAGAGTAAAGGTGGAGTGGCATTTTCTTGTCATCTTCTGTTCTCTCCTTTTGGTATCTTTCTGAGCTGGAAGGCTGAAGAGATCAGATGATTTCCATGTGATGCTTGTGTTATCTGTGGAAGCTCAGTTCTGAAAGAAAACTGGTAAAAGCATTAAGGGCAGAACACCATGGCCAGGCACGGCCATATTCATTTCTTTGTCCCCTCACCTGCCGTGAGTCACATCTTGCTGCCCTGTCAGCGTGTGTGTAACAAAGTAGTGTTAGGCCAATTCTACCTCTGCTGTACCCCTGCTCTCCCAGGGAAAATGGCTGCTCTCAGTCTTGATTCAGGACTTATATTTACTTTAGTTCTGCTAAAACAGTAGTTGGATTTATTAACAATATAAATTAGCCTCTCATTTAGTTTGAAGTATTCAGAGAAGTAATAGCTCTTAATTACGAAGCATGCAGGTCACAGGGTTGAAGCACTGAAATTCTTCTCTAAATCAGTTATTTTTTTTCCCCTGTTCCATATCTATAGCATAGATAATCTGTCTATAGTCTGTACAGACACATGTCTTTCTATTTCCCTCCTCCCTCTAGGACCAGGCTTGCTTGTGCCCTGCCTCCATCATCTGCTGGGTTTTCTTTTAGGATGGATTGCAGAGCACTGGATTCCAAGTGCTAATATTTGTCTCATTGCCAGTGGATGAAACTAAACCATCTTTCAAACTAGAGAGCATCTCATGGTCAAAGGAATTTATCTTGGCATGTACAGCATTCTCACAACTCGCTGTCTGGAATACGTTGATATCAGGATGGTGCTTTACTGTGGTTTCAGCCAACCAAAATTAAAATACAGTTGATGATAGAAAGCGATTTTCTTCTAGGCAAGAAGTCTCATCCTATGGTTCAAAGAGCTGTCCAGTTATTTCACTTATCACACTTGTGTAAGGCAATTAAAGTGGCACTGCCAACTGGAAATCTAGTTGGCTTTTATAAATGAGTTGGGCTTGCTTTTGAGTGCTGCATCATAGGTTCCTCTTTCCATTGACTGTGTTTGACTGAGTTTGGGAGGGAGGTTTCAGTAGTAAATTTAATTTTTTCCTCTTTTTGTTGTTTTGTGATGGGCTCACAGATGTAGCGGGGCAACCATCTTTTAAGGAACTGACTGTAGACAAAGATTTGTTAAATGCAGCTTGCTGAAAGTACAGAAGATAAATGCTTAAGGTCAAGTAAATCAGAGACTATGTTTTTCTTGTGAAAGTAAAATGGTAGTAAAAGTGAGATTTTTCAGTAATGCCCTTTAAAAGATGAAATGGGAAGTGTGCATTCTTTCATCCTGGTGGCATGCTCTCATTTCCTTTTCTGGTGTTTGCTTCCTTGTTGCCTTTAAGCAGAAGTCTCAAGAGTTTCTGGGAGATTGCTCCCAAGCTTAGAAGCCGTTCGCCGGTTTGGAGCTATAATCACCGTGTTTATTGCTATGAGGAGAATACAGTATTCTGTGTAGAGTGGAGTCCTGTAGCACAGTTCAAATAAATCCTCAGCTCTGTCTTTAAACTGGGATTTATTGCATTTTAAAAAATATTTAATGATTTCGGTATTTTAGTTTCTAACCTCCTCCTCCATCTGCATGCACCTGGATTTGAGAGGTGATAAATGGTGCCAAGAGGCTGCACAAGGCTCTCCTATCTGTATTGCAAGAACTGTGTTGTATTGTTCGTGTCAAGGGAAATACTGAACTTTCCTTCTGTGGTTTCCAGTGTTCAAACTTGAAAGTTATTAAGGCTGATTTAGCTGCCACTGGTTTCTTTAGAAGATACATGGAGAACCTGTAATTTTTCATCCTTTTCTGTTTTTCTTAAGGAAGACATGCAAAATCCTTAGCAAAGCATCTAATTTCTGCTGTGAGGGATATGTAGATTAGAGAAGTGTCAAACAAAATAGATGTGCTCCAATTTGTGAGGTGAAAGAAGTATATTTATCCCCAAGAAATAGTACAGTAATAGTAAATTTATAAATAAATAAATAAATAAATACAGGAACTTTTTTTAATATACTACCCTTAAGGAATAGGTGCACAATTGAAGCGATGAATATAATAAATTTGCCTTTGAAACTCCTAAGTCATACTTTGCCTCTTGAATAAGCCAATAAAACTTCCTCTTAAGGAAACAATTCTTTTAGTCTTTTTAAAAACCTTTTTACCTGGGGTGATCAGATTAAAAATTTTGTATCCCTTCAATGGGCAGATAAAACCAGTGCTGGGAGTTTGCTCTCATTTCACCTGAGGTTATGCTGCTGCTAATTTGTGATTAAGGGTTGTTTAGTTTGGTCTTCTGAAAACTTCCAGCTATAATCACCAATCCTTTCAAATGAAGGTCAGTGTTTCGTAAGCTTTTATGCTAATATTCTCAAATTCTACATGAAGGACATAAAATTTGAGTTAAAAGTTGAATAAATTGAATAAGGGAAAGAAAGCCTTGAAGTATTGGCACAGTATCCAGGGATCTGCTTGTATTTAAGATCTCTCATGGCCATGGTTAACATAGCATGTTGGATTGTTTTTCTTGTTTCTTGGGATGTCTTCCTTTATTTTGATATCCCTACAATGAGCTTTACCAAATAATAAAGAGAATCTTAATAAGAAATGCTGGAAGTTATCAAAACAGAATTTTTAGGAAAAAAATCCTTAAAATAGGAAATAAAGAGCATTTGCTATGGCTTGTTGTTAAATTATCAGAGCACTTTGTAGCACTGTTCAGCACTCAGAGGAAAGCATAAGAAATTTTGTTCTGAAAATTAATCTTTTCTGGATAAAAGCAATTTATGTTTTATAGTGAGGCTGAGTGATGTTTTTTGTAGATTTTTTTTTTTTTTTTTTTTGGTGGATGGTTAGTTTGTTATGGTTTATTTTTGTTTTGTTTGGGGATTTTTGTTTTGTTTTGCTGTTTTTTATTTTCCCCATATCCTAAAGGGTGTATTTATGCTTTAATTGTGCAGCACCCCTGCAGAGGTAACTAAATTTACTTCAACAGAACTAGGCTGGACACTGAGACCAGGTGAAATGTGACAAGGGGGGTCCATGCTTTGAGAAGCTGAGAACATAAATTAGCTTATTTATGATTTCTGTGCCTCTATAATTAATCCAATTCCAAAACTAGAACTGAAGTTAACTTAATCCCCATTTGCATTTTTATGACTTGATTAGTGTTGCGTGGTTTTGGGGGCAATATTTGCAAGATTCTCTACTGAATTAAGAATGAAGTGGGATTAAATATCCCTTGAATTTACGTGGCTGTTATTATATCCTTCACCAGGCTGTGGATTTTGGTGGAAAATTTTTATGGAGTGGTAGACTGAAACTCTGTCTTAATGTCTGGAGAGTAAATACTCTCAGTTTAGGGCAAGCAAGTTTATTTTTGAGTGTTGAAAAGCCTTTTCAAATTATTTAAACCCAAACTCACTCACAAACATCTTTTGCTGTTCAATATAGTGAAAATAGAGAATCTTTGTGGCTCATGCTTTCCTGTGTGTAGCAAACATTAACAAAAAGACATTTCAGGACTTTTTTGTCCATAGCACCGTCCACTTATGAACAATAACAGTGAAAGGTGGCGAGCATTGCTTGGGCCAAGGGGGTCACTTGGTGTGTATTTTCATGAGCTCCTCCGCTGCTACAGCAGAGTGAAGTTTCCTCTAGTATGTGAACAAAATCTGCTTGGGGCAGCACAGTTTCATCTCTTCTGGTTTTCCTAGGTATATTTAGGTCTTTTTTTGGGTAGGAAGGTAGGGAGCGAGGATAACATTTGAGCGTTCCTGCTGCAAATCCTTCCAGCAGAGATTAAAAAAGAAACCAGGAATGACAAGTTGTGAATGCCATAACTTCGTGTTCAGTCTTGTCATGTTCATTTCACGTTCACTCGTATCACACTCTGAATATCCCAAGTAGAGCCGCTGCCTTTTAGCTTTACACGTAGGCAATTATTTCCGTGGAAGTTACTGGCCCGTCTGTCTAGCCGCTGCCTTGACATCTGTCATCGTGGCGCTAAATTGCTTTGTAAAACCTATTACTTTGGGATACATAGTGTCTCTTAATTGCACCGCTTGCTCCTCCTGCCTGAACAGAGCCTACTTTTGTTCCCGCCGTTAATGGTGAGGCCCTGACGGCGGGGCGATGCTGGAAATTCATTGATGGGAGGGGAACTGCTCTGGGATTACACAGACATACTTGGGCCTTGTATTTTATGACAAGCACGAGTGCCAAAAAGGCTTGGGCTTTGACTTGTGTGACTTAATTCTCTGGCTGGCTGTCGAGGCAGCGGTGGGACCATGGCAAACAAGCTCTCTGTGTTTTTCAGCCTCCCACAGATGCCGAGCGGTCGCTCCCTGCTAAATGCAGGCTATTGAGTGCAACCTTCTGCAGCTCCCCAAAGGGTCTCTCAGACTCAGCAAATCCCCTGCCTCTCCCTTTGGGAATATTGTTTTCTGGCTGTCTGTGCTGTCTTGTAGTCAGGATATACGTCCAACCCACAATGAGGGATGCTGGTTAATAATTTACAGTAAATATATTCTTTACCTTTCCTTGGCAGACAATGCCATTTAGGTGAAAAATGGCTTAAATATTTCACACAAATGACTTCTAGATATCGTGGCTTTTGCAGCTAGTGAAACATTTTTTTTGTGTTCACCCAAAACAGCTAATTAATCACTGAGGGCAGTTATAAAAGGTACAAAGTTCAGATCAAGCAGTGCTTCTTGCCCCAAGCCTGAAAACCTGAGACTGACTCTTTAACTGCTCATAAACACAATATATACCTATACAAAGCAGAGAAATGCTTTTGAACTTAGGAGTTGTTTTGAATGTAATCACATACAGAATTCAGTGATTTATATAAGATGTCTTAACATTTGTAATATTCAGCTCTGCTAAATCTACTTTTGGAGACACACAGTTAGACTGCGGTCCTGTGGGATTCATTTCAGCCGAACTTAAAATTAACAGTTGTTTCTTGCACACTGAAATTGCACTTTTTATGTGCAAGTGGGTGTAGCTAGAAATAGAAAATGAAAAAGCTGAGCACTTTGTATACCAAAGTAATAGGCTGCTCACATTCCTGGAGAATAGGTATGAATATCTCGAGGTAATTTCCATTTTCCACCAACTGAACCTCAGCTATTCCTTTTCATCACCAATACGGTGGGTGCTTATTGTGTAAATCAGTGGATAATATCTACAAATGGAGCCCTTAGTACCCTGAATTTTTACCTTTTTTTAAAAAAAAAAAAAAAAAAAAAAAAAATCAGTGGCGCATGCAGTGTGGTACCTTCCTCCTTGAAATTCATATGGTTCGTTCTGTGAGTGACAGGGTACAACTTCATTAATTGAATTATATAATTTGAATTATATATTCAACATGCAGTTGGCTGGATGGGCAGATTATGGCTATGAATGTGTAAATGGGGTGAATGAGAGAAATATGTAATTGATTCTGGCTGTGGTTCCTTAAGAGTGTGCATGCACCACACTCACATCTGTAAGGGAAGGAATGAGAGAAACTTACTTGTATTTTTTTAGTTGTTGGGAAAAGCTTGCTGTGCTATTATTTTTGCCATCTTGTTTCACATTTTCAAGGAACAAGGGCAGTGTAATTTACATTGTGAGTATTTTACGTCAGTCCTTCTGGTTGGTTTTTGAAGCACAGTCACTTCTCTTCACCCTTTTCAACTGGAAGTCGTGCTTCATCCTTGCCCTTGCTGCTCTGCCCTTTCTCCACAGCAACACAGTTAAAAACTTACGTGAGAAAACAGCAAGTTTAAGGTGTGTGGATTGACTTTTTTTTAAGAAAAAGACCTGAGAAAAGAAGCCTCATTGGCCCTTTTATGCATAAAGTTTCTGCTTTACAGCAGTTGTAGTTTTGTTTCTGAATATCTCCTTTCCTTATAAACACTGTTTTAAACCAACAATTCCATTAGCATTAAAAGCAATTTGATCCATTGTTGTGGCCTGAGTCCCAGATAAGGATGTACCTTCCTTGAGGGCTCCTCCACCTCAATGTACTATTAAAAATGTAAGCAAACATCTCTGCTCTGTGTACACAAAGTGATTTATGTACCCAGGGATTGCAGCTTTCTTTAATGAAGTTTTCTATCAGTGCACTTGGCTAGAAGACTGGCCACGGTAAATCAGCAACTTCACAGCAGTGCTGGCAGCTCCTTTTGACATAAAAGTCAAAATACTACAGGTGGTCAGTGTGGCATTCTCTGAGTGATGACTGTTCCATTTTTTGACCTGTTTACTTTGTTATGAAGATCAAAAAACCTGTGTTTTGGTTTTTGGGAAATGTTTGCATCCCTCACGCCTGTTCGGCTTCACTGAGGCGTGCTCGGACCCCAAGGGGTGCAGATGCTACAAGAGCGAACAGAAGCCAGCTTTTCCAGCCAAACTAAATCTCTTTGGAGTTTCTCTAGATTTTCTCCAGTTTACAAGTCTTTAGGTGGTGAGACCACTTCTGTTTCATGCCATTGTGTCCACAGTGTGCCTTCAGACCACGGTCATGCCCATCCCCACTGCCTCGCTGCTGCAGTCGGTTTGCCTTCTCTAATTCATTCCTGTGACAGTCCTTTACTGCTGTGTTTTCCTTCAGAAAGCCCATGCTCTTCCCCAGGATGGATCTTTGTTCTGGCTGGGTGTGGAAGGTGCCAGCTAGGGCTCGCACATCCATGGTTGTCCTTGCCAGTGGTCCTGGAAGTTTACACGTGAGGCTGGCTGCCGTAGTGGGTGGCCAGAACAGCGGGACAGCAGTTCTGCTTGAATTTTCTGGTGGACAAATGCTCGTAGACATCCCCTATGGCACATACTCCTCCATCTCTCTGCAGGGGATAATATGTGAGCAGAAAGGAAACTTTATTGTCACAGACAAGCTTGAAGCTTGACAGTCTTTGTTGATGTATTAAAAATAAATGATGCTGCTTCAGCCTGTGAAGTCTGATTTTTCAGGTAGTAACTGCATGGATTGAAGGAGGGGGAAGAGCTGTTTTGTTTTCTGGTTTGTTGCCTTTATGCCTGTATAATCTCAAAGGATCTTGCCCTCCTGCAAACTTCAAGGTATTTTGGAACAGCTTGAGCAGAATAACATGTAGTTTAGGAAATGTATGTATACACTGATTTTCTTGACAATGTAAAACAATAAAATTATTACTTCTCTGTTTGTCTGCTGACCATAAAGCACTGGCATATTAGTAAGGCTGATCTGCAAATAAAATTTTTATCATGTGTTTCAGAATAATAACGGCCCTAAGAAAAGGATTTCTTTGCCAATAATATGCTGTAAACAATTACAATAGTTGTGATATTTTATAAACCAGTTCATAGAATCAGAATGCTTTGGGTTGGAAGCGACCTTAAACATCATCTAATTCCAAAGCCCGTGCCATAGGATGTCTCCCATTGGATTGGGTTGGTCAGGGCCTGTTTAATTCATAATCAACTTTTGTGTCCTGCCCACCTATGATGGACTTGGGAAAATTTAACCATAAAAGCTAATAACTGCATTAAAGGTTACATATTTACATGGAGCATCTGGTGAGGCAATACAGCATTGCTGACAAGTTGCTATGAAAATGCTAAACTGGGAATTCTGAAAAAAAAGTTGACAAAAACATTTTGCATTTATTGAGCAGAGGTTCAAAACTAGTGTTCAATAATGAAAGAATAAAGGAATGGAGCTAAAGATTTAGTGAGTGAAATGCATCTAGAAATTATCCTGTGGGAGTTTTATACAGAAAGACCCTGGCAAGAATTTGGTACTTGATCTGCTTCCCAAAACTCCTCCTTACCTTCAAGTAAGCAGTGAATAATTTAAGCCATTATACTTCACATTTCGTGTTGAAATGCAAGAAACTCAGCCTTAGCTGAAAAGAGGAAATGTTTATGATTCTTTTCTTATTCATCCTTTACACATTCTTTTTAAGTTGGTTTTATAGTTGTCCCTTTATTTGGTTGTTGGCTGCTGGGTATTTTGGATTTGAAATTCATCATGATAACTCTGATCTTGGTGTCTGTAAATATAAAGGGAACTTGACTGAGATGAGATTGATGAATTTATTCCTTTCCCTGTGGAATCATAGAATTATTTAGGTGGGAAAAGACCTCTAAGGTCATGGAGTTGATCCGGTAACCCAGGCTGCCAAGTCCACTGTTAAATCGTGTCTCTGGCTCAGTAATTGAAATTCACCTGCTGTAAAATAAAAAACAAAGGAAAAAAGTCAAGAAGTTTGGTTTTTTTCCTTTGTCTGAGGTTGCCAGCACTTCCAAACAGAAATGTTCTGTGGAAAGTTCCAACCTCCAGTAAACTGCTATAGCCATGAACAGAAATTACAGTCTTTGGTAATGGAAGTACTCGCACAACCTCATCTCTGCGCACAGGTGCAAATGTTAAACCAGCTCTTTCCCTTTTCCAAGGCCTTTCTTAACAGTTCTCAGTTTATGATAGTAGCTAAAACACGTGTAAGAGTATAACTCTTTTCTGCACTCACAGGTTGTTTTAGTGACCTGCTGTCATCCTGCTTGTCAGTGGATTAAGGCTCAGCACCTGCTTGATGGCTCAGTTGTGGGGAGGGTTCTCCAGAGTCGCTATCTGGCAGCTGTGACATTCGACAGAAATTATCCAATCTGCCCATCTTGCTCCCACAACTGGAGAAAATTACTGTGATCAAAATGGAAAGAAGAGTTCTCAACCTTTTATTTGCTTCCCAGGAGGGGGCGTTTTCTGAAGCAGTTGGGAAGTTTAGCTGTTGTAGGTTTCAGTTTCCATCACAGCGGGTTCCTCAGGGTTTTCTGAGCGCTGGGAATCAGATGTGTTTTTATTTCCTGTTTTATCAATACTTTGTGGCTAATGTATAGGAAAGATTTTGAATTTTTCAGAGCAGACAGCATAAAAGCCGCATTTCAGGTAGCAGAAAGCAGGACTTGACAGATGATGTCTGAGTTTAAAAAAAAAAGACAGTCTACATTTTAATATTAGTTTGTCCATTTTCTCTTACACTTTGGCATATGTGGGATGGAAATCATCAAAACCAGCTTGGACAAATAATAATGGTGTTAATTCTGTAGGATTTGTGAGTAAATTAAAATATTCTGGAGTGCAGCAACAGCAGATGTTTCTTGGAAACCTGACCCATATGGGACAGAAACACAACCTAAAAAGGGACCAGCAGTACTGCAGTTGAAAGCGTTGGGATAATCCCTGTTTGTGCAACATGGAAAATAAAAAATGAATAGTGCCACTGCTTGTTTCTGCTATACATTGTGGGAAATTATAAAGAAAGGCAAATAAAAATGTACGTCTGCCACCATAACTCATTTTATTATGCTCACATATGCTGTAGAAGAATGACATGTAAAATGTAAATGTGCTTCCATAATAATTGGGGGGATAGGAAGGAGGGAGATTAAAAAATAAATAAATAAATCACAGTACCTTTTAATTTGTAGATTCCTTTTCAATGTTTTTTTTTTTACTCCAGGCTCTTAAATTCATTTTTCTTACAGCACTTTAGAGACTTTGATTGATTGCATCATCTGATTTTGATGATTCCAGAGGCATCATACCTAAGATGACTGTGCTTTCTCTTTTTGCTCGTTACAAATTTCTTCAAACAGAATATTTTGTTTTATTGCGTGGCATCTCCATCTGCTCTGATGTGAGAGGAAGGCATGTTTTTTGAATAACCAACACATTCCTAACTTTCCTTCTTTTCAAATGGCTGCTGAGGAAAAACAGAGATGACCTGTGTAACATCAGTGACATGTGCATCATGTATTACCTGTGCCAGCAATGTGCTGAAGTTCTGAACTTTCCCAGCAAGTGGGCTTGGAGGAGCGAGAACAACAGTTTCAAAGTTCTGCAGTATTTACAGTTCTGGAGCTGTAGATTTAGAGGATTTGTGCAAACATTTCATCTCTCCTGTGTGTGCATTGCAGTAGACACGTAACAAGCAATCACTGTATCTTTCTCATTTCCTCCTTTAGTCCAAATTCTTCAAGATTTAACCTTTTACTGATTTAGGTTTAGTTATTGCACGTGTAGATTATGATGTGTTTTCCAGCTGAATACATTTGCTTGCATTGTTTTTCCTACCTTTGCATGTAGCTACGATGCCAGATTGGATTTACGTGCTATACAGCAGCATCTTTAATGTTCCTTCATCTTCTTCTTTTCTTTTTTTTTTTTTTAATTCACTGCAGATGTGATCCACACTGTTGGGCCGATTGCAAGAGGCCATCTCACCGAAACTCATAAAGAAAACTTAGAAAGTTGCTATAAGTCTTCTCTGAAACTGGCAAAAGAACACAACATCAGATCAATCGTAAGTGTTGTGGGAGAACACGTCATTGCTTTTTTCCAGTTTGGGTCTTACTTTCCTTGACGTAGAATAATTATGATTGCAAGCTTCCGGATACATTTCTTGCTCTTTGTGCTGTGAAAACCCCCCAAATTAAACACGATTTGGCCAAAACAACTGCTAGATGAAAGGGGTGAGCCTGCTTTAGGAGTTAGGGAAAGCGTGCCTGGTAGTAGGAGCGCAAGCAGCTGTCTCATTAAAGAAGGGAGGAAGCTGATCCCATGGCTCATTCTTATACTGTATTATTTATTTTAAAAAACCTAGGAAACCGCTGGTCAGGAGGATCATGCATTATAGGCTCCTAAATCGCTGAGAAGTGATTAATTTGTTGCTCATTCTACCCATTAGTATTTCTTCCTGAAAATAAGGGTATTGGTCAGTTGTCATTGGTTTTAGCACCCTCTCACCAAAATCAATCATAAAATAGCCTATTTTATGATATTTCATTGAACCTATAAAGTTTATTGAACTTGAAATACGTGGTACAGTTTTATACCCCAAAAGGAGCTTTTCCAGCTCCAGAGTTTTAATTCTGTAGCTCACGCAGTTGCAGCTTAAGTCTTCACATATGCAGAGGTCAGTTCCTTGTAGGTTTGAGAAAGAATTTGTGTTCTGAGTCTGACTTCACACTTTTGGGGTCATTTTGGCTGGTTATACGATAGCACATATGTTTGGCAACTTAAAATGCAAACATACAATCTTAAAAAAGTGTTAGCTGAGCCAATGGTGTTATATGAGGATGTAATATTCAGTAAGGGGAAGCTATTAACGCTTAAATATCACCAATGGAAAACAAAGCTTTTTGGGGAGAGGGGCAGGACAGTTTGCAGGGCTTTGAACTGAAGTTAGGTCTGTTCTTCAGAGGCAGACCTGATGAATATCATTTATTTCTTTCTTTTTGGTGAGAGTTCTGCTCTTCAGCACTTTTTGTGCTCATGGCATCCTCTCTCTGCTTCTCAAAATGGTGCCCAGCAAACCCTCATTTTGCCATTATACAAACCACTGTGGGGGTCTTTTTGTTGTTTTTTTTTTTTTAATTTTAGTCATAAAAATTAGTGCTGGAAACAATCTTGGGTTGGTGGGCATGTTTTGAGCCCCTCTCTGGTGGTGTTTGAACACTGAAGGATGTTTGTGTCCTGCTGTGATTCTCATTGGAGCCAGTAAGAGCTTTGCTCCTACATCCATCCTTGTTTCTGCCTGTTCTGGGCAATTACAGGCTTTGGGGGGCATTCAGGTTAGTGTAAATAAGGTTCTTAATATCATTTGGGAAAAAAGAAAATAGAATAATGGTTATGAAAGGATGTAAAAAAAAGAGTATTGAAATAACAAAGGAAAAACTTGAGTGGGCATTCGTCAATGCAGGTAATGCTCGGACTCTGCAGGGAGTCTGTAATTTTTAGGGCATTGTAGGTGGTAGCATGGTGTTTTAACATGGAATAATAAAAAGGGATTGTACACATGGAAACTGGCCTGATATTTCATGAAAACTGGCCTGATATCTTAATGAGAAAAGATAACCACAGGAGGAATCATCCACAGGTTATTTCCTTGCTGGTTAAGAGTTGTTGACCATGCACCTGTTTGAGATAAAAAATGCTCAGCACCCAGACTGGCAGAACACAGCTGCACAAACTGAACAGGAGCCAAGAGCCATTCATTCATAGCAGCATTTAGAAGCTTAGCAAGCAATATGGATTTTAAAGTCCACATGACAGATCACGGACCCTTTTGAAAAGCCCTAAGCCCGGTGATTTCGGTGACGCCTTGGGGAAGCGAAGGCCACTCGAGTGCCTGTGCTAATGAACAAATCAAGCCTGGAGAAATGTAAAATGTACAATTCATTCAATTAGAGAGCAGTCCAGATTACTGCGAGTCCAAAGGAAAAGAGTGCAAAGTGTAAGTGGGTTTCACAAGATCCAGTACTGCAGGTGTAGAAGGAAGGGAAAGAAAGTGAGTTAAAATATCTACAGGTTTCTGAGGCTTGCAGACACCCAGAGAGAGGGAGCAAAGGATTAAAATTGACTGAAATGGACAACATTTGAGTGTAGATTGGGTTATGGCAACAGAAATATTTGCAGTACGAAGAAGATAGGCAAAAACTGGTGGGGCAAAAAGGTTACCTGTGTAAAATAAGGAAGAAAAAATCAGCTGTGCCAATGGATGGCCTATTTTGATTGCTTCTTTAACAAGAAGATGAAATAAGAGTGTGAAGGAGAAAAGCAATGAATTTTAAAGCAGATAATGAGGAAAAGGAGGAAAAGCCATATGTTAATGGCAGATAAATAAATAGGTATTGGCGATAGCAAGTTGCAGTGTGCTAAAAGAATTAACTAAACCAGAGAGCATCGGTGCACTAGCAATTGTAATAACTGGCAGGAAGACATTAGCTTGTAACAGCACAGATCTGTTACCTTCAGAACAGAAAGGGCAAGTCTGGAAATTATTGCAAAAAGAGAAAAAAGCCCCACCACAATTGAAAGTATTTTGAGTGTGAATTGTGTCAAAGGAGTTAGAATTGCTGCAGGCATTATGAATCAAGAGTGATGATGAATGGCAATGTATTGAGCTGGACCAAAGCACGCAGGGTGACTCAGGGTGCACCACTAAACACAGTTCAATTTAACATCTTAATGATTTTTGAAGAGTACATAAACACCTCATTAATTACATTTACAAATGATACTACGATAGGCAGCATTGCAACCGCTGGAAAAGGACAGAGATATATGATAACAATTGATCAGAGACTGTGGATATAACCTCATCAGCATCCACTCCAGTACCAGAAGGGAGGTTCTGCCTTTGTTGCAATGGAAGAGAGGTCAGAAATGTAGCTGACAGCTACAGCAGAACTCAGCACAGGAAACGATGGAGTAGCATCTGGTGGGGAAAAATAACCCAGTTCACAAACAGTCAAAGTCAGAAAACCAGCAGAATGAGGAAATGGTCTTGAATAATAAGTCTCAAATTAGATGTACTTAAAACAGTTTCTTGCTTGAAATACTTTCACTATTACATATTGTTGATCTGCCTCTGGAGAAATGATGGATTGCCACAGGGATTGTATTTCAGTTCCAAGTGGACTGGGGAGAAGAGGAATAGGGTTCAAAATTGACCCAAACTCTCTTATACATATGTGTATGTCATTGTTTTACACACAGGAAGGGAAGCAGTGGCCTTGAAATACTGTGTAAATTCTGAGATGCAGCTTTATGGAGGGGAGGAGAGAACAATGTCATCATCTATGTGACAACAGGGCAATTATGTGGTGTGGCTGACAGTAATTTAGGTTGCATTGACATCCAAGGTGTCCAGGCATGGATCAGAACAACTCTGGCTAACTCCGAAGGGAGCACTGATAGCTCATCTGAACAGGTTATTATCTTGGTGTCTTTAAAAAAAAAAAAAAAAAAAAAAAAAGAAATACGGGTACAACTGAAAATGAGATGAGGAAATGTAATGAAATGCTTGTCAGAATGATTGCCAAGGTTCATAATCCACCAGCAGCCCAGCCGTGGGTGAGGATCTGCATAGCCATTAAGGCAGGAAGAAAAGCCTCAGGAACAAATTTGATCATCCTCAGGACTGCTCAGAGAAATCACACAGCCCCTGACATTTGTCTCCTGAGCCTGTTTTCTGAAAGGTTTTATATTCAATATGAGGTTTCAAATGCCCTATCAGCTATTTTGTACAGAGTTAGCCTCTCTCAGGTCATCTGCTCCATCTGCCTCCCAGGTTACCGGAGTCTGTGTTAGCGTGTCCTTGTCATCTTGCATTCCCAAATCCACGCCTTGCTTTTTTCCTCAGCGCTTGTTTGTGTAGCTGTGCTCCCTCTAGGACACTTGTGCTGCTGTCTGACTATTTGTGTGGTCAGGGGGAACCTTTTGTGTTGGATGAGTCTTATTTATATAATCCTCTGTCTGGAGAAAGAGGATACTTGAGACAGGTTTGTGTTTATCTCCACTTAAGTTGGTACAGCTGAATGGGAGGGAAAAAAATATTTAAGGCAATTCAAAGAGAGTAAGTAGTTGGTGTTTGGGTAAATTAATTTTCTGAAATGTTCAGAATAATCTCTTAATAGTAAAAAAAAAAAAATAGTATTTTGATGTTGGTCTCTTTTGCACAGTACTAGGGATTGCTATCATGCATCAGTCAAATCTCTGCTGCCTGAAACACTGGAAATACCTAATAGGCACTAAATCTTTACTGAAAGAAGTTACAGTAAAAAATCAATGTAATAAGTGCTTTTCCCCCCTGTTTTTCTGCACTGGTATTCTAAATAAGGAGTCTTACAGGCCAATTAATTGTAAGGTTAGCAGGCAGAGTGGGGGAGTTGTAATCACTGTTTTCAGATTTTAAATTGGTCCCCTGTTTACGCAGTCTTTGAAATTATTTACTCTGCACGCTCTAAGTTTTTCATGGGACCTCTCATCCTGCTTTTCCTTGCCTGCACTTCTTTGAAGCCATCTGATACCCTGGAAGCTTTCTGAACATCAAACACTTCCCTTCCACCTATTTCATTCAGATTTAGCTTGTGGTTAAAAAAATTTCAATCAGCTGCTGTCAGTCAGAGCCAGGAGTGCAGTTAGATGGGAACTTTATGAACTGCTCAGAAAATATATATATAAAAAAAAAGATGGTGTGTGTTGCTGTGGGTGGGATCCAAGCCAGAGGAGCTGCAGTGTGTTTGCAGAGAAGGGAAATTGATGCTGGTCCCCGACTCAGGAGGCAGGGCAGGCTTTCTCCACAATGGTTAAGGAAATGGGGGAGTTCTGTTTGGGACTACAACTCTGCTGTTGTTCAGCGCTGTGTGTGCAATTGCAGTCTTCAGGAACACTTCGTGTTGGCAGGGGGGGAATTGTAAAGCTTTAACAAGAAGCATTTCTTTAGCCTGCACCCTCTGACCTCCACCTCGAGGGAGAATTACAGGGGACCAGAGAGGGCGGGAGGAAATCCTCTAAGAATGTGGCTTTTTGAGTTGCAAAAGGAGCTCTGCTTATCACCAACTAATGTATTAATGACATTTTATTCAAAATGCAGCATTTTTTGCCTGTTGGTCCCCTAGAGTCAGGTAGGGAAGAGTTCATGCTGTTACTAGATGAGCTTGGCGTGGCATTAAAAAAAAAAACACCACCCCAAAAGAGATCTGTCTCTTTCTGCCTGGGTGTTTGTGCTGTGGCTGCAGAAAGTTTTCCTGCTCCAGGGAAAACCTCTTAGCTGGGCTTCTCAGAACAAGCACGCTGCCGCTGCTGTCTGAAGTACATAAAAAGGCAAAAGGGCATCTGGAAATAGCAGTGAGAGCGTCTGTTCAGGGGCTGGCTTGCTCATCATCAGGTCGAGTGGAAAAGCCATGGCTTGGTGGTGGGATGGCCAGTGACCTGTGATGATGGGATATTAACTGGGAGAGTAGGTTGTGTCTTTGGGCTCTGGATAAAGCGTGTCCCTCCTGTGCACACAGCTTGTGCTGCGTTTTTGGGGAGCTTTTTGACAAAAGTCTGTTAAATAGGATCAGGACGTGCTTTTTGAAGACTTTCTGTGCATTTGCAGGGGCTTTAAAATTTGAGTATTTGGGGCTTCGTTAGATCATTTATAGTTAAGTTAATCTATAGGGAATTTCAACTCATCCCCCCCCCCTTTTTTTTTTTTTTTGTAAACAAAGTTTATATAATTATATTTTGTCTGATTGGTAGAGTTAATACAATCACTACTTCAACTTGTTTGTGCAGAAACCCAGCTTGATAATTATTCAGAGCAGCATATAAAAATACATCAGGAAGGGTACCTGCCACTTACCTGTTTGTAGTACTTGAGAAACAAACAAATTTTTTTCATTGTCTAAAATACTTTTAGGGATTTTAAAAATGGGTATGCACCAGTATTCTTGGTACTTGTATCCACTTTGAAAAGGAAGCTGTACTTCTGCTAGGCTGCACAGTTTCACTGAACTCCGCTTGAGTGGAGGCACCTTTAGCCTCTGTGATGCCTGAATCTTCAATTATAACTCATAGGCTGCAATTTTCAATATCTATTTCAAACCCAGCGTGTTTTCAGCTCCTCCTGTTGTAAATTTTAAAATTAAAGAAGGCGGAGTTTTATTTGAATCGTAGGAAGATGCTTTAAAAGGTGCACGGTTGTGTATTGGCCTAAGTTTGGTTTGCACTCTTGCCTTTACCTGTCTTGTCCTCTTATGCTGTAGTTATGTTTTAGGGAAAAGTAAAGTGATTTTTTTTTTTCCCATCAAAAATTATTTCTTGCGGAGAATGTTGCCATAGCAATGAGTTGTAAGTCTGAAATTCCTGAAGGTTGGCTTTATCATCTTGTTTTCTGATACAGATTCATATCCATCAATCAGAAGAGTTGCTTTGGAAGGAAATTTCCACAGTATTGTAAATCCACTTAATTTGTTTCTTTGAAACACTTGTTTAACTTGTAAGGTATGATATGAGTGATGTTACATTTTTGGACTTAGTTTTGTCTCCAGCTTAGCCTTCATTTTTTATTATTATTTTTTAATTTTTTTTTTTTCTTTTTTTGCCCTCTTTTTACCTTTCTTCTTTTAGGTATTTTCCAGATAATACCCTTAAAAATTAATCTACTAGTCTAAGTGCTTCAGTTTGCTTAATCATCATGTTGGCATCAAATGAGGAGGTTGAGATCTTTCCCTATGGTTCCAGAAATTATATACTTATATATTTAAATCCCCAAATATTATTATATTATGGGTTATTATATATTAATATAATTATTTATGTATATATTATTTATGTATATAATGCAGAGTTGGCCATACTTTTCTTACTCAAAGGTGAATCTGCTGCTTTGTTTTGGATGTGGTCCCAACCATTTTCTTCCAAAATTATCTCGGTAGATTGAATTGCAATCCTGCTTCTTCGACGAGGCTTTCATTAAATGAGATTTATTCGGTGAGATCAAGTGTAAATTGCTACACCTAAACAGAGGTGCTCATTCAATTGAGAAGGGCTGAGGAGTGATTGAAGCACTGGACAGGGATTCCTCAGAGAATAAGCTGAAGTTTGTAGTGGATCGTGTGCTGGAGGTGTGTTGACAACATTGCACTGTTATGGGAAAAACCAGGAAAGGAGCAGCTGGAGAATGACAATTGAACAGGAAAAATTGTGAGGTTACCTATTGTGCTGCTGTGTCCAGTGAGGGGAACACAGCGTCTCAGCCAGGAGTGGAGTTAGAAAAACACACCAAAAGCAGAGTGAAAGAGAAAGGATTTTCAGCCCAGAGGAGAGGAGGATAAAAACACCCTAATCCATTAAAAAGCTATTGAGGAGTGAAAATAAATAGTTGTCATGGCTGGCGACAGGCCAAGAAGAAACAAACTGAAATTACAGGATTGGACATTTAGGTTTGAGTAACTTCCTAGCTGGAAGTTTGGTAAAACATTGGGAAAATTGCTCAGGAAAATTGTGGCTCCACCAGTATGTGTAGGTGGGCCATCACTAGCATTTAAATTTTAATTCTGCCCCCGTCTGGTTTTACATATGCAGTATGTATTTGCTAGGAGGAAGCAGATTTGTTTGGTTTGATGCTTGAAATGTATTACAGTGTTTGCTTGCTGTGGCTAAGAGTGGCAGAAGCAGCTCAGGGGCACCCAGTGATCAGCTGTGAATGTTTTTTTTAGCAAGGCACCGGGTAGAAATTATTTGTTGTAACAGTGACGATGCTGTGACCTGCTGTGACCCTTCCTTTTTTTTTTTTTTAAAGTTTGTAGTGGAGTACATATGAGATGCTTCCTGAATAGGAATATCCACACCCCCGCCTCAGTGAGCACCTTAGCTGAGGTGTTCAAAAGTGTTTTGAGTGCAAACAGGGACAGGGAGAGCCCAAAACTGGGCGAGTGCTTGAACCTCTGCCAGCAGATGGGTTTCAGGATGCTAGGGCTCAGGTGCTGCACCAAGAACAAAAGCTAATACCGCCCTTTCACCCACCTGGGTCATCTTTGACCACAAAGATGGTATAAAGAAATAACTGGTGCTGTAACAAGCTGCATTGCCAGGCAGTCTCAGTTCCTCATTTTGTTGTTCTGTGGTGTTGCTGTTATAGCTGCCCTGTAACACCGTGATATTTGTGATGAAAAATGGGAGAAAAGTGAGTTATTTGGAGGGGGGTGGTTAATGAAGCACTGACTGAACACTTTGGGAAAAAAAAAAAAAACCAAACATCCTGAACTGGTGGGGAAAGGAAGGAAATTACTTGTTCAGGAATAAATTCCACACGTTTGTGTATGCGATGGGTTTAATGTGTGATAATTTGCCAATCACCCTGTGGGAATTCTGTGCTTAAAAGGGCGAAACTTTCTAGAGAAACACTGCCTGTTGGCTCAATAATTGGGGAACTGTCTCATTAGGGAAGGATAAAGTACAGATCTGTCAGACAGTGGACCACAATGTTCATTATATGAGACAGCTCATAAAATCCAGGGATTGCTGGAAAGTCTACATCATAAAACGTAGAGGAAGAGAATGCTTGATGTTTCTTTGCAGAGGAAATTGTGCTTCATTTGGATTGAAAGAGAATTAAAAAAATAATAAAAGTAGGCTAGAGGGATTCTTATTTGCATGCACATCTCGGCTGTGCAGAGACAAGTATTTAAGAAGCTTGTCATTTGAATAGCACATTCGCTAATGGAAATTCATAGTAAAAGTTAAGCACGTACAAATTCCTGTCAAATCCCAGGGAACTGGTGAGCTGTGGCCATCAGGCTCTGTGCAAAGCTCTTGTTGTCCTTGTATCTGGCTTTCTTTCATTGCCCTGTTCCCTGTCACCTTGCTGGCAGTTTGTGGGCTCTTCAGGAGGGCTTGTGTCGGCTCCATAAAAGCAATCCCTGCAATCCCAGTTATTGCAATTCCTGCAATCCCTGTTAAGACTCATGGGATTCCTCAGCAACAGCAGTACTACGAAATAAAAGTTGCGACAGAGTTGGTTTGTTTGGGTTTTGGGTTGTTTTTTTTTGGCACTGACTGCTGTGATTCTTTCCATGACCAGAAGTGGAGTCAAATTTTGCTGTAATTAGAAATTGCTTATTCACTGTTTTTTTTTTCTGCTGGAGGTACCTTCTGTGATGCCTAAAACTGTATGAAGAGCTTTCTGGCAGATAGTGACTTATCTGTACCAGATTTTTTTTTTTTTCCCCCCTTGCAATTTGATGTTGAGGAAGAGAATGTGTGATGCTGTAATTTAGCACTGCGCTGTTCTCCCAACATCCTTGTCACTTGGCATTTTTTCATCTGATAATTTTGAGACACTTCGGTACATCCCATTTGCATTTTTTTAAACATGGACTTATCTATGCAAGGAACAAACAATAGCATGAAATTTCTATTTTATTTTTTTTTATTATTTGAAATCAGTCAATTTTTCAAATATAAAAACAATGTTCAAAATAATTGGGTTTTTAAATTTTCTATTTATATAGCTAGTATGAAGCAAAGAAACAAACAATTAAAAGCATCAATTATTCTGTGTATCAGATGGGCATCATAATACTTACCTAGGTTAAAAAAAAAGGAAATTGTGACAGCATAATCTCTATTTATGATCAGAGCAGATATATTGGAAAGTAGTTTTGAGGAATAATCAGAAGGGGCATGCTTTTGTGAGCCTTATTTGACAACTCATTAAATATGATTTTCCTGAATTGCTAGTAGTTGCTTGGAGCCGTTTACATTCTGCAGAAATGATATATTAAATCATAGTTACGTACATAGAAACAGCCATGTTCACTAGTGAGTTACAAAATTTATATCCTTACCTGAGAGGTTTTTTAATATTATTCCTGTGGGATGATGTCACATTATCTTTTAAGGTCTCTAAAGTATAAAACCACTGTAATTGGAATAATGTAATTTAAGTAATATGACTGGTACTTCAGTATTTATTCCGATGAAATATTAATTTCTTTCATCTGAAAAACTGTTCTCACCAAATGTAAAGCTACACGCAGTCCATATTCAAGTAAACCGTTTAGCAGCCTGATTTTTTCAAAGCTGACTGCCATATCAACTCCTAGTGATGCCTGTCAGTTGGGATTTAGAGTTTTGTTCATAGCAGAGATGAAAAGAAATATAATGAATAGAGTTGGTTGCTTTGGTAGCAGAAAATATGACATAAAAGACGTGTTACTGTAGTGGGGCTTGTCATGGAAGGGCATCACTGCTAGGGGAAAGAATAATTACTTTTTCGTTTGCTCTTGTTATGCCTTTCCTAAAAGACAACTGCATGAGCAAAAGTTGTGAGCCAAGAACACACATTTCTGCAGGCTGTAATTAGCTGTAACACATTTAGTTTACTAGTGGTCTTACTAAAAACTATTATTTGTTCTATTCTCATTGAAATATCCCCTTGTAAATCTTTTTCTAACGAGGTAGATCAGTGTATTGCTGGGTTTTATGAGTTTCCATAGATTTCTGAACTTTCTTTGACATATACTGGCTGTATTAAAACTCTGTGAATTAAATCTTAGCCACAGAACCATGCACTTCCAGACAGGTGGAACGCACACAAGACAGTGTTTTGGGTTTTTTTCCATGCTGCTTGATGTAGTTTGGACAGAAACCTTGGGTGGTGATCTCAGTGTTTGGGCAGAATTATCCACTGACACGTCCTCCTTGAACAGCTGAGTCCACACTTCCATAACCTGAGGGCAGTTTTTCCCTTGCTTGTGTGAAAAAGGAAGACTGAAAGCATGTCAGAACCCATGAGAAAGGTGGGAGAACATTTATTTAAACAAAATTTTATATTCATTACCTGTTGGTATTCCTTATTGTGGAATGCATCCCTCCCTCAGTCAAGCAGAGAGAGTCAGGCTTTTTGCAGGGAATTTTTCTGGCCTGGTAGTGCTGGGATTGATCCTCCCTAGCTTGTAAGCAGATGATGTTGCTTCAGCACGACTTCTCTGTGTTCCTTACTTTGGCATGCACTGGGTTTGTCCATGGCTGCCTTTGTACATGTGCTTCTTTGTATTTTGGCATGCTGAAACCAAATTGTGCCTGCCCCAACCATTGTCGTGTCCCTGGAGTTCAACATCCGAGTGTTTGTGCAGCACAGAAAACTTTGTCCCTGCCTACCTCCTGCAGGAGGAGGAAATGCTGCCATTAATGATTCTGGACCACTGAAATGTGTCTGGTATTGATCTCAAATCTCCATCTCCTACTCAGTTCTCATTTATGTTTCAAGTCCTTGTGAGAGTGTTTTTTCCAGCTGGATCATTGCAGATCAGATTTTTTTATTATTATTATTATTTTTTTTTTTTAAGCAAAATACACAATGGTTCAAAGCATTTCTCACACTTCTGTTACGTGCCAGCATTCCTATTTGACCATTCCTTATCTGTTCTTCCATTTCCAAATAAAAGACTAAGTTTGGTGGTAAGGACAAGCCCAAGACAAATATAAATCATCATACTGTCACTTCTACTTTCTTTCTGCTAAATTCATGTCTCCCTTGCATTCTAATTTCCCTGTTTATGTACTGTGGTGCCATATTTTCTTTTCTTAACAGAGAAACATGTTGTTCCAAACGTGATATTATTACTTACTGCAGTCTTGAATAGTTACATTGTTGTCTGTAGCTTTGTTTCTTTCTTCTTCTCACTCACTGTTTATGTACGCCCCTTTTTTGATCCCTCAAAGTGTGCTTCACAGTGTTCGAATTCCATAGGATATTTATTTATCTCTGCATTTTTCTAAGCTTTCCTCATCACCCTTTTGTTCTTTACTCTCATGTGTCTTCATTATTTCAGCCCTTTTGGATAATCTGTCAGATTCTTAAGGGTCTGTGGCTATCAAAGCTGATGAGTTGCATTAAATAGAAGTAAAGTTTTATCCAGGCCCAGCTAAAACAGCAGATGCTTAGAGGGTTATCTCTCCCTAACCATCTCTTCTCCATTGCCCTGGCAGGATGTGACATAGAAGCTCAATTTCTGCTGCAGTATTAATTTCGGAATGCTCGTAATTCACCGGTTCAGTTCTCTGCTTTCTCAGGAAAGCAAGCAAGCCCACAGCACCATATCCAGGCATATTCAAAATAAAATAGAACAACTAAAAGAGTCGGTGTTCTTAAAAGAAAAATACGGTTTGACTAGACCACCAACCATTTGGTGCTCCAAGAACCGGGCTGTAGAAAACTGTGAGGTGGCAATGCCGCCTGACAGTGGTTCGGTCGAACAAGCTGCCATCCGAGATGATGTACGTTCATCGTACTTCACCCCCAGGAGCTAATGACGTTAATGACGGCTAATTCTGCTTAGGCCTGATGGTAGCAGTGGCTGCAGCTTGTAATCAGGCCTTAGAAACATCCCACTTGATAAATTCGTGGATGCTGAGCCAAATCACCTTACTCCGCTGTTGGGTTTAATTAAAATTGCTCGTGATCGATGTTTTTAAAAGCAGGAGCTGCTGATGTTGTTAATCACCATTTATTGTGCATCGTATCAGTGGTACATCTGTTGCCCTCATTTATAGTTGGGGAGGGGAGGTATTTTGCTGTTGTCACGTCGGGCCAATTTTTTGGAAGGCCTAATCCAGTGTTGCCTCCATCATCTGAAGAGTTCCTGCAGGAACCAGAGATGATTGAAATAACTTATCCTGTTCTGACTAAACACTCACAAATCTTGACCACGAAGAGCTCCATCGCAGTCACGCCATCTGTAGTCTCCGAACCGGGGTGGCTTGGCTGTGTGGGTACGATTTATCATCATACCTTCCTTTTGAAGTGCAAATGTACTTTGAATAAATGAAATCATTTTTCTTTATTATCTTCTCGTTAAGAAAACCAGCCCTTGCTTTTTCCCCAAGTGAAGGGCTTCTCTGAATAAATATGCAAAGTATCATCTCACAAAATGACTTTCCCCCGAATCCCTTTGTACTTAGTCCCAGCAGAGAAGGGAGATGGTTTATAAAACAAATGCTTGCACCTTGCAAGTCTTTATGAGGCAGTTTGGGGAAAAAAATGGAATGCTACAAAAGAGCTGGGGAGATTCTGGTTATATGACAGGCTCCGGAGAATGCCTTGGAGTAGAAAATGCGAAGTTAAATTCTCACTAGTACCTAAATTGCTGTCCGGACTTAATAAAAGCATTTTCAGCCAAATCAAATGTTATGTAGTTTGGACTGAATTGTGAAAGGTTTTGTTAGTTAAAGGTAACAATTCCCTTGTAGTTCTGGCTTCTGAGCAGTACCTATTTCAGCAGTTAAGTCTAAACAGGAGAATAGCAAATAGGCAGGAATACCCAGGCATTAATGCGGCTCTTGAAAAATCCTACCCAAGGCAAACTTGCTATATATAAAATATAAATAAATAAAAATCAGACATGTAACCTTTGCAGTTCTTGTGACGTTACGAATGTACAAGTGGTATTGTTTATTAAACTGTTCCTAGAGAGAGACACTTGGTGTTTTCCTGGTTGTACATCCATTTTTCACCCTAGTGTGTGCTGAGGGTGTGGCAGCACCAGCGTCAGCAGGAAAGTTTTTACTGAGGTGATTGCATGTCTCGTCTGTGTATCTTCTGGTATGCAAAAAAGCTTGGGTTTTGTTAGAGAAATGGCAGCTGATCAAAGTTAAGTGTTCTTTTAAAAATTGGTAAGCAACAGTGGCACTGGTAATAGTCCAAAGATTTCTCATTCAGGAAGGAAGAACTGATTTATATTAATTAAAAAATTTCAACTGTTAGGAGTGCACATGGAGGCTTTTGCCTTATAAAAGTCTCAGGAAGCCTGCTGTGCCTCTATACTCTTAAGTTTTTGGGGGTTTTCTTCTTTTTCTTTCTTTGAAAATGGCTCAGTAGATTTTTTTTTTTTTTTGTGAATCCTGTGGAGGTCAAGGGAAGCACAACTCTGAAAGATTTAGTCAGTGAGCTAAGTTCATGTCAAATGATGGCTCACTTAGAATGAAATGGTGTTTTGTGTAAAATTTTGGGAGCCATGAAATCTCTAAAAAAAAGGCTATATGTACAGTGGGTTTTCTGTTTTCTCCAAAGTTTTTTTGTTATATTTATTAAGCTCCTCCAGAATACATTGTGATGTAATAAATTAAACCCTTTAATGCAGTAGGCTCTCCTAATGGAGAACAATAAGCTTGCAGCTACACCACTGTCCTCATCTGAGTTTGTTACCAGAAGTAAAATCTTTGAAGGGCTCTTGAACACAATGGTATTTATTGTGTGTATACATTGGGAAATGCTTGGTTTTAAGAAAAAAACCCAAGCAACCCACCAAAACCAAACCAGCACCCCCTCCCCAGCCCCAAAAGAAATGTAAACGTTTGTATTTAAATTGAATGATCATAAGTGCGTTCTCCTAGCCACTGAGGATGAAAAGTTTGGATTCAGCTGAAGCTACTGATGTCAAACTCCCATGTAGCATATCTGAAGCAAATCTCATAAATTCTCAGCATTCAAAATGTCTTCAGCTGGCATAACAACTGCCATCAAGAAGTAATAATCAAATCTCAGACGGGCAGAGGGAAGGCTCTGTACATATTCTGGTAAATCACTCGTTGCCACATTGATGTCAGGAAACAGTGCCAATGGAAATTATCAAAGTGGGGTAGAACTCTAGAGCAGAACAGTGTCAAAAATATAAGTTTTTGCAAAAAGGCTCTCACGCAGTTCCGTATAAATTTTCATTTTATTATGACCTTAATCATTGTATACTTGGGGTTTCACTTCAGAAGTGCCTCAGCTTTTGCTGCAAGCAATTTAAATGTGCTTATCACAGATTATGGTCCCTGCCTTCCAATCCCTTAAATGGAATAACATTTTATAAAGGCTTATGGAAAGTCAGTTTAAAAGACCAAAATGCTGGTATACTTTGAAAGCTAATAGGTGACATTTACCATGAGGAGCACTGATGGACAAAGCCTAGCAGTGGAGTAGTTGCAAATAATTGGACATCTACTGGGAGCTGATTCATATGGGTGGGTTTTGGATTCATAAACTGTAGCCAATTTATGAATCCAAACTGTGCATGGGGAACCGAGGCTGATCTTATATTTGATTTTTTTTCCTTGCCTTGGTTTTAACATTTTTCCCTAGTGAGGCTTGAGTGTGAGTGCTTCACGCAGGAAGGATTGTGTTCTTTTTGGATTGACTGAGAGGGGGTTAAAAACCTTGGCACACTTTGAACTTGGAGACATTCCTGTACTAATGTCCGCCATGGAAAAAGACACACTTAAGTGATTAGGATATGAAATGTAGAGAGGGACTGATTATAGGCTCTCTGACAGAAATAGTGAAGAATAATACAGTTGGAAAAATTATCTGGTTGCAGAACGTAGTTTCAGGTACAGTACCTCAGAAATGGAAGGAGGCAGAATAGATAGCAAGTGTTTTTATTTTTTTAAAGGAATTCTGGGTCGAAATCACGGATGTTTTGAGAGGTGACTTAAGGGTTGCACCCTCTATAAAATATGGCAGGATGAGAGGCTAGAAAAGAAAGAATTAAGATCGAGGCTCTCTGAAAGGGAAGGAGGAAAAGACAAGGAGGCATTTACCAAGTAGATATTTTCATGGTACAACCTGGAGGTTTGGGGGTTTTTTTGTTTGTTTGTTTGTTTGTTTGTGTGTTGTTGTTGTTGTTGTTGTTTTTCCCTTGTAAAAGCATATAGGGGCAGGCTGGATCAGAAGACGGTTCCATTCAAAGCAGTGCAGGAGTGCCTTGGCCACCCCATGGAGGCCTTATACACGTGTAAATATTTTCATGGGATATGAAGTTTACTTCCTTCTGCATGGTGCAGCTGTTGTGAAACAGGTATCTCTGAATCCTAATGACTAACTTTCCACTTGTTACTTAACTGAAGGAGTGTGGCAGGATGTAAAAATACTGGGGGCTGTCAATGGCAATCATAACCTGACTCATTAATGCAGCCTCTGGAGTTTTCCCTGGTACATCTGGAGTCAGTAATTAGCCAGTGACACTGTCAGCACTGCACTAGTGTTTTTATTCTTCCTATGGATGAGCTGCTCTTAGGTGACTTGTCACTCCATTACACAAACTTGAACTGTAGTCCACACGGAATTTTGAAATACAGCAGGTGGGAGAGGATCTGAGACTTTTCTGAAGCAGAATAATAAGAAAAGCCCGGGGTAAAAGGCTGGCACATCCCAAACACCAAGTGCTGCGTGTGCTGCTGAGCAGAGGAGCTGGCTCTTTGACTGAGAGTGATTCACCTCAGCTCCTGGTGCTGCTCACGGTGCTGTGGGCACATCCCCATCCTCTGCAATCACAGGGATGTGCAGCCTGGCACACCAAATCTCCTTCCCTAACCTGGGCTTGGGGCTGCCAGAGTGCTGGGGAAAATTGTGGGGAAAATAGTTCCTACTTCTAATTCTCTTGCTGCTTCTTCGCTTTTAGTTGACACGAAAGGCTGGGGGAGAGATTACAAATACTTTAGAAGCGTGCTGTTGTTAGACACTTTACTGCATCTTACATGTTTTCCCAGCAGATGCGGATTTTTGTGTTGTCGGGGTTTTTTTCATTGCATAGACAGTGTTTAAGATAAGGATTGTTTTGGAGAAGTCTTTGTAACACTCCTGAAGTCTGTAACGTGAGCGCCATAGCTTAGCCTGAACTGCTTTTAATTAGCAGTGCTTTGTTTTCCTACATTGTTACCCAGATAAAGGGAACAAATGGAGAAAGGCTAATTGATTTACCTTGCTCAGTTTATGGCAATGCTTTTGATAACGTTTGACATCATTTTATTAAACGTGATAGAGAAGGGAGAGTTGTGGAATGTTTTGTTCTTCCTCGTGTGTTATTTTTGGTAAGTGTCTGGGGTGCATTTAGATAAACTACAGCGCTAAGTCTAAGCAAGAAAGACCTAAATGTCCACTGAATTACTCCTATTTGCATGGAGAAATTAACTGTAATTAGCATTCAAGTTTTAATGATACTGTATTTGTGGAGCTGATAAGGCCTCTGGGAGTGTGATCACAAGAAACTTCTATTGTTTACTTTATGCAAATCCAGACACTTAGCTTTAATTAGAGGTTGAAACCTGGAGCAATTATCAGCAGTTGTTTTAGTATTAATGAGCTTGACAAAGCTGTCCATCATAGTGTTTTATAAGACTGAGAATTAGAATATTTAATCCCGGTTGGTTCACCATTCAAAGAATGCGCAGCCTTCGTCAAAACCATTTCATTTTGTACGCCATCCATTTCATTGGTTCCAGTCACTGCAAAGACTGAAATCCCTACGAATTTGTATAGCTGTTATTTTCTGCAGGGTGGTTTGAGAATATATGAGACAATTTCCTTTAAGGCTTATATTACCAGTATTTTTATTTTTTTTTTTTAATGAGTTGTTCTAAGAGCAGTTGTGCGGTTGCAGTACAGAATTTAGTTGCTTGACATCTGACTATTACAGCTTACAATAACTATTGACTGATGAATTTCCTCACAAAATTAGCTGATGTCTCCTCATGTGTGATGGTGATGGATATTTCCTTTCACGTTCTGATTTTAGTAGAGGATAACAAAAGAGATATAAGGGAAAGAGAAAAAGCTTATAATGCCTAGCCCCTGAAATGGTTTTTATTTCTCTCTCAATGGAAGCACTAACCATTAGGGTGTTCTGTTGCTGCTCTTTAATGGTTTTTGCTTTTTAAAAGCAGATTTTGTGTTAAAGAAGTAAAAAGTTTCAATTTTTTAGAAGATCTAAATAGTGGGGAGGAGGGGGGGCTTAGAAATTGCCACTTGAATGTTAGTGCTTTTAAATACACAGTTGAAAGTTTTCTATTTTTGGACTAATTCTTTGTGAAGCACTTCTCTCTTCCACAAGCCTTTAAGTAATTATAATAGGTACTTTATGTAGGCGGATATATATGTGTGTGTATATATATATAAATATGTATACACACACACACACACATATATATATATAAAGTCTTCATTTTTTTTAAATTGTCATTTCATAGAGAACAAAACCTAATTGTGAACTTTCTCATGCTCTCACAGGTGAGGCTGAATTGAATCCACCCATGGATCTTTTTAGCATATCTCAGGTTTCTTAGGATGCAGAAAGCTTTACTGTATTGAATGACGATGCAATGCTGTCTAACTGCTGACCATTTGTATGAATGAAACGGGGTTTTAGTCTGTCTATTTTTAAATACTGGAGGTTGTGTTTTCAATAGAGATGGCAGACTAGAAGCCCTTACAGAGCATGATTTTATGAGGTGCTATTGAAGGACCCCAACTTCGAAGGTACAAAGTGGGGGTGAGTTATGGGAAGCATTGGGAAGCATTTTTGGGGGTCCTGCTCTGCCATCAGGAGGGACATCTGGGTTCTGGTGTGGGTGATGGTTGCTGCCCTCACTTGCAGGGTGGGTTTTTTCCTTTGATGCCTTGGGAAGGCTGACCTGAAACAGAGACTGGGCAGAGCTAAGAGAATAAAGCAGATTGTTATTGAAAGGCCTCCAGGGTATACCTTGGGCAGGACAAGAGCCTGACCAGGGCTGCATCCAAGGTGGACTAAAAATGGTCACAAAATGGACAAACAGTCACAAGGTCTCACATTTTTGTAAGTTTTGGTCCATTTGCTTATTGGGGTTTAATTGTCCAATTACAGCTTCAGGTTGTGAAGTCTCATCCTTCTTGTTTCTCTCTTCAGTCCACCATTGTTTGTGCTTTTGGGCCTGAAGGCTGTCCTTGGTCTCCAGCAGGAAAAGGATTTGTTTTGTTTCCCCTACTCTGTGAAGAGAGCTTAGTGACACTGAATGTGAGCTCAGAACTGCACCCCTGGGCAGCACAGAGTCTGAAATACATGAAAGCTAAAACTTGAGGCATCACCTTCTGCCAGGGGTTCTCCTGGTTGCCTCCTGTCCCGTGCCATTCCAGAGCACCTGCCACTCCAAAGAGAAAGCCTGGTTGCATTCTTAGTCTTGGGAAAGAAAGCCTTGCTTTCCGGGGGAAGGACAGCTGAAGAAAGTTTCAAAAGGTTAAATAACTATGCATGTTCTAGATCAGTATCTCTGACAGCTGAATACTTTGGGGAAAGTAACACTGACTCTCATTTGTTTGTAATTCTGAGTAAGCCAGAGCAAGGTGGAAGAGAATGATGAATCAGATGTGGAGATGCTAGTACTAATTTATTCCTCCGGGAAAACACAATCTCATGTGCTTTTTGGTGGAGCCACACTTCTGAAAACATCCTAGGTGAAGAGAATCAAGGTTAAGGGACTAATGCTCTATCTCATAGGCAATCAGTTGGGGTTTTATGCAGCCATGTTGTATAGGAAATGTAATATGCAAGTAGCTCTTTCATCTTTGGGAAAAGGCAAGTTAGGGATCACCAAAGAAGTGGTCAGAAGCCATTCATTACTGACTGACCAAATCACCATCCTTCCACTTCTGGCCTGTGACTTACTGCTCTGGTTGTCCGTGTTGGGCCAACTCTGGTATAATCATATGTCACAGTAATGTGTATTTCACATCAGGTGACTTGGTTTAAGCAACAGACCAAACAGGCCACTAAAAGATAAAAGACAGCATGTAAGTTACTTTAGTGAAGCTCATTCTGTGATAGTTTATTATTAAGTAGTGACAATGGGATTCATTTTGCCCCTTTATCCTCTGGCGTGAGAAGTAATTTAAAAATTGCTGCATTTATAATTTCCTTATTGATACTTTCCCTGCTATTAACTTTATAATAATACCATATTCCATTTTTAATACCTAAATTACATGAAGCATTCATTCCTCAGAAGTTTATTTTTTCTATCTTTTCTCAGCAAGGAAACTGTGATTTAGTCTTGCCCTAATTCACTCTGAAGGTTAAATGTGGTTTCAAGAAAAGGAGAAATTGGTGGTGGTGTTGTTTTTAGATGCACCAAGACTTTTAAAGTATTTTTGGCATACTGAAAATTTACCATTATTACATAGTACTGTATATTTAGCATTTGTCATCTTTTTTTTTCCTGGCTCCTTTTAGTTATTATATTCATAAAGTTAAAAGACCCATAAATTACCAGTGAATCAAAACCACATTTAGCTATAGTTACTAATTCAGTCAGGCAGTGTTTCTGGTTTTGTTTAGAGCTCTTCGTGCCCCATTACTTTTTTATATTTATAGCAATTTTACCCTCAACGTCTTTGTTTATTTTTTTTGCAAATAGGTGACACACTCAGCATTTCTTAAACCCTTCCAGTGGCAGAACCTTTTGTTGGTGTGTTTTCATTTTCATGTGTTACCCACTTTGTTTAAAGTTTATTTGAAGTTGTCATGGCAAAAAAAAACCTGGAGGGGGAAAATTTGGGTATTTCTATTGCATTTATTTTATTTTATCTGAAAATTCGAAGTAGGCTTAACATTAACTTTTCTCTTAGGAAAGATTTTGCCTGTTCTCTGATCAGATGTGAACCCTTTCAAACAAGCATCACTCTGAATGTAATAAAATTTGGAAGCAGAGATTGCATTTGCCGGGCTGCCACAGGCGTTTTAGAAGGTGCAGTGTTGTTTGTTCTAGATAGAACTCTTTGAGTTTGTTTACATTAAATATCCCTTGCACTCGCCTAAGTGGTGGCTCTGATAAGTCCCTCAGTAAACATCACAAGGTCATTGCATTTCATTCCTGGGAGCTGCTTCTCGCTGTGGAGCAATCACTTCAAGGCACACATTTGTTGTTTAGCAAAGAGCAAAAGAGGGATGGGACGTGGTCGCTGCTTTAGAGCAGCTTTGATCTTCTCTTCCCTAACAACAGTGCACAATGGTAATTACAGATCCTTTTAAAACGTGTTACAGGGGTAGGATAATAAGTGAAAAGGGAATTTTCAGTCGTTTTCGGTGTCGATGAATGCGTTGTTAACTCCCAGTGATTTTGCAGATGCTATTTCTGCCAGATGAGCCTGAATGAGAAGCGCTTGCCAGATCAGCTATTTCAGGAACTCTGTTTTCTGCACTCAGCAAGGGATGGTTCCAGTCAAGTCTAGTTGTAAATCCGAATCCGGGAGACGGGGTGTCTGTTCCAGCTGCCAGCGTATTATGTTACCCCAGCTCTGATTCCTTTGTCTAGAGCAAAACTGAAAACTCTGCTAGAAAATTCCTCTTTTTTGATGACTGCAGCCTTGCCTGGCTGGCTGGCTTAGCTCTGCGTTGTGGAAGGGCAATTAGCTTTGCAGATGTCTCTGGGCAAGGCAATGAAGCTGGGGAAGGCTGCAGAGAGAGGCCCTTCCAATACGAAATGGACCACCCCAGATGGCTGTTAGAGCACCAACGCCCATGCTAGGAAATCCTAGCATCATAGAATCTTTGAGAACGGAAAAGACCTCTAGGATTATTGAGTTCAGCCATTAACCTGAAACCGCCTGGTCGCCAAGTGCGCTGTCTACAAATTTGCATTTTCTCTCTGTGACACTGTCACTAGGGAACCCTCTGGGCTTCTTCCTGTTTTGTGGTGTATGAAATTTGAATAAAGACACTCCAAGTGACTGTGACTGCCTCAAAATCAAAATATCTAAATCTACCTGTCCCTGGGCAGCTGGTATGTTTTTTTGGTTGTTTTTTTTTTTTTTTTTAAGGAAGAATTTGGAATTACTTCTAAATTTAAAATCTTTAAGTTTCAAAAATTATTCTGACCCACAGATTTTTTATAATTTTTCTTTGAAATTAACTTGAGTGTTTAGACCAGCTCCATGTTTAGTGGAGACTGTAATGGTGTTCCTGAGCTTATAAATAGCAACAAAGCTAGCCATCAGTTTTAGTAATCCACTGGCAGCATTGCTTACCAAAAGAAAATGGTATGGGCATTTTGAAATTACTTCAGCAAAAAGCTAATCAAGCTTAGTCACACTCTCTGAATGACTAACTTCTGCCCAGCAAGTTTGCTTGACTCTACATATGCTACAAGAATTGCAGTTTTGTGGTTTCATGGAAGATTATCTAAACTAATAGCTTTTCAGAACAACTCTGCTGTTAAAGAATGTGAGAGGATTTCCTTGATTTGTATTTCACTTGTTTTCCCCCTGGACAATATTGCAGGACTAAACTTGTCTTTCATTATTACATTCAGTCTTGACAGTTGTAGCTCCTAATATGCTTTAGTTATCATTCTCTACAGCAGTTTTGATGCAGTGAAGGAAAATAATTACACCCAGTCAAAGCATTCGTGTGAAGCTGCAGATTCTTTTTCTGTGTTACATTAGGAAGTTGAATCTCAGATTCGTAATTTGAAATTTGTGTTCCGTAGAATTGGAAACCAGAAAAGAATTTCTTGAGCAAGCAAATAATATAGCACCTGTAGCAACATGACTGCAATCTGTTTCCCCTGTTATCTTTAAAATGCTGATCTTTTTTTTTTTTTTTTTAGAAATCCATCAAAACCTCTGTTCCTAAGAGATTATTTTTTATCAGATCAGTTGGGAAGGTTTCTAAGATGACTTCTTTGATTCATATGCATTTTCTAGTATAACCTGATGGCAAATATTTGCAGGACTGGTAAATGTAAGTAAAATTCAGTAATTATTACAATTAAGTTAAAGAATTGTTCTAATATTTTTTCAAAGTCAAAATAATATTATCTATTCTGAGTGGATGTTTTTTGAAAAGAAAGCTTTGATCAAATTTTCTTGTGAGGATAGTGCTCCTTTTTTAGGATTCACTTGCAGCATTATTTCTAGCAAATGTGACAATCAAAGACATTTTCAGAGGACTTGGACTTAATGCTCTTTTCTCGAACACCAAGGAATTTAAATGGGGTTCTCCATTGTTTATATGTATTTTTCTTGAATATCTTCTAATTTTATTTAATGTCTTACATATATTGTTATTAATTTACTTAATTTCTCTTTGGGCCCCTCAGTGTATCTGAGGCCTAGAATTCACAGAAGTGACTCAAGGGTTTTACAGTAGAGTGGCTTCAGCAGGAAAACAATTCATTTTACAGCATTATTTGGTGTGTCTTCTGTAAGAGCTGGTAGCACAGGAACATTTATTAAGAAGCATGCACGTTCTCCTTGCAGTTGTCTTGAATAACTCGTGTCAGGATTGAAGCTGTTAACCTGGTGGTGACACGCCGTTGTCCCTCGCACACTGATGAGGGAGTTATTTTAGAATCATAGAATAATTTAGATGAGGAAAGCCCTTTAAGTGGAGTCCAGGCATGAGCCCAGCGCTGCCAAGTCCACCACCGAACCTTGTCCCCAGCTGCTGCATCTTTTACTGCAATCTTACTGCAGTTTCAGCTGGTTATCCTCTATAACAATTTTGGATTTTTTGAGGGTTTTTTTATACAGGTAGAAGAGTTTCCCCACCCTGTTGACCTCAGTGGGACTTGATTTCAGTCCATGTTGAGCTAAAAGTTGTTCTAAAGAGCTCTGTATAACTGTCCTCGTTATATATTCTGTATTTTGGTCACCATTTAGAGGCACAGTGTTATAGATGGTGTTGAGGCACCTTAAAACCTAATTTGCTTCCTTTAGGCCTGCACTGGCAATATAGAATAATAAACCTTTCCAAATTTGTATCTGTTTTTGTTGAGCCATCTGGCTCATCCTGTAAATAAAACATGTAGCTATCAGGAAAGCATTTATAGCTTATCTAGTGCTGTTACTATTAATTTGAAATTCTTGTAAACTTAATAATGTTTTAATCTGCAGTCCCTTTATCAAATTGTGCTGTTCTTGTAGCAGGAGAACTAGAAAGGTTTCACTGAGCCAGACCATGGCTCTCACTAATTCTTGTGTCTGCTCTCAAGGAGTGGCAAAGAGCAAATACTTGGAGAAAAGGATGAGCAAAGGAGTAGCATGCAGCAATATTATTTTTTTTTCCTCTTTGTTTGCTTTTCTTAATCTCTGCTAAGCACTGAGCTAATGGTTTTTGGTTTTTTTTTTTTTCACGTTTACACGTAACTCCCAGCTCTTGTTTCTGAGTCCTAATAGCTAAATTACAGCTTACCATTGTGTAAGTAAAGTCGGGGCTGTTTTTCCAATGCGTGTTAATTTGCATTTGTCAACACAGCATTTCGTCTGCCATTTCATCACCTAAGCAGTCAATTACTGTGGCATCCACAGCTCAGCTGTTTGCAGTGGGATTTGTTTGTGGGCTGCCTCCAACAGCTTTGCCCAGGCACAGGTCCCCACCACAGGGCAGGGTTGGTGCATGCATGGATCCTCTCTCCGTGGCGCTCCGTGTGGAGCCTTGGGGGTAAGGTGAGAGGGCTGTGGCTGTCCCAATATGTAAATTTCAAGTCTTGTAGCTCTTCAGAATGGTTCTGTAAGGGCTGAACTGTAGGTGTCAGCCTTAGAAATGCTTCTCACCTTTTGTCAAGCTTCCTTTCCTTGCCTTCATTTCTTGGCTTAAGTTTTTGAAGCAGATCATTGAAGCTTTCTTACGGTGTTAGAGATGGCTCACCGACTCCTCAAAGTCCTTGTTGCCCATCTGAATGGGCACCTGTCTTAGTCTCATTTCACTTGTATAGAAAACATGTTTACAATCAGAAAAAATACACCTGCAAGATGGCAGGGGTGTTTGGGTGTGGGTGAGGCCTCTGACACAAGACACCACTTTTGCTGGGTCCAAATCTGACAGATTTTATAATTTATCACCTCTTCTAGAAATGATGCTCCCGGTTGTAGAGCTGCTGGCTCTGAATGACCAGGCTGCCTTTTCTGCTCATGTCATTGAGCAGCGCTGTTATCGTTGTCCGTGCTTTTTTCATAATCAGTCCTTTCTCACAGAATTGCCAAAGGAGTTCCTCAGCACGTCATTTTGCCGTGGCACTGGCTAAGGCATCTTCCGTGAGCTGCTTACAGCAGCCAGGCTGCAAATTTTTGTAGCAGGAAATTAAATTAAACTGCTGCCAGCTTTTTCAGATAGCTACTGATGAGAGGCATTGGGATGCTTGGCTCCCAGTGGGGAGTGAGAGTCAACAAATGAGTGCTGGTGTGAAATAATAAGGGAGTTCTGCTTAACATTTGCTTCCTTGTCTTTCATTTGTGCCTTAAGAACATTATTGTCAAAAGATTATTTGTCTCCTCAGAAGAAATGTCAGACATCTGTAGTGGTGTATTCTTGGGGGGAAAAATGGAACTCCCCATCTTAGGCAGCATCCTTAATTTGGATTTGGGTGCATTTTTGTGGGGGAAGAGTTGGTTGTGGCTGCTTATTGTTGTGATATTTGGTTTGGTCTGTTTTGGTTTTTTAATTACTTTAAAATATGTCTCATTAGATGGTATAGATGTGTAAATCTTCTGCCCAGATATGTCTGGGTTTTTTGATCAATGTGTGCCTGGGAAGAAGCAGCACTTTCCTACCTCCTTCGAGAAAATTCTGTTAGTTTGATGAGGACTGTGTTTCTGTTTTTAATTATTTTATTATGTGCCTTCCAAATAAACTTTCTCCTAAAGGACTATTGTGCAGGACGAGTTAGAAAAGCTCATTAATGGTGATAGGAATTAAAACACAAACTGGTAAGAAAGGATGTGACTGAATCATGGGACTGTGTCTAACTGATGATATCTTCCTCTTAAACAATTAGTTTAAATAAAAAAACAAAGCCCTGTCTTTATTCTTCCCTGGCTAAGTGATGCTTTGAGACACTGTCGAGGTGTTGTGTGAGGTTTTTATGTTCATAAGTTGATAAAGAAATACAAAGAAAGGTTTAACAGGGGATTTATTTGAAAGGAAAAAACTTAATGCTGTAGTCATTTAGGAGACTGCCATGGGACACCTTATTTTCCCAATAATTATTACACTTAATATTTTTTGATGATTCATCTTTTGCCACAGAACACCATTAAAATGTCAGCTTTTAAATAATAGTTTCAATAATAGTTTCAATAATATCTCTGCTTTTATTCATGTTACTGGGGACTTCCAATAAAGATTTTTTTTAAATCAGTAGCAGTTCCATTTCTTGATAATTAAATGCAAGTTTCATAATCTTACCACTTTTAATTTGTCCCCGAATGATGTGAGACAGCTGGGAGGTTGGTGTAATGCTCATAGTGGAGGACACACTGTTTTAAATCTGAATCTTAGGAATCTTGCAAATCCAGTGTTTGGGCAGCTTTCTAAAATGCATATAAATTCATGCTTGCTGTTGGAAAGTGATAGAAGAAACAGGTTGTGGCAAAGCAGTTGGCAGGAATATTGGATTTTTGAAGATTCATTAAAATCTCAAAATCTGATCTCACAGGCAGGCAAAATCTTTTCTGAATGATTTTCAAGGGACCACAGAAAGATGCAGGAGTTTAACTGCCCTATTAATCACACTTTACTGCTGCTTTACCCTCTGGAAGTAGGGTAGCCAGAAGTGCCTTGCAGTTTCGGGTTCCCATTTCACTGGAGCTGGGTGTTAATAGTTAATATTTTGACCCAGCTGAAAGCTTTGGGATTTTTAACTGCATGGTGATTCCAGTGATGGATAGATTTGCAGTTCTGTTTTGAAAGATTTGGGAGGGGACAGGTTTATGCAAGCCTCTTTTTTTTTTTTTTTTTTTTTTTTAATTAATAATTTTGAGTTCTAATTCAGTTTCTGGAAGGAAAAGAAATGATAATTGAAAATGTCACACAACTCCATTGAGGTATCTTAGTGAAAAAATGTAGAGAATGAAAGTGATTGCCAAAACAGAGTAAGAAAGACATAGGGAAAATGCTACAGGGTGCAATTTCATGAATAAATATCAGAGAAAAAATAATCTTTACTAATAATGAGGAAGTCCATATGGATGTGCTTGCCTTGTTCAAATGTGAAAGAGAAACAGTCAGCACTCTCTCCCATTTCTGTTCAGAAATGTCATCAGGTTTATTATTCCTTGCTGTATTTGGGCAGACATTGCAATTGCATCATTAAAGATGTTCAATTCTTTAGCTTCCACAAGAGACCCTGCCCTACCCCTGATTCATTCTCAGAACTCCCATCTAAACTTTGAATTGATGTAAATATTGTCTATTATTCAATATTAAGAAAATTGAAGCTTTACTGAAACCTTTGTCTCGAAGGCTAAGTCCTGTAAATTTATTTTTGAACTGTCCTGTGGCGAGGAGTTCCACAGTTGAATCTTACATTATTGGCAAGAGTGTTGGTGGCAATATGAAAAAAGGGAAAATAAAGTCATAATTTGTTTTCCTCTATATTAGTCACTTCAATCTTCTTCCTTGTTACGCAGCTTCCTTTCCAATGTGTGAGTGCACGGATGGTTTAAATCGGCATAAAACGAGCCAGCTGGGACACCAAAAGCAGAGCAGCAATACCGTGTGGGCATCGGCACAGCTGGATTTGCTCTGCCTCATTGCACGTAACCCTGGGTGATGTAGATACAGCCCAAAGTAAATGATCCCAGTGCTTTCAGTCTCTTTCCATGAGGGGTTTTCTGGGCAGTTCAGCAGTTCTTTGAACTCTCTGTAATCCTACAAAATACTTTCGGCGGTACTTGGTGTGCTCGTAACCTCGCAAATCATCCGTGCTGGCACCTGTCTATTGTATGCCTGACTCTTTCCAGAGCTTTCCCGATGGCAGTGATTCCACCTCACAGTTTTCCAATATCAAAACGCATAGCAGCTGCCATGAAATGTTTGTTATCTTTAACTCTGGTTTAACTTGATTTTATTAATGTCAGTCCATAAACTTTAATGGAATGCTTAATGTGGCCGAACATTATTAGATGGTTTGTTCCTCTGCTTTCTCCCCCGCTTCCTTAAGGCTAAAATGTTCTTGCTTTCCTACTCTGCTGTGTCCAAAGAATTGTTTGAAAAAGCCAATGCTCTCCCATGTCTTGAGATCAGTGTGCACTCACACGAAGATCTGCAAGGGATGACTGGAAACAAAGGAAAGATCCTTTTTCAAACTAGAACTTTTTGTAAGACTTAGAGAAATTTGAAATACAGCAGAAGCCTTTGTCACAGTTTGCTGTATTTCTGGAATGGAAGCTTCCCCAATGAGGAAGAGGTGAAACTATGATTTAAATGAGCATAGAACTGCCAAAGCAAAACTGTTTCAAAAATACCATCCCACTTGATTTTTATAGTGGTTGCATACGTTGTTGAGCTCCCTTGTCTTTTAAAAATCATAACACAAATCAATTTTCTCTTTAGTTCTATATTTAAATGTACTTAAAATATAATGGTCGTGTTCTGGACTCAGGAAAAGATATAGCAAGAGTAAGCAAGTAGATGTTTCACATATTTACGTCTTTTGCATGTAGGCATTACAATATGTTGACTGTTAGTCAGGAGACATCACGTTGTTGCAGTGTTTATGATACTACAATTAAATTATCAGACAGCCTTTTTAATGGCAACACAGAGAATATTTGTGTCAGAGTTCTTTCAGTATTCTAAATACTTTGTAAGTGAGGCAAATGGAGGTTATTTAAAATGCTGGGAGGCACATTCCCCGAACAAGCATATTTTATGGATTTTTCTATTCAGAACCATTAAAAAACATAAAACAACAGTGTAAAACGTCGATACGTGTGTTTGAAGGATTGTTTCTTTGAAGTTGTGCGGTGTTCAGTACAAATAGATAGTTTGGAAGAATTACCCTTTTAACGATGATTTGTGGCCACTTAACAATATGATAAACACAAGAGTTGCATTGGCATGGTGTTATTGATGGTCCACGTTGGGAGGGACGGGTCATTTGCTCCATTAGTTACACCAGCCCTGCACAGCTGGGATGACAAGAGTAGGACAGAATGACTGGTTGCTGTGACACCAGAGAACTTCTGAAGAAGCAGAGGCAATTTAGGGGAATTGCAGAGGAGAGGCTTCCTGGGAGTGGGCCAAACCACCAAAGGTTCCATCTGTGTTACATCTTGTCTCCTTTCTCTCTCCAACCACCCTTTAAGCCTGCTTCAGTTTCTCTTGTCTCCTCTGCACAGCTGATTCCCGTTAAGTTTACCATGGAGGTTAGTGATCCTGAAGCGCCGTAAGCTGGGAGAATAACGTTTGTTATCTCCCAGTTCTAATTCAGATTTTCACGGTGGCAAATGACCTAGGTAATCTGCAGGAGAAAAGCAGTGGGACCTGAGAAAAACCTTCTTTATATATACTGCGTGATCTAGGCCATGTCTTCTGCTCTGGTGTCAGAAATAAATGGGACAAGAATATCAGGAACCTGGGGGTGGGGTACTTGTACGTCTCTTGCGCCCCAAACCTTTGCTCAAAGTCTTGCTTGAACCTAATAAGATGCCTAAAAAGTTTGCAGTACTTTGGGAAGTGAGAAACTACTTAGACTCTTGGGGGAGCTCCCTCTAACATTTTGTATCCCTTAATTCATAACTACCAGCTTGGATTCGCAGTGGTTTGCTGTAGGATTAGCTGGTATCTGTCCCACAGTGACATGAACAAAGCCCTATCACAGCTGTGTGTCTGCTTTCCAGCAAGCTCAATGCATCTGGACATGCTATGGATAAATTCTTGGTGGGCTGATACATTCTTTTCTCCTCTGTCTTTTGGACGGAGGGAAGGAAGAGAGGAAGTGGCTCCCTATTTGATGCATATAAATACCAACATAGTAAGCCAAGTTAGGTGATTAGAGGCATAATATTAAATATTACTCGCTACCAATCTAGAGAACATGAATGTCTGTGCTGTGGAAGTCCCTTTTCCTCTAATGGTAAAAAAATAATAAAAATCCTTCCAGAAAGAACTCCAAACAAACATAGGAACAACCAAAAAACCTTTCTCACAACCAGATTTGAATGTGAAACTATCAAAACACATGGGTGGGATCAAGGTAAAATGCAGCTTTGAATTTTTTATTTTTTTTTCCCTCTCCATGTTCCTGGTGACATGTTTTTCCTGTCTTAAGTCAGCTACTGCATGATTTCCAGTCAGTGACTTCTTCCCTGCGTATTAGGAGTAAGAAAATGAGGCTTGGAGGAACAAGGTAGCATGAACCAACTTAGGTTATCACATCATACCTGCCTGTGCAGTATGCCGTTGTTTCCCAGAGACAAGTCACATTATTTAATTTGTCACTTTTGTTCTTAAGACTTTTGTACATCTTTTGTGAATAGTTTCAAAATCCTGAATCAAAATACTGTTCACTGGAAAACTTAATTACTTATCACTGAAGGGTACTTTGCAGAGAAATGTAATTTTTCGACTCCCAGCTTTTTCAGTATTGAAGAAGTTGAACATAAAGATTTTTTTAATTGTATTTTTTTAGGAAAAATGTGTTTTGACTGTTCATGCAAAGGTGTTTGAATCAATTTCTTCAAAGTATCTAAAAAATTCAGCTTAGGACATAGCCTGGGAGATGAAAATTTGAGACTGTATTGAAACTGCAATACTCAAATAGAAGTGCTGTAATTTTAGACAATCTTAAAGCTACTACTCTGCATGCTCCATCTGCAATAAAAATCTGAGAGAATTCATGTAATTTTAATCCATAAAGTTCATTTTAACAAGAGCATAGGTTGGTGAAGACATTTTATTAACTTGTATAACTTGCTGAGTCATAGACTCAAATATGAAGTAAAAGAAACTCTTTTAACTTGAATGGTTAAAAAAATTTACAAGGGAAGTAAGTGATGTAGAGTAAACTTTTAAACTGAAAATTTTAATGAGTTTTACCCTTTCCCCTTTCTGCCAGTTGCAGCCTGGTATGGAACTGCCAGTAACTTTGGTACAGCGGTTCTGTGGGTCATACAGATTCCATTTGTCAATTTTTCTGATCGCTAAACCCATTTTTGTAGCTAACGGGTTTTTTGCTGTCTCTGGTATGTCTTATGTATCCTGTAGTGAGTGACTTTGGCGGCCTGAAGGGATCCTCCATATCTAAAGTTGGAATTGCATTGTTGCAGGTAAATTTTACACCCTGCATCCCTTTAATCACTAGAAAAATAATGCATTTATGAAATGCACCACTGTATTCTATCCACGTGGTTTCAGTACTGAGTCAGCACCTCAGTGCAGGTGTTGCTATAACATCCCTTTGAAATTAATGAGAGCTCATTCAGTCAACCTGCCTGTTTGTTTGTATTTGTGGGTTGTCTTCACAAGAGCACCTTCCCAGAGTCTCAACAGAAAATATGAATGTTATGGTCTGCCAGTGACAAAAATGCATTGCAGCTCTTCAGAGCAGCCTTGTCTCGCTGATACTTCACTAAATCTCTCTCAGTGTAATTTGCTGATGTCTTGGGGTCTGTATTTCAGGCAGTCTTTCAGCCTCTACTGTTTAGCATCTTCTCTGTCATACTTCAGCTTTTCCCTGATCTTGCTTCTCTTTTCAACAACCTTTGATGTCTCAGTGCCTGAGAGATGTTAAATATAATTTTTATTACTGAAGTGCAACCAGGCAGTCACATCTCTGTTGTTGTCCCTTGCTCTAGATTCAGTCCTGAGTGCCTAACTCCATCAGACTTGCTGTCTCTCCATCCTCAGCCCTGACGCTGGCGTGTCTGGGTGCTTCAGAGAGGCAGCTCTAGTACTGAGCTGCTGAAAAACAGGCAAAAGTCATTCCTAATTTGGGAGATCATGTTGAAAATACTTGCGCTTCCTTACTTTTTATTCTTAAATAAAAGGGTAGGGGCAATCTATAGGCAACTGAGCAGCTGATCTCTGGCAAACTCCTAACAAACCTACTAATGATCTACCAAACCTCACTGACAACAATTTCTGTCTCTTAAGTTTGGGATAGTACCTCTTTTCCCTCTAATTTTAAAGGTTGGTTAATTAAAATACTTGGGTGATGAAATGTTGTTAATAAATGAACTGTTTGAGAGGCCGCTTTTGCAAATAATTTTTAGGTCTGGAGTTGAACAAGAGTCTTTTTGTGACCAAAGAAATGTGTTTCCCTAAACAAAGCAAGATGTAGTAATCTGCTTTAGGCCAGCAAGAGCCCCATAAGACAGGGTTATCTCCTGAGCTGTGGGAGATGGATGCTTCCCTGGTGCCACAGCTTTCCCCTGAACCTCAGGTGATTTTGTCAGCCTCTTCCTTGGCTCCTCCTGATGTCCCTGTTTTATTTATTTTAGATAATTAAATGTTCTCTCGGCTGGATACTTGATATGGAGAGACAGCTTGGGGGGGGGCTTTTTCCAAGATTTTGGAGACCCAGGGTTCCCTGTAACAGTCTGTCCAGTCGTCTCCCAAGTTTACTGTGTAAACTGGAGCATCTTCAACAGGGTTTTAAATTGTAAAAATTTAAATTTATAGGATATGAATCTATTATCACTTAAACTTTATGTAAGTTAAGCTTACATTTAACTTAAACTTAACAGTGCCCAAATTTATAAAACTTAATCTTAGATTTAACTAAACAGACTGACTGAGAGACACCAGCTCCTCAATCAGCTAGGCAGGGAAGTGCTTTTGAGATATGAAGAAAGAGGAATTTAACTTTTTCCATCATCTTATACCATAATATGTGCTCTTCTCTCGTACTGAAGGAACATTTACAAAGGGACTGTGTGAGAAATAGCTATGGGATCTCACCAGGTTTTAGAAAACGCTTCCTTTGTGTTATTTGATTTGTGTATCTGAAGCATCTAGTCATAGCAAAAAGCTTTATTTTATGAGTGACAGAAGAGGAAGAAACACATGAGTTGGAAAGAGATGTCAAATAGGTCACCTCTGAAATCAGTCTGTTTCAGTCAACCACCTTATTGATCTGCTGTGTTCTGCCCTTAAAGCTATGCCTGTGGCTGAGAAAAAATATTTCTTTAGCAAAGTATGATATAGTATGATTGCCTGCTCCACAACAGCTTCTCTTTCTTTAATCTGCTGACTTCAATGCAGTGTCAATCAAGTGTGTATAAGGTATTTTAGTTGGATATTGAGTTGCTCTTTAATCTGGGTTTAATTGAAGACTATTTCATGGTAATGGCACTGTTTTGCTCCCTCACTGGAAGTTAGATTCAAGATGCTAGAAAGCAGCCTTCACTATCTCTGGTACTTGCTTAGAGTTTTCCTTTGGGCTGAAAAAACAAGGTTTGTAGGGAGAAAAGAGTGTGTTCCATATAATGAATCAAATCAGTCTCTAAGGAATGTTAATGAGTCTAATTACTTAAAATTATGTGATGCTTGATTGTTTTAATAATTTGGGAGGAGCTGGTGTTTTATCTTGACTGCAGTAAGCAGTTTTGATGACATTTAAAAAACTCTTTTCTTCAGGGAAAAAGCTAATCCAATTTTCATTTATTCTTTCATTTACTTTTGGTTTCATGCAAATATTTTCAGATTATTGTCAAAAAATTAAGGTAGGATTCTGTTTTGGTTATCACAGACTATTAATTCCCTAAGTTATTATTGTACACAGTGAAGATTAGATAGGCTTGGGTAAAGGGCAGATGTCTTAGAGATATCTGGTGCCTTTTTTATGACATACCCTAGAACCTTTGTTCTGATCTTTTCAAATCACATGGAGAAAATATTGAATCTGGGTTAGAGTCAGGCAAATAGTTATGACCTTCATTTGAGGCATTAAACCTCTGTTTTGGAACCAAGATTTTGTTAGGCTGAGGTGTTACAGCTCAAATTCAGAATGCTGAAGGGCTGAAGTGGAGAATAACCTAAAGCAAGTACGTGAATGCCCTTGACTTCTGACGTAACTCACGTAACAGACACCCGAGATGGCGAGTCACGAACCTTCAGGAGGAAATGGCCGCTTTCAGGGTCTCAACATTCGAGGCAAAATATCATCATTCTTCATTGTGGAACATTTTAGAGCTGAGACGTTGTTACACTGCACCCCCCACGACCAGGCGGATGTTTTCTAAATAAGGAAAACGGTTCCAGTTTCACCCCAGGATCTTTTAAGGGAAGAATGCCAGAAACCTCTTGGCTGTCCTGGCAATAATTGGTTCAATGCCAGGATGAAAACATTGATAGGTCTCTTTAGCTGTTCCTCAGAAATGTAGCTGTTTTCTATTGGGCTGTTTGCCAGAAAAACCCCACCTAAATCGTTTATATTTAAGGAAGAGCACAAGGCTTCTCGCAGCTTTTTGGGGTGTCTTAGCCAGGTGTCAGGGGCTCCTCTGACACCTGTGGATGCCTTTCGTTCTTTTGTTTTTGTATGTTTTGTTATTTTCTCTTTCATTAAAACCTTTGCTTTACAAAACACCGCAAGAGCTGTCTGGCAAATATTATTAAGCCATTTCTGAGAAGTCACAGGCCAACCCTCAGGACTTGATACCTCTTAGTGGGGCTCATTACGCGCTGGCCGCGTGTAAGATCGTATCAAGACGCGGCAGTGGCATCAGTTTGCCCGGTTTGGCGATTCAGCTGCGAGTTACTGGCTGTGCCTCGCGGACTGGCACAGCACATGTGATGCTCTGGGGCTGGAGGGGGTCCTTACGTGGTGTCCTTTAAAAATGAAGATGTAGCTGATGCATTCAGCGTGTACTCACCTGCTTCTCTCTGCCAGTGCATTTGTCACCTCATAGCCTCAGTTTCACTGGGTTCCTTTGATCCGCTTCATTTGTGAAATTGCTTATTATAAGTCAGAGATGGAATTAGTGATTATAGGGGTGGTTTTTTAGTTCTCTCTTACTTGATGCCCTAAGAAATTATGCTTATAATAGTTGAGAACTGTTTAACCATTGCACACCTGCACTTAGCCTTTCACAAATGATGTGTAACTTTATTTTTCGCTCTCACTTAGCTGGTCTTGGGCTGGCTGTTTCATTTCATGTTATTCCATGTGCAGAGCCAACTTTGCTGATGCTCCTGCACCTGTTTCTAAAGCCAAGCACATTTTTCTTTGTCTTCACCTACTGTGTATCTTGGTTCTGAATTTAACACCATGATTCAGATGCATAATTGTATCTCATTACTTAAATCACCAATTTCTCTTAGCTACAAAGGCAGGGCACTTTTTTTTTTTTTTTTTTGCTGTGACAAGGTCTTTTATTATTAGCCATTATCTAATAAGACAAATTTTGACCAAATAACCTAAAATAGAGGTGAGCTAAAATTTGCCTAAGGAGTACCCATAAATTCAGCTGTGTTAACACTGTGGGTGGATATGGACGCTATTTAAAACAGAACATTGCAGAAGTAAAATTGGTTGCAGATCTTCCTTATCTATTTTGAGAATTTCTCTGCCAAGGTTGCTGTAACTCCTGTTGCTTTTCACTTATGAAGCTCAGTGTTATCCCAGAATTAGCAAAGTCTGCATTTTCTCTCGTCCTTTAGCCTTTTCAGGCTGAAAGGATGTCTATGTATCCCTACATCACTATGTGTGATATATGAATATTAATGTTTTATATAACATAAAAGAGATTGTGTCTGACGGATTGATGTTTTTTAAAGCAGTGTTTTACTAATGTGCCATTCTGAAAAATGAAAGGTAACTGCTGAAGTATTAAAATACTATTTCTTAAAAAAGAATATCCTTTAACGCAATGCTACATAAGATAAGGGTTCTAAGCTATCTCATCACTATGTTATGATGGGATAAACTGGGTCAGAAAAAGAACCACAGAATGGTTTGGTTTGGGAAGGACCTTAAAGATCATCTACTTCCAACCCCCCTGCAATCAGCAGGGACATCTGCCAGTAGATCAAGTTGCTCAAAGCAACCTGTCTCTGGATGCTTCTGGGGATGGGGAAATACCAGTACATTTGTCTTACAAAACTTCTTTTGGAATGGCTGGTATGAATACACACACATTATTTCCCCAGAGTTGTGGCAGCCCCAGACACAGGCAGCAGACTTCCTCTCTAATTTTGGCAGTAGCTTTCTGAGTAGACTTTCCTCCAGAGTTTTAGAAATGTCAAACTCCCATTAATACCTAAGCAATCTCTTACAGACGTGAAGCACTTACCTTGAAGACTTGCATGTGCTGTACTACATTTAGTCCAGGATTATTTTGTTTGACTGTTTCTGATGGTGGTGGTGAAAGTAAAAAGTAAAAAAAAAAAAAAAGGTACTTTTATGAACAGTGCCATTTCCTTTGAAATGAGATTAGTAGGTGTATGTACATCTGTTTGTGAGAGAAGTGTTTATGGAATTGGGGGAATAAAAGGTGCTGGGGAAGTTTCACCTTACAGATGTCATAGCACCATGTCCTTGTTTTCCATTAGATTTAGCTGTGGCTGTAATAGTGGGAATAAATTGCATTTGCACTTTGTGCTTGGCATGTATCCACCCCTAAATACTTTTACTGTGCTTGATGTAAGCAAAATCAGTTAACTTTTGTATAATTGTTCTAGTCAAACTGTTGTAGGCACTACAGATGCAGAGAAAGCAGCTTAAAAACACTAAATATACCAGGAATGGGGGGGAAAACATGCATGGACGTTATTGTATGCGCATGCATGAATATCTACTGTTAGTGCAAGTTAATTTACCTTAGATCAGTTTTAATTGATATCTGTAATATTTTTAGTCAAGGATCTGGCTGAAGGTTTCCGAGTATGTTAAATTCACTGGAGTCAAGAGCAGTTCTACCCTGACTTCATAACAAATGGATTGAGTGGTGCTCAGGAGTTACTGAAGGACCCTTCTCTTAACGTTTTTATGGTCATTAGGGAATGTGGTGTTTTTCCAGAAATCCCCATATGGCTGAGGTAATGCCTCCTTCTGTGTTGCAGCGGGACACACAGTTATGCAGTGTTTCTTGTAGGGCTCTCCATGCTCCGTTGCGTGGAGATCTAAAGAACTCTTCCCTTTCCTCACCCTAACTTTAGGCCACGGAGGAATCATGATGGGAAGACAGCAGGATGCACAGCAGAGATAAATGGATTTTGCTGAAATCTCAAAATGGATTTCAACCAATCTGGGTTTTTATCTGCTGGAGTGTGGGAAGGAAATCTATACTTCATTTTTGACTTGGTTGGTGGTTTGAGCTTTTTATTATCTGAGCTTATGCTGGTTTCTTCCGTTCCTGTTGTCAAGCTCACCTCCATGAACATGGTGAAGCTGAAGTGAGTGAATTGCCATGGGGTGAGACACAAATATGAGTGGGCTGGTGTGGCACCACAGCTCAATGATAAATTTGTGGTTTGTGACTTAATGTATAGTACTGTGCTGAATGAGCTCAAAGATCCCAGCTCTGACCAGTGGATAAATGGCCTCAGACATTTGCATAGAATTGGTGGGTTTCTGTGTTCATTAGAGGCTTATGCTGTGAGCCATTACAAAACTGGAGTTATTTCTCCGCTTTATAACAAATTTTCTACGGATCATTATTGAGGTCAACGGCTTGAGCTTTAGAAAAGAGTATCTGCAGGGTTATTTGAAAGATCTGTTTCTCCAAGGGACAGTGAAGTTAGTTATTTTTAAAATATTTATGTGACTGTCACTAATGAAATTGGATGATTATAAAGGGGAATTGGGTGACTGAACACAAAGTGGGAGAAAAGACTGTTTGTTTTTGAGATAGACATGAGAAAGAAGATATAGTGAGTAAAATTGAATTCCCCTTATTCCCCAATACATTATAACCATAAGATTCATGGTATCATCTAGAAGCAGTTCTGGCACTTCTGCTCAATCGATGAATATACTGCTGTCCCTTTGTGCACCTGAACATGTCCAAGAGCTGAATGAGTATTCAGAATAAAATTGCTTTTCTCTGTGAGGCAGCAGAAAATGGAGGTGATTTTTCACATTAGTGCATTTGCGTGCTCCCTGGTGGTAATCTGGGAGTTGGGGATTACATAAAAACCTGATTCCTTAGTGCTGTCCTGTCTTTCTTTTCTAAAAGAAAAGCTGTTTGAGTTTTATTTTTTAAAGTGATGGGAGAAAAAAAAATCACCTCACTAAAGCAGAGAGTGGTGCTGACCCAGCATGGCAGCATGGTTCATTAACAGAGGCTCGAAGCACTCCCATTTTCATATCAATTCTCAGTAATATATGGGAACCTGCGAAAGCAGATAAGATTTATTATTTAATAATATGACCTTATCCTTTCCAGTGGCATATAAAACATATTTGACAAAGCCTTGTTCAGTGTTGACTTTTTTCCTGCATGCATAAAAAGCAAACTGAAGTTTTAACTGCAGGGAGTAGCTTCTTGATATGAAGAATTGTTTGGTGGGGAGGGTGAAGATGTTTCTGTGACCACGGATTTTTTTCTCTACAAAATCCGCCTGTATTTTGAATTATAATTAGTTATTAATGAACCACATGCAGACTAAAATTAATATGATCTTTTGTAGACTGTAGTGTTGTCTATAATTCATGAATATTTTTCACGTAATCACAGAAGACCTGAGTCTGGGCAGGGCCCCTGGAGATCTGGAGATTTTTTTTTCCTACTTTCTCCACTCAAAACATGGCCACTGGTAGCAGGTTGCTAAGCATAATGGTCCTTTGGGGTGTGAATATCTTGAAAGATGGGCACACTGTGACCTTGCTGGCCAAACTGTTTGGTTGTTTGACCAGCTTCTCAATAAGTGTTGTTATAACCAGTGAATTTTTAATTTTGGGGAAGTGTTAATTTCAGGTGGGCAGATAACACAGATTTATTAAACAAAAAGAAAGGAGTTTATAAGTAACTCTTCAGAGCTGAGTAACATCTCCACTGTAGTAATTTACTCTAAGGTAGCTCCAGATGAAATCAGTAAAAATCCCAGTGTCAGCTTTGGTGTGCACTTGGGTAAGATGAGAAGACTTGAGCTTGTGAAGGTAACTGTGTCTCACTGTGGTCTTTTGAGGACATTAATCAGGAAACCTGCTTCAGCAAGGTGTCATTTAATTCCAAATGTGGTATTTTTTCCTCTCAGCTGAGGAGGCTGATTCATTTTATTTGTCAGAGTTGCACTGAAATGAGAAAACATCAAATGAGTTCTCCCTGAGAAACTTTTCATTTCATTTGAGCAACCCACATCTTCCTTTTCAAGCCGGTGTCAGCACGTCACAGATACTGTTTTGGATGGAGTGATCCACAACAGGTTATTTTGTCATGGAACGAGTTAACTGATTTTTTCTGCAAAGCTTGTGAGAACCGAAGACTACCAGGATTCATCTCTGTTTATTAGAATGAATCCTTGAGGTCATTCGCAGGATATCAAAGCAAAGATCTTAATTAGGATAAGTTCCAGGTCTTTAAAAAATTGATTGTGATAGCTTAGGAAACTGGAAAAGATCTGAAGTGTGCTGTTCTTAGCATTGTCAGAGCTGAAATTTTTGATTGAATTAGAAAAAGAGTTTTAATGGCTCTTTTTTTTTTTTTTTTTTTTTTTTTTTTTTTTTTTTTTTTTTTTTTTTTTTAGGCAGAGGAGGCTTTTTTTTAACGTGCTGGTTAAAGAATTTCACTTTTTTTTTTTTTTTTTTTTTTTTTTAATAAGGCTTAATCTGTTGAAACCAGACAGAGAGGTGCACATAATTAAAGTAACTCCTGCATTCCTCATTTGCATCAATCCAAGGCTTTCCAGTTACTGTGGAGCTGTAAATCCACATATATATATATATATATATGGATTTTTAGGTATTAATAGGTTTGTCTTATGTATTTCTGTAGAATTGCAGTGAGACTTGTGCAATACACAGAAATAACCTAGTTTAGGTTTCTGCTTTACATTTTAAATTGTTGCAATAGAATGATTTTGTTAGTTTGCTCCCATTAGTAATTTAGCCTAATTTCCATCTTCAGGGTGGGAGGGGGGATCAAGCTGCCAATTGATACATATTGCTGCCAGGTTTTCCAGAAACTTTAGGTTAGTTGTTAGTCTTTCACAACGGGAGAGTAAATCTTTTTATCAGAAGAGAAGATTAATTTGGCGGTGTCAGCCCTGAGCCGCGTTCGTCGACGTTGCAGAGCCACCACCTCGTTTGACAATTTTGCTTGTCCGATTTGGGAGCAGTTTAGAACTGAAATGATGGGTTTACTTCAGATGAAGCGAGCGAGGCTCGACAAAGAGGTTGCTCCTAGCCGCTGGCACTCTGCCTGGAGCTGGGTAGATCAGAGGGGGAGTCCATCCCAGGCTTGCTGTCCAACAGCTGCTTCAGAAGAGCAAGTTAAGAAGCCTGTGGCAGGCAGTTAAGGGATATCCTGCCCCTGACCTACTTTTTAGCAGGTCTAGCTTCAGCCCTCATGCAAGAACACATCGCATCTCTTCTGGAATGCTTTATAATGCATTCAAATCTATTGGTTGATATTTCTGTGTACTGCTTATTCGCTGTGTAAAAAACCAAACAAGCACGAAGTCGAAAATGCTCATGCATTTTCAACTATTTTTCAGTTTCATTCTCTGACAATTGGATCTCTGAGAGGGACTAGAAGCTCCTAGTACGTATTTCTCGTGCGATTTATTTCTTGCGTCATCCTGTGGTTTGCGTGCCTTCCTCTCTCTGGGCGCCTGCTGTGCTGTCCGGCAGGATAGCCATCAGAGAGGGGTCATGCCAGGTTGGAGAAGGGAAAGTGATTCCTGGTCTGGCATGCAGCTTATGTCTCGTATGCAAGTCCAAAACAGCAGCTGGAGTCACTTGCAGGCAGATCTCTGAGGCGAGGGGGTGCTCGTGCTTTATTCACTTCAGTTAAAACATACCCGTGTGCCTGTTCCCTGCATTACGTTTTGTTCGCTGCTTTTGAGGTGCAAAACATACAAACACTTCCTGCACGGTACCAGTTTCCATGAGCCGACACGGAGCAACAGTATCACGTGTGTTTTCCAGTTACAGAATAGACTGTAGAACAAATGCTGGGCCTGATACGTAGATTTTTATTTTAAGTGGTGTCTTTCTTGTGAACGGTGTGTTATAAAGTGATTACTGTTGGTGAGAGAAAATAAAGGAAGGTTGAAGAGTGTATAGAATTCCTGTTACTATTACAAAAGTACAGTTGGTCACTTGCTGTAATTACTTTATGCTATAAAGCACCTATCCTGTCTAGCTTCACTGTGATTTTCTTACAGCTCAGTTTGATTTACGGTACGTACTGAGCCCTCTTGGAATGCTGCTATGCATTAGTATGAGCATAAATCTTTTATTTTCTTTTTGAATTTGACGTTTTTGCTTAGCCCAACTTGCCACTATTAAATCCTACAATATCCTTCGCATGTGTTTTCCAAGAGTCAAGCCCATGGTGGCCAGCTATGTTTTGTTCTCATTATAGGTGTTAAAATGATGAAAGACCCTATTCTTGAGCTCCACTGCCCTGGGTGTATCTCAGCACTTGATGGTGTAATGCTTCTCTGGGCCTTTTAATCCCTATAAAAATGAGGGGAAATGATACATGGAAATGAATATGGAACAGTTTGGTGAGGTTTGGGGTTCATTTTTTACAACTGTTTGTCCTGCCTATAGTGCATTTGAGCAGTGATGCAGTAAAGGTGAAGGGTAACCTGGAAAACTTAAGAGCTTTAAAAACAGTTGGAGAGGGAAAACCTTTGGCATCTGGAGCAGAAAAGGGCAGACTCAACGGACACATTTCCAGCTCCCTAACCCACAGTAACAGCACACTGCTCCTAAACCAGCTTGGTCCTTTATTATTTATGGCATGCGAGTTATCTTAAAAGAGCTTCATAACAACAGTCCCATTTCATTCCTGTCTTTTCTCCAACTGCTTTTCCCCCACCACTTTGTTTTCAGCCCCAGCATTCCAACTGTGTGGCACGCTGCAACCAAATCACCGAATTTCCACTCGCTGCAGGTCTGTGGTGGAACGTGTTCGTGCTCAGTAGCTAAAGCACATCCTGTGTAGGTAGATCCAAGGTGGGATACGCTTTGGTCTCGCACATTGGTTTTGAATTTGCCGTTTTTGAGAATGAATGCATGCTGTGCAAGCCGAATGCAGCACGGGGAGGACGTTGCAGCTTGGCTAAATCTGTCACTGAATTTCCCAAGCGACGGAGGCAACCAGCGCCACTGGCTGCTGTGCCTGCCAAGTACCTACAACTCGCATTATGTGCCAAAAATACTTCCCACAGCTTGCCATGTGTTGGCTGCAATGACTTGAGTCAAATGTGGGTGCTGGAGGAAAATAGCAAGGGATAAGAAAACCGGTTTGGGAGTTCAGTGTGAAGCCACAACTTAGAAAGGGAAAAGGGATCAGATTATGGACCCTCTCTTTATGGTGGGTTTGAGCCTTTAAAAATATTAAGCAAGGGATTAATGGTTTGGTCTCTTGACTTCTGCTTCAGCATGAACTCCAAATCTTATCATTCGGTCTCTTGTTGCCACTCCCTTAACATTTGTATGGAATTTTATTTTTTCCCAGCTTATGTTACCTTCCCTCTGCAATTTACATTTGATTCTGTTTGGCTAAAAATAATATTAGAAATACCCTTATCCAGTCCTGATGTTGCCTTTCCTAATGAAAATTATTGAAAAAGTACTTTTAATTCCCCCCCCCCCCACCCCGAGCACCCTCCCCAATGATTTGTTGCAACCTGGGTTTGGTTTGGTTGTATTATTGAAATGGCTTTCTTGAGAGTTTTATGTTATCCCTCACCTTTGTGGTTACGAGAGTCGTCCCCCGTTTTCTCCCCCTTCTACTTGCCCTTTGAAAACATGCGTTTCGATATCACTGCCTCAGCAATTTCTGGTAGGTTGGCTTGTTTTCTTCTGCCATGCCAATGCTAACCAAGAAATCAAAGTGCTTTCCCTTTTGCTAGCGACTGTCCTCCTACTTTGTGACTCTTGGCCAGGACGAACTCCTCCCAAATGTGACTATTTCTGGAGCTCCAAACATCCTTTCCCCAGCTCTTTGCCTGGGGGGACCAGTCTGATATCTGGTTAGGGATGCTATTCTTCACTCACTGGGCACTTGGTCCCACCAGTGCCCGGTCTGGACCTGGCAGCTCCTGGGAAAGCTGGGGCTGGGCTGTGCCTGTGGCTGTTCCTGGGGCTCTGGAGAGCCACACAACATGTGCGGAGTGGCGGCACCACGGGCTCTGCCCCTTTGTCCCTTAGTAAGAAGAGTCGTGGCAACTCCTCAGGGATCCAAGGTCTCCCCACCTGTCCCCTCTCCTAGACATCTCTGCCATCCAGGATTTGTGAGCGAAGACCAAATGAGTTGGTTTGATTGCAGTAAGAGTTAAAAAGCTGGTAGGAGATGAGAAATAAAAGTTGCCAGCTGACCGTACCCTGGTGTTGCTGCCAGCTCAGTAGCTGGCAAGTCCCTCCCAGGCTCTGGAGTGTGTCCTGCTGCTTTGCTGGCTGTATCCTGGCATGTCCCACTGTCAGACCACAAGCTGAGCAGCTTGCAGAGTCTCATTGCTTGTGAGGGACCCCCAGCTGCCATCTAATCAAAACTGCCAGCTCAGAGCAAGTCCTGGTAAAGCCGAAAGTAGAATTTAAGAAGCAGGAGATATTCCGACAGCTGATTAATATAACACCCTTGGCTCTGCACAGAGATTAGGCGTGACAGTTAACTGGAACAAAAGGGGCTGGGAGAGGGAATTTTGACCTGCATAATACTCCCTCTGTGCTGATCACTGGATTCATGGGACACCGTCAGAGAGCAGATGAGAGACAAGTTGGTGGAGGTGAGAGAGAGCAGAAGGTTGTTAGGAGAACTCACTAAACTGGAAAATTAAAAACAAATGCTTGTTTGTGTACTGTGTGCTGAGAAAGGAATGGACAACCTTGCTCAGCCTAGAGAGGAGAGGGCTCCAGGGAAACTTTAGCACCTTCCAGTGCATGAAAGGGCTCCAAGAGAGCAGGAGAAGGACTTTTGACAAGAGCATGTGGTGAAGAACAAGAGGAAATGGCTTTAAAATTATGGAGGACAGGGTTAGATGAGATATTGGGAAGAAATTCTTTACTGTGAGGGTGGTGAGGCACTGGCACAGGTTTCCTGGAGAAGATGTGGGATGCCCCATCCCTAGAAATGTTCAAGGCCAGGCTGGATGGGGCTTGGAGCACCCTGGTCTGGTGTAACGTGTCCATGCCCACAGCAGGGGGTTGGAGCAGGATGATCTTTGATGTCCCTTCCAACCCAAACCGTTCTGTAATTCTATGAACAGAAATAAAGTGAAAAAACATCATCACATGTAATTCTTGAAATCCGAGAGATTTTGCTTCTAGCGCTTGGGGTATTCAGGTATCGGCATGTATTTCATTTGAGTGTTATTTTATTTGCATTAATTGTGACCATTCCAAACTTTCTTTTTCACTTACTGCTTAAATTTGCAGGCTTTCTTAAAATTGGAAAAATACTCTGTGTTGACACACCATAGTCATGTCCAAGTCATAACATCAGGGGCAGATCATAGCAAGGGATTGGATTTGCTCCATTCCCAGGTATCTGCAGGGTGCACAAAATATGATACCAATACTTTTGTATGCAAAGCTTTGTGATGGAAACAACCCTACCACATTTTCTAAATGCACTCATAGAATTAAGGAGTAAAGTTACATTTGAATCCATCGATTCATTATGATGTAACGCAGACCCAATTTGGTTCATATTGTTTATTGCAGAAATACGCAGGTAGCATGTAAGATTCGAACACTGCAAATTCAGTATAGACACAGGTAGGACCTTGTCAAAACTACCAAAAGAGAATGACATGGTTATTTGGAAATGAAGAAGCTGAGCCCACAAAGTAACAGCTGCAAAGTTTTTATCTCTAATGTCTCCAGTTGTGTTGCAGTGAAAACAAAACCTTTTGAGAAAGAAAATAATTTCCATTAACTTTGCTCAGTGTTCTGCAAGGAGTAATTGATTTGCTAGAAATACTGAAATTTGCTAATATTTTCCTTTAGATCTTGCTTAAGAAAAAGAAATACTGCTTCTGCAGTGGAAAGGCACTGATAAGCAGAAGATGAGTTACCAAGGAAATATTCTCCAACAGCGCTTGGGATCCCTTCTCCTGCTGAGCTGTGGGCGAGAGAAGTGTTTCCATAGCCAGTTCTTCCATCTGTCCTCCAGCAGGCTGGCAGCCAGGGATAGAGCCTGATCAACAGCCTCAAGGGGATGTGGCTTACCAGCCAATGAGTAATCTGTTTGGCCATTTTGTGTTTTGTAGATTGATTTTTTTTTTTTTTTTTTTTTGGTCCAACTCGAAATTGCCAGAGTAGCAGCCCACCTGCCAGTAGTCCAGCCTTTGCCAAGTAATTTGTGCTGGTATTCAAATTATCTGGAAAGTCCAATTCAAAAAAAAAAAGGAAAGAGTTGCCGACAGGAGAAGAAGAGCATTGAAGACACTTTCAAACTGTATCTCAGGCAGGAAAAGATTCTTTTTTTTTTTTTTTTTCCCCAAGCGAATACAATTTGTTTTGATTTCTGCGTCTTAGGAATGCACAGTACTTCCCTACACAGTGTACGGCCTGCAGTGGGGGTGCAAAGCAGAGGTTTAAGTGACCTGAGCTGAGGAGACCTTGATGGAAGCTCTCCAAGAAAAAAAATCTGTGCACTTGGAGGGCCATGAGGAGTGGGTTTGGTAGGTGGCCGCCCTCTTTCCTGTGAAGGCTGTCTGTCCCCCAGCTGACTGGGCACGGCGTGTGCGCCTTGGGTTTACTGAGGCAGTGCAGCTCACAGTTGTATTAATTAACAAGAGAGTAGGTTGAATTCTAGGTGAACTGTGCATTTTTTGTAGACAGGCGAGGTAAGAAATTGGAGTAGAAAGGATGTGGATGTAGAGAGATGGGTAACAACAGGAGATGGCAGGTGTGTAGCATCATCCAGGCAGTGTGTTCTGCAGAAGGTGGGTCACTCTGGAAACTGAGGCATCCCAGGAGGCCAAAGACTGGAATGCTTTTGTGGTGAAGGGAGTTCAGCCCTCCCTTATCCTTCATAATGCTATTCCATCATCTTTAGATGTCAGATGTTTTCTTCTGGTAGTTCTGTGAGTCCAAAACATTCTTTGGAGGACAAGGTGTTTCGTAGCAGATTTTAGCAGTTGATTCTTCGCAGAACAAAATGCCAGTGATGTCTTACGTTTGCTTGTTCGTCCCTTTACATTAAAGCAGTAGCTCAAGGGATGTGTCCCACCTAGAGACTGAATGATGGCACCCAAGACAGGTGATCTGTCCAGGCAGAGTGGTGAATGGAATGAAGGTCCCTTGAACTGGATGGTGCTCTGGGTTTCTGGTGTAACATCTCCCTTGAAGAGGTTCTGCTGCCCCTCTGATTTCAGTACCAGCCAGCTGCAGGCTATGGACTTCTTTTCAAACTTCTCTGTTTACTTTGGGCAGAGCAAAGACCTACTGCAGCCAGCAAGACCTCTAGTCTTTGGAACAAGTTTTCCAAAGAAATGTCTAAGGCTCATGCTATGGCAAACCTTCTGGCACATGAACAAAGGTTTTTAGGCCAGCTTGTACAAGCTTGGCAGTGTGTACAATCTTGTGCAGTTGGGCTTAGCAAAATGCTGTGTTCAGCCTCTGCAAAGTATTTAAATATGTGCTTAACTGTGGGAGAAGGGAACACAGGTGACCTGGCCCCTGCCCGGTAACAGCTGTGTTAATTACCCAGTACAGCCCCAACCCTGAGGAGTCACGGCTGTAGCCAATAAAGGTAAGTGATAAAAGGGAATGGGTTTGGTGATGAGGGGAGATTCATGAAGGAATCTTGAGAAAGAGAGAAGGAGAGGAACATGAAGAAGAGGGATCCTGAGGAGAGAGAATCCCTGCTCTGAGGTCAGTCTGGGTGTGCAGTCAGAGCCTGTTGGAATCTGCAGTCAGAGTCTGCAAACTGATCCCTGCAGTCAGAGTCCAGCAGGAAATAACCAGCAGTCAGAGGCTGCAAGGGAAACCTCCAGCAGGAGCTTGCTGCAGCCAGGGTCAGTGAATGGTTGGAGTCAGGATAACTGAATTGTAACAAGGAATAAACCAGGACCCTTTTGATACTGTGATAAACAAGAAGTCTGTATCTCAGCTCATTTCTACCCTCTAACAGGAGGGCTGCTGCAACACTTACGTGTTTTGCTAAACTGCAATGAAGTTAAGAACCTTAATGCTTTGTTCCCGGTGGGCCGTAGTGCAGGAATTTAAGTCGTTTTCACAATCAGAGCTCATATTGTTTCTCAACAAAGGAAGAAAAACAGCAACAGATACTTCTGTTAGAATTCTCAGTTATTCAGTTTGCTACAGTAAAAATAGCCATTTCAGAAGACTTATTGTGAGACTAATGTAGCTGATAAAAAGCATTTACATTTCAAATATGGAAAGCAAATAAGATATATTCTAACGGAACATTCATTTTTCGGAGAACAGCGGGACTTGGGTTGCAGTGATTACCATGTTCTTTCTCTCGCTGCATTGCTGGCTAAGACAGCTATTTGTTGTATGTTGATTTTGGCTAACAAAGTTATACTTAATGATTTCTTTTGTTTGCATGAATTTATGGAGTGCGCTTTACCAACGTTCCCGGTTGCACTCTCTATTGGGTACTTTTCTTTCAGTGTGTTTCATTTGCATGCCAGCTTACAATATCTTGTGCCTTACTAGTCATTGTAGGATTGGGTTTAAGATTCAGCATTTTCATTACTTTTGTGAGTGTGTTTTCCCCCTTTCTTTTCCACTTGGCATAATTGTGTGCTCACGATTATTACCTGCATATGTCAGCTAAGCACTTCTTTGCTTGAATGTTAATCTTTGTCAATTCTTCACCCACTAAGTGTGAAGGTAATAGTATTGCTAACTGGTTTCTGTGAAGCTGCATGCAGGAGAACGTTTCACATTAACAGGGTAATTGAAACTGTGGCTAATGTATTGGTCAAAGTTGGTAAGCTTTCTAAAGGCTCCTCGCAGAGAAATCCTGTGGCAATTATCCTAAAGAATAGACAATGTGTGTAGTGAGCTATTCGGACTGGAAATTCAATGCTTTACATGCCATTTGGGGCGCTGATTTCATCACTCTCCCTGTTTTGGACATTGGAAGGACTATTTGTGGAGTAAAGTCTCATTCAAACAGAACAAAAGGCACCGTAAATTTGTTTTGTTCTGTAATGAATGATCCTCATGATTCAGTGTGTGGGTCATGCTTGCATCCTGTGGACAGACTTTGATTTTTACGATTTTTATGTAACTAGAGCGGGTTTTAAAGTTTTTAGCTCAACAGAGAGTACTGAAAATCCTTACATTTCACCTACCTGTTTTTAAATTTAAGGGCTGTGTTTGCTTCTGCGTAACTAGGGCTGAATTTGGTTTTCTGTATAACATCTGTGTTCCCTCTGTCTCTCTTTTAGCTGTCTATATAAGCCAGTTGTCTGAAATTTTACATGGCTTTGAGTTTTCCCCTGGGGAAGCTGGGGAAAAATGAGAAGGGGTACAATCTGTCTCTAAAAGTTAGCAGCAAAACTCTGAACACACAGGCACAAGATCATCCTAGTCTGTGTGCTGATTCCTTTAGACAAGAGGGCAAATTGGTTAACACAGAGATTGCAAGTTGTTTTGATAAATTTTGTACACTAAGCCCACCACATTCATTACAGGAGCCAGAATCTCTAGAGGCAGCAGGATGGAAAAAACTGGATGTTGCTCTCAACTCTTCTTTAAAAACAAACTTGAAGTCAAGAGAACCTGTGGAATGAAATTGATGCCTGTTCAACTGTATAATATGCCAAACCTCTGCCACTTTAATTGTTAGAGTAACTGATAGCTGCATGCTGGTGGGTAGGGAGAGGAGTCTGGGACACAGAGGTAGGGAACCAGAAGGAGAAATAGTATAAAATTAACTTAGGTGGTTTCCTGCCAAACATGGCTTTTGTTTTGAAATAAGGTTTTGGGTTTCTCTAAGCTCTGTTCAGTGAAGTTTTTAAAGTAAAAGGCAATATCTTTCCAGAAATATCTTCTGGTAAACTTCAGTTATATTATACATAATAAATATTCCTCATCAAAGTACTATGAATATGTTGCAGTTTGGTCAGAATGCATTATTACAGTGATTATTTCTGGGTTTGGACTGCTATAAACTTTATAAAAGTAATTTGCCTCGAGGGCATGGAAAAAGGAAGAAATTCAAACGTGTGGTTACTTCAGCAGCTATGGGTTTCTCCTGAAAACTTCACAGTTTATGCCGTGGATGCTGTATGGATCGGTGCCCAGAGTATCTTAAGTATTTTGGCATTCCACGTGTGTGCTGAGCTGTGGCGTGGCGGAGCAGCTCCGTGGAGCTCTGTGAGGAGGAGCCTCGGGGATTGTAGGAGAGCCTGGTCCTTTTTTGTCAGAGTGCTGTGCAGAATCGTGATGCTCATCCAGCTCTCCAACACAGCAGCGTGTTTTGCTTCACTTCAAAGAGTAATAATCAGGTCAGGTACATGCAGGTGTTTTTCAGTGAGCAGCAAACAGAATGAAACAGACCCCTGGATGCTGCCAAGAGGAAGGAAAAGCGGCATTGTCTGTGCGTGGCAGAGAGACACGTGTGTCAGGTGAGGACGTGCAGGCTTGCCCTTCTCTCTGTGCCCTCTCTCCACAGTCTGAACAAAAAAGGACATGGGAGCAGTAGGAACACAGTGAGAACTTGCTACATTTTGAGTAAGGACCAGATGATGAGATGATGGTATGTCTGCCAGCTTGTGCCCCATAGACAAAAATCAGTATTTGCAGTCAACCGGCAATAGTGCCAGTGTAACTCCCTTAAAAACTGTCTCCTGGAGCCTCCCAAGGCCACAGCTCTCCCAGTGCCTCCAGGGGTGGGCTTTGGTGTGACAAATTCAGCACTAATCTCATTCACCTGCACAGGCTGGGTTGATGGCTGGATGACTGAGCAGTCACAGTCACCAGTCTGACCGTGAATTTAGAGCATTTTGATCAGCATTAATATGCAATGACAGGTTTCTTTGTTTGCTGCAGTTCTCTCAGCTGGACCTCCAACCGGGTTTTCAGGATTCCCCCTCCCTCTTTCTAAAGATCTGCTTCCAAGAAGTCCCTTTAGCAGAGATTAGGACATATGTGCAACAAGTAGCTGTGATTTTCAGGATGCTGAATGCAGTACCCATGTGGGCACTGCAGACTCTGTATCTTTTCTGTCAGCTCCTACGAAAGAGAAATTTATGTTGGACTTTGCTAAGTTCTTTTGACATGCAATTTCCAAATTTCATTGAGACAACACCTCAGATCTGGGCTGAGGACAGGAAAAATGAAGATTTGGAGTTGTTTTTGCAGTTCTGTTGAAATTGAGTCTTTGGCTTTATTGCAGCAACTTGTCCCTTCAAGGTCATGAAAGCTTACTGCTTGCTGGTTTTTAGCATATCAACTTGCAGCAGAGCTGAAAGGTAATCGTACAGCTCAACAGGGATTTTACAAGATATTTACAGTATTTTAAGGCTGTTATCAGGAAGAAATACAGGTGTAAAAGAGAAAGGTATTCACAACAAAAATTGGAAAACTACTGTGCTCCTAAACTAGGTGCTCTTTAATTTTCTTTAACTAGTCTCACAGACTTGTATGATCTGAAGGAAAAACAGGTTATTATCTTTATCACATTTGATATGAAATTTTTTGGAGAGGGGAGCTGGTAACACTTAGAGACAATACTCTTGGTAAGGTAACATGAAATTTAAGACTGCAAAGGTCAGAATTTCTTTTCATTTTTCACTATTGGTTTCGGCCTTAGCTTTGCATCCACTTTCCTTCCAACTTACAGGCGTCCTTTTGAACACGTGGTTTTATTCCTAGATGCAGCAGAAAAGCAACTGCCATCGTATCTCCTGGCAGATCTTGCATTAATAAGGGCATTTTCTGCTTCAGAGCATTCCTGGTGCAGTCAGAAAACTCACAGCCGCCCACATGTTCCACTACACACTTGTGAAAAAGTAGTTACCCAGCAAAAGCTCCCCAGGTAGTGCACCGTGTCTTGCTTTCTGCAGTTGCTAAGTATTTTAATAGCATTTTAAAAAGTCCTGTATCCATTGTAGATATTTATAAAGATGTTGTCACCTAAGATGAATTAGAGTGGCATCTAAAAAGTCCTGGCAGAATCCTGGAAGTTAAAGTCAGTACAAAAAAAATAAAAAAGGATGCTTATGGTATGCAAGCTCTTGTTTTGCTCCTCTACATGGCCCAGCCTGAGTAACTGAACCTTTTAATTATTTATACTACATTTACCTCATATTTAGTTTTTGTGTTATTATTGACCAAAGCGTTGCACATATTTAAAGAAAACCTAATGTTTAATATCCTTACTTGATGTTTGTTGTGAAATTCTGTATCTTACAGGTCTCAGGTGTTGTTAAAAATACATGTAAGATGAAAATAGTGTTGTATTAGAAGCCTAGCATTGTACACACTATTTTAGAAAATGTTTATTGTATATTATTTTAATATAATAAATGTTATTTTAGCAATTTATATTATTTCTTTAATAATGGACAGTGTTACAGAGATAATTGTAGTCACAGCAAAGTTTACTGAAACTGTTTCTTTCTCACATGATATGTAACATGAAAGAAAAATTATATATTATATAATTAGTAATTATATATAATCAATGCATATGGTATGAAAACAGAATTATTCTAGTAACAATCATATATGATATAGGAACATTTCAGAAGAGAAGAACAGAATTATGTTTTCTCATGATGAAGGCTAGAAAAGGCAATATTTAATGTGTGTGCTGAGTTAATTTGAAGACATCTAGTTACAGGTCTGGCTTTGTAATCATTATTAAGATCTTCCTTTACTTAGTGTTTTTATTATTGTTGTCCTTCTCTGTTACTTTTTTTCACATTTGTCAATCCTGCTTCTGACTCTTACCTGTAAACTGTTTTAAAATCTTATCTCTTTAAAGACAATCCTTTTATTTCCTGCTTCTTACTTCATACTACATGCTGGAAGAGCACAGAGATTGTAGTGGTGGATTCACCACTACACTGGGTACATTTTATTTCCCTCTTCACTTCTGACTTTATTAAAATAATAGAGACAGCTCAGATCTACTGCCAGCCCCTGCCCCTTCCTCCAAGTCCCAAGAACTTGCTTTTTTCACTAAAAGGTAGATGGAATATTTTGGAAAAAGAGCTTGAAAGCCTCAGCCATCATCTCTTACCCATTAGAGGTATAAGGAATTGTTTGATGTGTTTTCAGTAGGCAGGGAATGAGGCTGGAAAGGCTGATTTGCCAGCAGACTGGTCAACACTGCAATAAGCATGCAGACCAAAACGGGGGTGGGGGTTTATCAGATAAAATCTCAGACATGCATTCAGCAAAGGGAAAGATTGGTCTCCAGCAACCTGCTACAGCTAAAGACATGTGAGATCTTGACAGCCAGTATCACAACCACTCCAAATGTTACCCTGGTACTTAGAAATTCCTTCCAAAAGATGCCCAGTCTCTCTATGGATCAGCTGGGGAAGTAGGGTCTCTTTTTTCAGGTTCCCTTTCCAGACAGTTTAGGAAAATCCCAGGCTCCAAATGGCAATTCTGTATATTTTTAAGCCTTGTCTGGGCTCTTTCCCTAGGTAGTTATTTTGGTGGGTTGGTGGTTTTTTTTTTTTTTTAGCTGCCTGTTTTTCAGCTTTGCAGCGAACTGTGCACTGAGGCAAACCAACCACAGTAACAACTCTCTGGTTGTTAGTCGTGTCCATCCTGCACCCTTTGCAGACAAAAGAAGCGTACACGTCACTTCCCCGGTTGGGATAATGAGGTTTTTCTGTCAGCGCATTCACCACCAGCCGCCCCTCTGACTGCTACAGCTGCAGTCTGTGTGGGCTGGCATGCCAAGGCTTTGTCATAAGATCTCTGCTGTGTGGGTCCTGCTTCCAGGAAAATGATGTAGAGGTTCTTTTTCCACTCCCCCCCCCGCCCCGTAATTAAATCAGCCCCGTGATCGTGATTGAAATATTGGTCTGACCGAAGAAAATCCATCTTCTAGCAAGTTGCTAAAGCGGCAGGAGTGATTTTTGTTGTCCTAGGGATTGCCCAGGGGAAAAAAAAAAAAAAAAAAAAATTTGATAGACTTCGGGCAGCGATGCGCTGACAAATTAATTCAGAGCAGGCTTTGGCATCGCCATGGCCCTGCTGACACCCAAATGGCAATGACACAGCTGGTAGAAGAGAGGTAACTCATGTAACCATCTTCAGAGAAGGGATGACTTAGATTAAACCACCTAAAAATAGCTCCGGGAAGTAACCTACAGAAATAGGTTAATTAAATAGTGAATGGGCATTGGGAGAACAGACAGGGACTAATGTGATCATTAAGTTGACTCTGTGCTAAATTTATTCGGTAGCGGAATTCAATTTTTCCCCAAGGTTAAAAAATTACAATTTGGGAGTGCAGAGAGTTGTAGGGCAGCTGACGTCAGTCCCCATCCCCTTTCACTCCCCAGCACAAAGCACATCCCTTTTGGGATGGTAGCTCTTTATAGATAATATAACACAGCGCACAATTAAAACTGCCGGGTTTTCTGATTACTATTGTAAATTTTAAATGGATATGTTCTGTGAAGTTTTGCCATACAACAGTCAGATTACAAAGATGGGTCTGGTGAAACCTACTGTGTCTGTAGCTCAAGAAAATGGGAAAATATTTTGGGGAGGAATGTCAACATTTTGGAGCTATTCCCATTTTACCTTGTTCGTTGTTAGTTTTTGCAAGGTATTTTGATTTAATAGTCGAAGCTGGAGAGTGTTGATGGATATGGAACCTGTAAACTTCAGCTGCTGATGCAAGATTAGTGATCTTTATGCCTGTCTTTATAGTTGAACTCATGAATAATAGATCAGATGAGGAGAGTGCAGTACTTTCAAGCCTTAGGCAGCCCAACCTGGCCAAACTCAAAGACAAGAGAACAGTGGGAGATAATTATTTATTTTGTCAAGTTTTTTTCATCTTGTTTTTGCTGGGATCTTCTGGGTTTTTTTTTTTTTTTTTGCTGTGGACCAGCCAGCAGCACATTCAGCTTTGGTGTATCAGCTAGCTGTGCTGTACCTGCCTTGCAAGGGGAATGCTGGCCATGATGTGACTGTGTACTGATCCCACATCTCAAACTGAAGAAAACATATCTGTTGGAAGAAAGCTCCCTTTTTGGTCTTTTTCTTGGCCACAGGCTCTGCAAGGAGGAGGAGAAGGAGTAACTGGAGTTTGGTGTCTCTGTAGCACTGATGGTATTCAGTGTTGCAGACAGAATCCAGAAAAGCCTGGAAGAATTGCTTAATGCCTTCCAGGGTAGAGAGGGAAAGCTTTACAGCATGAGGCAAAAGAGATTTTGCAGGTAAGCTTCAACCTGCAGAGACATTTTCCTGAAACCTGACATTTACTCCATGTTGCTAAAATGCGCGGGGCAAAGACAAGGGGTGATGTAGTGGTGGTAATTTGGATGTGCTGAGAGCTGGGAAAAAAACAACTTGTGGATGTGACCAAAACTAGAAACAGGCAGTTTTGGCCGTAGGGTTTCTCAGAGCAGTGTTGGGGTTTACTATTAGAACTTCTGGTTCCAGCAGAAGTCATCGTAGTCCATTGCCCTGTCACGTTTTCGTCCTTGGCCTGTGACTCCTAAGAAATCCGTGATTTCCCTAGGACAGGAGCCCTGGGGTGAGAGCCAGTCACCAGCTCAACCTTCCAGCCTTGGATGCCTCCGCAGGCAAGGAGCTGCCTGAGGCTCCCTGTTTCTGCTTTGTTAGGGAAACAGGTTTTTAATGTGTGGGGTTTTCTGTAAGCTAACATGATTATGTTAATTATGTACCTGATTCATGCTGGTAATTTATTACATTGTGAAAACGACTCTGTGAAGCCCCAGCCTTGAGATGTGCTAGGAGAGCATACTGCAGAGAGCAAGGACAGACTGGAAAAGCTGCTCAGGGAGCTTTTATATATTTCTGAAATATATAAGTTTAGAGAACTCTTACAGGTGGAGCAAGCAAGGCTATTTCTTCACAGAGTTTGATTAGCAAAATGCAGCTAGCGTGGGAAACTTCCAAAAAGATATTTTTTTCCAGAAAGAAACAGTGAGGGAGAAAATCTGCAAGCATCTGTTTGATAAAACATAATCCAGCTGGGGTAATTAGATCCCAGTAGGATGACTTCTGGTTTTATTTGTCTCCAACCAAAGGTTGATTTACAGCAAGATGTCATCGCTTCGGGAAGGAAAACGGAATATTTAATAAAGATCAGGGTAACAAAAACAAAAGCAAGTTAATTTGGAATTTAGAAGTGTACCAAAATGTAAATTAATTCTAAAGTTTCTCAGTTCTGTATTCTGGTAAGGTGAAAAGCTTTTAGCCTTTTGTTTGCTTGGGGTTGTTCAATTGGTTTATTTTGGTTTTTTTTTAAGTGGCTGAATATTTTCTTTGATGCTCTGTAACCAGACATTGCCTGTCCAAAAGCGTTTCTCACTGTGAGGGTAGCTTGTATTGCACTGTTATTATAGGAAGGCAGATAATGCAGCCTTCCTGTGTTTATTAATGAGCAGCTGATGGACACCATTTTACCATGAAAAAAACCCAGGAAAATTATAGAGCTTTGCAGACACTGTGGAAGGTATGTCTGATCAACTAGTTGACTGATGTTTGAAGTCACCAGGAACAGCAGAATTCCAGCCTGTGTTGCTTGGGCTGCTGCTTAAGATGCAGCAGGATGTCTCAAAGTAAGACTTGACGCCTCTGGAAAAGAAATCCTGGAGGTGGTATTGTGGATCAAGCAAATGTGTGTATGGAGCTGAAATTCTTGTTCAATTGTTACAGAAAAACTATTGCTTTTAGCAGAAGTTCAGGAATGACTTCTTTCCTGAGCTTTTTGTTTCTCAGCTCCTTGCGCCGCATGAATTCGTGTTCGCTCTGAAGGTTTGGTTCTTCTGACTATAGTTTTGAAGTCAACGTGTTGAAACTGCAAAGGAATAATTTATTTCAGTAGTTGAAAGTGGGAAAACTGTCTGCTGTTGGGAGGCAGCTGTACAAGGGATGCTGAGCAGGGCTGAGAATGGTGTTTCTGCGGTTTGGAGGCTGCCTGAGCACCTCTGTCTGTGGGATACAGCCGGCTTTCATGTCCCCACGCGGTGCTGGGTCAGTGCTCACACTGAGAGTCTGAAAATATTATCTGGGGTTTGGCAAGAATCCTGTTTCCTCTGCATTGCTGCTGATGATGCACGAGCTCAGATTCCATTTCATCACTGCTGGGAGCAGAGGAGTTGTCTGAAGTGGGGATGGAGCAGTGCAGCCACGTGATGTGCTGCAGGCTTGCATTCCAGATCAGACAGGCTCAGGGGTGGGTGTGTGCTGTTTCCAGAAATTCTTCTGCTGATCTAAATGTAAAAAGCTGGATATAAAGGGAGTTCATCAGCAATGAAGAGAAATGCCCAGATTTGCACCCCAGGCTGCAAATTTCTAGTAAAAAAAACCCCAAACAAACAGTGAACTCTGGTGCATCAGGCAGCTACGTATCCATCTCTGAAACTTGGATTTCTTTTCATTTCACTTTTTTTTTTTTTTTTTTTTTTTTTTTTTTTTTTTTTTTTGGTTGTTGTTGTTGTTAATACACTAGGAAACTAAGTTATTTCATTTTCAACTGTGGTTTGATGACACAGTAAATCTGTTTTGGGGCTCTTAATGCTACAGAAAGGCTGCCACAGCCACGTGGCAGCCTGTAAACTACTGTAAACAGTACTGGTCTGGCATAAAATCATTACACTGATTCAATTCTAAAACCTTCTCATATTAGGTGTAACGTATCTGCACCTCACTAGTGTGGTTTTCTGGATTAAAATTTGTCTGCTACAGTACAGCCAGCTCAAAGCCAACAGAAACTTTGTGTATGGGATTCTGTCTCCTTCAGCAGAAACAGAGTCATGGGCCCATCAGAACCACAGTAAATTTTATGACACTGGTGTATCCAAGTATTCACAGATCCTTTTCTCAAGTGTTTTGTGGCTTTAGGAATACTTTGGAGTGGGGAAGGCCCAGGAAGCTTGAGGCACTCCCTTCAGAAGATGCTTAGAGTTACCTAGCTCATGCTAGTGACATGAATTGTGCTTTTAAAAGATATTTGAGGCAGCGGCATGAAGAACTGTGCAACAATCTTAATTCTAGAGTTTTGTGACTTTTGAACGCATTGGCAGCCCTAAAAAACTTTCAGACCTATTTTTATATATGGAGTATTATTACAGTAGATCCCAGGAACTAAACGATGTAATAGGGAGCTCAGAGAGCATATCTTTCTAGAAATGTACAGGAAATAGAGATGGCTGAACAAAATTTTTTTTTTGTTTGCTGAAGGAAATAAATACCTTGGGAGGTTCAAAACCACTTTTATTTGGAAGTGCTCTTGACAACACTTCTCTCCCATTCCTCCCTCATCTTTAATGTCATGGCATGTTTTTATAGCAAAGCCTGTTAATAAGTAAATAATTCCTTGATGGAGAAATCGGCTTAGTCAATATGCATCAGCCTTCCTAGGGCTTGCAGGTTTTACAGGGCCAGTAAAATCTCTCACCATGGTGTGCTGCAGCTGGGTCCATTTGAGTGGCATATTCGTAGTACTTCAGTCCTTGAAAGTTGTCACCCAGCAGCTGAGACCCGCAGTGGGCTGGGGGAAAGAATCAGAAGAGCACGGTGAAAAAACTCGTGGGTTAAGACGAGCACAGTTTAATGGGGGAAATCAAAAGCGCACAAGCAAAGCAAGGAATTCATTTCACGGCTTCCCATGGGCAGGCAGGTGTTCAGGTGTTCTGTCATCCCCAGGAAAGCAAGGCCCCATCACAAATACAATGGTCACTTGGAAAGCCAAATGTCATCGCTCGTGCTGTCCCCTCCATCCTCCTCCTTCCCGCACCTTTACAGACTCAGCGTGTTGTTGTGTGGTCTGGAATGTCCCTTTGGCCACTTGGGGTCAGCTGTCCTGGTTGTGTCCCCTCCCATGGTTTCCCAAACAAATCCAAAGCACAGTCCCATACCAGCTACTGAGAAGAAAATTAACTCTATCCCAGCCCAAAGCAGCAGAGAAATGTTGGCTTTTCCCCCCACTCTTTCAATATGGAGAAGTATCTCACCAGAAAAATGTTTTCTTGATTAGAGTATGTTCAGCTATGCCTATTGCTGCAGTTCTGGTAGCACCAGGAATATGGTTTTCTTGAAATGAGAGAGATAATGGACTAATCCAAAGACTACACTGTGGGTCGGATCCAGATTTTTATGTATCTGAGTTGAAACAAGATAAATTATGTCTGAGACACCTCTGCTGGAAGTATTTCAGGTGATGGCTTCTGTGTGCTCTTTCTGTAGGGTTTCCAGTTTCCCAATTTGGTCTTTTTATTGTGATGCTTTAATAAAATATTAGCTGTTTGTCCTTAAATTTTGATTAACTATAGAACAAAGCTTAAATGAAGCTGATGTTCACCTAGTATGCACAATCCACCTTTAGCTTTGTTTCCTCCTCAACTTTGCTCTCTTGGGAGAGAACTGAACATATTGGTGAGACTGAAAATCATGTTTATGTGAAAGAAAGGTATTGACAAAAAGGCAGCTCCAGTAAGAGGTTTCAGTGGTATCAGGAAATGAGTAGACCACGTTTGGACTGTCAGTGGCTCCATCAGTGTGTGACAGGATTGGCTTCACCCCCACAACAGGGGCAATTATAGAGAACAATATGCAATCCTATTGTTTTTATTTGAGGAGATCACTCTTTCTACTACTCAAAAGCCAATATTGCAAAAATTGAACACAAGGCTTCAGCAGAGCACACTCAATGTCAGCAGAGACAAATATTGGAATGCCATCCTACTGCATCTCGAGGCATTTTGTTGCTGATCCTACAGCCTATTCCATGTTAGAAGGATGTGGGATCCCCCTCTGAGTGCTGTATTGCCTTTCAGTACTAGACTCCGAGCACAGACTGTATAAAATATACTGCCAGTCTTTATCACATGTGGACACTTTCCCTTCCTGACTAGTACAGTAAGAGGTTGTTGTTTTCATTTTTTTAAAGGCAAACAGTTGCCTTATTCTAATTTCTGATGACAAAGCTTTGTCAATTTATGCTGTTTCTCATAATAATTAATAGCCTAGACTCAGGATCTAAGACAGTGTGCTAGACTCAGGATTTAAGACTGTGTGGATTTCATTGTGAAACATAGGATCTAGGTTGTGGCTGTGGCAGAGAGTATTGCCTAGCAGCCGCCTTCTTCTTCCTCTTTTTTTTTTTTTTTTTTTTTTTTTTTTTTTGGTGGAGTAAAATTTATTTATTTGCTAATTTCCTTTTGTATCTAATAATTAGGAACAACATTAGGTAAATGTAAATTTTGGCACGAAGTAGAAGAGAATCGACCTTCCAGCCCTTTATGAAGTGAATTATTATTGTGCAATAGAAAAACATTGATATTGCACTATAACTTGAATTGCTCCATTCTTAAAGTGCATTTGGAAATTCAGGTTAGTGTACAGCCATCTACTAACTCTTTACATTATCTCTCTCTTTTTGGGGGGTATACAATTCATGATAATAAGGAAGCATAGTGAAACTACTGGTTTGGGCCATTGGTTCTTGGATTTAATTCACTTCTTGAGAAGTGAATTAAAGACCTCAAAAATCATCTTGTTCCAAGTCCCCTGCTGTGGGCAAGGACCCCTTATGGTATCCCAGATTGCTCCAAGCCCTGTCCAGTCTGGCCTTGAACACTTCCAGGGATGGAGCATCCACAGCTTCTCTGGGCAACCTGTGCCAGGGCCTCACCACCCTCATGTTTAAGTTTCTTTTTTCCCTCCTGCTCTTATTTATCCACACAGCTACATGTAGTGAGGAAAGTTGTTTCGTGAGCAGGAAGCATTAGTATTTTATGAAGTAGGTTTGCTACTTGCATGTCCTTGGAGTTTCTGCATTAAAATCCTGATACTGATAAATTTAAGATTTACAGTGTCTGCAGTTGCAGCCAAATGCTCTCTGAAACTCTTTGATCTTACAGGTGCTCTTAGAGTAAAACTCATATCCTCATTGCCTTTCCCCTTCTATCCTCCATCATTACGTGGTTTTCCTTCCAGTTCTCAGACAGGGTTTTTCTGTGGATGGAAATCCATTACAAGTGTCCTTCACTATCCTGGAAAATGTCCTCCACATGTCCTGGAAACTCTCAGGGTTTGAGCAGAAAGGACTACAGTTTTTGCCAGATCACTATACAGATTTTTCTCCGAGTCACATTATAGAATGGCCACTTTTTATTCCATACCATAATGCTGGACTTATGGCCATACTGGTTCTAATATGGTAAAATGTATTAGCGTCAATGTTAATTATAGGTGAAGTGGTAGCCAAAATCCTGAAGTGTATTAAAGTTTGTTCAGCTTAATCTGTGTGTTTTAATTTTATGCTTTTTAGTTCATAAAGAATTTGTGGGTTGTCTGGACTGATCCCAGCAGCTGAAGAGATGAAATCAGTCTCAGCTTATGCTTTTTTATTGCTGGTGTGTTTAAGATGGCTGTTCAAGGACCAGGAGCCCACTGAAGAGGTAATGTCAGCTGTTAGGTTTTGACAAAGTGAAACACCAACTTAGGATTTGTCAAGTTTTTCAGATACTAGCTTTGAAGGAATATTTTGAAGGAGAGAAATGAGACAGCTTTGTGCTACATTTGTAGTCCTATGTTGGTCATCAGCCAAATCATCCCAAATATATTCCGTGTACAGCTAAAACCACGGCATTTTGATTTCCCATTTGTCAACGTACCACTTTTTTTATGAGGAGCGCTTACTGTCGCAACATCTGTAAAATAAAATAATTTCTTCTTTAAGAAGAAAAACCCGAATCGTTAGCTGTGCTCTTTGTCCCGTGGCCAGAGCTCGCTCGGGCGAGCTGGAGTTGCTGTCACAGGCTCCTTTTGCCAGGGAAGGCAAAGGGCTGACGCTGCTTGCGGTGTGTGGGCTGAGAAAGGTCAGGGTCCGCTGCTCAATAACAAGTAATGTTCAAGCTACTCCCCTGGTTTATTATTAGAACGGCTCAAGACTTGGCTGAACAGCCACACGTATTGGCCGCCCTGCTTTCTTTTTCCTCCTTGCCCTCCGAATTGCTATTTTTGCCCAGCTCTACCCATCTGTCCTGGGCAGTGCGTGCCCCTTTAGCTGAGCTAAGGATCAAAGTCTTGACTATCTTGTCTGGATGCTCCGGAGAGAGTCTCCTACTTTTTTTTCTGGCACCAGCTAAGCCACGAAGGCTTGTGCTGCGGTGGCAGCCCTCCCTCCTTGCTGGGTGTTTTTGGAAACCAAGCAGCGTTGTTTATTGACCGAGTAATAGACCCAAAAGGATTCATGGGATGGAGAAATCGATAGCCTTTGGATGGATTAAAAATCAATTAGCAAATTAGAATTTAATACAAAGGGAAAAAAAAAAAAAAGAAGCTGTTCTCTCAATGGAAGAGGTTAACAGCAGTATTAGGGGGAGCGGTGTCAGGACCAGTTTTGCTTCATATATTTGACAGTGTTTCCAGCAGCACAGTAAAGAGGATTGTAACTCGCTAATGACTGACATTGTATATAAACTTCAAAGACTTTAGATAAAAACTGCAGAATCCACAATGGAATCATGTAAATGAATAACCCATGCGTGGACTCTTAATTAGTTGTAAATCCTTGGGGAGGAATTTTCTGAAAGTGATTTTTGGATGACTTCTTGAAGACAGTTCTGTCTGGAAAGGCAAATCAAATGCTCAACTCTTAAGATGTTGCTGGGGATGGTATGTTTCTTAGGGGGCTCTATAATGAGAATGCTTCTCTCAGGTGGAACAGTGAGTTACCAGAAAAAATAAGATACAGCAGGAAGTAGAGATTTGTCAAATATTTTGAACATTAGTAAAATTGTTGCATTCAATATGTTTAAGAAAGGTGAGCATAAAACACATCTGTCCTAAAGGTAAGGCAATGTAGTGTTTTATGTTTGGGATTCAGAGAGCTGTTCATTGTACAGTGATGAAGTCTTTCCTAAAGCCTCCACGAGCAGCACGTTGGGAAGAAACGAAGGAGACCAGAGGGAGAGGGGCTTCACAAGGGAAGCGAGAATGCTGCCTGGTGGCTGCAGCAAATCCAGCAAGGATCAGGAGGATCCGCAGTCCCTTTTATGATGAGCTAATACGATACACATTTCTTGTTCATGCCACAGAGAAGCAAGAGCACATCATGCAGTATGCTCTCCTGCTTGCTTTACATCTTTACGTACAGAGATGTCTTTTGCTCAAAAGGACATCTGCAGGAGCAAATGGGGTGGAAGCCTTGCTCTCCAAAACCCTGTCTTGGTCAGGTCAGAGGAGACTTGTGGTCGTTCGCTATTTTGGCAATTGCTGTTCTAATGCAGTTGTTTTGTTTTCACAGATTTCAGCTTACAGAAACCCCAAAAAACTGTGCCTCTTGCCAGTTTGTTCATACTTTTCTGCATAATCATGCAGAAAATTTGCTGAGGAGTATATGAAGGGTCAGCCCAGTATATTTGAGTCAGCTGAAATGTGTCTTGGTGCCCTGCCTTTGCTTTGGCCAAGAGGTGGTGCTCAGTGGGGAGTGTAGAGATGGGGTAAGCGTTTTATGACAGCTATCAGAACACTTCCCTAGTCCTGGATTTTCATCACTTAGGGACTTTCTGATGCACAGCTTTTCTCTTCATGCTCTAAATTGCTCGTTGGCTTTTTTTTTCCTTAGGTGAATTCATATTATTGATTTTCAACTCCCATAAGCTTGTCCCGTTTCTGTGGCATCCACTGTTTTATGTGAAGAAGAATCTCCTTTTATTCATTTTTAATTTGCAACATGTTGGTTTCATCTGATATCCCCTATTTTTCTTTTTTTCTTCACCTGGGGGTTTGAGTTGAAGGAACCTTAGTTGTTGTAAACTACAAGGTGGTTGTAACTACAGCATTACTTTTATAACATAATGTCAGTGTGTGCCGTGTTATTATAATAAGTTTTGTTGTGTTGGTTATTTCGTTGTAGGGCTTTACTGATGTGTAAAGGGGACAATGCATTAGATGGAGAGATTTTGTTTGTTGTTCATTTTAATTTTAACTTCAGCTGTTTGGTTTTTTTTAATATAGAATTAGTCTTGATAATCTGTTAAGTTTAATGTAGTGTTACTTAGTGCTATATTGCAAGTGATTTAGCGTTGTAATTCAACTCCGCCGTGTGATTATTCAAATATATTTCTTTTTTCACAACTAGGTAATTCTTGACTATAATAATAATTTCTGAATATTACTCTGTTCTTGAACTGATGTTTACTAATGTCAACTTTTAGGGAAATAAACACTGTGTCTCCATCTACTGGATACACAAAGGGACCTACACATTTTGTCCATATGTGATCTCCTCTTTGCTAGCTAGCGTGGGAAGAATGTAGAAAACATGAGTGGGAGTTCTGTCAGGTGTGGGCAGTGGATGAATGCGTCCTGGTGAGTAGGGTTTGAGGGGAGGAAGGACAGAAAGGGATGGAGAGATACACTCTCCCAAAGCACAATGTGCAAAAAAGGTCAGAGAAAATGTGGCGATGCCTACAGGAACAACAATCAAATCCCTTAACTAGTTGAAGAAACATTTAAAGGACTGTGAAAACAGATGGTGCACGAGTTAAAACTGTACAGGAGCAACTTACCTTCTGCAGCAATTTCAGCAAGACACTTATTTCCGTGGTTGTTACTCTCTCCTTCGATCACAACATGCAATTACTATAGCGAACCTTCTGTCACATTGCACACGTTTTCACACTTGTCAGAGGAAAAGTCATAGATTAAACAATATGGTTTAAAGTGCTGTTTAGTTACGAATTTCATAACTGTATTTTAATGCAAGACAGAAGCGTTCTGTTGGAGCAGATCTTAAAAGCAGGAGAACCAGGGGAACAGACTCCGGAAGAACAACAAGTGGTGTTGGCCATACAAATCCCATGAGCACAAATGGAAATTTGTGCATATTAGTGCCTTCAAATCAGTCTGAAAAGAAGCAATTACAGCCCCGTTGTGGAGTCACTGCATGTGAAGAGCACTCACTGTAGTCAGTGGGTGCTTGGAGAAAAGACAGAAGAAAGAACTGGGGCTTTAATGCTCTACCAACATTTTCCCCTTTGCTTTTATACGCTCTTTACCATGGCATGTGGTAAGGAACCTTTCAGTTAATTCTTAATTCTATTCAAGGTATTTGAAAACAAGAAACTGTAAAACCGTCTAACCATGCTAAACCTTTACCATCCTCAGGTACAAGTTCATAATTTCCTTCATTTTCCTCTCGGCTTTGGGATTTTTTGGTATTGGCTGTTTTTTTGTTGGGTTTTTTTTCCCCCTTTTCTGTTTGCTATATTTGTTCTCCAGAGCTGGTATCTCTGGCATACACATAGCTGGAGATATATATATAGTCTGCTTTTGTCTCTCATGCTAAATAGTTTGCATGAATGATAAATATTAGTAATGCAAGTGGTTATTCCTTATAATGTTTCTTGAATAATAATGTGTCTCTGGTTTAGACCTTTTCATGCTTGTCTTTCCTTTAAAAAAAAAAAGGAAAGCAACAGCACAGAGATTTCAATATGCTTTTTTTTTTTTTTTTTTAAAATGAAAAAGGCATCGCATCTTGAGGGTATCTCAGCCAGAAAAGACAGGGAAATCAAAGTGATAGCTATATTTTTATTTTTCATTTAGATTGCTCGGTGCAGTTTTCTTCATTTGGGAAATATGTATTTAAAGAGAGAGAAATCTTTATGCCTGTTATTCACTTCTGCTGTTTTTGCCATTTTAAAAATATACATACCAGTTATTTCCATACAGAACATTTAAAAGCAGGAAGAATTTGACAAGTCATTATGTTACTTGAATTCAAAAAAACCCAAAGCCCTGTCTGGATCAATATATTAAGCAGGGGAACATAGAAAATTAAAGTTCCATTTAAAATTGTTAACCTTGTATTTTTGCAGCAACATCTCTCAAGAGGAGGAATAAATGTCTGTAAGAGAATGAAAGCTGAAGGAATTTAGAGAAAATAGACATATTTTTTCAGATTTGGGGTTTTTTTTTTTTCCTTTCTACTTATCCCATATGTGTGACGGCCTTTCTTTCATTGACATTGAAGTTTTATTGAGACAAATCTTGACACATTTACCAATGCCAAGGAAAGTGCTATGCAGATTCATTCAGCTTGGTAAGAAATGCTGTTGGGGTTACTCAGAATGAGGAAATGTGTCAGAACCTGCAAACCCGGATTGGCCTCTCTTCAGGACTCCTCATTTTCTGAGTGCCCCGTTGAACACATCGCCGCTGATATTTCCAGAACCTTCTTTCAGGCAGCAAGTGCGTTGTTTTCTGAACCAAACCCAGTGTGCCAGAAATGAGGTATCCAGAGTTGCTGACCTGGTTTTGGTAATGCTGGTGCAGTTTAACTTGTTTATTTGTGTCATTCAACAGCGGTTTGAAAGGGAAAAACCAGTGGTAATAAGATCTGGGTTGCAGTTGAAGCTGAGGGTTTCTTGCTGCTTGCAGTGGCTCTGAATCAAGCCACAGATGGTGGCGAGATTCCCGTAGCTGCTGCTTTCCTTGCACAGGCATTCCAGCAATGCTGAGAGCAAGGCAAAAGCCTTAGGAAAAAATTGTAAAGTGGATCTGAGAGCAGATGTGCTCCAGCTGCAAGGGAAGTGATAATGGAGGCAGTGAATTTGGAACAGGGTGGATGGCAGCAATCCGTGATTGGGGAGGAGTCTGCAGAAGGAAGGAGCAGAATAAAACGAGTGTGGGGCGAGAGCAGATAATAAATAGGGAGGGTAAAAACACTGCACTGAGGGGACTCAGGATAGCCATAAAAATACCTGCAGGGATTGTGCCTGGGAAAAGTAGAATATAAGCTAAAAATATAAATAACCTCCTTGGTCTTTAAAGAGAGTCTCAAGTTGTCTTTACTGTGATTTATGTTACCAGACCTCCTCCACAGAATTACAGTCACATAATGTACAACTGCTGTTATTTATTCTGGATAAAGAAGGCAGTTTTGACTGTGATCTCCCTTGACATTTTCCAAGGTGTACGCCTGCCTCATACCTTTCATCATCGTGTACTTCTTCAAGGCGTCTCTCTTGCCTCCCTCAAAAAGAAACATGCGCTGCAGTCGCTCACCCTGGACCAGAGTGACACAGACGTTACAGGTTAGGGGAGATCAATTGCACAGCCCTGCTCCTCTTCACCTGGGAGGATCTTTGATGTGTTGACGAGGTTGGAATCCAAATATGGCATCAACCCACTGTGTTGCAGTGGTTAGGGTGGCAGGGATGATATGAAATAGCATCTCACTCACCAAGGTATTCTCTCTTTTTCATTTTGCAGTCTGTGTCAATGGCAGTTGGAACTATTAGACCTGCATTAAAATTACATATTACTTTATATAAATGGAAGCTATAAATATCACAAATAGTAAAACACTAAAATTACACTGAGGTTCAGTAGACAGTATGTCTAAAGCCTTCAAAATTAAGGACATTTAGAGGAAAGCCTCAATATCCATCTGCCCTTAATTTACCTCATTATTCTTGTTTGTCAGAGTATGATCTCACTACTGTATTAATGTCATTTAATAACATTTCTTGCAAGGTTGGCTCAGATCTGAATCAAGCCACAGTAAAGGTGCAGCGGTATTTCCTTGAATATGTTGGTGTAGATGAAGCAGTAAGAACAGGCTAAACTGGTGTTAAGGATGAAGTAGTTGTCACTGTGGTCAGTAAATACTTTTGTCACTGAATATCTCCTTTCTAAAGCTTTTATATCAATATATAGCCTTGCGGTTTCTTAATTTTTTTCATTTGAAAATATTTTAAGTGTAAAGCTGCTATTGATCTGTAGATGTGACACAATACTGATTCGAATGAGGGACCTAGACACTGAAATTGAGCTCATTAAGCAGTTGGTAGTAAGTAATGACCTGGATGCTGGAAATGCTGATGCTGCAGTGGGTGTGTCCTCTCCTACCAACCCGTGTGGGCTTGGGCCAGGCTTGCAACGCCTGTGTCTTCTGAGCGCCATGTATGGCTCAGCATTGGCATTTCCTGGGATGGAAATCTCCCTGGGCTGCCAGGGAACCTGCACTGAGTCCAGCAGATCTGATTCTCACAGCCATGTGCTCCTAGACATGAAACCAATGAGAAAAACTGAGGGTTCTGAGGTCTCTGTTCTCTACTCTTTGGAGAAACAGAGTGGATTTGCTGGCCTTGGAAGTCCCTGCTTGTCTCGTGAAGCTGGAGAAGTCTGGCTCAACATTTTTCATTAAAAGTAATTTTATATTGAATCAATGGAATAATATTCCTGTGGTGAGGACTCAGGAGAGAGAGAGAGTTCGTTCCTGAATCTTTCTGTTGAGTGCATATGATTTCCTGTTCTGAGGGAAGGATTTCTTTCACCTAAATTTAGCTTGGGTAACTAGCTTCACTCTGTAGTCAACAGTTCCCCACGAGAGCCATTCATTTGACCTGAAACAGCTGAATTACCCTCTTTATTAACTGTAGAGAGAACCTCAGGCCAGAAGTCCAGCCTGGAAATGGGCAAGCAGAGATGAAACGGGATCCCAGCTTTCCTCTTAGCAATACGCACATAAGATGAGCTCTGTGGATACCACGGGATCGTGTGATTTGAAATATGCCAGATGGGGAAGACATGCCCAAAGCCTGCTGTGCTGAAGGAATGGAATCCATTAACACAAGAGGTGTTTTTAAGTCAATATGATTAAACAGAATTATTATTCTTCAGAAAACAGTCCATAACCTTCATTCAAAATAAAAAAAGTAATAAGGGCTGTATTTGCATTGTTCTTATGAAGGAATTCTCATCTTCAAGCTCTTCTCAGGGTAATGAGACACTGAGAGTTCAGGGACTCTAGAGGCAAACCTAGAAACTGCTCTGTAACACCATGAGGCTGATGCGATGAGGGGCACGTAGCTGAGTGTTCCTTTCTGTTCTTGAAAAGGAGGAAGGATTTTTTTAATTTCTTGCTCTTCAGCATGAAGGAAACTCATAACTGTTCTCTACTGGGGCTGAAAGCACATAACCGGTGTGGTTCAAAATCGGTTTGTCATTCATTTCAAGCCTGCATTGGCACAGGATGGTATAGAAAGGAAAAAAAAAATAAATAAAGCTGTTCTAAATTTGCATTTGATATTTTATTCTTTCCTATCATCTGCATTTTTGCTGCTTTAATTGCTATTTCAACAGCAACGGCTTCTAAACATCCTAGGCAAATGCTGTCTCATAAGCCCAGTTATTGTATTTCTGAATTTTATTTTCTTCTACTGTGCAGGAGGTGGACTAAAAACTAGCTGAGCTGCTGGGATTTACGGGGTGGTGGTCAGTGACACGAGGTCCAGCTGGAACCAGTCACTAGTCACGTACCTCAGGGAGGTACTGCAGGGCCAATGCTATTAAAGATCTTCATTAGTGACTCAGATGATGGGGAACAAAGCACCCCGGGGAGTCTTCAGACAGCAGAGAGCTGGGAGGGTTGGTGTTTAAACACAAGAATTGACTGGCTCACTCTCTGGTTGGATAAACAGCAGAAGAGGCTCCCCATAGACATTGCAGGGTCTCCATCGTTGGAGATATTCCAACCTACATGTGCCCATGGTCCTGGGTGACTGGCTCTAGGCGGTCCTGCTTTGAGCAGTTGGGGTTTATATCTCAGTATTTCTAAATATAAATGCATGATGATTTTTAAAATACGTGCCAAACTGTTAATTTGTAGCTACCCCATAATTTTTTCACTTTAACTGCAGATATTCAAATAGTTCAGGGAAAAAAAAACAGGCAAACCTCACCCCACAACTCAGTTTATATGTGGAGAAATCAAATTATTTGACCCAATTTTAGTCCATACCTTTATCCAGGCAGCTAATGGAGCTATTACTTTCCATTACTGAAAGAGTCCAAATTTGAAAAATATAAAATAAAAATTTTGTGGGATTTCTCAAGTAGTGAACCATCTTAATTCCATATTACAATGCTCAACTGTCTTGTGTAGGTCATTGTAACATCTGGTTTCAGTGTCTTCAAAAGTCTGTCTTAAATTCATGTAAAGTTAGAATACGCAGATGCTAAAAAGAATTTTTAATTCTTAGTAGTCATTCCTTGATATTTTTTTTCACCGCACTCATTGTTGAATGAGTGTCATTTGGTTGAAGTTTTTGATTATTTCAGTTAAAAAAAAAAAAAAAAGTCATTCATTGTGTAAACTGAGACGCATAATTTAACAATGAGACTATTGCCATGCGGCAAACAGGTCATCAAAGGATGATGTTCCCCTGCAGCCACCTGATCTGTTTAGTTCTGTTAACAGGACATTTTAAAGACAATCTTTTAGCCATTTTAACCTCTTAAGTGGCCTCTCTCAGTGACTGCCCTCTTGTGTAAACAAACAAACTTAAAGAAGACCTCAACCTTTGTGGGTCTGAATCCGAGCTTCGGCTGTAGTTGCTTGTCCAGCACTTTGTCAGCTCTCAGCAGCCTTTGAGACCCTCCCCACAGCTGGTGTGTAAACTTTTCGGCTTGTGAAATAGCTGAATGTTTTATGCTTCTTCCAAAAAATTCCCTCCAGCTTTTTTGGTGCTTGGGTGCCCGGTGTTTGCCTCTGATGAAGAGAACCTTCCCGTGTTTGGGTGAGGGATGAGCTTGTACAAATGCCTAAAGGCTTGCACATGACATGCCGTGTTCAGTACATTGATTATTTTGAGGTGATAATTTTTTTTTTTTTTTAATTCTTTAAATAAATAACAAAAATGTTAGTATTGTCTGTAATCAAAACTGAGCTGGCCATGTTCAACTGTTCCCTTTTTTTTTTTTTTCCCTCTTCACTTTCAGGATAGGAAATTATGTTGGAATTCTCTATTTATGAATGGAGAATTTTCTTTGAATAATAGTTACTTCCAAAATCCATTGTTTGCTAAGTTATGGTTTGGCATTATGACCAAAAGAGAATTAATTTCAGAAGGGAGATTTTCCATCTGATGGAAAATACCATCAGATTTTAATTTATTTTTCTTTCAGATAGCAGTTAAAAGGATTTTTAAAAGGCAAAAGGATAGTATTATAGTTAGTGATTTATAAAATCATTTAGTTGATAAGTTTGATCTAGTAACAGCAGCAAAACTTCTCTGAGTGTTTGATGTTACTGATCTTAAATATGTGTATAGGTACCTTGTGAATAGTTTGTGCAGCAGATGATGTACAATAGTCCCTGAAGTTTGTAGCTTTATTGTGTTTTTGAAGTTCAGTGTTTTTATATAGCATGTTGTTTTGGAAGGCATCTGAGGTGCACAAGCTTTTTAGGAGCTTTGGCTGATGAACAGGAATATCAGTAATGCAAGGTGCGTGAAGGAATGGCTCTCAAACGGGAGAATTCGTAAGATGATGCAGCAAAATCAGAGAAGGATTTGTGCTTGACATTATTTTTGTCTGCTGTCTTATGTGCTGGAAGAAAAGTGCTTACCTTGCATATGGCTCGGCTGTGGCAGAAATGACACTGGGAGACCACTTCAGAATGCCAAACGCTTAATTTGAAGGAAGTCCTTGCTCTGTGTAAGCAATTAGGAGCTGTGGCTGCAGTAGGAGGCATCTGGTCATGTAGACTTAGCAATTGTGTTCATCTCACGTATAACAGTTAATACATTGCAGCTCAGTGTGAATCAGAACCCCTTGATGTAGATAAGCCCTTAAGTGTTTAAATACCCAGGTCCTTCTTGCTGAAACGTCTCGGAGTCCAACTTGGCCTCCACATGGTGACAATTGTAAATGTTCCTCATAAAGCTGCATTACATTTCATCCTAATTAGCACTGCTGCTGGAGCCTCGGTAAAGACACATTGGATTAAAAAGAACCGGAGGCTGAGCGCCCACATCCGCTCCTACAGGAATTAAATCAATTTCAGTCTCACAGTATTCACAGAACTGATTTAATTTGGCCTCTTTCTCTAGATGATTGCAAAACCACAGTAGTACTAGGAAGCTCCCGCCTTTGTTTCTTGTTTTCAACTTTGGAGTTGTGTCTATTTTGAGTGCTATCAGGGTAGCATTTCTTATTAGTCCCCAAATAAAGCGAACATGCTATTTTGGTAGCAAAGAAGTGAAAGGTTCATAAATAAACAGTGGTTACCAGCAGCAAATTAAGATGAGAAACATTTTTATTGTGGAAATAGGAATGAATGTTACCTGCTGCGAGATGGATATTTTCTTTTTTTTTTAATTGAAATCAGATATATAATTAAGTTGTTATTAATTATGCACAGAAAAGGTTAGAAACCTTAACATCTTTTGTCCATAAGCCAAATATTGTAGTATGTTGATATCCATGCTGCGAATTCCCCATTACTGCTCTGCCAGTAATTTCAACCTGGCATCTAGACTAAATTGTCTCCCTGGGAGCCAAGAGGAAACACGGTTGATATGCGATCCTGGGCATGGGTCTTTCTTGAATGAATAAAAGCACTGTCACATTTTACGAAATTACATCTGCTGGTTATGTGCTGTGATCATCCCTGAATGAGGGAGAGGGCAGAGCTCATCTGAGTTATGGCGCAGACCCACATTCCAAAGGAACTTGATGGGATTTTACGCAGCCTTGTAGCTCCGTTCCAGATACGTTTCAGCTGCACGACAGAAACCGAAAGCGAGGTAGCGATTGTGCCTACCCAGTGATTTTTGAAGCGTTCAGAAACGCACACGGATTTCCAGCCGGGGCTTGCTGAGCGGCCTCAGAGCGCGTTATTCTGTGAATGGAGGTGGACGGCTTTGACGAGCGGCCGCCGTGCAGCGCTGAAAATGCAGTTCTCATCTTCTCTCTCTGAGCAGCGATGAGAAGGAAGCTGGTTCCCCTGGAGCCCTCGGGTGCTCGGATCCAACACCCTGTGACACCCTCGGATCCAACGCAGCTGTGGTGCCAGATGTTGGCAGCGTGTGCTGAGCCTGTCCCACAGCGCAGCGGCCGGCCCTGTAAATCCCTTCAAGGTCCCTGTCAGGGCTTTAAGGAGGTTCATTTACTGGTTGGGCTGGGTGATCTTAGAGGTCCTTTAGACCCTTAAGAGTCTGTGATCTTGCTCACACGCCCTTTGCTTTGCTGCAGTGATGGGTGCTGCCCCAGGACTGCAGAGCCACTGCAGCCCAAGGTCCCCCATGGGGGTGGCTTTGTCACACTTTGTGGGTGTAGCAGTGCATCTGAAGGACTTAGGCAGTAATGTACTCTTGTCAAACTGCTTGTGGTTATCCTTATTAAACCCTTTAGAGTTCCCATCAAGGTTACTGAGACGTTAGTGGTACTAAAGTGAGAAAAGAAGAGCCTTAGAAACAAAACAGCAAGAATGCCAGAGCTAGATAAAAGAGGCCCACGAAGCAATAAACTGTAACCAGTCATATTTCCTGAAGGGTGCGCGCTAAACACATAGACAGGATAGGAGCTCCAATCAAATAATCTGTGATCACGTAAGCAGTAGACTTAGAATGTATAAATATAGCTCAATGTGACCAATAAATGTCTTCTGCTCAACAGTACTGGTTAGCGGTACAAAAGTCCTGAACTCTTGCACGTGGGGATCTGAAGTTAGTAGTGGGGCTGTGTCCCATGGGCACCAGGTGGGGTGTTGCCCAAGGAGCCACGGGATTGATGGAGTTTTAGACATGCTGCAGGGCTGCTTCCCCTTAGCTGGCTGAGGGGCCAGTAAGAGAAGGAACCGTGAATACTCCATTACTCGTTCTCTGAGGCAAATGGATATCTAAGTCCCGTGTTGTTACTAAAATTCTGCAAAGAATAGAAAACAAAACACTTGTTTGGAGCAATTATCTCTTAACAAGTGGGACTGCAAGAGTGGTGAATTTTAAGATATTTTTCTAAACTGGACGGAATCGTCCTTTATGCTTTCCTCTGGTTGCTGAAGTGTCTGTTGCCACTTCAGCCTGAGCCCTGTAACCATATGGTGGTTGTTTTTCCTTTTCTCTGCTCTATTCTTCATTTCTTTAAAGAGCTGATTTTTGTGATTTATTGGGTACAAACTACAAAGCTAAGTACTTTTCAGGATGTAAGCTGTAGTGGCTATGAGAAGGAACGAGACTATAATTCTCCTCCACTTTATTTTAGTTAAGTATTTTCGGAGGGGAGGGGAGGATGTATTCTTTCCATTAGACCTCTCCTTTCTTAATCACCATTCCCTAATTAATTCCCTGGTTAAATATAAAGCAAGCATTAGCTTTGAATAATGTTTTCCTGTGTGATTAAGTAAAGAAGAATTTCTTTCTTTTGTATGATGACTCATTGCTGGGGGATCTGGAGGGAGCCTCGGGGTGGATATTTGAGACCTTGGTCCCAGGTGCTCTCATACCTTTGAGCTGTGTCTGCTGTCAGTCCAGAGGTGGGAGGCAAAGGTGATATCACATATCAGCTGAACACGAAGAAAATTGCCTCTCCTGTGAAATGACAGCTTTGTGGGTTGTTTTGGTTTTTTTTTCCGGGTGGAAAACTGACTCTGGCTCACAGAAATGCAAATCTCAAGACAGCACAGACAGCTTAGCAGAAATGTAAATTATTGTTCGTGCTGGCACAGTGTCTGTAATGTTTCTTGTTCCATGATGTATATTTTTTGATGTCCAGGCTGCCCCAAAAATGTACTCTTTCTTTTCACCAGCATCTTCCAGTTCCTCCCCCTGCACCAGTTTGCAAACCCTTGGCTTGTAGCAATACAGCTGTGTTGGGTCACACCATAAACCACAGGTCTGAAAGAGCTGAGGTTAAGAGCTGAATCTAAAAAGGAGATTATAGTGAATGAGGCCAGGGCAAAGAGGCATAACATAGTCTAAGCTGGCCAAGCTTATTTTACTGGTGAAGAAACATTGTCTAACTCTACCCAGATGATATGATTTTTTTTTTTTTCTGCTGCTGTAGTAGCTTATGGCATTAATTTTTAGCTTATAGCATTAAATTTTAGCTCAAAGGGCAGTTTTAAGAATGAATCTGTGTTCAAATGTTGCTTATAGCTCAAGATGTGAAAAAGAATGCGGCTTTATTAACGTGGCAGCAAGGAAAGCATATGGAGTATGTTTCATATAGTGACGTGAGAATGCCTGTGATTTGACTGCTGTATCAGTGAATGCTACAATATATAATCTCTGGGTGTTGAAAAACAGGCCCTTAAGAACACTCTTGGTTTTGATAAAAAAGTATGGTAAACAGAAATCCCACTGATTTTTTTTTTTCCCTTTGTTTTACAGGCATTTCCCTGCATTTCAACTGGAATTTATGGTAAGACACACTTTTGATGTCACTTAATTTTTGTTTTTCAAGCAGTGATATTTCATATCAGATGTCTCATCAGTCATTTTGTCTCACCAATATATTTATACTGTGTTAAATAACAGAGACCCAAAGCCTTTGGCTGTGGCTGGATGCTGTTGTGCAGTCCTTAGCAGAACCCTCAGAGCCTGTGAGCCAAAACCTGTGATTACACTTCTGCAGGAACTCTTAAACTCTTAAACAGGCTGCTGTTGTATAGGAAAAAAAATGAAAAATAGGGGTCTGGTTAAATTTTTCATCCAGGAGGAAAGAAAGAAAAACATCACGATGTCCAAGACTGGCAAAAAACCCCCCCAAAACTAAAAAAGCCAAGCCAACTTTCTAGAGTAACAGGAAATTATCTTAGTTCCCCTGAGTTTTGTTTCCACCATTTTAGTTTATTAATTTACATGCAAATTTACATGGCCCGAAGGAACTGGAAGGAAACATTTATTGTAAGTCTCTTTCTTTGTTGTAATCATAAGATAATCCATCACTAGCAGTCTGCTGGCTTTTGGTGAAAGAAGCGAGCATGATATTTGACGGAGGAAAAGAACAAGAAGTTCAATATTTAGAAAAAAAAAGGAAGAGTTTGAGAAAACAAGCAAACTACAAAGGGATTTGCATTTTTTTTTTTTTTCCTTAAACAGTAACCTGTGCTGATTTTTCTTCCATTTGGATCCAATAAATGATTGTAGGTTTGATTAATTCACAATTTAATTTTTTTTTTAAATGAGGATGTTTTAAAGAAATGTGGATGCTCCATCCCTTGAACTGTTGAAGGCCAGGCTGGATGGGACTTTGACCAACTTGGTCTAGTGGAAGATGTCCCAAGGGGGATTGGAACCAGATGACTTCCAACCCAAACTATTCAATGATTTTATGCTAAACAGCAATATTTTTTTTTAAAAAAGCCATTATCATGTAACAATGTGGTATGACATAAGTCATAACATATAGTAATTGTAGATAAGATAATTGTAGCTTTGACTAATTAGATAGTTCAGATTCAGGAGGGGAGACAGGAAGGCAGAAATATTTAAGCTTACTCCTCCTTTTTCAAGGACCTCTTATTAAAATTTGTTTGATTGTAAATCTGAAATAGGCTTCAGAAGGTAAAATATAGTTCAATTTGGGTGCTCTGTTCCCTTTAATTTGAGCTACACTTCCATTGTTGCAGAAGAACATGCAGGTGCCATTTGTGCGAGCACTGGAATTGGCTGAATATAAATCTGGTTTCAGATAAATCTCTGCCTCATTTCTCAGTTTTTGGTGCCCCTTTTGAACTTGGAGGCAAGCTTTGCAATTTAGTCCTTGACACATTGGCTTAAATCTTGATCTTTTACATAGATTCACTTTTGTTATTATTTTAGAAAAAACAAGCAAGGTATGCTGTAAATATATGGGAATTATTAGTAAGTGGGAAGTACAAATAATAACAGTTCACTTTATTTTAGAATTGGCCTAGTTAAAAGAAAAGTCTCAGCAGGTGAGAAACAAGGTTCTCTGAAGACAGCAGAGAAAGTTGGAAAGGATCTCTGATGAGAATCTTGAGTTTATGTGGGGTTTTCAATGCTTTTCTTGAAGGTAGCTGAAACACTGTGGCAGGTGCTTTTTCTGTAATCATTTCCTGTTTCACTCTTGCATTTGTGCTAAGATGCTCTGGTTTTCTGAGGCTGCTTTTTGGTTTTTTTGGGGGGAGAATACAACCTCTAATTGATTCTACTGTTTACATTTTAATAAATACTTTCTATTCCTCAATTAAAAAAAAAAAAAACAAAAAACTTCCCTTCTTTTCAGACTTTCAGATGCATTGCCTTGAGAGTAAAAATTAAACAGGCAGCCCTGCATCTGGCTTCAGGTGTCAGTGTTTTCAAGAATGTTTGATAGCAGTTACATTGCTAAAACTACACTCTGGGTGGTGGCATGTTTGCAATGTAAAATACACACAAACCCCACAAAACTGTGCTTCGGTCTTTTTGGGGTTTTCCCCTTATTCCTTTAGATAAAGGTGGTGTCAAGATGGAAAAGTGGATCAGCCTCATGTCTGGTGGGTCAGGCTGATTAGAGTATCTTTGTGCTGTGCTCATAACACTGGACTGTCCAAAAAAAAAAGTTATAGAAGGAATACACTTGTTGTTTCCTCATCTTGGATTCATACAAACAAGTTCTTTCCCTTCAGAAACCCCTGGCTGAGGATACAATTTCTCCTACAAACTGAAGTACAGAAATTTGCAAGAGATCAGCTGAGTGTATGCAGTTTGAGAATCTGGACTGAGTTCTGCTCCAGACTCTTGTACGTGTATAGATTGCTCACCTTCACTCTTGTCATTAGGACAGTCTCTGGGGAGCAGTCCATTCTCGTTTTCATCGCTGCAGAGCGTTCTTTTACCCCCATAAAAAGGAAATCTGTGAAGAAACAAGCAAGCAAGGCTTTTTCTGAGGTCTTGGCTAAGGGCAGATTGCTTTTCATGGGAAGAGTGTTGGATAGGGAAGAAGTCTGCCCTCCTCCCCAGACTCTTTCCTGCTGCTCCATCTCCACCCATCAGGCTGTGGATGTTTCAGCTGGAACAAGTTACAGCCTTGAGGAGGCTGTTTGGCTGCTGCACCGTGCCAGCAGTCAAAACTTTGATTTTTCGCCTGCTCCTGTGTAAAGAATGCAGGCAGCAAACCCACTCACAAAGGGGCTTTGATTTAGAACTTTGATTCCGATGAGGGATTCCATCTTCGAAAAATGACAGAGAAAGTAACCAATGCTAAAAGCAAGTGAGAGTCTGCCCATAGGCACTCTGGGAAAAAGAAAAAATTCCTTACGAGATCCCAAGTCCCTGATCTATTTTCCTAAGAGATCCCTGTCGCCTTTAATAAGCTTAAGAACTGCTAATCGGTCTAAGAAAGCAAAGGTTGTGAAGGTTTATATCCCTGTGGATCCCTGGGTCTCACTCTTCCATTGCAATAAATGCTTTCATTTATACCAAGAGCATGAAGTTTCCCAAATAAAACTGTTTTGGGAGGAGGACTGAGGAATTACATTCCTCCTGTGGCATTAGGGAGGTGTTGGAGTACCAAGCTACACACATCCTCAGCAACTGTTTAGTAACACACAAACATAAGCCAGGCCAGTTCGGTTTTTTAGGAATTTTCTTACGTTTTGGCTCTTTTTCCTTTTTAAAGCAGTTTTACTATCTGTTTGGAAAGAAAAAAAAAAAAAAAATAAATAGGGATGAAAAAATCTGTAGACAAACCTGTAGTTCAGAGGGTACAAAGTGCTGTTTTAGGCTGTAGTGTGTCAGATTTTCGTGTTATACCAGTGGATCACCATTTACATGTCGGGTTTCCCCTTAATTACTGTCTTATTATCTCTGAGGTTCCTCCAGAAGAGGGAATTGCCACTTCCTTTAGTAGATTTTCTGGAAGAGCACCTCATTAAGAAGCTCTCCACAAATTGTGGCATTTGCAGCCCCAGTGAACGAGGGTTTGGATATGGTGCTGCAAACCTTCCAAGCCACAAAATTAAAACAAGGCTCTGCAGATGGATGTAAGGAGAAGGGTTTTTTTTTTTCATCTTTGTCACAAACGTGTAGGGAGATAATTGTGGGATAGGCTGCATACCGAAGGAGTTGAAGATTTTTTATGGTCTATGCACACCTGTGTCTTACCTTCTTACTGTTACTTTACAGTAATAGAGGGTTTGGCTTTGTTCTGAGATACTTATGTTGGCAACATAAGCTGCTCTTCAACAACAGAAACTAGTATTTAAGTGTTATTTTGAACTTAAGGGAGGGAGAGGCGAGAAAAAGGAGAAATAAAGTAGAGGGAGAAAAATGAAACTCTGAATTCTCCAACTGGTGTGTATTTATATCTCTACATTCAATATAGCTGTGTGTTGTTCCTTAGCTTGATTTCGTGAAAATTATGTCCTCCATCCTTTCTGAGATGAAAGACTGAGGAAGCTCTTAGTTTTCTTATGAATTTATACTTGCATTAATTTTAAAAAGACAGAGAGATGACCAAATGCCAAGAAAGCGCAGAACATCTGTGGTGATTCAGGTGGTGGAAATGCAGTTTCATCACATTTTAAATATCATCATTACATTGGAGTAAATCTCACTGCTTGCAGAATCACGCCACTGAGGCTTACTTGTAGTTTTTGGTCCGATCATGGCAAAATATTCATGATTTTATTTGCTATGCGTTGCTAGAGGGAAAAGGAAATTAAAAAAAAGTAGAGTAAACTAGGGTGTGTGTATAGGAAATAGAAGCATATAATCTGTTCTCAAGGGAGGATGCAGAGAGGGAGCACAGATCCTCTGGGCCGCTTTAGATTTGGGGGAATCTAAATTTGGTTTTGTGCCAGCTTGAGTCACCACTGTCCTGAGCCCCAGTTGTCCTGCTCAGGGTCCAGAGAGTGGTTCCTCCTGCCACAGAGGGCTGGGAGCATATCCATCAGCTCTTCTCCCCGTGAGGTGAGCCAAGGTGGATTATAACAAGGGATTAACCAACAGGTGTTCTGCTGAAGGATTATAAAAGCACTCAGAAAATCTGAGTCAGAAGACTAAACCAAATGTTTCCAAAGGCAGAGTAAATTCCTGACGCAGGGTTAAAGGTTGAGGCCATCTATTTCCATCTTTCTCATCTGTTTCTTTTTCTCATTTTTCTGTTGGCATTTCATTTCTGGAAGAGATGTTTCTTTAATGAGCAATTGTAATAAGGCTTGCACTGTCACCTTTCCGAGGAAGGAGTTAGCTGTAAATTTTTCAGAGCTGCTATATACAAATGTGTAATCAGTGTTTTGTATTTATCTCCAGTCTGTATTTATCACCATTAAAAAGGCCCGATGCTTATGTGATCATCAGGATCTGGATATTGTGATGTCTGTTGAGGTTATCCAGGAAAATTGATATTATCATATAAATTCTTTGATTAAAAAAAAAAAAAAAAATCCCAATCCAGTAGGCCACACAGGAAAAGTTCCTATTAAGAAGATTTTCATAACTAAGCTAATTTTTAAACTTCATCAGCAGGTCCTCATCCTTCAACTCAGACCACATCAACTTTTTTGACACTGTGTTGTTTTAAAAGGCCTTTTTTGTAACTCATTGAGAGTTAATTACATTTTGTTATTTGCTCCATAACTGGCATAATGTAATATGTTTGCAAAAATGAAGATGTATGAGAACTCATTCTTTGACACTTCTCTAGGGTCTGATCACCAATTAAATAGATTATTATTAAAAATAATGGTAACAGCTATGAAATTGCTATTATAATATTCAAGTAATCCTAGAAATCTAATTACTACTTGTATAAAAATTTGTTACATGCATTATTTAACAGTGTTCTTATTTCAGACAGTGTGGTGTCCATGATACTAATTGGTGTCTTCCCATAATTTAAATACTAAAAAAATTATTACAGGGAAGTGTAAATTGATGAGCTCTCAGCAGTCTAAAATTAACATTCATGTGATGCATTTAGCAAGGAGAAATCTCTAAGTTGATTCCAGATGAGAGACTTAATAAGATCTCTTTTTTTAGTGGAAATTAGCTTTTTATGGATAATGTAGCTTGGCTATCTAGAATTTTATCTATTCTGAAGGTCTTGCTGACTGGTACAATTTGCAGCATTTCCCCTGAACACTGGAGGATGAGTCCTGTCCTTCATTCAAATGGTATTCAGTGACTGTCCTTAAAAATGTCCCTTTGAAATCTTAGACTGTCCACTGAATAGTCAGTTGCCTCATGGCCTCTCTTTTAGTCTTTTCCACGTTCTTTCTTTTCTTTAGGAAGAAGTTCTATTCATATCTTTAGGAAGAAATGAAAGTCTATGTAGATACTTTTTTCCTTTTAAAATTACTTTTGTATATATATTCATATTTCAGCCATATTTATATTAGATATATATTATTACATTCTTGCACCTTTCAGCCTTGCAGCTGCCCACCCTCTTTAACCTCACTGCCTGGGTTGTACTCTGCAAGAAAAAGTTGTGTGCTCTCTTGCTCTTATTTCATAATATTTTCCATCTTGAAGCTCCTAGCATGGCTCAAGTTGCTTTTGCTGTGAGCTCTGTAGGTATCTCCAGGCCGCTGAGGAAAATCCAGGAACATCTCCAAAGGCATCAAGAACATCATGGGCTTTGGGCACTTTCCCCCTTTTCCCTTTCACTTTTTGTATTATTGTTGGGGGTTTTTGTTTGTTTGTTTGTTTTTGTTTTGTTTTGGTTTTTTTGTCAGGTGACTATCCTGTAAAACATAAATAAGCTGGAAAAGTTCTCTTCTTTTCAGAAAGCATATTGAAGAAGTCATAAACAGGGCTTCAGCTGGTCAGATACATTATTTGCTTTCATATTTGTGGTTTTCTATTCAAAGAATTAGGAATGTCTCAATTACCATGATGAACATTAAAATTCTGTATTGTTGTATACCAACAGAATCACTTAATTCTCTTTCCTAAATTTCCTTGGCTGATGTCAACAAGATAATCTGATATGTTTGTTCTGTGCCTTTGCACTCCGGAAAAGCTAAAGCTCTTTGAAGCTAATTTGTTAAGAAATTAATTGAAGTAAGGAAACAAAGCAGTATGGACCTCATTGTAGAGACATTACGTTAAGATGATTCATGAAGTATAAAATATTTCTTGGTAAAAGGCCCAGTTATTGCTATCCAAATTTTTTCTTTGATGTAATCTTGCCCCTTGCCCCAGGAAAGAGCACGTCTCTAAAAACGTAACTTGGAACACAATCCATTAATGCATTCTACCATGTTGTTGTGGATGTCTTTTAACCATATTCATGATTAGATGTAGTGTGAAAACACAGGCATTATTGTAATCTTTTTTCATGCCTTCCCACATCTTAGCAGTGATTTCATTTACCTGTGCGCTGTGGCATAACTAGTCTTGTACGCAATCTTAGTTATACCACACATTCTGTATACTTCAGCAGCTACAAAAATCTCACCAACAGCAAGATTTCTATTCCTAGATCATCGCCCACCATCATTTTAATAGCACGCAGTTGTTTTATCTGGAGTTTACAAACAGAAGGAAGCTGCCATGAAGCCTGATGAACATGATGCCCTCAGTCCTGTGAATTAATTTTAGCTAGTCCTGTGAGGAGCAGAGGGTCTGAATCAATAATCCTCGTGGCTCCCGTTCAGCCTGAGAGATCCTGTGACTCTGAGTGTATTCAGCTGAGTCCCACTCACAGCTCAAACCTCATTCTGTGAGGACAGAACGGTAGTGCAAATCTTTGTCTGTGTGTCCTTGCAGAGCTTTTAAAAGCCCTGACGCACTTGAGTAGGAGTAATATTTGGGATGTCAGGTATATCAAATAATTTTACCACAAAAGTGTTGACCTTTGGTATTTTTTGAACTTCTGTGACTGCACTAGGTAGCAAATGCCTCAGGAAAACAGCTTCTGTTTCCTACTAATTCCTTAGTTTTTAATGCAGAGGGTCTGTTTGTGGTCTGGCCGCAGGATATTGTGATGCTGGGCCTTATTTGTCCTACCTTTTATTCTCCACAGCAGACATTATCTCTTCCTGTTTATTTACGTAATATCTATTGTAATGGTCCTAGTCAGGGTCAGAGACCCTTAACGCTACTCCAGTACAAACACAGAAAAATCACTATATACATAAATTTACTTTCCCAAAGTCATTTCTTGTTCATAGCTTCGGTCCCTCCACAAAGTTTGGAAGAAGTGTGTGTGGAGAATATGGAGACTTTCAGGTGAAAGGCAAAAATGTGTTGCTGTTAGGGCAAATATCTTTCTCCTGAAATGAAAGAAAGGATCAGCAGAAATGGAGCTGCTGTTCTGAGTCTCATCAAAGTACCTGAAAGTCGAGCTAAAGGCGTTGCTGGCGCTCTGAGGGTCGTTCAAAGGGTGTTGTCCTTTTTCCTGCATCTTTGTTAAACTGGGAAGCTGCCATCTATCACTGGAAAGGGCAGCTGCCATTGAGGCAGAATAGCGGAGCTGAATGATCCTGTGTAGTGAGTGAGTAATCCTGTTTCTAAGCCAGAATCCTGTTTATAAGATGTATTCTGCAGCTCTGCACACCGCAGATCGCCTTGGTGGCTGGGTTAATGGGAGGCTGCCTTGGGCCTGGAGGAGAGTTAGTTGTGCTTTTTTGTCTTGGGAATGCATTTAGAGATATTGTGCGCCACGAAATGTTCACCTGTCTTCTGTCTCAAGGTGTGTGATGCGCCAGAAAATAGCATAAAATACCATGAGTTACAACAGTGGAAGGAAGCATCTATTACAATGATCTGAGTTTTTGACTGATATATATATATATATATATATACACACACACACACACACACACACATATATATATATATATATATATATATATATATTTTAGAAAAAAGGATTTTCTTTTTAACCGGTAATTTCTGAGGTAATAAAAAGTTAGATTTATACACATACTTCGAATTTATGTAGCTCAAGTGACTTGCTGGCGACAGTATCAGTGAATAAAACAAATTGCACGTGCGCATTGCCAGGACTGCGGTGTTATTTCTCAAATTTAATATCGATAATAACTAATAAAATATCACGTTGTGGAATTGTTTCCTGTTTAATTAATCTATCAGAATCTGATTATTTAATTTAAGCTAGTTTCTTATATCAGTGAAATATTACGTAGCTAGTAAGAACACATGAGGCTTATTGCAGAGGAAATGCAGCAAGAGTCAGAATTTACCTTTCTGTGAGTGCTGTCAAGGAGAAAGTTCGAATCCTTTCCAGAGCTTCTGTGTGGAGCAGGATCATTTCTAGGTTTGTTTACTTGGCATTAGTTGTATACACATTAAATTCCCCTTCAGGGCGAGTTTTGCAGAAACAAATGTGCACCTTTTTGTTGAAGAGTGTTAAGTCAGGAATTCAGTACATATTAACTACGAAAACAAATGTGAGCGGGCTTTTTGTGCCTGCCAGGCAGGCAGGATAGAAGAAAACCATTTACTCTGCAGAGCTGGTTTGGGCAGGGGGAAGTCACCTTCTGCTTTAAAATACACTTTGGGTCAGGCTTCTGCTCAATAGAGCTGCATTTGGTTTATTTCTGAGCTGTCACTGCTGCAGAAAAGGACTGGTTCAAGGGGCGTTCTGCGAGAAGATAACTGTAATTGGCAATCCATTTCTTCATTTCCATGCTGTAGCCAGCCTTGACGAATTAATCATGATCAAATGCAGGCTGAGGGAAGGGGGTGACCCACGTAGCACAGAAGAAAAATGAGGCCCTGGTTTGGCATGACAGACTAATCCTTCAATTCACCCGTTTGACTGAATGAGGGGACTTGTTGTTGTGGCTGTCACCAGCGCCGCCCACAAACAAACTGTTCACCCTCAGTCAGAGGGTTTGGCGGGTGTGATAAAGGTTTTGGAGAGCGTCCCAACACCCCATCCATCACTGATGTGGGACGTGGAGCTCCTGGATAAGTCCTAAGGAGGAAAAGTCACGGTGGGCTTGCAAGATCTTGCCTTGGAGAGAGAACAACCTAAAATTGTGTTTGTGGAGTGATTTTGTGTCTTATCCCACACTAACCAGAATGACTCCTTGGTTTGGCTGGATGTGTTATGGCTACTGCAAGAAAACCAGCAAAAATTTGGGGTTGAAATTTAGATGATATAAGGGTCCCCTCCAACCCGAGCCATTCCGTGGTTCTGTTAACATTGCTGGCAGGTCTGAGTGGTTATAGCTTCACACAGACCCCAGTTTTGTCCCAGGGAACAGGAGGCAAGTTTGGTTCCAGATGGAAAGGAAAACAGTGGCAGACTAAAGAAAATTATTTACTCTGACAGCTGTGTAGAGAACTTTGGAACTTTTGGTAGATGTTTGCTTAACTTTCTTCTTTCTCCTTATCTGTTTTTTTGGAATTGTGCAGCAGCTGTGTGGCTTCTGGGTTACTTTAGGAATATGGGGCTCTTTTAACTGGTCTACTCATAGTAGTACTCACAGTTATGTTCTTTTCTTAATAATGTACTTTATCCTGTCTGTGGCCATGATTTTAGGTTTTTATCTGGTAGCTAAAATGAGCTAAGTTCATGCTGGAGCACATGGGTTTCAGAGAAGCTGTGGTGATTTGCACTAGCTGTGGAATATTCCACTGCCTTGAGAGGAATAAATGCAGATTTTTGTCATCGACCTTATTTGCTTTGAATAACTGCATTGAACTCAGCAGAGGAGAAATCTAGATCGAAGTATTGTACCTTTTGTAAAATATTTGATTTGGGCAGGGAAGACTTTATCTTACTTTTTCTTGAAAGAGTATCTAGCCCCTCAGAAAGAACATTACTTTAAAGTCTGATCTGTAAACTATTTGTATATCTCTTTTATTCCTTTCAGTATATTACTTATATATAAGAGAATGAAAGTACTTGCTGTCCTACATATTATTAGATGGTAATCTGTATCTATCATTTTCCAATTTAGTTTTGGACAATGCAGCATAGAATTTTTTTCCCCCTTCTCCCTGTGATGTTTGAAAGAACCTTTAATAGAAATACAGTATAATACGATTTAAAGGGTAATAATTTCTTGTATGTGATGCTGTGGCAGTGGAAGACTTTTTGCCCCCTTCTGTTTCATTTTTCTCTGGACTATGAACACTAAACCTTCATTTTCACTGAGTATTCCATATAGAAAATATAATAGTTCATCACACGTTGTGACTTGTTTCTTTTACAAACCAAATTTTGGGTTGCTTAGTCCAATTGAGTAGCAATTCTAGGTCATTCACTGAGGAACACGCTATTCAATGTGAATAATTTTGTGCCACCACTGCATGGGGAAGGCCTGGTTCAGAAACCCCTGAGCTAAATAAAAGCTGCTGTGAATGTCAGCACACTGTTCTAGCTAACAGCCATTTCTGTATTTTCTTTATCCATTTTCTTCTTTCTCAGTTTTGATGAACAAAACCATATTTCTAAAATGCAAGTGAAGTGTTTGGCAGTTTGATGATAAAAATACAGGACAGGAATATCTAGAACTTAATATTGAGGAAAACAAGTGCATCCTTAGGGGTGAGAGTAAATCGACTGTTCGAGTGGTGACCAGCGTGTGGTGCGTGGTTTCAGCTTTATGTACCAGCTCATTATCCAGTGTTGGAAAAATGGAGTATCAGTTTTATGCAGGATGCTTATCACCTGAAATTGCCCAGTACAGGCTGTGAGCTTCAGACAGTGCAATCATAATAGCTTCCAAACCGATGCAGTTTTATGGATTCAGAACATTAGTCATTCTCTTATGCCCTTAATTACCCTTAGGTAGTTACACTTGTGTCTGTAATAGGTGCTGAGCATTCTGCCACTGATAGGTTTTTAACTATTCTTTTTGTTGTAGCAGTAAACACGCTGTAGCTGACTATTAGGAGGCCAGAACATTATCTTTTAGCCTGGTGTCGTTAGGAGCATGTCCAGTGGCATTTTGGGCTGTATTTGCTGGTTGATTGTAGCCTTCTGGGTTTGGTTTGGTTTTCAGGGTGGTTTTTTTCCTGTCTTTAGGAATGAGAGTAAAGAACAATTCTGTTGCTAAGCTGGCACTGCTTAATTAAGAGATGATGTTTTCTTCCCTTTTTGCCTAGTTTACGGAGTGAGAAAGAAACCTGATAGAATTTTCACAGCGCTAAAAACAATATAGAAGAAACAAGTGATGCTATTTACGTGCTGGCCATGCCAGTCAGTGCCCTAGATATCTGCTGTATTTTGCTATCAACATTATAAGCTACAATTTACTAGTTTTCAGTAAAGCAGTGAATCACTGGTAGGCCCGTCCCAAAAAAAAAAAAAAAAAAAAAGACGTGAGATTCAAAGCTCCCTTTCAATCAAAGCTGCTAGCCATGAGTCAGGTGTTGGCAATGCTTCCGAGTCATTCCCAATAAGGATTTGGGGTTATGGAACCTTCTCTCAGCTGTGTGGCTTTGGTGTAGTTGTCACCATTTTATTGACAGTAGGTAAACAGAGGCAGCGACTGTAGTTACCCTGACAGGTGGCCGGGAGTTAGAGAATGTACAGCTGACAAATTCTAGTGTAACTCCCCACAAATATTTTCAGTTGATATTTTCCGAAAGTGACATGGGAATATGTAACTACTCTGGCCTCAAGTTTCTTTAATAATGCCAGCATGTTCAAAATTGTCTTACTAAGGGCAGTCAGTGATGCTCTGGGTGTGGAATTTGAGGCATTTGATGGTAAAGAGTTTGCCTCCAAATCCTTTCTTAACTTGCTCCATGTTTTCGACACTCTCTTTCCTAGTTGTTGACCTTCTTCTGAGTTTTCCATGTTGATTACGTGGCATTTATGCTGACCTTAACTAAGCTGAGCATTTTCTCAAAAGGAATAAGTAGAAATGTTTCTCCATCAGCGCTGATACCAATAAAACATAGGCCTAAAGTTCATAAATATATATTAAGTTTAAATTGCATATGATTTCAAGAAATTATCTACTTTTTAAAAATTGCATTTGATAACAAGTTTGCTTGATTGACCAATTTTCACAAATTATTGAAGTTTTGTGGTATCAAAGGTTTCTGCTGGGAAGAGGTCACCTTGATATTTGTGCTGAATACATTTCAGCCTTGGCTCCACATTTTATCATTCTTGATGTCTTAAATTTTCCCTTACCTCCACAGTTTTTTTTAATCTACTTATTTTTATTATTTGTTTTTATGACTTAGTGTCAACATATTTCACTGATTTTCTACTTACTAAAAAAATGGTTCTGTCTGAATTTCACGTGTAGACTTAATTTTGTGACTTTTAATGTACGAGCCGTGCTATTTAGGTTACTCTGTATTTATTGCTTGTTTTTGTCGTTGCCTACTAAATAGATTAATACCTGCAGATCTCTAAATTGTGAGGCTCCTCTCTTCCCCAAAATTGTCAGGACTGATGATGAAACTTTTTCTTTTCCTTTATTATAAATCTAAATATCCACATAGTAAAGGCTAGAAGATAATCATGGGCTTCAGTCCAGTCCTGAATTATCTGTCTATAATTTACAGTGCTTAAAACAGTATCATCCCATTAGCACACGATAGATGCAGTTATTTAAAAGACACTTTGTTTTATCAAAAACAGCCAAAGCCACCATCATAAAAAACCCAGAAAATCCTGTCTGAGGACTGTTTGGCTCCTCCACTTCCACCTGGAGTGAGAATGCTCAGCCCACAGCTGCCCAAGCAGGGACTCACAGCCTCCTCAGGTCTGTCAGTCCACCTCCTACCCAACCCATTTCAATCCCAAAAAGTGTGGCTGGGTGAAAAACCACCTGCACTGATGCTGTTGAATCCAATCCAACCCACTTTTTTGGCCCAAGGCAAAGACCACACCAACATTTCAGCCAGCAGGTCTGAGCGTGTCGTAACTCCTGGGGGACAAGGATGTGACAGCAGCACCTTCATTTCTTAAAATGGTATTGGTAGTGCTTTTCCACGCTCTGAACTTGCTTTGTTCCGACTGGTTTGTGGGCTTTTTTATTTGTTTACCAGATTTTCAGAAGTGCTTCAATCCTTTAGAAGCATCAGTTCTTTTTGGTGTGTTTCTGGTGATATTATCCCATGCAGCACATGAGAAAGGTAGAGGTGGAATCTGGTGGAAAATCATAAGAGACAAGACTGATGTTAAAATTTTAGCACAGGAGATGTCCCAGAAGCTCACACCTTCATTGTTCGCTCCCTTGACTCTGTTATTGCACACAAGCTCTTTAAAATGTCTCCTAAGCTGTTTTTTAACTGTTTGCAAAAACATGTATGACTGCTAACTTTTTTTTTTTTTTTTCCTTCTTCCTGCTCTTTCAATCTGTTCAGAGGATTTTTTTTTTCCAAATTCTTGCTGAAGAGGAGGTGTCTTAATTTGACTTCAGTTCCCTTCTTTTGGTGTTTGCATGAACTCAGATAATCTGCAGCAAATCAGTGTTCTGGTTTCTTCAAATTATTTTGTTTCATAGAGGTTTAATTGTAATCTTCTATTTTCAGAGTAATGCAAGTCCTTTTTCTTTATCCTTTCTGAATTTTAGAGATTCTTTCATTTGGATGCCCACCACTTGATTTCTGTATTCCTAGAATATTTTTAAGTTAAGACTGCTGGTTATATTGGTGGTTTCAATGTAGCTTGTTTTGTATCCATTACAGTGCTAGAATAATTTATTTTTACTTATTCTTAAATGGCTTATATAGCAACTGTGCCTTTCCTTTTTATTTGTTCATAATATAATAAATATAATCATATTTATTTTAGTATTATTATTTAATAATTTTAAATAATAATATTCAGACTTTCAGTGGCATAACACCACAAACTTGGAGTATGTTATTCTTGTTCTGTCTCCTGGTAGTTACTGTAAGTTCATCAGGTTTTACTTGTATCAGCACCAAACTGCATGAGATTATTTTGCAAAGTTCATATACAAATATGTAGAATACACATAAACATAGGTATTGATCTCATTGGGTTTGACTCATCAGAACTTTGAGTTTCCCTGCTTTTCTGTCGAGGTCCTTTCTTTAGCAATTGATCTCTAAATAACAACCATGTGTTTTTTAAACTTAATGTATTGTCATTTAAAATAGATTTACCTAGTGAGAGGCAAAGGTCTCCCCTGAACCCCATATTTCCCAGGCTAAACATCACCCCTCACTCTCAAATCTTCTCCCACCTCCAGCAAGAGGAGCTCACAGAACTGTTTCTGGTTTTTTTCCCTCACTCCCAGGTACTGTTTTCCCCTTTTTAGATTTTGACCTGTGCATTGATACATCCATACAAGTTTCTGTCCTTCATGCAGTTTTGGGGTGGTTTTTTTTTTTACTGGTTTCTGTTCCCAGAGATGTGAGGAAGACTGAGCTGTGAAGGGTGGTGTCTGCATACCAGTAATTCACTGAAATAATCCCAATCCAACTCAGTATTGCAGTGGTGTTTTTCACAATCTGGAGATGTGCAGCTGCCATGATAAAGTGAACTGTCTTGAGTGTAATTTTATATGTAGCGAGGACGCTTTGATAAAATTAATGGAAATCACATTGGTTAAAGCTGTTCTCTAAGCTTGATTCTAAGTCTTACCTTATTTCTGATGATGTAAGTAGCTCTTTGAATTGGCAACTTCTTTTTACATGTGCCCAGATTAAAAATCTTCTGTTTCCCCTAATTTCCCTCATTGCTTAACAATCAATGAGGTTTCTCCATGCTACACATTTAATGCTTTTCCATATCCCTCCTGCTAAATTGCCTGGGATGTCATGTTTCCGAGAGGATTAGTTTGTATTTGACTGTGGCATGGACCTGCCTTGAAATTGTGGATTTCCCCAGGGGTAGCGTGGGTCATCTCATGCTGACCATACACATAACCTAAATTTAATAAAGTGCTGGAACGAGCAACCCCTTTGTGGCCACATGGCCACATTTAAAAGGAAATTGAGGTGGGAGGTCAATTTTTACTTTAAGACTAGGTTTGGAGATGCCTGGGTTTTTAAGTGGAGGTCTTTAAATCTCATTTGTCTGAAGTAAGAAATTTCCATTTAAATTGTCCAGATCAGGTTCTTATTTGTACTGCATTTTTCAGCAAAGGAGATTTAGTCTTCCAAATCCTTTGCTGCTTGATCTGACCAACCATAGCCTTGGTTCCTTTGTTCCAAATCTGGATGTTTCTTCTGATTACAGTAATTGTCATTTGCTCTGTCATTGCTTTTCCACCTGTCTCAATTTGAATATTGTTCAGAATTACTTGAAAAAACCTGTGTGTTTGGGCTTTGTCTCCCCCTGAAGAGCGGCATCTCACAAAAGTAAATCATTTTACTTTAAAGGCTGGATTTACTGCTCTTGATCTAACCAGAAACGTTGATGTTTGTTAAACCTTTCTGAATGCTAGGAAATCCCATTCCTTGCTAAAGCAGCACACGTTTGCTCATATAATGATTTGGAAATAAATTTTAAAAACCCCAACAATACACTGGCAGCTTACCAGAATACATGTTAAAAATGCTATTTAAAACAAGTTCAATAAGACCTAAAGTTCATATCAAGACTAAATTGGATTTGAGTTTGTGGAATTGCAAGTGTCATTAACTGGTTATTTAATTTCCTTTTTGACTGAAGAATACAAGGCTCAATAAAAGCACAATTGTGAGTGAAATGCAAATTAGAGATGTTAGGAGAAATCGTATTTGTAACAAACGCTTGCTTGACACTTAATACTGTGATCTTTTTGAAACACTGAAGAATCTGAAGAGATCTGGGTTATTTTGTTGATCAGCTACCAGTACTGGGCTTAAAAAGCAACTGCTTCTTGGGGAGATTGTTAGCCAAAAGTGTTCACATGAGGGTGTTCCAAGAGATAAGGTTACTTTCATATTTTACCCATTAATGGGTTTTTTTAAATACCTTTTAGCATTTGAGGTCTTGCTAAGAGCATCAGAAGTGTGTAATGGCACTGTTGTAACCAGGCAGGTTTGCTGAAATCAGAGTTTTGAGTTGTAATTATTCCTTATTTTTGCTTTAATCCAGTTTTCCCCATTATTCCAAACTTTAAGTGTAGGAGAAGGGAGTACAGGTGACCTGGCCCCTGCCCAGTAACAGCTGTGTTAATTACCCAATACAGCCCCAACCCTGGAGTCACAGCTGTATCCAATAAAGATGAGTGTGATAAAAGGGAGTGGGTCAGCTGGTGAGGGGGAGTCATGAAGGAGGAGGAAGTTTGAGGAAGAAGAGGATCATGAAGAAGAAGGAACCTGAAGAGAGAGACTCCCTGTTCTGAGGTCAGTCTGGGTGTGCAGTCAGAGCCTGTTGTTGGAACCTGCAGTCACAGTCTGGCTGGGTAAAAGCTGCAGTCAGAGTCTGCAAACTGATCCCTGCAGTCAGAGTTCAGCAGGAAATAACCAGCAGTCAGAGGCTGCAAGGGAAACCTCCAGCAGGAGCTTGCTGCAGCCAGGGTCAGTGAATGGTTGGGGTCAGGATAACTGAATTGTAACGAGGAATAAACCAGGACCCTTTTTGTGCTGTGATAAATGAGAAGCCTGTGTCTCAGCTCCTTTCTACCCTTTCTACCCTCTAACAAGAGGGCTTCCAGAATCTTAAAAGATTTAACAATCTTTTAAGCACTTTTCATCTGTTGTGTATTCTGCTGTAATTTCAGGACGTGCAAAAAGGCTTTTCGGTGCAGCATTGGGAGGAAGGTTGGAGAGGTGCTAGTGGATTCTATGCAGTTTTTGTTGACAAAGCTGTTGCTGCAATACGTCCTGAAATGCAAATAAATAGTGTAGTTTGGCTGGTTGCTGATAGATACAGGAGCATAAAATCAAGTAAGGCACATTGTGACCCTTGCAGGACCAAAAGGAGCATGTGTGGAGCTGATCTCTTGCCAGGCAAATGTCTACTACAGAAATGAAGCAGCATCTGGGCAAGGGGAAAAAATTCTTCCTCTTAAAAAATTAATGCATAAAATTGTTGAGACAGTGCAATGATGCATCAAGTCCAACAACCTGCACAAGCACTTGTTTTAGTAGCGTGCATGTAGTGTGTGTTCAAGTAGCGTGAAGTGCCTTTTTGTACAGGGAAAAACAGGCCATTAAGCATCAAATTTAGAATGCACCCCCTCTCTGTTCCTCCCAAGTGTACTGGCATTTTTGAACTCCAGATTGGGTGGAAATATTTCAGTTTTGAGCTGCTGTAGATTTCCTGAATACAGTAGCTGCTGGTGTGACCCTTTAGTATGGTTTACTGCTGCCTGAGGCAAGAATTGAAAAAATCCACTGTGAGAATAATAAAAACAAACCAAGAATCAATAATGTATTTGTTAAAGGGGCTAAACTAAGTAGATTAAATGTGCCAGACATCGTGTCTTGCTTTTTCACCCAACCTGCCCTATAACTTTCTTCCTCTTATGTCTTTTGGGAAAAAAAAATAAAAGAACATAAGAATATCTTTGTCTTTCTCTCTCTCTTTTTTTTTTTTTTTTTTTTTTTTTTTTTTTTTTTTTTTCCCTCCCTTTTTATTTCACAAGGAGTAAGTGTATATTTTTTCAGCTGATTATATGCTCTTAGGAAATCTTTGATTTTCCTTGGAGAGGAGATAAGAGCAGTGCTTCAGTAGAACTAATGTCAGATAGTTTTGTTAGTTCTTGTACGTGGATGGCCTTTCCCAAATACTGTGTTGGTTTTAGATAATCCAGCCAGGTCTCTGTGTTGCATCTGCTGCATGGTGGGAGTGATTTAAAGGCTAGAGCTGGGCTGGCAGTGCTATCTATGTTCTTTATGGGATTTTGTATTTTTTTCACTATTGCCTATGAATGTTTGATTCCTTTAAAGTTTCTCAGACTTTCTATGCTGCCATCTTCCTTGATTTCACTGTGATGGCTCACATGCATTACATACATGTGTGTCCCTGAGTTCTTGTAACTCCTGTCATGCTGTGCTGCCTATTCCAGACAAAGCACTGAGAGCTCCAGCAAAGCCCTGAGATTTTCTCTTGCATTCAGCCCTTCTTCCCAAAATCCTGCTCCCCATCTTGCAGCAAGAAGTTCCATGCTCCCTCCTGTTGGAACCCTGGGCACTGAGAATTCCAGGCTTTCTGTGCTCACAGGCACTGACCCCCAAGAAAACACGGCATTTGACCTGACGGCTTGGGAGAAGGCTCCCAAAACTGAGTGATAGAACTGGGATTGTGGGTGTGCAGTTTGAATAGAAGTGTGTGATATCACAGGGTGGAAAACTTAGAGTTTAAGGTTTTAGAATATAGTAAGAGATATAAAGCAATATGGAGGATTTAGGGTGGAGGCTGAGTCCTTCCTTTTCACCTTCCTCTTCATGGGACTGGGTGGTATTTTGTAATTGGATAGAAAAATCCACATTGCGGGCCGCGGGTGGTTGGTTATTGGGTTAAAAGTAAAAATAATCTAGGTGTCATTTCTTAATTGGACAGTTTATCCTTAAAAGGCCTTGCAGAGAGAAAGATGGGGGACATTTTTTGCTTTGTTAGCTAGAAGTGCTGTAGAACTCATAGTTTGTGAGGCTGTCATGTAGATAAGTTAGCAAACATCTGAGTCCGGACAAGAAATACCATCTGGCACATTTAATCCCGACTCTGGCAGAAAAAGAAGAAAAAATGCAACACCCTCCCTCTCTTCCTCTTCCCTCCACCTCAATCTGCTGCTCCTCAGGGCATTTTCCTGCAGTCTGCACAAAGATCCATCAGCAAGAAGAGAGAGCCTCTCATGGCAATTCCTACCTCTTCCTTCTCCCCCTGCCTGGCCTGTAGTGGCAGATATATTAGCAGGCATCAGGAACTCAGTAAGGAGTGGCACATCAAGAATATCTCTACTTCAATTAGAGCCTGCAATCAATAGCAAAATGCCATGAGGAGCAGTGCTTGGCGAGGCACAGTCGTGACTTTATTCCCACTGCTGAACAGATCATCCCTTGGTGCTCAGAGACAGCGTGTGTCAAGGAGGGCCTGGAATAGTGTCAGAGGAGGTTAAGGAGGTGTAATGCTCTGGACCACACGTTTAAAGAGAAAGTGCCAGTTTAAAGTGGAATTCAGATCCCTGTGGGTGCGTGGGGGTTGGTTTGGTTGGGTTTTATCTCCCGTGGCATTAGCAAGACACTTCAGGAAGGCAGGATTGATTCCTTTCACTTTGCTGCACTTGAGAACAACAAGGTATTTTTATTTAAATCAGTGGGTAGAATAAATATTTAACCTTGTTGGAATTGTATCTACACTGAAGCCGATATCCCATTGCTGTGCAATTCAGTGTATGATGGGTGATTTCACAGCTGGCTAGTGCTTTACACTTTGTTTCAAATTACTTTGGCTGTATTATGTTGCCGCCCTAAACCCAAACTTGCTTGCTACATATGGCAAAGTAGAAGATTTAATTGTCTGCATTAGGAAGCTCATGTACCCTTTGAAATCTCTTCCAATTAACATTTCTTTGTACAACGTTTGTTCCTGGAATACCAGTTCTGGTTATGGTATGACGTGTATTTAAAGGAGAATGATGTGCTGGAGTTCAGGAGCAGCTGCATACGTGTGTTCAAACAGCTGTGTAATTTACACAGACGTTGCATATACACTCTCATAGGTAGATTTTGTAATTGCAGAACTACCTGCATGAGTATATCTTCCATTTGCATTTGCACTGTGTGCGCTTTCTCCTCCCGTAGGAGAGTGCTAATGGCCAGAGCAGTGAGATCTTTTTCCTTTCAGTTGTGCAATGGTGTCTTTCTGCTCTTTCCCATGCTACGCTCAGGTTGAACCCTTAATTTTTTACTTAGGCATTAGAAATTCTCTGACAGACAGCAAAGCTCCATCACACAGCGCTGTAAACAGCACAGCTACGATGCAGTTTCTCTTCCCGGAGTCTCCAAGTATTGCTTGCTATGTTTCTTTTTTTTTTTTTTTTTACAAGACTGCTACAGAATCCATTTCTCCATGATGTGATCCCCTGCAAGCAATACTCCTTTACAAATGCTTCTAATAAAAAACATCTACTGACTACTGCAGAAAAATGAAATTCTTACACATGTGCAGCTCTCCTTCAGAATGGCATTATGATACTTATTGCAGCTAGGTAGTTGTGGGAGAACTCTATTCCTCCTCAGTAGTCCAGGTGTAAACGCATTTTGACTAAAACTTCTTCCCCCAATACTTGGTATTTATTTAAAATTTATAAATAAATATCAAGTATTATTTATAATGCTTCCCCCAATATTTGATATTTTTTAGTCCAGTACTAATAAATATCTAACAACTCAGTAAACTTGAAATCTGGTTTTTTCTTCTGTGGAATCTTTAGACTTCTTGGTGCAAGCCTCTGCTCACATGACCTATATAATTGCAGTATATGTCTCTGTTCAGCTGACACATTTAACACAGTTACGTGGCAGGTATTTTTCCGATGATATCAGCATGGCAGTGTGTGAAACATGGTGTGATACTGTGTATTTCAGGGAAAACAGCTGTGACCTAATTTGCCTTGCATGGTAGCCGCCTTTTGGCAACCGACTTCTTTCAGCTGCAGCCCTAATCTGAGCCCAGATATATGACAGAGGTGAGCCTGAGTTGGAGGTGGTGCAGGTGAGTTGATGTGCTGATCACACAAGAGGCTCCTGTCAGCTTCTTAACCAGGGATCCCTGTCTTACCCAGGGTGCTTTGGTGGATGAAGAAAGCCTCTCCCTTATTTCCATTCTCTACCGGCTTTGTGTCACTGTATCGGACCAGAAAAGTTATTTTGAGTTTCTTTATTAACCACCTTCCACCAGCTGCATCTGTCATGTCAGTTGCATGCAAATGGAAATGATTCTTCAGGAACTGAATGTAGTTTTCCTGCTGAATTTTTTTTCACTCAAGGAAAATGTAAAGGCATGTGTCTTTCTTGGGAGGAACCGAGAAGCATGTAATGATTTCTTCAGAATAATGTTTTGTTTACGCATTTTGAAAATTTCGTATTTCCCCTCTTTGTTTTACATGGATGATAATTAATTACTGTAGCACAGCCTGTGAAGGATACAGTGAATTGGTGCAGCTTTGTTTCTCAGGTTAACAGAAAGGTTACTGGCTTTTCAGAGTGCTTAATTTCACTTCCTTAGAGTTAGATTTTGAGTGGACAGCAAATAAGGTTTTCTCTGGCTGAGTGAGTTCAGTAAGGCAAGGTAGGTTATTTAGCAGAAGATTCATGGTTCTTCTGTTTAGTCTTCAACATAGCTGATCCAAATGAGGGTACTTTCTTTCCAGGTTATGAGTGTCCACAAAAATGATCCAAGTAGGAACTTAGCTTGTTTGTCCAATCACTGTGTGACAGTGGTTATTTAAAAAATATAGAGAGAGAGAGGAGAGAAAGAAAAAAGCAAAAAGCTCAAAAATAGCAACACAATAAGCTTATTGGTAGAATACTATCATCTCTTTCCAAACAGAACGGATTTACCATGGTAATGGGAATCAACCTAGCATGAGCGAATTCATTTTGACGACTAAAATACATCTTTGACAAGATGATTATATGGGATCAGTTGCAAGATTATTCTGTCTATTTTGCAGCTGAAGGACAAGTGGATGTATTGAGTTAACCCTACCTCAGGCACGCTGGGCTGTGCATCTCATTTGTTCTCTTTTATTGTCATAAGCACTATCATCTGTGTTGTCAATAGCTGGCCTTAACCCACGTGGCCGTAACGAAGCGCAGTTATTCACGCGTTGGTTGCGATTCAGGAGGCATTTACAGTACCAGTAATAATGCTGGGTTTCAGAACATGTATGGAATAAATGCTTAGTACCTTTTTTCTCTTCTTTCCCACTTCTTCTTTCCTTTAAAACATCTTTATATTCCGTGCCATCTGGTGCTGATGATTCCCACATAGCAAGTACTTGATGCATGGTGGAGATCCCTGTCACACTGACTGCAGAGATGGCCTTCAGTGCAGTCCCACAGTTTAAAGATGTGACAAGCTACTATTTGAAGAGCATCATTACGTATATATCTGTAAACATGCTGACAAATTTATAAACTTAACACGTGGAAGTTGTTCCATTTTAACAGTCTTGTTGATTAAGCTGTGGGACTCAGGGTTGATTTTAGCGCACAGGAACAGTCTGCAAACTGTTACATCTTGATATATGCACAAATATGCCAGTGTAGATGGGTTTTTTTTTTCTGAGCAAATATGAAAACACATAATGATTATTTGTGTTGATGTGCATTTGGTTCTTTTCGTGATTTGCTTCAAAATGAAATCATTAAAACTGGAAAATAAGAATATTAAGCCTGTGATGAGCCTTTTAGAATCCAGAGATGGAAGCATGCTTTAAATGACTAAAAACCTGCCTAGCACTTGGGCTGTGCTAACAAAAAAGGATACAGACCTTTTTTTACCAGGACGAGTTGATTTACAGAAAACATTAGTCATCTCAGTTAAACTGACAAATTACAACACTTATCCCTACAGCTACCGAAGTGATTTTTCTGGATTGACATTTGCTTCTTAGTGTTATAGACCTCCTGTTATAATCTGTTATCTTAATCCTCGGATAGATCATATTAAAGCCTGATTACTTAATACCTGTGTTTTGTTAATGGGCTTTTCATGGGGAGGTGGAATCATTCCCTGATTGTGAGTTAGGCATTTTTTGTAGCATTGGATCAAGACCAGTAAAAGAGGCAGATAGAGCTATCAGCATCTCCACGCAGTTTGGGACTCCCTGAAATAGATTTCTGTTAGTTTCGTGTCACAAAATCCTTGTTGCACCGTCATGCTTTGAAGAACTTTGTGCAGGGGCAGGAGTTGGGCTCTGTGATCCCTGTAGGTACATTTCAGCCTCAGAATAATCTATGATTCCATGGACTACTTTTGTACATTTTTCTGATGCTGCACAGATAAATTAGGCAAAGAGTAACAGGCATTCACAGCTGAGTAAATGTTTCTCCAGTGAATCCCCCAAGCACAAAAAGACTGAGCATTTGCACAGGGGTGTCCAACAACAGGGAATTGATTGCATATTTTCTGTACTTTGATGAAACAGGGGGACTTATGCTCTTACCAGTTGCGTTCCGGGGAATAAATACAAAATGCGATGGGGATGTCAGCGTGTATCTCTAGTTACTATCTTAGCTTTCCTCCTCGAAAACAGCACATTTATTTCATATCCAATACATCAAAATAATTCTGCCGTATCTTATCGTGCCTTTGCAGGAAAATTATGGCCATGACGACCGCACAGACTAGAGCTTGCTTTGCCCGCCTTTTCGCGGGTCAGGGTTACAATTTCCAGGAATAAGTTGGTAAAGCCCTGGAAAGAGTTGCAAAATCTTACTAAGTTTGAAGGCTCTCAAAGGCTTTCCTAGGCTGTCGTTGCGGGTAGAATCTGTGCAAAGACCTCCCAAGAAGCAGTAGAGTTCAGATGAGGTGTGCTTTATGTGGTGGTAGCAGGGTGCACACCCTCGTTCCTACTGGCTTAGGAAGCTTGTACCCACTGTGCCATCAGCTGTGATGATGAGAGCTGTGCTGTGAAGGACAGCTCCTGAACTCAGAGGGCCACCAGAGGAGTGGCTGCTCCCATCCGGGATTTTTCTGTGCTTGAGGAGTTGGGATCCTGGTAATGGATGATGGGATGTGATCAGCTGGCACTGCAAAACGCAGCTGGTGGCAGTAAAATTCTCACCTGCTGAAGCAGCTCTCGAGGAACCAGGCACTGCCTGCACTGTTTTTGCGGTACAGCTGCGCCGAGGTGTTTGCTGTGGCAGTGGAGGATGTGGAAAGCTCAGCCCAAGTTAGATACCTGTGTCTGTGGGTAGGTACACTTTGCCACACACCTGGCCATCGCATGTGACCTGCCAGCCCTCTCTTTCTCCAGGCAGATAAGCCCAGTGAAGTCCTGCACCTCATGGCCAGTGTGTGCTTTTTTTTGTGCCCTTGTCCTTTTCAGTATGCTGGAGGAACGCTCACTGCAGTAACATGGCCTGGTGTCACTCATTACTTTACCTGTTTTATCTTTTGTGAAATTGAGCCTTTAGCCAGAATTGCCTGAGCTGCTGCTCCAGCAGTCAGTAAACTGTGAGGCACCTCGAGCTCATTTCTCTCAAGTAATTTGATTCCCACATGCTTCCTGAGATTGCTTTCTTGCTGAAAGTGGGAAAGGGGGATGGGGGTGTGCAGATGCGAGCAGGCCAGAAGTGTTATGGCAGGCAAATGTGGGTTAGAGATAAAAACAATGCAAAGGCATGTTTTAAAAGAGCCCATCTCGTTTTATCCTTCTTTGACCCAGTCCTATAAACAAAAATGTTTCTCTGTTTGAGAATTAGAGACACAGGGGCTTTTGTGCTGGTGCAAGGTCTGCAACAGGAGGCTAATTCCATCCTGTTTCTGCATGTAGTCGGTAAAATAATCCTTTCCATAAAATTACCAGAAATGTGTGCAAAATGCTAACTAGATGATTCTTTTTGGGGCCTAGCTGATCGTGAAAGGCTCTGATGGATTTCAACATATTTCCTGAAATCCTACACGGAATTCAAGGCTGTTTATTTAGGTTGCTGAACTGTTTCCTTTACATTGTGGTGACTTGGTTGTAATTGAACACCCGTTTTCTAGATAACGTTCTATTTAAGACTGGTTAGTTTGGCAGTGTACAATTCGTGGAGAGATTCTATACTGTGCTTTATCACTGCTTTGGCCAACCTGCTGCAAGGGAGTGAAAAAACAAGCCTGAGACGTTAATCTTGCTGGAGGGAGAATTGTTCTGAAAATAAACCATTCAGTGCATAAACAATAGTATATCAGTTGTCTGAAATACGCATTTGTCCCTCTGCATGGTGCTCATTTTGTGTCCAGGCACAGCTACCGCACTCAGGGCATGGAATTTCTGTGTGGAAAGAGGCCCAGTTTGTTAGCTAGGATATTACTAATTTGAGCAGATGGTCTGCTTAGAGCTCTGTTATTTTATATGATGAAAATGAGGCTGTTGGAAGTCCCCGCTTTGGGTTTCGTTAGTGGTCGTTTGTTGGTGTCATGAGACATATGCCTTGATGATATCAGCAGCATTATTAAATGTTATAAGAATTTATTTTCCCTGCAGCAATAGAAGTATCTACAGTAACATTTGTAGGGTCTAAGCTATTTTTTTTTTTTTAATCTTGGAATTTGTAAGTATGTTATTTAAAACGTAAAAATATGCTTTATTGAGAAATGTATTCAAAGGAAGCACATGCTAGATGTTGGTACTATCCAAAATTGACTATTTTACTTGCTTTTCTTGATGAATGGTTGTCATCTGTCACTTCAGAACAGTACACATGCTGCTGGAGCAAATCTTTGCAGAGTCAATTTACAGGGAGCGATGTTTTGGGAATGTGATTCAGTGCAGCGATTTCATTTTGGGTTGGGTTTTTTTTTCCCCTAATTTTGCATTGCATTGCACAAGTTCTGAGAAAGGGTTAAAGAAGATATAAATCAAAACCTTGAAATTTTTTAAATTTTTGCAGTTGTCTGTGTTTTAGTTTATGGTGCAAAAGTGATGTATGTTGTAAGAAAGGCTGTATCCACACAGCTGTGCGCCGAATTTCATGACTCTTGCTAACCCTGTTGCTTGCTTGTCCACTGTGCCTGCAGCTCCACCTCTTCAAAGCCTGTTCTATTAATGTAACCTACTGAGAGCGATTCATGCAGCTTATGGGGTTTTATTTTTAAATCCTCCCAGAAATGATTTGCTGCCCCCAAGTTAGGAATTTAAAGGAAAATTAAATTAAGGTGCCTAAGTAATGACAGCATCCTTGGATTTGATAGGTAGAAACCATCAAAGCAAAAAAGTCTGCATCCCTGGCAAGATTTTTGATATTGTTTAATGCTGGAGGGAATTACTATTGCTAATGTATCGTGCAAGGCCGTGTATAAGGCCTTAAGTTCATATGCTAATGCTTCGTGAACTCTTTAATTTCCAAAGCTGTTTGTTATGATTTAGGTCATAAATTGAGAGATTTCCAACTCAAACATTTCTCTCTTTATAAGGCCTGTGGCACTGGGGTCATAGTGTGGTATAGTTTTGCTGACAGATGGATTAAAGAAAGAGAGCCTTAAGAAAGCCCTTATGCCTTAAGAAATGTCTGAATTTTTCTTGCTGCCGTGAAACATAAGCCTAGTATTTGTTACTGTGATGTATGTGTTGAATGGTTGTCTGCCTAGTATGACACATGGATAGCTCTCTATTGTTTCTTCTTCTCTTGAGTGGTGGACTTTTCTTAACTAAAATAAAAAAATAATCCAATAAAGCATTGTTGTGCCTATTTTCAATTTATTTAGCTGGGGAAAAATGTAACAGATGTTACCTAAAAGCGTTATACAGATCTGTGTATAGAAAGGAGTTGACCTACTGTAACTCCAAAATATTTTAAAGAATAGGAAGAAAAAAAGCCCAGATTTTTGTTTTCTTATATATAAAAAAATAAATGCCTTTTATTTATCTCTCATTTCTTCTCTTTTTAGGTTTTCCAAATGAGCCTGCTGCTGTCATCGCCCTTAACACTATTAAGGAATGGTTAAGCAAGAATCACAATGAGGTAGGGAATAATTATATATTTTTTTCAGATTTCTGTTTAAGGTTATGGTCTTTGACTCCAAAACTGTGCAAAGAGTAAACATAGGCTTGAGAATTGAAGTATTTTACTATTTAGTCTTAAGATCAGTGAAGTGAGGTCAGGACAATATAGCCAGGGGAAGACTTTTATATTTAAAAGCTATACTAGAGTTCAAAGGAAATACCTTTGTTTGAAACCGTACTGTGCATTTCCTGTGCATTGTAATCTTTCCTGGCGAAGCAGAAGACTGTTCTCTTCCTGAGCTGTTTCTGAGTGTCAGAGTTTTTGGATAATAATGAGGAGATTCTTGGAAAGGAAATGTGCATAGCTGTTGTCAGTGGAAACGGCCGCCAAAGGTCAGTGGTGTTCCAGAGGTGACTTTACAGTAAAGAGCTGTAGGATCCTATTTTCTATTTTCATTAATTTTTTTTTTTGTTTGTTTGCTTACTATCAAGTGTTCATTTTCCCAGAAGCACTCGCTAAATATATGGCTTTTTAGTAGTACTGGTCATCTTCCAGTGGCAGCATAATAGTGGTTATTTGTACAAGACAAAAAATGGTTTTAACAGACCGGTCTGTGTCTCTCCCCTCTCTTGCTTTTGTCTTTCTGTGTTCCTAGTGTTGGATTGGAGAAGCGCAGCAAAAAAAGAGGCAAAACAAATAAAATAATCGTGTCTTAAACTGACAGGCAGCCTGTTTCCATGTGACAACAGCCAGCAGATTTCAGACAGTTAAAGTTGTGTGATATTTTGTCTGAAAACATTGCACAAAGCATTCAGTGGAGAAGCGCTGCGTACAAGGGCATAATTAGTAGTATTATTCCTCTAGCTGTATATTCAGGGAGCCCGTTTTTTCCCAAGAATCTGATACGTCAGGGTATGCATTAAGCGGGTTTATGTGATTTGGTTTGGGGTTTTTTTGCTGAATTTGAACTGAGAGGAAGTAATATGTTGAGAATTTGAGCGGTACAGTTGAGGTTTTCAAGCCTGGAAGTGCACTAAGGAGTGCGCACCTGTTTGGACTCTGGTTCTTTGTAGCACTGAGTAGTTGGTTGCTGTAGCTTTTTCTGCTGTCACAGTTGGCTTCCCACAGCGAGAAATCTGAGTTTTGGATGGACAGACTTCATTAACGCTGTTAGGGCCTGAATCTCATCGGTTTAGCCTTAAACTTACATTTTTGGGATCTTGTCTGTTTGTAATTTTAACCTTTGCGTGTGAGGCTACAACCAATGTTTGTGGTGCTTACCGGCTTATAATTTCTTCTAGCTTAATTTTTACCACATAATTTGAAAAACGGGGTGAAAGGTTTGTTTGGGGTTTTATTTTGCTACAGAAATAAGTTGGTTTTTTTTTTTTTCAAAAGCTGAGTCTGTATTGTATATACACCTCCTGCCTTGCTTCTCACAAACCCCAGTTTAACCAGAATTACTTTTAAGTAAGTGGCTGTAGTTTATAACGTGTGGACGGTGAAAGGAACCCAGGCTGTCCTAACCACAAAGCAATTATTTAAAGTTATCCTACTCACCTTACACCACAGTTGTTTTCTTCAGTTTGGACTATGACTGATCACAGTTATTGTCTTGAATGTTTTCTTAACATCCTGAATCCAGCCTCACCAAGCTGATGTCTCACTCTGATGCACTTGAAGACGCATGGGTGGTGCAATTATTGCATATTACTGATTATGATGATTCAGAGCTGTTCCCCCAGAGTTTTTGTTTTAGGGTTTCAAAGGAAGAGGAGTATTAGGTTTCTGTCAAGATCAGTTTTGAAGGTTTGGTTATCCCCAGCTTTGTACACATGCTTATCACATGAAGTTTACCCTTTTCCTAAAGTTTTTTCCGCAATCCACTGGCTTAAGTTTTAGGTTATGGCATAATAGTATGTTTAGCATGTCATAAACAGGACAGCAGGAAAATAAAGATACTTTATTTTATTGAAGACAGCAGTAACTTCTGCAGTAAAAGGGATCTTTGGGAAGCATATCACTACTGGGTTGCTGTTATTTAATATGTGTAGCAAGGTGAGCATTGTTACCTGGTTTAAAAGAACTGATGTAGCTCTGTGCCAGGTGTCAGTCTGATCCATTTTATGTCGTCATGGAATCACAGAATGTTTTGCATTGGGAGGTGCCTTAAAGCACATCTAGTTCCAGCCCCTGCTATGGGCTGCCCACTAGACCAGGCTGCTCAGGGCCCCGTCCATCCTGGCCTTGAACACTTCCAGGGTTGTGTACGCTTACTCCCTCGGACTGGATTTTGTGTTTTGAGTAGTAATATTATACATTACCCAAGCTTTTCCCCAAAGTAGCTCATCATACAGCAATGGGACGAAGAGGACTTTCTGTGCTTCACAGTCTCCTCTTACTGCACACGACCGTATGACACAGTCCTTTCTACAAAGTTGTCTTAAAGACAGATCAATTCCCGCTGCACCCACTGGATATTTAAATTCACATTTTCTACTCTGGGAGCAAAACCTCTAGTGATCTGGCACGAGGGGGGCTTTTCGGAGTGCTGTCCATGTCTCATTCCTGTTACCACTGCCCAAACCTGCTCCCCTGGTCCCGTCAGGGTGAGTTGGTGTGTCCTGCTAATGGCTTCTGCTGAACAAGAGAGGCCTCCTAGGCTTGGCTCTGCCAGAGTTAAATTAATCAAAGTTGGCTTCTTTCCCTCAGCCTTTGCTCTGCAATCTGCCTCACCTGTGAGAAGGTTCTGCTCCTTTAGTCCCAAAGGAGTCTGGCAGCCAGTTACGCCCTTGGACCTTAACCACTCACTGAGGTCTCAACCTCTTCCATTGTGGAATGTGAATGGACTGATTGAATTCAAGAAGTTTTAGTGCAAGACAGATAGCGTGCTCACTAGGGAATCTGCCTCCATTGCAATATGCCTAGCGCAAATAGGTAGGTGGAGAAGAGGGAAAGCTGACAAATTTCCGAGTCTTTTGTTTTTCTCTACAGCGGCCCTGGCTCCTCTGCCTTCCAGCAACCCAGGAATCTGTGACAGATTTGGGAAAGACAAGGCAATAGTCTTGTTTTCACCTCTCTACCTTCCTGTAGTATTTCTTCCCTTTGATGCTATAATGAAGATTTTTTTTAGATATTAATTCAAAATATAAATAAATCAGTTGCTGTATTCCTTAGTCAGCCCAGGGGCCTGAAAATGTAACTTGAATGACTCCTACAAGCTGTGTTAGAGTACTGCCAATTTCTCTGTCATAGTATTTAAAAGACAAGTGATTTGCATTTAAAAAAAGGTTTTCTCATCCAAGCCCAAGGTTGTGCTTGACCCCTCAGGTGTTTGTATAAAAACTTATTAGCATGCTTAACTCTGATGTCACTTAGATGAATGTGTCATTACCATGCAAATGGAGTTAGCTCCTTCCCGAGGTTAATTGTTACAAAGCATCAGAGAGATATTTCTGTTGTCATTTACTCAACATACACCCAGCATAGTCCAGCAGCCTAAAAGTCAACCACGTGAAGCTGGCTGGGAAAAACAATCCTTATTTGTAAGTAGTGCTCTGGGCTCAGTTGGGTGTGACAGCAGCGCCGTTCCGCTCTTGAAATGAACCCTTTAGCCAAACTGATCTCTGGCCGTGCTTTACACCAAGGTTTGCTGACTTGCAGCTGGAGGGTAAATCTAGTTTAGAAGCTGGTAAATGGTGCTGTGCTGTGAGTGTAGAAATCCCTTGGAGCAAGCTCCCCGGTATGGCCTCAGCCAGCAGTAGTGGTTAATTTGCTGCAGGCCACCTAGGCTATCTCCTTAGCAGACTGTGTTTTCACGTTGCACAAAGTGCTCCAGAGGTTTAATAGAATTCTTCAGAGCACAAAGTAGAACGGGAATCCACTCTTTAGGAAATTACACCCTGGGATTCGTTTTTAAAATGCACGTTACTTTCTTTGAACAGGTGAGAATGTTTCTTTCTGGGATAATTTGGCGAGGTTTGAGGTGCTGCCAGCTGATTTCCTGTAATGGTATCTCAAAAACACTGTGGCAACTTCAAGTATGGACCTCCTACATTATTGGGGGTGATGGGGAGAGGGTTATCTTTATTTTTTTGTGGCAGATATCTAGAAATATTTGCCACGATGGAAATCATCTACTTTCATTTTGCTATGTTTCTCAAAAGGGTGGAAAATAAAAATACCTAAGTGTATGCCTCAACATACAATACACTGACATGAAAAGCCTCAGGACTTTTTTAATGCTCAAGGAATGACTTTAATTTAACAGCACATTTAGTTCAAAGTATTGTTCTTTCTCTTGCACAATATCTTACAACATTTATTATACACCCTGGTTAGGACAGCAACTAGGAAAGTGCAATGGCAGTGTATGTGCTGTTGAAATAACTGATACAAATTAAAAGCACAGAAATGGAAAATAAATCAAGACATCCTTGATTCCTTTCCATTAGACTCATTGCTGAAGAGAGACTTTTTTCTTTTTTTGCCAGAAGCACATGAAACTTAGGTCCTTGTCTTCTAGCAGGTAGTTACGTATCATCCCACAGCCAAAAAATAGTGAACATTTCCAGCAAAGCAGGATGAGCCAAATCCCAGCCAAATCCAGCTGAAATCAGTGGAACTCTTGTTTTAGTGAGGGTGGGGAGGTGGCCAGGATCACACTTGCTGATCTCCTCCTGACAAAAATGTTCATGAGGAAACCCCTGTTCGTCTAGTGAGGTGTGCTCCAAGGCTGGTGCCCCGCACCTGTGCTTCCTTTGGCGCTGTGCTCCATCCAGATATGACCTGTGGGGGTATTTTCCACTACTAAGGTGGCTAAAGGCAGGATATCTCACACACCTAAAGTGGTGCTGGGTACTGGTGACCAGTTTGGAGAGAGATGTGGTGATGACCAGGTACTGCCCGGGAGGGCAGAGCAAAGGGAGCTGCCACCGCTCTCTACTGCACAAAGCAGTCTTGCCTGAAAGATCATTTAAATATTAATTTTATTTTGTTTTTAATTTCTCCAACCCCCCCCCCCCCCCCTTTCGGTGGTCTCAGCAGTTTAATTCTGGCTCTTCATCCTTCAGAGACAATTAAGCAAAGTGGCATCTTGAGACGGGGTCTAGTCTTTATCTCTGCAGAAGGATGCAGATGGAGACAGCGTGTCTTGGAAGATGTTGCCTGATGCAGTTCCATTTAATGTAACCTCAGTTAGATTCCCCGAGGGCAGAGCAACTAAATTTCAACATGTATTCCAGAAAGGAGTGGAGCAGCTAGCTGACAATATTTAATTAATGAAAGCAAGTTAAAAAAAAAAAAAACCAAAAAACAACCCAAACATGTATATTAATGCAAGCAACTCTCATTAAGGCAGCATGACTTTTAGTTTTGATTTGTTAGTTTTCATGTTTACAGTTTTACAGTTGTCTACGAAACCATGTGAAATTTTAACAAAAATATATGTATTTATGCCTGAGGGCGATACCTTTTGGTTTGGGCCTGCGGTGACATGTATTTATTTTAAAGAATATTTATTATTCAGAAATAAAGCTCTGAAAATACAGGTTTTGATTGAAGCCACTGACAGATCTTCAAGGACAGTAAGGGTGCCGATAAAAATTCATCCGGCTATTTCGGTCGCTCTGATATGCCAGTATCACTTGATTAACATAATCTCCTCCCCTCCCCCAGCACTGTTCTCTTGGGTAGGTTAAAAAATGATCTCCTTTCTATTTCTACATTCTAATTAGGTGGTAATCATATGCTGCTCTGATTGAAATGAAAATCAGCCATCATGCCACTGTCATCCTGCTGAAGTTGAGGGGAAAAAAAAAAAAATGCTTTTCAACCGGTACAAAATTAAAATGATTTATTTGCTCTGTGTAGCTGCTCTCTCAGCAGGCTCAGAGAGATTCAGTGCTGTCCCCAAAGCCCAAATCTAACTATCATCCCAACAGAAAAGTCATTTTCTGAAATGATAAGGCAGCTACCACGGCAGCAGTGCTTTTCTTCTATGTTCTTCGGGCTGCTGTTTAGTTAGAGGGGTGATAAAGTGAAGTGGACAAAGCCTGTCTTTGTTACACATAATACTTTATTCATTAACTAGAAAGGGTTTTGAAACTTGAAAATTTTTGCTACAGCTACTGAGAAACAGGCAGGAAGGATCCCTCCTGGACAGAACTGTTAGAGCTCGTGATGGCTGGGAATGTCCCAGGGCGGTCTCCTGTGGTAATGGTTTCTGAGATGCTTATTTGTGACCAAAATGAAACTGGGAGGAAGGATTTGGAGGCATGGCTTTCTGTCAGCTCTTCCCTCTTAAAATTTGTGGAGGATCAAGAAAATCCATTGCACAGTGTAGATGTTTTTGCTGGATACATCTTTGTAAAGGTTTGTCTAACCTTTGTGTACTGCATCAAAAACACCTTCAGCAACTCTGCTGCAGCTAATGAGTGTCACTAATACAAAACAGAGCTCTGCATGGGTTCTTTCGTGTTTACAGCAGTTAACTATCTAATAATTGAAATTTGCCAAAGAATTTGTTCTTTTTATCCTTACAGTTTAATAGCAGTTATGATAGAAGGAGCCTGGATAGCTTCAAAATCCTACAGGGGTGTAGCTAAATTAACAAAATTGTCTCTGCTTCAGGGCTGAGATTTCGCCTTGTTTCTTTGATTTTTTTTTTTTTTTTTCCTTGTGGTTTCTGGGTGTTTGGAGGGGCCTTACAACTGTAGTGAGCAGTGAGAAAAAAATACTTAAAAATAAGTAGAAACAATGGCTTTATTTTCCTTCTTGTTGCTCCTTGCATGGCAAAAAAAGATCAAGGTAACATCCTGTTATTCCTGTACCGGCTTTCAGCCAGAAATCTGATAATTTCAACTGGCTCTTCAAGTCAATGCAATGCAGAAGAGGTCCAGCCTTCATTTTGGATGGATTCAGTTACTGTTGCTGGCCTTCTGGGGACTTTAATTCGGCTTGTGTTCCTCACCCTGTTGTGTGTATGTAGGAATAAATAACTGAGGAATAACAATCCGCGTAGCTCGAGTGAGATTCATGGATAAAATACTTCCCAAGTAATGGAGAATTGCTGCTGCAGTCTTTGTTTTGCTTCTGAGCTCTTCACATCAGTAAATCTGTTGCGATTTGTGTTGTGCTCTACTTTGGGGTCTGACTGAACTGTGTCAGTGGATTACAGCTGGGTCTTAGTGGGGGCTGCGCTGAGATGGGGTGGGAGGAAAGGGATGGAGCAGGTTTTCCTTCTCCTCTGTGGAATTTTGCAAGGAGGCTCCCGTTGTGGAGACAGCGCTTTGGGAGACTCACAGGAGAGGCTGCCTGCCAGGGATGGGTTCTGCTGGCAGACAGCAGCAGAGAGAAACCAGGTGGGATGGATGGGCACCAGCTGGTGGCCAGGCTGCCTGCCCAGCCACAGGCCCCAGGGAGAGAGATGGCACAAGACAAGAGCCGGTGCTTGTTCCTGCTGGCACTTCCCTGCAGAGCCCCTGATGGCTTTTTCGGGTGTCCCGTTTCCAATAGACTCATGTGGCTGTTTTTCTTCTGGAAAAGTGCCACTTGGGTTTAAATTCAGCTCTCTTGCCTACAGTTCTTCCTGAAACAGACCGTCCAGTGTGGAACATGGGGGTGAAATAATACTAAAATCAAAAAAAAAAAAACCCAACCAAACAAAAAAAGCATTAGGTGAGTTTTGTACCGAAGCAAACATCAGCTCGCCCTATGAGGGACCAAACTGGCATGAAAGAAATAACTGTAAACAGAATATTTTGTTAGGTTTTATTCCACTTTCCCATGTAAGATCTGGCCAGTTCCTACCATCATTTCCGACCACATCAGCCATCAACAGTAGATCACAACCAAATATACACAGGAGTGAAACCCACACGGATCCTTACAGCCGGAGTGCATTCCCTGTGAGGAACAGAATGGGTTTATTGCTGCTAGACTTCAGCATCTTGACATATAGTTTGAGATATATGATTCTGACATTTAATAGGTTAGATGATATTGGCCACATACTTCATAGGTTCTGTATCCTACTGTATTCCTGGGAAGGTGAAAAATAGGTCTGTCTATTAAATATGAAATGACAGAACAGATGAGAAGAGAGCTGTGGATGTGGAGAGCATTGACAATGAGGACCTGGGGAAACATGGGAATGGTGGCAGGCTTCCAAGATAAAATAACTGAAAATTAATACAGAATAAATTGCTTAAATTCAGATGTGAGCACAGTTTAAGGGTGTGTATCACCTTCCTACTTAGACTTCAGGACAGATTATGTGATTCTTTCATTTATTTGGGATTAATGAAAAAACGGAAAATAAATTAGGTGATCTGTGAAATTCTTCACTTCCATAGGAATTGTAAGCAATGCTTCGTGCAAGGAGTTTTTCAAAAAACACCACACAGAGACTTACTCAGGTTTCTCCTTACCTCTAACCTGATCTCATGAGACAAAAAAAACGAAGATCAACTTTTACAAGCATGGACTGTTTACAGCTACTAGATCTAAATAGAATTAATATTTTAAGGCCTTATTTTCTTTTCACCTGCATAAAAAAAAGGATGAATGTACTCTGGGGCTAGTAAAATAAGTAAAAAACAACCAATGGTTAGATGATAAATACGGGCGAGGGTGAAGGCAGAATTAAGTAGCTTTAAAAGCAATATAATTTTACAGTTGAGATGAAAGTTCCCATGGCACAGAGCACAGCTTTGACTTGCAGTTATATGCCTTGTAAATAACAAGGTCGGCTTTGCCATGTCTCTCTTCTTTTCTGTCTGTCTTCATCCTGATTCAGGAGCACGTTTCATTCAGGAGTAAATTTACATTTACCAGAAGTGAATTTGGGATGCTTTTCTGGACCAGGACTATTGAACTTCTCTGAGCTAGTATATTTGTCTCATCTTTGCAATTTGACCTAAGATGCCACTTGGTAGGACACTTCCCGTCTCCTTAGTACTTCAGGCTGAAAAGAAATACTAAGAATCAGCTTCTGTATCTTCACCTGCACAATCACTGCCCATTAAATCCAGAGGAATAAGTGCAAATCTTTATGATTTCTCCCCCTGGCAAGAAACTAGGGTCTTTCAGGGACCCACGTCTAAATTTCCTAGATTTGATGATGTGCGAGGGCGGGATTTTTCAGGTTCTGCATTTTTTTCCTGGTTTCTTCCATACAGCTTTTTCACACGCTTAGAAGGCACTGTGCATTTAAACCTCAATCCAGCTACATATTTTTAGGTTGGGGGGAGGAGTTTTATATGTCATTTTCAGCCTTTTCTGCTGGGAATTTCACCTTTCGTGTGATCCAAAAGGTCAGAAAACCTTACTTATAGAAAACCTCTTCCATTTGTATATCAATAGTCTTATCCTTTAGTTGAGATGGTGGTGGAGAGTTTTATAGAGAAAATGCAGTCTGTATGAATAATTTCATGTATTCTTTTTGCTTCCACATTTTTTTGAAAAGTGAGTGTCAAATGCCTTCTCTGTGTGTGGAAACGAGTCTTTGAACTTGCACTGTTGTTGTTATTGTTGTGCTCAAACCTAGTATGAAACAAACTTGTCACAGAGCACTTTGACTCCCCTGAATTCAGTCCTGATGCCTGTTGGATGATAACCTCTTCCCTGTGGACATTTAAACAAACATCTCCCCTTGGGGTTGCATATAATAATAAATGATCTGTATGATGGTAACCTCCTGATGGGAAGTGTTTCAGGAGGGACAGTAGAAATCAAGTGCTTTAGTCCTGCTTGACTGTGTTCTCTGTTAAAATCTCTCCCCACAGACATCACATAAAGTTCATTAATGTTTACAAAGCATATCTGTTTCCCTTCAATCAGTTGAGGTGCCACAGCCCTTGATTTTTGTTGGGTTCTATGAACTTTGATACAGTGTTCTAAAGCATAACTGCAATATCTCATTAATATGCATGCCTAGATTTGTAGAATATCCTAGACGTTTTTTATCTACCCTGATTTTTATGGGGCATATCATTTGAGAATAAAAATCTCATTATGGCTACAGGTTGCTTATGTGTGTATGCTTGTCAGATGGAGTCAGAGCCTTCATGGGAGTTTGGGAAATGCCTGGCATGCTGTTGGTACTGAATTGCTTATTAGGAAGGTGGAGCTGTGTATATAGGAAATTGCTGTACTGCAAATTATCAAAGATACTTGTAATTCAGTGCTCTGAGTGGAAATCCAATGGGTAAGCTTCTACAGAGTCACACTGGTCTTCAAAGCCTTCCTAAATTTTACTAGAGGTGCAATTTTTGCAGTGAAGGTGCTATTGCATCATGGTTGCTAACAAGGAAGGGCAGGCATAAGAATCCCTAGTCACGGAATCGCAGACTGCTCTGAGATGGAAGGGACACACAGGAATTGCCAAGTCCAACTAGGGTGGCAGTATGTGTTTGTTATAGCAGATCGAGAAAAAGCCTGAATTAGCTCCCATGTTGAAAGCAGAAGCATTTGCAAAAAATACAGTGGTTTATTTATTAGCACTTGTGGTAGTGTGAGCGTGGTGCTTCAGTTTCTGCAACGCTCTCTTTGAGACAGAGAGGTCTTTGAGGGACAATCCCATGACGTGCAATTTATAGCCACGGTACTCCAAAAATAAATCTAGCTTGTACGATGCCTCCAAATAGCAGAAGCTGAGAAGGAAACAAGCAACTATAAATTTTTTTCTGAGATATGAAGAGAATAAAGAATTATAGGTGTATATAATACCAGTAGAAATTACTGCTTCAATGTGAGATTGCTCAGTGAACTGGGATTTCCACCTAAATGTTGAGTAACTGGTCTTTATTGGTGATTCATGGTCACTTTCTATGTTGTGTATGTGGGGAAAAAGGGATCCTGCTTTCAAATGAGCTAAGATCTGGGGCAGATGTCTAGCTGTGGGATAGCCATGGGGACCTTGTATGGCTCTTCCCTCTGGCCTAGATTGGAAATAAGCAGGGGCAGGGAAGGCTGGCACTGTCTCTTTCCCCAGAGTATAGCCTGAACTTTAGAAACAAAGTGCTGAGAAGCTGTTCAATCCAGACTTTTAGCTGAAAAAAATCTCTTAGGTTGGAAGGGAGAACTGCCATAGCTCTTGTAAGTGCACTCTTAGCTGGTGGGTTTTCTGAAGTGTGCTGCTCGAAAAAGTTGATCTTGGATGTCCAGCATGTCCAGAGCAGACACATGGAGTAAAAATGAACTGCTGATACAGGGATCTGGCAGGTTCCATTACGCCTTGCTCTCCCCTGCTTTGTACGTTATTTTGCAGTTTCTTCCTTTCAGCCATCCCTGTTCTGCCCCCTGTGTGCGTGGTGAACTCGTCTATTTATATTCTGCTTTATTGCCTGGGCATTTAGCTGAGTGCTTTGGATCAGGATGTGGAAAACAAAGGCTGTACCTCCACTCTGGGTCTATCTCATGTGCTGCAGCTGTTGTTTTTAGGTAGGGATTTCAAGTCCAGCTGCTCCTTATTGACCCTGTGGGGAAGTGGCAGGTTGAATCAATTATTTGACATGCACATTCTCTGTTGGCACAATTCTCTGGAGCCTTATAATGGCACAAATTATGATACTTGCTAGTGAAAAAAAGAAAGTTACAATTGGGTGTAGCAATTAATATGCAATTAAGAAGGCATTCTTTTTTTCTTCCCAAGTATTTTTTTTTTTTTTTTTCGGCTATTTTTAGGTTTGAATTGACTGAATAGTTAAAGAATTGCTTTTGGAAAGGAGGATGGGAGTAGTATTTTTTTTTCCTGCATTAGCTTTGATTTTTCTTCCTGCAGGGACAGCAAGAAGCGCAGACAGCTGTTATTTAAAACAAAATTGAACATAAAATGCTATCAATCCATTTACTCTCTCTGAACTATAATGCAGCAGTTTTGTGTTTTAATGATGTATTGTTTTTTATTACTCACGGCATCGGTGTTCAAACTTAACATTCGTTTAGAAAAATAATGAGACCTGAAGGTAAGTGGAGTGTATATCTGGAAACAATCTAAGTCTAAGGTGTTTTGTTAAGTTCCTTGCTGCCCAGGGCAGCGACATTGCCTGGCAGGATGAAAGGAGGAAGAGGCTGAAGGGTGTTGCGCGGGTTGAGATGTCAGCGCAATCTGAAATGACAACGTCTGGGAGCAGAAGAACTAAGCAGCCCCAGCCCCCCTTTGGCCTTGCGGCAGCGCTGCTGAGGCTCCAGCACGGGTATCAATTTGTGGCAGCGCCTGGAGCGCTTTTTGTGGCGGTGACACGTCGCTTTGAACCTGGGCTGAGACACTCAGGGCCACCAAGCAGCCCCAGTTCGGCAGCCGTGCCCCCTCCGACATGTGTCGCTTGCGCTGCGTTTGACCTTGTGATGTACGAGCAATAAGGGCTCTGTATTTTATAGCAGTCTCCAGAGCTGTCATGTCCCAGTTTTCAGCTAGATTAATTAGCACCCCTGTGAGTAGTTCCACGCGCAGTCGTTTTGAGCTGTTAATTTTCTTCCAGATTATTTTCTTCTAAATGCTCTAGAAAGTGGTTTGGAAGAAATGCTCAGTGGTTAATGAAAGTATCTGTGCATGTGAGGCTGTAGATGGTGTATGTTTTATAAAGCTTCGTTAAATGAAAATATATGACAAGTATAAGGTTTTGCTGGCTGGGTGGCCTCTGTGGGCTTTTGCTAAAAGAGGTCAAATTGGTTCTGTGAACTTTAAACCACAACTGTACTAATTAATGTGATAGGAAAATGGTAGGAAATGCAATATAATTATTCACAGAACTGGGTCATAATTTCTTTTTCAGTTAGTTTTTGAGCATGTTGCCACACCGCAATGCTTTCCATTAATAATGAAGACATTTTGGAGAAATAGTATTAGCAGCTGGTTGACTGTCGTTAATTGATATATTACTGTATTCCAGCGCATTCTGTCAGGGACTGCTGTGAATGCCTTAAAGGCTTCTAGGGAGAAATAAAACCAAGATAACCAAGGAGAAGCTGTTTAACTTAATAGTTTTCAGGCTCTGTATACCCTGATTCAAAGGAGGCAAATTACTGAAATATGTAGAGAATTTTGGTTTAGAAAATAACAATATAATGATTTAATAGATGTTGTCTGTGGGAATGGCACATGAGCTCTTGTAGGAGTAGGGTAATGCAGTGGAGCTCGGGAGAGTTTTAAACCTGAGTGGCTAAATGACATAAATCCATTTACTTATGGATTTAATCCAGGCATCTTTGTCAAAAATTGGAATAATGAATTGACAGGGAGTTTAAGGAATGAACCCTTCACGTAACCGAGGCGTGCTAATTACTGCCTTCCCCCCTCACAAAATCAACACAGCTCCATATAAATGCATCTTTGTTTTCGGAGTGAGGACAAGAGAAGAGAGGCAGAGGGAATGGAGAGGATTTAGCAAGTCCTTCACCTTCAGGTCACCAATTCCAACCCAGATTATTTTTCCCATGCTTGAGAGCTTCCCAGCCTCTGCACTAGTCTGGCCCCTATAAAATGAAATGGAGAACGTGGCTTTGGTCCTGATCCCGAGTGGCATGACTCTAGTTGGAGTGATGGACATTATGCATTGGAAGAGTCTCATTCGGCAGCCACGGCACCCAGCTGGAGATTTGGCTTTCCTCTCCAGAGAAGCTGGGATTAGGCACAAAACAGCAGCCTCTGGTGTGAGTAATTGCAGGTGTTCCAGGGTGTAAGAATGAATTTCTCCTTAGATGCGCTTATTGCAGGAAAGGGAAAGTGAGTACTTCAAAAGAACTGAGCTATTTGATCACAGAACATTTTATTGTACAGTTAATTATGTCAAAGGGGCTGAACTGAGATAGGGTTCTTAGTGACTTTTTTGCTGTGTGTATAATTAGATCTACAGAGCTGTTTCCTCAGCTGGTGTCAGGCTGCTTAGCTCTATTTAAGTCAATTTGCGTCAGCTCAGAAGCTGGACCCCGGTATTTATGGAACCACTGACTGTTTATTATACCCAAGTAACACACAGCCAAGTTCTATGCCCTCGGGAAATACAGGCCGAGATGTATAAAGTCAGAAAAATTGGTACTGTGTTCGCTTTTAGGTAATGATGGGCTAATCTCAACCTTCAGCACTTTTTAGAACTCACAGCAATTAGGTACAGAAGTAAAGAATTGCCACGGTGTTTTAGGGGTGGACTTGAAATTCAGATGCAAACTTGTGGTGGGGGATTTTTGGTATTTGTAGTCTGTACAGGTATGGAAAAGTTTAACAATTGAAAAATATAGGAACTCTCCATCTTCAAGCTTCCAGACTCTTTTAAAAGGTGACACTAAAAATACCAGCTTTCCCATACTAGCCCCATTTTAAGTTTGAGGCCAGTGTTAGCCTGATGCTTCCTACAGCTGAAAACACAGGTATCCCAAGAGAGTAGCACGATCGGTTAAATTATTTTAATACAGTTAATCTTTTGAATCATGTTCAAGCTGTTAATGGATATTTTTAGGTCTGTAGGCCTTGGAATACCCGGTTTGTTACACTCTGCTTGTATGTTCATCACTCCTAGAAAACAGGTTTAACGGATGAATTAAAAATACTGCAGTAGACGCCAACGTCTGATATAGTGATTAATAAAGTTACAGTCATTTACTCCAACTACTGCTTTGAAAATATGCTTTCCCTCACAGTCATTATTTCTGTGCTGTCCTTATTTGCATCACAAGCATTTCACATCACAGGCTGTTCTTCATCTTAACTTGTTAAATCCTCCTTGCTCATGCGTGAATCTGGACAGCTGGATGCCGCTAATGGAGCAGCCAGTGCTACCCAGCGGTCTGTAATCAACATTCTGTTGCCACACATTAGCATCACACTGCATGCCTGAAAGGACTAAGAAATTTGATTTGTAAAGCAACAGCTGATTAGGGATGATTAACAAAAAAGAGGGTCATGGATATTGTATAACACTGACTCTTGTCCTTTCAGAATCCAGCCTGGAATGGCATATCTGCTCTGTCAGTGTGAACAAAAATAGATGAACCATTATCCACATGTTTTTTATCGCTAATCATTTCTCAAAGGCTGTTCAAAACCAAACGTATTTAATAGCGTTTAAATGCAAAGAAAGATGGAAATTGTCATGAAACCACAACAAAGAAAATACGTCTATTTTAAACAAAACCGATTCTTTTTTTGCAATGTCAATGGAATACAATATGCCATGATAAATACATAAAAATATTACTAAATCTGCCTTAAATGCCTTGGTATGTACTGCAATCTTCCAGATACTGAGGTTGATTTGAAGGCTGTAAATAGAAGCAGTGAGTTTTCAATGGAGGGTGAGACACACTGGGAAACCCAAGATTGTAGCAGGCATTCTTGAATGACCACTGAATAATACAGTCAATAGTTTCAGGGTAATTTATTTTATACCTTCATGGTATCTCCATTTCTTCAGAGTGCACTGTAAGCATTACCTGCACTGTATGCAGGACTGTTTTCAGTTTTGGATGGCAATGCTTTTTTTTCCATTAAAAAAAAAAAGGTAACAACAAAGCCCCAAAAAACCTGCACAACACAGAAACTCACAAAACATCAACACCAAAAAACCAACCAAACAGAAAACCCCAATAAAAGCTGTGAATCCAACAGTTCTTCCATATCTTTCCTCATTCCTGATCCTGGGGACCTCAATGTGTGTCTCTGCTAATGATGGAATGGTTTAGGTTAAAGATCATCTTGTTCCAGCTCCCCTGCCACACCTCCTACTAGACCAGGTTGTTCAGAGCTCCGTCCAACCTGCCCTTGAACACTTCCAGAGATGGGGCGTTCAAACTTTCTCCAGGCAACCTGTTCCAGCATCTCACCATCCTCACCGGGAAGAATTTCTTCCTAAATATCTGATCTAAACCTAACTCTCTTTCAGCAGGAAGCTATTCCCCCTTGTGCCGTCACCCCAGGCCTTTGCAAATTATCCCTCTCTGTCCTTCTAGGCTCCCTTCAGGTACTGGAAAGCCGCAGTTAGGTTACCCCGAATCCTTCTCTTTTCCAGGCTGAGCAATCCCTATTCTCTGAGCCTTTCCTCAGTGCGCTAATGCTTTTCTAGTGCCATAGGTATCCAAGAGAGGAGACAATTCTGATCTTATTGTTAACCTGCCCTGCTACAGGGTGATTTTGAATGGGAAGCACTAAGTGGGATCATCTCAGTGCTGCCTGTGTTCAGCTGTTACCAGCGCTAGAAGAATCATTCAATGCCCTCTGCTGTGGGATTTTCACAGTATTCCCCTTATTTCAGCTTCTTGGCTACATCAGTGTTTGGCTTCGGTTGGATCTCAGCAGCAGTGGACAGAAAGTGGACAGCATGGCATTTCCATGGTTCAGTAATGCTGAGTTTGTATTTGCTAGGAATTTTTTTTCCCCCCCTTTTTTTTTTCCACAAAAGGATGTGATGTAGCTGTCTAGGTTCTAATTTGGGAAAGGTTGGGAAACAAAGCAACAAAAAATTATTTTGTAATACTTATAAATGTATTACACAGGAAAAGGAATAGGTTACCTGCTTCCTTCTGTCATGTTTTCACTGGTAATTACTAAAACAAAATAAAATTATGTTTGTATTAAAAATTGGGAAGAAAGTGAAATACTAATTGCTGCACTCTGGGTTACAAACCATAAAGGGATGCGGATTACAGAGCTGTTGGTGCACTCCTGAGGTGCCTGTAGGCAGCAAAACCTAATGCAATCACAGGGTACATAAATAGCCTTCTAATGTACAAACTGTTTCAGTTCATCACTGTAGTGGACATTATTAAGATAATTATTTGATCCTTTGTGACTCACCATTCTGCTGTGCTGTGTTATACATCAATCTAATCTAATGAATGTGTTTTGAGGTACAATTTTCATCTCTTCTTGCAAAAATGCTTTATTGCAGAAGGCAGCCTTATTAAAGATTTGTCACTTCCAAGATCTGGTGACAATAAATGCTTGGCTGTTCATTTACTGGCAGGTCACGCAGTTAAAAACAAAAGCAGTGCAGAAAGTGGCGTGAAAAAATGGATTGTTTAGCTCTCTGCCTTGGCTGGTTCTATTTCTTGTCCTTTTGCTTGAGTTCAAGTTGGCCTTAAAACAGGACATTTTGTTCAACCTGCAAAAGTTCAGAAGGTGCCTGAACATACATATAAAATGCATTTCAGGGTCCAAGCAGAAATTTATTCTTGACCCTAGTCTTTTGTTTGTGTCTGATAGCATTTTTCCTTGCTGGTTATTCTTCAAGGACCAATTCTACATAGGGAAATGATAGTGGCAGACAGAAAATACTACAAGTAATACTAAAATATCATCATTTCTATGGCTTTTTTTCCCCGTGAACTTCTTCATCTGTGTTTTCTGAGGTCAGTGATATCCAGCTAGAATGCAGTAGATATAGATTAGCTATATTATAGCTCTGCTTTCATTGAGAATATGTCAACAGAGCTGTCACAGGCTTGTTTAAAAAGGAACACTGATATTTACATTGGATAAAGACTTTTGGGGAGGGAGTCACAGGCCTACAGTTCTGATGGATTTGGATGAACACACAGACGTATGTGTTTTTTGTCGCGCTGAGCCTCTAGGTGATGTTTTTGAGATTTTTTTTTAAGTCTGATTACTACCAAAATACCGGCAAATTTTGCAGCTTAAAGGGGGGGGGGGGGGGGGGGGGAAAGAATTGCAATTCACTATGTGCACCATATGGCAAAAACATGTTTAAGAGAAGGCAGCACTAGAAAATTAGATTAAAAGCTATTGTCTGGAATTCAGGATGTTAATAGCAATTTGTGTCTTTAGAATGAGAACAGAAGAACACGAGGTATTGTTTGTAATTGCGATTATAAGCACAGTAAAAATGGCAACAGGCAGCCAGTTTAAGGCAGCCCCAAGCCACGGTTCCTTGCGTTGGCCAGCAGTTGTGATTGCAGAGGCATTTTGCGTTGGGGACCAAATTCAGCGTATCAACGTTTGCATGTGGCAAACCAGCAGTGACTGGCGGCTGTGGATAAAGATGCATCACCCTCTGCTTCTGCTCTTCCTCGTCAGCACGAGGTGACCCAGGGATGTGCAGGCTCTTTATCTCTTCCACAAGGGTTGTCTTTGCCACACAGTGCAAGGCTGGGCACTCATTTCTTGTTTTGTGAGACAGCGAACAGATCCAATTATTTCCAGTGCTTCAGAGGCTGGCCTTCTGTACAAGTGTTTAAAAAGGAGGAAAACAAGTGCGTGATAAAGGGCTCAATGGCTTTTCTTCTGGGTTTTTCTATACCTTCCTCTCCTTTCCCTCCACAGAAGTAAAGAAAGTAAGCAGCAGCTTTCTAACATTTATCATGGACGTTAATGATACTATCTCCCGCTTCCAGAACTAGGATATTGCGAGGGGTGTATTAACAATTTTTGCCTTTTTGAAAGTGGTACATTATTAATATAATTAAGTAGGAGTACAGGGTCAGCAAGTGAGGGAAAGCACATATCAAGAGCGTTCTCTTGATTTCGGAATCAATAGTTAATTTCATAAAGCAGTCCTTAATTACTTATGGGTAAATATATCTGGGGAGTGTGTATTAGCTACTTGTTTATCTCAGAGCTTTGTTTTCTGATCTAAGCAATGCAAAGTCTTTCTTGAATTAAAGTTAACTCTGGGGAACAAACTGAATTGTTTAGTGCAAAATTACGAATTAGCATTTAGATTCTGTATAATTCTACTTATTTTTTGATGTAAGAGAAGACACCTTCAACATTTTGCAGCAGTAGCGCTTGCATTATAAAGGCTTTAACAAATGTCTTAGTTGTGAATAATATAAATGCCATCTCCCTTTTGATGAGATCCTAAATGAAGTCCTCCTGTACTGTCATTATAATGGAAGGATGCTTGCAACAAACTGATAGTTATTTGTCCAGGCAAATTTATAATTTTAATTCACATACGGATTCTTTTAGAGGTGACACAGAAAATATTTCCAGGAGAAGCCAGTTTAAAATCATACTTAGCAACTGAGCCTTACCATGAAAAAACATGATATTGGTCTTTGCGGATCGTGAGAGATCTCTGAGAGATAATGACAGGGAGGCTATTTAAATTTAGATGTACCCAATCTACTTCTTGTAATAGAAAAGTAGTTTTTATTAAATATTGGGGGGAAAATGGCTTTAACTGTGAAATAAAAATTATGTTAGAATAAAAGTGTCTGAATATATGGTCAGTGAAATATATGAAATGATAGTTTTGAAAAATATATGGAGACAAACCAAAAGTTAAGATAGTTTCTCACCACTGAAACATGATTTCAGTATCAGGGCCACTTCCCAGCTCCTGTCAGGGGAGTTTGGAGGCTTTATCACACATGAACACCTGGCCCTACTCAGGGCAGGTAATTTAACATTTCACCTCTCAGATTATACAATTTGAATGAAGAATCCAAGTACATTTTCTTTTTGTAATCTTGTAAGATTTTTCCTTTTAATTCTTGAATAAGGTTTATGAATTTCATCAGGTTAATTTTATCTTTCTTAATGAGCTTTCCTAATCAAAAAGTCAGAGGTCAAAAGCAACATAGGTACTACTTTAAGCTAGTGGGCAACTGAGTAAATTTTGAAATGTGAATTTATAGAGCCTGGCACATTTTCTCTGCTTTTGGTGGTGGTGAACATCAAGAGCAGAGTTTTGAGCGAGAGCCATTCAAATCTGGATGCAACGCTGACAAATCTGCCAGCTTGTACTGCAGCTATTTCTGCTGTATTGGAGGAAGTTCTCCATGCTTCCACACAAGGCATGCAAGGTCTTTTTTTCGCTGTTATGATAATGTTGAGGAAGATGTTGTTTACAAGTATTTTCTTCCTCTTGGTACTTGCATCCCAGCAATGTAACAAAAGGTCATAAGTAGATGACAGAGTGGAGTCATAAATGAATTATTCTCTTTCAGCTACAAGTATGCCATGCTATTTTTATCATTTCCAAAAAAATTACTAAAATGCCCCTTGAGACCTAGAGGAAACTACTGAAGTTTTGTGATCGTTCTCTATCCTTTTTTTTCTGCATCATTTTAGGCAGATACAGCTTGTAAATTGGCATGAAAAACAAAGATGAAACTTCCAGCTGGATTGAATAGGGTGGAAGATGTTGGAGTTTTAGTTATTTGTTTAAAAATAATTTATTTTTCCGTGCTGGAAGTCTCTGTGGATCTGACTGTGTGGTATATGTTTTGATAACACTGGAAGTTGCCTATTCTTCTTAGAACGTGTGTGTAGGCACGATGCTGCAAAAATGGAGGGTGGTTTTACTACACACAGTTTAATTGAAATCAGTAGCTGTTTCAGTGCTATTTTTTTTTTTCACACTAGTTCTTCCCCAAAACACTGATTTAGGTGGTGTTTTTATTGCAGTTGGCCAGATGTACATTGTCCATTTTCCTGCAACTAAAGACACTTTTTGCAGGGGTAGAATGGAAAAGGGTATGCCCTATGTCTCAGAGCATTCCCTGTTGTGGTGAAGGATTGTACTGTCTTGTGCAGGAAAAATTCCCTTTTTCCTGAAGGCTGTGGCCACTGTAGAATTTTCCCTGAACTGAGCTACATACAGTGGGCATGCAAGCAGTTGGAGGATAATGAAATAAAAGTGTTCCTGCCGTGCCTTCTTTCACCTCTGTTTGGAAGCAGTGTGTTGTCTCATCATGGGATTATTTAAAATACTGATTCCTTCTCTTGCCGGTGTTTTTTTCAGACTTTTATCATCTCCATGATGAGACTAACACGAACTGTAGAAGAATTTCAGAAAGAAGTCTCTTAGGTAGAGGTTCAGATAGTATCCAGCAACAACGCTGCTCTGAGTACACTTATATTGATTTTACTCTCTGTTCATTCTCTTATCAGTTTCAGATGCTTTTATCATATTGTCATCATCTTCCAGGATGCAAGGAGTAGCATCCATAAAAATTCGGTGACCCAATAAAATTTGGATTTATTACCAGATGTTTTGAAACTTTGCCATTAAGTCTCTCAGTTCAGAATGTATGCAGGGCATACAGATAAGCAATTTACATATGCTAGTGTTACTCAGGTTTCTAAGTCTTACAAGCCCCCCTGAGCTGGCAAGGCTGTGCCTCAGTGTGATTCTTGTCATATGGGCTCTGTCACTTCCAGTCTAAGGTTGCTTCCACCAGTATCATCCTGCAAGGGCGCTGTGCCCAGGACAAAAAAAATCAACGTGCCCTCCAGCAAAATGATAGCACCATGATTTTAGAAGGTCACTGATCATCTCTTTGGCACCTGGCATTTATATATTAGGTGGGGAACCCTCCAAAGTGACATTTCAGGTAATGAAAACTAAACCAGTGTGAGGCCTGGTACACGCCCGTACAGATTTGAACTGATGCCAAAGCACATCAGTGACATTTAAGACCTGATATTAGAAAACCTTCAGTCAGAAGTTCAGGCCTTCTACTAAGGACAAGTTGGAAGTTGTCATTTTGTGGCGTTCTAAAGGTATATTTTTCCAAATCTGGTGTAAATCTGTTATGTCAGGTTTGTGTGAGATTACCTACAGCCCATTTCCACTGCTGGAACAATCAAGGTTATGAAGCAACAGATTCAAATCTGTTCTGTTCTATGACTAAAGACCCTCTGAAGCAGCATTATCATTATCTTCTTGTGCCTAATAGTGAAATGCAACTGGAGATTTGATACAAACAAAACAAATCATGTGCCTTACAGTGCAGGATAGGTCACTGAGGTATATCTAAAAACCTTCTTGTTTTAAAAGTATCTCTTCAGCAGAATACCTGCTAATTATTTGACAGCTGATACAGCTTTTAACCAACTACAGTGTACTGCCATCATGCTCTGTCTCTTCCAGATTTCTTGATTTATGCTTTCTTGAATCGCAGAGGCATCAATCTATGGATGTGGTCCATTTTTTTCTAACCAAGTCTCACTAAATTCAATTGAGCTGTGTAAAGAAATGGAGATTCCCACATACATGCATTCTCACAATGAAGCACTTATTTAATCTGTCCTTTGTTTCCAGAGCAGGAATTTTAATCAATATATTTATTATTAGGGAGGCTTGGGCTTAAGGAGAAATCCAATGAAATGATGTTCTCTTCATTGAGAAAGCATTTATCATTTGGTGCTGCAGCTATCCAGGATGCTGCAAAATTATGACTTTTGGCAAATGTACAAGGAGCACATAGAAAGATGAAAGAATTTCATGGGATGCTCACAGTCCACTTAATACCCATGTGCCTATAAATCAGTGGTACAAAATAAATATTAGGCTGCAAATCAGCTACATGAGACTCCTGTTGATGGTCTGATGTAGTGCTGATAAACTGTTTAGTCCTCTGTTGTAAGCAGATCTCTCTTCTGGGCTGTCCAAGCTCCTCTTCTTCCTGCTTTAAGAAGAAAGAAGAGAAAAAGGTATTTTTTCCTGTGTTGGGTTGCTCAGAGAATTGACCCCTCAGGATTGCTAGGTACATGCACAGCAGCTTGGGGGAATAAATCTCTTGCCTTTATGAATCCGTGGAGCACTTGTCTCTTTTTCTCAGCAGGATCAAGCCCTTCAGGCAGGCAAAAGCAGACATCATTTTAACATGTGTTTAACTCTTTCCTGTCTCATTTTGTACTTAAATCCATCATTCTTCAGTGCTTCTTTAAGCTTAGATGAAACCATCAGCTGAATGGATTTCACTGGGGAGTGAAAAGTGTGCGTGCAGAGATGGATAAACATTTAATAAAGTTTCTACGGTTTTCATCATCTTTTATATTAGATGTGCCTTGACTCTTTTAGGAGTTACTGTCAGAGGAAACGATGGAAATTCATGATTGAGCTATCTGTGCCCTAGTGGTTGCAATAAAGTAAAAAAAAAAAAAAAAAAAAAAAAAAGCTTTGCAAGTCTTTGTAAATGTGCTCCTAACTTTGAGACACGTGTTTGTCAAATATTTGGATTATGCCTTTGTATACTGTCTGTGCTTCCGAGCTGATAGTTTCGATAGTTTCTACAGGTTTGGCATAGAAACAAGGATTTGATTGATTTGCAATGTCACTGTCATAAAGATTGGCACACAGCAATTGATTCTCTAGCATTTAACACCGGTTCAGAAGTGTTAATGTACAAAATAGAATGCAAAGTTGTCCTTTTTTTGATGAATGCTTTGTCGAAGGAGCGCTCACAGTCTTGAGCAGTACCAGTAGAAGTGAAATTATGGAATCTACCTTGGGAGCCACGTAACCAATAGCTTGTCTAAGCACCCTGTAAGTTTAATAGCTGTGCTGAGAGTTCCTGTGTCAAAGCGTGGCCATCTCCCGTGTTTTGCTGTAAACAATCTGTAAGAGAATGTTTCTTTTCCTTTCTGAGGTTTTATACCAAAGCTGTAAGTTATTGTGGACCTGAATACATATGAGACTATAGGCTTTCATATTAGGCTTTGTTTTCTAAGTTTTCTCCTCCCTTCCACATCTGGAAATTGTTTCTTAGAAGGTATCCTACCCTATTCTGTCCTCTTCAGTCGATGTTTTTTTGATACTGAATTTCCTTTGTGTTAGGATAGCTGCATTCCTGCCTTCCTCAAAGATTGCTTCACTCTGTTTTGCTTTTATCTGGGCATTTTCAGAGAAGATCTTTTACTTTGGTATCAAATTCCTTTTCCACCTCTAAGAGCCATTACAGATCTTGAACTGGATTTAAGTTATGGCATTAAAAAAAAAAAGAAAAAAAATATATTTATATATAAAATAAAAAAAAAAAACCCACACCACTAAATTGAATGCTAGAGGCTTGAACCCTGGATCTGGTGGTTTGGTGTTTTTTTTCTTCTTCTTCTACCAAAATGCTGTTTTTAAGGGACGATACAGAAAACTCTGATATCATTCACTTCTTTCATCCCAGGTAAACTTCCAGACAAATGTTACTTGCCACTAAGAAGAGTCAACTACAAATTGTGCCACGGAAAAAGAGGAGCTTGAAATGTTCCTTTCCCCAGACTGCAAAATGAATCAGATTCTTGCGTGGAAAAACCCAGAAATTCTTAGCTTTAGCCAGAAAACACCCAAAACTTTTAAAATGCCCCTGTTCTTTCTACAATAAATGCAAATTACGTTTCAACACCTTGGCGTCCGTGGTCCCCTGCGGAGTCAACATGCAGAGCTGAACCAGACAGCAGTAGCACCACGATACCTTTTCTTGCCAACCCACTGGTGCTGAAGGGAATCAGCAGCACTTTTGGCCTCCCTCTTATCCATCACGAACAAGAAAATGAGAGTGTCAATGGAAACGTCACCCTGGCCCCACAAAGAAAACTATCAGCAGTTTCTAATCAGGAGCCTCATTAGGGTGTATCTGCTTACAGAAATGTTTCTGAGTAACAGAGGACGCTTCTCTCTGTGTCACCACAGCACGTGAGTCTCCTCCGTGCCCTCGTGGCTGTTCCTCTGCCAAACCTTGATTCAGTGGCAAACAGCTGAGCTGGTTCAGCGTCTCTGGTTACCTGCTTTTAACGAAGCCATGCTCTGGTGGGGCTGGCCACCACAAGCTGTGCTGGTGGGAGCATCGCAGAACTGTGGAATGGTTTGGGTTGGAAGGAGGTTAAACATCATCTCCTTCCAACCCCTCTGCCATGGGTGGGACACCTTCCACTAGGCCAGGTTGCTCAGGGCCGTGTCTGAGCCTGGCCAGTGTATTCATTGACATGGTATTCGTGGACGTGAGCAGTCCCTGCAGCGTTGTTTACAATGTCTTTCTGCTGAATTTGATATCACTATCTTCTCTGCTTATCTTTTTCTTTGTCCAGTTATTGGCCCTTCCTTAACTAATCTTTCTGAGAGCAGAATTGGCTTTGGGTGTTTGATGTGAGGAAGCGCAGCTCGCATCCCTGTCTCCTGACGTGCTGTCCTCTTCTGATGGATGCTGCTGCAATGATTCCTGGACATTCTGCCAGGAGCAGCATCTGCCTCTTCGCCTCTCTCCTCAGGCACTTTATTTGCAGCTTTGAGCTTGCCTCTGTGTGTTTCACACTGTTCACGTGTCACTGTCTTCCATTACCCTTCCCGACTGCTGTGCACTCGGTTGGCAGTTTCCAAAGGCAGCCTTTAAATTTTGAGTAAATTGTAGTCCCTGTGAGTTTTTGAGAGCCCTGCTTTGAAGGAGGATCCTCTCTTCACCTGTCACGTTGCACAGAGCAGGAGTTCAGGTCGCACGTTCCTGTGCATGGTAAATTCAAGGATCTGTTCAAGACCACGGGAAGGCCATCAGAATTCCTGCATTGCTTTCACATGCTGTTACTTCCTGATAAAAACAGGATTTTTTTTTTTTTTTTTTTTTTGCCCCTACTCATCCTGAACAGTTCTATGCTCTGTGCAAAGGGTCTGAAGCTATAGTGCTTGACGTTGTTATCGCTCATCAATGTTGATTATGGCAACAAAGGCTTTCTGTTATGGAATACTCACTTAGGTTTTTTGTAGGCTTATCAATGGGAAATATGTAATTCTGGATTTATTAACTTGGCATCTGCTAACAGACAAGTATTTTTTAAAAGAATCATAAGATGAAGATCATGTGATACAGAGTACTTTGTTTTCACTGTGTATGCAGGAGGGTTTGAAAAATTGGCTTCATATTTTTATGGAATTTTCCTTTGGCTTGTTAATGCCTGGTAGCTGCAGAATCACTTTTGTTGATCTAAAATGAACTATGCATGAATTTACACCTCATGTAAGAGCAGCACCAGTTGAGGTGAGATCGATACCCACTGTGGGTAAATTTCAGTTCCGTGCTGGTGACCGGTTTGAAGTCACATACGTCACGTGCATTAAGTCCTAATTTAAAGTCCTAAATGAGACTGAAATAGTTCACAGGTTTTATGCTGTCCCTCTTCACAGGAATGAATGTTACCCAGTGTGCACACAGAGAAGATATATGTCAAATTACTTTGATGTCTCATGAAAATGCTATAATTATTTCTTCTGATAATTTTGGGTTCTGCTGACCTGATTTCATTATGAATTTTGCACTGTTTGCTCACCTTAAAGCTTCAAATCCTAGTATCCTGTAAGAATCACTCAGGAATCTTGTAGCTTTTATTGAAAAGGAAAGAGTTTTTTCCTCTGCTGGTTGTTCTAAAGGAAACTGAAGACCCAGTGTAAAAGGAACCCAGAGGCAGAGAACAGAAACACCATTCTTGTAAAAACACGACCTAACAATGTGGAAAGAGTTAAAATGACTAAAGCCAAATGTCAGACTGACCCCATTCTGTTTCTGTCACTGACCAATGCTAGGTGCTTAGACGAGGAGAAAATAAAAAAAAGGAAACAGAAGAGGAAATTATGGGGTAAATGCAAAGTGTTCTCCCCCACCTTCCTGTTCTTTTCTGCCAGTCTACTAGTAATTTCTTTGGGTAATTTCTCTGATTTGTTTTTGTTGGACTGGCATAATAAGATAATTAACTTCCATGAAATTACTAGATATGCTGTACCAGATTTAAGGCTGTCCTCGAGTCTTTTGTCGTGGCCCAACCCTGCCTCCAAAACTCAAGAGGCTGATGTATATTTGTATTGTTTTGGCAGCATGAAATTTATTTGTTGCTGATCGGTGCCACTAATGAAGCCTCTTTGATGCAAACTGAATATTAAGTATTTACTTGTGTATGCGCCAGGGCAGTCACGAGGTTTATGCATAGGGGAGCTAGATGTGAGTTTATAGAAGCATCAGGAGATGCACACTTCACATGCAGTGTGACTGAGGATCCCCTGCTATCTCTTACTCAATTTGTAGGGGATTTTACTCAGGGAATACCAAATAGTGGCAAGAGCATCTGGCTATGAATGTTTGTTTATTATCACAAGCAGCCCTTCACACTAGCAGATCCTCCACTAGCAGAACAGGAGCTGCATAGGAGATAAGTGCACTTACATAAATAAACAGAATTTTATTCTGGTTTAGTCAATATGTTGGGGGGTTTTTTGTTTATTAGATGATCAAATGCCTCCCTGAAGCTGCTCATGCTTCAGTCCTGAATTGGACATTTAATTATGTGTCAGCTGACTCAGTATTGAAGGAACACTCCTCACGCAAATTTCTTAATCTCCAAGTTTCTTCCTTTAAAATTCTGTGTAAGGAGCACTGATTGCAAGAGGAGAGAGCAAGTGCTGATACAATTTAGGGATAAAACAAGTGCTAATCCCATCAGCCAGCTGGTCTGGGGAGCAGTGGTTATGCATGGAGTTGTTCTGCTTGGGAAGTAGATGCTCTTCTGTAGTTTCCTAATTCCTTAGACAATGCAAAACCTTCAGCTCCAAGTCTTGTAGCTCTGATGTGCTTTCCTTTGGTGCCCAACTGATGGTAAGACAAAGTGTGCTAAACAGATAAACAGAAATCTCTTCCTCTTGTTGCTTATTCTTTGTTCCCATTTTTTTTTCAAGACAGACAGAACTTATTGCTCAGCTGATAAATAGCAGAGAATCCTTTTTTCCTGCCCTGATAATAAAATGACCAGTTCCTAAATATGAAAAATCATAAAACACTTCTGTGATCGTATCTCTGTCTTCAGAGTACACGGAAATGGTTTGCTGGAAATGCTTGCCATTCATAATTTGTGGAGCACTAATTAGACTGGGTTGAATGAACAGCCATCTCAGCATTAATCAGAAAGTCAGCACGTGGACATACTGTAGATAATATTCTTCTGAATGTTTCTTTAACTACAGTCAAAATGTGCTGTTGATGAGTAGCACAGTGAGTAAACCCATGTGCCTTGGATTTTGGTGGGTAAGGAGCACAAAATAGATGTTCAGAAATGCGTTGTGAAATGACTATTTGCAGAGTGTGTTTTCCATCATTACTGGTTTCCTACTCTGTAAGAATATTGGTTGGTTTGCCGTGAATAACATTTCCAACTGTAGAAAGATGAGAAAACATTCTGCTTCTGTAGTTTCAGCTGTTTAGAATATAAATTCCTTCTGTGATCCTATGAACAATTCCATGTCCTAGCAATACAATTTAATCTGAAAGTCATTTCAGGGAAGTAGCCTACTGGATGGTGTCACGAAGACGGTATCACAACCAGGAAGATTTGCTCTTAGTTAGCTAAAAATAATTTACTGTGAGCATCGTGAGGACCAGTGAGATGCCGTGGAGAACTGATGACATTTCAGGTTTATGGCCTCTGCTTATCTTGGATTCTTCACCCACAGCAATTTTGCAAATTAGTTTGGTGGTATTTTCAGCTCTGCGGAGTGTTCAGATGGGGAAGTAGCTGAGTGAAGATTCTTTACCAAGATCCAGTGCCCTGATCCCTCTTTCCCAGGAGCCACAAACAGAGTGCTCACTTTCACCGCTCTTGGAGACCTGCTGCTGAGCTCTGTCTCGTTCAGCCAAGCATACAGACTCAGAGGAGAAAAATTAAAAAGGGTCGTATAAGTCTTTGTTTCCTTTCAGGCATGTCATGAGAACAGCCTTCCTGGGAACACGATAAAAGCTTTACCCATCTGTCCAGTTCAGAGCGTTTGGGGAGCATTCGCTTCTGGTGTCTTGCAGAATAGTGTTGTCATGGCATGGTGCATATGAACAAGGTGAATTCCTGGGAGGCTGAAAACTGGATGCAAGCAGTAGATTGGTGTCATTTTTTTTTTTTCATGCAGAAACATTTAGATTTACGATTCTACTGAGTTAGACTATGAATTCTTGCTTGTTTTTCCTGAAGCCCTTATTTATATTGAGGTGATTTACTTGCAACAGAAATGAGCTTACTTGTGTGAGTTGTGTCAAGTAAATAGTAGGTTTTTGATATACTGCTGTCTTACGGTTTCCCTATTAAACATGGGATGTTATTTATGGTTATATGCTTCCTCCTCAGTGATCCTGAGTAACTGAAGTGTGTAGCACAGTGTAATAGATGTTTCTAACTCTAGAAGACCTGGTTTAAAGTTAATGCTCCCCTTTTTTACTTCAATTAGCGTGCTAAATAGTGTCTGTACGCGTACACAAACACTTTCTAAGTGCATGCAATATATATTATGCACTCTAGAAAATTTGTTTCTGAGAGATGGAGAGTTTTTCTTCGTTGTTTGCCTTTGGGAAAGAACGGAGCCGTGTCAGGAGAGCACTTTGCTCCGGTGAACACTCATCAAGCTCTGGGAATAGCTGTTGGGAAGTCAGTGTTTTCAGTGGCCTTGCTCCACAGGTGTGTCCTCCACCCAGCAAAGTGCTAAAGCGTGTGCAGTTTCTAGGATGTGCTTGAATCCCTTGCTAACCCTTTCCACATTTCTTAATGTCATTTCAGGCTTGCATTGTTCCTTTAGGTGTTTGGTGGCAGTAAGAGCTGAAATCAAAGTAACTTTGTATGGAGGATCCAAATTCAGCTGCCTCTCCAGGCTTTCATCTTTCTTGGTATTTTGGAGTGGCATGAAGCACTATTTATTGTTATAATACATAATGTCTGTGTGTGTAATATAAATATTTATTCTACAGGAGAAGTAGAATATTGAAGCAAAGCTGATATCCCTCATCTCTACTAAGCTGTTTGTCTTTTGGGCTGCGAGGGAGGTTTAAATCTTCCTGTTTCTTGATTTGCCATCATATTACCTTCTAAACATATTAAGCAAACATTTTATTTTTATATATGCTGTTCACTGTGCAGAACGTCATAAACTGCTTTACAGTCAGAGAAAGTAGAAGAACAGCGTGTTGCAGTCAGCCAAAAAGGGAAAGAGCAGTGCATTAAGATGCAGTAAAAAAAAAAAAAAAAAGAAAGTTGAAATTTTAAAGTAGTAAAAATGCTAATCAGCATGCTGGAGTGATTCATTGCAGCCTCTTTTCAGAGATGTGCGCTGTTGTACGCTGCTTTCAGTGCTGGTGTTTGCAAGTATCAGCATATGCTGTGCATCTTCCTGCCTTCTGAATGCTGGAGCGTGAACATTAATGGGACAGAAAAAGCACAAATTTTATGGGAAATTGGATAAGATCTGGGGAAAGAACCAACAAGGCAGTGAATGAAGTGAATGAATATTACTGTGTTGTATTTCTAATGATCACAAATACCTGCTTGCCTTTGAGAAATCAACAGCCTGTTCCATTACTGTTGACAGAGTTTGTGTTTGAGGTGGCCTGGAGGCTTTGGCAAGCTGTTTATTTGTTTAAAGCATTTGCCTAGGTGCATTAGAAGAAAGTTTTCTCTATTGCTGTGACAAAAAAAAAAAAAAAAAATTAGCTCCTATAAATCAATTATAGCACCCCTTGCTGAGCTAGCTTATGCAGTCACAGCTTTTCTGGAAAGACAATGACAAACACTATTCTTGGTGTAGCAGAGCTGCTATTTTAGTGAGAGGAGGCACGTGGGCTCTTTTATGTAAGATGCAGCATGCTTGGTCTACTTTTGGTCTCCAGTATTCTGACAGCTATAGAATCCTGCCAGTCAGTGGTCCCCAAACTACTAGATCTTATTACCATTTTTTTAATCCCCCTCCTGTGGGTAGGCAAATGTGAGAGGTGTGATTCACATGGAATAAGAATAGCCTTTAAATTTAATCTCTGAAATAAAAAGGAACGTCAGGGGAACAGAGAAGCACACAGTCAGTCTCACCATCAAAGTATGCCATTGTCCTACATGTCTTGAATTTCTTTATTTTTGGGATCCAGCTAGAGCTCCAAACTCCATGAGAAGAGCTTTTCTTGGCAGATTATCAGCCCTGTTCCATTCACTGCAGAAAGTTTCTGGTTGTTTTCTTTGAAGAAGTTCGGAATGTGTTGGTGCTTGTATACTGTGTCAGGCAGGATACACTAAACTGTATTCAAACACAAACCTTCCCTTGAATACTGTTATTTCAGTGTGAACTGCTTTTTCACAAGCTACTGCTTTCAAAAATATATTGCAATCTACTTGATGATGTTCAGGATGTTTTAATTTGGCTGGAAATAACAATATATTTTGCAACCTTAACCCAAATTACATCATAGAGCACATAGTATGACTATTCAAACATATTTTTCTGAAGATGTATTTGAGATTGAGATTTAAAATTCCTAGGAAGATTAAAGTGCTGACTTTTAAAAATGAACTTTCCACTACAGGTTATCATCAGCTGCATGCCAGCGTAACTGGGGCAGACTTTTATCATGTTTTATTAGTGTGTTCTATGTGAAGTTGTATAAAAGTGACATGTCTGCCACCAGTAGACCAAAGCTAAATGCTATCATCGCTACAAGGGCTTTGTTTTCTGAAATCAGCACTTTTCTGTGCTTGTCAGTGACAGGGTTTTGCCTCTGGCTTTTGGATAAAAATCAAACAAGATCTTTTGGCACTGAAATTGAGATGGTGAAGGTGCACAGAATGTTCCTGTGGCATCTTCACATAACTCTTAAGCCTTTGTTGTTTGCAGGAAATTATTTAACAACAGTTATCATTAAACTGGCACAAACAGGGGCTTTGAGGTGCTTTTTGCTTTGTAACACTATAAACCCAAGGTAATTCTGAAGGAATTAAAAGAATTATCAAGACACGATGTAGTAAGAGATGTTGTAGAATCTTTTCCTGGCATCTTTATGTTGAACAACTACCTCTTTAGTGCCTTGAGAACATATTATTATGTATTATTTTAGAATGTCTACCATTTAGATCATTGTGCCATACAGCTAGAAGTCCTGGTTTAAAGTAGTAACAGCCTAATTTGAAGTGCAAGGGTGACAAACGGAAAGGGAAAACAGCAAATAGTGTGAACTAGAATTGTGCTGTTACCCTGGCTATTTGTAGCATGGTTGTTTTCAAAAAGCATATTTTTTGCATCAGCTATCCTCGGTACTACTTAACCATAATTGGTTAGCTGGGTTTGTTTGAGGTTTTTTTGTCTGGCTTCTAAGCAGAGATGAATCTTGAGGGAGGATTTGAAGTGGGAGAGAGATGGTGCAGATTAGTTCAGAATCAAGGCAATTTTGTCCCTGGCCAGTCAAGCTTTGGAAGGAATCATCGAATCTCAAAGGTTGAGAAGACCTTCTAGATCATTGAATCCAACCATCAACTCAGCACTGCCAACCCACTACTGAACCACGACCCTGAGCACCTCATATATGTGTTTTCTGAACACTTACACTTCCCTGCACAGCCTGCTCCAATGTCTGGGTTTTCCTAATTTTCCTAATATCCAGTCTAAGCCAGCCTAAAGAGATCTGTGCTGGGTAATGACGTTACTCTTTGTTATGTGCTGCGAGAGTAGGAATACAGATGCAATCATCCTTTTGTGTGTTTTTTTTTTATTTACGAAACTGTGACAGAAAATTGGGAAAAATACCTTGGGATTTCCTGTGGTGTGGATGTGATTTTCCCTGGGAAGGGCTACTTAATAACCAAGGCCAGGGTAATGAAACCACTTTGAGAATTTGTTCTATTTAACAGCCTCTGCTCTGCTTTAGGAAGACTCCATCTCCAGCCACTGTGCTGACATTGCCTCATTTAGAAAGGAGCAGCTTCCTTTGTTCTTGCCTTTGTTTCTTCACTCTTTTTCTTCCCACTCTGTGCCCTTGCTGCCACCACCAGGCTTTGCAGTCCTTGGATAGCAGAAACTCTGAGCCCTCCTACATCTTAAACAACTTCTGCTTGTCGTAATGGGTTGGTGTTTCCAGTCCCTTTCCCAGCCGCGGCTGATGGCGCCTTTTGCTGCGGAAGCGCTGCTCATCCCTCTTAGTTCACACATTGAAAAGCTCTCTTAAACTGTCAATTTCATCTGCCCAAGCTGACACCTCTCCTCCTCACACAGATCAGTTTCACATTCGCAGTCTTAAGTATAGATTAGTTTCATATTTGTGACCCAGCAAGAATGCTGCCTGTCCCTGGCTGCTGTCAATCTCTGTTCTGTCTCCTGGGAGAAAATTGGGTGACCATGGGAAAGCACTGCCAGAACTGCTTTTCTTCCCTGTGTGATGCAATCTGACAGGTGCCCTTCCTATCTCTGAGAGATGCAGGCTTTCATTGAGGTGAGCGTCTCTTCTTCCTTCAAAGAACCTGGCTGGAGAATCTCCATTTCTTCTCGTGCTTGTCTCAGAGGCAGTTACATTTCTGTGATTTCTTTTCCTCACACAGACTGATTGTTTTTCTGTCCACGTTAATCCTACAGATGTTGTTCAGCTGGTCTGTATCTCAGAGTAAATCTTAAAACCCTTATGCCGTCTCTCCTCACAGCAGATCATTTCTCTTCTGTGAGAAACCCCACCAGTGTCCCCATAACTTTGGAATTCACCCTTCCTCAGCATGCACACGCATTCATTAACATTGGCCACATCGTGGAAATACAGTTCTCTGCAAAATTAAAGCTCATACAGATACAGTTCAAATGAAGACATTCACTTAAAAGGTAGGGCAGAGGTAGGGTGCCTCACAGGAATTCATGTATGGAAATTAGCATTATCATAATGAAGGTGGAAGCCAGGCTCTAAAGGCCTTACATATAAGTGCCCTGAAGTCAGAGGAATCAACATAATCTCCTTTCCAGAATTCTGAAGGACATAATAATATGAAATGGCTTCTCTAAGAGCAAGGGTCGGTAACAAATCTTTCAGATCAGGGATGCCGAATCAACAGAGGACGATAAAGTGATCTGGCCCAGTACAAAGCTGTTAGTCTGTTCTGAGCAATATGCAGATCTTTTGAAGATAAAAGGGAAATGGAGAGCAGTTAAAGGCACGGAGTTTAATGGGGAACTCGGTTAAAGCGCAAAGACATTGTTTCAGATATTACTGAGCACCCTTCTTTGATAAAACATTTGACTTTCTATTTGAAGGCAAACCATTAGCTCTTAGCTGCATTTTGTGAAAGCACAAGGTGCAATATTCAGTAGGAGATTTTCCTTAGCTGAAGAAAGTGGAGATCTGTCGAAAATTGTATGATGGCCAGCTGGAGATACAGGGGTGATGAGATGCCTACAAGCAGTTGTGAGCTAGGGAAAGGCCACAGTTTCCTGAACTATGGCCATGGTTTTGATTTTCTATGTTATTTCTAGTGGTGGCTTCTATGTAAGAGTCAGATGAAACCAGTGGAATTTCTTGATGAAAGTTGTGGGGCTTTTTCTGCCCATAACAATAATAGATAATGTTGTAGACTGAGTAACAAAGACATGATTAAATTTGCAGGGGAGTTGTAAGGTAATAGGCATTGGGGTTAATAAAATTTTCTGCTGTATGAAGTAAGTTCATCAATTGGAAATGACAGAGGAGAAATACTCAGAATTATTAAATCACATAATGGCTGAGAATGAGTGATGTGATGGAGCCATGGCCAGGGCAAATGCAGTCTGGGGAGGGGTGTTAGGAAATACTTCAGTGAAAATAGGCACGCATTCATGACCTGAAAAACACTGGAGAAACCCGATTGTGAAAGCATCGTACCGTTGTGATCACTCGTGTTTAAGAACCATAGAATCGTGGAATGTTTTTGTTTGGGAGATTCCCTGAAGGCCATCGCATTGCAACACTCCAACATGAGCAGTTCTCCTTCCCTACACCGGGTTGCTCCAAGCCCTATCCAGCTTCACCCTCGACTAGTTACAGGAACGGGGTGTCCATGGCTTCTCTGGGAAATCAGATTTAAAGGAGTGCAGACTGGAGCTGGCAAACAGTGGGGAGAACTTAATTTTTGAGAGGGGAGTATAAAATTTGGCTCATTAAACGCAGGAAGGGTTAGCTGAGAGAGGGGATATCGTTGCTTTCTGTAGGGTCATCAGGCAGGGAACAGCTGCTGAAGCTGGCACAGGAGCAAATTGAGATAAACTGACCTGAAGCTGGTGAGAAAGTGCTCAACTCTCCGAGTGGGAAATGGTGAGCAGCCTGTCCGGTGTGGGACAAAACAGCTTAAATCGTGTTAGACAGAGCTTTATCCCTTTAAGGGAGGGAGTTCATGACTTGGTTGTCAGTGACCAAAGGAGTCGGAGCTCAGAGAGGAGGAGTGGGACAGTCCAAGTTTTCTAACAGGACCACCTGATGCTACACTGTTTATTCTATATTTGAGCAGCCAAATGAAAACAGTCTAGGGTTTTTAGGTTTTGGTTTCCTCAAGAAATACTGCTTGGGTTTAGACAGATAGGTATATCCTCAAGTTTTCACTTAGTTATTTTGGTATATAAACACGCAGAGGGGTTTAACACCAAGAAGAGCTGCTGCTGCAGCAAAACATTTAAACACCATAATTCCAGAGAAGTCAAATGTGAGGTTTCAGAATGTGACCTCATTTTTTTTTTTTTTAATAGAAGTAAAAATGTTCTATCTAGTTTTCTTCAGTTAATATTTATAAGTACATCATTAGTATGTACAGTTGGTATGTACATCATTAGGATCTGTACAGTTAATAAAATGGATATGGCAGATTCCCTATATTGTTCCTATCTAAAAAGGGTATTGGGACAGGGTGGTAATTTTCAGAGGGACAGTTGGCAGCTAGACAGTGGCATTTATGAATGGTCATATTACACTTTGGGTTTTTTTAATGCATGTAGTGGGTGAGGATTATGTGATTTGAAAATATTACAAAACACAGCTGCCAAGTCTTAGCAATATTAATGTTTCTGACATTAAAATAATATCCAACTGATAAATAAAAATATTTTTCATCACTCCCCCACCCTTTGCCATAAGAAAATAAGCACACACCTCTCTCCCCCACATAAAATCCAAACCCAGCAAAATAGGATTTTTCTTCATAGAGAGAAATAAAAAAGAAGTGATTGTACAGATAAGGTAATATTACTTTATCATTCTCCAGAGTTTAAAAATGATCCATGGACTGGACTGGATCAGAATCTCAATTAACTATTTAAATGGTATTTAGCTAGGAAAAGGGTGTGCTGTGTGTCCTGGGCTGAACGTGACAAGAGAAGTTTGTGCAGTCTTCCACTGCTCCGGTTTCATCGCTGTTGAATAAAGGGTCAGCATTTTTTTCTCTTTGTTTCTACACTGTTTCTTGATCTTGAACTGCTTTCTTTTCCCCAGTACCATTTCACCATATCAGACTGTAATTTTATTTTAGACATCCTTCTACTCCTGCAGCGGCCTGCACGCATCACACTGTAATATTGCACAGAATATAGCTCTAAACCACTCCAGATTGTGCAGAGGATGTTGCACATCCAGTGGTGACAGAGCTGGTAAAAGGCCGGTGGATGGTACCATGAACCTTGGTTAGCAAAGCTACAGATCACAGGAACACAGAGCAGATCCCTCTGTGGTCTATTGTAATAAAACTTTTATTTACGCACAGTGTTTTTATGGTTCTTTTTATAAATGATTCAATGTTTTCCATTTGTGAGCTGCTCCACTTAGCCTGTCAGTTAACCTGTAACCTCCTCAGTAAAGGGTTCTGGGCAGAAGGCTTAACAAATGCAAATTTCCTTTCAGAATTCTTAAGAGAGATTGCCTAAAGGTGAAAACTGAAGCAATGATAAAAGATGCTTCCAAGGACAACTTTTAAGTCTGCTAAATGCTCTGATAACTGTATGTGGGATTCTCTAATCAACCCTTTCAGAATAAAAATGGAGATGTCCTCATTAAAACATCATATTAGCTAATAGCCTGGCTGGTGTTCTGGAGGGATTTTATTTGCCTGTTTTGTTTGGGCAGACTTGAATAATTTTAGCAGAAGACAGTGTTGTAAATGAATCATCTTGCACGATAATACTGAAAAGGGTTTTTCTGTGAATCTGAACAGAACTGGCTCAAGTATTTGAAAAATGGCATCGAGGCTTTAATAAAAAATAAATGTTATTCCACAGACGTGGCAAAATGTCAAGGACATATGTACACTTAAGCAGCATTAATGAGGGTGAACTTTGCTCATCTGCAGGGTTTTTGATAAAGTAAAAATTTGAAAAGTCATTGTATTTAAACCATTTCCACTAAAAATGAGACAAGTTAGAAAAGGACTGAATTTCTGCAGTCTGATGGTAAAAATACCATACTCTTCACCTTCAAGACATATGCTTTATTCTGTTTCTTGGTTCTTATCGACCTGTCCTAAATAAAATACTTCCATATAATCAAGGAAAAAAAAAAAAAAAAGGCCCCAGAGTGAACCACAGTCATTTCTAAAATCCTCAGAAGTCTTATAGTTGATTTTTTTTGTGTTCTCTCATCCCTTCCAGTTTCACTTTCAGATCTGGTATCAGGGAAACAAGTGGAGACTGGGAGGGTCCTGAGGCTGGTCCTTCCAATTCCTCTGCTTTCAGCAGAGGTAGCAGCACAACCAGCCATGTGCTTTCGAGCCCCAGGCAGTGGCAGAGTAAAGTGGTTGGAGTGATTGGGTTTTTGGTGATGCTACATATCTAACAGGAAAGGAGAAAAGAGGCAGAACATTGTGACAAGAAGAAGTCACTTCTTTTAATCACTTTCACTCTGTGTTGCTGTCATACGCTTCCCCCCACCCCTCCCTTTCCATAGAGGCTTTTTCTGTCCAGAAATCAAAATTTTTTTCTGGCCAGAAATCATGATCATTTGACAACTGCTGGCCTCTGTGAAATGAGCTGAATAGACCCATGCCAGGTGTCCATTTCACAACACAGAGAGCATTATCTTCGTTGGCAGCAATTAGCCTGTGTGTTGGCAGCCTCACAGGGGAGATGAAGGATTGAGTGGTCAGGGGAGTAATGGTCACCCTTTGAGGTCTCTGTGGAGAGGCATCTTGGCAGAGCATTAAGCTCTATGTCATAAAAGTCGATGAATTATGTTTCTTTACCAGGCTTTTGTCATTTATTTTTAGCTGCTTTAATTTTTTTTAAAGGCAAAGGAAATAAAAACCTTGGGGAAGCATCAATGTTAACTGGGGTACATTTGCATCCTGAAATCTTGTCTCTTATTTTGATGCTGGTGGATTCTTTTTTTTCCCCCCTTCTCTAATCTCAGGGAGTGGAATTACTTATGCTTTTACACATGGAGGTCCCTCTGTACCCATTGAGGAAGAAGGGCCAGATCTTCTAGATCTGTGGTGATTGTTTTGAGTGTTGTGAAATGCATTGAACTATATTCTTATGTCTCCCCAAATTTCCAACAGAGCAAAACCCAGCATTGGTGGCTGTGGCTTGTCATGCAGATCTGTGATTTAGATTCAGTGTGTTCCATCAATATACGACAGCAAAATTAACATAAAATGCTCTAGATGGATAATTTAGGGAGGTCTGATTTCCAGATCTCTAGCCCAATATGTCCCATTTTATGACCTGCTTTCCATTGCCTAAGAGTGTGCCATATACATTCAGTAGCTGCAGGGTTTTTTTTTCTCTCCAGGATGCACAGATGGCATGTGCTTTGGACAAATCACAGCTAAGAAAAAAGATGCTGTTGTTTCAAGGAGCTTCATAAGGATGTTGTGTCACACCATATGCGGCAGGATCAAGAAGATGGGAAAAAAAATTTATGGGTTCTTGTAAAAGAGGGAAAGGATCGAATGGTGGCCAAGAAAGCTGCCTTGAGAACTGGTGCCTGTCTGGGCCTGTGAATGAGTCATGTTCAATGGAGCTTCTTGATGTGTCCAAGGAGAAGTATTAAGGTCTGGCTTTTGATGGCTAAATGACTAGAGTCAGCACTAGTGAGAATGTAGGTTACTCAAATAGGATGCTTAAAAACAGGGGATGTTTCTTTAGCTCCTGCTCCTTGCTGTCCCCAGTTCTCTGCCTGTATGTTGTGTTGCAGCAGCGCTCGTTCACCCCGCTGCCATAAATTCACGAACGTCCCTGAAATTTGGAGACACGTTATACTCGGATGCTAGGGAAAAGCTAGCATTTTTTAAGAATGCTTTCAAGCCATGAGGGCTTAACAAGATGGGGAGGAGAAGAAAGTGTGCTTTAGCTCTTTAGTTCTTCACCTTCTTCAGAGGTACAGAGCATTAAACCCATGCTTGTTTTGTGAACGTTAGTATTGCACCTACGAGTTGAAGGATAAGGAATTTGCAGGAATACACTCTACAATCATATACTCATGTAATTCAGCTTAATTATCTCTTTGCCTCTTGCTTCAGCGTGCTTTGTGTGTGTTTAAGGCAGTAAACAGAGCAAGCAGGAAGCTTTTCATAGCAAGTTAACAAAGGTTGATATAGGTGCATTCTTGCAGGTCGTCTTTACTGTGTAGTGAGGGCTGCACAGCAAAGCAGGCTGGGCTTACCAAAGGGCAGGACACACACAAGAGCAGTGTGACTGCATTAAAACTTCCAGGCTATCGAATTGATTTGCTGCAGGAGTGAGTCACTCACTCTTTTACCTTGGGGAGAGTGCCCATGACATGCAGGAGTTCGTTAACAGCATGGCAAAGTTTGTGATTACGCTCAAGGACGATAGAAAGGGATTTGTGCGTTTAGTAGCTCTTGTCGCTTTTCCTGACCGGAGTTCGGAATGGTTCCGTCACCCTTCTGCCTATTCAACTGCAGAAATGTTTTCCTGAAAACTGAATGAACATTAAATCCTATTTCCCAAGCTGCAGGGAAAAGACTGACCTGATGGAAAGGGAGTAGAACAGAGCAAGTACCATCTTTTATGCACCTTACTGCCCATCCAAAACAGGTAGTTAAACATCTGCACCCACCAGGTATCTATGCTGAAACTTCTTTCAGCCCTTGGAACCACTTGAAGAAGTGTCTGAAAGATGTGAGGAAATTGCTAAGTGTTTATGTCAGAAGTGTGTTTTATTCAGAAAGGGTCAAGTGGGTAACTCCCAAGAGGGGTGGGATATATTTTACTACTGTTCCGAAAATCTGAGAAAGGTGGTGGGGGATACAAGATAGGATGTGGGAGGGCACATTGCTGACCATGCGGGCATTACACCAGCAGGAATCTAAACATGAGAATAAGGATGTAATTTAGCATTAATTTAAAAAAAAAAAAAAAAAAAGGTCATGTGACTCCCCTATATTAACCCAGAAAAAATGTATTAACGTGGTGTTTGTCTAGAGTCAGATCAGGAGTTCATGTGCTTATGTACCTGCTAGGTGTTGATATCTGATGTAGCTGTAGTGCTCAATGCAGAAGCACTGCAGTAAGTCAGGAAAGGATGGAGAGGTTTCCCTCTTTTATGAGAGGAAGCAGAGCTGCCCAGTAACTGCTCAGTGCTGGAGTTGTGTCTTACAGAGACATTTGCCTCTCCAAGGGACGAAAGCAGTCATTATTTTACTAGGAAAAAATAGCAAGACCACCCTCTGGTTAAGGTGAAATTAGAGTGCGTTTTGGAATGAAAGATCAAGTCTGTCTGGACACCTGGGAAACTTAAAATGAGAGATTTGCTGTAAAAGTTTAAAGGGAAGATGGGGACACTGAGGGTGAGCTCTCATAAGTATTTCCAAGGGTTTTCTTTTATTGGAAGCTGTCCATGGGGAAACCTCTCCCTTACAAGGAAATCTTCTGATAAAACTCAGGTGTAGACACTGTCTAGCAGATACACCCTCAGACGTCAACTCTGCACAGAGAGTGGAACTGTGCAATGAGCAGAGAGATGTCTGAAGGAAAAAGTGTTATTAAAGCATTGCTTTACTGTCATTTCTTCACCTATGTCCTTTATAAAGTTGTGTAACTGTGCTGCTTATTTTGGATAGTCTAAATAAAATTATTTTATTTTAGTTTATGTTAAATTGTCCTCAGACAGTAATGCCATCTTAACTACGAGAGCCAGGTGGGAAAGCTGGGCACCACAGGGGTCAGGAGAGGAAGGAGTGTCAAGGGATGAGCCTGGCACGTGTTGGTAAAATATCAGGGTGTCTGCACAAATCCAAAACCTTCAAGGGAGCATGCTGCACATGCTGCTAGTCTAAGTGTTATTTTACTCATCTTTGTCTCGTGTTTTAGGAGCACGGTGTGGCCAAGCCACTGAGCTGGGGGATATTCTATGATTTATCTGGATTTGGTTCCAACAAGCGTGACTTAGAGATGATTTAATGGACTGAGCTTTTTGGCCTGATTCTATTATTGTTTCATTACAGAACTTTGAACTGAATGTAGTAAAAGGCAAGCTTGGCTTTTACCTAGGAGCCTTGTTCCACAGAGAGAGCCATAACCTACGATTCACAGTTTGTTAGACAGGGTTTGGTAGGACCTTGAAGTGAAAAATACGTACCCAGACAGAATCTTACTGTGCTGTTTTCTGTTTGAATTCGTCTAGCCTAGAAAGGCTGAGACAAGCTGCTGATTGTTTCCCAGTGTTGCCTTTTTCAAACCTCACTTTGTGTGTGTCTGATGCATTCTGCTTGAAGCTTTTAGGACCTGCAAGCCTCGCTTACCTTCTCAGGTTTGCCAAAATCAGCTGCCCCTTCCTCGCTTTATCAGTACTAGGCAAAATTGACACTTTTGCTGCATTGATTTGATCATTATCTTGTGAAGCTTTAAGAATTAACATCATAAAGTACGTTTTCTTCTTTTCTTAAAAGGCATTTTTAGTTCTGTTGGAAAAGGAGTTTGTACTAATTGTCTGTTAAATATTTAATTTTTACTTATTCTGATCATTTCCTAAAATGTTGCAAGCTTCCTCCCTTGGGGGGAGAGAAATATCATTGAAACTGGTATTTAATTTAAAGTAAAAGCAGTGGGTCTGTAAAATTATTTGTGCGTTGAGCTGCATTTGTGCTGTGAACTGTTTTTGAGTATTTATTTGGGTACATAGGATGATTATGTGCAATATCCAAAGAAGCTGAGCAATGGTATTAGGTGCCCATGGATATGACAAATTTATGATGGGACTTGCAAATATCCATTTTCTTCGTTGCGCCGTGCATCCCTAGGTTTGGAACAAGGGTGGATGAGATGACATCCTAAAAAACTCTTTGGCTAAAACTGTCTTTTCTGGCAGTAAAACAGATTGGGATGTGGGCTTCCAGCATGGAAATGCTCCTTGCAGTGTGATATTAAGTTATGGGGAGAGACAGCAACACTTTTTCTTTTTTTGTTAAAGCAGTATGAGTGCTTGCCAAAACCACTTCTGTAGATCAATACAAGCACAGCTGTAAATCCTGAGCATTTAGACCAAATTAGTAGTATTGTTTCTTTATAATATTTATCTTTTATCAACCTGTGCAGTGAAACATTTATCTGCGGCTTTTTGCTTTTCCATGTTTCATTTTCAAAAAGGGTTGTCAACATTCATTAGTCCATAAATCTAGATAGTTGGGGAAGGAGGGATGGGGGGACTGCTTGAAGGTCAAGGAGAGGTGTGTTTATTTGTTGGCAGGGGGTTGTTCTGGTTTTTGTTGTTGTTTTTCTTGTTTGGTGGAAGGGTGGGTTTTGTTCCTCTCTTGCTCTCTCTCTCTCTCTCTCTTTTTTTTTTTTTTTTTTTTTTTTTTTTTTTTAATTGGAGAGATTTGGGAAAATATAAAAGGTCATTTTTTTTCCTTTTTTTTTTTCTGAAGAACGTGATGTGGGCTGACAAACTAGCACCTGAACTCTGTTGCAGTGTTACCTTAAAGGCAGGTTTATTGGAAGTGTGAAAAACGAGGTTCACTTTCTTGGTAAAATTTTAGAAGTTTAATAAAAAAGACAATTAGGAGACAGATATAAAGCAAAAGGGTTATTGGCTGGGTGCTTGGCATTCAGCCAAAAAGCATGCCTACTAACTCAGGAGCATTTCTTTAAATGCATCAGCATGTTGCATATTCATTAACCCTCCATGCATTAATCAAACATTCCTTTGCGTTTAGATGTTCTTTTGCTTGGTTAAACTTACCCCCATTCCACCCTGCAGATCAAATCAGCATTTTTATTTATTTCTCCTTGTGGCTCCATCCTGCCATCCCCACACTCCCTGATAACAGAGGGTCAATAAATTCCTCCCCTGAGGCTCTGGTGTGAGGAATTTCCTGATTGTCTTCACCCTTCTCTGAGTTAGCTGCATGAACAAGAGCATTCTACATGACATAGTCTCCATTTTAATACCATGCTGTAGCCCAAGTAATATATATATATATATAAATATATATATATATATCACACTGCTATTTCTAGCTTTTGTTAATAGCAGAAATAATAATAAAAAAAAGAATATATTAATACAGCAAATAAAGAATAAAGTTTTCCAACATTATACATATAGCATTAATTTTAATATTTGCGAAAAGCCAATAATATAATATGTACTTGTACCAAAAGAGAAAACAACACACGTACGTTTTTAGGGCACATTCAGTATATGTACAGAGGAACTCCAAGGGGTGATCCAGGAGAAGCCAGTGGATAATCACACTCCTGCTGAGGCTCAGTGGTTAAGCTCTTTCGAACTTGAGTGGCCTCAAGCACCGCTTGCTCATTTTATTAAGGGTGGAGTGGGAGTGTCAGTGCACATTTTCATAACTCGGGAAGGAGTCAGGAATTTTTAGGTGCTCCATCCAGCCCTGGGGCTAATGCTCCTTATTTTGCACTGTATAATCATAGATACCGTTCCCCAAGGCAGCAAAGACTAACAGTGTGGAAAGCCTGTGAAGTAGCAAAGCCTGAAGTAATGAAAGAGCCTAATTTTCCTGCTTTTTAAAGGAGATGTCAGAAATTAATTTTTCAGTCTGTTTTCATTTATAAAGAATTCTGCAGATGAAGCGTACTTTTTAAATTATTACCCATTTTCTAAAGATTACCTTCCCTAACCTCTGGCAGGTTTTGAGTGCAGAGCATATATTTTTAAGTGGATTTTACAGGAACATGTCAACATATGCCTCATGGAAGGAGCGAAAGGTATGACTTTAAAACCATGAACCTCTAAATCAGCAGGAGACTTTAAAAAAAATAAAATAAAATATTTGCACCATTTCTGCTTGGAAGCATCTGAAACTAAAGGAGTTCTGAGCTACCCTAAGTCTACTTTTTTTTTTTTTTCCCCCCCCCCTTCTGTGTTTCGCCTAATGTTGCATACATGATGCAGTTATTGGAATCTAACATCTTGTGAGGGACAGATCAAGCTCTACGGGATGTCGTGCTTAAAATCTGGAACAAGATTATTTTTATTGCTGGCAAAGGCAGCTAAAGGAAGTGGAAGAATGTAGCTGTTCATGATGCAACAGTTAGCTAACCTTCCACATTTCCATCTCATCACTGAACCAGGATTGTCTTCTTCATTAAGTTCATGTAGTAACTTAGTTTAAACCTTCTTCAGCCATGCTCATAAAATGAAATGCTAGTTGAACTAGGGTTGTGATGATATGATAATATGAGATGTCTTTTCTATTTTCACTCTAATTTCCTTGCCTGTGGACATTTTTCTGATCTCAGACGAAGGTGACCTTGCCTGATTTTTCAGACTATGAAATGTCTCTCGAAACACCACTATTCAAAAATTTTTTATGCTACATTCCTTCAGTATTTGCAAGAGGATAATTACCTTTTCTGAGAGAAAGAACCTGGTGAAACATTTGCATTGTAATTTGGAAGTTAATACCTCTCCTTTATACAGTCTGCCAATCCAGCAGCTCCTGTTGCACTGAAGGCTTAAGTTTGTATTTCTCTCCAGGACTTCTGTTTATTCTACCTGCACGCTGCTTTAAAATAACTTCTGTTCTTTCACTAGGAGTACACTTGGGGTTTTTTACAACTTTCTAGCATTCTTCCTCATTTTCCTGAGTGATTTTGAGAAACCTAAGCCCTCCCTAAGTGTAGAGTCATAGAATTGCTGCAGTTGGAAGAGGAGTTAAAGATCATCTCGTTCTAAACCCCAGCCATGGGCAGAGACACCTTCTACCAGACCAGGTTGCTCAGAGCCCTGTCCAGCCTGGCCTTGAACACTTCCAAGGATGGGGCATCCACAGGTTCTCTGAGCAACCTGTACCAGTGCCTCACCACTCTCTGTGTAAAGTTTTTGGTTTTTTTTTTTTTTTTGCAATATCTGATCTGAACCTACTCTTTTACAGCTTAAAGCCATTAGCTGAAAAAGAACGGTAACAGAAGAGAGAGAGACAGAGAGAGATGGCATGTTGCTTTCTGTTTGACAAAGTAGAGGACTTCACATTAGGTGCCTAAAGTTTCCATGAGATTCCATCAGAAAATCTGAATTAACCACTGCCAAAGCACTCGTGGTCCTCTTTGGCTTCAGTCAGCATTGGCTCATTTAAAAAGATTAAGAATGAGATTTTCAGAAAGATGCTACTCTGTTGTCAGGTTTTACTTCTGATTTTAAAGGACCAAACACCATCTGTAAGGAGTGTACCTTAGTGGATTTGTTCTGGTTTTATTCCTGTGACTGAAATCAGAATGCAATTTCGCTTTTTTTCCTCTCTGCTGTCTGTCCCAGTAATGCTATGTTTGATAGCCATAGGTCAGAGCTGATCCGTCTACATTAGAAAGGCATTTTTTCACTCAGTCAAAAATACTGCAGGTTTGCAGGCAGGAATAACTGTGTTGCAGATAATGTGTGTCTTTTGTAAGTGTTGAATTCTTCAGTACTGACCTAGGGCTGTGTGTCTGCTCCTCATCATCTGCTCAGTGTGCCAAATACTGGGAACAACGTTGCAACTGGGATGAGAAACAGCCTTTGTCAGGAAACTTTTCTTCTGTGAGAAATACAATTGTTGGAGATGCTTCATCTCCCAAATCTATGTTCTCTAGAAATTTTAGAGTTAAGACTGTCCTGAGTTTACATTTCTTTATGTTTTATTATTAGTAAATGGCTTTTCGCATTTGTGAGATGATTTTCCTTTGTGAGTTCATCAACTTGTATTGTTGCGTTGCCATTTTGATAACTGTTGGAGCTAATGTTTTGGTCCCAGGAGGATGTGAGCCAGTGAGTAATCCCAAGTCACAATTTGAATTATGCATGTAGCTATTGGCTGCCACCTCCCATTTCCCAGTGTGCTTCCATATAATGATTCTCCTGATTATAGACTTTTTTGATACACAAAAATGTACTTCTCTGACTAGATCGTAATTAAGCCCAGGAAGGAAGTGTGTTTAGGTCCTTACACTGTTCAGATATGTAATGATTTACTGTTTGCATTTGTAGACTATTTTAAGGCCTTCTACTGGAAAGCTTTTCAAGGACACCAAGTTCAGAACTACCTGTTAATCTCCCTGGCTCTCATGGGGTCATTAATGCCTTCCAGTTTATTCTCACCATGTGATTGTACATACCTGTCCTGCATTCTGCTGTCGTTCAGTTCATTGAGCAGGGCTGAACTAGGTGACCACCTATTTCTAGTTAAGACAGCACAACTTAACACCAGCATCAATGAAAGTTCAGTGTTTAGTTAATTAGTGAATAAAGGATCTGGAATATGTAAAAGACAACCAGGTCTATGGCAGCAATAAATTCTTATTTTCATTCAGTGTTACCAAAGAGGTACTTAAAGGTTGAGGGTGTCCCTGAGGTTTTAAAATTCCTGGTTTTTGATGAAAGGCACAGTGGATTTTTCAATGTGTTGTCTCTGCCTGTTAATAGAAATGTCCTACTGACACAGCCAGGTGAGTGGAATGGGACAGGAGTGGCTGGTGTTCAAGCAGCTGTTTCAGACTTCACAGCCTTGTGTATGGGCATGTACAGCTATCTGTATTTGTGCTGTTTAGGCATCAGTTAAGTTTTTGTAGCAATAATACAGGAAGCTGGGAAGCAGAAGTACACTCAGGACCCTTTTTCCTCCAGTTCTGTAAGCAGGGTCTCCAGTTCCTTGCTTCTGCTGCCTCTGCACCCTGTATCCTCTGTAAAAAACAAGGATCATGATCACAGTCCTTTCCTGACAGACATTGTGGATGCATTGAATGACATCCTGAGCCTTCATGTGGCATTGGCTGAACAGCTGCATATCAGTAAAAAACTTAAGGGCAGCTGGATTTTGATCTAATGACAGAAGTCTCAACCTCGATTTGCAATCAGGCTGCTTTCCATCATTTTTCCTGCCACGTGTCTCCATTTCCCATTCTGCCTTAAAAAAAAAAAAAAAAAAAAAAAAAAAAAGAAGCAGGTTTCTGCTATTCTTCAGCTCAAGTTATTTTACCTTTGATCATCATGCAAATTTCTGGCCAATTCAGGCAGAGCTTTTCAAACCATGTTCCACCGAGCAAGCAGGGGTTTTCAGTCCCTCTTCAGCACAAAGCCTCGCAATCTAGCTCTTTGTTGCTCGTGTTCAACTTCCAGGCTGTACTCCCTCTATTAGTGACTCTTCCCATGTAATTATTCCCAGCCCTATTTTGGCTCTTTATGAGGAAACTTGTCCCAGCATCCGGCACACCACGCCTGTTGCAGATGATGCTGCAGTTTCTGTGTCTTTTTTCCTCCAGGGTTTAAGATCAGTGCAGAGCCATAGAAGCACCCTGAAAGATTTTTTTTTTTTTTTTTTTTTTTCATTTTGCTTCATTTGTTTCCAACCTTTCAAGGTAACAGGCAACAGTGGGAATATCGTTGCTGTACTTTTGCAAAGTTGTTTGGCCACATCCAAGGTTACTCCCATGGTGGCGTTGTCTTCACGAGTGGTACGGATTAGATCTAGGAAATAAAATTCCTAGGGTTGGCAATTAATTGGCAAGTACGTGATTTAAGGTGTATCAAGGTATAACTTGGGGGCTTTTTAGTGCTTACCTTGTTTCTCATTTCAAAGTGTGCTTATGGAGCAGCTGCCAAGAATGGGGTGAGAGTCTCCTTCTTCCAATCAAACGCTCAAACATTAATCTTGGTTGTCATCCTCCCTTGCTCCTTGCCGACTCCTGTTTGTCACCGTGTCATCTCTTCCCACCAGAGGAGTGGGAAGCATAGTCAGGGCAGACTCTTGTCTGTGCCTGGTTGTGTTGATGCAGAGGTGCAAAACCCGGCCTTGGGAGAGTGTTAACTCCGCCAGGACACAAATTCTCCAGGTGGGATTAGGGCTTATGAGCTGCAGTGTGTATCCAGCTTCTCTTTCTGAGTGCAAAAATGCCTGCTCTTTCAGTCCAGGCGATAGACATCAGATAGGCTAGTGCATTTCAGGTTTGTTTCACAGGTAGGAGGATGTATAACCTTGGTTTTTGTAAAAAGCTGAGCACTAGAGTGTCTGCAGCAATATTAAACCCTATTGCCCTGGGACTATCTGATACCTCCTAGGCTGTTAGTTGGATTTAGAAGAATAAAATTATATTATAATTAGAAAATTACGAAGAATTAAATGCACAATATAAAATTATGATTTTGCAGTGTTATATTTTGACTGTTGAGTTGTAAATTCAGTTGTAATACTTTAATAATGAAATAACTTTATTTAATAATAAATGCAGGGTTATTGAAAAATTCAATATTCATTATAAAAATATTTATTGAATAATTACGTTCCAGATTTTGGCTGATTTAATTTACTCTCAAAACTCTTTTTACCTCTCTGTCTTCTTGGTGGTTCAAAAAATTAGACTTGAATGTAGACCTCAGAAGTTCTTGTTTTATTGTTAAAGGTTCCATGATTTCCAACAGGCGTGGCCATCCTTTGGTGCTGCTGTCTCAAACCTCTTTTCCCTCTCTGTCTCTTTATTCCTTGTTCTGCTAACAAAAGTCTTTTAGTTTGATTTTGCAAGTTAAAAAGATTTCCGTGTGACAATTTGTATGGAAACTCTCCAGGCTGGTTTTGTCAATATACAGCCCACCTAGTGGTGTTTGCACTATATAAAGTCCTGTCATGATGCCTGTGCTGTATCCTCATCCCACACTGGACAACTTGCTACACTGTTTGTTTTTCAACATGAAGTGTGTCTCCTGTGCTGTTTATTTTAAAATATTTTAAAGATACTATAGCTAAGAGTCCTTTCTTTTCTCCAGCTACGGAATAGTGTTGTTTTATGTCTTGGACTTCCACAACTCCTGACTTTTATTTCATTGCTGATGAGCTTTTAAAGGTCCTTCCCTGAAATACCCTGGAGATTGATTTATATGAGTTTTGAGTTCTGCGCATATAGCCTGGTTGATAGTCACTACTGCTGCACAAGTGCTATTCCTATAGATGAGGATTTTTATTCTCATTAGGTATTGCAATCTCTTTCTACTGTGTACACAGGTAATTTTTTTCTCTGTATTTCACTGATAGATTTGATTGGTTTGACTTTGTGTCAAATCCTGGTAAGGGAGGGTGGGAGTACCTGAAAAAGATTTCTGAAACAAACCATTAGATTAGATTGTAATTTTCAAGATATCTTAAGTGTTAGGTAATTTTGTTTCTCATCAGGTTTTACCTGAGTTAAATTTACCTTCCAAACTGTTTTTGCCTCTCTTCCTTCTCAGTGGTTCAGTAAAACAATTTTACCTCTTCTGTTGTGAGAGAAAACAGCTGCTTATTACCCTCCAAAACAGAGACAATGCAAGCAATCATCAGTTTTGGAAGATCTGTAATTACTTTTGGCCAAGGCACTAGTGCACATTAAAACCTGTGTTCTTAGAAAACTGAATGTACATTACACGGGCTTGGCATCTGACATTTCCATTCTAATGTGAGCCGGGCTCTTCAAAACCTCTCAAAGTAACTTCCCAGACTTCTGTGCAAGCTGTAACAAATCTAAGCCTCGAATTGTCCTACTCCATGTCACTGGACTTCTCTTACATCCTCAAGTACAAGCTGTGCATGTTTCTCTTAGTTTGCAAACTGACGCAGAAAACTTAAGTTTTTGATTTAGGCTTTACTAGATATTGGATTTTATGTCAGTATTATAAGATCCAGTGGTGTTTTATCTGCTGATTAGTTTTATAATGTAAAGTGCCTGGTGATGCATGGTCTAGAAGATGCTATAAAAGTAGTTTATGGTGTGATAGCAAGGAGAAATGTGAGGAGAGCAGATTCACTTTATTAGATGAGCAGGAGTCCCCGAGCAATCATTTATCAACAGTAGTTAACAATTGGTTTATCTTCAATCACTGAACCCTTAATAAACATGTTTTTAGCTGAAGTGAAATGGTTATATTGAAAATAAAGTAAAGGGAATTTATAGGTTTGTGTCAGTTCCATCTATTAAGGGAAGAAATTTGGATGCATATCTAATTTTTCCACTAAGTATCTTTTCCAATAACTGCGTTGACGAAAACAGGAATAATAAAATAGTCTTTCTCAATGTTATGTAAACAAAGTAATTTTCTGTGAATAAAACAGATGAAATTATATGTATTTGTTTAATTCTATTGTGTCTATTATATTTGGTAGGAGTAAGTGCAGTCATTCTATATGGAGAGGTCCCATTACCTGCAAACACAGATGTTTCTTTAAAGCTATTTTTCAAGTGCAGTCTATCATATTTTGTCTTACTTGGTAGAGGGCAGTTTGTTTTCAGGCTTTATTGGACATTTATTTATTAGCCTCGGAGAGTAAGAATTTTAACAAAGTCAGCACCAAAGGGCAACTTTGGCAGTTGGCTCTTCACATCTATTAGCCAAGGGATTTCTGCCAGCCCTGGTAGGTACTGCGGCTGTTTTCATCTTAGTTTTACAAATGGAGAGCTGGAGACTTTGGTTAAAGCTTTCTGAGCACCTGAACCTGCGTGGGTTGGTTTTGTTGTTTGGGATGGGTTTGTTTTTTGGGACAGACTTCGAAAGTACTACCAGAATTCCTGAATCTTGGAATAAAGTTTGTTGTAAGACCTTTTAAGCAACAGCAGTAGTTTCACAAAGGGGCTGTGTGCGAGGGCACTGCATCAGCTTGGGCTGAAGTTTGGGCTGAATCTAGAAGAGATGTATTTTTTCATGTGTGGGCTCGCTTCTGCTGAACATAATCGTGTCATACCTGAGCTTTAATGTGGGATTTGGGTAAACTTTGTTTCAGAGGCCAATAACGGCACATCAATGTTAGATAAAAGGATTGTCTTGGGCTGGTTTTGTCTGCTTGTAGTTTAGGGACAATTTTGCTCACCCACTATTTCTGAAGTCAGTGAAATTGAGGGAAATTGGCTTTCAGCAAGTGAAATGTGTACCTTAACTGTGCTTTTCAAAATGGATATGTTCTTTGTGTGTAATTGGATAACCAGCATTTGTGGCTGTGACATCTGATCTTTTTATCAAAGACGAGACTTCTGAATAGTTAGTGTTTGAAAAGTCAGGATTGACGTGGACAAGAGCAACCTCCTGTCTTTTCTCGTATGCGTACTGAACTCTGAGCATGACGGTGGAAATGTAAATGTCACAAGCTCTAGAGTATTCACAGGAACACAGAACGCTTTGAGTTGAGGGGGACCTTAAAGATCATCTCATTCCAACACCCTTGCTGTGGGCAGAGACACCTTCTGCTAGACCAGGTTGCTGGAATTTCTGTGCCAAGCAGTTGTGGACTCCATTGAATACTAGGCATGTACGTGCTTTGAAAACCGCTTATTGATGTTAAATTGCACACCTGTGAAAATGAAAGTGTGAATTCTTTCCCAACAGTTGCAGTGCCTCTGACTGATAAGTGCTTTTCCATCAGCTGAGATAGAGGATTTCTTTCCTTGGGTGTATGTTGTAGCTATTATTGCTAATTTACACTCATTAGCAGTTCTTCTAATTAGCTTGATGGTAAGGCATTAAGCCCTGCCATTTTTTCCTTTAGAGTTCTAGATATCTTAAGAGGGTGGGAAGTAAAGTGAGGGAAACATCACTTTAGGCAAGAGCAATTTAAAGATGACTTCTGCCAAGAGCTTTTACTGACACGACATTGGATCCTTTTATATTGTGGGTATCTAGTTAATGAAAAATAAAAATCTGCCTCTTCATAATTAAAAGGAAAAGTCTTTACTACAAGCTACCAAAATCTACAAGAGAATAGTTGAGAATTTAAAAAATTTTGAGAAGAAATACAATAATGTGAAAAACAGGAACAATTTGAACAAAGCCACTCTAAGTAGGCTCTGGTGAGGTTAAAGAAAGAAAAATAAATTAGTCCTTTTGAGTATATATTCCATTATGGAAAATTGTAGAAATCATATATATATATATATTTGTCATTATTAATGCAAAAATAAGGGAAGTTTCACTTTTTTTTTAAGTGACCTTTCTTCAAATTCTAAGAATTTTAATGCAATATAAACAGTTTTTTCCTATTTCCGAAGGGAGAATGAGTAATACATGTTATTATTGAAACCGAAAAACAATTTTGTGAGTCTTCAAATTGGTCAGTTATCGTTTTCTAAAAATCCCCATCTCTAACAAAATTCAGTGCAAGCCCTCCTGAGTGGCATTGTTATAATAATTGAATATCAGAGTTAATGCAATATTCAAAAGGCTCCCTTCCTTGTTCTCTCTCTTGCCTGTCTGTTCGTGAGATCAGCAGTTAATGAATCTCGAGGCAGCACAATTGTTCTGTTAGCCTCTCAATATATATATGGACTTTCAGTAGAAAGGGAATTTTTAAATCTACAATTTAATGTCTTTTCATTGTCTAAGAGCTGTCTTTTGCTAGAAAATATTATTTCTATGTATTGAAAGGCTGAGAAATGAAATATGCTAATAAAAGGATATCTGATTCATTATCCAGAGAATAATTTAATGGGGTGGGGGATGGGGGCAGGGCAGAGGGATTAGAAAATTTATGATTCATATTAAAATGTGGTTTTCAGTTGAATCCATGACACATTTTTCTGGTTTTTTTTTTTTTTTTTTTACAGTAAAAGATAGACTGTGACTAATACTAAATGGGTTATTGGAAAAGAAGAAGAAGTTTTGTAATGGATTTGGATCCTCAGGGCCAAATCAGCATGCCAGGCTGTAGGATTTTGAACGTATATGAAGTTTCTAATTATTTCGTTTTCAGTAGTACCAAAAGCATCAGCTGCTGCGTAGACACCCTTGATAGAATAAACTCAGTCCTGGAAGTTTCTGTTCTTAAGGAAGTTAAAAAATAGGGTGAGGAGAGGGCAAAGCTTGTTCTTTTTGACCTGCTGCATCACTTTAGCAGCCTCAATGAGCTCAAGGAGGGATGTGGGGGCTGCAGTGAAGTGTCCTGTGTCCCAGTGCCAGGGCGTGTGGTCCCACCAGTCTCTCCTGTAGGAAAAGGTACAAGGGCATCACAGAGGAGCTTCAGTTCCCTGTGGGATTAGCCCAGTGTTCTTCATCTCCCTATCCCTTTAATAAAGGAAATAAGTTGGCCTTTTATTTTAAAATACTGCTTTCCAGGCTGACTTTGCACCCAACCCATGTTGGGTCTCTTCAGGCAAATTGATAAGGTGGGCTTGTTTTAGTCTTCACTGTGTTAGAGGTAACATCTCTAATATTTACAGCTGCTGTTAAGTGCATCTCCTGATAGGACCATTGTCCTCTCATTCGCAAGACTGACTTGTGCCCTGATTTCTGTGGCAGCAGGACTCCTGAAGCCACTCTAGAGAAGCTGCCAAGCTGAGCTGCGCTAGTTCTGTCATCACTGTCATTACTGAGAAGAAAAGCATTTTCCTTCAGCAAGTGTCTGCTGCTTCTCCTTTATTGCTAGAAAGCACTTTGCATGTGCTGTTCCTCTCATAACACTTTCTCTGTCGTGTCAGCAGTCAAGTGGAGGAACAAAAGTGCAACTTGCTCTCAGTGAAGCAGGGAAGGAAACCTTCCCACTCTTTTCCAGTCAGGTTTACTGAAATAGCTGTGCCCCTTCAGCTGTTAGTTGGTGTTTGGACCCAATGATCTCAGAGGTTTTTTCCAGGCTTTATGATTCTGCTATTGCCTTGCTGCTGGTGGCAGCACCATTATCTCTCTCCTATTAAGGACCAGAGCTCAGGAGCACTGACTATTGCTCCCAGCCTGGAAGGCAGTGCTGGGATCATGCTTTAGACCTCACTGAGGGCCAGAGGATTTCATTCATGACCAAAATATCTGAGTACCAAGGGGAACAGAGGGGCAGGCTGCCCCTCAGGTGCTGAAGCTTTTCTGTACCTACCAGGGCTTTGTGAAGTCACCTGCATGACTGTAACTCTGGGAGATAAAGTGACTTAAAGCTACACTCGAGCAACATTAGTATAGAAATATCTGTGTGTCTTAAGGATCTCAGAGCTAATGTAGTGCTGTGAGAACTTTCGGCATGGCAGTGAAATTTGGAGTTAAAAACATCCCTGCAATCATGTTCTTTGCAATAAAAGCTGGTGTGAAGCTACCGATCTTGTTCAGTGGAGATACCTGGCAAAATTTAAAAATCTCTCTGACCATTTGTGCAGATGTAAGATAGTTCAAATTCCAGGACTTTATAAGCATTGAACAGTGCCTTGGAGTATATAAAGTTCTCAGACCTGTGTAAATCCCATCAGTCTTTAAAGCATTACACATACAAAATGAATATTTTCCTTGTAGATCCCAAACCAATGAAGATTCAGGAACTGGTGAATGTCCCTTATTTTTTCAAACCTTAGTTTTAATGATTCCAGTTTATCTAAATATTTTCAGTACATCTCTAGGTTCGCAGAAACAGAATCTGACTTTCCAGCCTGCAGCAAGAAACCTGAAATTGTTGTGACGCAAAGTAATTTAGTTTTAAGCAACTACCACTTTGGTATGAGCTGATATTTTAAAGTACAGTAAAAGAATATGGATAAGAAATCAACAGATAATAAGTATTTTCATGCTGCTCTCTAATCCTGCTGAGGGAAACAATAATGTGTCTTCCACTTAGCAAAGCTGGCATTTGAAAAACTTAAGAATGGAGATTTATGGCGCAATGAAAATTTCATGACTCTTCATGGTTTCAGGAGGTTTTTCCCTATTCCTGATTATTACCAGAGGTACTGCAGTAAACAGAAATTGTTTGCCTAATAATTGCTAACACATATTTTCGAAACCTCTTCCGTAACTTTCTTGCTTTTTAAACCCAGCATCATTTAACACCAAACATCTAAATCTTAAAATAAACTGTCAATGTTGGTTGTTTCTCACAGCTGGTATAAATATGAACAATATAAGTAGGCGAACGTTCTTCAAGTAACAACACATTCAGTTGCTCAACTGAAATGCTGATTGCCTCTTTCAGAGTATTTTAAATAGGGGTTTTAAATGAGCTAAAGTAATGTGTAAAAGATGGGAAATGGTGCAAAAGGCTCTATATGGTAGGAATTTGTAGACTTCTAATGCAGTCAGGCTCTTTAGTATGGTTTTTGAAGGAGAAAAGATCAGGCAAAAATGTTGCGTTATTCCTTCCGTTGCCGTCCTGTCTTCAAGTATTGGTGCGTGTAGATACCGTGTATGGGTGAACAACCCAACTCAAAGAAGCAGTGCATTGGTCAAATTGCCAAGGAGTGTTTCATCACCCTTGTGTTCTACCACTTTCTCTGTGTTTGGTGGGTGATGCTTGGTGTAACATCTGCCAAACGCCGGTGACCCAGCACACGCACGAAACGAGCTTTGCTCCTGGTTTGGTTTTTTTTTTTTTTGGGCTGTGATAACACGAGCCAGGCTGCAGCCAGCTGTTACCAAGACCATTGGTAACACCAATTGGTTTGGGTGCCTGGGTGAAGGTTTATACAGGTCTCTCATGTGGGATTAAATGTCAAGCTAGATTTTATATTACTTGTCCATAACTCTGCGCAAGCCTTCTGCACTGCAGGGCTGGGAGGAGCTTAGTCTGTACTCCAGAACAAAGGAAAACTGAGTTCTCTGGCACTTTTCTCAGGGAAAGTTGGACAGCTACTGCTGCTCTCTTTCACCTCTTGACATTTGACTCCTGGCTGTCTGGCTGCCCTGAGCCCTCTTCCCCTTTCCTGCTGAGCTGTGAGTGCATATGAAGGTTGCTTCCCCTGTGTGGTATCTGTTGTCTTTGTGAGAAGAACGTGAGATGCCTTCCTTGCTTTGGGGCAGGACAGATAATGTTCACTGCCCTACAGCTGCAGCCAGCTCCAGTCTCCAATTTTCCCTCACTTTGTCCAGAGCAAGTAAAGACTGATGACTGCCCTAAGATACAAGCTCTTCTGCTTGTCTTCTTTCACCTGGTCTCCTTTCCGGGATCCCAAGTATCAGAGGAAGAATAACAACTTGCCTTGTGACAGTTCAAAGCCTGTGTTTCTTTCCTGACCAGTCAAATGCCCCTGCTAGTGAAATCAGCACAGCCCATAGCCATGTACACACGGAAATGTGACTGCAAACACTTCTGTTCATCTCAATCTGGCAATTCCAGGATCGGGGGTGCTTCTTTTTAAGACTCATAAGTCTCAAAATTTAAATTTCACAGGGAAAATCAGAATGGAAATAAAAGAAAACATAGTAAAAGATTCCAGCAGTAGTGGAAAGGGTGTAGTTAGTGATGCTGTGATCACAAGCCGAGTTTAAGAGTGAGCGTGGGTAAGAGGCAATGAAAGTTAAGGACCATTCTTGTGTTTATCTTAGCAATTACTGTGGTGCCTTTAATGCTGGCAGAGAAGGCCAGTACCATTTTCAGCTAAATAAAAGGAACCACAACAATGAGTGACAATTGATGATGCAGTACACTCACAGAAAATTTACATTTTGAAAGGTGTAACAAAAGCTATATAGACTAGAGCTTTATTTAATAACAAAAGTTTTGCCTGATTCTCTAAGAAGTCTCCCTCAAGTGAGATATTTTTATTCTATGCCTTTGAAAGATGTGTGCTGTGTGTCACCTGACTAAAAATTGTCATAAATGCCTATTTTCCCCTTTTACTTTTGTGCATTTAGTTTAGGCACCCTCAGCCTGAGCGTTTAGAACAGGAATTCTCTTCAGACCTGTCTCTCCACAGTCACAGAGTCATATGATCACAGAATGGTTTAGATTGGGAGGGACCATAACCCCCTGCCACGGTCGGGGACACCTCCTGTTAGATGAGGGTGCTGGCCACCCAACCTGGCCCTGAACACTTCCAGAGATGGCTCATCCACAGCTTCTCTGGGCAACTCTTCCAGCGCCTCATCACCCTCACAGGAAGTTGGTGTTTTGTGGTTGTTTTTTTTGGGGGGGTGTTTTGGGTGTTTTTTTTTTTTTTTTTTGGTTTGTGTTTTGTTTTGGTTTTTTGGGGTTTGGTTGTTGTGGTGGTTTTGTTTGTTTGTTTGTTTGTTTTTTTGGTTGGTGGGTTTTGTTGGTTTTGTTTTGTGTTTTTTTTTGGGTTTTTTGGTTTTGTTTGTTTTTGTTTGGGGGGTTGGGGGGGGGGGTGGGGGTTTTTTTTGTTTGTTTTTGTGTTTTGGGGGGTTTTTTGCTAACATCTAATCTAAATCTCTCCTCTTTTAGGTTAAAAGCATTGTCCTATTGCTATCGGCTCCTGTAAAAAGTCACTCTCCCTCCTTTATATAAACCCCTTTAGTACTGGAAGGCTGTTAATAAGATCTCCCTGGAGTTTTCTCCAGGCTGAGCAGCCCCAGCTCTCTCAGCCTGTCTTCATGGGAGGGGTGCTCCAGCCCTCTGAGCGTCTTGTTGGCTCCTATTGAAGGACTACCTAGCACTAAACCTTCCTGAGACTGACCATGTACACCCCACATTAAGTGATCATTTGATGGATCGTCACTGATCACGTGGGTGGGAATTATCTGCGGAGGTTTTAAAGAAATAAGGAAAAGCAAGAGAAATTGCTGTCTGGGTAAATAAGCATTGTAACTAGATTTGAACAGGGAATAGCAATTGCAACTAAGTTTAGACCGCAATTTTATGCCTGTAAATAATCAGATCTGTGCATTATAGCATCGAATGGAAGCACAGATTTTATCTGATCTGGTATTGGATGTATGATCAAATTACCTGAAGCATGTGATATGGGGCTTATGATCACTTCAGTTATTAAGAATGAAGGTGAAAAGACACAGATAATTCCAAATACATGGTTTATCCCTCTATGGCGCTGTTAATCTACCAAAACAATTTCTGACTGGTGCGATTTTGTAGATTAAATTTATTTCAGTCAGTCTTTGCCTCACGGAGTTGGAGGCTTTCATAACTTAACGATGGATATTCCAAAGTGGAAGGTCCTGTGTTATTTACCCCACAGATCTTTGGGATCTGTCTACCCAAACTTGATCTACAGAAGAGGAAGCTGAAGGGCCAGCCCCTCTCTCTTCCCTCTGGTCACTAGTGACAGGGCACCGGGGAACGACGTGAAGTTGTGTCACAGGTCGTTTATGTTGCATATTAGAAAAAAGTTCTTCACAGAGAGAGGGTGGTTGGGCACTGGAACAGGTTCCCCAGGAAAGTGGCCACAGCACCAAGCCTGACAAAGCTCAAGAAGCATTTGGGCAACACTCAGGCATGTGGTGTGATTATGGGATGGTCCTGTGCAGGGCTAAGAGCTGGATTTGATGATCCTTGTGCATCCTTTCCAACTCAGGATATTCTAGTAGTCAAATTTGGTTTAATTTTAATGCGTCATTACTGGTGTTATTTTGGTTTGTATCAGCTGAATCAGATTGTCTTGCTAGAATGCCGACATTGGGTCAGTAGCAGAAATGCTTTAAATCTATTTTCATTTATCTGACAGGGCAGAAAAGCAGTCCCTGAAAAGCTAGGGAAATCCGCTTAGTACCCTATGAAAGTATACTTGAATATGCTGAAGTCAGCCACGGAAAATGCCACACAGGGGAATCAGGAGAGAATAATAGGTACATAAAAATATCTATCATTTCAGAAGGGCTGGTGGAGTTATGAGTTTTACAGGCTAATGTGAGTAATCTGCATGTTTGTAAGCACTTCACTGATGTCCCCAGCTTAAACAGAGGAGCCTTTAATACTTCTAAAATATGGAATTGGCTGCTAAGTTGCAGAAAACAGAAATAAAATTTGTTGCCCTTGTTAATGTTGTAATTAAATATCCTTGTCTCTTTGCCTATCTCTTCTTAAACCACAGTAAACGGAGCTCAGAGTTACACAGTCATGGTTGAATGCCCTTTCTCTATTGCATACATTTAAATGCTCAGGCTTTGCATCTTGGTGAGCTGTATGTCATGTTTGCTCGTCTCTGTGTGACAGCGCTAAAGTAACATGAATATTTATCAGGCTGATGGAAAGTATATTAGAAATCAGGATCATTAAATTAAATTTAAAAAACTGATCAGTGCTTAGTGTCATGATCATTTTATGTAAAGTGAAATTCTTTTATCTTTTTAAATGTTCTTCGTGAGCTCATGCTTATTGAAATTGTCTGTTGTTCTGCATCATATTTTGGCCAAGGAATTTTCCAAGGGTTCTACAAGCCAGCATTTTACATTTACATTATTTTACATGACTTTATTACTGATATGCAAACTTGTATTTTAATTTTATTGGCAAATACCAAACCATTATACTGAGGACGTCAGAGCCGCCAGTACATGAATATATCTCATTATGGTTTTGGTTAGAGGGGACCTTAAAGATCATCTAGTTTCACCCAGCCTCCATATATCCATCCTCATGCATACAGCAGTAAACCAGCAGTCTGGGCAGTTGAAGATACCCATTCCATTCCTGGGAGCAGGCATAGCACAGAAGCTGCAGATGGAAGGGTGGGACCCACCTCAAATCTACAGATGTCTTCAGAATCTCATTTGACATCAGTTCTTTAAAAGCCCTCAAATCTGATTTTTTTTTTTTTTTTCTTTTGGGGGCATGTGCATTTTATTGCATCTGTCATCTCTGAGTTCACATTTAAGAGGTGCTGGTTCTAGCAGAACGTCAGTATGGAAACCACAAACACACAAATAATGGGGATGCAGTGGTAGACACAGACTGTGCATTGCAGAATCCACAGCAAGCATTGGCTGGCGTGACATGGAAGCTCACCAGGATGGCATATGTTAGATGGGATGGAGGAAAACGGTTCATTTTTAACACCAGTCCTACCTGGTTTTTATTTTATTTTACTTTACTTCATTTTATTAGCAGAGCAGAGCATGCTTCTGTTCTGAGCCCAGGCACAAGCCATTTTGTTCTTTATCTGATAATTGTTTTGTATGGTTTCCATGATTAATGCTGACCTGCAGTTCTGTACTGCGTGAGATAGCATCACCTTCAGACTCTGAGTCCCAGTGAATGCTTGAGTTTCTGCTTTCTAATAACTGGGAAGGCAAGAAGCATTGTTAGAATATAACGCAGGCACTTTTCAAAGTATTGAAATGCTTGCCAATGGTTAATCTAAGTGGCAATCCAATATTTGCTGCTAAAATATAAGACCCAAAGATTCAGAATAAGACACAGAGCTTAGTCCTACCTTCCTTTGGTAGCTGGTTTATGGGTTCATTTAGGTTTTAGCTTGTGTGCATGTTTAAGACAGAGTTTCATACTGCTCTGTGAAGCTGCAAACCACTTTCCTGTTATTCTATGCTGTTTACACTCAGGACCTTACAAAACTTTTCATGGCCTTTAACATAGATGACAGTGCTGGGGATTCATTACATGGCTGCCTAAGTACTTTCTTTTTATATCAAAATGATTTATATGTTCTGCACCTTTCCCATTTCCTCTTTGGAGCATGCCAGAAAAGTAAGGCCAGTGCAGCAATTGCTGTGATTGATACTCTGCTTTGGAAGACAGATGGGAATTATTTAATGCGGGGGGACTTTCCAATTAGCTCTCTATCCTACCAGTGTTTGGAATTATCAGTTAATTTTCTGTGCAGGGTTAGCTCAGCAGTTCCTTTGGTGGGCACGCTTAGCTGCATCAAGAACTGAGGAGCTCATATCAAATCAGCTGAATATGATATCACCTGAGCTGAAATAGTTTTCCAGGTATTTATTCAGGAGTGTTGAAGATATTTCATATCAGTATGGGGCCGCTGCCCTTGAGGAAATTTTTCCAAAGTCAAGCCCTTTAGAAGCGACCTTCGTTTAATTACCTGGTTTTCCATTGCTGATGAAGGGAAGCAAAGCTAAATGTGATTGATGTTCTGTTCTTACTGATCTACTCTGAAATTTAGCAAAGAGTGGTGAAGCACAGACAAGTGGAGGTTTTAATGGCTGGTGAGTGGTCAGAGACTCTTGAGACACTGTGTTTTTGCAAGGCAGCACTCTGACACCCAAAGTATAGAGCGCAGAATATCCTGATGTATTTCAAGCAGTGTGATATGGACAGCAGCTCCTGGAATTGCCATTTCAACAAATGTGTTGGGTGATGACTCTGACACTAGAATTTTATTGTCTGCTGTTTAAGAGGAGTAAGACTGTTGTAAGTGAATGCTGGAAATCTGTAACAAGAGTCTGTGCAGGCAATTATGAATATTAGTCACTGTAAACAGGACACACAAGGTTTTCTCTCTGATAATTATCCAATACTTGGCACAGTTTCCTGCTCTCCAGCTCCACCTGATTGACCTTTAAGTCACCTGGCAAGAGCACCCAATTTTAAGAATCCAGTTCCTTGTAACTGTGGAAATACATTGAATTCTGCGAGAACCCAAGTGATAGACCTTTGCTGGGAGATTGTAGACTACTCTGCTGGTGTTGTAGCATTCCTCTCGGCTAAAAAGCTTCGATTGTGCTGTGTAATCAGTACTACCTCCCTCATTCAGGTTTGCAGAGGCAGTAGTTTGAGTAGGACATTTTCCTAGAAACACCCTTTCCTGTGGAACCATGTTTATCAACAGTAGGTTTGTTTGTGCGTGACATATATTTCTTTAAATACCCAGAAGAATGTGACCCAGTCCTGCACTTATCTGAGGACTGAAACTACTATTCACTGGGAACAATGTAATTCAATGTAAGAGGTATTTCTATTTTTTGGGCTAAATAATAACGATTGGTGTTGCACTGCTGCACGGCCATTCTGAAAAGACACATTTGCCTTTTGCATTATCAGAGAAATAGGAACACCACCAGTGAATTCTTTCTTTATCTCCTGTGGGCAATGGGTCATTTATATGTATATTTATATGTATATTGTGAGAATTAGTTATTTTCTTGCTTCTTACAGATCAGAGTGAAAAGACTGACAGGTAGCATGCAAAGGAATTTATCAGTTATTTTCTACATTAGATTCACTGCTATCCTTTGTTTTATTAGACTGTAATAATATTAAATTCTCATTACTGAGGAGATTGAAATTTGTGAAAAATCTCACATTCCTTTGAGGTAAAGGGAGAATAAGGAATGTGTGAGTCTAGAAATCCCAGGGAAGTAAATTCCTTAAAAAAGAATGCTTCTGCAATTCTAATGACTGAGCTCATCAAATGTCACCTACACTTGCATAGGTATTCTAGATTAATTTTTTTTTCCAAATCTTTTTTTTCTTTTTTTTTTTTTTTTCCTTGCAAACATTCATTTTTCTTTTGTTCATCTAATCAGGTAACAAGTACCTGCCCATTGTTATCTCCATGTTAACTTGAATATTGCACCGTAATTGAACTCTTTCTTTAACCTTATCTAGCAACAAACTTAATGAATTGAAAATCTCTAATATCATCATAATCCTTTACTTATCTTTGCTTATGAGATAACATACCCTTTGAGCTTGAGTCACCTGGAAGATTTATGGAATATTAGTACTCTGAAAATTGCTGATTCAGTCTCTTCAAATTCCCATGGTTTATGCAGTTGCATTCAACTTATCTGTCTGTCCAACCATTGATATGCTGCTCTGTGTCTGCTGTTGCTAGAATTTAAATTCAAAACCTCCTTGCAGCAGGGATTGGAGGCCGACTCCAGCTCTTTTGGCTCCAAGGGGAGTGATGCCAGTAGCTTGTGTAGGTCAGGATTGACTTCCTAACCTTTGCTGTGCTCTTGAGTCACTGGTTAACAGTGTGATCTCATTAACACTGCACGAATATGTAGAATTGTCTACGCTTCTGGTGTACGTGTGTGGTCTTGTCTGCCACTCTGATAATATGGGACACCTGCCCCATAATAGTAAATGCATTCCCTGATTGACTTGGGTATGGCAAAAATTGCTTAGAAAGCTTTTTTTCTTAGGCTGCTTATCATAAACAGAATGTGGAGGGTTCCTGATATTCATCCTGCATTCAGTGTATCTTATACCTGGGTTTTATTTTCACTTATCTGGAGACAGCCTGCCTTCATGGTAATTGAAAATAAATCACAGAGGGAAAAAAAAAATAAATGGGACTTTGTGGTTTCATTTTTATTAGCTCATCTTTGGAGTGTGAGAGAGATTTTCTTTCTGGTGCTGCACTGTGATTGAGACAGGATGTGATCCACTGTTTAGGTAGTTGCTTAATAATTATCCTTAAAACCATAGATAATGCTGTCAGGTTTGCAGAACATCTCCTCATCTTCCACAACACTGCACTGTCTTTACTCCTAAAAATCCTTCCTGTTCCTTCAGCTCCTAGGGCTCCAGGCCAGTGGAAAGCAGAATGAGCACTTTGCAAAATACATTTTTTAAGCCCGTGCAGCTAGATTGTTTTCTCTCTCCTTTTTATTTGTCAGCCCTCTCCCCATTCTACTCCGGGTTAGTGGAGAAAATCAGGCAGTCAGCTCAGGGCCTTTTTTTTCCATTATCTGTCTGTCTCCAACTGTTTGGCCAGAATCTGGCTGTTGAATTGCCCTCCAGAGCTTTAATTTATTTTGATAATGTAGGTTTAGTGACCTGTGCCTCTCCTCTCCTAGCTGTGGGGGAGAAAGGAGGAGCCACAGCCAAGTTGTGCTCTGATGCTGCAGAGCTGCATATGCCTTTCCAAGGGTCCTAGGTGTTAACAGGTGGGATGTCAGGTACAAAATTCTGACTGAAAGAGAATCAGATTTTAATAGGTACATTTTTTTTAAAAGTACCTTAGGTCTTTTAATTTTAGCTTTATTATGGTAGGTAAACTGTTAGGGTTGATGTGTGGTTAGGCAATTACATTCTGGTTATTACAGAATCTGATTCTGCTGTAGAAAATCATCTAGTTTCAACCCCCCCAATGAATGTTCAAAGTCTTTTTTTTAAAAAAAAAATCCTTTTTCTGACATGTTGTTTTAATGTGACAGTCGAGCATTATAAACCCATTCCCATCAGATCCTGTTCAGCTCCTCTCTGTTTGCACCATCTCTCCTCTTTGCAAGTTTGCACTTGCCTAATGTCACTTGCAAACTCGAGCTGCCTTGGTGCTTGTACCCCTGCTGAATGCAGACATTCCTAATGGTATTTGTCTCCAAAATGGTCATGATTGTACACCCAGACATTTCGTAGGAGCTGCTCTTGGCCTCCCAAAGCCTTGCAGTTTACATTATTAATGGATGTGGTTGTGGTTTGGGCTCTTCATGCCAACAGAGATCACACAGGTCCCAATTACTTTTGCACTTGTCTAACCGATTTTCTACTCTAAGTCAGATGTTTCTGGAGAAACAAAAGCCTAAGAGCAGATTTTTGTTGCTTGACAGATGTTTGAAGGGGTAAGAGATTTAAGAGAGCTTTGTAGAACAAGCTCTAAGTTAATTAGAATCCCTTTAGAAAGGGATGTTTTCAGTGCCTCATCATCAGGCAGTCATACCATCCTACATTTTCCTTAGGTCAAGCTTTATGTAAGTAAAATGTCGTCATAATAAAGCGAGATACTCTCTTCTCCCTCTTTCCTTTCTATTCCTTCTCCCTCCTCCTCCTGTGTTTTCAGGGAATGGATTGTGTGACTTCTTTTTTTTCAAAGGCCTGCTTCTTTCAGTGAACCTCACTGCTGTGGTGCTCGGTTTGTGTAATCCAGCATCCTACAGGAAATGTCTCATTGATTGTTATAATAGCAGTGGGCAAGAAATTGTTCAAAGTCCATTTATTCATATTGAAGTAGTTTTTGTGTCTATCCCTTGTTTCACAGGCTCTCCTCTTTGCTTTATTCCTGATGTTTGGCATTTCAGACAAATGCACTTGTACTGAGCAGAGCAATTAAACATCTGGTCAGTCATGTCACAACAGTATTTTTTCTATTCACAGAAAGCACTTGTGCTTGCTCTGTGAAAATGCCGTGCCTGCTCTAAAGCCACTTGGACTGCTTCAGGGGTTTAGATCAGCTGCAAGCTCCTCTTTGGCTGCTCCAAACCTTGAAAATTGAAATAAGTATTTCTGTTGATGTGTCAAGATGTGATAATACAAGATGAAAGTTACTTGTGTTATGCCAGCTACCACAGCCAATGTCTGTTTCTGCATTTCCTTGGAAAAAATCCCCCACTCCATCATAGCCAGGCATTTCTGTCAGATTATAGTAAATTTATTTGTTTGCTGATTTTATATATTTGGATGGATAAGGAACCCCACCACACAGCAATTTAAGCTTTCCTCTGTCACAACAGGAACTTACTCCTGCATGGGATGTGCCCGCATATTTGGGTTTTAATGCAAGTCATCCTTCCCATGCTGTTTGCCATGGTGTAAACAGGAAGGGTATGTCCCAGATGTGTGCAGATGAAGTGCCTCTCAGCCTGGCACTGATGGATGGATGCAGAAAACAGAAATAAAATTTGGCTACTCATGCAGGGAGAAGCAGTGTTAGTCGCAGGTGCCATTTGCAGTGCGGAGTGTGCCGTTGATTTCCGCTGGCTGCCTTCTGCACCCTCCAGCATTTGGGAGCCAAGAACCATACCTGACTTCAGCAGGAGCTCTCTCTCCCCTAAAACCCAAATCCTCATGCTGGGGAGGACAGAGGTTCCCAGCCCTGCTCTGGCTGCCATTGCAGCTTGGTGACTTCCTATGGAGCCAATGTGTGGTTTTCCTGGTTTGGAAAGACAGGTGTCTGCCAGGAAAAGCTGAAGCTTCCTTTGAAATGGAGAATGTAAACCCCCTCCCTCCAAATTATTATAATTTTGCGATTAGGGGCTTTCAGGCAAAGATATGGGAATAGAAATAACAGTTCTTTACTAGGAATATTAAAAGTACAAATGTAGTAGTACAAAAAATAAACCCCAAGCAAACAACAACAAAAAAATCCTAGAAACACTGACAGAGTCAGAATACAGCCTGACACCTTGTTGGTCAGGGTATTGGGAGCAGTCCAAATAAGTCCTCCTGGAGTGACAGATGTGGTTCTGTTGGAGTAGAGATGGTCCTGAAGAAGTGTCCCGTGGTGGTGAGATGGGTCTGGTCTTCCTCTGGGAATCCAGTGCAAACAGGCTGTCCTGGTGCTCTGAATCTCAGGTTTTATCCAGGTAGGAATGCTTGGCTCCTCCCACTGGGTGGAGCATCTCCCAATGGGATGATGTAATTGTATCAGCCATGCAGTGAGCCTCGATGGCCCATTAACAGCAGATATCCCCTGGAGGGAGGATGGGTCCTGGAAGAGATAAAGAACACTGCCCCACCTGGGGTGAACAGCTGGTCCATTAACACCCCCCCCACCCGGTTTCAGCAGAGGATAATAGAATGCACGCCCCTGGTTACAACCTGCATTGCAATCCTGCATTGCAACCCAGGGCAGTGGTGAAGGCAGGGGAGCCCTGCTCCTGCACACCAGTACGTGCCAGTAAGAACAAAGCCGTGACAGATTGCAGGATGGGAAAGTGCTGCGTACAAGCACATTTCCAGTGCTGTCCTCACCTCTGCAGAACACGAATGAAAGTGGCATCACGCAGATCTTGTTAAAAAGGGAAAAAAAAAAAAAAAAAAAAAAAAAAAAAAAGCCATCCGGAAAAAGGATCGGACCTATCTGTAGCTCTGTGTTGCAGAGCATTTTAGCATCTCTTGTGAATTGCTGGCTGCTCTCAATTCACACTTATTAAATGGACATTTGAGGCACTTAGCACCTTGCAGGGGGCATTCAGCACTGTTTAGCATCAGTGTCTTACTAGGTCTTCACTCCTGAAACAACGGGCTCTGCAGAGCAGAGTAGAAGTTTGTTTTGACAACCTGTTGTGATGTATGGGTCCAATTACTGAAGTCTCCACACTCATGTTAGTTCTGGAATTTTTTTTCTTTTCTTTTTTTTGGATAGTAGAAGCATAATCTGAAACAAGGAATTCTCCTTTATGTTACATTCCCTCTAGGCAAAAAAGTAAATATAGGGAGGAAAGGAATTAATGGAGCCTATAACTCATACGGGTGTTGTTTGTTCATATACATCACATTACTCTGCCACGCTTACTCAGTTTTTCTCATCATTCTTTCTCCACTCCCAGCTCTCCCTTCTCTTATCATATTTTTACATCAGCATAACATTCCGGTTTTCATAGAATCCGCTCGTAATTTACTCTAATGCTCAACAACGTGAATGTTGGAGATGTAATTTACACCGTTGAGTTGAACCTGGGCCAGGCACGTCTCTAAGAGTTGCACCTGCTTTCTCTAGGCTGTATTTAGTGGAATTTTTCCTATAATGTGTAATTCATATTCATTCTGGGAAAATGCTTAGTGAGCTAACAATTGAAGTTAGGGTTAGGGGAACAATACAGCTTGGAGTTCTGTAATGTAGATAAAACATTTTCCAAACGTTTCAGAGATCACAAAATGAGTTTTGAATTGTGTGAGTTTCTCCCTCTGCTCTTTCTCATTATTAAATTCATGTTCACTTTCATTTCATTTCCATTAAGGGCATATCCTTTTTCTGCCTCAAGGAGAAAGCAAACAAACAAAAACCCTAACACACACATACAGGACAAACCCCAAACCAACCAAACACAGACAAACAAGCAAAAAGCACACACACACTCACAAAAAAACCCCCCCACAAACAAACAAAAAAAAGCACCAAAACCCCCACAACCATTAAAAAAAAAAAAAAAAAAAAAAAAAAAAGATAAAAATAGGCTACCAAAAAAAAAAAAAAAAAGCCACCAAGAAAACAAAACACTTTTGTACTTTTGTACAAGTAAGCTTTCTAATTTATCCTTCTGATCTGGAGTGATAGTCAATCACAGACCCTTCCCTCTTACAGGAGTGAAATAAAAGAATTGTGCCTTGTGAAGTAATGTCCCATTTTCAAAATAGAATATGGAAAGTGCGTGCTCAGACATACTGATAGAGATATAAAGAATTTTAAGACTTATTTGTGGCATGTTGTTATCTGAAATTAGTGTAATTTAGTCAAGACAATTCTTTTTCTCTGTTCACTTCTACATTAATCAATTCAATGTTCAATTCTTCATTAAAAACTGTAGGCCAGGGCTTTGAGCAACCAGGTCTGCTGGAAGGTGTCCCTGCCCATGGCAGAGGGGCTGGAACAAGATCATCTTTAAGGTAACTTCAAACCAAAACCATTCTATGATTCCCTGGAAAATGAACTCATGCTTATTATCTACAAAATTGGAACAGTTCCCTCCCCACCTTTGGCACAGATCAACGTTAGATTGTCCTACTTGGGATTAGGAACAATCTGTCTGTACTTAAAAATGGTGTTTGTTCTCTTGCTTCCTAATTTTTCATCTTTAGCTTTATTAAGAAAAGTTAGCCCCTGAAAACAGCAATTTACTTTTTAGTGGCATGAAACAAGATTCTGTGACCACGTGTTAGGAGCTCAGTCCTGGGAGGCGCAGGTGATGATGAGAAAAGGTTCCTGATGGATATGAGGGGAAGTGAGGCCAGCAGGTTCAGGTCCCTTCTGACTGACTCTCAGATTTCTTGGGGTTTCTAAATGAGATAACGATTCTTGTCTTTAAAATGGGGAAGTCTTTTGAAGGTGGTCAAAATCCTTTTCTCTTCCAACAGTATTGAGTCACACATCCATCAGCAAGCTGGGATGCATTGACTTTCAGGTTTTCTTTTCTAGAAGTCTCCCAGGTAGTTTTTGTCTTTTCTGTCTCTCTTATTTAAATTAATGGAAAGTTCTCCACATCCCATGTAGTACAATGGCTTTGTGGTTTTGAGTGCTACAGGAGGGCAAATCTCTTTGTTGATTGCTTTAAGGTACCAAGAAACTGACTGTTGTTTGATAAATCTAAGAAAATACATGAGCTAAGCATACTTGTCATTGGACTGCATGAAGATGCCTGGTACAAGTACCTAAAACTTCTAAAATGTCTGGGGTACATAGCAGAGGAAAAGATGTTTACAGAAATTCACTTTGCAATTTGTTATCAGGATAGTACTCCTGTGTGGCTGTAACCTGTGGAAGGTCTTGTGTCAAAAATGATAAATGGTCAGAATGCTGGTAGTAATTTGTGTTTGCTATTGAATTTCTGCTCAGCTAAACATCCACTTAGAGCATATACTTCTTGGTAGAAAACATTAAAATAAAAGATAAATTTTTTGTTTTCTGGTAAGAAGGGAACAGCTTGTGGGACCCTTAAAGAGCTCGTTGCAGCAAAGCCAAGAAAGAAAAAAAAAAGGCAAAACAAAAACCCAGAACAGATTGCTCAGCCTGTGGCTGGACTGGTACGAGCAATCTGTCCAAGATTTCTCCAGAGGAAAACTCTTGAGGTTTCTGCTTCTGAGAAACATAGCATAGAGTGGTGAACTGAAAATTGTTGAAAAAGCAGAACCTTTACTTAAGACGAAAACCGATCCCAAAGAGTTCTGCTGTGCCTGCGATTCTGCTGTTCAGCCTGCATTCCTTTCTGCAGTGTTTTTCTGTTCTAAATGAGTGTTCTGCTGGGCTGGAAGTGGAGTCTGCAGAAACTTCACACCTGGGCTGTTATAGGAACAACCTGCTCCTATAATTTAATCCTTTAATTTAACTTCTAGTCTACCACCACCACCAAAAAAAATCCCCTATTTATGAAAACTACATGGTTCCCTTGGTTCATCTTGCAGTGCACTGTTGATTCCAGATGGAAATTTGATGCCAATCAATCCTGCAATACCTTCCTGTTTTCTTGCATGTTTATGCATGTTGTCTACTTTCATAACACTAACGCTGTCAGCGTTCGCTTGATCCCTTGTTTATAAGTGAGGAATTTTCTTTCCTAGAGGAGACACACCTGGAATAAAAATAACAATTTGCATAAATTGTGCCTTTGCCTAGTATGGAATTTGGAATTTGTCTGGAATTCGTTACAAAAAGCGGGGCGAGTGGCAACTAATGATGGAATAAATATCTCAGTATGGCAAAGCCACGTCCTTTTTAGCAGTGGGAGCTGTGAGTTGTGGGGAGAAGAGGATCCGCCTCAGGCAGTCCACCACTGTGCTCCCAGAGGACGGAGCAGCGTGGACAAAGTGAAACCTGGGTCAGCACAGACCTGGAGCACAGTGGCATGTGATATTTCTGCAGGCACGAGGGCTGACTGAGCAGGGAGCGGCACCACGGCTGAACACCCGAGGCAGTGCTCGGTGTTGTAAACACCACAGTGCTGGACTGGGGTGGGAGGAAGATGAGCCTCAGCCTAGAAAACCCACTTCTTGAGTATCAAGTGCTGATACTCAGTTTAGTTTTCTGTTGGTTCTGCCCTCCCCTCCTGTTAGCTGTTTGCTTAAAGCTGATTTCTCAGAGCTCTTTCCCCAGGATGGCGAAACTACTCCAAAATCAGCGGCGGGGTCATCTCTGTAACCTGCATGTTGACAACATGTTGAACCTGCATGTTCCTGTTCCACCATAGCATATGCCAGACAGGATTTTTTGTTGTAAACATGTCCTGGAAAGGGTTTTTTGTTGGTTTGGGTTTTTTTAATATGGTATTCCCCCCCTGACACACACACACACCTCTGAGCTAAACAAGCTACTTGGATTCTTTGGCAAATGAATCAAACCAACACCTTCTTCTCATGCCATTGATTAACATATTTGTGAATTTGCCACTCAGTCTTCTGAAAATCAAGCTAGGTACACGACTTGTGTGTGTGCACAAGGTGTATCACCTGTTGACAGCCTCACCCTGGAGTGCTTTAAAGCTGTCTGAGTCGTGGTTGTTCTCGTTCTGTTTGAAGAAAATATCACTTTTCTTTCAAATTAAAATGCCTGCAGATTAAATGCTCTGAGCTTTTGAAAGACTTCTGTGGGGATCTGTGCCATTTGCAGTAGATATTGTCAAAGGCAGTCAATGAGCAATGACAGCTATGTCATCTCAAGTCTAATTACCTGAAATACATTGCTCTCCCCTCACAGTCTTTGTGCATCTTTATGATTGAAACACATCAGGCTTAATGCATTAAGGGAGTTTCTTTCAGAAAGCTCTTTCTCCTGCCAATATCAGGTATTACAATTCTGTGTATTTGGAAAGCTGCGCCACTGCTGTCAGCCCAATTAGTTCTTTAAGGCTGTCTGGAAGGGAGAGGGAGAAGTGGTTTCCTACTGTTGTGGGGTTGGGTCTGTTATTCAGAAACCTGTTTAAAGCACATACAGAAGTGAGGGTGAGCTCTCTTACCCAAGCATGAGGTTTTTCAGTCCTTGTCTCAGCTCTTAAGCAGTCACATTTCCCAAAACAATTCCCTCAGTCTCCTTCACTTGTCACTGCAACCTAAATTGCTAACCCTTAGATAAAATGAGTGGCTGCTGCTGTTTCACTAGACCTTCACCCGGGCCTCACGTTCACATGTCAGAGGCTGGAAGATTTTTAAATTAAACCTTCTTTCTACTTTTTTAATTGGTTAACCACAGAATTGGAACTCTAGTTCAAACATCATCTCACATTTTGGTTCCAGATATCTGTGTTATTTCTGTGGATTTCCCAAATTGAGTTGTGGCCTCTCCTTACCTGTTTGGGAGGCTACTGTAAGGGCCATAGCCTTCTCTTTTGCCTTGGTCATTTTACTCTTTTTTTTGGTTTTTTTTTTTTTTTTTTTTTTTTTTTTTTTTTTTTTTTTTTGTGTGTGTGTTTTTTGTGGTGGTGGTGTTTTGTTTTTTGGGGTGGTGGTGTTTTGTTTTGTTGGGGTTTTTTTGTTTGTTTTGTTTTGGTGTGGGTTTTTTTGTGGTTTTTTGGGGGTTTTTTTTGTTTTTTTGGTTTTTTTTTGGGGGGGGGAGGGGGTTGGGGTTTTTTTCTATGCCTTTTTTCTAGCACAACAGATGGATGTGTTCACTTCTGTGGATTTTTTTCCCTTATGACACCACACTGTGAATTCACCTCTTCGGCTAGACCAGCCTCTCAGTTGTATTCTTAGATAAGATCTTTTGTACACCCTCCGAATTATTCCCCTTGTTCTCCCCGAAAACATTTGTTAAAATTTGTTAAATCCTTGAAGTCCTCCCTTAAAATACCCTTTGGCATAATAATCACAAAGCAGTTGACATCTCTCCTCGTCCCATCTGTTGTCTCTTATAATGAGGCAGTAAAATTCAGGGCTTTTTTTTTTTTTTTTTTTTTTTTTTTTCTTGTTCACACAATATTTCTGAAGTGAGCCTTGCTGTTGCGGTGACCTCTGACAAAACTGCAGCAGCGACTGTTGTCAGGGCCAGACAGGCTGTTGGTAGCTGAAGGCTTTTCTCCCTGTGCGTTATCATCACAGTCTTCGCCCTCAGCATCCCTTTTGTGTCACCTGTTCTTAGGTGACATCAGGGAGAAGTTCCCAGGTGGTGAGGAGACTGTATTTCCTTATGCTTTGCTGAAGTGTACCACCCGTAACATCCCTGGCAATCCAGAAAATACACCTTGTAGGTAGCCAGCTGTTCTTCCTTCTGAGAACAGGTTCTGCTGCTGGAAGTATCAAATCTCATCGTTAACTACATGAGGCACAGCCTTGTCTGCTTTCTGCATTTCGGTGTAAGTCCTTGGGGGGAAGAGAGAGAAGTAGCGTGGGTTTGGTGGAGATTCATCATTGTGTAAACAAAACAAAGCCAGTTTTTAGGTTTATTTAGCAACAATTGTGCCCTTTTAATGCCAAGCAGGCCTTCAGCAGTTGCAGGTGACGCTGAAATCAAGGTGTTTACAGAGCAGTGGTGATCCTCTCAGGTGCAGAAAACTGTATGGCACAAGAACTACTGGCATCTTTCTCTAAAGTGTGACAACAGTGCCATCCATTTGCACAGTACCATCAAGGGCCTTTCATTAGCAAGAGCTACATCTGCATATTTTCATTAATTCCCTAATAACAGCACACATTCCAGGGAGTTTTGCATGAGCAGTACATTTCCTCTGAGGCATCCTGAGGAAATCGGATTCACTCAGTAGGTGTGGGACAACCCGGCTGGACATGCCCTGGTGTCCAGACCATGTCCCTCAGTGGAGTACAGCGTGCAGACAGTGGTTCCTGTAGCACTGCTGCAAAGGGATCATTGCTAATTTTAAGTGATCTGAAACTGACTCCTTAAGACCCGTTTCTGCAGCTTATTCTGGCACAGTTCTTGCAAGAAAAGAAATCGAGTCTTAGACCGGCGTCTGAAATAAATGAGGTGTGGTTGCATCATTCATGGTGTTTATGCTTTGTTATCCCAAGGTGACATTTCCCACTGGCACGACGCAGTGGCCAATTAGGGGCAAAGCAACAGCATCCACACAGAGTAAAGGCATTCCTAATTATCTTTTTCCCTTGCTTCCCCTCTAGTCATAGATCCTTTATGTGTACCACTGTGCAACATTTTTCCATCTTCCTTGCCTGTTGTTGTTTCCTCTTCCATCACCTTCCATGCTGGCAGCCATTGCAGGCTGGAGAGATCTTGGAAAGTATTTCTGGATTTCTAGTCCCTGGGGATCTGCCCCATTCCATGAAGAGCCATTCCACTCAGGCAGAGGGTGTTTTACTAGCAGGGAAACCAACATCTCTATTACCAGGATAAAAGGGAGAACTCTTCTTCTCTTGGTTAAGCTTGAAAAGCTGGGCTGAACTCTGATTCCTGTGAAAACAGGGCATCTTCTTCCATCTTTATCCACTGATTTTAGCAGCATACACTCAGCAATACCTTTTTGCTTTGCTGTTTCTTGTCGTTATCAGATTTATGTAGCTGTTGGGTATGTATTATTTTCCAAGGCTGAGAAGACTAATATCATCAGCCATAATTCAGTGGGTTTCTCCTGAAGCCATTACCATAATTAAGATAATGACATTTAAAGCGAGTGTTTATTTCATACTACTTTGTATGGCAAAATATAATTAGATGTTTGGCTGGATATTTATATGGTTGAAAAGGATTTTAAAGGCTGAATAAAGCAGTAGTTTAACTCACAGTGAATTTGGAACTTACAGCAAATATGCAATGAGCCCACCATGCAATCTGCTAGTAGAGAGTAAGAAGATTTTCCTAATTCTCCTGCACTTCAGGAATTCTTTGTCCTGAGTGACGAGTGTGCCTTTAAATTTACAGAAATTCCACAAGTCTTGTGCTAACTGTGCCAAGTTAATCTTGTAAGTATTTGTTTGCCTTACATTTGAAGCAAAATAAGGAACAGCTTCTTAGCATACTCTGTAGTGCAATGTGGGCTTTTCCCCCCCCTGTAGGAACTTGTTTATGTTGCCCACACACACATTTTAAGCCTGAGATCCCAAGCAGAGAAGCAGATGCAAGTGGAGACTTTAGTTGGCTACCATGTGGCTCTAATCCTTCATTTTTTCATTTTGAAATAGCAAGTTTTGGAGATATAGATATGGCTAAAGGTGTGTGAAAAAGAAGCTGATTTCATGCTTCACAATGACATTTTAGGCTTCGCTTGATGCCATTTGTCTTTTTCCTTTCAGATGGAAGTCCTCTATTTTTTGAATGTTAGCCAAGGGTAAGACATAACCTGGCTAGATGAAGTGCACCTTCTATGTATCTCACTTGACATTTAAAAGAAAAAAACAAAAACCAGAGGGAGTGGAGAAAAGAATGCCCTATCTAATAAGTAACTGAATAACATGAGGGTCAGAGAACATGAGAAGAGGAAAAAAATATTTAAGCTTAAATATGTCAACTTTTTTCAAATACAGTTGAGTGCTGATTTAGTTATTCAAGTCAGTGCTTGTTGCACACAGTAGTAATGCTTCCAGTTCAGTATTAGGTGAAATGTTTAATCACTTAATCACAGGATATTTTGGGTTGGAAGGACCTTAAAGGTCATCTTGTTCCAACTCCCCTGCCATGCCTACGGACACCTTCAACTAGAGCAGGTTGCTCATCAGCCAGGTTGCTCGTTGAACCCCATTCAACCCAGTCTTGAACGCCTGAGCAGTGGTTTAAACTATTATATCTCTGAGGAAACCATTTCTTTGTTGGCATACTCCCAGGAGCTCTCATCCTAAACACGTGCTTTCTCAGCCAAGTCCTGGAGAAGGTCTCTCTTTCCCAACAATTGTAGCACACGCTACGTCCATCATCCACTTCACCTTTCCTTTACTTCCTTTGTGAATACTTCTGCCAGCTTGAAAAATGATTTCTCTGTTTTCTGTCAGTCTGTGATCCCTGATAATATTTATTCTTCTCTCTGCTAGCACAGTGTAGTGGATGGCATCCATTTCCGTGGAATAACTGAAGGTCAATTTTTGGAACAGCGTTGCTCTCAGAGTTTCTAATGAAAGCCTTCTTCCATCATATTGGCCATGCCATTTTTCTGTGTCTGTGGAACTTTTTTTGCCCCTCTTAGTCTAGTTTTTCTGGTTTCCTTCCCTTCTTCTAAGTCTCTTCTCATGGAACATAACATCGGATGGGTTATAAGGCTTTCTGTGTTCAGTGGGCTAAGTCTGTGCTGTGGTAGGTGATGTTATGCAGTATTCACTCTTTTCCCAATGTTCCTTAATTTTCTAGTTTGCCAGAAAACTTCTGTGTGTTTTTACCTCTTGAGAATATTTTGCTTTTTTCCTTTGTGCCTATCCAGTGTAAAAGATCCTTGGTTTAGCCCTAGGTTTGAGTGACCAGGCTGTAAAGACACTTCATTCTTTTTTACAAATCCCACCATAAAAGCTCACTCACCAATCACCTTTTGTGCATGAAATGATCTAATTTCTAACTGGGATGAGCGTCTGGAAGGGATACTGTGCTTGTGTGTACACACTGTAGATGGAGAGACAGGAGCCAGCAGTGAGGTCTGGAAAAGTCTGATGGTATATTTTCAAGAGGCTGGTCATTTAAAGCATATTCTGTTTTGTTCTCAGCTTGGTTTAGTCTTAAATCTTTCTGTGGTTTTAATTCCTTCTCAGTTCAAGGCCTGCCCTTATCTGGAATCTTATTCCCATTGAATTTTAGACCGGATTTGCTGGGTTCGGTGAAACTAGTTTTATTTCCTGTGTTTAGCTGCACTTCAGAGCATGGTGCCAAATTTGGCAAAATACAGGAAAATTGAAAATAAAGTGAAAACTAGGCCATTAATATGATTTATCTTGATAGTGGACATACATGCCTCCCACCTGAATAGAGTTTTACAACTAAGATTACAAATTTGGGTACAATGAAGATTTTTTTTTTTTTTTTTTTAAATTAGACCCATGAAGATGCTTATCTTAAACAGCTGTTTCCAGTGTTGAATTTTGCTGTAATTGAGCTTTTCCTTCAACTGAAGTCCAAGATGAAGTTCCATTGGAAAACTGAAGAGGGGTAGATGAAGGGGCTGTATAGTTTGGTGGTAGGGAGAGGCATGTTGAACCCTAAGGTGTGTGTGAATGAGGTTCTCCTTCAATGGCCAAGGGTGAGGGTACTGCTGTTATCACCACGTGGAGGAAATGTCCTTTAGCTCTGTTGATGAACAGACAAATTGTTTTGGAGATAAAAGGCAACAAGTCTGGCTCTGGTGACTACATTAGTGATTGCATTTGCATATGAGCTTTGCCTTGCTTGTACATTCCTTCAAAAAAAAGTACTGCCATCATGATTTCTAGCATTTCAAGTAAGCTGGAAGGCTAGAAAAGTATTGTAAAGAAAAAAAAAGTTAAGAAGGCTGTAAAATTTTTTAAAATCTTTGTTAAATGCTTTACCAGATTCATGAGCTTTTGGTAGTCTGTTTTGTGATTCTTAAAATCACAAAACCTCAGAACTTGTACCCCCAGTTGTTACACTGTCTGTGTTTAAAAGTTACCAGAAACTGACAATAATTTTTTCTGAGCCCTTTACATCTCATGAGGAGTGTGCAGGTTACTGGAACTGGCTGTGTAAGTATTTTAGATTCCTTTATAAAAAAGACAGTCTTCATCCTGTAAAAGAGAGAGTTGCAGCTGTCATGCTACTTGCTCTATATATAAAAATGTTTTCAACATCGCACACAAGGATATATATTTACTGTGAGATTTCTCTGAGAATCATTCTTGACTGTGGTATTGGACAGGTTTTAGAGGAGAAATTACTTTGAAGTATCAGGTATCTAAGATTGAAATGGCCCCTTTTGTGGAAAGAGCTGTCTAGGAACTTCAGTACTGGTGGTGTTTTTGAAAACACGTCAAATTCAGTAGACCCTAATAGCAGCAAATTATTTTTCAGTCTGTGTCTTTTAGAGTTCTGTTACTCTGGCTTTCCACCACTTTCCTCCTTTGATTTACGGACTTTGTGTGTAAGATGCAGTACATTTAGGCAGATGTAAGCAGCTGGAAGCAATAGAGTTTGAGCACTTTGAAAGGCTGAATTTTCACAAGTGGTTTGGGGTTTAGATGCTGGGAGTCATTATGTGGTGCTTCAGAATAACATTTAGAGAATTTGCTCTCATGGCAGAGATTTGAAAGAGTTTATTCATGGGTTGTATTTCACTTCTAAAAAGTTGAATAAAATTACATTGCATTATATTTTTAAATGAAGGAATCTGATTGAGCCACATAGACACATTTTAGAAGGATATATATTCTAATGGTACAAATCACTACTTTTATTCTATGTATTCATAAAACATATGCTCCCAGAAGCTTTGGAGCGAACCTTTTTTCTTGCCAGCTATATATAGCATAGTGAATGTTTCCTTTAAACTCAAGCCAACATCCCATGTAAACATGATAAAGTTAGCTACAGCAGTTTTATGGGCAGCAAGAATTTGTGGTCTTACATTGTGCTTTTTTTTCTTCTTCATTGCTGTGTTTCTTTCACGACTATCCTTTCTATCCTTGGAGGCTGGTTTCATTAGCTGTTACACAGGTTTCCCATGTTTTATCCATACCTCTCTGTGATTTAATGTCCTCCACTAATTTTGTTTTCTTCCAGTAGGTTTTTTTGCAATACTGACAACAGTTGGAGGGGCACCTAATTATAAGCCACACAGGGCATTATTTGCTCATGTTATCCTTTCCTTTAGCTATTTCACTTGCTACTTCAGTAGCAGGGTAAATTTTCCCGCATCTGTCTGTTCCTGCTCATGTAAGAGAGGAGCGCCATACCAATTATTCGTGGATAGTGTCGTACACTGATGCGCCCAGACAGAAAACATGGATGTGTGTGACCTATAAAGGTACATCAGAGCACGTGCTGCATCCCTGATTTCTGCAGGGCCCAGGCAGCACAGAACTGATACCTTCATCCATCAAGCTTTCATTTCTGTACGCTGTTACATTCTTTTCACTAAACAAAAAGGCTTGAGAGGGACTTTTTACGCAGGGCAAGAGGGAATGGCTGAACAAGGGAAGGTTTAGGTTAGGTGTCAGTGATGCCTTGGGAAGGCTGACCTGAAACAGAGACTGGGCAGAGGTAAGAGAATAAAGTAGGTTTTTAATGAAAGGCCTTTAGGGATACACCTTGGGCAGGACAAGAGCTTGACCAGGGCTATATCCAAGGTGGACTAAAATGGTCACAAAATGGCTGAGCGGTCACAAAGTCTTACATTTTTGTAAGTTTTTGTCCATTTGCGTATTGGGGTTTAATTGTCCAGTGACAGCTTCAGGTTGTGAGGTCTCATCCTCCTTGTTCCTCCCTTCAGCCACTGTTGTTTGCGCTTTTGGGCCTGAAAGTTGTCCTTGGTCTCCAGCAGGAAAAGGATTTGTTTTGTCTCCCAGCTCTGTGAAGAGAGCTTGCCAGCATCCAATATAAGGCTCAGAACAACACCCCTAGGCAGCACAGAGTCTGAAATACATGAAAGCTAAAACTTAAGGCATCATTAGGAAGAAATTCTTCCCTGTGAGGGTGCTGAGGCACTGAGGTTGCCCAGAGAAGCTGTGGATGCCCCATCCCTGGAAGTGTTCAAGGCCAGGTTAGATGGAACTCTGAGCAACCTGATCTAGTGGAAGGTGTCCCTGCCCATGGCAGAGGGCTTGGAACTACATGAGTTTTGAGGTCCCTTCTAACCCAAACCATGCTATGATATAAGAAAGCATTAAAATGGTTTCAGGTGCTCCCCTTTCAGAGTGGAACAGAAATTACAGTCTGGGCCTTCTTTAGAATGAGTGTGATCAGAGCATCACTTTTTTTAGGAATATGAGCATGCAGAGTAACATTCTCAGGGAGCTGGAACCTGACAGGTTGCCTGTGCTGAACTTACAGAATAGCAAAATACTACAGCAGAAAGAACTGGAAAGGCTGGGATAATGCTGTAGGGGATACAGAGGAGTCTGGAATTCTTCAAAAGAAATGGTGAAATATCGTAAGATCAACCTCTCGCAACAATATGCATGGTCTTAGTGGACCTGTAGTTGTGTAGGTGTCCATATTTGCAACTCTGGTGGCAGTGTGTGTTCAAGACCAATTTTTTCCATTCTTGCTTAAAAAAGGATAAAAAATCCAGGCAGACTTTACTATCTAGCTTAATTTCAATCTGTTTTGAACTATTTTTTCTCCATTTTTAAAAGCACCGGGCTTTGAGTGTCTCTGAAAAGACAGTTTTAGAAAGACTATAACCTCCACCCTGCTTTTGTTAAATAAGAAGACATAGTTACTCACATTCTGTTCTCAGAATGTCTGTTGCATGGAGGTGATTTGAAATACGCCTTTAGCAGAAGATGCATTTTGATGATACATTTACATGCAGTTTCAAAATAATGGCAAGATAAATCTTTTACTTCTCTATATAGACTGGATACTCTCTGGGGTAATTTCTAGCAAATTCTGGTGGTTACTTATATAGTTGGTATATTCTACCTAGAGAAATAAAAAATGTGAAGGAAAAGTTGGAATGAGCAGCTAAAATGGTCCCATTTCCTGCCAGACAATTTCCCTTTTGTTTGTATTGAAGTTGATGTGGTCTGGAAGAAAATAATGGACTGGTTTTACATTGCAGTTCTTTAAAAATTATTACCCTTATCTTCTATTCTGTTCAACTCTACTATCCCAGTCTGAACAAAATTGAGGTCAAAAGGCCCCTAAATAACCATTTGGTCAGTAGCAATACAGGAAACTGATAGTATTGGTATTTTCTACAAAATATCAGGTGCCAGCTGTCACTTGATATTTGCCTACTCCACTTCCACAAAAAAATTCATCCGGATTGTTATGATTTTCTGAATATTTAAAATTTTGCATTTGGAGTATGAAAGGAGAAAGATATATTTCTTTTTAAAGGGGAAAAAGAGGAAAATAAAATAATGATATCTATACTTGATCTGTTTTCCACTCAGTGCTTTCACTCTAGAAAATATCTTAATTTTGTTTTCTGCATTCCCAGTTTTTAAGTGCATTTGCAAGTCACAGAAGGTCTTGCTGACAGTGAAATTCTGTGCCAGGTGTCATTGATTGTTCATATTACTATGTTGAAAGAAAAATAAAGCCCAAGTTGCTCAAGTAAGATGTTTCTACCCATACCCACAGTCCCTTTAGAAGTGTTGCATTAGACATTTTTCTCTTCCAGGGGCCAGTCAATCTGAATTTTCAACGATTCCAAAATTCTTAGCACCAGAAAGCAAGTGCTCCTAACAGAGAGGAGCTTTTGACTTACAGACCGTGAAATTCCTTCCCAAAAGAATGAATGGCTCACTTCACTGTTCAGCTTGTAAGGTGCCGTGCGGGCAGCGTTATTTGGATTGATGTAATGCCACTCAGCAGATTGCAAAATCCTTCCCACTCGTGGGGAAGCACATGGGAACAGGTTCATTTTTGTTCCTGGAGAGGCAGTAAAATACCGTTCAGTGGAAAGATTTGAGTGCAGCTTGCAGTCTGCCTCAGAAGTCAGGGTTTGGTGGCCTCGAGATGTGGTTACAGATGATGATCAGCACATTCAGCTGCTGCTGCTGCCAAATCACCTGGAGGTCCTTGGCCTTTAGAAATGCTTTCTTCCTGCTAATGAAATGATGTTCAGGGGAGGTACCATTGTTTGCATGCCCAGTTCATCCAGGATTGATTGGGCCCCTGGTGGAAAGGACAAGTAGCAATTTGGAAGCTAGGGGCACAGAAAGGCTTTAGAGAGAATGAAAATGTTGTTAAAAAATAACACCAAGTTGTTGGCAGCTGTTCATCCTTCTGTGAAAGGAGGCTTCACCGATTCCTGAGAGCAGGTAGGGAGCACTGTTCTCCGAGAAAACACCTCATGTGATGCTGAGGAGTTTAGAGGATGGATCCCCTAGAGCATGGATTCTGGGATCTGACCTTTGCTGCCTTATTAGCATCATTGTTAACGGTGTCAGACACCTGGCAGGGGATGGCTAACTGGGAATTGATCTTAAAGAGTTGGAGGATGCAAATGGAAAGCTCCGTGCAGGTGCTGCCTGCAGTCGCCACCATCTGCTCTCCTTGTCATCCCCACCCATCCCAACTGCCGGCAAGAGCCACACTCTGCTCCCAAGAAAAGGCTGTTCCTGCTTGGAATCTGATCCCTGAAAGGGTAAACCTCTGCTAAATTAATGAATATGTGTTTTTTCTGCAAAAGACTTTTATTCTTTCAGGAGTATTGTTTATTATTTCTGTCCAGAAATCAACTCTGCCATGCCAAGGCTTTGCTGCATTTAGCAGTAGTTTTTCTGTTATATCAAAGACGTGTTTCTTGAGGTGGTTTCTTTGAGTGTGTGTGTTGTTGTTTGGGGTTTTTGGGGTTGGGTTTTTTTGGTGTTTTTTTTTTGTTGTTGTTTTTTTTTGTTTGTTTGTTTGTTTTGTTTTTTTTGGTTTTGTTTGGTTTGGTTTGTTTGTTTGTTTTAAGTTTGGTGAAATTTCACTTTTAATCATTAATTTCAACATTCAGTATTGATTTATATATCCCCATTTATACGCTTATAGTGATTAAAAAAAAAAAAAAAAAGCAAAGCCCGTGTTTGTGAAACAGCTTCTAGATACTGAACATACTCTTTTTTTAAGTATGTGTAGAATGAAAAGAGAAGGACTTGAATTAGAAAACAGTGTTTCCAGGCAATTAGATACTAACTTCAGATGCTCTAACTGCAAAACCGGTTAATGAGTGCACTGTGTACCCACCAACATTGTCAGGGTTAGCCCTAATAAGGTACAAGGCAATAGCAACTCAGCAACTTTAATATTTAAAGGGGAATGAGCTCCTGGCACATGATAATTTAAAGAATTGTCCTTCCCTTTCCTGGGATATATATCAGTGTCACTTTAGTGGCAGTTAAAGGGCAGGGTAACAAAGTGAAAAATGACAGCTCAGTCCTCAAAGTGAAAAAGTGTTCGGCGTGTATGGCCAAGAAATGATGTGATGGGACATGGCAGAAGACTGACCGCAGCAAATTGAATGGCAGGGCTGGCACTGATCTTGCCAGGCTGCCAGAATGTCGTTTGTAAGCTACTGTCTGTGCTGATGCTGTTCTTTGTGGAGGAAAATTGGTTGAACTGCTTCTCCTGTTGTGTTTGTCTGTTCCCTGCTCTCACAGCTCTCTAAGTTCTGCCCATTGCAGCGTATGAGACACAGAGAGGGAGTTTTGTAGGATAAAGTATCATCATCTTTGTTGTCCTGTATTTATTGAGGTGATAGCCCAGGGGCATTATTTTAATGATGCACAAATCTTCCTAATCAGTTTACTGTCCTACTTTTTACATTCTGTTTGTCATATTGCAAGAGAGAGATCTTGCTCTCTTCCCTTCCCCAAAGGCCTGTTGATTTTTGTTGAGAAAGGTCTGGGATCATTAATTTTTTTAAAGCTGGACACTGGTCAGCTGTATCTAAAGGTTTTCCATCTTTAGGAAAATGAGTTTGCACTCTGTACAGTGGTTATCAGTCCTATCAGTTCTGATTTTTTGCTCTGCTAGATATAAAGTATGACCTGAAATGTTGCTCTCTCCCCATTCAGTGTAAACAGTGTATTTTAGAGCTGTCAAGTCTGTGTATTATGCTCCTGTCCATGTGCTTTTATTTATCTTTATGAAAAACTTTTGAAGTTCTCACTAATAAATCAGGAATGCAGCAACTAGTTTAGAAAAGTACAAATCTTGGCAGTTTTACTGGTTCCATAATTTACCCAGTCTTTCTGGTTAATGCCGACAAAACTGCCTAACTTTGGGATGTTTTTCTAGTCAGCATCTCAAATATATGCCTGTCTTAAAAAGATGAGGGGTAAAGTACCTTAAATATAAAATATATAAACATAAAAATACCTCTGCTCAGTATTTGCATAATTGAATTATTAATTTGTGACATACTTTTATAGTGGTCCAGGTGAAAACACAGCATCACTGCCAACCCCAAAGCTTGGTGTTAACTGAGTTTGGAATGCTTTAACATTCCGTATATGTTTTAACATCAGAGACCTCACAAATCCTTTAAACTAAGTCGGGAGAGTAAATGGTGAGGAAGTGCTTTTGACAGCTCATTGTACGGCATGCCATTTATAATTCACACCTATATAATGTTATCTACACATCGACCCTGGGGGCACCTTGCAAAGGCCCCTTTCTCTTCAGGGCCCCCAGTGGGGTAAGTAGGTGTGTCTGATGACTGGGAGAGGAGGATGTGAATCTATTGTTTGTACCTGTACGTGGCACTTTCACACAAACGCTTCAACACTGCCCAGCTTCACGCATGCCATTAGTCACAGCTTGGATTTAAGCAGGTTTTCTTTTTTTTTTTTTTTTCCTTGAAACTGCATCCCAGTTGCTGCAGTTTCTCTGCATGCTGTTAGGTGGTTATGATGCGAGCAGGAAAACATGGGGATAAAATCAGTTTAAAGAGGTAAACGCCCCTTTCCTGATGCGCTGCTTTGTGGCAAACTTGAGGAAGGATTATACCATTCTCTCACTTTAAAGTTGTAGAAGAAAAGATCATAAAACCATAGAACGGTTTGGGTTTGAAGGGACCTTTAAGATCATCTAGTTCCAATCCCCAATCAGCCAGTCACTGTGAAAATGTAGAAATACTCTGTAGAATACATAGTATGCATAGAAACCATTATAGCCAAGTCAAATAGTACTCAATGATGGTAATATTTTGGGGGTTGATGTCTGTTGGTTAAGAATGTCATGTTTACAGCAATACAGAAATCTGTTGTGTTTGAATGAAACTTAACCCAGGGCCTAATTTTCTGTGTGCCTTTAGTTGTGTATGGTCTGGAAAGGATTCAGTGTGTCTGTTGGCTTTGTAAGTGCAGAATCAGTTTCTGGTGTTCTTGGTGGAGCAGATTCAACATCAAATGGAACGGTCAGAGAGTATGCAGCATTGGTAGGTGAAGATCTGTTGGATGCCCATGACTGTAACCACTTCAAGTCAGGAAGATGGCAAGAAAACAACTGACTAAAAGCATGCTTTTATTATTATTGTTATTGTTATTATTATTTTTGATGGTTTCCATGGTGGTAAGGCCTCCCACTCTTGGTGCTTTCACCTGTTGTATTTTTTCCCCAGAAACTTCAATGTTTTCAGTCCTGGCAGGAGAGCTCAAAGTAGCTTGGAGTTTAGACTAAAGTCTAGTAAAATACTCAAGTATTCTCTGATGTATATGGTTACTATATATACACACACACACACATATATATATAGTAACCATATAGATAGTATACTATCTATACCTGAGCTGTTCTGGCATGGGAGGCTCAGTCCTGTAGCTGACTGGTGAGGTGTTAAAGGAGCTCCCTGAGCTGCACATCCCCTAGGGCCAGAGTTATCTGCAATTCCAGGCTTCTCTAAGAGTCTCAGCTTCTTCCAACCTGTCTGTGCACCTGGGCATGGAAAAAAAAAAACGGTGACACGTGGCTAACACTGGTCAGCTTTTCATCATCAACCACCCAAAGTCATGGGAGGAGAGCTGAAGCTAAAGGCAATTAGCAGGTGCCCTTGGGGATTGGAATGTCACTTGAAAGACTTATGCTGATTTACTGCTTGCTCATTTTCCTCTCTTTTTTCCCTCATGTTTCTTCCTTTCCCACATACCAGCAGAATTCTCAGTGGTTTAAACCCTGCAATTCAATAAAGCAACCCTTCAGTTCAGGAAAGAAATGTTTCCTATAGTGTTTGCTCGAGGGAAGTTTTCAAGGCTTCCTGTATTTCTGGGTGGGGACCTGGGTGGTGGCATTTAAATTATAAAGAGGAATCCATGGATAATTGAAAATGGTTCTTTTTGCTGCTGACTGCACCTGGAAGAAGCAGTGATAATGGTAATTAAGGCTTGCTGTACACTTGTGTACAATAAATCACTGTTGTGCCGTGCTTTTTACCTGCGTTTCTATTAAGAAGAGAACAATGCAGTGTAGTTTTCAGTGATGCTCGGAAGACCACAGCGACAGGGATTGCCATCTGGACCAAAGCAATAGGTAGTCCCATTTTCTTCCCTGACAGCTGCACAACCTGAAACTCAAGATTGTTTCTCTTTTTAAAACATTAGGACATTGGTGCAAACTAATCACTTGATCCCCAACCTTGGCTAATAACCAGCGTTTCTCAGTGCTGCTTTCCTGCAGGTGGTGTAGCCAGGACCTGGGGTTTTTTTGGTTTTTTTTTCTCAGTGACAAGGTTTTCATGTGCCATTTCAGCCTGACATCAACAATTTGTACTAACAGCTTCCTGGGGGGGAAGGCTTAAGGTTGCTGTGAATTTTTGTTATGATGCAGTCAAAAATGGATGATTAGACAGAGAGATGGAACTGATATTAATCAGTCAACAGTTCCAGCCTGAGAAATCATCACAGACATCATCTACCCCTGCATTTTAATATCACAACAAGGATTTTCCTTTGAAGTATGAATGGTAGCCTTGAGGCACTTTGAGGGCACTTATACACTGCCTTTCCGTGTTGCAGATTTTGGTAAAAATTGCTTTGGGGGATTTTTGAGACTTGTAAATGAATTCCTACTGCTGCATTTGAGTCAAATATATTGTCTTGGCATGCAGTTGAATTTCAGAAACAGAGATGTGAGTGACTTGGGAGTGTTTAAGTATCAAAGTTTTAATGGATTTTCTTCATTTTACAGATTTAATCGCCACGTAGCAGGCATGTAATTGATTTTTAAGCATATTTCATTACTGACTCAAGTTGGGAGTTTATTTTAAAAATCAGTGCGGTGATACGGCCACATGTCATTCTGCCGCTCTCTGCAATTTGTGTAGGGCTGGGGCTTGATCACTGGTTTGTATTAATTCAATGAATTAATTGGGCATGGTTTACACGAAAAACACTCTGCTGTCTGAAGTTGCTTCATAATTTTTGAGTATCTGAAAGAGAGAAGATAAAAGGTGATGAGCTGAATTTGCTAAAGTAGTGAATGAGAGAAGCAGAGCAGCTTTGCCATCACTGCTGTGCACTGACAGTGGAATGGGCTCAGATTTCATCCCCAACACCCAGAAATCCACTGTCGACATCAGAGCATGAGACAGTATAATTTTCAGATCTCAGAAAAAGCCCTTTACATCTGATCTCTCCATCACTTATCATTCCTTCTAAAACTGCACTGCTGGGTATTTTTCCCTGATTTTTTTTCCCCCCCTACATGGGTTTCTGCCACCATTTCTGGCACTGGCTGAGATTTTAGAGACGGAGGGGAAGGAAAAAAAAACCCCAGCCTATCGAATTCACTTTCTTCAAAGTTCTGGTCTCCGTTTTGGGTAGTAAATTGATAGGACAAAACATAATTTAATTTTTTTACTGTTCATAGCTTTACTTGAGCCTATGAAATATAGGTAGATAAATAGCAGTCAATGTCTATAAAAGTCTAGAGTGAGAGTGAAAAACTGGATAAAATCCTTTTGCGTAGGGGATGGTTTGGTACAAAATAGCCAAGCGAAGGAGGTTGGTGATGAATGATTAGAAGGAGATTGAGACATTTATCCCCAGGGCAGGAAGAGGGAATGGCTGGATGTAGGAAATGATTTGGAGGATTAACTGCAGTTTGAAGAAAGGGAGGAGAGGGAAAATAACCGACAATAGTTTGCAGCAATGATTTGTATCACAAAAATCGTGTTTCAAACCAATGCCTCCCACCCAGAGGTTTCCAGGATATAAGGACTGGAAATTATATCTTTACTTTGTTTCAAGTGAAGATGGGTAAATACAGAAAAGTACAAAATGATCAGCAAATTATTTGGAATTGGTACAAGCGATTTTTTTACAGGCATGTAAATGCACCAGTTTTGCTGGGGGTGGGTAAGAAATACAGAAAACTAATAAAATCTCATTTTGTGTGACACGTGCAGACACCAGTTATATTAATGACAGAGGGAAATGTCTGTTTTGGGGTTCTGACATTTTAGCAACAGAAAGTATGTTCCTTTCTCAGCTTGGCATCCCCAAGAGTTAAAACAGTATCTCATAGCCTGGTTTAGGAAGCAATATAAGATTTAGTGGCATCACATCTAGCACAACGCTTCCAGATTCATAAAACTGCATTGACTAAATCTTCTGTGTTCACACATGAACAGATGAAATTCAAGGGCATACACATGTAGGTCTAAGCGTTGTAGCACAGCAAAAGGACCTGTCTGAATTTTGTAAGATGTCTGCTTCACCTGCAACATATTTGTAAGAGGCTGCAAGTGCCTCTCTGACATTTACTGTTTGTAGTCCAGGCACTGACGTCTCATTTCTTCCACCTGGGGCTTCGCTGCCCGTGATAGTTTTGAGTTACTGTAAACAATAAGCTGAAAATTCCGCTCGTCGTATTTTCCTGTCAGAAATCTTTCTTCTGTAGCCTTCCCTGGTTGTGTCAGTGGAGTTTATGCAGCAGAGGGGATGTTGGCCCTCAGATCTACTGATGTTTTCAGGAGATAATTATTTTGTAATGAGCACGTCTAAGTTGAAAGGCATTAAATTTTGCAAGCTCTGTCATTGCCAACTGTTCTAATTCCTGGTGCTAATCCATGTTATTCCTCTTACTTAAAGCCCAAAAAATCAGTGCTTTCTTGTATTTTGATGCCCTATTGTATCTTCCCTTCTAAAAGTGACCAAGGTTGACAAAAATTAATTTTTTGAAGAGTAATAATAAAACTCACCGTTAATGAGCAGATTGTCACAATATTTTAATTGATAGATTGTATAATATTTACAAGTCACTGGCTTCGCTTTCCTTGAAAGCTAGTATTGAATTTATTGAACCCCATGGATAAGCATTAGTTACAATGACAAGAATAAATTGATGGTTTTCTCCATGATTTTTCAGGAGTGATGCTGCAGCAGCACTTAATCTCCTCTCAGCATTTATCATAAAGTGTAGAGCTTCTCTGAGAGTAAGTTTGTTTAGTAACGGTTGGCAACAGATTTAAGAAGTTGTTTTAGTGCATAAATAACTCAGGAATGAAACGTTCAAAAGGTTGGGGGGGGAAGTGTGCTGCCAAGCATTTCAGAAATAATAACATCTGGAATCCCTGTTTCACAGCTTTTTTTTTTTTAACAAGACTTAAATATTGTGAGCGCCTTTAGTGAGGTAAATGCAGCACAGACGAGAAAGCATGACAAAAGTAAGACATCGGGCCACAGGAAAAAAATCCTCCTTCTGTGAGGGGCTTTTATTTGCCTAAAAGCTTTTTTGTTCTAATAGACTTCTCTGCCTAGGGGTGTAAAGAGGGTCAGGCTGGAAATGTGAAGATATAGATTGTTAACAGCTCTCTACTGACTGCCCTGTGGCATGGACCTGCTTGCCCAGGCACTTTTTTTAGAAGGTTGTGAGGTTTTTGTGGTGGTTCAGAGCAAGGACCTGCCCTCTGAGCGCTTCTGCAGATTTCTCCTCTCTGAGAGAATATCCTAGCTGCTGAAAAAGACTAAATCTGGTACTGTGGATACTCAGCTCCTGAGACGCTACTGTGTTGGGTAAATTCAGGTACTTCTAGTGCTTCTCAAATCTGTGACACAGATAGAAAATAGCTGCCCTGAGAGGGTGTGACGCAGCATGTTGTAGGCTACTGTCCCATTTTCTCTGTGACTTGTACTGATTATTTTTTAATAGCCTTGTAGCTAATTATTTTAAGCAAAATTGGGTATATTGTTGGCCGTCTTTTCCATTTGGTTATCATCACACAGCGGCTTTCTAAGGTGCAGCAATGTCGTAAAGAGCTGCATCTGAAGAAAAAGCAGGTTTCCTAGCAGAAAAAGAATGTCTTCACACCTGGGGGTCTGGGGTGGCTCTCAGGAGCTATGACCTTGGCTGGTTACCCAGGCTTCTGGTTTTGAACACATGCCAGGGTGTGATAAGCTGAAATTAATGTGAGGATGGTATTAAAAATGAGGCAAAAAAGTTGCCCTCCCCAGGAGAAGCGCTGAAGGCTGGGGATGTTGCTAGGTACCTCTTCAGGGTTTTCTGACTCAGGAGGAACCATTTCCTCTCATCTAAATGCTAGCACAAGAATTGTGTCTGAATTTTCTTTGGGCTGTGAGTCTTCCTCGTGTCTCTTTCCCCGTCTGCTGCAGCTTGGCCTCAGTGTAGCCGGCTCTGTTTCCCAAATGGACCCTGTAAGGGTGGTGCACATCATGTGGTCTCCGTGAGCCAGCCCTTTCCCTCTATATTTTCAGGCATTTCCTTTGTTGTTCACTTTCTGCAGCCCTGGTAGTCAATCTGTATTAGCCCCATCCCTGTTGACCATAATGCTAGAATGAAACCTTTCTTTCACTTCAAATTGTTTATAGGCCCAAAGCCAAAGGGCTGGAGTGGATTTGTGACCCTGTCTGTGTAAAGCAATCTGTAGAATGCCATGATTTTGAAAAACTCAGCCGTCTCTGTGGGTATCTGTAATGAAAAAAGCACATTTAACAAGTTTTTCAGGTGCTTCTTTATTACCTTATCATAGGTCCTCACAGTAGCTTAATGTAATGGTTTGAGCATATAAAACACCTGTGATAAAATTGAATTCCTGATAATGATTTGCACTGTGAACCTAAGAGAATTCGTTTAAAGCCCACCTTGTGAACCTTTCCTTCCATATCAGAGCAGCTAGTTTCACAGAACTTAGTGCTGAAGCAATGCAATGATTCCAAGGGGCTGAAATGCTTCCAACCATGGACCTGGAGCTGTCTCCACTGGCTTCCATAAAAGGAAATGGGATATTTACCTGTCTCACAAATGGCTGTGAAGATCAGGTGTCTGGCGTTTAAGATCCGTTCAAACATAATTTTTCACGGAAGAAGAGAAATTAATTACAGTTGCTCTTCTTTTTGAAACCTAAAGCCAGTGTGCACCTTCTCTGTCGTTTCTGGGGTTCAAGGAGGGTTTCACTTTGCATTTTATTCTTTGGCCAGTTTATCTGTGGCAGCGTGCACTTGGAATTAAGCACAGAAGATTTTCAAGTTCACCAGCCAAATATATGACAATACCAAGGCAATGGGATGAAGCTCATATTTTTATGTTTTTCTGGCCGGATGCCCTGCTAATTGTGAGAAACAGAGAATGACATGCTGAGGACAGGTCACTGTGTGCACCAGGACCCACTTTCTGCCTGGAGGGGGACAGCTACGTGCAATGAAGTCTGCTTTGCATTGAGGGTTTTTTTTCCTGGCATAACTTTTGCGTCTGATACTGAAAATCTGGTCCAGCACATTTTACAAACCAACCCTAGAGGCTGCACGTACGCTAAAATAGCACTTTGTATTTTGTTTACATTCCTCGCAGAAGATTGGTATAACATAAATTACTGGTTGAGAGATCCTATTTCTGTATTTGCTTTAGGCAGGTGCTCATTTTAGCTTTATAGTTCTGCAAAAAAAAAGGACCCAAAACGAGGAGCTGTAGAAAGTTTTGAGCAGCAAAAAAGCATTACTCTATATTGTTGCCTTTAGCCCAAGCAGGCAGAGTTTACAAACTCTCTCCCTTAGGAGACAGGCTGTCTGTACACCGATTTTGCTGGCTCAGTCTGTGACTCAAACTGGAAAAGTTCAAACATCCAGTAGCTACTGACAGCCCCGCATCTTCTTCACAGAGTTTTTTTCTTTTGATCAGCCTTGTTTGTGCTGGGCTCTTGCCAAGGGTGTCTTGTGATTAATGTGTTTGCCCCCTTGAAGCAGGGAATAACCTGGAACATCCCAGCTGCTCTATCTGTGTCAGCTTAAGCAGAAAGCAGCATCTTGGTAAATACTGAGTCCTAGCTTGTCCTGAGTAATGGCACTTAATCCTGAGCCTGATATCTAATCTTATCTGGAAACAGCCCCCCCTCTTCAGTGGACTCTGCTGCTTCTTGCTCTGTTCCAGTGCTTTACTGAATGTGCAGCGAGGTAATTTGCTCTAGCACCTTAAATTTGTGTTGGTCCAAGTTCAGGGTATGAGCTTGGGTATTTTTTCATCTTTTTTCTTTGTTGAACTTGATTATGCTTAAGGGTTTGCTCACAATGGAACGTTTTTGTGAAGAGTGAAGCCAAAAGGCATTGAATGCATCAGTTGTGTCCATTTCTCTACTTACAAGCAAAGGATCTTCCCCTTCCCTCTTCCCCTTGCTCTCCTTTTATTGCTCCTAATGTATTTACAAGTTCCTTTTTTACTCCATCTTTCCTTACAGCATTCTATATCCTCATACCAGAATGTAGGATCACTGTCAGGCTCATAACCCACTAGCTCAGGAATTGTGGCCACATGGTAACTGATGTTCATTCTGCACAATAGTCAGGAATACCCAGTAGTATTTATGTAGAAGATGCTCTTTATTTGATGGCTTAGCTTTTTTTTTTTTTAAAAACAAGTATGGTAGAAAACTAAAATCTAGGAAAACAAAAAACTAGAAACAAAACAACCCCTCTAAACCGAACAAAATACACACCCCCCCCCCCCCCCCCCCCAAAAAAAAAAAAAGGCAGATAAGCAAACCAAAACAAACAACAACAACAAAAAACAACCAGAAAAGGATCTGGGAAATATGTTTTCCCACCTTTGGTTTGGTCAGGGCATTTTCCACCTTTGGTTTGGCTTTATCACCTCTTGTGGTTGCCAGTTCACAACTTGATACAGGGAAATCATTTCCCTTTTGTAAAGGAAGGGGATTTTCTCCCATCTCCTCTTCATTTTTCTCTGAGGATGGGGAACCATTTGGCCCTATTTTCATGAGGTGGGAGTTAGAAAAGTCCTTAGAAAGCAGTGACAGAAGTGCATATGGCAAGGACTGTATAGATTGTGGACATCACAGAATGTCTGTTCCATTGAAATTCAAACCATGAGGCTGTGTGTGTGGGTGGTCAGAGATGAAAGCAGGATCTGATAGCAGAGAGAGGATAAAAGATAACTGCACGTGGCAGTTGAGTCTTTGCCTATATTTAAATTGGGAAATGTGTGTCCCTAAGTGTCAAGTGTTTGAGTGGGCAGATCCAAATAGGGGTGAACTGCTGAAGCTTTTGTGGAACTATTTTCTCAACATCTGGCAATATCTTGGACTTTCATACCTCCAATCCATTGGGCTTAGCATTTGTTATTGGGGGGAAAAAACCCAACAGGATCTTACGATGGAACTGTCTTGGTGGTAGGAACTAACTTACGCGCTGGTCAGAATGCACGAGTAAAAGGATATAATTGCGTTAAGTAATGCTGGTCTCAGTTCTCTTTTTAATTTGAAGACAGAAGCACTTTGAATGTGTAATTAACTTCTTCAAATTGCCTATGATGCTATGACCAATCTTAATCAATTTTATTTTGAAATTGCATCCATGCAATTCAGTGCATTGAGTAACATCATAATCAAGAATAAAATTTTCAAAATATTGTTTTCACTGGAGAAGGTTGCAGAAGGAATCCTGTAAATCTTGTTATTTTGGGCCCATATAAGCATTACAGGCAAAGTTTTATGCTCTGACTATTCTGTGTGTTTTCCAGGTTTTTTTACTAGTGACTTTTTTTTTTTTTTAATTTCTAACTTTTTTTGGCTCTAGAAGATGTTTACATCAAATGTTCATAGGGAAAAATATTTTCAGTAAAAATGAGGTCTCATGAAGTGCAAAGAATTTTTATTATGTCGCTTTATGCACGAAGCGTTTGTTTTCTAAACACTATGGGCATATAAACATTTAAGAAGTAATGCTGTATACCCACAACGTGATGTGCCTATCACTTCTTTTTGTCACAATTTCTCCCCAAGTGATACTTGCAATTGTAGAGTTCCTAATAGTTTACCCAGCTTTTTACTTCTGATGGCATCCTGGAGCGGTGATTTAATGTTCTGCCGGGACTAATTTCAGTGCTTGAATTCTTGGATGCTGGAACATTACTCTTGGTTTATTTGCGCTGCAGTTGTTTCACCTTCCCTTATTATGTCTTCCTTCCATCTATGGGATAACAGAGTACAGTTCTCCTAAGGATAAGGACTGGGGGGGGAAGACCCATCACTTCCCTGTCACAGATGCACAAATTATAAGGCTGGAGAAGGGAATGGTGATGAACTCGTAGGCTTTCTGGAGCACGCAAGATATCGAAGTACTCTGACTTTCATGTCTTAATTTTTGACTACATCTTAGACAATCCATCACTGGCAAGGTCACTGAAGTTCTGGTTACATTGCTGTTAACTTTTGCCCCTTATTTCTAGCCTGAATTCAGTGAACTTGTTTTTTTACCCATTTTCTTTAATCTGCAAGGTTAAAGACTCTATAATGTTGTATTAGGAGCTTACGCTCGGTTGATTATAGAGCTGAATCAAAGTAATTCAGGTTGGCAGGGAGCGCTGGAGACGTGTTCTCCAATTTCCTTGCTCAAAGCTCTGCTGTGGGCTGCGTCTGGTTGGGTTTTGGATCTCTCCAAGGTTCAAGATCCCACATTATAAATCCTTTATCCAAATATACAAGGTACTGTAGTGAGTATAGCTTTACTGAGATAGGGGTCACCAGTCCTCTTTCCAGTCCTCCTTTATCCTCCAAGCTGTGGAAGACAACCAGGTTTGTCAGGCAGGATTTGATCTTGGTGTTTCCCTGATGATTTTTCCCGTCCCCTTCTTGTCCTTTTTGTGCCTGGAGGTGGCTTTGGGGGAATTTCCTCCATAATTTCCCCGGGAGATGAGGTGAGCTCAACTGGCCTGTTGTTTCTTCTAACAGCCTCTTCTCCCTTCTTGGACAAGGGGACAGTTGTCAGAAGTTTTTGAAGATGCAGTAGCATCAAGTGGCTGCCCAAGACCCTCACTCATCGTGAGCAGCATGTCCTTCTCACTTGCTGCTTTCTTGGATAAAGTCCTCACTCCTTAAATAAGGTCTTTTTTCTTTGTTTCTGGATTTATGTCCAGTAGCAGTTGGGTGGATGTTTAGTCCTTTCTGGCCTCTGCTTGGAAAACATCCAATTCAATTTTAAAACCCATCAGTTAGCTGATCTTTGATATATTTAATGTATTGCATTAAATTTGTAGTTTTCCTATTTCTTAAACAAAAGATTACTCGCCACTGACTTGCATACCTCAGGGAAATTTATCATCTCAGCACCTTTAACTTTATTAACCTTATGTGTGTAATGTCATTGCCACAGATCTTGAGTTAGATTGACAAGACCATAAACACTTGTAACTGATATAGTCCTTCTTTAATTGCTTAAAAAACAGTTGTTTTGCTTATTCCATGATTTTTCCCAGGGCTGATTTCAGGTGACAAGTCTCTACCTACTTAATTTCTGCTATGTTAGCATGTTTGCTTTTTTCCAAACCTGTTGAATTTCTGTGCTGTTCAAAGAGTTATTCAGAATTGACGTTGATGGTAAAAATTGCTCCTTGTAAACTCCTCTTTGAAGGTGTTGCCCTGAAGCTTATGCAGGCCTGCTGCTTTAGAAAGGTCTGAATCCAGCAGCTTCATTTAAACATCACCCTTGGCTACTTTTTGAATGAAAGATAAATGTTATCATCATTAAGTGGTGTGACATATCTACCGACTTATTTTCCAGATACAGGAAGAGAGATTTATTGACTGCTTCTACCTTTTACAGCATTATTAACAGCTAGTCACTTCTGTTCGCTAATCAACAAGAAAAATTGCTGTGACTCATTTTGCTCCCAACGCAGTTTTAAAGAAAGACCCTTTTATTACTCGTTACCAACGACTGCCGATTTCTTCCGTCTCCTCTTGCCTTCCATTTCATTCCTACTTGCAATGCACCACCGCTTCTGTTCAGTGCCTTACTGATACAGCATGTAGCAGAAGTAATGGAATCTATTTCTGTGCTGATCTCCACACAGTGACATTGCGGGGCGATGCATATCCATAGACCGAATCTTTGTTTTTCCTTCAAGGTTTTAATGGCCATCACTTTTTCGCTGTTGAAGCCGTTCACTGAGTATCTGTGCCTGTTTATTCATGGAGAGCTGTTTTCCCTCTTTCTTGTGACAGTTTTTTTCCTGTATTTACATAGCCATCTTTCTTGATGGTGAGTTATGAGGCGGTTGGTTCTATATTTAAAGCTTTTAATTATCTGACATAGTTCTTATTTGTTCTTTGGTACATAAACGTTTTTGGTTTTGGTGAAATCACTTTTCTTAGGAAGCCTCAGACTATTACAGATGATTTTCTTTGTACAATGGAAATAACCATGTCCAGATCATTTTTATGAAGGCAGTCAAGATTTTTATATGCAACCAATCTGTTCTTATTTATCCTGTTCATATCTAATGCTGAATTTATCTTTGTACAGACTTTCAGAATTTTCCAAATTTTTTAAATTCGGAAGAAATTGTTCCTGCAATGCATGGCTGCATTGAAAAAATTATCACAAATCCACTGTGTGATAGTAGTTGTGAAATTAAATTTACTTGGTGCTCACCATTGCACTATCTCTGATGACCTGAGCAGGGTCTGTGTAATTTCATCAGCCAAGATAGCCTGTAAGTATATTTCAGGGAAGCAAAAAATTTGAAAAATGGATGGAATTCTACTCTTCATTTTTTTCTTTGTACTCTAAATCAAAAGGTATAGAAACACATGCTTTTGAGTAGTTAATAAGCAAAAAAAAAAAAAAAAAAAAAAAGAACAAGTCCAGGCTTCGTCTTCTGATATGCTAATTCTGGAAACAAAAAAGAGCAGTGAAACTCTCTGTAAATGGAAATCGCAGACAACAATCGTGTGACAACAGTACCCTTGCCAGAACGCTGAGAACCATTTCTTATCTCAGCAAATCCTTCCAGCCTTGACTGTCATATTAGCCAGTTTTATTCTACATGGCTTGTCTTCGACCATCTGCTGCATGTTCCCATGGGGGAAAGTTGTGCCCATTTGCCTGTGAGCAGCTCGCAGTGTTTAATGAGCACCTGCACGTTCTATCAAGGTTCTAAAGCGCTTCTGCTCGGATAAATTGAGCAGTCCTTTCATTAGCTTGATGCATGCAGACTTGCTGTTCCTCTCAAATACAGTAAGGCATTTGAGGGGGTTTTTGGGGTTTGTTGTTGTTGTTTTGTTGTTTTTTATTTTGTGGACTTGCAGATTACTCTTTTTTTTTAAGGATATTTTTGCCAGTGTTGTCATTTCAGCTGGATCTGGAGACTTTTTCTGGTTTCTGCATTATGGTGCAATGCTACCTCTGTCAAGTGCCTTTCCAAAGAGGCAGTAAAAGATTACATTTGTAAGCACTTGTGTGTTGACATATTAAAATAAAAGGTATCTTATTGACTGTGACATCTGACAAGTTTTTCATTGAGCATATCCCAAAATAGACTAGTAGTATTTCTTGCCACTGTCTGCCTTAAAGTGGTTTAGGTCAATCTCTTACAAGCGAGTGCTTAGAAAATGCTTAATTAATCCAAGTCCTTCAATTATTATTTTTTAATATAAATTAAATGTCACTTTTATCTTGCCTTTTCCGAAAGTTAATAGTGTCAATGGTATATAGGTGCAAAATTGACCTAAAGAACTGCAGTGTAAGCATATAATGGGTAAATCTCTTGTCCATTGCATTTTATGTTGGATAATAATTTACTTTCTTTTTTTTTTTTTTGCTTATTTTAGACCGTCTCAATTTAATCTTCAGTTCCTCAGTACCTGTAAGATGTTCCAAATACCGTTAAAGCTGTTTCCTCAAAAAATAATTTGTTATCGTGGAACATGATAACTTCAAGTATCCTTAATGTTAAGGACCTTGACTTAACTTTGGTGTCTCTGTGATAATTAGGAAGAAAGGGGAGAAATCTGACCACTGAGAAATGTTCCTCAAGGCTGAAAAAGAAAGTCACGCAATGGAGCTCTACAGGCCTCCTGAGCCAGCTGGTTCCTGGGAATAGCAGGAGATCTTTTTGTGCCCAAATTTAGACAGCAAAATGCATCAGTGGTACAAGCACCATTTAGAAATCAGGCCAGCCAGAAATGGGAACTCTTTGAAAAATTAACTATTTTTTTTTTTTATTTCCTTTGTCAGAGAACTTTAATTTCATGCATAGATTTTCAAGCTACATATTGTTACTATGGAGTGCTTTGAAAACAAATAATCGTTGAAGATAAATTTTGTAGTTCTTTAAAAGAGTTTTGGAATAAGCCTTTGGACTGTTCAAAGTTTTCAATTAAAATTAAAACATGGACGGTTCTTTTTGGTGCCGGCAGGCTGGTGGGGACAGAGACCTCCTCTTTGCTCTGCCAGTCTGGATTGTGTTGGAAACTCATTTGCCTGTCAATTCTGTGTATACAGAGTACAGAGCTTCTGTTTGAAAGAATATTCCCCACCTTTAGTGAAGCATTAAGGGTAAAAATGCTGGTTTTACAGCAGATAAGATGGAGTTTGTATTTCCTCCCTGTGCATTTTTAGCCTTGTGAACCGGCACATGATACTGCTTCTTTCTTAATAATCATGGAAGGCAAATGGGAAAGTGTACCATGACTTCAATTATTAGAGGGCATGGGAAAAAACCTACTTGAGGTTGTTTTGTTTTGTTTTTTAATATTCCAGTGGACTTGCAAGCTTGCTGTACATGTCTGCTGGAGAAGGATGTTCTCTAGATACGGCAGCTGCTACCTTGTGGTTTCATAGCTCACTCGGTGCCTCGTTAACTGAGCAAAGCTTCAGAAACCAAAAACACGTGGCAGATGATTTCCCAGCATGGAGGAACTCACAGGCTGCTTCCTCTCTTTTGCTCCCTCCTCAAAGGAAAAAGAAAGGGAAAGATGAATTCCTAAGTAAGCAGGAGGAAGATGGAGCAAACTTCTAGGAGATCAGTGATTATAGTTTTTGGTTTCTGCAAGTAGAAGTTTGCAATAATACAACTCAAGGCTTAATAGGTAATGATAGCTAAGGAGGAATTATTTAACTCATGTAATAGATACCTTTGTTTTGAATTGAAGATACTTTTTCTGTGAGAGTTGGATTTATAAGTAGCTCTGTTGGCCTGCAGGAAGTGAGAAAGGGAGGAAAGTTTGGGCAGTAGCACTGGAGCAAGGGGCAGCCTGGCAGATGTGTCTCACGCAAATGTGAGAAACTAAATGATGAGAAGAAAGTAATTTATTGGTTTTGCAGCTGAGTTGTAGGTTGTAAATATGCCTGGTAGGCAAAGGCGGTGTGTGCATGGAGCACCAATAAGAAGTCAAACATTTATTGTCAAAGATTGCAGTGTTTAACCCACAGGGAAATCTGACAGCCAGGACTTCCCTGGGCTATGACTGAAGGGCTGCAGTGCTGTGAATCCACTGACATAATTTCTGCACCATTCAGCTCATTTCAGTGCTGGACCCCTTGTGCTTTTCTCAGATTTTATGAACTTGAGTAGGTGAATTCACTGTCATCTAGCCAGTTGCCTGTTGGAATGTGCCCAAAGCATAGTAAGTATTAGTTGGAGCTGGCTACAGAAAAACTAATCAAACAAAACTCTTCCACTCAAACTCAAACCTTTATTACTGCTCAGGATACAGAAGGGAAAAGGAGTTAGTTCAGTAATTGGAGGACAGAGCTCATAATTCAGAAAATCCTGTTGTCAAATACTCAGTAATAAATTTAAAATCCTAGTTTTAGTGTATATATATTGGCTGTCCTTCAATTCTGTGATACAGCTTAGCCCCTTTCTCATGAAAAGATCATTTGCTAAATGTATTCTGAGTTATTTGGACACTGCTGTATGGTACAGCTGGAAATGTTTTTCCCTTCAAACTGCTTGGGTGCTGTATGTGACAGCCCCTCCACTTTTATACCACAGAAGATCAGATACATCAAATGACTTCCAAGATAAAAGTAGTTTGAATGTGTTCCTGTTCTTTTAGAAGGCACATTCCAGATGTTTGTTAACTCCTTGACCACCAGCAAAAGTATGATATAAATGCTAATGTAGCAGAGTACTTTCTAAATGAAATGGAAATGGTCTTCAGCTATTAGCAGGGCAAGGGTTAATCAAACCTGTTTCTTTACACGTGGTCCAAGTTCCACTCTTAACTTGGCACAACTTAAGCTTCATAAAATAATGTCAATATGCTGCTCAACAGGCTGTATTTATAACCATCTCATCCTAATATTGCTCTTTATTTGTAATTAGTACAAATAGAAAATTATGTGGTGCTAGTCACTTTCAAGTTGATTTAAAGAACGAGAAATAATTTTCAAAAATCTATAAACAGATCTTCTAATAAGATAACCTTAGAAGAGACTTTTACTGATGACATTTCAGGCTGTTGCCTCAACAGTCCTATAATTAGCTATTAAGAAAGAAAATTCTTTTTGATTCCTGAATAATAGCATAAATAAAACTTGAAGCTAGTGGTACCAAGTTTTGGTAGAAAGTTTGGGTACAGAGTTTTCCTGCCTGGATTTCCTTCCTACTGAAGATACACATGAGTCTCAGATCCCAGATCCAGGCTAGCAGGAGAGGATTATTGATTACAGATGCCTTTAATCGGGTTGGTCAGCACAGGACGGTTGTGTGCAGTAATTGAAGGTGGGATTTAACACAGAACATGACCTACTCTGCTTTAGCTGTCATGTGAACATTCTTGATGTGCACTAAAACTGGGTGATGCAGCCTGCTGGATTTTCTGAGTTGACTTGGGGAGCTTCAGTTTGCCCCCATTTGCCTGAAAATGCAGAGGGGTTTCAATTCCTGGAGGTCTCTGATGTTTGCTGCATTTTGGGGCAACCCTGATGGAATCCATGTAAAGGATTTTATATAGGCATAGTAGAAAACAGTAACAATTGGAGAGATTTAATGGCATTAGGCTTCATTTTGCTCATTTGCATGGAGTGATTCTCAAGACTGTCCGAAGAGCAGTCAGCCAGCAGGTGACAGGCAGATAGCTAGGAATTGCATCAGCATCTTCTTAAGGACTTCTCCATAAAAGTTCTAACTTCCGAAGAACTTTTTTTTTTCTATGGGTGCATCTTCCCAGAAACAAAACACCGTGGAAAAGTTATCTCAAAAGAGAGCACCTGGACAAAAAACCCAGCCTCTCCTGGGCTGGGAAGAAAGAAAGGAGCTTAATAATTAATTTTTAAATTAACAATTAATGAATAATTTTTCAGAGATGCAGGATCATTAGTTAACTGCATAATAAACATCATGAAACCACCCTGACCAGGTGTCTTAACAACTTCACAACATGTAGGTAGCTAATGGTGAAATCATCGTAGGGTGGGTAAAATCCAGCTCAGGAAAAGACACAAAATTCTATGGATCATTGCTTTGGTTCTCTCTATCCATTCACTACAGACCTTTGTCTCCAGGAAAATGTTTTTCATTCCTTGGTGGGAGAATCATGTGTTAATATTGTTGTAGTGTTGCACCCAGTACATAAAACGTCAGTACTTCTCTCTTTCACAATCGTGTCGCTCTCATAAAACTACTGAGAGAATCCCTGGGAATGGTTTTAAGGATCTAAGACAAACATCTCAATATTAAGGAAATGGTCCAAGTCCTTACCTCATTACACTGCCAGAATGACTGTTCTAACAGTTAATAAAGACACTTGTAAATTCTTCCTCATGGAAGTCTGTCTTGATTTCTTTCTGTAGCTTCTAAATGATAAAATAAGCTGAGAACAGCAAAATATTTAATTGGGTTACTAATTAAATGTCAGGCGTGGGCTGCCTGTTAAAATCAAAGGTTAACTGGCAGCTAAGAGCATTTATGACAGATTTCTAAATTCAGTGTCTAGAGATATGCAAAATAAGGTAAACGTCTCTGGAATATGTTGTTTTCCAGCCTTAAAATGCATCTTTAGACTTCTTATCACTATTTCTTAGTTCATGGTACTGCCGATTGCAGAGAAGCCCATATTTTCTTTCTCAATAAGTGTCCTTTTAAAAATCAGGTATTAAAAGATAAAGTAATTACTATGCTGAGATTGCAGCCAGCTCAGGAAATTATTTTTGTTCAGATTCTGCAGAGGAGAAGATTTTGTGTTTTAAAAAGAGATGTTAAAATATAATACTGAATTAAAGCCCAATTTTTTTTTTTTTTTTTTTTCCCCCCCCATTGGACTCAAATGAGCTTATTTGCAGTGGTACTTGGGAATTTGTGGTTCATGTCATGTGATTGAAGAACCTGACACACTCTAATATATTGCAGAGCTTCTTTTTTGGCATAGACTAATCCTCATTTTATAGTTGGGGAATAGAGCACAAAGAGATCAAGGTATGCTGACACTCCCAGTGGGAGTTCAGTCTAGATAAAAGCTTTAGAGGAGCTGTTTAGGCCTGGAAGTGTATGGGGAGACACTGCTTAAATTTCCCTATCCTGGTTTTCATCAAGGTAAATGAACCTTTATGCCAATGTAGCATGCATTTTTCTGAAGAAGTTTGAAGATCTCACATTCTCTCATGCAGAAGAAAAAAAAGATGTTTTTCTTTCCTGAAAGAATCTGTTTAGAATGACTTACTTGCATTAGTGCTGATAGAAATAATGGTAATTATAAACCACTTGAATACATTTTGAATACATACTTGTAGGTATATTCTTTTATGTATACATATCTATGTGTGTGTGTGTATCTGAAACTGAGTTTTCTAAAAGAGACATTGAATGGCAAGAGAGTTTTTGATTTTTTTATTTTTTATTTTTTTAAAACCTTTTTAAGAAGCTTTGAGCCACAGGATTCTGGAGAAGAATTTATAAACCTCCACCTAATAGAAATGTACTGCAACATAATACTGGAATTTCAGTTCACTGAGTATATTTTTTAAACCAGAACAAAACCACCTTACAACTCTTATCTTGTGCTGAATGCTTCATCACCATCATGATGACGGGCAACAAATCCTTGAAGCCCTTGTATTGGCTGGGTAGTATATTAGTATTAATTGGGTGAGACAGATCAAATAGTGCCAGAAAACATTCAAAGATGATATTCTTGTAGCCTCAAGCTAAGTTTATTGTAGGCTGACAGCTTTTTGCCTTTATTATGCTGGACTTGTGGCTAGTTTGTCAGTTCATCTATTGTTGGTATAAAACGGAGATCAGATGGTCTGTTTGGCAAAGGCAGGTGATGTGCTTTGATCAGGATCCCCAGAGATTACAGTCAAGTCTGGTTTTGTGCTTAAACACAAGAGTTAGCTGTCCTGAGGAGTTTCTCACTTGTTTCTCGCTTTGGGAGCTGATAGTCTACTCCTTTCCCTCCTCTGTCAAAAACTCAGCTTGGTGACTGAGAATAAAACCTTAATGTTTCATACCAGTCTTTTCACTCCTTTTGAAAACTCATTTTGAGCAGCAGAGAGCACATTGTGTTTTTCTACGTGCAAAGTTGCTGGCCATCATATTCAATCAAGAGATTTTCCTCCTCCTTCTGAGCTGTGAAATCAGCAAAGGAAAAAACTCCCTAACCCCTCGAAAAGCAAAATACAGATCCATGAAGGCACTTGAAGTACTTTTGCATACTTTGAAATAGATGTGATTTCATAGTGAGTGTTAGCTCGCTGGAACTGAGCTACTTGGATTGCTACTGGGGAGTAAAGAAAACATTTAGGAATTTTCTTGGGTTGGGGGCTACTCCTTCATCATGTTCAATTTGCATGTGCTCCAAATGTGCCAAATACTCAAATATTTTTCCTGAGAAAGGAGATAAGATGGAAGGATGGCTCCTTATATGAGAAAATCAGTTCTAGCACATGTATTTAGATACATGGTCATTGCATTGGTCTCCTTGGATGGATAAAATATGCTGGCCCTGCACCAGCAACATTTACTTGCAAACCTTCTCCAAAAGGAGTAATTTTACCCAACTTCTTTTGTGTCTTTGTCCCAAAAAAAGAATGAAAAATTTGATAAGTCTTATTTCAGCTGATGGAGACGTTTCCTCAAATGCAATCACAGAATGGTTTGGGTTGGAAGGGATCTTAAAGCTCAGCTGGTTCCAGCCATTCTGCCAGAGGGGACAACTTCCACTATCCCAGGTCGCTCAAAGCCCCATCCAACCTGGCCTTGGACACTTCCAGGGATGAGGATCCACAGCTTCATTGGGCAACCTGTGCCAGTGTCTTCCCACCCTCATATTGAAGTATTTCTTCCTAATAATGATGAATTCTGATTTTCATGTCCACCAGAAGAAATGCAGCGCCTGTCTGCACTTTGGATTGACAGAAGTAGTCATCCTGCTCAGGTTCCCATGGCAGCCTGAGCATCTGCAAGGGATGGGAAACAAAAAAGATCTACTGAAAACCATTTAACTAGCCAGCAAAGATTGTAGTACCCAAATAAGTTGGCTCCAGGGCTCTAAGGCCATATTAATCTCTCTGTAGCTCTGATGAACAAAGTAGTTTAGGCTGAAGCTTTAGTAAAAACCTGCAAAGTCGGAGAGTTTTTACATTACAGATCGCTCAGCATCAGAGCTTTATTCCTACTGTGTGGTGCTGTACTTCACGTGCAGCCATTCAGCAGTCTGTTTGAGATTTAAATCTGTCTGGGGTCCTAATAAAATATGAAGGAAAGGTGCATCTTAAGATCCAGCATGTCTGGGAACTGGAATTTTTTATGCTGAAGTCTGGCTTTTTTTTCTCTATAGGTAAATCTGTAAGTTTTTCTCTATAGGTAAATCTCTCTGGAAGTTCATCCTGAGGCTGAGCAAAGTTGTTGTGAGTAACAGCTCTTGCTATGAAAGGGTTCTGGTGTTTTACTTGAAGGTTGTCCTAGAGCAAATCAGAATGTTTTTGAAGATTTCTTATGCCACCCTATGTGGCCAGGCTTTTCCACCTTTAATCCAGCTCACATAGAAATGCCAATTGAATCTCATGATGGAATTTCAAAGGTGGGTTGCTTTGGTTTAGAAGTGTGGAGTTTGTTTTTTGGCTTAGAATGCTGAGGTGCAGGGTGGTACCAAAGAATAGACTGTCTGTAAAGAAATTTCTGAGGCTGGGGATTTGTAGGAGGAGTTCTTTGGTGTGTTTTTTGTCAAAATCTTCAGCAAGTCACCTGTGAAAGCAATTGCTTTATAATTGCTGCAGTCACAATTCAATGAAGATATTGCTAAAGCCCTCATGCAAATGGTGTGTGTTGCATAGACCAAAAAACTTGCTTTTTTTAATGTGAAACATTTTTCTGAGCTCTAGTTCTTCAAGATGACTAATATCCCTTTCAAAAACTCTTTCAAATCAGACCAGACTCTGATTCTTCTAAAGCTCCCTCCTATTGACTTGATTTTCTACCGTTATGTGAATGACTTCAAAATTGCACCCCCCCAAAAAAACCAAAACAAAACACCAAAACAAAAACTCAGACATTTTATTAAAAATCTTTCTTATTAATTTGTGATGAAGTGGCTGGTACAGGAAAAGCAGAGGCTGATTTTTGGTCCATTCAGGCTGCCAGATATTAAGAAGGGAGCGAGATTCATGAATGAGTGGCAGTTATGGTCTGGATATATAGCACAGTTCTCAGTCTTGCATCTGTGCAGAAAAGATAGAAAGATCAGAGTGATATTGTTGGCTAATAATGAAGAAGTTATCTGGTGCATGATCTCTGTTTGGAACACAGATGAAAGACCAGCTGTTATCTGTATAATGCACACATCATTGAATTGGTAAGTGGAGCAAAGTTTGCATTTAAAATCATTTGGATCTGTGATACCGAGTCTATTTTAAATCCAGAAAGGCACCATATGAAATATTAGTGAATGCAGGTATTCTTCCAACATATTATTAACAGCCATCTCTCTGTGTTAGAGTGCTTTGCTTATTTAAATTGCTCTGTTGTGATGTTATATATGTAGTAGATGGTGCCCTATACACCATAAAGAAATCAGGTGATGAAGTAAGGAGGGATTTGTCACCTGTTCATTAGAGAAACATCACAGGTCTAAGTTCAGACTGGAATGTAAAGTGAACTTCTCATGATTAGTAAGGTCCGGCTGTTGTTACTTGACAGTGGGCTCGCATACTGTAAGGGTAAAAATGTTAGAATTTGGAAAGGTTCTTTCTACCTGCAGGAAAGCATGACAAACAAGGATTACAGCATACCACATATTTAATTGCATTTACCGTGACATCTAGCAGATGCTGGAGAAAAGAGGATCAATAGTTTTGTGTCCTGAGGGAAGGTCAGCTCACACCAGATGTACCAGTTTTCTTCCCCTTCTTATATAATAAAAAAAAATGTGCAGTGAATTGATTTAAATCTTACTTGAGTCTCCCTAGAGAAGTATGTATGCAATAGCATTTCAGCTTTACTGACAATATAGGTACCATTCATTTACCCAAACTCATTCCACCATGCTAATGAGGTAATCTTATTCTGAAAGAACAAGCCATTAGGAGGAAAGTTTGTGTAGGGAAGCATAATGCTTCTGAATGGGGTATACAGAGAATTTTGCTGGTAATCACTGGGGAGCCTAAAGTAGGAAATAATGCAATTTTGCCAGTTATATTTATACATTATTTACTTAATCAAAAATGCAAGGCTTGAGTTAAGCTTGGATACAAGCTTAGACACAAGAATGAAAATCACCTTTATAGGAGAATATAAAGTGTGGCGTGATGTGCTGTGTGAAATGTCATTACGGTAGCACTGGGAAGAAAAATGTATACTTTAGAGGGAGAATCAAAGTTGATGGATGGTGTGTTATCAAAGATGAATTTTGACACCTGCCTATCTTTTGATCTCAAATAAACCATCTACTCAATTCTGAGTTTGTTTAATCCTTACTTTATAGGCATGTTTTCTGCTAGATAGCTCAAGCTCTATCTTAAAAATGGCAATGGTTTAAGAAAAGAGATAATTAATGTGTTCACCTTCCAAATTTCAGACTGCTGAAAGTGGAGAAAGTTACTGTATCTCTGCTCACGTGAAAGTTAAATCTGCTGGATGCTGTCAAGCATTTAAATTGATAAAAGAATAATTTTACAGATGGGCCCATCATTTTTTGGGTACCACCTGAGAACTCACTGTTATGCAGAGAAGCTGTATGCATAGAAATGTGTAGTCACTTGGTGCTTTGGAAGAGGTTTCCTGGAGAAACTGTTTATTAACTCCGTGGTGTGGTTTGCAGCCTTGTACTGCTGAACACACAGAGCAAGTGGTTATCAAAGAGAGGGCATTGCAAGGTCATGAAATTCCTTTCCGTGCTGGGTAATCACAGCTTTTGTGGATAACCAGTTGCCCTGTGCTCTCAGCCTTGCAGCAGGGTAAATTACAGGATCCCTGCAGGCGCAGTTATTGATTTTGGCGTGTCACGTCTGCAGGCCAATTATTTACTTACAGCAAACACAGGGTGTGTAGTTGGCTATTGATGGGTGCCTGTTCCGTTCCTTCTGGCATCACCAAAATGCTAGAATGGCAAGATCCTGCCTTTGTCTCCTTTCTGAAAGAGTGGCTGTACCTCAAGCGTTTGGTCTTGTTTCTGTTTACACCAATTAACAATGTAAGTGACGATGGAAAATTCTGTTTGGAAATAAGTGGCTGTTCCTCCACGAGCATCAGCCTTTGATGTGCACTTACTATTTGGTTTACCTGGTCTATGAAGATGATGTAAAGTCAGGTACAGTTGATGAAATAGTAGTAAATAATATTCCCCGAGACTTCTGATTATGTGAACAAATGAGTTCAGTCATTGAAAGTGAGGTTAAGAGATGAGGATACTGAGGATCATCAGTGATCCAATGAATTTTGCCTCAAGTGTGAGTAGAAAAGCTGGTGGCAATAATTGCTGTTTCCAGTTTAATTGCTTGTCTAAATCTGGGTTTGAATAGCGTTCACAGCAGTAATGAGAATCTGATATTTTCTTGCGGAATTTCAAAGTCTGTCTAGTTCCTCAAAGACAGACGGAGCACTCGCAGTCTTTATGCAGAGTGAATAAAGAGTTCTCATCCTCACAAGAAGGAAATGAAGACAATTTCTTTAAAACGTCTCTTTTTTGGCTTCTACAACCTTAGTGCAGAGGACATAGGCAGTGTAATAGGCAAGCAAGAAATCAGCTGCAAAAAAGGGCAAAGCAGAGCTGAGGTGAAGTCGGAAAGGGGAGGGTTTAGGAAACAAACCACAGCCACCGTGCGTGCTCAGTGAAAAACAATATCTAGCTCTCCATTTTACTGCCAGGTAGCATCCTTGGAAGGTGTGACCTAAACCCATTGTGCCCTTTATGTATTGGTTGCATTTTTGCCAAGGAAATTGAAGATACAACGTGGTGACAAGGAAAGCAATCTTTGCAGATTGAATACTATGGAGTTTTAATAGTTTTGCAAAACGAGTTCTCAGTTTTTAGCCTACAGGTGAAATTTTATTGACTGATATAGCGTTTTACACCTCTTAGAATCAGGGCCATTCCCCATGTGAAATGAGGAGACCATCCAGGAAGACAAGATTATTTGGGGCTTTCCAGAAAGGGTTTGTTACAAATGGAGAGAGGAGTGTTCAGAAAAGTTCTGTCTCTGCCCAGACCTCTGGCAGTGGACAGTTTCATTATTGAGGCCCAAAACCCCCTCTTGATTTTCAGGTTCTTTATAATGGCTGATTAGGTCTATTGTAACATGAATTATTTATGGAATAGACCAAGGAAAACAGACATAAGACTTTAACAGGTTGCTTAGCACACAGGATAAGCAAAAGAAGCGCTACTAGCAGATAAACAAGTCAGAGCATGAGTGAAGTACCTATAATTTTATAGCTAGTGAAGAAATAGTACAGATTAGGATTCAATATATCTTACAATCCAGTTTCTGATGGGACATACATATGGTCCTTTCTCTCAGTTTCTGGGAGTGTATCCACAGAGGTGCATCCAAACTTCCTGGGAGAAGTCCTGCACGTTTCCAGGGAGTGTGTAGGAGCATTCTGTCTCAGTGAAAAATTTGGGTAGCTTTTAATAGTGTAAAGCAGTGTGTTTCAGTCAATGACACCTCATTTTTTGTCTCTCTCTACATCTCGCTCTCCAGACAAAGATATTTATTCTTAGCTGGGGGTCTCGCCCTCTTGGTGCCAGAGATAACCCCCCTGTCAGGCATCTCTCCCCTGGGTTATCTCATCCGTATGCACCAGCTATCTGAGGGATGAGGAGGGGAACATCCTGCCACGGGGGATCCTTGCAGGATTTTCAGATGCTTCTTAACGGCTTTGTTGTTGCTCTTTTCGGCAGACCGGGGGGGCAGGCTGTAAAGATGTTCACTGGATTTAATGAATAGTCATTAGTTAACATTGTCAATAACACATCAGATAAACGCATCAGAGGGAATTCCTCGAGCGAATGTCTCTCACTGCAAAAACCTGCCGCGTCTTCTCAATTCAGCGTACAGAATGTGCAGGGAAAGAAAATTAGTTCAGATAATCTACTTACCCAGCCATAAATATATATATATCACCCCCAAAGAACTCTGAAAACGAACGTTTTCTGTTATACACGAGTGTTTCCCACGTATTTTAGGTTGTTTTTTCTTTGTTTGGTAGGAAAAGTTTTCAATCATTTAATGACAGTTTTCCCACACTTTTCAGCTGTACATGATGAGGACTTTTCAAAGTAAGGATTTTTTTTTTTTTTTCCGAGAAAAGAATGAACTACTGCTAATCTGACCTGAGTGCTTTGAGTACTCAGATTAGATTTATAATCTGACACAAACCAATTAACCTAGTTTTACTCTGGGCTCATAAAATATTAATTTTGATGAAGTATTTTGAATAATTGAAAAACGGATGTGGCTTCTAGAAATACGAAATACAGGCATAGTATTTGTGTTGGAGGGGAAAAAAGGCCCAAGGCTGCTGGCACTGTTCTGAGGTTTTTGCTGTCCAGCTCAGTTTTTGGTTCACTAATGGTACAAATATTGATGAATGAGTTCAGTAAAGACGTGACAAAGCTGTTGCTGCTGCCTCATGTTTGCTTTCCCTTTTCATGACACACTGAGCAAGATACGGAATCTTGTCCAAAAGATTATAAGTGATAAAAACATTACAGTCATGGGAGAAATGTACTGTGAATGGCATCTTGTAGCTGTGATTTCTGCCTTCCATCAGCAAATAGTGATTGAATCTACTAAATGAGAGAAGGCTGCTGTGCCAGTTAGGGTATTATTGAAATGGATTTTGACATAGACTGTTGCCTAAACAGCGAAAGATATCATCAAGAATAGGATACTGGGTATACAGTGTATGTATCTACTCTGTATAATGTTTAAGCAACTTGAGGATTTTTTTTTTTCCTTGTGGCTCCTGACTATAAGCATTTTCTTAGCTGATGTTTTTGATGTCTACAATTGGTATGGCTTCACTTGGTTCTGTTGTTGAAAAATGAGAAACCATACGAGTCCCCAGAATATTGGAATAAGACCAGAAGTTACTCTTATAGCTAAGCTTTGTGAAAACAGAAACGATGTAGAAGTATGTGAGTGAGAAAAAAGGGGAAATACAAGGGGCTGTTGAGAGGAAAAGTATCTCAGACAATATTTAGAGTAACCATGGTACTGTATACCTGGAAGAGAAAAAAAAAAGGAAGTGCTGATTAAAGAGAAAGTGCCTCTATCCTTTCATCCCTGTGGTCACTTCACCTTAGGAATGGTGTCCTTGCTTACATCAGGGCAGCTCACATAGTAGGATATGATTTGTTTTGTGTAGCTGCCTCAAAGCACAACCTTAAAAAAGCAGGTGAGTTGTGAGGGGCAAAGAAAACCCAGAGAGTGCTTTTTTTAAAAAATCCCAAAGGGCAGAAGCAGAGTCAGGTACATGGAGTGCCACCCAGGCCATGGAACAGCGTTAGCCTTTCTCTCTCCTGAGCGCACGCACATCGATCATACGGGATCTAAAAGCACTTACAACAAATCCTGTTGTGCCACGGCTGCCCGAGATTGCTAGGCTAAATTCGCTCTTAAACCAAGGCTCATCTGGCTCCTGTCTTCTCCTACCCCCACCTCTGCTCTTGCTTTTTACTGTTACTGCCATTTTTAACGTGTAACTCTAGGAATGAGCTGGGGTTGAATCAATCTCACGCCACGGAATGGAGTGGTCCAGCAGGGAAGTTGGCTGGTATGGATGGATGCACGCCGAGCAGTGCTGCAATCTGCATTTCATATGATGCTTGATCCATGGGCTGTTCTGGAAAACTGTTTTAGCTCCCTTTAAGCAAAGGGAATTAGGAATGCTGTAAGTCATCAGTCTTTATATTCTTTTTGGGTTTGTGGGGAAAAAAAGGTAAATGACAGATTTGTTTTGCATTTCTGTAAGCAGTAATAGCATTTCAAAAAGAATGCAGCTGGAAATATTCTGTGGCGAAATCCTAGTACAAAAAGATTACCTATGGCAGATGGATTCACGTTGCATTCTCATAATTGCTACCAGAGCCATGATATATAAAGTCTCCAAAATATCTGGAAACATGGAGACATTATCAAGAGGAAAATTATTTAAAAATATATTAACACAGCTTTTTGTTAAACTCTGGTGATTTTTCTAGGAGGATTAAGATCTCCTTCACATCAGCAAGTGAGAAGCTCATGAGGCGTATAATTAGCAAGTTCCTGCTTCTTCCAGATCTTCTTTTGGGCCAATCTGTTTTTATCATGATATTGGACTAATCAGATTCTACCGAATGGTGGCTTGTGCAGAGAAGGTTTCTTCTTTATTTTCTTTGTGTGAGTTCTGTGCTCCTTTAGCAGCCTAGGGATGGAAATTTTTACTGGAGCACTGGTTTCGCTTTCTCCCAGCTCTGTTTCTCTTGGGTGGTTGTTGGAGTGGTGCCTCCATGTTGGGCTCTGTGTTTGTAAGAGATCAGGCTTTCAAAGGATTATGGACAGACTTGAATAAGGATTACACAGGAAAGATTTCATGGAGAAGTTTTTTTGCAGACCAGCAGAGCTATAAAAATACATTCATTTTAGTGGAACTCCTCCTTCAAAAATCCCTCAGCTAAGAGAATACTGAAATGGTGGAATAGGTAAATGTTCTCTCTTGCCCAGTTCTTATGATCTCGGTGTTGCTCCCATGGGAGCCCAGGTTCAGCTGCCAGCACCCAGGAGAAAGACACAGCTTAGGAATGTTTCTAACCAACCTCCCAATCCTGCCATTTCTCTTGCAAACTCCTGCCAGGAAAGCGTGAGGTGACACATCAACACTTCGTACTGTGGCAGGCTCTTGTGAATCCCCTTGGTGACTCCATCCATCATTTATATCTTTATATTTCTAAGAAAAAAATAGCTGAAGCTTCTACCCTGGATGCTTAAAATGATACTATATTTTGTGAATGCAGGACCTGACAGTGTGCATAGCAATCTGGAGTACTCTTTTTTTCTTTTTCCTTTTCCTTTTTTTTTTTTTTTTTTAAATAATAATTAGCTATCTAATTGCATGTCCAAGCCCTGTTGATGCATTTCCACTTGTACATAATTAGGGTTTATTTGAAATCGTGCTGGTTTAATGGTTTGTCTCCACTTTCTACAAATGAAATTAGAGATAAATTTAATTTGAAGTAATAAAGTTAAAACAAACAAACAAACAAAACCTGACAAAACACACACCAATCAAAAATAAAGCAAACAAACAAACAAAACCCCCATAAATTACGCTGAACATATTGATCAATCCCAGCTCATGCAGCGCTGGCTTCTGCAAGCTTTCATCACTGAGAATTTGCCCTGAATCCTGTTGAACTTGCCTGAGTAGTATTTACTCTCTCAAGTAGTAGCTGGAAGCACATTGTGGAGCCATTAAATGTGTGCCATATTTGTAATAAACCCGCAGAACTAAGTACCAATTACAGGTACATACCTGCCTGATAATTTGTTATACCCAAATTATATCCCACAGTATCTGCCTTTTTGTCTGAATGCCAACAACCTCATTTGTCTTGCTCCTAGCCTGGATGCTTAACAAAGATTAGACAGTATAACAAATGGTATCATTATCTTCCTAAATGAATATAATGGAGAGGAAATAAAATTAAGAGTGAGGCAGGAAATTGTTAATATGTTTATGGAATTATTGTTATTGCATTAGTGAAAATAGGTTTTCATCTACTTCTGACTTTCCTTTCAATTGCAGCAGACGTTTGGGTAAACAGGGTCAGGATATTACTGGCTTTTTAAGTTGTTTCTATGCAATTGCAGGCAGGTATTATATTGATAAGCAAGAGGTCAAGGACAGATATATTACCATAAAGGAAGAGTACTCTCAAAGTTCAGTTGTGATTTGCCATTTCAGATGCTCTGGTTTAAGATCCATCTGTAGAATTTACTGAGATGAGTAGAATCATAGAGTCGTTAAGGCTGGAAAAAATGAATGGTAATACACGTATTATTTGGTTGTGTTTATATTCTTCCTTTGTTCCTTTTCTCTGGGGAGAAGAGGCTTTGCATTAGAAAATTCACTGATGATAACTGAAAATTCACTGGTCATAACTTTCCTTCAGATGCCTCTGTATGCCTTAGCCTCATCATTTTAATAGTGTCCTGGAAAAAAAGGGAATACCCTGAGGTGCCAGGGCTGCTCTATTCTGGTTTGGGAGTCCAGAGAACAAAGACTGAGATCTGGAGATGATGAGAGGTTCCTTCCCTAAGGTGGTGGAGTGGTCGGTGCTTCATGGCTGGTTTGTGTTGACTCTGCTCTCAGGAGAATCTTTTTTCATAAAAAGTGGAGCAAATCTGCAAAGCAGTTACTTTCAGAGAAGCGTTGAATTGGCATAAAATTATTTTTCTTATTTGAGGATGAGTGCCATCTGAAATATAAATGGTCCCTGAAGGCATTGATGATCAAGGTCAAAGCCTCTGAGGTGCCATTAGATCATCTCACAGGGTTAAGCTACAATTTCCGTGAGGCCATGGACATGTGTGCCCATTACAGCTGTGTCAGTGGGGGGAATTTCAGCCAAGAGTCTGGAAAAAATGCTCTGCATGTCTAGCAAGATGCCATAACTGTTCTGTCGCTGTTTCTCCTCTGCTTCCACCAGCTACTTAATTTGTAGTGTGGAAATATTCCCATTTATTTTTATGTGACATTGTGCATATGGTTAGACCTTATGGGATGCTTAAAATGTATGTTTTAAAGATTACCTTTTGGCTTTGTAGCCTTTTTTTTTTTTTTTTTTTTCTCTAACTGTGGGCAAAATCATCCCAGAACTAGATTGTTTATGAAAAAATATTGCCTACTGGCAGTGAAGGAAGAGGCAGATAGAGTGTTTTATGTCATGGTGACAGCTTTCAAAGCAGCTCGTTCCGACCATTTAGTCCAGGAGGAAAAAGCATTAGTTGTGCGCCTGAAGGAATTTTGTGCTACAAAACTTACATGTAAGTTCATATTAGAAAAGATTACATGCATTGAACAAAAAGGCATGATGATCTCAAGGAGGTTCTATTTCAATCCCGATCCTCTGAGAGCAGGTACAAAGAATGTGACGTTGCATGGGCCCCATAATTATGGCATTCATAAGACTTCTAGTAAAGAACATTAAAATGGCACTAAGTGTTAAAAGAAACGATTTTTTTTTTTCTGGTTGCAGAATAGTCAGAAATTAGGAAATGGTAATTTTGAAAGTGTTTTTCCAGTGTGAGTCCTCTTGTTCTGTGTGCTGGTGTTCTGGGTTGCCACATCTGCATATGGAGGAGGGAGGTTTTATGAGCTATTTATTTCATGTATTTCTTAACTTCCTAGCAGGGAGAGCCTTCCTGATGTTCTTTTGTGTAGGTCTTGAATTGCAGCTGCCTGTGATTTTAGAGGAAGAAATTGTGATGAGGCATCCACTTGATGTCTTTTGTCACTCATCAGGGCCCCGTGTCCTTGGCTGAGAGAGGAGCCGGTGGCAGAAGTTGCTGTCCCTGGGAGGCACCACGGAGGTTTTTGGGGATGTTTGCTGGAACTCAGTACGGCCAGATGCCACCATGACTCCTTCTCCTGTAGGAGAAACTACCCACTCCCCTAACCTGGTCATTTTTGGTGCCCCCTAAGGATTCCTGTCCCCTTGTCCTTCCTGATGCCCAGTGAAGCAAAGTCTTTGCTAGTGAGGCTCCCAACTCTCTTCATGGTCTTTGTACCCACACAGAATCCTAGTCTCGTTCTCCAGCCTCATGTTTTTCATCCAGATTTAGAGATACCAGTCTGTTTTCTCCTCTCCCAGTTTACATTTACCCATGGAGTGCTTACCCTTACGCAGAGCAGGACCAGCTCCCTTCTCCCAGCTGCTCTCCTGACAGATCTGCCTCCCCTCTCCTCTTTTGTGGACCCATTTTCCACATTGTATTTTAGTTTCTCATCAGCAATTTTTTTTTTTTTTTTAATCAGTCTTTAAAATGAGAGGCAAGTAGTTATTTTAGGATGGCTTACATGGCAGTGGCTCTGACAATGGATAATCCTTCAATAATCAGCATTTGGGAGTAACATTCTTGGCAGAGATTTTGAGAGTAGGAGCGTGAAGCCCGGTGGTGTTTCAGTGGTTCTGTGAGTTCCCACTGCAGCCCATCCTGCTTGATCTGGAGTTATAAATATCAGAGCAGTTAACACTACCGAGGAGGTCGTTGGCTATGTCCAAATGTAAAGCTGTAAAGTGCATATGAGCGGGGATGTAATGTGCAATATGAACAATTTGCTTAGAGCCAAGTGATCGTTCTGCTGTGTTTTTGAGATTAATTGGCAACATCTTAGTGTATCCAAACTTGGATTTCAACAAATGGAGAGGAGGGAAAAAAACAGTTTTTGAAAAATGAGTGCTTTATGCATTTATAGTTGCATGTGGCCTGTGATTGCTGAGGTTAATAGCTGCTCATTTTATTTCTGCTGATTTTTCAATCATAAAATAATATCCTGTTCCAAGCAGAGGATTTTAGGAAAATACTGGAACAGATGAATAATATTAGCAAGTTACTAACTAAATATAATAGAAGAGGTATGCATTTCAATGTATTCAATTTTTGAGATTATGGATTTAGCATAGCATTAAAATGGGTCCTTACTATTAAGCTATCAGACACTAAAAATGATTGCATGTCATATTATCATTTATTCGATTTCTAATTTGGCTTCAGACAAACTCTATTACCCAAATATTCACACAATTATAAAAATTGGATAGTCAGTGTAAGCCTGCTGCTCCCTAGGACTGAGTGAATCCTGGGTGTTTACTGGTGATATAAAAGGCATGATGTAGGCAGATATAAAAAATAAGTAGGCAGAAGGAGTAAGGGATTCTCTTCGGAGACCTTAACATTCTCAAGCTCCTTTGAGCAGTATGCATAGGGTAATAATGATACCTTAATTAGCAAAAATTACAGCTCCATCTCACTGCTTGGAGGGACCACTTAATAATGTAAAAAAGCAAGGTTGCATTTTTTATAACCGTTACTTTTCAGAACTGGATTGAACAAAAGAATTTCTTTCATTGGTCTTTACAGCTGTACGTTGTCGCTGGGGAGGCTATCACCCCACAAATTCCCTTTATTGGGAACTTGCCCTAACCAGCAGCTGAGGATCTGAAAATGTATAAATTTGGTGTGTCTCTGTGAGCACCCATTATTCTTCTGCTTTTTTGCGACTGAAATAAGCAACATGATGTAATTTAAAATATGAATTTTTTCTTTACCAATGCAAAAACTGAGAACATGTCAGGTATTTGTATGTATTATGTCTTGCAGCATCATCACAATGCTTAATAAATATTTATATTTGGTGTTTGATTTGGCACTTGCAAAGTCCATAATCTAAATAAGATCACAGAAAATCTGGAAATTTTTTTTTTTTTTTTTTTTTTTTTTTTTTTTTAATAAGAAGCTTCACATTCACTACTATGCTTCGTATTTCAAGGCACAGTCATTTTTGGTATAGCTTTCATAGTATTTTTAGAAACAGCTAGAAAAAGCTATTTTCAGCCAAAAAGAGGAGGTGCACTGTAGCCTCCAGCATTCAACGATAGTGGTTGAGATTTCAGTGCAAAGTGGGGAAATGGGCTGACAAACGTATGTTTATTCCCAGCTCTGTGGTAATTAGCTAATGAGCTAATGAGCTACAATTGTTGTCTTTAATGGTTCCTGCCAGAAATCTAACTTAAAATTATTAAAATTGATACCTCACCCCCCTGAAGTAATGACCATTCTGGAGAATGCAGAGAAGAAGCAGAGGAGGGCAGAGGGGATGCCAGTCTGGGGAGAGCATGACCCAAAATGTGACAGATAGCTTACGAGTATCACGATGTGACAGAAATATCAGATGTCCAGGAAGGATGGCTTTGTTTTGAAAAATCATACGACTAATGGCAGCATGGCAGTCCTTTTTTTCTTTTTTTTTTTCCTTTTTTTTTTTTCCTCCCCTTTTTTTTAGAGTTTTGCATTAATATGATGAAAAGGGTACACTTCATTTATCTGTTGTTAATTTAGCAGGCAAGGATAATTCACAACTTAGAAATCTCACACACTTATTTATATTTTTTGAAGGCTGATACAATCCCATTTCCCAGATGTAATGCAAGCAGGGCATTAGTTCAGAAGCTGCTGCCACATCCACTTAATTAATAATATTCACCTAGTTTAAAATCTGGGTGAGAATAATGAATTAGAGGAACACAGCTGTATTCGGGGGAGATGTCAAACACATATCTAGCATCAAACTGAAAAGGCAGGGGGAAAAAAATGAACTTCAGCTCTATTTCAAGTGTTTTCTTGGATTTTGAAGTTTTTATTTCCTGAAGCAATGCATGGGGGAAAAGCACTCCAGTGTTTGCCAGAGCAGCGGTAGCTGTACACTTAGCACACAGCAGACTCTGCATTATTTCACAGCTGTTTCAAGGGAAAAAGCATTTTTATCTCTTTTTCTATGCTGCCTCAGCACAAAAGCAGTGCTTCCCATGTAGGTCAAGAGATCATGATGGTGCTGGTCTCTTTATGCCACCATCAGAAGTGTGGAAGTGTTAGCTTAGAGTCCCAGTGGGGCTTGCTTTCTGATTTTTTTATTTTTATTATTTGGGCGCAGAGAGGGTGAATAAAAGGTCTTGTTAAATATAAATAGAAGCTTACAAAGCAGAAAAAAAAAAAAAGTGTATTATAAAAAATACAGGAGCAGTGCTCTGTGTGATAACTATGTTAAGCATGAGTAGATGCAGGTTTTTTCACAGCTGATCTTTTTGCTGCTGTGGGTTTTTTTCCCCCCCCCTTTCTCCCTGTGATTACACTTTGCTCCCTCTCCGGTCACTTCCACACCTCTTAGCCTTTCCTGACCCGTGTGATACTGTGAAAGTGCACTGAGCATGTGGAATGCCCTCATCTCGAGTTCACTCACCCCGATGCAGAGCACTGCCTTCAGGTTCAGTGACAGCAGAGATCCTGCTCAGGCTCTTCCATGGAATCGCTTCCCTGCTGTCAAAACGCACTCCTGAAGTGTGAGCAGCAGCCCAACACAGAGTGAAAACAAGCACAGAGGATAGGCAAGGTAGGGGTAGAGACAAGATGGCTTCAAACTCTGAAAGACAGCAGTTTTGGTTTGGATATTAGAAAGAAATCCCGTATTGGAGGGTGCTGAGGCACTGGCACAGGTTGCTCAGAGAAGTTGGGCATTCCCCCCATCCCTGGAAATGTTCAAGGCCAGGTTGGGTGGAGCTCAGAACATCCTGGTCTAGTGGAATGTGTCCTTGTCCATGGCAAGAGGATTGGATAAGATGGTCTTTAAGATCCATTTCAACCCAAACTGTTTTATGGTTCTTTGAGAAGACAGCAGCTCTGCCTGCTCCCTCTGTGTCCCACTCGACCTCACCCAAAGCTTTTTCATGTCAACATCTAAAATAATCCTATATGTGCCTGTGTAAACCAGCAGCCTTGAAATTAACTCAGTCATGGGTAGTGAAAGCTCAGTCAACAAGATCAGGAGTCGTGTCAGTAAGACTAGAAGGAGTTGGGGTTGCCTCCCAAAAAGGTGCACGGGCTGAAGCTTTTAGTCTTTCAGTGACACTGGTCCAGTAAATCCATTTCCTTTACCTAAGGCTTGTTTTGTAAGGAAGAATACTGTGATATTTTGTGAAATGTCAAGTGATTATCTCAGCGAAGAGTGAATATCAGTGGCTTAGCTGAACAAAAAAAAAAAAAAAAAAAAAGGAGAATCTCATCTTTTCAATAAATGAGAGAAAAGCCTAAATAACTCTGTAGGCCCTGATCTCCAGTTTGTTGTAGGAGCACATCACAAAGCTTCCCACAGTGGAACGTGGCTTCAAACAGGGACCTCTAAGTCACTGCTACATCACTCAAGCCTGACTGATGATGTCCAATTTAAAAAATTGCTCTGTGCATATGATAATAGGAAAATCGAGATCATATTAATTCATACTGCAGCGCAGTTGGAAAATTGGGATTTGCTGGTTGATTCCACCTGAGGGCACAGACAAACTATTACAAACTATGAAGAAGGGATACTTAAAATGAGTCTAGTTTTGAATGTAGCATATTTAGGTCAGATTATTTCCTATTTTTTTAAAGTTATTTCAGGATTTTTGCCTATGCCATGACTTCAGGTGGGGTTAGGATTGCTTATTTTTTTTCCCTTCTAGAAAAAAAAAAACCCCAACCCATTCCTCCTGAGGTAGGTAAGATGAAAATATTCTAAAATAGAACCTAAAATAAGAAATGTTCATGTCTCAGCAGATATGCCTAAGCCATTCAAATTACTGCCTTGATAGAGAATTTGCCCTAAAGGAAAACACAATGCTGGAGCTGGTCCTTCAGCAAGACTTCCATATATCTCAGTTTTATGATTGTCAGGTCATGATTTCTTTCTCTGCCACCCAGCAAAGCAGTAGTTTGACACTTATTCCTGGCTCCTGCCCCACCCTCATAGAACCCTTAAGGGTAGAAAAGGCCTCTAAGATCATTGTCCCAGCACCACAGTGTTCACCACTGAACCATCTCCCCAAATTCCACATCCACATGCCTTTTGATCGCTTGTAGGGATGGTGATTCCATCCTTACTCCAGCCCTGGGGAAATGGTGAATGGCAATGATGAAGAGGAAAATGAGCCCTTCTGATCCAAAATAATTTTTACAATGAGATGGTGTCAGGGTGAAAGTGACTCAAGAGCGGGGAAGCAGCTGGGGTGGGTGTGAGAGGACAGGCTCTCTTATTTTAGCCGTGCAACTCTCATATCCATGAACCCATGTTATTAAGAGTTTGTCATCAGTCTCCCCTGTACTTAGGGGATTAATAATGTGAAATTAGCTATTGCAATTTAAGCATTAAGTGTAATTAATGTAAAAGTGTAATCTACATGCCTGCCCCATCTACACTTTTTTGTATGTGCTGGGGTTTTTTTTATTAGAATGCACCAAAATACTAATTTTTGGATTATAAAATAATGAAATTACCTGTATTCAGTAAATTTTAAAAGGAACCACCCGAAATAAGAAAAATGCCTGTTATCTTATGCATCTGGACATGCATGTTTCCATAACAGTGAATATACAATTATAAATAAACATGTGGGAGTATTTATTTGTATGTATATATTTTAAAATTGTATCCATATTGTAAATGTGTCCGTGTAGGCATTTGCTGTAAATGCAGGATCAGATGCAGGGAGGTCAGTTACACTGAAGTCGCTTGCAAATGACACTAATTTGTTTGTGCTGCATGAGAAAAGCACAGTCTTTTCCTTGCTTGCTGTGGTTCAGTTATTGACTCACATCTCATATCTTGAAACACACCGACGATAAACACCAATGAGCAAATAGAATACTCCGTAAAATATTCTGCAGGAGACTTGTTGCTCAGTGTAATGACTTTCTGAGCAGCGTCGAAACTCTTTGAGGGCTAGTGCTTGATGTACCCGTCTTTGTCTGTTGACAGTGTAAATTTTAATTTAGTGGATTTAATTTGTATTTTAAGTGGCAAGAACGTGTGTTATTGGAGTAATTACTGTAAAGCTCTTTAATTATTGATTTCCCCGACATAGCAGGCTCGCCAGTTTACCAGATATAATGAAGGAAAAGATGCACATTAGCAGGATGGATATGGAGCAAACAAGCCCTTTCAATAGAGGCTTAATTCATTTTAATAGATGTACAGCAATTACCTAGGAAGTAGGACTGTTTTCTTCATTGTGACATTAACGATTCAGATGAATCAACAGAGAGGTGATGTGTAGGTATATTGTAACTGTGTTTAAAAGATCACTGTTGGCTTATGGAGGACACCAGGGTTGGCTTTAAAGCTCCATAAAACCTTCATATTTACTCATCTCTTTACTGCTAAATGGAGTTTGGTAATAACAGGTGTGTACTCCCCACATCCCTGTCATCTTTTCACAATTTACCATCTTTGTTTGAATTACCCAGGAGAAAAGGAATCAGCATTGCTCCTAGGTAGAGCATGCAGGGCCAAAGGAATGAGATGAGACTCCATACCCTAAAGCACACCCTCTACAGTTTGCTTTTCCTAGAGAGCTGAAGGCATGAGGCAGCCCTAATGGGCTTCAAATGTGTGGGTTTGGGCATCCCCAGGCATTTTAAACCTGCTTTGTGGGCTGACAGATCCTGTATCTCTGTATGTGACCATCCGGGGACTGTTAACTGAGGCCACCATTGTGGAGAACTTCAGCTGGCGCAGATGCCACCTTTTCCTCATTTTTAAAATATGCTTTTGTTATTTTCCATTTCTTGATGTGCAGTTGTAGCAGAGCTAACTTCCCTAGAAGCACAGCCTGGGTCAGCTCCAGCCCTTGGGAAGGAGCTTACCATCCCATCATCACTGGCCTGTTCCCAAATTGACAAAATCCACTTTTAAAAGCAGCATGAATGTGTTGTTATGGTGAAGTGTTGTACCTTCTTTGAGGCATATTTCAGCCACATTATAGACCATAGGTAAGAGCACAGAAGGATGCTCCAAGGGCTCAGGTTTATCTAGGATCTGAGAGTTTTTAAGCTATTAGTGTGTATTCATGTCCAGGGAGAGTAAAGATGCCTTGTAAGTGCTGTGATTTTCTCTACAGCTGATACTATCATACAGAAGGCAAACCCAGGTACCAGCAAAAAAAAAAAAACCAAAAAACCAAACCCCACCCCCCCCAAACAAAAACAAAACAAAAAACCAAAAAAAACCCACCACAAAAAAAACCCCTAGTAATAACAAGGCAACAACCACTTTTGATTATTCCGTGGTTCTAAAATACAGGTTCCTCCAAGCAAGATGGGTTGTAGGGCTTTCCCACGGATGAACAGCACCTACATCATGGTGCATTTTACAGAAATTTTAAGACTATGCCTTAGAAGAGTTTGGGGTTTGTGTTGGGAAGCTGTGGGGAGTCTGTCTCATTTACCCAAAGCAGGAGCTGGAGGAATTACTGAATCAATATCATGACAAGTCCTTAAACGGTTTGACAGAGTCACCTGAAGTTTCAATTCCTTGCTTGAATTTAAGAGCTGTGAAAAGGAAATGAGTGCACAGAGGCAAAGGAGACAGCAAACTGTGTCTGTTTCTGACCCACTGCCTGCTGTGTATCTGGTCGGTATCAGAATTCTGTGTGGGAACTGGCTGTGCTGTGAGCAATGGGATGGGGAGGGGGCAGTGGGATGCAGCATCCTTTCAAACACACACATGCAGTTTCTGGTGGCGTTCGTAAGTTAATGTCAGGAAAAGTGTACAAAGCTTCAGTAGCTTTGCAGGCTGCTGCAGCTCCTGTTGAAATGGAAGATTTGCTGGTGACTGCAAAGGTTTAAGCCCTGACTTAGGGCAGCTGATTGTGAAAACTGCTATTGTTGTGCATAAAGAAGAAAATGGCATAAAGAAAGAAAAGGCTAGATTGTAGCTAGGCAAATTTTCTTTATTCCTTCAAAGCCAGCTGCCCAGATTGTGAGTACTGCCAAGCTAAAGAGCTGCTTGAGCATGTAGATGCCTTGCTGTTTCCAGCTGGGGTTGGAGCCAGCGCTCTTCAGGGATGCCTTGGTTTGGGAAGACAGGTATCTGCCAGGGAAAGCTGGAGCTTCCTTTGGAATGGAGAATATAAACCCCTTCTCTCCAAATCATTATAATTTTGCGATTAGGGGCTTTCAGGCAAAGCTATGGGAATAAGGAATAACAGTTTACTAGGATTATTAAAAACACAAATGTAGTAGTACCAAAAAAACCAACCAACCAACCAAAAAAAAACCACCAAAAAACAAAAAACAAACAAACAAAAAAAAAACCCAAAAACCAACGACAACAACAAAAAAACCACCCCACAAGCAAACAAACAAAAGAAAATTCTAGAAACCCTGACAGAGTCAGAATGCAACCTGACACCTTGTTGGTCAGGGTGTTGGGAGCAGTCCGAGTAAGTCCTCCTGGAGTGACAGATGTGGTTCTGTTGGAGTAGAGATGATCCTGTAGAAGTGTCCAGTGGTGGCAAGTTGGGTCCCATCTTCCTCTGGGAATCCAGTGCAAATAGCCTGTCCTGGTGTTCGGACTCTCAGTTTTTATCTGGGTAGGAATGGTTGGCTCCTCCTGCTGGGTGGAGCATCTCCCCATGGGATGCTGTAATTGTATCAGCCATGCAGTGAGCCTCGATGGCCCATTAACAGCAGATATCCCCTGGAGGGAGGATGGGTCCTGGAAGAGATAAAGAACACTGCCCCACCTGGGGTGAACAGCTCTTTTAATAGAAGACACTTGCCCCCTCCCTCCCAGAGTTATAAGGAATGGGTTATACAAGAGATAAAGAAAAAAACACCTCTCTAGCTGGTTTCAACAGATGGCAAATAGAATACACACTTTTGGTTACATGTTGTAACGCAAGACAAGTGGATACCTCACAGAAGGTCTCTGCTTTTGACGGACAGCTCACCTTTACAAGCAAAGAGAAAACCCATTGGGCCAGCAGAGTCTCTCGTGACAGACTCTTGGCAAACCTGAGAGGTCAGAAAGCGGAGTTTTCTGCCGTGTCTGTCCCGTGATGGATCAGTTCCTCACTGCCATTCACTGTGCTCAGTGCCTAGATTGTGGAGACTGGAGCAGGGCTGGGAGGCAATTGGGGAAAGTTGAGGGAACACTGCTACCGACAATGAATAGACCAGCAAAAATAAACAACTCCTGGAAGATGCAAAGTCAAAATGAAAAGCTGACACTCACGCCATGGCTGTTTCACAGGCATCAAAGCAGAAACACAGACACAAGGAAGGGTGGGTGGGGATTCAGTGCTGTCAAAGGGGGGGTCAGGAGGAGTATGGGGTGACTCAGCCCAAATTCGGAGGTTCTGGGTGTTGGGTGGTCTCAAATTTGGGGGTTCCGGGCTGATTTTGGAGGGGCTTTGAGTCCAAATTTGGGATTCTGGGGGGTTTTTTTGGATGTCTTAACCTCCCAAATTTGGAGGATTCTAGGGTGCTTTTGGGATGTTTTCCCTCCAGATTTGGAGGATTTGGGGTTTTCAGCCAGAATTTGGGGCTTGTGGTATGATTTGGGCTGGGTAGTGGGAGTGTTAACCCCAAATTTAAGGGGTTTGGGGTGATTTCAGTGGGATTTCATCCCACTTTTGGGGGTTCTGGGGTGATTTTGGGGTTTTGATGGATTTGATGATTGAGTGGTGCAAACTGGGAGCCCGTCGTGTCCATGTCTCATCTTGTCACCAGCAAAGGGATGAACAGACCTGCATACCAAATGCACACAGAAAAGTTTTATTCACATTAATGGTTTCAAATAATTACATTAAGGAGTTCACCTAATTCTTTTACTAATAATGTGACAAAGTCATTCTGAGTGTAGTGGCGACAGTGCTAGAATGGATGACTGCAGTCTCTAAACTTAATTAGACGGCGATTTGTTTTCCCGTGTAAAAGTGATAACATAGTAAAAAAACTGAAGAAACAATGTAAATATGAATTTGTAAGCAAGAAATCCTTAGCTACTACCAATCTGCCTACAGCTGTGTCCATACAGGCCTGTTGAGCCCTGAATAAGGGCTTAGGAAGATATTGTTGACCACTGGATTTATACTCAGCATGTGGCTGTTCGTCAACTTACAGGACTGGAGATAGCACTTAATTTCCTTTAATTCCTGTGCAACTTAAAGGTCTCTAAAATCACAAAAAGAAAAAATGCATATTCATGAAGAAGATAAATGTGAAAAAACATTTTTTTGTTGTAATCTTGGTTTGTACAACAGAGGAAACACTGAATTTTTCATTGCAAAGGACTTGACAGGTAGCATAACAATACTACTCTGTTTTATGCATCCTTGGAAAATATTACGAAAAGCTGAATGCTTACTCTTTGTGAATCCAAGTGTGTCGTACTTAGCTGGAAAACTAAGAGTCTAAAAGCAAATGTCTTATTTCTTGCCATCTGTGTGAATGCCATTTTTCGAGAAATTGTAACCTTTCCTTGACTAGGAAAACTATTTCAGCACCGTGACTGAATTTCAGAGGAGTACTCAAGATAGTACAATTCTGTGGAAAAGTAATTCTGCATTTTTAGGAGGAAAACATAAACATATGGCAAAAGTTTCTTGTATTTTGAAGCTTTCCAGTAATTTGAGAGGTAATTTTTGCATGTAAAATGAAGGACCCGTGCTGGCCTCATTGGTATTGGTAAATCACTAATGAGAAATCCATGAGAGAAAACAGATAGAGACCATCTTCTTTAAGTTAATATCCTCAGATTGCTTTAATTTGTTCCTTACCTTTTCTTTGACTTGTCTATGTGTAAGGCATGAAGAACTGAGTGTGTAATTCATTAGTGTCATAATTTTTATAGGCAAAATTCTTGATTATCTTTTAAAACTAGGGTAGAGACTTCTTACAGGTTTAATGCCCTTATGGCATAATCAGTATGTATGAAGGGAAAGACGTTTACATACTCATCAAAAAGTGGATTTCTGGGCCTATTTCTTGTGCATTAAATTTTTGGCCTCTTTAATGTATGAAAATTGTCAACAAGAAACATTTGAGCTTTGAAGGTTGAGGCTGGGGCTCCTGGAATTGCGCAATCTATTCTTAACAGCATCGCATCCACTTGCTCAGACTTAAAGATATCAGATTTCCCTTTTCCCTTATCCTTTCTCACTTCTCCCTTTTCCTTTTCTGTTTGAAATGATAAACAGTATTCTTTGAGGAGATTCTTTTTTTCCTCATATGAGACTTGTGATGTTCTTTAAGCCCTGCAATTTTCAAATTGCTTTCACAATTTATTCATTAGAAGTTCTGCTTGGTTTTCTGAACTTTTGGTCACCAGACTGCACCAATTCTCTATTAAATAATTTAAATGTTATTTTTCAACAGGAAACAAAGAGCGTTGAATGGCTTGGGTAGAAAATCTCACAAAGATGCAGTATAATGTGCTTAAGAAACTATGATAATAATTGCTCTAATGAGCAATCAAATGTGCATTCTTAAAGTCTCAAGCAGTTAAAAAAAAATAATATGCCATTTTGAGAGTGACATATCTTCTTTCTGTTTTGACATTTAGCTGCATTAGCGTGCACTTGTCACACTCTTGTGGCTCTAAATCCCCCTTGTCAGATATTCTGAAATCTACTTACACTTTCACCCAGGGCTCAAGTTCCTTCACCCTCAAACCACTTCACACATTTCAAGTACCTAAGTGCCAACAAAGTCTACCCTCCATCACAGAATGTGCTGCTATTATCACTTCCCAAAAATACTTTTAAGGCATGCAATGGGTAATTAATAAACTTGAATGCTAATAAGGAAGAAATAGTGCTGCTAAAAGCAAAGTAGGGTTGAAAAGGAGCCTTTCATTAGAATTCACTTAAAACACTTAAAATCCACTTTGCTTGCAGAAATCGCCCTAGACAAAACCCTGGCCGTAGAGAATAATGTTTTCAAGTGTACTTTGCCATCCTAAACGTCTTTTCCTCTTTTTATGGATTTATGGGGGTTTTTTGTCCTTCTGTATGTTTAAAGAAATAATATATATACGCTATAGATACAAAACCAAATGTGACCTTGAGGTCATTCATTTTTCTTTCTTCATGGGATAAAAAAACCCAGGATGTACCACATTCCAAAGTGCTGAATTTGTTTTAAAGGAAGAAGAAAACTGATCTTCAGCCTTAGCACAGGTCTGCCTCTCTCCCTTATTGCTGGAGACATGGATTCTGTGCACATCCTCCAAACTTTTCAGTTATCTCAGCATCAAGCATTAGCAACTCTCAATATAATGGCAGCTGATGGTGTTTATCTAGTGCAAGATTAAGCTGTTTGGACTCAATTCTGAATGTATTTAATTCTGTAATTAAGCATTTGCTTATGGTCCACTGGCTTTAAAGACCCTCAGTGCTTAGCTCAGGGGTTTGCTAAAGTGCTGTGCTGAACAGGAGCCAGAATCGGTACCCAAAGCCCCTTGTTCCTCTTGCCCCCGGGTCGTATATAGAAATGTTCTCGGATTGACAGCCCTTCACTAATATAATTGCATTGCTGAGCAGGTTGTTCTAATGTACATAGCTGTCAAAAGGTTATGTAAACCTGCAGGAAGCCATCTCCTTTCCTCCAGGACTAACAGTGCTGCCTGCGAAATGTAAAGGAGCTGGTATTGATTGGAATGAATTGTAGAATGAGTGGCGTTAGACTTTCACAGTACTTCCAATAGTGATGGGCAGATGAGTTAAACCCTCTTAGGAGCCTGCCAGAGTCGGTGATGACTAGGAGGGATGCGTGCAACAGGATAATGAAAGATAGTTCAAAATACTTGCTTACCACGTGAATTCAGTAACCTTAAGATGTGCCTGCTAAACAGGTGATTATTGCTCTTTCAATTTGTGCTCTTTCAATTTGATGGAGTTCTATGCTCTGTTTGCTTATGTGTTTGGGATGTATCTTATTTTCATTACAGCTAGAAACCCCATCCGTGAAAAAAGCAGGTTGGACACAGTGTGGGGGCACAAGATGTACAACCCTTATCCATAAATGCAGCATACATGGGACCTAAACAGTCACTCCACTTAGGAAATGAGAGATTCATATGTATGATCCAATTCCTTAATCATTCAGAACGATGAATATATTTATCACCCAGGAACTAACCCAAGATTTAATGTTTTGTCTTATTTAATTTCAGGTTTTTTTATGTTTATCATGTGTTGTGTGTCTCCTCTGGAACATAAATTGCTGCCAATAAATTAATAACCCTCACTGAGACACCCCAGAGTATGAACCCAGTCTTTTACCAATACAGCCAGATTAATGTCATTGATATTAAAAGCTGATACGAAACAGAAATGAAGACACAGTAAATCTGATGACTAAAAATTCCTTTGTGGAAGTCTGTGCTTGTGCTGCTAAAGCATCCATATGACTAGAAATTGCCATGAAAAATGCTTGGAAAATATATTTTCTAAGGACTACTTATGCATTTAACTTCAAATGTCACTGTTTCTCAGAAGGATTAATTCTTCCATACATTTTTCCCATAACATTTGCCATATAAGCAACATATTGTTCATTGCATGTATTCTTAAGGTTCCAGGGTAAACTATAAATTAGTGGGGAAATTATGAGTTTAAACTAATTCTTAAGAATAGCTGAAGTAAGAGTACTCTTTTATTTACAGTTGTTAGAGACCAAGACATTTTAGGTATCCGCCACACCAAATGGGAAAAGGATTGAGCATCACTGGTGCTTTTAGCCTCTCTTTTAAGTAAACAGTGTTCCAGAGACATTATTTAGCCTTAGTGGTGCTGGCCCAGCTGTGAGATTATGAGGGTTTTTTTTTTTTTTATTGTTTTGTTCAGTTTTATTGACTTTTGGGGTGTCTTTTGGAATACTGAATTTCTGTTCAGCAAAAACACCAGAATGGTGTGTGCAGTCATGATTTGCTAGTTCACTTCTAAAGGTTTAATCTAAACTCCATTCAGATGGTGACTTCTTTTTTTTCAAGTTACTTACCTGATTGATAGCTAGATGTTCTGTGCATATGAACTGCAGTGGTTGCTTTTGATTGCAGTGAGAGGTTGGCATCATCATTTAGTCTCTGACAGAAATATGTGTTGAAAGTCTGAGCTGGGAAAAATGTAGTTGATGTAGTCTAACCTGCTGTTTTCATTCTTAGAAGCAATTCAGGTGTTATTTTAAAGTAGTTGTTTGATTTCTCAGCTATGCTTTCATGCAGCACTTGTCTCATAGTGGATCTACAGGCAACTAAAAGTGGCCTGAGGATCTCGTGCAGGGATTCTTTGGGTTTTCTTTAAAGCAAAGGCTTCGACCTAATCTCGACCCAGCTTTCATTCTTGTCTGTTCAACCTCAGAACCATAAAGTTGGATTTGGAGCACAATTTGGTGTTCCCCTTAAAAAAACCACCACAACACCCACCCACACACACAAAAAATCCAAACCAACCAACCAACCAAAAAACAGACATACAAAACCACAAAAAAAAATACAAACAAAAAAACCTGACTAGTTTGCGTTTGAGAACACCAGTGTTCTTTTTAAGTCTTTTTCTTAAACAAGTGGGAGCTCTTCTGCTTTGGTGTTGTTAATGTATCATATATGGTCTGATGATCCCTGGGTTGGCCCTTCTGAGAGAAAGCCATGAGAGGAAACTTACGGATGAGATGGAACCAGCTGTGTGCAGCCAGCAGCCTTCCAGAGCCACTGCATCCCAAGGCTCATGCTGCTTCTGTTCACTGCATCACTTTTGGTAGGAATGAGGATGAAGTCCTCACCTTTCTTCCTGCTTCAAATTTTGGGATGTCGGTGTTCTTGCCTGGTAACACAGTGCTGAATAGGAGTTATATTTTCAGGTGGCAGTCACAGACACCTGCATTTACTGTCTAAAAATCTACTTGGCTCCTTTGCTGTTCAGTGCAGTGACACAGCAGTGGTGGGGAGAAGGCAGAACTGGATGGGACTGCTTTTGTTTGAAGGTTAAGTGCAGCCTCCCCTGTATTGTCTGTTCTTCTTAGAGCCTGTTGTACAGAATGAAAGCGGTCTGCTGTGAGCAAGTTGAACGAATGCTGCATGAATTTAATTCATTCTGAAAAGCATATATGGTAAAATGCATTTGTTTACTTCATCCTGCGGAATGGGGCCTTTAAGTCTGTTTCTAATTTATTCCAAGTTAGAAATATGAGGTAAACGCAGAAATCATGCATTAATAGAGTCTCTTTATGTTCCCAGCTGGCAGGAGGAATAACAGTTGTGGTTGGTTGAAAATTACTCTGGGCCAACAATTTTGATGTGATTTTAGGTTTTATTTTCAGCCATGCAGGAATTCTCCTGCCATGCTTTCTTTTTTTGCGTTTTATGAGCAGTTAGTCTTTTTGTTCGTCCCTAAAGAAGGCGTAAAGAATTTTCTTTTATTTCTTTTCTTTTTTTTTCCCTTTTTTTTTTTCCCTCCCCCCAGAAGAGAGCATCAGCAAAGTCAGTGTTTATCCAGTGTTTATCACCAATGGAAGAGCTAGTAAAAATAAATACATAAAATGAAAGGACGCATTTGCAAGTAGTTATTTATGGAGCAGACAGTGTCAGTGAATTATTTGGATCTGCCTAACAGCAAAATTTAGCAGCCACAAAATAGCCTTTATTTCTGAAACGCTTTCTTCTGTGCTTGGCATCAGAATTGTTTCTGATCCCATTCCCCTTCATTTCATCTCTCCATAGAACATGCATCCTTCCACTCCTCGTTTCTCTCCATCTTTTTCTCCCTGTGCCATTCCCTATTTTGCAATGTTGTCTAGCATCTTTATTTCTCCACTTCATGAATTTTTCCTCTTCTGGATCCTGTCTGCTCCATGAATTCCAGAAGTCCTGTGACTATATTTGCAACTTGACATTGCCAGAAAGAAAGTTCTCCTTTAAGCTGCAACTTGACAGTGCTCATGTATTTGTATTTTCAACAGAAGCTGTTATGCCTTGTCAGTTTATACAATATTTTGTCAATGAGCTTGTTCCTATTGTGGAATATGGAAGAGGAGTGTGATTAGTATGCAAATTGACCTCTGAAATATGAAAATGTACAAGACCAGAATCTCATTTTCAATAAATCCTCGTATTTCCTTTGGAAATAGAAAAAGTCAGCAAGGAAAAGAGATAGCTCTATATTAAAGAGAGAATATTATTTAGTAATTAAAATGTTCAATGATTTTTTACTTCAATCTGATCTCCAGAGAGGGGTTTTTTTAATGTATAGCAGAGCAAGTTAGTTGTTAGAAAGTCTATTTTGCTTCATCTCATTGCTCCCTAAATAAATGATGTGGTCATTTTCTTCTGTTCTGTTAGAACATTGACATAAGCACCTACTGCATCCCCACCAAAAGCTCCTTAAAAGTGCAGGATGAAGTCCATTGTTTTAAAGAGGTTTGAAATGGCTTTTTCCCCTCTCCTGAAGGAGAAAAATCTTCCTGATTTGCATCTTCATTGCCATGCTTGTAATGGCTGAGCCTAAACCTCTATGGTTAATGACAGGGTAGTCCTTTCTGAGGCAACTCTCAAACACTCTAATACTCCTCTCTGAAGTCAGGGCCATGCCAGAGTCAAGGGTTGTTTGGTCCCTCAGCATTTCATCCTGCTGCTGCAGCCATTAATGCCATGGGCAGTTATTTGTCTTACTGTCAACTTAATCGTTGTTTTGAAAGCATTGTCTGACTTGAGCTGTACGACCTATAGTATTCTCGTAAAGATCTGTATGCAATTCTTTTGCACTGTTTAACTTGAAAATGCAATCTGAGCATCAAAATATTATTTCTCATGGGTCAATTGGTGAAGCATGCTTTTGTTGTTCTTCAACATGTCAAAACAGATAACAGAATTCTGAAAATAGCTCAGAACTTGTCTACCTTTGCTGTCAGGGAAGTCAGGATTGAAACACTCTTCTGTTTTTCCAGCACATTAGAGCCCATACTGTTAATGAATGCCAGCAAGTTCCACCCAGAATCATTATTTCTTGTGCTATTTTTTTGCTGAATGCAGTAAGGGATACTTTTTCCCTCATGAAGGAAATTCCAATATATAAAAGCTGAAAACTTAGGAAGATGATTTCCTGGAGAGAAAAAAGCTCCAGAACTTCTCAAATAAATACGCACAGCATTTAGTTATCATTCAACAAAATGACATGGGTGTGGGTTTGTTTGTTTTGGGGAGTTGGTTTTTGTGTGTGTGTGTGTGTTTTGTTTGTTTGGGGGTTGGTTTTTTTTCTATTTTATTGGATTATAGTTGTCTATCTAACAACATTTTTAAAATGTGGCTTGAATTCTACAAACATTTATTCCTGTTCAATAAGACTGGCACTTTTCCTATGTATTGATTGGACTTCTCTCTAGCTTTACTCCAGGTTTCTCACACAAGCTTGGCAAGTGGCTTCAGCTTTTTCATCATAAATTCCCCATATGTAAAATGAATAGAATAATTCTTACCCCAGGGGGATCTTTGTGGCTTAGTTCATGAATGGGGGTAAGGGACTAAAGAGAGAAAGGCACTGTAGAAGTTTGGAATGTCACTACTGATACAGCTGTGAGTCTACAGGCATTCAGTTGTCACAGACTAGAGGATGAGTGAATTCAAATCAAAGCCACAGTGCAAGTTTCTATAAGTGCAGTCTACATCTGGAGTGAGAACCAATTCCTACATTATGTTCCCCAAAGAAATGTTTACTCAGCTGCAGAATATGTATTGTTTTAGCAAACATCAAAAATTACTGGAGTTTACAGCACTCTACTGCAGTAATCTAATTAACTCACTGTTGATGAAATATTTCAGATGCCAGAACCAAAATAATTATATCTGCAGTCTCAGCTGAGGACAGTATGCTGGGAAATAACATAGGGTCAGTTCTTAGACTAGTGTTCAATACCACAGATTTGTTGATTTTGGTGGAACCACACTGATTAACTGCAGCTGAGGGACTGGTCTGCCCCATTTCAGCTGGAAGCTAAAAGAGAGTTGGGCTTTCAAAAACAAGCTCAAGTCTTTTAAGCTGGAAAGGTTATACTTTTCACCAGCACTGAGTTTTGCAGAATATGCTGCACTGGAGGGGAAATTCTGGTTCTGAAGTGTGGGTGAAATACTGTGTCTGTTACTTTGTCCCCTGGATTGATTAAACTTGGAATATAACTAGCAGGGTAATTACTCTCTCTGTTTATTCATCTTAAATGTGTATTGTGGGGTTTAATGCCTTAGTTGCTTGCTTTTCTTTCAACAAATTTATCATAGCAGGCTATCAATTATTGAGTGCATTATGATTCTCTTACAAGATACACTTAATCTAATGCTAAACTATGCCAGAGCATGTTTTGACTGAGAGGGAAAACCTCAAAATCTAGTCAGGACATCTCAGATTCTGATGGGGAACCCTGATGTCTCAGGCTCCTTGGGAGTGAACTTGACAAAACAAAGCAGAAAAAGGACAAAATCTGGATATAGGTAATGAATTTCTAACAGTTAAACTTTTTTTTTTTTCTCTTTTAATTGCTCCAAATGACTTTATATTATGAAATGTTGGCTAGGGAGTAATCACCATGCATGATTTAGGAAGCAAGTTTGAGTGTTCAACATAGACAAAATGCTGTAAAAGCTGAGTCATGGCTTTGTCACTTCTTTGCTTGCTTAGAGTTCAGAGTGAAAGCCTCGAAAGTCAACTCCCAACTTTTAGACCTTCTGGGCCATTGTTTGTCAGAACATAAGAACTTCAGAAATAGCAATAGAACATTTTATTTCATTGTGTTGGACTGCTATCTCTTATCTCTTCAATACAGTCCTTGGCTGTTCGGCCTCACTCAGGTAATTGATTTGTTTGTGCAACTGTGATATTTTATAGGATTACTTCACACTATTAGGGAAGTTTATATCTCTTGAATATTAAGTGATTTGCTTCAAGCTCAATCAAATTGCTATTGTGAGAGTTTGCAGAAAAAAAGAGATGGACACTTAAATACTGTTTTCCCCAGGAATGATTTAGTGGTAGAATCCAGGACTCTCCTGGCTATCATGCTTCATTGCCTTTCATCAATTCAAATGCTTCTCATTCAGCAATCTTTTTTTCTGGGGGGGGGAGTTGGGGGTTCTTGGTTTCTTGGGTTTTGTTTGTTGGGGTTTTTTTGTAGGTTTGTTTGTTTGGTTTGGGGAGGGGTTAATTTTGCATTTCATTATGTATTTGCTGACTAAAACATCTCAGCGTTGTCTTATTTTCTGTTACTTTATGATATTAGAATATTTGCCACAGTTCTTCCAGTGGCAGGCTTTTCAGACGACACCTCCTCATGGCTCTCTTTCTTTCTATAGAAAAAAGGACTAGAGACTTTCTAACAGCTATAGAATTAGCCCTTAGACAAAGGTGTTAATGGTGCCTTTTTTCCTTGTAAAGTGTACCTCGGAATGTGGACCGGCTAGTAAAATCAACACCCCCTGTGTTCTTTGGCTTAGGATGTAATAACATCAAAGGGTAATTTATGGTTCTGTTTGCCAGGTGTCACTTTGTTCAAGGGGCTAATTGAAGTTGTGTGGGGATATATTGGTTAAAAAGTGGAAAGATCAATGAATTGATTTATTGTAAACTGCTGTCACAAATTTTACTTTTTGCTGCAGTTAGAAGGCAGACTTTGTGTGTATTGGGGCATGAATGGGCATGGAGATTTACACAGGCCAGTCATGCTGCTAATTCTTTCAGCATTTTAGAAGAGGTTGAGCTTTTGATGGGATCTTTTCATATTTTTTGGCTATCAAGTTTCAGATAGAGGACAGAAATTGGTAACATGTGGAATGTGGTGTCTTACAGTCCCATGGTATCTATAGGCTTGGAGAAGAGACTTTATGTGGCTTTTTTGTGCTTTGGAGTGCCCCGGTTTTTACTGTTTTTGTGGCAATAATCATGGGGAAAAGGTATTTCCTTGCTTTTAAGCCTCCCACTCTTCCCCTGTGGCCACAGTGTTGTTCAGCCCTACTGCAAAGGCTGTGGCACAGTCTCCCTAGAACTCTGTGTGTAATGGGCACTCAGGAATGGAATTCCTGCCCCATCCACCCAGTTCTGTTGTGTAGAAATGCACGGAGCTGGGTATGATGCTCCAGTAAGAAGAATGTAGGGCTGAGCTCCCAGTGCCCACCACAGGCCTTAGAGCTGTCTGACAGCATCTCGGCGATAGCAGAGGAAATGTGGGGCTGATGCCAGGAGCGCTGCTGGTCACAGAAGTGGGTACATGTATTGTTTTGGTATGGCCTGGTTTTTGGTAGCTGGGAGGCCTTAGAGACGGCTCCCTGTGAGGAGCTGCAAGAAGCTGCCATCATGTCCGGCAGAGCCAATCCCTGATGGCTCTGAAGATGGACATGCTGCTGGCCGAGGCGGGGCCAATAAGAGAGGCTGGTAATACCTCTGTGCTGACATATTTAAGAAGAAATTAGAAAAAAAAAATCACAGGGGGCTTTCCTTTGAGTCAGAGAAGAGGAGGAGGTGAGAACATGTGAGGGGAAACAAGACAGAGACATCCAGGTCAGTGCAGGAGTCAGGGTAGGACGTGCTTCAGGTACCGCAGCCGAGTCTCTACTGCAGGCCGTGGTGGTTACCATGGTGAAGCAGCTGTGCTCCTGAAGCCCCTGGGGATCCACAGGGTTGCAGAGATGCATCCCAGAGCCTGTGGGAAACAATGGAGATTCAGAGATCCATGCACAGCACATAGGGGCAGTGCCCATGCTAGACCATGTGCTTACCTGAAGGAGGCTGTGATTAAGTGGGAGATGTAGAGCAAGAGGGCCCTGATTGCAGCTAGAACAGCCTGGCCTTGGAGGACTGCACACAATAGGAATATACTTTCCAGCCAAGGAGTGATGCTGTTTTCCCACCAACGGGGTGGCTCCATTCCGGTTTTCCGGGGATAATCCAGTCAACTGGGTAGCTCCATTCCGGTTTTCCTGGGGGTAATCTGGTCCAGGTTTTCCCTCCAACCGGGAGACTCCATTCCAGTTTTCCAGGAGGAATCCGGTCCGGGTTTTCCCTCCAACCGGGAGACTCCATTCCAGTTTTTCCGGGTGAATCCGGTCCGGGTTTTCCCTCCAACCGGGAGACTCCATTCCAGTTTTCCAGGCGGAATCCGGTCCGGGTTTTCCCTCCAACCGGGAGACTCCATTCCAGTTTTCCGGGCAAATCCGGTCCGGGTTTTCCCTCCAACCGGGAGACTCCATTCCAGTTTTCCGGGCGAATCCGGTCCGGGTTTTCCCTCCAACCGGGAGACTCCATTCCAGTTTTCCAGGAGGAATCCGGTCCGGGTTTTCCCTCCAACCGGGAGACTCCATTCCAGTTTTCCGGGCGAATCCGGTCCGGGTTTTCCCTCCAACCAGGAGACTCCATTCCAGTTTTCCAGGAGGAATCCGGTCCGGGTTTTCCCTCCAACCGGGAGACTCCATTCCAGTTTTCCGGGCGAATCCGGTCCGGGTTTTCCCTCCAACCGGGAGACTCCATTCCAGTTTTTGCCAGAAATCCAGTCCGGGTTTTCCCTCCAACCGGGAGACTCCATTCCAGTTTTTGCCAGAAATCCAGTCCGGGTTTTCCCTCCAACCGGGAGACTCCATTCCAGTTTTCCAGGCGAATCCGGTCCGGGTTTTCCCTCCAACCGGGAGACTCCATTCCAGTTTTTGCCAGAAATCCAGTCCGGGTTTTCCCTCCAACCGGGAGACTCCATTCCAGTTTTCCAGGCGAATCCGGTCCGGGTTTTCCCTCCAACCGGGAGACTCCATTCCAGTTTTTGCCAGAAATCCAGTCCGGGTTTTCCCTCCAACCAGGTGACTCCATTCCAGTTTTTGCCAGAAATCCAGTCCGGGTTTTCCCCCCAACTGGGTGACTCCATTCCAGTTTTTGCCAGAAATCCAGTCCGGGTTTTCCCTCCAACTTGGCATCTTCTCTCTATTTTTTCCCAGAAATTTGCTCGGGGTTTTCCCTCCAGATAGGGTTTTTTTTTCCAGTTTTTCAGGTGACATCCGGTCTGGGTTTTTCTCTCCAAATGGGTAGCTCCATTTCAGTTTTTAGGGGGACTCCCATCCAGGTTTTCCCTCCGACCAGGCAACTCTATTCTGGACTTTCAGTGAGATCCGGTCTGGGTTTTCCTGCATGCTGGGCAGCTCCATTCCAGATTCTTGGGTAAATCTGGTCCAGGTTTTTTGGCATGCTATGCAACTCTCTTCCAACACCTTGATGTTTTTCAGGGTATTTCATTTCGGCATTCCCTAGGAACTTAATGAAAAGGGCCTGTAATTACAAGGAAATAAAGATTCAAAGTGATGTGGCTACACAATGAGAGGGAAGAGAAATCTGAAATGTTATATTTCACCAACAGTATTTAATTAATGGTTCAAGGGATTGATCGTCCTGATACGCTGTTCAGAGTGAAAAATAAATAATGAAATACCAGTATTTAAAAACTGTGTTCAAAACTAGTTGCCTGGCTTTTCTGATTTTTTTTTTTTTAACCCTCTGTCTTGGTTAGAAAAGACAGGTGTCTGCTAGGGAGAGGCAGGCCTCTCTAGGAATAGGAAATTCAAATCCTTCCCTCTGTGTTATTATAATTTGGAAGATTAAAAAAAAAACTTTTCAGTCAGAGCTATGGGGAAAGGAATAACAGTCCTTTACTAATAACTATAACAGGACAGACAAACAACAACAGCAATTATAATGATAGTAAAACAGAACCAAGAACCCCGAGGGCAAACGGTGGAAGCTCCGGTGCTGATGGCTGGAAGCGGTGGATTGTCCTCGGCAGGCAGGGGGGTGTCCTCGGCAGGCAGAGGTGGCAGTGCCGGAGAACCCGCAGCAGCTGGACCTGGGCTGATCCAAAATCCAGCAGGGCAGCGAAGAAACTCCGAATTCCTGGGCGCTCCAATAGATGATAGAATTCCCAGGACCAGACTTCTCCGTTAACCGTGGACTCCACGCAGCTACCCATCACTTGACCATCCTTTCCGGAAAAAAACCCAGAGCAGTGAGCCTACCACCCTCAGCTCCCAGGAGCCTTTTCCCTCCCCCCAAAAACTAAGTGATCAACTTCCTTTGTCCAGGTTGAGCACCCTTTAACTATCAGTATTTAGTCTCCTAGCAACTTATGGGGAGGGGGGAAATTCCACAGGAAAACTTAACCTCCAACACCTTCGCAGTAAGATGAACTCTTCCTCTGAAATGTGCCTGGTGAAAGCTCTTCGTGCCAGGAGAGGAGCTGGGAAAACACAAAATCAGACTGCCCCAGGGGAAGTTCCCGTGAACATTAAGGAAAGGGGAGTCTGTTTGCTTTTGCTGGCCAGATAATTGCAAGCTGGGGATTTATCCATTCGTCCTCCAGCAGACTCCTATTTCCCATGTTTTTCCTGATGCATTGGGATGAAGCTGTAGCGGTGTAGCAACTGCTGCTCTGCTGACTGTGAAAAATTGCTGTGGGACGTGGCTGAAACAAAAAGCTGTTTCTGCTCCCACATATAATAAATACGATAGACCAAATTCAATAAATCAAAATTTAGAATTTTATTTTGAGACAAAATAGCAGTCTCCGATAGCCACAATTAAAAGGTCAGCGTCGAACCCCGGGGTTTCGGCACTGGGTGAACACGGTAACACACTCTGTCAGTATGTCACCCCCCAAGTTCACTTTTTTGGTCTGGGGCTGTCGACTTTTATACACTGGTTCGCGGAGAGAAAATCGGGATCCTAAGGCTCCCTCTTCCGAGGCAGCTTCATTAGGTATTCATGTTTGAGTTCTGGCGAGTTGAATGGATTTGAGCTGGAAAACAATGTCTTAATTGCTGCGTCCGGGGACGGTGTAGAGATGTTAATGTCGGGCGGGGACGGATAAGATATCGATCTGATGTAATCATTCCGTCCTCCGGGTTCTCCATCTCCCTTTTCCGTCCTTTTGTGTTCTCCTCTAACGATTCCTGGCAGAAGTCTCCTTGTGTCCCTTTTCGTGTAATTCTTGGCATAGTTTTCTCGTGTCCCTCCAGTGCAATCTTTTAGCAAAAGAATTCCTTTTGCCCCTCTCCGTGCTGTTTCAGTCCCAGATAACCCGTTGTATACTGGATTAGAAATAAAACTTGCAGTTTACAGAGAACGAATTACCTATTATAACATTTAACACGAATTAACTTTAGGACATATATCACACCCAGAACAAGTCCCATGGAGCTCACAGGGCAAAGCCAGATTGCCTCTCCTGGTTTACATCTATAGGGTCGAGGGTATTGGCAGAGTTTTCAAACATCCCTGCGTGATTCAGTGTATTAACCTGCTGAAAGCCAGCAGAGCCAAAGGGCAAAGGTTGCTTGGGCACTCCTGAAAATGTTATGCTGTAACGTTATTCTCAAAGATCAAAACCCCAAATTGGTTACACCAGCTTAAATGAAATTACCACTGCACGCCAATCTTCTCTCAAATCACTTTTGCTCCGGGGCATCATCTGTTTTGGTCAGAAAAAAAATCTTTCTTATTTCTCATGCTGGAAATTGTACAGTAAGGGTCAAAATGTGGTCGGGCTCACCGGTGTCATGGTTTCAGCTGAGTTGATTAGAACGTGAATTAATCTTGCTAGCAGAAAAATTGAATCTAACTTATTTGGAAGCATCTGGCACTGACAAGGATGCTGGACCCTCAGTCTGTTTTGACGTAGCAAAAAACATCTCCTGTGTTTCAGAGCTGAAATTCACATACTTTGGATGCGAGCCCACTGTCAGTGGCCATCTCTTTGTGAGATTGCTGCTCAAGGCAAAGCTGCCTTAGTTCAAGAACTGTTTTGAACTAAACTCAGGGAAAATAATTCAGAGTTCAAGGTTTCTTAGAATCACAGGATGTTTTGGGTTGGAGGGGACCTTAAAGGTCACTTCATTCCAACTCTTGCTGCCATTGGCAGGGACACCTTCCCTTAGACCAGGTTGCTCAAAGCCTAGAAAAGCAGAAGGGAAGGAAATCCTTCCCAGATGTCGTTGCACAGAAGGCACGGTTAGGACTGGAGCTTCACCCCATGTCCAGCCACCACCTCTGTACATTAAGTCCCTGTACATCCTTCTCCTCCAGCCAAAGCTCCACTGGAGAGGAGGGAGCTGTGCATTATTCAGCACAGTACAGAACCCTCATCTTCATTTCCTCGGGCATATGCAGTTAGGGAGGGAAAAAAAGAGAGAGAGAAATTTTATATGTATAAAAAATATAAATACTTTTATATTACGTAAAATATAAATAGTATTAAATGCAATGCATTTTATATAATTTATTAAATATAGATACATAATATTTTATATATAAAGTAAACATACTAATGTATAAATACTTATATATACCATACAGTAGCTGTCTTTGCAACTGTTGCAGTAATTTTGGTTTAACCACAGGGGATTCCTATTACAAATTATATTCTTTGTAGGAAAGAGGGGTTTGACTCTTCTTTTCATTACATTGGCTGGTACCACTGCACAGCTATTCCTCCTGTACAGATGTGTGCTCTTACCAAATTAATGTGTTTGCACCGGAATTAATTAAGGATTACTTTCTGTTTCCACAGGAAGTTAATAAAAAATACTTTCTCCTTTTTGCACGAGTTTTACATCTGAAAGTGCTGAATCAGAATCTACTACGGTCAGAATAGTTCATAGAAGCAAGGTAGAAATGTCCTATATAAATATAGTTATAACAACTGCCTCGCGTATCTGCAGAGCTTTAGAAGGGTTCAGCTGATGTTTTATTTAGTAATGACACGATGAAATAACTTACAGAACATTAATAATGCTGAACGCTCAGGCCCCATGAAATGTCTCAGGCTGCTTGCCTTGAAAAGTGGGATTTTTCAAACGGTTTTTGAGAACAAAAAGCTCCTTTTTTGAATGAAGTTGAAGGGAATACTCAAGGACAGTAAAACATAAGGTACCTGTTGGCCACACCTGTGTGTGGTGCTGAGCATGGAGAGTTGTGGGTGCACATGGGTGCAGGGAGAGGTGGTGGCACAGGGACCTTTGCCATCAGTCATCCTTGCTCCATAACCAGCAAAGAGGTTTGTTGGTTCACGCCCAACACCTGACCAAAGGTGTCTGCGCCTCTGCACTTCTGTGCATGCAGAATCACCTCTAGAATAAGCTGCACAGACCTGCCACGGTGTTTTACTCACAGTATTACAGAGCAGTTAAATGCTGCCTTTCATAAATATCTATTGGATGCGTTTGTGCTTTTCAATTTATTATGTTAGGTAGGGAATATCAGCGCTGCATTTTTAAAGCAGCTATCTCCTTCTCTGTGCATTTGTCTTTATATCCCCAAAGAGAAGAAAATTGTTTTAACTACCTCGCTTCCCACACAGAGCCAGGGATGTGTTTTAGTGGCATTGTTTGGTATTTAATTAAAATAAACATAGAGAGGAGAGATTTCCCTAAGGAAAGAAACTGACTAATTGAGGCTTCTCCACACTAATTCAGATTATTGAGGCTTTAATGCTTTTATAAAACTTTTTGATCTGCCTAGGTACAGGTATTATTAGAAGCTCCTGTCACTGGTTCTGATTTGTCCATATAGAAAAAAAAAATGCGTGTGTTTCCGTAATGCTCCATTTTAAGTGGCTTACGATCTGTGTAATAAGTGGGCATGAATAAAAGTAACGGGATTCATGTGCTGCCAGTTACTCTTTCACTTACAAATCTCTGGTGCTGGGAGGGATGAGTTACTGTGCTCAGGTGAGGAGCTGAGAGTTGTTAACTTGCATTAACTTGATCACCTTTCTTAGCTTCTAACCTAAATTATAAAATGTTAAATGTTAATTCTTCCCTTGGCTCTCCCTTCCTGACCTTGGCAGGATCCATGGTGCAAAAAGCAGGCTAGAGCTGGTCTGCGTGTATGCCTAAAAGGATCTTTATCCTTTATCTTTATGGCTGTCTTTTTAACAGCCTCCAAGGTGTGGGCTATAGACAATATTCCTTGATCCATTTTAGTCAGGATTTTTTTTTGCACCAAGTCTTTAAGAACTTCCATTCGTTTTGATTCTCATATTTTTTAAATACCCATTTCATTTATTTTCCCCCAGACTAACGTGCATGTGTTCAAGTACTTTTTATGTAGTAAATATACCACCAAATATGAAATTCTTTCCCTTATGAAAAATCACTGTAAAATGTAAGTAATGGTAATATTTCTGCAGAGGTTTTTGTTTTTGTTTTTAAGTGTTATGTCCATGGCATAGAAACTATAAGGTGGTTCAAAACTGTATAAAGAACTTGTCATTCTCTGATAAATTCTTCATATTTTCAGACTATTTTCCTATTCAACTCAATTAGTTTTAGCTAAAGGCATCTACAGGCATCTTCCTTATAGGATTTGATGAGATTATTTATCGGGTAATTTTGATGTTGTAATTATGCAAAATTATTAATTTTTCATGCAGAATGCTTAACTTCTTTTTCCCCCCTAAAACGCATCTGATTATTTTTATTATAATTCAACATTTCTGGAAAAGACCAATACAAGTGAGTGATAATGAAATATGTGGTTTCTGTGAATATTTACTAGATCTGTGCAGTCATTGTCTTGGAAAACAACCACATTTGATAGTGAATATGGCGCTTTCTAAATGCTGCTTTTGCATATAGTATACTTAGATACTATGTGATATTTTGACAAATATGTGTACTATGTATCATATAGGATCTGTGGGTCAGGTGCTTCCTGCTCTTGGCACCTCAGTGCCGCTCATCAATATGTTGTCTGAGAATCATCCGAATGGATTTTGAATGTGTTTCCACTTTTAAAAGTTAAGAAAATATAATTTGAGCTTTCTCTCCTATAGGAGCTAGGAAAGAGTGATTCCCATTTTCTTGCTAATAATGATCCACAAATACAGGTGCTGCTGGGGTTTCTCTTTCAGTTTTCCAATATATCCTATTTACATTAATTGTAATCCTTCTGGATATTTTAGATGGATTTTTTCTTCTGTCTGGTATTTCAAGAAATTGATGATAAATGACCTTTCGATTCTTTGGCACTGATTAATTCCAGTTCTAATGAGCTGTTAAAAGAATAATATGTCCAGTAAACTGTTTGTCACTACTAATGAGGATAGAGAGGGCTGAATTTTGAGACAAGCTAAACTAATTGACTTAAAAATAGTAGAATGGCCCCTGTGGGTGGCAGGCTACGGGCAGGTTTTTGTGGTTTTTTTCCCCTTAGTGAAGTCAGAACTTTTAATATGTTTGTACTATTGCATGTGCATAATCTTCCTTTTGCATTAATTATTGGTTCTGTAGTGACTTTAGAAGAGGGTGCTGAAAGTGATGGCAATCTTCCAGTTAGTACCTCTGAGACATGGCTCGATTTGAAGATTAAAGCAACTCCACGCCAGTGGAATTTTTAATAACTATTAGCCTATCCAAATAGTGCTATTTTTGTATGGGAGATGACTGCCTTCCAACCTTCATCCCTATGACTTTAATGGAGCTGTGCCAGTTTAGATCCATTTAAAATCTGTAGCATCGGTTTAGTTTTGCTTTGTCATTTTGCATTTGTGGAAGCAATGCTAATTTGCATATTTTCTGCTCTAGTAAGTTGAAATACAGTACACATTCTTATGCCCCTGTGTTTGTAGCAGGGGACAAAAAGGAAGGCAATTTGATTTTTATTTGAGTTTTAATATTACCTGGTTCTCTGCTTATGTTTCTGTAACTCAGTTGTCCTGACTGTGCGTTTGTTTATATATTAATAAGATAACACTTCTGTTTAGATTGATGCAACAATTGAAAATGAACTTTGGCATCTTAAATCGCACTGGAAACTTCTGTTTTAAAGCTCAGGGACCTGTTCTCAACATGAGAAAACTGCACTGCATGTTTTGGAATTGTGCCAAGCAATTGTACCACAAGGATTACACAAGCCCTATCAGTTAAGTGATAAAAGGGACATAATTTGTGTGCTTTGTTACAAGGAGTCAGAACTGGCCAGGATTTAGCTGCTTTCTCAGTTGGGAGTACCAAACTACAGGTAGCTGTTGGGTAAAAATAGTGCATTTTACAGATGAACTAGAATAAATATCCATAAATATCAGAAATGTTCCGGTTTTCTGCATTTAAATACTGAATTTCCCAACGCTAATTTGCAGGATGGCATAAAATTTTCTGGGTTGCATCTAGTAGCTCACAGCCTGGATGCTGATTTCTTCTTGGAAAAGTCAGAGGCAGATTGCCTGCCATGGCATAGGAATCTGGACACCAAAGCAAGGCTAGGAAGACTGGGGATGCTGTTCGTGTCTCATTATCAGGAATTCATTTTGGAGTGGTCCTGAATCAAAAACTCACTTTAATTGCCATTTGTTTTTTCTGTTGGATGGGGCTCTGATCAACCCAGTCCAGTGGAAGGCATCCCTGCCTACAGCAGGGGAGTTGGAACAAGATGTTCTTCAACGTCCCTTCCAACCCAAACTATTTGTTTCTGTGCAGAAGCTAGGCAGGCTCTTCTGGTCTATGTGTTTGGAAGTGTAAAATCATAATACTTATTTCTGAGCCAGACTCACAAAGTTTCCTAAAACACCACATTTGGCCCACGTGGTTCCAGTCACAGTGGTTCCAGTGGTTTCCTTTCCCTGGATCAGTCCAGGGGGCAGGGGATGTGTTTTAGAGGCATTGTGCAGCAGGACCGTACCCAAGCCTGCTTGCCTTTTAAGCAAATTTAAGCCCATACCTCCCAAGTACCCCTTTGAAATATTACTCTCAATTTAGCTCTTTGCTGCAGGTGTCAAGCAACAAATTTCAGGTCCCACTTGTGCTGACATTTGCTCTTGGGGAGAAGGAAATTAGATTTCTACCAGTCTGAAACCAGAAACAAATGTTAGAACTGAGAGCAGTTTGTTTGAGCCGTAGTTTGGAAGGATGCAAAAATAACGAGGTTGGTAGCTGAAGCTGCTTTTTGCCCTTCTGTGCAGGAAAGCAGAAATGATTCCTTCTTTATTCTCAGGTTTTCTTTTTTTCTCTAATGTGTGAGGTAAAAGGAGGGAATTTTCTGACTGTAAATCCACCCTTCAGAATTGCCTGGTCTTTCTGCTTTCGCATCTGGCTGACACCGGTGCAGATTTTCCTCCTTTTCTGTGCAGCTTGGCATTAGAGGCTGAGGAAAAGATTTTCCCCAGTGTTCATGGTGAAAATTCCTTACAAGCTGGGGCTGTTCTGGTGCTGGAAGGGAGGCACAGGAGCCATGGTTATGGAAAGAAGCTGCCCTATGAAACAGGGAAATAAGGGCAGAGCGAGTCCCCAGCTCCTTCAGGGACCACATGCGCCCCAGTCCTACATGAACACATCCACACGTGTGGAAAGAGAGGGGTTCAAAGACTCTCAGCCTCTCATGAGTTTTTCTTCTTGCCTACGTAGGGAACACCTGAGCTGATCTAAGGGAAGGAAGCCATGAGCAAGCCAAGCTCCTCTCTGGAGCAGGCCGGAATATCTCACAGGTGTCCTTGGCATATGCCAGAGCTGCACTATGTGTGCTAGCTGAGAGTGGGACCATACTTCCCTCTTTAGAGAAACAGCTCTTTTCTGTGTTTATTGATGTTCTTAGTTTATTTATCAAGCCATCTGCCAGGTATGGTATGAAGATTTTGACATCAATATGTTAAGAATTACAAGTTCTCTTCTTTCCCTCACATTGAAGGGAATGCTATAGCTGCCTAAAACTAGGGTAACTGGATGAAAAAGAGTTAAAGAAAACATCAAAAAACCCTGTCCATCCTCACACTGGTCCTTTAAAGCAGTGTGAAACTTCATAGTTACTGTTTATTCTCTGGGAATAATTGTTCCATCCAGCTTGTACTCATAGAATCAGAGAACAGTCTGGGTTGGAAGAGACCTTAAAGCTCATCCAGTTCCAACTGCCCTGCCCTGGGCAGGGACACTTTCAGCTAGATCAGATTGCTCAGAGCACCATCCAGCCTGGCCTTGAGCACCAGTTGTCAGGTGGGAACTAGTCTACAATTCTCTGAATGTTCAAAGGCAGGTCTGGTGCCCAGACTGAGGAGTTTGGGGTCATTTATTTCATCCACAGCGGTACGAATGTCAGGAATCTTGTTAGCATACAGGCACCAGTATTTTCTTCCCATCCTAGGGGCTTATTTTCGTAAATCCACATTTCTGCTAGGAAATTTAAATACCCAACTTTTCTTTGCCAATTGAAATTCATTATAGAATATTTTCAGTAAAATACGCAGCACAATGTATGTTTTGGGGTTTTTTTAGTAGTTTCTGTAATTAGTCCCCAGCCACAGGCTCAGAGCAGGTGATTAGAGAGAGCTTAAGTGACAGATCTTTAAATGTTCTTTAACTGTTGGGAAAAGGCAGACATAAATTGCAGGGGTACAAAATGATGGCAGAATTTTCTAGACTTAGCCAGTGAACAAACGTGATGTTTTTCTTCAGTGACACTGCCCTGGACATTGTTTCTGCCATTTCTGTTTCAGTATCGTTTTTTGAGACTGTCAAAAATCAGTGCTTTGACTCTTGAACTTAAATGTACTTTTGGAGATAACTGATCAGTACTGGTCTCCTCTTTTTTTTTTTTTTTTGGTTAACAAAAGCTAGAACTTAAAATAAATTAAAAGAAACAACCGCAACCACTAACCCCACCAACATCCTTTAACCAGTTTGGATTTGGTATTATGGCTCCTTATCAACACTGGAGGTGGATGTCTACATCCTCACATGGTGACAACCTTAGCCTTTATGATCCATATGAGGATGACCAGAATTTCCTGGAATATATTGGACAAACAGGGAAATGCAGTACCAAGAAGTCATGGTTCATGACTGCCATCCAAACCTCCAGCACCTTAGGAAAAAGAATCAAAAGCACCAAAGGAAGCAGCTTGTTAGAGGTGGAATTTCTGAAAGCACGTCAGAAAGGTGCTTCAAAATAATTCAGACTCTTTTGAATATCAGGTGAAATTGCCATAGTCCTCAGAGGAGCTCCAGAAACAGGAGACAGCAGATTTATTTTTTTTCATGACGCATTGTGACTTTTTTCCTTGCTACGCTTTAGAAGGGTGATGTATAAATATTTGTTCTCTCTTTCTTTGACCTTGTGGTGACTTTTAGCAAAGTATCATCCATAAATGTGGAATTGGTCTCCATGTAATTTAATACCTAATCTTCAGGAGGCATGTGTTCTGGCACCTTTCAAGTGGATATTAAAATATTTTGGCCTCTCAGCCTAGAGCATCCATGCAAGAGTATAGACACAAAGAGTATGTCAAGTTATTTTTGATGCATTTTCGGTACCTTGTAATTATGGATGACTTCACATCGAATAGCACAGCCTTTTTTTTTTTTAAGTGAAATAGAGCAATTTAAGAAACGTCAGAAGAGCGGTGTGGAATGCTTTTTAACAGGGCCAATAATGTGATGGCTAAAGAGATGGTGAGCCCAGTAATGCTGCCAGCCAATATCAGAGTGAATGAGCTGCAGATGAGGTGAGAGAGATACATTCATCCAAAGCTGCAGAAGCACAACTAATCCATAGGCTGAGCACCAAAATCACCCCTCAAGTGACTTCACAGCCCTGGAACTGCTGTGAGGAGTGTACCAATGTCCTACTGATTAAACCCCAAGGTTTAATCCTCTTCTGTCTGTTCCTCCAGAATAGTTTTTTTTTTTTTTTCTTGTCCTTTTTTCTGGTACTTGATTTTTTTTTCTAATGTCCCCACTGTGGACACCACCACTTGGCTTTCCTGGTAGGGTTGTGGAGCCACATCAGCCTGTGATCCATCATACCAGGCACTAACAAAGCTTAGCAAGCAGAACATCCAAAGTGGGGCATTAAGGTCCTCTTAAAACTCTTCCATTGTGCCTCCTTGAGAAGAATGGGAGTGGAATGTGTTGTTTAGGCATCTCTCTGGGGTAGGGAGCTAAAGCACTAGAAAGATAGATGACCAGCTTCAGGAGATTGGAGAACTTCAGTTGTCCTTGGTGGAGAAGTTGGATATAAACCTGTTTATAAGGCATGTTTGGGGGAAAACTAAAGATAGAAGATGACTGTTAAGCATTTTGAGGTAAACTGATGTATTGGGACTGCTTCAGATGATGGAAGTAACCAACACGCCGAGGTCTGACTGCTTTAAAAGTCAGGGGAGTCGCAAGGCACTGACAGGATTACATCTTGGACAGAAGAAGACGGAAGAAGACTTCAGGGGGTGGAGTAGTGCTGTGAGCAGCTTCCTTCAAAGAGAAAGGATTACTCATAGTACACAGTCAAGGATTTTGTGGGGCTAGAAAGAGTAAGGGATAGGTAAAAGGTAAAGTTGAATGAGGAAGACCTTGTGCACAGGGCAGCCCCATCACACACATGACTGTGCTGTGCTGGAAGGACCACATGCCATTTGTGTTGGGCTCCCACCAAGGCACAAGGAGTTGTTAATCTAGACGTCTGTAGATGATATTGACTGTGCATAGCAAGGAGCAGAGCGTTGCTGCTCGTAATTAATGCTAATTAAAGTGTAAATTTATTCACAGAGCCAAAAACATTGCAAATGTATTTTAAACTGATACCTGATATGGGCAGAATGAAGTAAGGAAGAGGTGATGTCATCATATTTATGGGGGCTCGTTGCAGAAACGTGTTTTGATAAGGCATACATCAGAGGCCCAGGGAGAAGGCAGTACCTTGAAAAGATAAAAGTACCTCAAAAAGATAAACATACCTTCAGCATGGGCTTCCATCCATGCTTTTACTTCTTTCCCCTCAGCTACTTAAAGCCCACTAGAAAACTGTCCTCATTAGAGCATCACTTGACAACACTTCAAGTGGTTTGCTTACAACAATGGGATTTTAAAAGGAAGCTGAAGTGTAAATCTTTAAATTAAATGAATACGCCAAAGTTGTTAAGATTATTTTACGAACAATCCTCAGTGAAAGGAGAGCACAGATAGGAGTTGGAAATCTTAACATGTAGGTGTTAGTGTCTGGAAAGTGTACATAATTATTTAGCTTATTAGCTTGTTAACCAGGCGCTCCTTGCACTTAACCTTATTTTCTAAACTCAGGCTGTGCCTAATATTTACCTGCAGGTAATGAGGTAATGTTGTTAGATGTGGAGGACACCTACTTCTTTCTTGGATTTCTTCTTCCTTTCAGGCTTTGGCATTCTAACAGCTTGTCAGAGAGGGACATCTGGAATGTGACTGTTTATTGGAGATGGCTGAAAATGTCTGTTACAGCATTTTTTTCTCAGAAGGAGGGGGTTTTGTTCAAAATTTGTGGAAGGTATCTTATTTTCTTAGTTAAAAGCAGAATTCTTTGGAAGATGGAGCCTCCATTTCTCCTCGGTCCTTTTCTGCCCCTGATTTGGGGCCAGAGACTAGTTTTTGGGCTGGGAAATTTTATCTTGAGATTTATAGTGATTTAAAGGATGAACCTTTCTAAAAAGAGACAGCACTTTACAAGAGGACACTGGTTAAATATCTGTCTGCCCAAGATGTACATTTGCCTTCATTACCATACGTAAGCATGCAGGAAACTTTCACATTTCTCGAGACTTGCAGCCTGAACTTGTTTCATTTTATTTCACCATTTGTAAAATACATCTAATTCTCCTTTATTCGTCTTTTCCAATCCGTATTTGTGCTCATTTTTAGTCAGAGCCGAAAGAATTCTCAGCACAAAATCATAGCTGTTCTTTTCATGAGTCCAGCCCTTCTTCTGGCACATTGTGCTGCCTTTCCTAAAATACAGCTCTCCTCTGCTCCCCTTATGTGTCTGGAATAGTCTTTTCCTTTGTATGCAGCCTGAGCCCTGTAAACATGGACACGGCAGGAGTCCTTTAATAAATTAGCTGTTAGCACATTCAAAACTTCTAAACGATGGGGTGTTTTGCTGCAGTGAGGGAGGAATTTTCATCAGATCAGAAGCTGCTATCGCACTGGGAGTTTCAGCTCAGGGAACTGCCACCAGTGTTATTAGCAGCAGATCCCTGACATGCCAGGGGAACCCAGAGATCCATGCTTAACCCTTCCAGCGCCCTTGCTCACTTAATTGGTCATCCAAATGAGCACGAGAGAAACCACTGTGCAGAGAATCAAAGAGTTTAAAAGCTGAGGTCTCCATCCTAGAAATGCAGTCAGAAGGATTATTTTAGTGCAGTAACCTTTGGTACTGAGTCAAACCCGGCAGCAGGAGGTCAGCATGGATACCCCATATCTGGTTTTATTTCCTTCTCATATCCGGTTTTATTTCCTTCCCTATATCACAGGCTTTGCAGAGCAGCTCTAAACAATGTGCCAGTTGAATTGGAGATGGTGTAGTTGTTGGAAATAGATTCCTGCAGGATTATAGGTGTAATCACAGTGACTGACTCTTGAGGCCTGTCTTGATAAGAAGTCCTCTAATTGATTTCCCTTTATGTTGAGAAGTGGGGCGATCAGAGGAGATGGAGATAGAGAAGCACATTTCCACTTGGATGAGGACTGCTTAGGGTCTGCTGAAAATCCCATTGCTTTGGAAGAGAAAAGTCCTCTGTTGCTTTCCAAGATATTTATCTGTTTGTGATTACTTTATTAAAAATACCTCTGACTGTTCTAATAGCATTGTCATTTATGGGTTTAACCACATAATCATCTCCCGATATTTGCTAGCTATTTTTGTTCCCCTCTTATTTCTTTAAACATTTGCCATCAAATACTTAAGGGATGCTCTCAGTTTATAGTTCTGAGATTCAGGTGGTTTTAGAGTCTTTTTGCCCTCTGCAAAGCCCTGAGCCAAACGCAAGAAAGAGTCGGAGTTTTCAGGTTCTGATTTTTCAAGGTTGCGTGCTTCGTTTGTTGTTTCTTATCTTACAAATTTCTCAGTGCCCAGCAAAGGTCTGTGCAGCTGCTCGGGCATCTGGTGACTCCTCGACTCCTCCCGAACTGGGCTGTTGCTATCTTTTATACTAATTGTTACATGTTCTTTATTTACTGTTATTTGCCAATATCTATCACTTATACTAAACAGGTCATCTCTACTTTGACCCAATCTCTTTAAACTACTTTGTGCCACCGTCATTGCTGAAAATGGAGTGAGGGAAGAAGAAAGAAGAAGCAGGAGACAACACCCCAAATCCTCCATCTTGCTCCCAATCACTTTGATACTAAAACCCCAAATCTACTGTTTTCTCACCCTGTGATAAGCTAAGCTACTATCTTTCACACTCTTGTGGCTTGCAATCCTTCCCGCAGTGCAGGAAGCCTTTCCCATGGACTAGGATCAAAGCCAGTGTCCCTCTGGGCTCTGGGCCAGGGTCCCAGACCCCCCTGTCCAGGTCTCTGACCCTCCAGGGCAGCCAAAGGAATGCCCTGGACTCCAACAGGATGCATTCAGACAAGGGCCAGAGGTAGTTGCTTGAACAAGAGAGCCACCAGAGAAATTGGTGTTTTAATACCAGCCTGGGATGGCCATTCCCTGTCAGACTATAAGAAAAGCAGTGTCATATTAGGGTAAGCCTCACCGCTTTCAGGGGAAATCACATAAATACCTAGCAGCCAGGAGTTTAGCAACAGAAGATAGGGGAAAAAAAAAAAAAAAAAAAAGAAAATACCACAACAATTTCTTTGTAGACTATCCAGCTGTGTATTAGGTATAATATTCCTAGGAGTGGTTGCCTCTGTAAATGGAAACAGACGGGGGAAATGCTGTGTGCCTGCCTAACCTCTGCTCATGCTAATGAGAAAATCCTTGGCCTGGCTTCACTCGGTGTTGCTGTTTTTCTTGGAAGGCTGGCTGGGCATCTTACGTGGTATATAATGCACAATGTCTGCCTAGATATGCTTTATGAAGTGTTTTGTGTATATCTGTTCTTGGAGATTTGGCATTGTCCGCAGGGCTTTCATAGTGTAGGCCTTGAAAAACAGCCATCCTCCAAAAATAACCCACCAGAAAAAAGCAGAGACCCAAACAGCCTCCAAACACACCGGCTTTGGTAATTCAATACCACCACCCATTCCTTTGCTGTTAAATTGATGCCTTTTGGCCCCTAAAATCACGAGCCAGACAAAAGAAGTGGAAAGGACCCCACAGCTTGAAAATTGGAGCTCTTTTGGCCTCTAGCAAAAGCCTTTGTTTTGAAAAAGAAAAGATGTTTGTTAAACTACTTAAGGAATTAATTTTCAGGCACTGAAGGCAGCTGAGATACAAAAAACGAAAAGTAAAAAAAATAATGTTAAAACAAGCATTGCAAGACTTTTTTTTTTTTTTTTTTTTTTTTTTTTTTTTTTTTTCCTGTCAGGAAATTAAAACAGTAGTTTGTGGATGCTGATTCTGATGCAGATTCAGCACTGAAGAAGAATGTGGCCCACGGGGCAAATTTTCCACCCTGCACATCAGCAATGATCTTCCACTTCAATGTGTGGTTCTGCCCTTTTCCTGTTTTGGGGCTTATGTGGAGAGAATCGGGCAGGGGTCCGGGGGTGGGGAAGAGGAGGAGGAGGAATGTGGGCTGTGCGTTCTGCTACCTTTTATTATTGATTTCCCAAATTCAGAAGTCTGTTCCTAATAGAGAGGAGGCTTAAAAGCAATCAATAGTGTTTCTCTTACACCACGATAGTTCAAACTGCACTGGAAAGTGCTGTAATTCACCCTTCCCCTTTTTACTGACCGCCTCACTTAGTGCAGTGCTGCACAACAGCTCTGGGGCTTGATGCTGTAAATCCCTTAATTATGCACTCCCCAAATATGTTAAAAATAATATAAAAGTGTTAGCCAGGCAATTCTGGTTTAATCTCCCTCCTCCAGTACTCATATTCTGTTTGCAACTCACTACAACTAAACCGTGTGACTTGTATTGGAAAGCTTTTCTTTCTTTTTTTTTTTTGGTTCATTTCACTTTATTATATTTCAGCAGAGCTGTGACATCCACTTAGATCTCTTTACTGCAATTGTTTCATGATGAGATCAGATTGCTGCTGTATATACATCACAATAACAAGTAAAGGGGAAATTCAAAATTGTTTTGATGAGCTGCTGTAGCCTGGCTTCACAGGAGAGAAAAAAGAATAAAGGGAAATAGAAAAGGAAAAAATTGGAGGAAAAAAGGAAAAAAAAAAGAACGATAAAAAAAATTAAATCAAAATAGCACCGATTTAGGGCAGATTGAACTTTTTAAAGAGGCACAACAAGTAGATTGTTCTGAAAGTTATGATGGGGTAAAAAAACCCATTAAAACTCCTAAAAACTGTGATTTGTAGATTTGTCTTATTTCAACAGAAATCACATTCTGGTTCTTCTGATAAAAAAATATTTTTAATGGCTACTTTATGTAGCTTTCAGGCTTCAAAACCTGTCTGTGGCTGTGCTATTTATTGAAAAACAACATTTTCTTTTCAAGCTGTACTGATGGTCACTGAAGGAATCCTATCTGCAACACCTCCCAGCTCAGCTCACACCTGGACCCTCAGATCAAGTAATTCACACTCACAGGAGCTGGCAACAGGCAATATGATTGAAGTAATTACCTTTCCAGATAAACCCTGATAATAGGTCAGGTCATATATAGGAAGCCCCACAAAGGCTTCCAAGGCTACAGGAAAAATCCTCTCAAGGTTTATTTTTGAGTTTTCTTGAGCCTTTTTTCTTAGTGAAGGAAAAGTTGGGGCAGTGATCGCTGTGTGGCTGGGAGCTCCAGCTGACTGCAGCTCCTTGGCTTGCTCCATGCCTGGCAGCGTTGCAGCGGCAGGTTCTTCATTTCACTGGAATTATTCCCCAGTGCAGCATTCCAGGCTCCTGTGAAAGAGCTCTCTGCAGAGAAGGGAAGCCTAGAAGCACAGATCCAAGCGGCAGTACATCCTGCAGCTTGTGGCAAGAAAAGTGCAGCAGGAAAAAAAAAAGGTCTTGTTTCCAGAGCCGTTCCTTCTCCTGCTGCTTCAAATCACCAGAGCTGCTCCTTCGATGTTCCAGGAGAAAATGAACCCATTCTACCAAAAAAATTAGATGGTTCTTCCCTTTTCGGCATGGTAAAGAGAAAATACCCGTTTGGGGACATTTGTATAGAGGTGATGGCAGGAGGGAAGTGGCCCATCTTCCACAGAGGCAGAAGGGAGCAGTGGTGATCACAGCTGAGCCTGGCCCAAGTCCCCTCACAGTTAAAGAAGCCCAACTGAGCTCAGTGTGAACAGGTCACAACCAGAGCAGCCTTGCAAATCGTATTGGGGAGTTTCAACCTCATCTGCCTCTGCTTTGGTGTTTATCTTGATGTTTCTCTGAAAGCTGGAATCTTGAAGGCTTGCAAGACAGAGATTTTAGGGTTTTTTAAGCTATTTCACACGTGTTTATAATATGTTCTAGTCTTTTGTAGTTGTAAAACGTGGGTGAGAGCATGACCCGAGTGCCCAAAAGCTCAGAAATTACAAGGCAGAAGAGATGCCCACATTTATTAGTATGTGAAATGCTGTGATTTTTTAAGCTGTCATCATGATTAAGGCTGTAAATATGGTGTTTACAGCCACAGTATGTTTTTAGTCCTGCAGACAGCGCGAGGCAGTATGAACAGAACGCTGTGTTAATCCCACAGAATTTCAATCCCTCCAACAGAATTTCTTAGTAGGCAGAGTTGCCTCCTAAAGAGGAGGATGCCACCTTCCTCCTGCACGGTCACTGAAAAATAATAGAAGTCTTCCTCCTCCAAGATAGTATCAGCTTGCCATTGATCAAGAGGCAGCTGAAACCATCAGATGACATCCCTTGAAAACTGGCATTTTTAGGGGTGGCACATTTGAAATGTTACAGTTATAGGACTTCCATTGTCTGTATTATAAATCCACATTTTAGAGAGTTGTGATTTAACCATATACAGTCACCGTGCTTTGACACTTGGCACAAAAATCACAGCCCTGGAGGAGATATTTTTACAAGAGAAGACGTTTGAGAAAATTGATTTGGCTTTTCAGAGATTGAGACGTGTTCAAGTTATCTCTCAGCCCATTTGTCTTAGAGAAGTGAAATTTGAGTGAGTTACCGGACGCAAGAATGTGGAGCTTTGGGTGGGTATGACACGATCAACAGCAAGTAACAATTTGGTTTTGATGGTGATGAATAATGTAAGTGCAGGGGCATGCTGTGTGGGTTTTAACATGGGACTACTGAACGTTGGAGCCAGAGGCTGAATCAGGTGGAGTTGTCTCCAGGATCAGCTTTGTGGATGCTCCACGGGTGCTTGCGGGCGAAATCAGAAGTCACGAATCTGGAAGGAGCTGCTTGACTCCGTAGGTGTTACAGTCATGTCCTCACTGTGTGGTGTGGAAAAGGGCCACAAATTACCCTTTCTGTGAGAAAAGAAAGGGTAATTTTTTCTCTTGACCTGCTGGTGAGTCAAGAATTCCCTGTTCTCTCGGCGCTTAAGGTTGCAGGGAATAGGCTGGAGTTATTAAAAAGAGGTGCCAGATAGACTCACATCTCTTCTGGGTGTTGGTTGTGTTGGAATTTAAATGGTTTATTTGCTGCATTCGCATGAGGTATGCTTTTTTTTCTTTCTTTTGTTCCCCCTCCACCTGCAGCAGATATTCAGCTAGTGCAGAATATTACATAAGTCTGTGACTGATTATTATTGAGTGATGTATATATCTGGAATCCTGACAGTGCCATATGGATTTTTTAACACTAAGTATTACTGAACCTTTGGAAAGCGAGGTGCCAGGAGAGAGGCTTTGCTGTGGGAAATTGCTGTAGCCCTCCAGGAGCCACACTGACGTGCACCAGCCCACTGTGTCACAGCAGCTGACTCTCCTCTGCCTTCCCTGCTCTTTCCCCATTTCTGTCTGGCTAAAATGAGACAAAGATGTTGCTTTCTGAGTGGGAAAGGCTGAGAGCTCGCCACAGAGCCAGGCAGAATTAGAGCAGGAGCTGAGCGATGTTTTGACAGGCTGGGAGCACCCTTCATTTTGAGCATGGGGCCCCCCCAAAGCTCAGCTTGGCCGTGCAAGTCCTGCACAGCCACATGATGCTGGGAGCTGCTGCGGGATCTCTCTGTGTTTGCCTTATGAATAAGATATGCAGTGTAGCTGCTCCCCTGGAAAAGTCTGTAAGCTGACACAGTAAACCTGTTAAAAAAAAAAAAAAAAAAAAATCTGTTCAAAGCCTGTCAGTTCAAATATCCTTCCTTTCTTTTCTTTCTTTTTAAAAATCTCAGAATTAATTTCTCTGTTTCGAGTGGAACGAATCGGTCCAAACTTTACTAAGCAATGTTGACCACATCAGATATTTCCCACTCTTGTTTTCCTTTCTCCATTAATTGGAGAATAACAGATGATGCTGAATAAATATACCTATCAGTCATCAAGGGTATAGTAGGGGAGTTGTTAATAGAGATGGGTGCAGTGTGTTACAGACGAGGTTCTTGAAAACTCTTTAAATCCGAACATCCGGAAAAACTTTTACCAGAGAAATTCTTGGCTAGGTTAATCCCACACAGACTAATTTATATTATGGAGAGGCGTGTCTTTAAGCAAATATAAGGCATGCATAAAATATCTCCTGATTTGAGAGCTATAACAGGGATGGAGTGTATTACCACCAGGTCAGCCAGGAAGCTGGAAGCATGGGCCTGACCTGTTCACAGGTGGTACTCAGGCCAGCTGTAAGTCATCACTGTTCCTCTTAACTAATCAGGAGAATGATGTGCTTTTATTGGTTTCTGGTTATTTTAGACTTTCCCCTGCAAATGTGATCACGGGGAAGCAATTTTGTGCAAGGCAGGGATAGCCAGGCTTATTTCTGTCAAGACAGATGCAGCAGATGTGCTTGTAGGTGCAAAACACGACCCTTGTGAAAGCTCTCTGAGAGAGAGAAAGAATGGGAAGGAAAACTCATTGACATTGCATCTCCTCAGTCACAAAGGCTAGAGGGGGAGGAATAACAAAGTCCAGTCAGAGGGGGATTAGAGGGAAGCAAATCACAGCGATGGTAGGGATAGATAATGATGGTACCATCAAGTTCTTACATAATCACCTTTTCACGTGATCTCCTTTTCGCCAGGAGGTCAGTAAATAATCTGAGATCTACAGCTCTCACAAAGGTCAAAGGGAATCCCAATCCTGCGTTGCATCCATTACACCTGCTGCACCTTGAACAGGTCAAAGAGAATGAGTTAAATCACGGCTAACATCAGTGAGCCACTCTTCTCAAATGTTTTGTGCAAATGAGGAGAATGCAAGAAAATGTTTACAATCTCTCTATACAACGTTAATTACAGAGTTTTGAAGGAGCTGTGTACCTGGTATATATTGTGAAGGACTCAGTAATGAATGTGTTGCAGAAAATTTCCAGCTGGAGTCCAAATAGGACCATTTAAAGATGTTTTACTGAACAGAAGTGCCAAATCTCTAGGTTAGGCTTTGGCAGTGAACCAAAAATACTTTCCACGAGAAGTGATTATTATGTATGATTCATACAGCGCATCCACATGAGTGAAAATAATACTGCTTAGCTCCCAGTGCTGAAAGTGCTTTTACATTTTCAAAGCGCTGTGCACACATTACTTAATTAATGGGATAAAATAAGTTACAGTTTTATGCATTTAGCATTGACATTTTGACAATAAATGGTTTGGGAGACTTTATATGCATCAGTGCATTTGAGCAGCTTGCATAATTTGTTCTGATGTTCTCAATTGTATTTGAGCACTATCTTAGTAATTTAGATGCATTTTACCTTACGATGAGCAGATAGATAGAACGAAGGTTATCTGTTGATAGTGACGTACCATAAAAAAGGCAACTTCTTGTCCTTTCTAGTAAATCTTAAATCTGCTCACTTGCTCGTGCTCTGCAGTCCACAGCAGAACTGAACACGCCAGTGGAAGTCAAAACCCACGAAGAGCCATCGTTAGTATTCTAACTGCAGAAACAGAGCTCCATCCAGAAGATGGATTTTGTGGAATTGGCATACCCAGTGTTAGGCACAGGGACTTGGTAAAGTGCTAGAACATCTGCTGGCTGTTTTCAGAGGACTGTCAGCCTGTTACCATCTATTAAAATTAATTTAAAAGTGATTCCTTAGAGATGAATCTCATTTTTCCCCTATCAATCCTTATGAAAAGCGTTGGCAAACTGTCGACATTTATGTCCCATTGTTTAGTGGTGGTTTTTTTTTTCTGAACAATCTATATTAGAGTTGCAATATCCTCTGTGGAAGGCATCTGTCAGTCGTATCAGGCTGCCTTAATGACCTTTTACATGAGGGTGTTTTGGCTGGATTGCTGTGCCAGCTCACAATGCCAAATCTGTAATCGTATCTGCTCTCAAGCACAGATCTTCCTTATTGGTCCCAGCCTCTCACAGCTAGAGACATTCCAAAAGCTGGCTCCTTCCTGTAGCCATTCCACAAGTTGAGCCAGTCACCAGCTCAAGTTCTTGAGTCTTTGGGAATAAGTATTTTACATCCGACTTGCATGACTTGCTGCTCGTTGTCCCTCCTGACATCCCTTCTGATCTACCAGAAATGTGCAGAGGTTGCATTTAGGTCATGCAGACTCCTGGCATGGATTCTTTCAGGATGCTGGGAATCAAGCACTGCAAAATCTTACAAAGATAACTCATGGTTCTACAGTCGCTATTTAATAAAAATGGCATTATTTTGTTGAGCCTGAGTGTTTCAGGTAAAAATAGAGTGTACCTCTAAGCATGCAGTAAGCAAATGGTCCTGAATTTATCTCATTTTTGGAAGATACACTGGAGTTAGCATCCTGGGAATGGAAGTATTTTTTCTAGCAGTACTGTAAATTTAACAGCATCCCTTTTTGTCTGGTTCTGTCTTTTTCTGGTGGCAAAAGCATTCTCTCCAGCATTAGAATGAGACACGTACAGTATTTAAGAAAATCAGCTTTTGTCCTTGGAAAATGGTCTTTAATAGCTTGCATTAATGAGATTAATTTGATCTCTAAATGACAAGTAACTTAATCCTAAAACATTTTCTTCAAGGAGAGAGATTAGGTAATGTTTACACAAATGAGATTCAGTACAGGTTTTAGTAGAAGGCAATGGTTTCAGTGCTGTTTCAAGTTATGCCACGTGGCATTTATTCTTGGGAAAGCAGGTCTGTTACCCCTTCACTTCACTTCCACAACAGGAGTTTCAATCACCTCATTGGGTAGGAATTAATAACTTCCTACACTAGTGTTATCTCTACCCATGCTCTTCTCTAACAGAGTCTGTATTGAGGTGTTGGGAGAAGAATTTCTGGTACATTTCTGTGGGTTAGGTGAGAGCTTTTCATCCCCTAAAAGTGCGCCTTTTTTTGATATCTGTTGAATTTTTGGAAACCTAGATGCAGTCAGGCAAAATTGGTGTCCAAGTGCTGCTGTCATCTTCCCAGCAGGGTGGGAAACATTTGGTTGCGCTGACCCAAATGTCCTGTGAAATCATCAGCCTTTGGATAAAGAGTGACAAATGTGAACATTCATGGAGGATGAAGGTGAGAATGATAAAAGAAGTGATAGCAAACAAGGGAAATACTCAGTGGGAGTTTTCTTCTGGACTGCTCTCATTTACATTGGGTTTGAGAGACTTCATTAAGTCTTGTATTTTGAAAAGCTTTCTGAGGTGAAACTTTCTGGGTTTTAGATGCTTATATAATTTTGTACGTGGGAGTCATCTGTCCTCTTTTGATGGACTCATCTGTTTTCTTTTGATGAAAACACTTCAACAAGTTGAATTTTAAACCAACTTTGTAACATCCAGCCTGTTGTTGTTGTTTTGTTTATTTGGTTGTTTTTTGTTTTTTTTTTTTTCTTTGTCAGTCATTTAGAAAATAATGTGAAAACAGCTGGAAAGTATCCCAGCCCCTGAGGTGGGGTGAAACCTTTGCTCAGCCTCAGTGAGAAAATTGCTGCCGAGTTTAGCATGACTGCCATTTACCCTGCCGGTAACAGTGCACTTTAAAAGTTGTTTAAACCATCATCATCTTCCAGGAATTGTTTCTCCTGCCCTTTTCCTGCAGTTCAACTATTGTGCACCCTTCAGGAGCCACAGGAACAGCAGTAGGGAGCTTTGCTTTCCAGGACAATGGATCCCCACTGCTTTTTCTGCTGGTTCCCAGCGTCGTGTGGTGCTGCCTCCTCCCGGCACTGGCTCTAGCATCCAAACTTAAATGACTCATAATTTAGCCACTGAAACAGTTTGCCCAGAGAAATTGTGGATGTCCCATTCCTGGAAGTATTCAAGGAAAGGCTGGATGGGGCCCTCATCCACCTGATCTAGTGGGAGACATCCCTGTCCGTGGCAGGGGGATTGGAACTAGATGATCTTTAAGGTCTTCTCCAACCCAAACCTGTGATTTTTTTTGATTCTCATACCTGTTTGAAGTGTAGGAGGTACCATTACTTGATCTTTCTGTGTGGTTTTAAGTCCTGGGGCTGTTTTGTATTCAGAATCTTGCAGCGGCCACTAAGACAATGGCAAGGAGGTGATCACATTTCTGTGTTCAAGCATATTTTGGTTTTAGACTGGTGGAGTCTGAGCGAGTAGTGCTGATTGTCCCACTGGCCCTGGGAAGGAGTGGGAATTTTATCAGTAGATATCATCTGGTACTGCAACAAAACTGGAAAAAAAGCATCAAAGCCATGAGATTTTTCCAAAGTGACACTTCAATCCAGCAAAGAGCTGGAGCACAACAGTCTTGGGAATTAGTCTTCCACAGGTTCAGTGCCCAGAAAGGTTTAAGATGCTCGTAATCATAAAGAACTTTGGGATATTTAAGTCCAGCTTACACTAAAAAGATTGTGAAAAACTGATGTTGTAAGGTAAAATGCGATGCAAAAACTTGGCTTACGGGATCGCAACGCCCTGCTTGATTGTATGCCACAATTCCATCTTATTCAGCGGAGCTCCACAATGAGGATGTAATGATAACTCTAAGTAATCTGATGATTTATCTCCTCCATGAGGCATGGTTGTTGCAAAACCGCCTATCGGATATTTTCAGAGTGCTATCCTTCACAAGCCCTTATTTAATGCAGTTATATTTGCATGCACACCCTCTCTTCCCATTTGCCATTTGTCACTGAGATAGCAAATTGCGTTCATCAGAATCCATTCATTCCCCCGGTTCCGCTGAATACAGGATTATCTCGGCTGTGTCAGCTGCCCTATGACTGGGAACTGTGAAAAATGGAGGTCGCCTTCACATATTCCAAACGTGTATCTTCAAAGGACAGTAGGTATTAAGCTGGAAAAGATTAATGGGCTTTATGTCACCGTGTTTGTGTGGCACAGAAGTGAATTGTGCAGATTGATGGATATCTTGGTAAAAACAAATGCATTCTTAAACTACTCTCCTGGCCCTTCCCTGACAAGTTTTAGTGACCATCGAAAGAAATACACTGAGACATTCCCTTAAATCCTAGGCTGGTTTTGCAGGTTTTTTTTCACCTTTAGGAAAATGAAAAACTTTTTGTAGTTGAGAACAGAACCACATGTGGACCATTAAGGACCGGTTATTTCATAGCCTGTGTGTGTTTATTATTGCCACTACAGGACTGTCACATCTTATTTGTCATATAATCGTGCAGTAAGTAACTGGGACGTGCACAAATGGCTGACAACAAAATTGTGAATTCCTGTGAAAATGCTGTTATAATTTCTTGTTTGAGATCCAGGTTGGTTCTTTAGGACGATCATTCTGCTTGTCAGGCAGATGCTTTGTTCACACACAAAAAAGGAACAGCTCGGCACAAAGAAGGCCAAAAGGGAAAGCTCTACCTGCCCTTGAATAATACACTGCATTAAAAAAGTATTGAAGGTATTCACAGAGTGAATTCTCTCACAAAGAATAAGTAACTTTTAAAAAACAATCAATGTATAAGGGGAAAAGAGTTATCAGTATTGATTCACAGAATATATGGATGCATTGAATAGATATTTCTACCAGAGGAAAAGCAGTGGTGTGCAGCGAAGCTTGTGAACTTTGCATGTGACCATTGATGGGATTTTTTTAAAATTGTTTATTTCATCTGTAGCATCTGTGGTCGAAAGAGAGCAGGAGGAAAACAAAACAGGGTTCTACTCTACTTCTGCTGTTCTTGTTTCTCTGTGACCTTGGACACATCAAATCTTCACCTGACAGCAGGGATCTATCAGAACTATCACAAAACTGGCATGCTGACCCGTGCTTGAGAACTGTGGGTTAAAGTGGTTCTCCACTGGAAAGTTTTGTGGGTTTTAATACGTTTCAGTTACGTGGAGATAGGCTTGGGCCATACTGATAACTGCGCTGGTGTATCTGGTGCCTGTGTGATACTGGGAGTACCAACAGCCCTCAGCTGTTGAGTATGAGCAGACCTGTAGGACCAGGCACAAAGGACAGGGAGAGACATTCTGGCCAGATTTTGAATTTTTATTGAGTTTCACTGTTAAACGTGTTGCTGCTTCATTTTGGTTTAGAGGCAGAGATTGCTGCAAAGCCTTGTGTACTAGGATGTTGCTTGTATTAATATTTTAAGCTGGCAGTAGATTTCTGGTGGTGGTTTTGTTGGATTTGTTTTGGTTTTTTAAATTGCCCTTAGACTTCTAATTGTCTTTCATTCCAAGCACATACTTATGTGTTCCATCATGAAGTAGGATATTAAAGCACCAATAATAACTTTCTAATTCTGTTTTTTAACAACAGCAGTACCACCATAGAAACCATTCCACTCTGTGATAAGCATAAATAATTGTATAATTCAAATGGTTTCTATTATTTTTTTTCTTCAATGGCTAAGTAATATGGTGGTTTAAGTAAGAGTTGCTTCTTCACAGCTAGTCCTCCACAGGTATTTGCTCTTGATGCGATATCATAACTCTCCATTAATATCATTGCTTGCAAGAAGTTTGCAGTAATGTGAATTTTCATTTAGGCTTTTGCTTTGGATTCCAAAGAATCTCAAAATTCAGATCCATGAAAACCAGAGAGCAGTGTCCTGTGAGAGTGCATTTCTCTCTGGATTGAAGGGCAACCCAGAGATGTCCTGTTTGCCTGCAGCTGGGCTCATTTGTATGATTGCAAGGTCAAGTAAACAGAGGGTGTTTTGGCTCAAGTCTGCAATGGATTTGAAGCTGTGCCAAGAGAAATGCTCTTAAGGCTAGGTGAATAGCTTTGTGAACATCATCACACAGTTCGTTGATTGTCAAATTCACCGTGTCACCAGTCTGACACCTCTGCCCTGCTTAAATCTTGTTCCCAGGGTGAAGGCAGCACCAAAGCTTTCTATTTGCCATAAATATGTGACTGGGGTTCTTTTTAGGAGTAATTCTGCAATTATGGACCGTGATGTCATGCCAAAAGGAGCAGACATTCAGCCAGGCTTTATGCTCGAATGGTTTCTGTGAAATTAGTAATAATACCAGGAGGCTGAATTTTAATTTACGGCGCTATGAAATTAGTATTTATGGGGCCTGAAGCATTCAACTTCAGAAAATGTGTGAACACTTCTGGCCTCAACCCTGCTGGTCTCCAAGGGGAGATGCAGTCCTCTCTGCTCTGCTTGGACAGACAGGCTGCTATCTGGACAGCTGGCCAGATGTTCATGGTGCTCGAGAAAGGCAGCACCTCTGGCAAAGTGGATCACAGCTGCTGGGAGGTATATGGCAGATGGCTGTGTTATCCCACAAAGCTGGTATTTCCATCTGTTGGTTGCAATGGGATTACCAGAGGATCACATCAGGCAGAGGCCAGGCCGAGGGGGAGACTGTCAGCATCAGGAGTGTCATCTCCCAGTTCTTTAGTGGGGCAGAAAGAGATGTTGGTCTCTGTATGTGGTCAGTTCAGTGCATCAGCCCACTTACAGGCAGAGGGGAACTCTGTCAGAGAAACAGAAAAGAAAGAGATGGCAAATAGGGTGCCTGAAGATAAGCAAGAGGGAGATACGAACTTCAGAAATGAAACCTGAGCCCTTGTCACAGAAAAAGAAGGGGTTTTACATCACTTGCAGGGACCAGCTAAGAGCACTCTTAGCCCGGTCCTGGAGTGCATTAAAAATCTCTTGCTCCTTGTTCTGAGCTTCTCACAGCTGAGATTTTGATTCTGCGAGAGCACACCTACGAAACCTGACTTAGGTTGCATTGTCCTCACTGGCCTCTACAAGGGAAGTTTTCCCAGGCAGTTTAAGCTAACAGGGCTGCCCATGCAATCATGATCCAAACAAAGGGAAGTGCTCAGCTTTGTTGAATCATAAGAAGGTTTGGGTTGGGTTGGGAGGAGCCTTACAGACCATCTCATTCCAAACTCCCTGCTGTGGGGGTCTCTTACGAGACCAGGTTACTCAAAGCCCCTTACAACTTTGAAGGTTCAGAGCTCCTTTCTTACAAGCAATGTGGTCAAGGCACATTGATGGCTTCAGGCAGCTCTGAACTGTGACTGTTTAGGATATCTTTGAGAAGGTATGTAACATTTAGGGTAATGAAATGTCTCTGTCAGAAGAGCTTGAATTCTTGAGGAGGCAAATGTTCTGTCTGGTGCTGCAGAGTATAGGTGCCAATCCAAGCACGCTGAAGTCAATGAAAAAAAAAAAATCTGTTTCGCTTCACTGTGTTTTGAATTAAATCCATGGAATTTTGATAAACTGAAAGTGTTTCCTCAAGCTTCTGGTTTTCACTGTTGCCTTATGACAGTAGGTCCTAATGGGATCAGGCAGGAGTGTTTCATGAAAGGGATGTGCTACACCTACAAAAAGCTGCTTCCTTCTCTTTGTGCTGTATTATCATTCATTTGATTTGGGATTGGGAAACATTTTTTTGCAAGTTCTCATTGTTTCTCTATCATGTATTTTCTGGTCAGATTTAAGCGATGATGAAACTTTCTGTCACGTACAAAAAGTAGTCGCTTCCTGCTAGAGAAATGTCTTGGTGCTGGAGTCATGCATGAAACACGCTTGGGTTTGTTTTCATTGCAAGCAGTTATTTTGTTAGGACACAGGGTGGCAATGACCTGGAAACACTCATTTTATGAAATAGTCTAGAAAGCCTTTTGATCAGTGTTCTTCTGCTTCAGGTCTGTGTTTGATATATGCATAGGTGCACAGCCAGGTGTCCCCTAGGCAGAGAGGGAAACGAAGCCAGGGGAATCACACAACCTGCCCCAGACCACAGCAAAAGAGCTGAGATGAAAACAGATATTTTCGATGCTAAAGTATATAGAGAATCACAGGCAGGCTTGGGTTGGCAGGGACCTTAAAGTTCATCTCATTCCAACCCCCATGCCATGGCCAGGAGCATCTTCCACTAGACCAGGTTACTCAGAGCTCCATCCAGCGTGGCCTTAAACACTTCCAGGGATGGGACATCCCCAGCTTCTCTGGGCATCCTGTGCCAGGTCCTCACCACCCTCATTGTAAGGAATTTCTTCCTAACATCTAATCTTAGTCTCTTTTCATTTAAAACCACTCCCTCTTATCCTATCTCTATATGTCCATGTAAGAAATCGCTCTCTGTCTTTTTTATATAGGTACAGCTGTAAATTCCTACTATAGCAGCAGCTACCTGCAGAGATGTGCATGTAAACCTGCAGCGTGCTCCCATGCAGTGCAGTGGAGGGCAGGTTCCTTTAGGATGAGTTTAAGGGATCCTCAGCAGCTTTCCCTCATTCCTGTGCGTGTCCCTGAGCACCCACGTGCCCAGCCTTCCATGGAGCTCTCACACACCATCAGTGGTCTGTGAGTGAACTACCCAAAGTGCAGCAACTCACCAATAAATTGAAAACTCATGCAAAAGTGCTCTCAAAGCCACCAACTAACAAAACCCCAAAGATCAAAAACCAGGAAGAAATATTTTTGTCATTTTCTTTGCATTGAGATCAGTGCTGCTGCTATTGGACCAACTGTGCTTTTATACCCATATCTCATGAGCTGAAAACACCAGATGTTGTCAGTTCATGAGATATGGCTGTGTCCTTCTAAAACTCTGGTGGTAGGGTCCATTCTACTGCAAAAAATGTGTCCAAGGACAGTCTGAATGGGGCTTGGAAGAATCAGATCTGGTGGAAGGTGTTCTTGCCCATGATGGGGGAATTGGAACTGGATTATCTTTGAGGTCCCTTCCAACCCAAACCATTCTGTGTTTCTAAGAAAATAGCCTGAATCCTGTAAGCCCTGCAGAAGTTTACTAATTCTTATCAGGTCCTGCTAACAAAACCACCTGGAAGTTATCCCCATCAAAATTAAATAAAGTCTGGCAAGGAAAGCAGGGCCCAAGCTTACCAAAAAAAAAAAAAAAAAAAAAAAAAAAAAAAAAAAAAAATCAAATGTACTCACAGCCTTGAGCTGTAAAGATGTCTAAGTGACCACCTCATGCATTTTAACTCCCTTCCTCCTGTACTGCAGTGCTCTTGATTTTGGGGTTCTTTGATCCACCTATTCATAGCTGCAAAGTGAGCAGAATTTAATCAGGCTCTGACAGGGCATGGTTGATTTTAACACCAGCCTTCAAAAAAGGAGCTGTCAATCAGGGATCAGCTTTAATACCTTCAACCTGGGGCTCCTTGACAGTTCTGCTGCAGTTGAGCTGTGCTTGGTCAGCAGTGGAGGAGCTGGGCATCTGCAAAAGGCACTGGGGGTTATCTGGGCACTATCAGGGGAGTCCACAGGGGCTTTTCCTCTCTGAAGGGGTGGTGTGACACCCTAATGAGGCTGGTTTTCCAAGCCACATGAGAGGAGGGATTGCCTTGTTGAATAAGGAGTGGCTTTCCTAACTGCGCCTCCCAAAAATCCTGCTGAGCTTTTGTGAGCCAGCAGGCAAAGTAGGTTGATAAGCACTTGGATTAAACCTTTCCTTGTTGTAGCTGGAATGGGCGTAGTGAGGACAAGGGTTACTTTCCCCACCTAATCTCAAGTTATTTTAGCAGGGGATGCTAGATAAAATAATCAGTGACTGGCAGAACGATAGAATAGGTGTTAATTTCAGATTTACTATCTGCCAACACACGCCGTTCAATCAGATAAACACAGGATTTCAGCTGTCATCACAATATCTTATGCATACTTGAAAATAGAGAAGTTTTTCTCACATCGAGAGAAAATGGAACAGGTTTATATATAGGATGTATACACATCCTATCAGGATGGCTAGAAATTTTGAAACAGTTTGCCAATTCTAGAGAGATTCCCTATTTTTAAATTGAGGAATTATATTAGAAGCAGTAGAAATTCTCACAGAGAAGTTTTGTTATTGCCAGCTGTACGGAATAAATGAAAGTTGGACTATACAGAATCAGGCAAATTTCTGTAGGATTTTCAGCAGAGAATATGAGACTGTGTAGAGACTCTGAAACTTCTCTGTGTGGGAATATCCTTCCTCCTCTGCTTCATACATTTCCGTCCTTGCTCTTTTGTCTGTTCTGGTTCATTGGGCCTATCACTTTTAATGCTTGAATGTCTGCAAGGCAGACAGGGAAGATGACAATCTAGCAACACCCCAGCAATATCTTAATTCAATTTTCACAAGAAATGTAATTTAAGCACTTGCTGATTAAAGCCTCCCTCCCTCCTGAAAACACCCAGCTTAGGCAGAATCATAGAATAGTTTGGATTGGTAGGGACCTTAAAGATTGTGTCAAATCTCACGTAGATAAGATGTAACACTTCTTGGCAATGATGCTTTACATTATGAATTTGTGAGTATGGAGATGAGTATGGCTTTTTGGCTTGAGCACATAACTGGTATTGGAGTTTTTTATTATATCTCTTTTGAAGAGTAGCTGATGCCATGGGCCAGAATATTTTTGAGATCCAGCCGGGTTTGTTTACGAGGGATGCGCAGAACAGCTTGGCTCTGTAAGCATCACATGCGCAGACAGCAGCAGGCAGTTTTCTTGCTGAAAAATCTGCTGATAGGCTTCCCTGTTCTTGCTGCCTTCTCTCCTGCCCACAAGCCTCCTTCTTCCTTAAAACCAATGTAGCTTGTAGCTTCAGTCCCGTAGAGTGTCATGGAATCAGTAAGGCTGGAGATCTCCAAGGTCTTCACATTCAACCTTTGAGTGAATTCTACTTTTCCCACTAACCTGTATTGTGACGTGCCACATATATTCAGTTTTTGATCATTTCTAGGGGTGGGAACTCCATCACATCCCTGAGGAACCTGTTCTAATGCTTAACCACTCTTTCAATGAAGAAATTTTTCCGGATATCGAACCTGATCCTCCCCTGGTGCAACTTGAGGCTGTTACCCCTTGCGCTATTGCTAGTTGTGATATTTATCTACCTTGTCTGAGCATTCAGGTTTTGTCATCACCTTTCATTCTGAGATGTCCTTGTTAGTAGGACTAACTGCTGCTGGTGTTTTCCAGCATAACCATTGCTTGCTTCCCCTTCTGTATTCGACTGGGCTGTGCCAAAGTGAGCTCAAAAATGATGTCTTGAGCTGTTCAGCATTACGATGTCTTTGAAGCTGAGGCTTGGACTTCACTTCTAAGACCAGCTGCAGCAAAAGGACAACATTTTCTAGTGAAGATAAGGGAAAGGATTCACATCTTGAGAGCATTTCTCTCACTGTTTCCCTGTGGGGAGAAGGCTTTTATAGCACATGCAAGGCACTCTTGAGGAGTTCTGCTACGACAGATTGTCTTATTGCCCATGGAGACGCCATGACAGCATAGGATGCCAAATTTCCTGTTGCTTGGGCTTCATCCCTTTGTGGTTAAACTCTTACACACTTGAGAGAAAGAAATGATTACTGGGTTGCAGGTCTCTCAGCTCAGCTGTAAGAGGGTCTTTGTTTTCCACAGCGCCCCTCCAAGCTGGGTTTTGGCCACAGAGGCATTCTGTGCTGGGCAATGCAAATAAATAAAACAAAGGTATTACAAGGCTGAAGTCTAGTGTGGGTGTTTTTCAGCCTTAAGGGCTTTAGATTTCTGGCTTTTGTTTTGTTTAGCTTTTTTTATTATTTTTGGTCTGTTTCAGAAAATCTTTTCACGTAATGTGATCTCCCAAAGAATTTATTTGAACTCATTGGTGGGTGGTGCATACGTTATGGGCTGTGGTTTCATTGATATGCTCAGCCTCGCTAAGTAGATGGCATATTAAATGTTTTATTTACCCTGTGTGCTACCTGTCATCTAATCAGCTTTTGTGTTTCTGCTGCATTTTGTTTGTATTATAGTGAGAATAAATGGTAAACTAAAACCACATGAAACCTTTTAAAGCCATTTTAAAATACTAAATGGGTTTGCAAATAGGTTTGTCGGACAAGGATTGGAAAAAGAGCTCTTTGCTTACTCATTTACTCTTCTGTATGCTTATTAGAAATCCCCATGTGACTTTTTCATCAAACATTGCATCCCAGTTCTCATCTAGAATGCCAAAGTCATTTATATTGTGCTCGAGAGCAGTTTGCATAAACAGGAGGCAGTTAACAAAGAATACAGTTGTGAGCTGTGATTGCAAAGGTTATATTATAAATTACAACACAGATGTACAATAAAGTCAAGACATGCAGCCCTGTTTTCTTGTTTGCCTGGAGCATAAAAGCACGTTGGCTTAAAAGTTTCTTTGCCTTTATTGACTGTTGTTGCCAATAGGGATGATCGTGATGCTTTCACTGTGAATCATTTTGTTTCTTACAGGTGGATCGTATCATCTTCTGCGTCTTTTTGGAGGTTGACTACAAAATTTTCAAGAAGAAAATGGGCGAGTTTTTCCCACTAGGTAGGTATAGTAATCAAGTACCATCTGACTTTAAAAAAGCATGCAGTAAAAACGCAACAGTTGGCATCTTTTCTTCTTTCCAAAGCCAGATACTGAAATCAGAACTTTCTTTAAAGATCAGCTGCACATAGAGGCTCTGATCCTGGACAAATGCAGACATTTAAAATGTGTGAACCGTTTCGAATACTGCTTTTGTATGCCCAGTACAGCTAATCTCTTCATTCCATGCTGTATGTGTATCTTCTCCCAAAACTTGGTGCACGATCCTGGCTCTCTTGACTCTTGAGAAGGAAATTATTTGCACTAATGTATATAGCTCCTAGTGTATATTGCTTTTCCATACACTTGGTGCACACTTTGCTCTTTCATTAACTATGCTGGCAAGGTTTCTCTGGGTCTCAAAAAGATACCACAGGGGTTAGAGCCCAGCTGTGTCTAAATGAGGACTTTAAACTTGAGCTGTCCCTGTGCAAGCATGAATGGGAGAAAGATGGCTCTCACTGGAGCACTTGGATTTCACACAGGAGGTTGCTTTCTAGATTTAAGGAAACCTGGTGGATAGTAAATTTGCTAATCCCCCTCCTCCTATAAACCTGCAATTTATTTGTATCGTACATCATTAGAAATCTGCTCTCTGTAATTTTATCAAGCCTAAAACTCCTCCCATTTCAGTTTGCTTTGTGCTTACATCAGTCCAACTAAGTGTGTGAAAAGATACAGACTTTAGTGTTTTGTTTTATCTCCCATGCTGTCTGCCTAGTGGAAATGGCCCTGGAGTACCAGGAAGCAGAGCTTTGGTATGTTCAGAGTCCATTAATTTCACAGGACTCTGTTGTCACTGTAGCCACGGTGGTTTTTTTCTTTTTGCTTTGTCTGGTAGCATGGAAATTGTGATATATTTTTGTCTCATCTCACTAGAACAAAGCTTTTTTGTAGATGACTCTGTAATCGCCAGTTTGCAGTGACTGGCGGCTGAAACTTAAAGATCTATTGAATTATTCAGGTAGCATTGAATGATGTCTAACCACTTAATAATATTTTTGTCTGGAGCACACTGAACACGCATTTTAAGAAGCTGCATTCATGTCTAATCTATTCATTGAGTGATTTTATTTCCTTGTAATCATACCCAACCCAAAGGATAAAGTGGCATAACCTGCCTACTGTGGCATAACCTGCCTACTGTTGCTGACTGTGTTACTGCCCTTCAGCTTAGGTGAGAAGAGAATATAGCATCAGTTTGTCAACAAATCAAGAGTATTAATGCTTACTTTCATCTCTAAGGCCTTGGAAATTGTGGTGTAAAGCCTGGTATTGTTTCTATAAATGTAAAACCCGCTTGGGTTTGAAAGTTTGAGAGACAGGAAGATGCTTCAGAGCTCTATCATGACAAGCCCAAAGTCAGAAAGACAGCAAAGTGGAAGATTAATTTCATTTGGATTCTTTTTCTTTTTTTTCAAACCTGACACTGTTGAGCTCCTGTCTACAAAGAACCTGTGCAGCTGGGTCTCATGTCATAGAAAAACATGATTGCACTACACCACATAGCATAGTTTTAAAAGTATGTTTATTCTCATGTGCTTAAAGGTTTTATGGGTTTTTTTTTTCTCAAACTAAAATTGAAATTCTGATATGGGACCACAGACAGGTGGTCATGGTAGGGACCCTATAAGTTCAGTGTTTTCCATACGTGGCTATACAAAAGGTTCATCCAAATTTTACAGCTGTCCAGAGAAAATTTATTTCTCTGTATCCAAAATTTAGATAGGTTATTATAGGATTAGGTATAGATTCTTAAAATACCTTAGGACCCATTTTCATGGACTCCTGGATGCAGTTTTCTCATAACTAATGATTCTGATTTTGATATGCCTTAATGTTACTGGGCATCTGCTGTCTGATTACCCAGAGCCTTAAAAGGAACCAGTTTAGCTCTAAAACTATATTCCTGGTGCAGTGAAGGATTTCCTGTGGGTGGGTCAGTAGCCAGGGATTCAGGAAGTTTTTATTTTAGTGTTTTATTTGTAGTGTCTTTAGATCTTCAACTTTTGAGGAGACAGGGAGAGGCAGGACTTTGATCCCAAATGACTCTCCTGTGGTGTGACTGGAGAAATGGTCAGTATGGTCAGGGTCTGGGTCTCTCTTCTGGACTGCCCTAACCATCAATGTACAGTCTCAGGCTTTCTTTGCCGACTCGAAACAACACTTTTCCACAGGGTCCCCCCACTTCTACAGGATGCCAGCTGGAGTCAGCCCCATGCCAAACTGCCTCCTGGTGAGAACATGAGCTGAAGGGCTGGATGGAGATCACCAGATGACCATCATGTCTGCCATTTGTTCCTTTTTTCAGATGTCTTGGGATTTGCCATCTACATTTAACATAGCAGACTTGGACAAGCTATCAGCAGACTCTCTTACTGTAGAGATAACCAATCTCTCTGCAGGACTGGTTTCCTGCACAGAAGACTTAGCTAACACGGCTCTGTGTCAAGGAGTTAGAAACTACCTCTGTCTTTGGCAGTAAATTCCTATTATTTCTACTGTGAAAGAAAATAATGAAACTGGTGTTTTTGTTTTCGTTTAAAGGAAATCTATTAATTTAGTGAAATTAAAGTCTTTAAGGATAGACTTGCCCTAAATTTAAATTGATAGGACACTATCTAAATACTCACAGGAGAGAATAACACTGAGGTATTGCTTTAAGCTTAGGGGAAAAAAAATCAAGGCATCTTAAAAGTGCATCCTGGATTCAGAAACATTGTGAAATATATCTGCTTTAACAGATGTGGACAAAAATGCTTAGAAAGGAGAATATATTCATGGAGTTATATACATAAATAGTTATTACTTTAAACCCACTGCATTAATAAATCCAAAAATGCATGCAAGTGCTTGAGCTAGTCAAGTGATAATGAAATGAAGCTAGAATTACACCTCAGTGCATTAGAGTAAGTGGAATATAGATATAGGGAAATTGTTCCATTAGTTGAACATATCATTAGCCCTATTTTTCAAGTGGAATGCCAGAGAAATTAGTCAAGTAATAATATTGATATCAAGACAACTGCCAAGAGCCTTGTCATTTTCAAACTCTAAATATATAGGGGAAGAGACAGACCTCGAAGTAATGTCTTGTCTTAGCAGTGTAGCAAAGTTGTGCAGTAACTGAGCAATTGTAACTGTCTCAGCATTTCTGATTCAATCCCAGTGATTACAGAACCCAAGCCAGAGCCAGCATGCTCCAAAGGGGAACAGAGCACCACTTATCTTTAATGCAGACATAGGTTCTCAGTCAATGTTGTCCAGAAGAGTTCTGGTTTGGTTAAGGGTCTGAGTCAAGGCAGAATTTTCTGTTGATACTCCAGGGTTTTGCTGAGAAGATTTTTGTATATTCTAGTAAGAAAAGAGCAGTAGAAAGAACAACTTTATTTGCCAAAGATGGGTCACTGTTTTAATATATTAAACAGTGCCGCAGTGATGTTTTTTTTCTTTTAATGAATTGAGTCCTGTCTCCTTGTACAACGACAGCCCAGCTATTCTCCCTTCACCTCTGTTGGAACATTCTCTCTGCTTAAACTGAGAGAATGTCTTTCAGGCAAATAAAATTCCTTTGCCTGCAGTTCTGGCTCATATGCGTAGTTCTTACATTGCTGGATTCATTGCTATTAGTACTATGAGTAAATTTTCTGGGAAGGGAGCTGTTACTTAGATAATTTTTGCTTTTAGAATGCATTGTGTCTTCCAACAGAACTCTGTATGGAGTCCAGACATTAGGTGTTATTTTTCTTGCTAACTGTACATATTTATAAGACTTACCAGAAAATTGGACCTCCCTTGAAAAGCTAGATTTGCCAACATTTACCTTGGAGCGATACATACTTCTAGGATTCTATATACATAGGAGGAAAATTAAGAGCATTTGTAAATAGTTGCCAGCTGGAGCAAAGTTATCTTTTTTTCTTTTCTTCCTGTATTCCGTGTACACAAAGCTACTTAATATGTCAGACAGATAATCTTGTAAGGACCTTTGGCAAATGCTTATTTTTCATGGTGGCTGTCAAATATTATAAATGGTTTATCTTCAATTGTAATGCTTAAAGTATTTCTAAATCTACCACCTGTTACCAGTGGATTGGAGAGGAGAAACATTTTTTTTTCCTGAAAATGTTTTTAGGCAAAAATAATGCTATAAAAGGGATGTCCTGTGAAGCTGCAGCATCCAAGGTTATATTACTTCTTGCCTCTTTAAACAGAATAACAAAATTACTTCACTAAAACATTGCACAATTTTTTGAAGAAAGGACATTTGCACTTTCATTAGGCCAGTTGACAGATGGAAGGTGCATGCTTTTAGACTCGTGTTCTTTTAGAGCTAATGAAAGGGAGCTTTTTTTTTTTTTTTTTTTTTTTTTTTTTTTTTTTTTTTTTTTTTTTTTTCTTTTTTTTTAAGCCATTATCAGTTGGTGCTAGGAAAAAGAGAGAGGGATTGCTTCATCTTGAGAAAACTTTCTCTTCCCTCTATTACAGGTTATGATATTTAATGCATTTTCTGCTTTCATCCCGGTTCATGAAAACACTGTTTCCCCTACCCAAACCATATGGATGAGAGCTACTGCCTCATAATAATTCTCCTATCACTTCAGGAGGGTGCACAGCATCCCGCTTGTGCATAAAATGTGCAAATATATTACAATTGCAGAGGAAATTCATTGTTAAGAGATCTCCCAGGCTTGGAATCAAATTGGAAACTGTCTAAATGGCTGAATGAAGGCCTTTGTATTAGAAAGGCCAATCTCTGCACTAATACGTGAGTGAACTCCTAAGCAGGGGCTGTAATTTCTGTACTGGTGTTGAGAGGCATCGCTCTCTCTGCTTACTATGGCAGACTGCACTGGGGCTGGAGCATTTCTCTGCATGAGCTAAGGAGTCATAAGTTAGCCCTTAGCAAGTAATCCAGTATCAAATGCATAATTCATCTGATAAATTTAGCCTCTCTATTTGCATTTGTGGCGTTCATGAGCCAATTCGTTTCCATAATTCATCACCTGAATGTATTCCACAAAATATTTTTCATGGGCTTTATTTTACTCTGTGGCAAGGTGCCAAGCAGTTTACTGGAAGTGCCCAATATCCTTTATGGGAGGTTTCACCTGGTCAGTGATTTGCCTCATAAGTCACAAGGCTGTGGTTTTCTGACTGGTTCAGGCTGGAGTACAAAGGCTACCAGGGCTTGGGGCCCCACAGAAACGTCCCTTAGGGAGTAAGATTTGGGGGAGCGTTTGATATCACTTTGGCTTTCTTCTCCTGATCAATAAGGGCCATCCTGAAGAGTTTGGTTGCAGTTGCTTTTCCTGTCTCCATGCAGGTTTTCCAAGTTGTTGTCTTCATAGCCTGTGATCTCACAGGGTGAAACTGGAAGCAGTCAGACCATCATATCACCTCTCTTCACTGCTTTCCCCCATGAAGCTTGCAAGGTGCTGTTTGCTGTCTTGCTTCCCCAACCCCACAGTTCTGATGGAGCTGTTGTATTGGGTTGCTTGGGGAAACTCTGATTTCTCTGCCTCATGAAACTTTAGTCTTATCCCTTGGAGATCCTGGCTTTTCAGATGGTGACAGTGCCATGGCCATGCACCCCTTTCCTTTCCAGAGCTGTGGATCAAGCCATGGAGAGCGTACCAGGGTGCCCCTCAGTGCTGATGCAGTCACAGCCATCCAGCCTGCTCTGGATTCCATGCCAGCATTTAGCATTCCCCTTAGATTTCCAGTCTTGTGGGAGTCTTGTGTTGAGGCAGGGGTGAGTGAGGATTTTTAGGTGGGTGGAAGGGAGCAGTCAGTTTGCAGAAGCTGTGGCACACTGATGTTTTCATGAGGGTGCAAAATGCCCTCTGCATCCCTTTGAACTGTCTGTATGTTGGAAGATGTCATACTCAGATGGCTCCTGCAGGGTCCCTTGTTGAAGGATTTAATTCCAAACAGCGGGGGAGAAGCACAGCCCCACTGTTTCTCCTGATAGTTCCTTGGCCTTCAGCAGGGTTCCAAGGAAGCACTGCCCCTCTGGGGGAGCTGGAGGAGCCTGTGCACTCAAAGAGGACGTTGGCTTTGCTCTAGTTCTCTCCCACTCTGATAAAATACCCTCCAGTGTAAATAGGTTGCTGTAAAAATTGTTCTCAATCCAAAAGCTTAAAATAGCCACAATGTTTAAAATACCTCTCCATTTTGAGACAAAAACAAAAACCATTTTGTTTTGTGTTGGAAAGCAACTTACCTCAGGAAAATCTCAAGGTCACTTAAAGCTAAATGTGTTCATAAAACCGCAAACCAAAACTTTTCTATGACCTCCTGTCTTTATTTGCCGTGGTAAAGACTCTGCCAGTCCTACCACTTGTTGGTGTTGTCTGTTTCGCCTGTTTTGCCAACATCTCAGTGTAGTGCAGGAGAGTGATCCAGCAGCAGCTCAGAAGTGGTGCTTGGAGGACAGAGTATATAGTTGATGGTTCAGGGACTGTCTTCAGTATCTGAGAAAATATGCAGATCAAGAAAGATTCCCCAGTACCTTCCAACATGGCAGTGGGTTTCCAGTACCTAAAAAAAGGTTTATGCATAGTTTCTCGCTTCCTTCTGAATCACAATAAAACTTCCTGGTATGATCTCATTGGAATTATTTTCCGGTCAGCTGCTGACAGAGAATTGCTCTAGACTTTGTGTGTCGCAAGTATCAGTCTAAAAACATGGTTTGAGAGAGGCTTGTGATACTGCCTGCACTATGGTCTGGAAAATTGTTTACCTCCTCATTCCTGATGGCAGCAGTGTTGCAGCCTGGAGCAGGGCAAAGAGCGGCAATGGGACTATAACCTATAAAAGCGCTGTTGTCAGGAGTTTTTGCTTTTGCTTTGCTAAATGGAGTATCTTCATCTTTGCTTCTTTGCATCTTGTAGGGATTTTTCTTGTCTCCTTTTGTGAGACTGACAACAGAGCCTGCAATCAATCCAGAAGTCTGGGGAAATGGCTGTTTCTATATATTTGTCCACTCACTCCAAATCCACGAGCTTTCCAGTTCCTGGGAGACTCCTGGGTAGGAGCTGCATTGAAACAGCGAAGTGGCAGGTGGATGAGGATGCCCTTGAAGGCACAGGGGTCATTTAGAGGCAAGGATTAGGTTGCTGTGCATGATAACAGCATGGGGGAGCACAGGAAGATGATGAGCCTGGTAATTAGAAAGGTGAATATGGAGCAGATATTTACCATCTCTTGTAACAGAAGGAGTGCAAGATGTTCCAGGAAATGATGAATCTGGATGAAAACAAGCAAAAGGAAGTAGTTTTTCACCCAGCATAAAGTTAGGATCTAAGAGTACTTGATACAGGGTGCTGCAGAGCCTGTAGGTCTTAAATACAGTTTAAAAAAGCATTAGCTCAACCAAGAGAAGATTGGTGCAAGAACAGCTATTAATCTTCATGGCCTATGTGTAACCTTAGGCTCAAGGAGTGGCTGAGATAGAGAAGTGTGTTGCTGTTCCCCTCTGTACTCAGCCTTTCACACATGGATGCCTGGTGCCAGAAAATGAACAAGCAGCTTTTTCTGTTTAATACATTATGTGACTACATCTTTGATCAGGCATCTTTTCTTCCTACTCTGTTGGGTATTGTGGCATCTCATTAAAGCATTTGAAATGCGTTTTATGTCATCATCAAAAATATCCTGTCCTCTCTGGCCACAGACTCCAGATTACTTCATGTGCTCAACTGCTTCTTATTTCCAAGGATGCAGTTAAATTTGTGTTTGTCTCATTTGGTTGCCTCTGCCATAGGTTACTGATGAGATGTTGTTAGAAGCTTGTATTTGCAAATGTATGACCATATGCAAAACATGCCATTTTGTGTGTGACTACTTCATTAACGTCCAATGTAGCACTTGTGTGAGCAAAACTTTGTTATTTTCAGTATTTTAGGGTAGAGAGGAAATATGAAATAGGGACTTTTAAAAACCTGATACCTGTTTCCCCAGGGAGTGCCTAGTTCCTTTTATGTAAGGTAGAAGCATCTGGAAAAAAGAAGTCCAAATCTGATCCTAGTGTGAGTACCATTTCCTTCACTGGGCTGAGCTTGTCCAGTTCCCTCACTGTGGGAGCAGCAGTTACTGCACAGTCTCGGAAAGCAGCTGAGGTTCATATGGTTTGTATGGTATGTATTTTACAGCAGATCAGGTGAGGCAGTTCATAAAAGAGGTCATCGATGTGATGACCAAAAAAAAAAACCAAAAAACAAACCAACCCAGTGCCTAACTTCTTAGGAGACTGGTAGTAAGGATTTCTATTTGATACAGCTTCAAAAGCTACAGAAACATTCTACATTCTGTGAGGCTCCAGTGTTGTGAGGCTGGTGTAACTAAGCAACACAGGAAGGAAGCACTGCTGTAGTGTGGCCAGGATGTACAGTGTATCAGTGGAAGTTTCTTTATAATCAGACAAAAAAATTTAATGAAACTTGCTCAGTATCAGGTGGAGATTTATGTAGTATGCTCTGTATGCAGGACTGTGTGATGAAAGGGTAGAAACAGGAGCAAAAGAAGTCCTATTTTCACTTCCAAAGCAGAAGAATGTACCCTTTTTGTTAAAGATTTTTTTTTTTTTTTTTTTTTTCCCCTTCCTCTTAGGAGCACTGAGGATGAGAAAAAGCTTTATAGAAAATATAACTTTTTACTAGGAGGGGAGAAAAGAGTCAGGCCTGTTTTAGTTGATCTCATCTGCCAGAGATTTCCAAACCTGCTTTTCCTCAAAGAAAATATTGCCCCTTTTTTTGTGCTATTTTCTGTCACATTTCCCCAGCAGAGGACTGAGTTGGAGGAATCAAAACAACCAAAAGAGCTTGGGAGATCCTGGGTTATTGCAAGCCTCATATGTATCTTTGGCCTTCAAGAAGCCTTCCTGTGTGGCTCACTGTGCTACAACAACATTGACTCTTATGCTGAGGTGGACATAAAGCCTGTAGGCTGTCATGAAGCTCCTTTTGGGTCTCAGCACTGGTTGTAAGCCGCCAAAAGAAATGATTTTTCAGTTACTAGGTATGGTAAATAGATATAAGATATGATTATAAATCCCCCTAAGGCTGTGAAGGTGATCATGCAGTTGGGTGACTGAAGATTTGGGATAAAATTTTGGAAAGAAAGGTGTGGGAGAGAGAAATATGGACACTGAGAACCTGCTTGGTCTTTTCAGCTGCTAGAAACCCGATATTATCGTGGCTTAGATGTTTTGCCTCAGGTGGGTGCCCTCACCCACACTGCTGGCTCCTCTGAGAATGGACACAAAAAGTTTTTCAAGACTGACCTGAAATGGGATCCATTTTCCTCAAAGGTGTAAGACTGCTGCGATGCTCCTCCTCTGTAATACCAGTGGAAACAGTACAGGCAGATTGTGGAATGCATCCTAGGGAAATGCTTGACAGTAGAAACTTTTCGAGCCAGTCTATTTTTGCACTGCAAATAAGCTCAAGAGGATGGCTGAAGTTTTCAGTGCTGAAATTTTGGTGGGTTTCTTTTGGTTTGAGCTTTTATTTTAAGACATCAGCATTATGATCACCAACTTGTCGTTTCAGCCTCCTGTACAGCTCTGCCCATCTCATAGTTCTGTTTGGCAGAGGGGAACATTCAAACAAGCTGCAGAAGGGATTTTTATCCATTCCCACAGTGCCCTGCCAGTTCTCCCCTGGCTGTGGTCCAGACATGGAGCCACGCTTGCAAGGAGGAGCAGACCGAGACATGTAGATTGACTAGAAATAGGGAAACATCTGGAAATCAGGAAACTGCAGAAAATGCTGGGTAAAAATAAAAATCCTGAAGGATGCAACTAGGCAGCTGAGGAAAGATTAGAGCGAGGCAGGGAGGAAGGAGCCGGCAGCCCAGGATGCAGGACCTGAACACAGATGAAGCTGCAGCCTCCTGCAGCTGGCTCTCATGTAGGGGCTTCTCAATGCACAGTGTTTGTGCAGTGCTGACTTTCCACATGCTGACATGAAGGAGAATGCAAATGGAAGCGTGAGCAACAAGGAGGAGGTGGTTTAATGGCTTTGGGGACTAGTGGCAGTATTTAGAGCTTTTCACCTCTCTGTTCCTAACATAAATCTTAACACAGATTGATGATTTTAGCCATCTGGCTTGCGTTTGCTTGTATGCCACAACTAGGGAGACGGGGAAACAACCTGGGCAGCAAGGCAAAAGACAAAACAAAGGATCTGACAGAAGGCATCCCCTTCTTCTGTGTCAGTAAGAGCAGATATGGTGTAATTATTCCATTTCCCAAAGCTCAGCAGGTAACAAGGGAGAGGGCAATGAAAGAGCCACAGGCATCGCTTAGTGTGTGAGCCCACCAGGGAGCCTGTGGCTTACACAAGAGCTTTGAGCACCTTGCTCCCAAACGTAAAGCTCTCTGATCTTTAGAGATATATTTACCCCAGCTAGCCTGGGAGTTAGAGGGAGACTTTCAATCATAGGTTGACTTTCAAATGTAAATGATTTTGTACTTGAGTGGAAACTTCTCCCACACGTCACCCATTTATGGTGATTACTTAATTTTATGTAGTATACATAATTTACACCATTTGTGGTGACTACTTAGTTTTATGTAGTATACCTCAACTAATAAACTGGAAAATCTTGCGCACATTTTGGATTAGAAGGTTTTCTTGTCTCCTAAGCCTTCTAAATACTGATGTGACTTTTCCTGGGGATGAGCTGACCCTTTCTGGTAGTTTTCTTCTCACTCAAGATTGCAAGGTCAGTCATTCCTTTTCTACCAAAGTCATCTTGATAGAACTTCCTAAAATCCAGGGCTTTAATGGGGCAGCAATGTGAAAGGTCATTGTTCTGCTTCCCTGGCCAGAGGAGTAACCAAGTGTGGGTAGATGTGCGCACACACGAGAGCATGTTTTGCTAGTCAGTTATTTTTCAACAGCTCTCAAGTGAGGGTGATAGGTACAGAGGATCTCACCTCTGGTCTTTCCAGTGGGGGAGTTTGGACAAGAAGTATTGACAATACGTATTTAAGGAAATGTTTGCTGCTGTCAAAGATGCACTCTGAGATTCTTCTGTGGTTTTATCCAGTTTTGCTTTGGGATTGACTGTCAGTGGCGCATATTTCAAACCAAAACAAACCTTTCAAAGGCTTCATCTAGATAGGGTAAGAAATTACAGAGGTAAAATAAATAATAATAATAATAAAATAAAAAAAAACGAAAAACAAAACAAATCTAATTTATGGTAACTTGGCACTGACTTTGCTTTATATTAGGCAGGTAGAGCTTCAGTAAAAAAATATTTCTACATATTTAGAACCAGTAACCAAGAAGGGGCCTTTAATATCATTTTTTTCAGAGGGTAAGTGAATGCATTTTGGATATAGACTTCTAAACCACTGGATTTTATCTCAAATAATTGGTTTTGGCATAGAGGTCTGTCAGCTAAACAGGGTGTTTATAACTTCAGCCAGCCACACCAAGGTCAGTGAAAGAGAGTATTTTATATTTAAGAGGGAAATGCTTCTACCAGATGGATTAATAGTGTGAGAGTAATAACTACAGACACATGAAGTGGCTGGGGATTGCTGTGTGCTAAAGCAAAACTCAGATTCATACCTAGATTGGGGTAAATTTTTCAAAGGCACCACAATGACTCAGAGATTGTTTCACCAAGTTATTGGGAGCCCAGCTTCCATTTTCAGAAATGATGCAGAGATTTCATTACCTTTCAGCAAGCCTTAGGTCCTTTTTCCCAGAGAAAACCCCAGCCTTTAATTCACAATTAGTTCACAAAAGCAGTCTTTGCCTCGTCATAATTATATTGCATAATGACTTCCATGCTTTTTAATAACATAAGATTTATTGTCTGTGTCCATTATCACTAGCTTAGAAACTCTTCTGTTGCTTTGGGAATTTCATATTCCAAGTCACTTACAGAACTATAATTGAGAACTTCCGTGGAAGACCAGGTGATATATGTATGTTAAGATTCTGCAGATTTAGTGTCACATCTTAGATTAATTTGAAACCTTATCATGCTGGTTTCATTTTAAATGCTTCCATGGAAAGAACATGTTATTGGAAACTGAATAATTATAATCGCTATATTGCCAAATGTTTTCTGAGCAGTTTGTTGAAGAATAGCAGAACTCCAGTTGAAAATCCTGGCTCTGTTGAAGCCAATGACCGAATTCCCATGGGCTTGAGCAATATTTTTCATTTCCTTATCTTAAAAATTACTTGTCAAAGCTTCTTAACGTTGTGTGTATGTTGGGGGTTAGCATTTTTTCCTTTTGTTTTCTTTCTTAGGGAATTTTCTCCCATTTGTTGCTAATAAACAATAGCAACTGGGACATAAGAGAGACAAAGGGTGTGTAGCCATGAAGGAGGGGTGTAGCTGGCTGCTACTCCCTTACCGGAGGGATTTTCCCTTGGGAAGGCCAGAGCTGCTGCAAGATTTTGGGGTTTGGAGAAGGGGTTTGGCACAGCCTCTAGATCACTCCCACTCTCAGCATCAGAGGGGAGACAGGCTGCAGTTGGTGTCGGAAGAATTCACCACCACTGAGGGGTTCCGTCTCTTGCTGCCTTCGCCTACTGTGAGTAGAGCTCTGCTTGTAAGAGCGGCCAGTAGCACTGGGACCTTAACACCTGACCTCACTAGAAAGGACCCTTCACCCTCCACCCGGGTGCCTGAGGGGAAAGCCAGGCACCCTGAGCTCCTCCCCATCTGAGGGAGCCTCTTTCCAACCATGTTCAGGAGCCAGGCTGTGGCTGCCCAGCTGCGCGGCTTCCCTGCCACTGCTGTGGGGTTTTTGCTATACTGCAACCCCACACCCCCTGCCTGCTGCGACAGCCCAAGTTCTAGCTCCAGCAAAGTTTCTGATACATTTAGTTTACTATGCCGGGATCTACTCATCCCTGCCGTTCCAGCCTGGTGCTTCTGAGGTTCCTGCTTCAGCCCATTTTTCCATCTCTATCACCAGCCTGCCCACCATGGCTGCCTGACGGGGACGTGGCCGAGCTCACAGCACAGCGCCCCCTGCAGGCGTGGGGGGGGAATCATCTCACCCGGCCAGGAGCCAGCAGCGCCCCTGCTGGCTGTGAGCAGAACTGCATGAAAGGGGGAAGTGCCACAGCTGAGAGAGAGAAGGCTGGGACTGGCTTTGTGTTCTGGTTGTTGCTGCTGCTGTCGTTGTTTTTTTGCCTTGGTATTCATACCTGTACCAGTAAAGAACTGTTACTCCTTTTCCCATATCTTTGCCTGAAAGCCTCTCAATTTCAAAGTTATAGTAATTCAGAGGGAAGGGAATCATACTCTCCATTCCAAGGAAGGTTCCTGCCTTTCAGATCACAACAGTGTACAAATTTATACTTGAACAGTAGAGGTCTATGTGCCTGTTTCGCCTCCAAGGAATTGTTTGAAGAATATGGAAAAAGGAAGTAAAATATGCAGTGACCTTTTTCAGTCCTTTGGGCCAGAATAAAGTGTACTCAGGAGAAATGGAATCTGCTATTGTTTAGTGCCTTCTGAAAGTTGTGCCCCCCCGACCATGTCTGAATGAGAGGAAAAGGGGAGAAGAGTGGATGCACATCCATGTACTGAGATTTAAAAGCATGAAAAGTCTCCTGACTCCATGAAAACACTCCTGACTTCAATGCTTATAATGAATTATAATTCCCAGCAGAGGCCTCTATTATTAATGATTTTTTCTGCTCTTATGCTACTTAGAATAAAGTTTCAGGCTTCAAATCTTGGTAAGACCAGAGCCTAATCCTCATAGCCAATCACAGCATTTGGATCTCAGCAGAGTTTCTGATGTAAAGTTCCAACTCTGTAAATTTGGACCTAAATACTGCTGTTAATTTCCATTAGCATTGCTTATTATATTGCAAATAATGAGTTTGTATGGTAGTCCAGTCATAATATGCATATATGCCAGTTTGAAAGATACTAAGCCTCAGACAGAAGTTGTGGGCTTGCTACAGAATTTTCACACGCCCAAATCATGGAATCATAAAATGGCTGTTTGGAAGGGACCTGACCATCTGATTCCAACCCACCCTGCCACAGGCTGGGACACCTTCCACTAGACCAGGTTCTCCAAGCTCTCCCAGGCATAGGACATCCACAGCTTCTCTGTCAACTTGTTCTACTGCCTCAACACACTCACAATGAAGAATTTTGTCCCAATATCTCTTTTAAACCTGTCATCTGTTAGTTAAAAGCCATTCCCTCTTGTCCTGTCACTACAGGCTCTGGTAAAAAGTCCCTCAGCAACTCCATTTAAAAGGCTATAAATGGAGGCTGTATGAATTAGGAACATAATTTACATAAACGTCTATGATCAGTGAGCTCTCCATTAGATGATTGAGACTCTAGAACATGGAGTTACCAAGATGTTAATTAAGGCTAAAAATTTTGTTTTAACTCGGGAAAAAACATCTTGTAAGAAATTCCCTTGATACCAAAATGGAACTTTTTGCAAAAGGAATCTTCTTTTCTTGTCTCTCATCTTAGGCTTAAAAATTATCTGTTACTAGTTAGCCCAAGTTTGGTCTTCACAAATTCATTTTGTTCTTTTCAATTTGCCTGTCTGGCAAATATGTAGTAACTTCCTTACATGGTTTTCTAGTAGGGTAGCTGGTTCTCTTCTTAGCATAGCCAGCTGTTCCAGGGAAACAAAGCAAACTGAAACTTGTCAAGTAAACCAACAACTCTGCAGGAAAGAGAATGGAATTTCATATTATACCTATCTTTACTTGCAGACTTTTATTCCCTGTCTTCATTCCCTGCATTACCTGTATCTGGTAGTAACCAGTAGCAAAATCTTCTTCCGCATCCAGCTCCAGATTTCACTGCAAAATGTTAAACTGGAGAAGGCAAACTAAGATATGGACAATTTGAAACATGGAATATTTAATGTCAGATATTTGCTACTGGTATTCCCAGTAACCTTTCTTCTTTCAATTTTTTTTTTTTTTTGACAGATTATGCTAATAAAGAAGGGGCTCAGCTGAGTGAAGAGACAGGTGAGTAAAGAAATTTGTATACTAAAATATATCACTTCTATGAAGCATAAGCCAAACCAAAAAAAATCTAGAAATTAGTTGTCTTAATCGAGATAAGCAGTGTTAATCACTATTGCCAATGTTACAACAGTCATCTCTGGTTTTTACACAAAATTAGGGTGAACCATCCCTGATAATAAATAGTGTGTGGTAAGACCAGCTGAGACTACTTTTTTAACGTCATCATCTTATCAGCCTCTGGGCGATATTTCATTGTTTTTTATCAATAGCTAGTTTGAACATGAAGGGGGATAATTACAGTTCTTCAGTCTATTTGTCTGTAAAATGTGTGAATAGAGCAATTCTTGACTCATTTGCCATTCTGAATAGTGGCAGTGATACGTTCACAATGAAAACAGTAGGAAAAGTCTTCCACAAACTCTTAAATACACTGAGCTTGGTCAGACAACGGTTCAGAGGATTTTTTTCCTGGTCCTCATAGTTTGCTGTTTAAAACAAGGGTCACTGTTTAGGGTTTGTGGATGACATGAAATGGAAATGATGCATAAGTATAAGGGGAAGAAAGGCCATAGGAACACGAAAAGGAGAGGACAGAGGATTAGATAACTCTCATGAGGACAAAAATTTCCATTCAGGGGATTTCTGCTAGTTTTTTCGAGAAAGCTGCATCCAGTTAATCCTGATCAGGTTTTTTGTAACAGACTTCCACCACAGCACCTTCTGATACTTTCCCTGATGACCTCACCTTGAGGTCCTCAGTGAACATCTCCTGTTCCCTATGGATTTCTGTGCAGTGCATGTCGTTTTATGTGCAGAGTAGCCCTCTATACTCCTCTGCCTCGCCTTCCAAACCAGCTAATTCCCCAAGGTCTCTGTGACCCTGATCCCATGGTCCAGTGACTGTGCAGGAACATCCAGCTCTCTTTATGAAAACATACAGGGTCAGAAAGGAGTGCCACATGGGGAGAGGCAGGGATATACCAGCCAGAAAATAGAGGTAAAAGCTTTTGAAGCGGAATATTGACTACTTAAATTGGCAAGATTGTCCTAAAGACAAATGGTTTATTATCATTTATGTAACCACTTAATTACCTGAGAAATTAGAAATACTTGAAGAATGGTGAATATATGAAGATGTGAAAACACAGATATACACAGATATGTGTTATACTGATGGATTAGCACATCCTTTTATGGCTGTTCTGGCCTGATGATTTTATTACACATAACTGTAATTACATTTTGGTGTCAAGATTACTGGATGGGAACTTCTGGTAATTTTAATACAGTTAGTGCAACTGATATAGCTGTACAAACATACATAAAAGTAAAAACAAACAAACAAACAAACAAACAAACCCAGTTGTCATTTTATAGCAAACATTTGCCAAAGATAATACTACAGTTAAATTTGCAGTATTCACCTAACATTTCTAATTTAATTTTTTATATTTATTGTGGCATGTGTATTTTTATATGCCAAATTATTTTTCCATTTTTCGTCTTGTTGTTTTTATGAGGATTATGCAAATTAAATTGGTGTAGGCTTTTTAAAAAAGCATTTAAAATTAGAATTAAAAGAAAGTGCAATTCTACTTAATAGCCAGTCTCTTCCTTTTTGCCTTGTATCCTTCACAGCTTCATTACTTTAGATGAAGCTGCTTAGATACTCTGGGAAATTGTGGTGGTGCAGAACTGTTTTATTAGATTTTTGTAAGAAGTTTATGTTATTGTTCGTTTCACTGTATCCCCAATTCTGTATCCCTTTTGTGTTGTCTGTATAATAAGGTGTTTTGTGTCAATCATCCCATACCTCACATGACATGTAACATCCCCTCTGCCCCAACCCCCTTCTCTGGGGCAGATTGTCTATCACTCCCGGGGTCCCTCCTGGATTGTGAAATCTCCGGCAGAGGGCTTCAGGTGATAGGTAGCCTGGGGGAAATTCCTTTGGCTCTGGATTTTAGTGGTCTGAAGCTTGGGGGTGGGCACATCTTTTTACCCCCTGAATTCCCTGATTTGTTGTCTTCTTGTATCCTCCCTGGGACCCTCCCCCGCTTATAGGGGGTAGGAGGGAGGAGGAAGCTCTCTCAGCCGCTGGGTTCTCAGCCTGGAAGCTCTCAGCCGCTGGGTTCTCAGCCTGGAAGCTCTCAGCCGCTCGCCTCGGAGCTTGGAGATCTCTGCTAATAAACATCCTTTAACCTGCTAAGCTGAGAGCCAGCCTTTTCTCTTCTGCTGCTGTTGACTGTCACCTTTGGGTCCAGCTGCTAAGCCGAGAAGCCAAAACAAACTGGAAACTTTGTGTCTGTGTTGACCCGAGCTAGCTGGGGGTCAGCTCCCACCTGGAGCGGGGACACAACCGGACGCAGGAAATTATCACTGAATTATTATCACTGAAATTATATAATTTCAGGAAGATATTTCCCTACCTGTCTCTTACTTTTATGCGTATGGGATAGATCAGGGCTGCCCTCACAGGTCTAGGATGCTGTGAGCTTCAACAGCACATCCTTGGTTGTTTCTTTATCAGCTGGAGATATTTTGGGAATCAGTGCATTGGCTGTAAGCAATCAATACATACAGGGCTAAAAATAAATATCTTTTGTATATCCACCCCAATAGTGTAGCAGATATACAAAAGTTTTTCCCTTTTGACCTATTTTTGTATGAAGTTTTTAATGATTGTAGGATGTGTTTACTGAAACTATAAATACAGACATAATTTTTTACATTGAGGGGAGTTTTCCTTTTTATACTCAAATTTTTATTAGTTTGGAGGATATCTGCTTTTTATTCCTTAAAGGAGAAAATAGAGAAGTAAGTAGTAAGTAAGTAGTAGTCACCACTAAAAGATATTAATCGAATAATCATTCTTCATTCCACTTGACTTCATGGGTCGTGACTGCACCAGATAGGGTCAAGAGTTGGCACCAATATTGATGACCCTTTTTCCTTGAGCTGTCCATAGCCAATCTGCTTTGGGGTGTTTCTGCCAATTATTTTGCTTAAAGTGAAAAAGAGAGGTTGGATTCCTAGAGAGCACATGTTGCAGACTAGACATGTGTAGACCTTTGGCAAGGATTGAAATCTAAATTTCATCTAAATTCCTGTGCCTCAGCTTCCTTTTGGTAGGTGTTTCTGAGGGTTAATATCAGACCAAGAGAAAAAACAGAGAAATGCAAGGACGCAAATGAATCATGGGCTCATTGTGTCTGTACCAATCACACTTCGACGAATGTGACAGGATGGTGAGGTTACAGAATCTGTCCGAGTCTAAATCTGGTGGCAAAAATTAGAGGGGAAAAAGAAGATCCTGATCCTGGTTTGATGTCTGCTGAAGGCAGTGGGAACATATCCATTGGCTTCAATGCACACCAGATTAGGCTTTAGGGATAGACAGAAAATTAACTGGGAGTAAAAAATAACAGATTACCAAATGGATGTACTACTGAGTGATGGATACATTATGAAAGTAATCTATCATGTGTTGCTACTGCCCTGAAATACAAATATCTCATTACATGCAGAAAGGCCTTCCTTTCTTTATTTAATCTTCAAAATAAGTAAGAGAATATCCTAATTACATTTGTGTCCAGGTTTAAAGACCAGGTGTCTGCCAAGGAAGGCGGGAGCATCCCTTGGAACGGAAAATGTGACCCTCCCCTCCATTCCAAATTATTATAACTTTGAAATTACAGGGCTTTCCGGCAATAGTGTATATATGTGTACAACATGGCAACCAGACAACAACGGCAGCAACACCCAGCAGAGCACAAATCCGGTCCCAGCCTTCTTTCGGCTGTGGCTCTTTCCCCTTTGGTGCAGTTCTGCTCACAGCCACCGGGGGCGCTGCTGGCTCCCCGCCGGGCAGGGCGGATGCGATGATTCCCCCCGTGCCTGCAGGGGGCGCTGTGCCGCGAGCTCGGCCACGTCCCGCTCACGGTAATGGCGGGCGGGCCGGAGTGGGGGAGAGCAAGAGGATGCGCTTTCCTTTGCAAACTCATGGGAAGCAGCCAGTCCCAGTGCCACGCAGGAAACCGAATGGACAGCAGCAGGAAACCTCGGGAACGGTAAACCGGAATGGCAGAGGCAGGCACACACAGGGGCAGCAAACAAAAACATAGCAGTAACTCCAGGGCCCAAAGCCGTGGGACGTCCAGTGTCGGGTTCCAGCCCTGAGGCAGCAGCAGAGAACAGCGGGGCTGGATGGGGAATCGCTGCCATGGGTAGCTCACTGGTGGTGGCTTGTTCCTGGGGCCGGGCTGTGCAGAGAGGGTCCCAGCAGGGGACAGGGTGCTCCAGGGTTCCGGGGCCGCACGCACCCACTCTGAGCTCGCGAGCCGCAGAGAAACAAACCGGTAAGCTCCAGTCACAGTGCCAAAGGGAAAGGAAAAAAAAAATGGGCAAAAACCACAGGGCAACAAGTATCACTGTTCAGAGGGATCGTGGGGCATGACCATGGAGATGAAATTACCCTCCTGGAAGGAAGCACCTGTCCTTCTCAGCTCTCACAGTAAATCCCAGGCTGGCTCTGACCCCTTGCGATACTCCCAGAGCTGGGGGAGAAGGGGAGGGACGCAGCGACAACATCGGACACAAAACAGAAATGAAAATGGGTATGGGATAAAAAACCATCCCCAAGACAATCTCCTAGATAACATCCATTAATATCTGTATTTATTCTATAAAATCAACAAGCAGGAATGACTGCTTTGGTGAGTTTATCACATAACATCACTGCTTATATTGTGTAGGAGAAGGGAATACAGGTGACTTCACCCCTGATAAGTAACAGCTGTGTTAATTACCCAGTACAGCCAATGACCCTGACAAGTCATACCCAATAAGGATGAGTGAGATAAAAGAGAGGGTGAGCTAGTACAGGGAGGATCATCGTGGGGGAGGAACTCTGAGGAGTATGAAGGAGAGACTCATGAAGCAGGCTCCTGGGGAGAGAGAATTGCTGCTGTGAGGTCAGTCTGGGTCTGCAGTTAGAGCCTGTTATTGGAACCTCCAGTTGTAGTCTAGCTAGGTAAAAACCTACATTCAGAGTCTGCAAACTGATCCCTGCAGTCAGAGTTCAGCAGGAAATAACCAGCAGTCAGAGGCTGCCAAGGAAACTTCCAGTAGGAGCTTGCTACAGCCAGCATCAGTGAATAGTTGCAGTTAAGATAACTAAGCCATGAAGAGGAATAAACCAGGACCATTTTTATGCTGTGTTTAACAAGGAGTCATTTTTGACCTCTGATAAGAAGACTGCTGCAACAATAGTGGACATACTAAAATAAGAATAAGCATTTAAAAATAATCCACTCTTGTTAAATACACACACTCAAACCTACTCGTCTGATGGCGTTTGACTTACAGGCCTTTAACCCAATCTGTTATTCTGAGTACTGAGTCTCGTAGCAGTTGCTGGCTTAACACCACTGCTTAATTTGAAGTGCTTTGAGGTTATCGTGTGTCACGCAGTTGGTGTTAGAAGGTTTGAGTCAAAAGGGCAGACATAGAAATAGCAGGTCCAGGCTTGTGCAGGTCTACATCTCAGCTTTACTTTGTGAATGATTTCCTACTTAACCCAAAACAAGGACCAGATGACCCAGCAGTTAGTTTTCCCTGAGTGTTTTCATTTCCTTTTTTCCCTAATAATGGTAAGAGAATTGACTTATGTCAGCACATAATAATGTTGTTATGTGCTGACATAAGTCAATTCTCTAACCATTGCCATTAAAAAAAAAACAAAACAAAACCAAAAAAACCCAAAAAACCCAACAACACAAAAAACACACTACAGTCAGGAAAAACTTTTGGATCTGAATCTATTGTCCCTCAACCTGTTCAGCTTTGTTCTCTGACAGATACTGAAGCCTTTTGACATCTCTATGTCTGTTGCCACACGACTGTCATTTCCCATCAAGTAGTTGTTCCTAATAAATGCCCTGCTGGTTATCCTGTTTCTAGCCTGATCATCCTAATTAATCACCTGTTCATTTAAACAAGATGAAGGATCTCATTCACGCTAACAGGGCTTAATAACTGATTGCACCCTATTACAATTGAGACATAATTACAGATTTTTTTGTGTGTGTTCCACTGTATTCTCCTGAGATGAAAATAGCAATGACTTGCACTAAGGCAAATCTGGGAGTTGTGAAGGATTTTGGAAATAGGTTTTGTGGTCTGTGAGATTTAAATGGCTTATAGACCCTCTGAATTAGCCTCTAAAGAACAACGTCTCCCAGTAGTAGAGCTAAGAAACCTTTTTGCACAAAGGATCACAATTAGAAGGCTTTTAATATGGGTAGTTCAGACACCTGTCCAGATGTGCTCATGTGTGCCCATGTTTTTAAAATGAAATTAGCACACAAAATTTCTGTAGTATTTGGCTGAATGTTTGGAAGGATGTACACACTGCTGGAGAGCAGAAGGAGTTAAGAGTTGTTTTTTGACCATAATAAAAACAGATCATTTTTGGTCTCCGGAATAAGGGATATCTGCTAAAAAATAGTGAAATTGTGACTGAAATCTTGTTCTCCTGGGACACTGCCTTTACATCCTTTTGTGAGCATTTTGAAAGCTCTTTATAGAGTGCAAAAAGATGGTTTCTTCTGAGATAGCAACAGTTCTGACTTCTCTGAATGTACACCTCCTCTCTCTGCATCTTTGAGCTGTCAGTTAAGATGTTGGTTATATTATCTAATATATTCAAATAGTTCTGACAGACCTGGCTGGACATTTGCACTTTAGCTTGATTGACATTTGATGTGTGGGACTGGAGGAACCTTCACAGATTGGTTAGATGATAAAATTCCTCAGTAGAGTGGCAAGTGTTGATTAAAGCATTCCTCTTGATTCAGTCTCGTAATGTGAATTATTCTCAAATAAAAAAGAAAATGTAGCAGGTGGTTCAGAGTGGCATTTGAACCAAAGAAGCTCTGTGTTGATACAGTCCACCATAAATATTCAAGTTATTTTTTAAAAGAAAGTGAGAGCATTGGCATGAATAAGTCTTCAGAAGTCTGGTTATTTTCAGGATCTCTCTTTTGTTTTACAGTTCTTGTTGAACTCTATCAGCATTGCTTCCGAGCCCCTTAAAGGGTTGACAAAGCATGTCTTTATCTGGCAGGTTTTACTTTTTTTTTTTTTTTTTTTTTTTTTTTTTTTTTTTTTTTTTTTTTCCCCCCATGGATTTTCTTGTGGTTACTCCTGCCTTCTTCACTCTAGAAAAACATTCATCTTGGCACTTGAAAACTCCTGTTTTCCTCAAAATACTGTGTTTGAATCTCAAATTCAGACGAACAAACACGACACATGACATGTCCTGTATTAAGTGCTCTCAGGAACAGTCTACCACCAAGCCAAGCTTCAAGGCTGGTTCTGCTTTGCTGTAACTGGCTTTATTTACTGATTGCTAAGGGCTCTTTGTGCTCTAAGCTGTATGTAGTTCTAGAAAGAGGTGTAAATTCCCTTCTAGTAGAAATTTATAAGGGGGACGATGTTCAGTTTGGCCTTTTTTACATATATATATATATATATATATAAAATGCTCTTTCATTAAAATTAAGAAATTTAATTACTCACATACAGATCTCAATTTTGGAATTTTTTCTGACATTTTGAGCTGTCCTGTCACCTTCCCAATCCACAGCTCTTCTGGGGTTTTTGTGCATAAATATGGTAGAATAACCAAGAGGGAGGCAGAGGATATTTCTGTGTTCCCTAGGATCCATGCAAAGCAAATGATTCACTCCCTTTTTGTCTTTTGAATGAACATGATATTTTTAGAGTTACAGAATATCCTGAATTGAGGGGACCCACAAGGATCATTAAGTTCCATCTACCCCTTGAATCTGCAAGTTCCTTTTTCCCATCCTAACTACTTTCATACCTCCTGTTTCAAAGTGTTCAGCATTTTGGTTCTAGATATATATAATTGTGAAAGGGTAGAAGATAAAAGGGGAGAATTTACAGCTCTCAGCAGAGCCTGGTCCTTCATGAGAGCTGGGCATCTGATTGTCAAGAGCTGTTTAAAACTCTAGCAACATAAAGAGTGGATGATTGTGTGGCATATATGTGACAGCAGGAGAGACCCTGGGGGTTTCTGAAACACTTACGCAATTTTTAAAACATGTGTACATAGTTTTTTTTCCTAGATGTTCATTAGCTAATCAGTTTTAAGTAATGCCATGATTCTTATTTTCTAATGGCAACAGCAGTAAGGGTGAATCATGTGAGGTCATATGTTTTCCTAAATTTCCTGGTTACAAGTGGTCAAGGTCTATTTCCAGCACACACAAAAGTATATTTTATTTAGGCTTCTCCTGCACCCAAGCCCTCGGTTAGGCACAAGGAATCAGGAGGTTTGACAGAAAGTCAAATGACAGAAAGTCATTTTCCCATTATGGTTGAACACATTCAGTAGGCACAGTGAATTGAGTTTTAATTATCTGTCAATCTCTGCTTTCATGGTTAAGCAACAAAGTAGCAACAAAGTTTAAAGAATGTTTTAATTAGGGAACCTGCTGCATGAAATGTCTTCATTTAGGAATACCTTTTATGCTTAATTTCCAGCTTGGTCTCCCTTTTTCTTAACAGTCTCTCTGCTACCAGTTTGTGCTTTGAGGTGTGTCAGACAAACAGTGATGTCATCATTTATGTTAAGAAGACAGGATATTTTGAAAATATTGTAGAAAAAGTTTATAGTATTCAAAGTATAACCAACTGATACTAAACACTGTGTGCTTCAGTCCCTATAAGTAAGGGAGATCTCACATTTAATTGGCCTCAATTACTTCTTTTACTCCCTTTCCTCCAACTTGATATTGCCTGCTGTATGAAAGGCTGGACTGGATTTTTTTCAACTCAAACATTTCTATCTTGTAAAGCTTTCATTTCCTTAACTTCACTAACAAATTTGTTTCCCTACCTTTCATTTAATTATTACTTTCAGTCTATATTTTGTGGTGTTAAAACAGTGAATGGAGAATTGAGCTGAGAGAAGAAAATCATTCAGTTCAGATTAATTCTCGGCAGTTCTATAATGCAGTATAATAAATACTATGTTTACAACTACAAATTAAAACATTATTTAGTTGGAGGTTATGAGTATTGTTCCTGTAGTGCTTGTGATGCAGTTGTTTCAGTATGAGCTTTCTTCACTTCTGTCCTGTGAAAGTCAGAGAAAGTCCAGTCCAGGCTGAAAGACACTTATATATTATAAATTTCATATGAGATGATGCAATAATTAACAGAAAGTTAAGCACTGAGTACTGAATAGAGTGCTGAGATAAAACATACAGTTGTGGTATCACACATGGTAATATCTGATACAATGATACCATTTCCAAATAATATATGTAATTTATATTTTTTTATTTTTAAAGAAGGCCAGCCTCCATCTCCCACAAAGAGCGAAGAAGAGCAGCCTGAGGACCTGCAGGATGATGCCGAAGGTAGGTGGTCTAACAACTTCTCAGGGCTGTTAATCATTTCACATTTTGAGTAAAAGTTTGGTTTGAATTCTTGGGAAAGAACTGGAAAACTTTTAGTTAAGAATGTTCTTTGAGAGTTCTTTTTGGCCTAGATAAAGAGATTATAAATCTTCTGTAGTATATTTCATCCTAAGGTAGATTCACAATTATAAACCCCATTTTTATGTGATGGGCTACTGATTATTGCTGCTACATCTCAGTAAATTGCTGCTGTTTTATCTCTAACCAGTTCTGACTTTATGCAATTAAAAAGCCCAAGTGTAATTCATGTTGTGCGGGGTTAGGGTCATAGTCTGGTTGGTGAAGTTGGTCAGGTACCTGCTGCTAAACATGGAGCAATATAATCCTCACTTTCCTTTTCTACAAGAAATTTTTGCTGTTTTCCTTTTTACAATGTTTATGTTTCTGGACCTTACACAGTGTAGTACATCTCTCCCCACTTAGAAGTCACAGGATATTAACATTACGCCTGTAGTGTTGTTCCTCTGAGGATACCTTCCTCTACTTCAGCCTGCTCAGGGAAGCTTGTCCATGTGCAGGGACGTAAACGTGGTCTATGTTGTTCTAAAACTGGATCAAAGTATATTTTCTTAATCTCTATCTCATTGGAAGAATTATTTATAAGAGGCTAACATCAAAGGCTTCTTTTCAGAGTGCACAGTTTCACACTGCTTTCAGATGTGTGTAAGAGGAAAACACCCAAATGCTGAAGAAATTTCCCTTCTGTGAAATAGTTAAAAGGATGAACCTTAATCTTTAATCCATGACAGTTTCCTTATCATGGATTCTTTTTGACCTAATGTTTCTCAAATGACACATCTAATTTTGGACCTCAACCAGTGGCTCCACAATCTTCAGCATTTTGACCTAGCACTGTGTGTTCAGCTTCTAAAATATTCTGACTAGGGTATAGAGAGAGTCACAAAGAGCAGAAAAGTGTTAACATCTATCATTTTAAGTAACTGCTAGTAACATGCTGTCACTAACATTGTGACTGGTTGTTACGGGCAAGTCCTTTAAGCAAGAACTGTCATAACCTGGAAGGGACCCAAGAAATTTCATCACACCTGAGCGTCTTTCCTTTCATGCTGCACTGAACCCAGATTAAATTAAAATACCAGTTTTATGTTTGAATTAGAGAATTTGGCGATGACAAACCACATGTCCATTTGTATGCAGGCTAACCCATGGCTGGGATCATGGTGACACTTTCAGTGTTCCTAAACAGGCAGAACATTAATTGTTTTATGATGTTTTGTATTATGTTTTATGATATTTTTTATTATGTTTTATTCTTACATGGAGTGTGGCTAAAAGTTTTCATTGTATCAGTATCTTGGAAAAAAACTAAACAAAATGAAAGGAAGAGAGAAAGTATTGTCAATTGTAAGGTTTTCCTTTCATTCAAAAATTAACTGATGTTGTTTCACTCTTTCTGTGGCTCCCTAGTTACAGTTTCCTATTTCTCTGTGCCTCTCGGTTTTTCCCAGTGACCTACTGTTCACTCTGTGAAGCACAAATAAATGTGCTGGAAGGGCAAAGTAAACAGTATGGCAATAGAATTATTGCATTGCTCCTGAGCTGTAAAATGCCTGAATTCCTTGAATTTGATGCCATAAAGGAGATTTTGCTGTAAGTCTGTAAAATGTAATCACTGCTGCTGGATTTAATATAGCTGGTGGCAGAGCCCCCATCTGGTAGGCAGGGAGCAAATCTGTAATGTTTAGGATTGAAAGTTCAAGCTTAGCCTTGAGAGTTGTTGTGATGGAGAAAAGAATTGGTGATTAGTGTTTGCTGAGGGGCCTGTGGAGAAACCTGGATCAGATTTCTTTGGCATTACCTGTGCCTCTGGAAGAGGAGACAAAAAGTTGGGTTCCAGACAGTGAATTACTGTCAAGTTGCCAAGTGGCTGGTGTCTAATGTATCACACCTGTGAGCCAATTTCAGTTGAAGTAAATGGGATTTGCACACATTTGTCTGAGAAGAGGATTTAGTTTCTCCTGGTCCAATTATTAGCTGCTGATTTTTATGAATTAAAAGAACTTTTAATGGGGAGCCTTGAAGATCATGAAAGTTCTGAATATGTGACATGAACCACAAGTGCATGTCTGAATAATTTTATTTGGGTAGGGGTCTGTCTTGACTTCCAAGAAGCTAGCTTTTTTTTTTTTTTTTTTCCTTTTTAAAAGAAAAACTGAGTGGCTAATGCATATAAACAGTCTTGAATTAAACACAACAAAGGCAAACGCTGCCTGAGGTCAACTTGGTTGAATTTCCCTTAGGGTAAAACTGAAGTGCTTTGTGGTTTGGTGTGTTTAAACTATGGGATAGATCACTTTTGGTACTCCAAGTTTAAAAAAAAAAAAAAAAAAAGAAAAACCCACCCAAAATCACAGAGGAAAAAGTAAACAAATATAAAAAACAAATCCCCACAAAACAAACGAAAACTCCCAAAAGCCCAACCCCTTTTATCAATAAAAGCAAGTCCAAATTTAACATAGGATATATTTTCCCCTTGGTAACATGACCAGCTGTAGAATATGTAACAAATATACGCTGAGACATGGGAAGAACCTAGTGTATTTTCCTCTGCTTGGTTGTGAGTGTCCTTTTAGATTGAAGACAGGAGTACAATTTGAGATGATATCAGCCTTGTGCCTGCCCTCGTGGCAGTCTCTGAAACCTATTCCACTGAGTTCAGCAATATTTCTGCTGTAATATTTTTCTCCAGCTCACCAGGCTGGTTCATTGGCTAGAGGCAATGGAGCAATATAATTTCAGTGCATGTTAAAACCTCCGCAGAATATTGGGGAAAATAAGTTCCTTTATTATTGCCCTCTTTGCAATCAAGGAAAGGTGAGTTAGTGGCTGTGTGTAAGAAGCTTGTTTTGCAGTAAGCTAAAATAAACACTTGACATGCTAGTGAAAGCCATCTTATACCAAACCACTGAAGTATTAGTGGTGTCTGTTATCATTCTATTAGATATATTGTTCCCTGCCTCCAGGCTGTTGGTAGAGAAAAGTAAGTGTGAACTGCACCGCAGATTCTTATGTCGGTGCTTGTATTCCATAGATTTTCACTGCAGAGGTATTGTCTGTGAAAATGGATAGACTAGGAAACATCTTTTACTCACAGGTTCCCTGCAGTATTTCAGGTTTGACATGTGCAAACATGCCATATATATATATATATATATGTGTGTGTGTGTGTGTGTGTGTGTGTGTGTGTGTGTGTATATATATATTTATTTTTTTCCCCCACTCCTGCTGCTTTCCTGCATCCTGGGAGACTAAAAACAGCCAGGGATAATTTTGCCATTCCCCCAGTCAGGTGCATTCATTGATTGAGTGATTGTGAAGTGTCAGGTGAACAAAATATGTTGGGTACTAAACAAAGCATATGCATGTTTTATTCAGTAGTTTCATAACATTCTTAAAGTGATTACATAGACAAAATGGCAGTACTTGCCACAACATACCAGCCAGGAGTTGGCACAAATGCCACCATCATCACCTATTCTTATCCTATTTATTGTCACTAGGCAAACGCAAACCATTTTTTACAGAAGTCTAACAAGACAAAAATTTTAAATGTTCCTTGTTTCTCTTATCTACCTCCTCATACTGCAGAAAACAGCGTAGTGTGTGCAGTAGGGAGATGCAAAACTCTTTCCTTCCTTCTTTCTGGGATTTCTCAGATATAAAGCAGAGCCTGCCAAAGGGCTTCCCCATCCATTCTTTTCATGGTCTGTGTGAGATCAATATTGTATCAAAGATGAGTAACCCATCTAGTAACAGCATCACAAATGCCTGCTTTTTCTCTTCCTCCAGCAGAAAAATAATCAATCCATGCAGCAAAAGCTATTTTCTTGCTGTCCTTCAAGGGATGTGAAGACAAAACTGGAGCTCTGGATGTTGTCTTACTCCAATTTCTGTCATAAGCTGCTCTCCAGATGAAGGAGCAAATTCCTGCTGATAGATTGATAGGCTGTTGGTCTCCCAGGATCACCTGTGGAAGGAGCAGGTCTTTTGGAGTTATTTGTCCAGGACATACTTTTGTCTGCTTTCTATTCACTTGGTGGGAAGGAGAACAGGTTGGTGAATAAGGCAAACCACAAACTTCAAAATGAACACAAATCATCTTTAACAGAGTTGATAGTGTTGGTTCCTTTGCCTGATGGGGTCATCACAATTTGGCCTTTCGGCTTTCAAAGGTGACGTCACGTGTGTCTGAATGCGTCAGAAATCCAGGCTCACCAGCTGGCACCAGCATGACTTGATGGATGCTCTGTCCATGTGAGATGTCAGTCTGGTGATTGAGGTACACAGCAGAAATGAGGCAAAATAAAACTGCATCTTATCTTTACAACTCATTGGTCCAGCAGGTCATGGCCGTTCAGAAGGATTCTCACCAAGAGAATCACACCCTGGCTCCTCATCCCTTCTCCCAAAAAAGGTTTTGTGAAATGGTAAAAAGTGCGTAGTCTTGTGACCTGAAAAATAAACCTCTGTTTATGGCTTATTCCTCTGATTGTGAGATTAACATAAGGCTTCCCCTTCCTGTTTCTCCTTTATTTTCTGTGAATTTTGCCATGCACTAGATCCCTCCCTTCATGGAGCAGGATCTAGTGTATGCACCCACCATAGTCCATGGCACTTGGCTTGTGGTACATCCCTCCAAGGTGGGCTTAATCCTCTCTGGAGTTGGTGGGATGCACACAGTAGCTGCTCTTTCTTGCCATTACACAGAGATGTTCTAAGCATCTCTTCTAAGGGTCTTCTAGCACTGTGCAGGCCTGATTGTCTCTTTAAATTATATAGATTAGACTTCTGATTAGTTTTAATATGTTCTGCATTTTATAGCAAGGGGTTCTTTTATCCCTTGATAAACTGTAGCTACATTTGTGCTTCACATCCCATGGGGCAGTCATATTCTTCAGTAAATTTCTGCTCCAATCATAATCTACTAAAAATGAACATCCAGACACATAATTATACTTCAAAAAACACGGTCATTTGTTCAACCTTAAAAGTGTTTCTTTTTATTAAGATAGCTTAGAATTGACTGTCTTCTTTTTGCCACCAAACCTAATCCTTTAATAAAATGTTAAATGAAAATAAAGTACTACAGAAGAAATTCCCTGGGAAGTATGTGTATCAAACATGTCTGTGAGATGCTTCACGTTAATGCAGATGGGTTATATTTAAAAAGTGGCCATTAACCTCCATCCACTGTGGTTGATAGCTTCTCTTTTCACTTCTGTTTTGAAGTCCACCATCTGTCCTGACTGATTACAGCTTTCAGAATATTAGGTGATCACCTTGCAATTAGCCAGGGGTAAAATAGGATGTTACCTGTATTTTCAGTTGTATTTTCTCTCTGAGCAAACATTTCTTAGAAGATCCTTTTCATCGGTGAAGTGGCTTCTGCTGTTCCATTAAATTGCTGTGCAGTGGCTGTGCAAAACTCGGAAAACACAGCTCATTTTGGCCTCCACTGGTGATGTGCTGTCCTGTTGTGTTGGCCATTTACCCATTTGGGTTTCTTTTAGCAACTGAATGTACATCTGTGTAACAGCACCAGAAAGACACTTGCAATTCCTGTTTTCAATCTAAATGCTTTGGAGTAGATTGTCTTCCTTCTGAGATGAGCTGAGGTGCAAAAGGCTAAGTTACTGTGGTGACTAATGCAGTGTTGTCAGAGGAGAATTCTACCCAGGGACACACCCCGAGGCACGTGTAGGGGGCTCATCTGTCAGGGAATTCATTGCTCATTTCTATGCATGACGCAAATAACAGTAAACCATCAGGATTATTCAGGTCCAGTGCAGGAGATGAGGCTGGTCCCTTCATTCCAAAACACTGATGCTAAGTAGTCCATGGTTTTGTTTGCATTTTGTGAGGGTTTTTATGAGTGTAGTCTCCTCTGTGTCTTCTCTGTCTGTTCCTTCAATTTGTGAAAAATCAAAATAGGTCTCAAGTTTTATTTTGACTGTCTCTTGGAAAAGAATACGTGTGGCCATTCCTTGTAGTATGTAGTTACTCAGACTTCAGACACGCTGTAAAAGTATGAACAAAGACTAAATTTCTATAGTAATGATAAAATTTGTGGGTTTATTTTGCACTTGCCCTCGTGCGGTCATTTTATACACTACAAGAACAGTGGCAATACTGTGCAGCACCTGTATTGCACAATCTGAGCCAATGGAGAGTTAGACCCAGTGCAAAGCCAGGTGAGCACAGTGTTCCCAGCAGTGAGTTGAGACAAACAGGCATGTTCCTGTCTTCCCAGGGCTTAATTTGATGCTGTACCTGTTGTCTTCTGGTTCTTCCCTACCTGGGGGGGTTATGATGAAGATGAACTAGTTGTCTTCTGAGCCACAGAAGACTGAAGGAAGGGGAACATGCACAGTGACTTTCAGTGAGCTTTAGCCAACACTCTTGTATTTCTCAGGATGTTAAATATGTGAAATACAATAGTTTTATTTTTAATCTCCGAGATAAGCCACTCAAGCTACAGTTTTCTCATTCTTTTCCCACACTCTTGGACAAAATGCGGCATGGAAATGAAACCCTGTTATTTATTGGACTGACAGCTTCACTGGGCTGGGTGCATTCACAGTAGCGTGTTCAGGGCTGCATCTGCAGCATGGTAATTTGTTGAAGCAGCACAGAGGGCAGAGTCTCATAACTCCATTAAACAACTACTGCAGATAACTCATTACTAACCCTTCTTAAAATTTACCCCAAAGGGGTTATATACAAGTAATGATTAAAACTGACCTAAATCATAATTTAATTAAAAGAAATTAAAATGAAAACTGAAAATGTTCAGCAATCTCAGGCCACCACATTAATGATTCACTTTAATGTGTTTGTAGTTCTGCAGTAATGGCCTTTGTGTGCATGTGCTTCTTGGTTTATGTCTGATATTATTTTACCACTGGAATACTTTGAAAATGGTTGCAGGCTGTATGATCTCAAGTGCCTATATGGATGTACATGTGCTTTCTTCTCACATTTTAGGGGTTTCAGTGAAGCCAGCATGTCTACTTACGTGCAGAACGCAGATCAAGGCCTATATTTTTCACTTCATCATTAATTAGTTTCTCTGCTATACAATAAGGACCTTCATGTCATTAGTATGATTACCATGGCAGTGTTTCAGTGCTGTAAAAAAGCTAGTTCAAAACTGGCATCTCTTGCCTGTCAGATCTTGGTTGTGCTTGCATGTGTTACACAAGAAAGAAGCACAGGTCAGACCGGTGGAGAGATGCCAAAGTCACTGACCATGCAGAAAAGCAGAAGTTGCTCCTGAACTTCCATGGCAGAGCCATTCAGAGACATAACAGAATCAAACCTGGTGTCCCAGAATGTGGCACCTGCACAAATATGGATGAAAGCATCAGGTCTTGGCCCTTTTTTACTTTTATTTCTACCCTAGGAAGGAGAAGGTTTGAAGAAACCTCATTCTGAACATTGACACATTTTATGGATGATATAAATAAAGGTTTCTCAGTAGTTAAAACAATTTTATTATTAATAGCCGCTGTGTTTGTGAGTTGGACTTGAGGATCCTTTCCAGATCAGGATATTGTGTGATTCCTTGTTGGAGGGGTAGAAATGAAATGGTTTATACTGGTTATGCAGAATTTCTTCCTTTAAATAAAAATATACAGTGTCTGCAGTTCTGTCTTCTGAAAAATGTCTTTTTGCACCAGTTTTTGGGACACTGACTTCAGCCTCATCTCTAAGTGTGTCACCAGCTGCTTGTGAAGGAAGGTGCTGCTGAAGAGGAGTAGGTGTGCGAGCAGACCTAGCACCTCCTCAGCTCCAAAATGGGAAGAGCCAAAAGGCCAGCAGGCTGTTAATATTTTTGACTTGCCATGTTTGTCACAAGAACAGTGGAAGATGTAAGAAGCCACATGTTTCCAGGCTCTTGCAGAGAAAACGTGAAGGATACTAAAACCTGCTCCAAGGGTTTGTTCCCTGACCTTTCATCGGGATCTTGTCCCAGCCCTCTTCTGATGGCTGGATTATTATTTATTATATTATCTGCTGCTTCATTTGGGGGCTGCCACTGCAGCTGGCACCTCACTGTGCATGCTAAATGCCTCTCCATAACAGAAAGCAGGCAGGCTCTCCTGGAGAATCCTCTTTTCTCATGGAGTTAGAAGTGCCACTTAGTCTGCCAGCTTGCTGAGCATGCTGATTGATCCTTGTTTATCCTCTTTTCTAACAAATATATCGTTTGGGGTGGGGGAAGGGGAATGGATTTTCTTGATGACCTCAAAGAAAATGCCAATGGAAGGCAGCAAGAAACTATGAGGCAGTAGTCAACTTGGCAAGAGAAAGCAGAATATATGGACAGAAGGAGGTACTTTAGTGTCTGATGCTGCTTATTTTGTTTGTACAGTACTACTGTAACTCTCAAACTTCTATTTTTTAGAACTGACTGTCATGCCAGGGGGAAAGGAACAGATGTTCCCATTTGTCTTGTGATGTGGCTCAAAATAATTTACATTTTCTGGCCTAAAATGACACGACATGTCATTTGCCACTTTTTGTATCTCCTTTGGAGTGAGTGACAGATTGCTGTCCAATTACCAGTGTAATAGAAAAGCAAGTATTGTGAGGACAGCTTTCACCTAAAGGAAATGCAATCACTGATTGCTGCAGTAGTGGGAAGAGAAGGATGGCAGATACCGTAGGAGCCATCCAGTGGAAAGGACATTTTTATTATAAATAATATCATGAGGAAGACTCAAGGAAAATGTACTGGCTCTGGCTTTTCTGCCTGGAGTAAAGGAGAGCCAGAGGTGAATAAAAATATGGTGGAAAAAAAAGTCTCACTACTCTTTTAAAATATATTTCCAGCTCTTTGCCTTGAGGACATGCTCCTTAAAACCTTTCCATTTGCTCTGCACCCAGTTCCAGTGGAGAGCAATAACTGCAAAAAGACTCTTCATCAGTCAAAGACACTAAGTAAGAGACTCATTAGAAGTGTTTTTTAAAAGCGGAAAAACGTGTTTGTCAAAGACTTTGGGGTTAGTCGCTTCTCCACTCTATAGTTTGCTTTCTTGTCAGTGTATTCATGCTCTGCTTCCTCCGTTTCTCACAAGATAAATAGATACTCCAGGCCAAGCAGAGCTTAACCATTCCTTCTGCAAGTTATTTACTTGATCATCATTTGCCCAGTCTTAATTTTTAGCATTTCCTTTTCTCTGTTTCTGCCAAAGTCGCTTGCCAGGCACAACGCTTACTGTCAGCACACTGATCAAAATGGATTCTCATGTCGTGATCCAGTCAGTCCATTGGATTGGGTCAGAGTGTTAGAGGTGAAGCTTCTGCGCAAAGTATTTTACATTTTTCTTTCTAAAGGAACAAAATGAAGTGAAAACACGTTGAGAATCCTGTAATTTATGTTCTGTTGGGCTAGTTCTAAACAGGGAATGTCCAGTGAAATAATACATTTAGGATTGAGAAAATGTGTTTTTTCTGATAATCTGCTGAACCAGATGATCATTTAAACTTTCTCTTGTAGTTTAAGTTTTCTCTGAGTGACTTAAAAGATATAGTTCCTTGGCAATAAATACGAATTAACCCTTGAAATACCTGGTTTTAGTCAAATAAGTTGTGGTTATAATCATAATAGTGAATGTAGAAACAAGTATCATCTGGAAATGGAGTTTTGAATTTTGAACGCAGTAAGATAACGGCTGGAATTAATTTCAGTGATAGATCAGTAGTTACATTTATGCCTGACCTGCTTTTTCTGGTTGTGAAGTTCTTTCTGCATAGAGTGAAACATGTTACACTTGACCATGATTGAATCCTTGAAGCTTTGGCACTGCTCATTTTACAGTGATGCAATAATCTCTTTAGGTCTGACCTTTTGGTAAAGGTGTTTCCAGTACCGCTACACTGCTGTGTTACAGGATTGTCTTTATTTACGAATTCCTTGCTGCATAGCTTGATGGTGACAAGCCTGTGTTCTAAGAGAAAAGGGATGGGGGAGAGAAAAGTTTAGCTAACTTTCTATTTTGCATGTGGTCCTCCTGTTGTGTGTGGACAGGCAGAAAACAATACCTTTTGATTTCAAGTCAGGGAAAGAAAAGCCCCGCAGGTTTTGTCACTCCGTTTTGGTCATCCACATAACGCAATGTTTTACAGGTTAGAGCTCACTAATGTGCTAAGAAATCACTATGGCAAGTCATCCATTCAGGTTAGGATTCACACAAAGAGTTACCAGGAGGGCAGCAAGCCCATGTCCCTGCTGATGGCCATCAGCCACACCCTGCCCGCCTATCTTCTCTCAGGTGAGGGGTGTCAAGTTCCTGCTCCTTCTCCTCTCCTCCACAGAGCAGCTCTGTGCAGGGCCAGCCTTGGAAATAATTCTCCACTAGTCCCATCTGCTGGATGCCAGGAAGAATTGCCTGCTGGAAAGAGGGAAAGCATCGTAACTCAGCCTTTAAATATCAGCTGGGCGCAGTGTGCCACCAGATGTACATCTGCCAGTGGAAAATATGTGCCCTCTCTGTTTTCCTTCCATCCTCCTGATCGCATTTGGACCACTGCTATTCCCACCACCAGGTTCCATGTGTTAAATAAAAGCAAGGTGGCCGACACAGGGAACTTTAGCTGTGTTGCTTTAGAGAAGCTGTAATCAGAAAACCCGGCAGCCAGCAAAGATCACAGCAAAAACAAAACAAAACAAAAAAAACCCCAAAACCGTGTATCATCATCATCCAAGCATTTCCAGGCCTGGGAAAGAATTTCTCTTCTCGCAATGTATGTGCTCAGCAATCAGCTTTTCAAATACTTATTAAGGCTGGTGCTCAACTGTTGTTGTGGTGCTGCAGAGAAGGAAACGCAGCCATGGCATCCCGCATGCAGCTCTGCAGCCTCTCATGTCATTATGAAGCTAAAAGAGCCTTTTCCATCCCTGGCAATAGAGAATTCCTGATATATTTCTACTCAGGGCAAGCAAAGTTTAGGAGACCCATAGATATTTTTCAGGGTTTTAGCCGTTCTCAGTGGTTATTTGCTGTTTGGTACTTGCCTTCTGAAGGGGAGCTGGAGGGTAGAAAATGGATCATGAATGTGTAGTAGTGGAGAAAATTAAGAATGAATGTGAATGTAAAAAGGGGGGAAATTCATTCAGTCCTAGCAATCTTACTTTGGTTTGATGTGCTCTCTTCATTACAGCCATTTGTGACACATTTTTATACTTTACATGAAGTGGCTTTTATTTTAAAATTCAATTCAGTTGATTCTTACCTTCCATAGGCATTGAAGTGAGTTCTGCAGGTCAGAAACACAGCCACTTCAAGGATCCTGTTGAAATGTTATGGGAGGAAAATAATCCTAGGAAAAAAACTCTTTATAAAATACATGGAAGTTCAAGCAACAATTTTATTTATTGCAGACTGTGTTTAGGGAAGCATCCCTTTATTTGGTATTATTTCCAGTGGTCCTATTGAGATAAAATCAATAATCCTCATCTTGAGCTATAGAAACATGACTGATTTAAATGGAACTGGTCATGCTGGCAGGTTTTTTCAGCTTACATTTACATCTCTCCTTTTTTATCACAGCGCCCTGCTGTAAATTAGCAGTTTGTGCTAAATTGGTTACAATTAATATTGCACTGCTCCAGTTACCAATAAAAAGATGTGCCATAAATAATTTTTATGTGTTTTTCTCAATAGGTGGTAATGGTGCAGTGGATAAGCGAAACACTGATGAAAGCAAGACCCAGAGCCAAGAAGCAGGTTTGTGCCCAGCTCCTTAAAAGGCCTGTCTTAGGTTTTAATCACTTTGAGGAACAATAACCTTAGTGAGTGCTTTTGAAGGGGAATGCTTGTATGTTTTCACCAGATTACCTCAGGTCTTGAGCAATTCTCCCATTAGAGACAGAATCTTCATTCATTAAGAACGAATGTGTTGCAGTGCAGGAATGCAGGCTCCTTTCCAGTTTACCAGCTCAACGTGCTCCCTTTAAGGTGCCTAATCTAGCTAATCCTCTCACAAGGAATAAATATTTGTTTCCCCTCTGCGTAGAATAGGAATGAGGGAAAGAAATGTGGGGAAGGAGGAAGCAAGCAGCAGGCTCCTTCTGATGAAAACTCAGCTCCTGAATATTTTTAAAGGGTGTTTTCAAGTTTTAAAAAATTGTCTACATAAGTCACTGTGGTTATGAAGATTTAAATCCATAGAGAAAAATATTGCATATGCTGTCAGTGAATGTCAGAATTCACGAGTGGTGGACTTTGCAGGTGACATGCTTATAAATTAATGTGAGTTCAGTATGTTGGAATACAGTGTAACTCCATGCTCACAAGAGGTTTGTTTTTTTTTTTTTTTTTTTTGTTTATGGTTGTATTTTTCATGCTACACAACACTGTGCTTTGCAAGAGACTTCTATGAACTGATAGAATGAATTAGCTGCCAAAAGACCTGAAGTGGCAATCAAAATGTCTGTCTATTCCCTTATTTCTTAAGTATTTCTTTAACTGTAGTATTACATGTAGCATACTGCTTTTCTCATTTGGTTAGGATTTTTTTTCCCATTGTAAAGCAGAATGTTCCCTAAACGTTACTGAACCAGAGAGGGTAAAAGGGTTTTTTTCGAAATTTCTTGAGCCAAGCGTGGCCAGTCAGCAAACAGAGAAAATAAATTTAGAAGGCCTGGATTCCTGACTTACCTGATTTGTTTCTTGTACTGTGTTAATGAGAAATCCATTGAATGAGGGTCTTCCTTTTGTCCTGTGCATTGGTCACCGTGTAGGTAAGAGGGCAGCTTTTCTCCCTGCCTTCCACAGGTCACTGTTCTGCAACTGAGTGTTAACATCTGATGCTGCCTGTACGTGCTTGAAGTCCTTCTGTGTTTCGTGTCCTTTTCATCACCTCTTCTGTATGTCCTAATGAGGGGCAGGCAGTGGGAGGTGAAGCCAGAAGCAAACAGTATTAGAGAAGAAAATAGACACCCATGGACCTCAGCAAACTTTATCCTCCCAAGATAAGTGCATGGTGGTGTTCTGTAAGTGTGGGAGGGCAACCACATATCCTTCTCTGTTTTTTTCACTTCCATGCCACTTGTATTTTAAACAGGCCAAGGGGACCAGGGAGAAGAATGAGTTATTCAGTGTGAATTGAGATTCTGTTTTGAATCTCTGACTAGACTGGGGCATATCTCTTTCCAAGCAGTTTTGAGCTTTTAACTTTACCAAGTGCTGCTTGACTGCTAGCTCACCTAAGAGCTAATAGTGCCTGGAGCTCCTGGCTCCAGTTGCAGAGATTCCTGTTAAACCTGATTATGACAACTGCAGACGCCCAGTGCAGCCCACTGTGCTTATCAGTGACAGTCACTCTGATGGGGTGAATATTTCGGTTTGATTGAATAAAATACTCTAATTTTTTTTTTTTTTTTTCCCTAAGAGAATTAAGGAATATTTACCTCTTGAAACTACTGCTTTGCTACTGTAGGTGTTTTAAATGCACTGTGCTTTTTCCCAAAACTCCTTGTTATGACTTGTTGCAGTATGAGCTGTCAGAGCTGGTTTATCAGAGCCATGATATGCATTCTTTTGCTATCTTGTATTGGTACTCATGTTTCATTATTCTCGTGAAGAGTGTCAAAGAAAAGATCCAGACATTTGAGGTCCCAGATCCAGAAAATGTCATACTTTAGGAATGTGGTATAGGTACATGCCTAAACGTAATGTCATTCCCACTCATAGCCCAATAGTCACCTCCTTGGCCATGGGCAGATGGTGTTGCAGAAAAAAAAAAAATTATTTGGCTTAGCAATTTTCCCTCCTGGTTTACACAGTGACAGGAGCAGAGAGGGCCACGATTACCTCACGTTAGTTAAATCCACTTAGTGAGTCTCTGCTGCTTTCTGCTCTGTGCATTGCGGAGACAAAGCATCACCAGGAACTTTGAGGTTGCTGCTTTTGCACCTTTTCTTGGCTGTATAAAATGACCTGATTTTCCAAGGTACAGAGTTGTATGCCTAGAAGATTTCTAAGCACTGTTAGGAGCAATCCCATCAAATGTTAAAGTTATTTGTACTATCTAAACCAAAAGGCATAAATTTCCTCTGAGTGTGACAAATCGTGTACTTCAAGACTGTGAAAGAAAATGTAGGACAAAAAATTGATGCTCTATTCTTACCTGGTCCATTACATAAAGATTTGTATATTCTCATTATAGCGAAAAGCATCATGATATTATGGAGAAAAGTATATATTATAAAGAAAAGTATAGTAGTGGAAAAAAACAGTAATAGTTTGAAAAGACTGAAAATTTTCAACTGTGTGGGGTTTTTTTAAAGTCTGACCTCTACCCTATCATCAATGAGCTTCACAGTTAACACATGGAAAAACAACATGGCAGGTGGTTCTGAGCTCTTGTTTCAGTCTAGTTAAAAGTACTAGATGGCTAAAAAAATTTGTCAGAATCATCAATGATTGACAATGATTGTCTTTTGAAAGAAATGAAAGTCTAGAAATTAAAATGAAAGTTTATAAAGATTTTAGAACTATAAAAATCAGCAAGAAAAATCAACAGTGCAAGTGAAAACATCTTATTAAGTTCAGGTACCACTTGTATCTATTTAACTAGAATAATTTAACCTGTGTGCTCTACTATTACAAAAACTCCACGCTGCAGATTTTTAGGCCTGATTCATGAAAGCTTCTATTTTTGGGAAAGCATTTGCATCTAGTCATTTGGATTCCAGTGGGATTCATGGACATGATTCAAGTTAAGAGTGACTTAATTGTTTTTTCTCAAAATATGTGGATTAAATTAAAAAAGGAAATCTCAGAGCAAATAGAACACCAGCCTACCCATGAAACCAATAGCTGTTCCTCTCTTTATATTATGAGAAATTGAAATACAGGTTTGATCTGGCTGTATTGGAATGGTGGTTACATCTTGCTTAGGGAAGACAATCAGACCAGTAATAGCTAGCGAATGGATGGATGCCATGAATTTAAAGGTAAATGAAATTCAGGTCCAATATCTTGTCTCAATAAGGCCTAACACTTTTTTTTTCAGTAAAGTGGTTCATCAATCGTCTGTTTAATGAATAAGTTCTCTTTCATTTCCTATGCTCTTATAGGTGAAACAAAACCTTCAGCTGTAGCCAGCCTATCATCAGAAGACATGGAGCTGAGTGAGAATAAAGGTAGAGATTGGAAATTGTGTTTTGAAATATCCCGTCCCAAGAGGACATTTCATTAAACTGTTTTTTCCTTTGTCTGGAAATAGCCAAAAATCACAGTTAAACAATACAGAAATAGGTAAATGCTCGGATTTTCATTTATAGAAGTCTTTGTAATATGGTTCAGTATGCACATCTATCTCAGCAATATCAGCTCCCTCTTCAGCGCTCTCCTGATGGGGGAAAAGAAAAATGCAATAGCTGTAAACACATCAGGAGGAGATGAAGTCATAATAGAGAGGCAGAAAGTAATGTTTATCTTGTGCAGACTGTGCTGGGCACTCAGATCATTTGTTTGTAATAAATATTTAAAAGTGTCACAGGGCCAAATGACAGGGAGTTTAGGAAACAAGAGAGATTATCTAATTTAAATGTTTCAAGCTGAGTTTTTCCCTGTGGAGTTGTTGGTTTACCAACAGATAGGAACCAGTGCACAGCTGCATTGTTTTTGGTATTCCTGCTATTAGTTGCTTGTGCTGGTCTATGTTTTTTAGCATTTTTGTGGGGGTACATCAGGAGAAAGTCTGGGTGGTAGACGAAATGTTTCCTACTGGTAATCCAAAACAGGAGTTATGCTATCTCGATAAGAAATGTAATCCATCAGTGCGGCCTTCAAGAAAAACTAATAGAAAATTTTCATGCATTTTACTGAGATAACATAATTATTAACATTGATTAACTTATTTATTTTAAAAGATTTAATGTTTAATTCAGCATTGCTGCTCGACTCTTTTGTCATTTTTCTAGATAACTGTGACAGGGTGTGAGATCCTGCCCTTTTGTTCCAAAGCCACAGGCTGGACAGCCCACATACTTACCTGATTATGAGTTCAAAGCCTTGTGCAGGTTGATTTAAGTGCTCTTTTAACAGATTGATTGATCCTACAAAGGAGAAAAAAGAGCCACAAGTCTTTGCTAGAGCACTGGCTGTTGCTTGTGATACATCAGAAACTGAAGTCGTGGCAAGGATAGTGGAAGGCAGAAAATAGTGATGGATTCAATCCGAGCGTGGTTGGTGGTTGCCTGTCATTAATTTCTCTTGTTTTGATGGTGTTTGGACTGTTTGTCTATTCTGTATCTTGAAGACTCCCCATTTTGTGGAGTTCACAATGCGAGGGTCACAGTGAGGCTTTGGGTTTGGATTTTCCTTTTCTGTCTGCAGTCAGCTGATGATCCCAACAAATTGGTATTGCTCCGAGTGCTTGTTCTAGCTAAGAAGATGACTGTCTTCCCAGTGTGTAAGCCCTCCAGGTTTTTCCACTGTTGCATTAGAAGTCTCTTCTTAGGAAAGAAATCATCTTTGTGTGACAAGTCTCACTTTTCATATAATCTATTAAGAGTATATACAATGTTCTCTCCTCTTCTCTTTGGGGGCTGACAGAAGAGATAGTGCCCTGAGAGATCCAAAGTGCATTATCTCTTTGACATCCTACCTCTCCTCAAAAGAAAGATGAGAAGCATCTGGTAGGGAAAAAGTGAGACGAACTCTCCTCCATAGATTTTGTTTGCAAAATTCTACAAGTTAAAAAAAAAAAAAAAAAAAAAAAAAAAAAAGAAGAAAGAAGAGCTAAGACCGTGTTTTCATATTTGCTTGCTGGTTTCTTTGATGGAAACATGAATTTTGAACAGCAAGGCCACCATGGACCAGGCCATGGGTTTAATCCGTATTTCCATTGGTAGGCTTTCAGCTTTGCAGATTTTTACTGTGAGGATACTGAGGCATTGACAGAGGTTGGGCAGAGAAGGGGATGGATGCCCCATCCCTGGAAGTGTTCAAGGCCAGGTTGGACAGGGCTTTGAGCTGCATGGTCTAGTGGAAGGTGTCCCTGGTAGGGGGTTGGAATGAAATTATCTTCAAGATCCCTTCCAACCCAAACCACTCTGTGACTCTTCAATGTTTCTGTAATTTCAGATTTCAAGGGTTTTTTTGAAATAAATACTACTGGTATTTAAAAGGTGCTTTTTTTTTTTTTTTTTTTTTTTTTTTTTTTTTTTTGAGAAATGGCACTTCTACAAAATCCTGGCATTTCTGAAAACACCTGATGCTCCCAAAATAAATTCCAGCTTTCAAATTGCTTGCCCACTGAGTTAACATGGCTAAAACCTCCAGGTTCTGGAACGTCTCATTTCTCTGGTTTATCTTCAACTAAATGAACAGAACATAAAGCATTTGGAGAAATTATGTTTTTCCACTCCTTCCACCTAATTACTGTAAAATATTTTTGGCAAAGAAGTCTAGCTGCACATTCCCAAAATGCACAGTTTAAACCACTCAGAATGGGAAGTTTCCTGCTATGAAAGTTTAGGTCTTTCAAATGTCAGCTCACTTGTGAGTGCACCAAAACAAGTATTTTGAGTCCAATTAAATACAGCAAACACATTGACATGGTTATTTATTGCTGAAAAATGTGATAATATTCAAAGTAGAGCACATCCATCTCAGCTACTATGAAGATCTAGTATTTTTCTTGTAAGTCAGTCCTCTTTATAATTTTTTTTAAGGAAAATGAGAAGGATGGGAACATGAAAGGGATTTTCATGATAAGAGTGGGGAACAGTGCAGGAATTATGTTTTGAGGGGTTTAGATTAAAATGAAAACCTCCTGTGGGACCGCAAGTCTCACATTAATTTAAAAGTTTGTCTTCTTTCACCATAGGAGAGATACTGTCCAGAAAAAAGCTCACACAAGTTTGCACATGGCCTTTGAGCAAACTGAATTTTTTGACGTTCACCTGTCTACAGAAAAAAAAAAAAATGGGGGGTGGGGAGAATGGGGGGAACAGTCATATTTCAAGAATATCAGGATTTTCAATGCAACACTGTAGAGATGTCCTCTTATTCCAGTCTGTGCTGAGTTTCTCTTTCCACTGTCTGCAAAGAGCTGTTGCAATTTTACCCTTAAAAACTTGCATGCTTAGCTGTGATCTCTTGGGGGAGAGCTGACCCCTCCAGGCAGCACCTTTGCAAGTGCTTCATTACTGTGCATACGGAAATAGATCCTTTATAAATGGTGTGAGAGAAGCCTCTTTCTATGAAGTGCAAGGGCAGAACAAAGTGATTAAAGTCATTAGTGTTTATGTTGCAGCAGAATAAAGGGTGTATCAGGCAGGCTGCACTCGGTCTGGTACGTCTGTCTGCACAAGGTTGTGCTGGGGCTACAAATTAATTTTAAATTGACCATGTATAGGTTGGACTGAACCTGTGTTTACGTTTTGTTACGGAGAGTATTTGTACATGCACGTGTGTGTGTGACAGAGAGTGTTCTGCATCTTCATCTCAGTTGCCTCTTCTACCAACTACTAATTAACCTAACTTAATGATTAGATTTTCTGTCAGGAAAATGTAAAAAGGAACTGAGTTTAACTCCCTACTATGCAAAGATTCCGTGCACAATACGTTGATTGTAATTCATTAGCACTTAATAAGAACTGAATTTTCATTTGAAGGTCAGCTAAATTAAATCGTATACTAATTAATTTTTAAAATAAAGTAGTGATTAATTATTTCCAGGTGTTCACCAAAGTCTGGGCTTCTGTGGGAGTGCCACTGAAAGCAAGTCACTGTTTTTCTGAAATGGAGTCAGATTCGGTTGGCTGAAGGGTTTGTGTTTTCAGAAACAGAATTAGGTATATGACTTGGCTAGGGGTTAGCCCTAAAAATTCTCTTTGGGCAACCCAGAAGCTGGTAAGTATCCTGCCTGTAAAATGCAATGGGTATAAATACCTCTTTGGCCAGCTGTAGCTCTCAGTATGGAAAAATCTTGATGTCCTAAAGATATAAATGATTGGGAAGGGATAAACTGAAAGATAGAGCATTTTAAATGCAGGGGAGCTGTGCAAATTGTCATAAATTAGTCATTGGTAAGTGCCTGAAAAAGATTGACTAAAAGGCCAATATATTCAGAAAGAGGTGTTTAAAGTGAGCTCTTAGGTATGTATTAAGACATCTAAATGACTGACCTAATTTTGAAAAGTGCTGAGCATTCAGCAGCTACCAATGAAATGTTTTTACTTCACCCTTGGGCTATGATTAGACCTAAGATTTCAGCCTGGAAAATTTCAGTTATAGGTAACTGAAAAAGAACCTTTTTTAATGGAAGCATTTCAACACCCTCAGCCATACCTGTGGCTTTGCATGCCTACTCAAGTGATAATGTTTTTCTGTCCCTTGGTTAGAAGGATTCCTGTGAAAGCAAACTGCCTAACACGAGCTAATTTTAGTGGTTTGGGGTTTTTAACCAGGGATGTCAGCACCACCATCCAACCAGACACTCTCTTAACAACTTCCACAGGGTTCACTTTGAGCTGTTTGTAATGTGGGTTATTCCCACACATTCCACTTCACATTTAATCTGACCTGAGCTGTGTATCCAGATGGGGTCCAGCCCCTGAACTACTCAAGAGGTATTTCTGCTCGACCCTTCACCACTACTGGCATCTGCAGCAGTGAACACTAATCCACTTAGCTGGTTTATTTAAATCCTCCCTATTTTTCAGTATTAGCTGACCTGGAGCCATTCAGCTGCGCTCCCATCAGTCCAACGTGAGATCCTGCTCTTTCATCTCCTCCCTCCAATCCTTTCCCCTGGACAGGCTCTAACCAAGGCAATAAGGTTTTTCTCAGCTTTTTTATTTCCCAGAGCCCTGGACAATAGGTCCTGCCCCTTATGTCAGGAGAAGGATGCCCACAGTTTTAATACCAGCTGCACCTGGAGTTTTTCATGTGGACAGAAGGGGAGAATCTGTCAGCTTGAAGCACAAACGGGTGGGAGAGGTACTCAGTGGATCCCACCTGCAGAGATGAACAGTGTGGTCTATTACCTGGAAAGTTGATAAAAGAGCTCTACAAGCTGTTGCACCTAAATAGGTCTGGTTTGCCAAGCATTTTAAACTTTGGCTCCAATAAATCTAATCTTCTTTCCTAATGACCTGCATTTTCCCTCTTTGATCATCTTACAGCTCCCTAAAACATGGTCATTTATCTATGCTGTGTACAGGACCCAGGTATTTTGCACATTAGAAACAACTCAGTAAATAAGCTGCACAGAGAGTAGCTGGGGAAGTGAATTTTAATCTATTGTTAAAACCACTTAATTCAGTTCTTACCATCTCCCCTCTTCCTTAGCTTTTGCAAAATTGTGTTTGAGCAGCATTGCCTTATATAGTCAAAAGAAAGAAAGAATGGTATGGAAAAGCATGGGGATTTATGCAGGATTTAAACAAAATAGTGCCAGACTATTGGCAGGAAGGATAGGATTGATAGTTTACTGCAAGCCACATGCTTTTCTTGGAGGTGAATTCAACATACAGTTGATAGGAGCAGTGAATATACTTGTGGAGTATTCTGATCAGTTTATTTAAAGCCTAAATATTTTGTAAACAGTTTGTTAAAGACTGGGGCTAATTCTCAGATGGATTTAAGCATGCAGTCCCATGAGACACTTGTTTCAATAAAATGGAGGGTAGCAGAGGCAAGCGCTCCTGACATGGACACTGCCACTCCAGTCAGCAAGAAAGAGTTTTGAGTTTTGAGAGATCTAAGTGGTGCTTAACTTAAGCTCCTGATGTGTAGTAGATAAATGTGCTCTATCTTTGGCTTATTTATGCAATTAAATGTCCTGTTTGGTTCATTCATCTGTGGTGTTAGGAGCTGTGCTCCAGTGTGGTAACAGAAACACAGATTTTTTTTTTTTTAGTCCTGACTGAGGGAGTGTAAAGTTCTACAGTCCCACTTTGTACTTACCCAAAGTAAATAATGCCCAGTGTGTATGTTATCAAAAAGTTAAGCAATACAGTGCTGTGAAAGAATATCCTGGCTTGGATTCTCCGGTATGAATTAACAGGTAATTTACTGTGTTAGGAGAAGACTAGCACTGCTTTATGCTGTTTTAAAAAATCAGGTGAATGAGAGGTGAACAAAGGCCTTAGGGACAGACAGAGCTCTTGTAGACCCTGGAATCACATAGGACTATAATACTGGGCTTAAGCACAGCTGCAGAAGGCTCCAAAGGGCTGAGTGAGCACAGAGGATCAGCTGAGCCTGAGGAATACCACTACCCTCCTGAAAACATGTACACAGAAAGTAGTCTATCATCAGCATTTTTATTGATCACTGCCTTTGGTTTTACACATTTGCTTCATAAATCTGGGTTTATTCCTTCGCTTTATTTTATTCTTGTTAATCCTAAAAGTAAATCTGTCTTTGGACCTTTTGGCTTGAATATTTATTGCAATATTTGGATTTGAAAAGAAGGGATATATAGTTTGATACAGTCTTGACCTTAAGGATTTTGGAACTCAGAATCTGCATGGTAAAACCAATCAAGACAGGTTCCTGCTGCTGAAGTAAAACTGGGAGCCTCTTACAGCTAGGCGGTGACTCCTGTCTGTTGCCTGTTATTTTCAGAGACACGCTTTGCAAAAAAACAACTTGCGAAAAAATTATCATTGTATCTTGCGTGGGATAATTTGGACTTCAGTGCAGTTAAATCGCTTTCTCAAACACTGGAGCAAGAGGACAGCTGTTTATGATAAAAATGAAGCCTGAACACAGAATTACAATGCCTTTTAAGAGTAAAGCCCACGGGACAGACTGCCAGCTGTGCCAAGAGGTGGGAACAGCGACGACGCCCCTCCCTCTGTGGTGCTGCACAACATGCAGCAGCGTGATAGGGCACATCCCTCAGCCAACAGATTGGGGTTTGAATGAAATTGGAGTCATTCCTCATTCTGGGCAAAATGGTGGCACCGGTGAACTGGCATTAAGGGCACTGGCATTAAGGAGTATTGTGCAATGGGTGTGGGGTAAGAGAGATCTCAGGGAATGATGGGGCAGAGCTGCTTGCGTCTCTCCCTCCTCAATGCATGTCATGATATATTTATCATCACTTTTGACTGCTTGAAGGGATGTGTTTGGGTCCTGGCATCATGGTACTCAAGGCAGAGGACTTCTGATTCCAGCTTTGCCAGTACAGTTCCTTTTACAAGCATTCAGCTGTATCATGCAGAAAAAAAATATATTAATTTAAGGTATGGAGTTACAGGTAGTACAAATCATGGCTTGTCTGAAATCCTGAGAGCTTTGTCAAAAACTTCAGCAAAGCTAGAATTTCCCTCAATGTGTTTCAAGTTTGCTTGAAAAATTCCCTATAGAATTTTTGTTATTCCCATTTATACCAAGAGATCCTTCAACTGGATTTTTGGTTAAACCTGGAATTTGATAAAATTCTAATTTAGTTTTGCTCTGATTCAGGCTGATAAGGATAATCCTTTGGACCTCATTGTGGAATATGGTATGAAAGACTGGTGCAGTGATCCACCTGAGAAGAATGAGTAGAAATTTAAAATAACTATAGGGCAACAAACAGAGCAACAAGTATAAAGTTTAGCAAATTGTACATCAGTGAGTTATTCTACTTTCAAACTTGGGTTTTTTAAACTTATTGTCATGCCATGAAAGAAGTGAGAAACTGTGCAGGTAATTAAATATTTGCCGTGGGGGATTATTTGCAGTTAATTAAAGCCACACAATTTCAGCACATAGCTTTCCTATAGATTATTAAATTTGGATCAGATATTAACAACCCAGCTTTCTACCTATCCATCAGAGATTATTTTTTTTCAGGAACAGAATTTTACAGGAGCATCCTTGGGTATATTGTAAGATTTGTTCAGCTATGTTGTAGAGAGGGACCTTCCTGAATTTAAGCTGTAAAATCACTATCATAACGTAATTTATCATCTCATGCTATAGATCTTTTGGCACTGTCACTTAGATTTTCCATTTTAGAAAGCATCTCACATGGGAACACAAACTCTTATAATCTGTTGCTGCTGTTATGACATGGAGTGGACTTACCCCTGTGGTTTGCACAATGTCCAGTTAGATCAGCACTTGTTTTTAATGAGGCTCTAAGAGAGCTCTTTATCCAGTGAAATCTGTGCGTGATGAGGATGAGCAAAACTAAATCGAGTGTGGGTGTTGCTGTATTACCTGAATGCAGTGGATTTATGCATTATGTATTTCTCCATCCCCATGCAAAAACTGACTGTTGTCAGAAGATGCTGTTTGACACAACAAAATAATGCCTGGTGTTTATGAAGGCCCCAGATAGCACAGCAATTGGACTTTCTGCCAAAATGTAATTTAAGTCTCACTATGCCACTGGTTCCAAGTATTGCTTTGGGCAGTTCATTTTGATAGTCTGCCCCAAAAAAGAAAAACACTCTCAGCCACAGTAATGACCTTGGGAGCTCTGTCATCAAGTGACATGAGGCTAAGATTTGCACAGGGATTTATGGGATTTAATGTTTCTGGAAAGATTTAAAGTTTGTGGAAATCTAACCATGAAAAACTATTATTCTAAATAAATAATAAATCACTTTATTTATCAAGTAGGTGGTTTGTGCTATTTCTCATAGATTTGTGCTGCTCCACTCATTAGGACTAAAATCCTTGCTGCTGTTTATTCTTAGGCATCCTTCCTTGCCAGCTCCTGGTTTAAGGTTTGTACTACCAGCAAAAAACTGCTCAGTAAGGGCAGGGATTCTGAAATCAATTTGAATAATTGAAACCCACAAATATATTTCTATAAGGTTATATTTCTATAAGTTTATAAGGTTGCAGTTAGATGGAAAATTGGTCAGTGTATCAAAATGCCACATATGAAGCTGGCACCTAAGACCTCCTCTAACTCAAGCAACTACTTTTCTATCATGAAAACTGCTTCAGGATTTATTTGTTTGCTTTTTTCCTCAGATTCCCCAAAAGACTCCAAAGGCACTCAGAAGGGTGATTCGGTGCATCCTGTGGTGTGTGAACAAGACCAAGACAAAGGTAAAGTTTTGTATCAAAGTTTTTTAAGACAGAGGTAATGAACCAGTGTGAAACTTCAGTTCTTCCCGTGTCAGCATCCAGTGGGTTTCAGCCTGACTTCTGCCACCTTAAGGAAATGCATTTGGCTAGTAGAGGTTGTGTCAGCTGGTTATAGAGCAGTAATCCCTGGTGCTACTGGGAAAGACACATGTTTCTAAACAGGTTTAGCCATACTGATCCTGGGTGCATAGCATTGCTATCATGTCCTGCTCTGTTGTTATTGTGGCTCTGAAAGCCTTTGGGGTGTTTCTGTTCCTTCTGCTGACAGTCAAGTGCGAGCACTTTGCAACGTCTCCTGTCAGAAACAGTGTCAAGGCTGAGCTGCAAAAGAAGAAAACTTTCCGTGCTGCAGGTCCAGCTATTTAACTAACTTAATGCTTAGTATTGCTAAGTGATACCTTCATATATAAAATGTGACTTACATTGTTCACTTAAGAGAAAAAAAAAGCGATGCTTGGCTTAGAAGTACCATGCTGTGTGTGAGGTTCGTGTTCTGTTTTAATGAATTTAGCGTCGCCTGCACACAGCATCATCCTGATACCATTTTCTGTTTGTTGTATTAGCAGGACAACAGGATGTTTCTGCAAGTGAGGAGGTAAAAACTGGGTCAGATTCCCAAGGCTCCTGCATGGAAATAGAAGGTACTCCTCGTGTCTTGAAATCAAAAAGCAAGATTAACAAGCAAAAACACTAACGGAGAATCGTGGAATCATAGAATGTCTGGGATTGAAGGGACCTTAAAGATCATCTAGTTCCAACCCCCCTGCCATAGGCAGGTACACCTTCTACTAGGCCAGGTTGCTCCAAGCTGCATCCAACCTGGCCTTGAGCACTTCAAGGGATGGGGCATGCTCTCTATGTGTCTCTGGGATTGCAGTGAGTCCCGGTGAAGAGCCATGCTTGGAGTGATAGACACATGGGATTTTGTGCTAAATCCCAGAAAGTTCAGTAACTTCAAGGCTCTGCTCTGGAGACCCTTGGATTTCCTTGGACAGCTTTTTTATTTGTACTCGTGGAGGAAAAGATCCTTTTCCTCTGCCGGTGTTTTTGATGGCAAGGTTTCCAGTGGGTGTTAATCCTTTTATGTCCATTCTGAAAAGTCTTACTCCTTATCTTTTTATCAAATTTCTTCAGATCCACTGTTGAACCAAGAAGACACAACAGAAGCTGAGATACCTTTGATTCGTGGTGCAGAGGAAAAGGAAGAGGCAAAAGAAGAAGAAGAGGGAGGTGAACCTATTATAAAACAGATGGAGACAGAGAATGCTGCAGGACTGATGTTATCCTTTTCTGTTGTGAGGAAACATGGAAAGGGCACATAAAAGTGCTTTTCTTCCTAAGGAAAAAACTTCTGTTGTCTTATCTTTGAGTGTAGTTTTGATGTATTGGACTTGGATTTGTATAAGAAGCTAAGTGCAAAAAAGTGCCCACTCAGGTTCAAAAGCGGCATTTTTAAATACTCTTCTCGTGTTTGGTTTTTTGCATTTGAGTGCATAATGCTGATTAAACAACCAATTTATGTCTATATAAGTATCCTTTTGATCACATTTGCTAGAAGCATTCGGAGTACTTAAAATAAATGGGTATGATATTGAGATTATTAATAGAGATTTAACTAAAGAGTAACTAGAACTAGTAATTCTAATGAAGAAACCAATATTTGGAGTGAGAATGCAGAGTCTTCTGAAGCAGTATGTTTTTTTTTTACTGGAGTAAAATATATGAAACCTTGGGAATGCTTCTGCAAGGAGATGTAAAAGTTTAAGGTGTTGGGTGCCTCTGAGAACCCTTCAGTCATCTCACCATTTGTAAAGGCACATGGTTATATGAAAAATAATGTATTATGTAAATAATTCTCTAATTTTGAAGTAACTGCAAGTTAATTATATGGTCATTTGTAGAGCCCAACGATGACTTTTACAGTTCCAAATTAAAATGCAGGCATGATTTTTATTGGAAATTCAGGTCAATACTAACTGTGTTGTCCTAATTATGAAGGTCTTTTCTCATCAACATTGACACCAACTTACTTGCAGACCTGTAGTAGCAATATTGACAGTTTTCTTCATTGCAAAACCAGGTTAATAGAACCTCTTTGTTCATATACAGCTAAAGAATATTTCCCTTCCTTTTTTTTTTTTTTTAATTTTAATTGCCTGTCCAAGTTGAGACTAATCACATCTCCTTGTTATCATTTGTGTTAACAGTATTGGTTTTGTGCTGTGTTAATGATGATGAAGGTAGGCTTGATATAATTCTTATGTTCAGGTAAATGGTACCACACTTACCTCAGTTGCCAACCCAGCTTATATAATGCAGGCTCACTCTGATTGCAAATAGCAATGTCGTTATGTCAATCTCCTCCAAATAGAAATTATTTACATATAATTTAATGCATCATCACAACTAAATTGGACAAAATGTACCTTCATTATTTGCACATTTTCTCCTCTTTACTACTTTAGTGTCCCCGACAGCTAGGGACTATAATTTAGTTCTCGGAAGAGAGATTATATTTCAACATCAGTTCTACTTACTATTAAAATATGCAATGTTAGGGAAAAGCAGGTAATGTCAGAAAAAGGTTGTTCTTGGCACCTTTCCTTTTCCTGCCCTTGATTTAAAAGTTTCAAATACTAAGTATAAAGTTCTTGCTAAATATTTTGGAACTTGTTCCTACCTGGGGTCTCAGGTGTTGATACTGTGCAGGATTCATCTGATGCAAAGTTTGTTGAAGTCCACAGAAGGAGTGGACTATCAATTTAAGTGATCTTTTGGTAAGTTCCGTGATAAGAGGAGATGTGTTGAGTCTGCGTGCAGGATAACAGCATAAATATTCTGTTCAGCTTCTTCCAAATGTACTGCCTTTGGTGCAAGGAAAATAAATGGGTGCTCTTGCAGAGCAGGAGCAGAGAAGGAAATAAAGCCTTTCCCTTGCCTTGTTTCATTCTTATGGGTATAGGCACCCTCATAGCTCATCTTGCTAGATGCTTCTTGTTCTGGTGGGCACAAATTCTGCCACATGGGTTTTGAAAGTTTGCCATAAAGTGAAGTGGGTCTGGACAAAAAGAGGTAAAAAAAAAAAAAAAAAATCAGCTGAAGTTCAGACTGATACAATAAGATATATTTCCTAAAGAGAGACTCCTCTTAATGGAAAGAGATTACCCGACATTAAAAAGAGATTTAATATGTGACATTATTTTCTGTAACCCAAGTGCTATGTCCTAAAGTAATTCAGCTGAATTGTTTTCCAGTAGCACAAATGCAGTACATTGGACACAGGATGTAATACTGTATTTTTGTCTGAGAATTTGGGGAAAAAGGCTGACGCGGGACTGCTAGTCCTGTTAAACAGAAATTCATGGATCTTAAGTTAGTTTGGCCCATTCTGGATCTGTATGCATAGCCAAATGTAGCAACTCCTAAATTCCAAACTACCTGGTCTTTCTGTTCTACATGAGATATTTTTGTGTACGTTTTCAAACTCATCCCAGAGCAAAAGGTGACATGTAGCTGCCCCTCTCTTCTCTCTGTCTCACTGGGAGCATTAATTCTTGGGAGTCATCTGCAATCCCTTCAGTCCTCAGAACTGGAGCTGCGTGAGCCACCAAAGGACCGACAAAGTCCCTTTTCCAACCTAAAGCCGGATTTCTGCTCAGTTACTGATTGCAGCTTTGAAGCGTGCTAGGAATTTTTTCAATGGTGTGGTTTTCCGTGGAAAAAAATGTCTCTTTCTTGCTGTTTTAGAGATGTGTTTCAGTTTACATGAACTTCTGACAAACCATAGGTTATCTTCTGATTTAATTGTGTGAATTTTACTGCCAGCTCATCTCTGTGTTTTGGGGTTTTTTAAAGCTTGCAGGGTCCTTCCTTTATAGCTCATTTCACTTCACAGCTCCAGGCTCATGCTGTAGTGTGAATCCCCAAGGAGTGCCAGATCCTGGTGCTTTCAAGGTTCTGGGATGCTGGGAGCCCAGAGGAATGAAGAATCAAAATCTTGGCAGTCACACTTGTAATATCCCATTGCCAGCAGTGAGAACCAAGCCAGATTACCCTGAAGAATATAACAATGTGAGGCACTGTGTGTTTGATAAAAACCTGCTGTTGCTTTTTTCAAAATCAGTAATAAAATATCACATGTGCCCTTTTTTCCTACTGCAACTTGAAGTTATATATTTTGAGAGAGCAGCTGAAGAAAAAAGGCAAACTAAGATGCCTTTTTCTTTTTTTTTTCCAACTACTATTATGCACTCATTCTGGCTCACAAAAGAATAATGAAAATGTATGTTTCTTATAAGATTGGTGAATATTCTCAAATTCCTTTATTAAAAACCAGAGCAAGTGGTGTTCACTGACCTATTTGCTGACTAGGTAAGCGTACACAGTTTTAACAGACCTTTTGGCAGTCCCTTTGTATGTACACTTGGAAGTAGTCCTGTTGTGTTGCAATGACCATGCACTCAACATTTATTTGTAGGTTTAATCAGCACGTTCATTCCACAACACAATTTGCAGCACACAGAAGTAAATCCCATATTTGCATGAACATGCAGCCAGTTTCTCCTCTGAGCCCACTCTCACCTTTGTGATTTCCAAACTCTTTCTGTCTCCCTTCATCAAGACATTCGTTATGATGATTTCCCTCACTAATCACCCTTAGAAGCCCTTTAACTCTTTGAAGGGGTAGGATATCGGTCAGAGCACTAGAAAATGAACAGTTACTGCTGTCATTTCTCTGTTTGGGCTGAAATTTTGTCATCTTGTGCCTTTTGGAACATAGTTTGAGTTTGACCCGTGATGTTTCTCCACATGAGAAGCTTATAAGAGTGATTGGGTAGAATCCTCACCTTAACCATGAGGTCAGGGCTGCCTCAGGGACAGACTGGGGGAAGTTTCCATCGTTTGCAGTACATGTGATTTCCTTTGTCAATCTTCTGATCAGTTCTTTTTAATCTAGATTTGAAGTTTGGCTAATTTCAAATTTGAAGTCTGCCAAGTTCTGTTCTAGCTAAGCCCCGTTTTGGTCAACAATCTTTGTAACATGAAGAGCTATAACCTGTAACTTTGCAGGCAACACTTTGTCCATTCTTCAGTTGTCCATTTTGCTTTAGCAGGAGTGGTAATTTTAATGGCACAATCTTGCAGAGAACTGAATGTTTCAAAACCTGGGGAAAAGAGCTCTCACGTTTTATAGGTTCAGTCTCAGGCATTTATAGGCTTATATATGCATTGGTACAGTCGTAAATAATGGCAAAATAATGACTTTGTTATCAGTCAAAAATTTCAAAATGACATTGTGGTTATAGAGAAATTCTTGAGAAATATAAATATAAAAATATAAAGAATTCTTGAGAAAGATCTTTTTGGACAAATGTGATGTTTTTATTACTGATTCATGGCAATTTTATTGCTTAACCAAACTATTTTAATTCTTCAAGTGGAGAGAGATAAGACATTTCTGGGGAAAAAAAAAAAGATAAAAGTCTTCTCTAGAATCTTTAAATAGGTAATTTCACTTTGTTTGGAAAGAAAAGAATATTTTGGAGTGCTGTGGCTTCTGAAGATCTAGTGTAAAGGCTCCAGGTTACTTTATTCGGTTGCTCAAAGAGGAGAGGAAAAAAATATCCTGAGCCAGATATAGTGCGCTTGGTATTTGATAAGAACCCTTACTGAATAGATCAGATGCCATTTTTGGGGGGCTGTTACAGTGTATTCAGACACTAAATATGAAATATGTCTTTAAAATCCTGTTCTAACAGATACTGATATTTGGCAAAGAAAAGAAAAATGCACCATTAGACCTTTTGCTGAAATGCTGTAAAGGCTGTGGAAGCAGAAAGTTGCAAATGGGTATTTAAAGCTCTAAGCTATGCAGAGATTATGGGCTGTTGGGAAGCAGTATGTGGGACTAGTGGGAGGTGCACAGACAGATTATGAGTGGAAATCCTGAAAGGTGCCTCGCCTGTGAAGCCTCGCTTTGCATACCTTTATTTTTTTGAGAACTTCACCAATCTCCAGTAAACTTTTCAGCTGCAGTATCAACCAGCTGAGGAGATTTTGTCACCAGATTATGTTTGCAAGCCCACTGTGCTGAGTGTGTGGTGGTGCAAGGGCTGTTTGGTCCATATCAAGCACTGCCCTCCTGAAGGCATTAGAGCTGTGGCAGAAAAGGATTGCCAAGTAATTTCTATGCCAGGTGAGGTTCACCTGCATCTTCTCTGCTCCACTTACACATTGCAGACTGCAGAAGAGGAATGGGGGATTTGGCCCCACTGTCTGTGGGTTGATGTTTGTGTGAAGTGGGAGGTGTCCAGGCTCTTAAATCATCAAAGAGGCTTCGCTGATGGTGCAGGATGGGGCAGCAAATGGGATGCAGACCTCCTGCAGGATTTTCCTGAGGGTGCTTCCCTGAGGATGCCGTGCGACACTGCGCGTTGGCAGTCAGGGGGGTTATTACACTGTCAGTAGTCTGCTCTAGATATTGATTTCAGTCTCTTGAGGGGAAAAAAGTCATATTTATTTTTCTGCCACGGAAGAAATCTCTTTCTTTTCATTACTCTCCATATATCAGGTTCTAGCCTGAATGTGCGTAAAAAATAGGTGGTGCAAGATTAATTTGAAGTTTTAATTATTTTTCATCTCTTGCAAGGGAAAATAATTTATTTTTTTCTGTGTGCTTTTCTAATAAGAAAGTGGAAAATGTAAGGAATTTTTCAGCTTAAATGTTTTGCTTGCTGTCACAGTCACTTTATGTTACCAGACATGATGGTAAGGCTAAAAGACAAAAAGCCAAAAGGAAAGAAAACAGGAAAACAACAATAGGGAATACTGTAACAATGATAACATATAAGGTTTATTATCTCTATTTGATTGTTTTCTTCATTTCATTTAAAGTAAGCAGAATAGAAATAGTACTATGAATTGGCAATTTTTATTGCATTTAAAAATATCATCTCTTTGTTCCTGCTGAAAGCATTGACAATGCAGCCTTTGTTTAGTTTAATTAACTTATGTTACAGCACTGAATTGAATCACATTCAGCATTAAATCAAGAGAAAGAAGCTTTAGAATGCTTTTCCATGCACAGAAAATAAAAAGAAAGAGAAGAAATTAAATCCTTGATGACGCTGGAGGAGAAACTGGATATTTTTAATGGAATATATTGAAGTGCCCTTTTCATTTTGATTTTCCATGCTGGGAATGCCAAAAAATATAAAATCATGAAATCCCAGTGAACAGCAGATGCTATGATGTCATTCTTAGTCCTCATATGTTTATAATAGTATTAGTTTTTTACTTGTGAGCTTGCAAGTCTTGAAGGGATTTAAGATACTGATGATGCCCTTTTCACATATGAAAACTGGGGAGATAATAGAATCCATATTCCAAATGGTGGGGTCCAAGCCTACCAGGGTTTGGTTTTAGCTCACCTCTCCAGAGATACAGCAGTGCCTTATGCAAACAAAACATGTACCTCTTTCAAACTGTCTCAAATAGCACCTGAGGAATGAGGGGAAAGGGATATGGGAGAGAGTCTGACATCTTAGAAACAATTTCCTGTAACTTATTGAAAAAGTAGGGCTCGCTGGCCAAGGACTGCTCTGTTGCAGATGGCATCGTAGCCAGCAGTATTTCTGGAAATGAGCTTTAACACCTCCAGAGATATGGCACCACTTTAACATATACTGTACAGCTACAGAGGTATCTGTTTGAACAGTGAGCTTAGCTCCTGTGTGTCACAGTAAGAAATCCAGTCTTAAATTAGAATTGGTCCAGCAGACCAAAGGAGTGCAAGCAGTTTCACCAGGAAACAATTTGGTCCCTCACAGACAAGTGTTATGTCTTTGTGCTGTCTTCTATAAAAGGAGCCTTCATTTTGTTAAGCACTGATAAATTTTAGATCCTTACCTCTTTTCATGAAGTTTGTTTATGGTGGAATACACACAGATCCAACTGACCTGGCTCTGGAACTGGAAATTCTGTGTTCCCACTTGCCTAGGTTATGTATGGATGTATTGCCTTGCCTAGGTTATGGCACTGTGTTATAGCTGTTTCAAAAACTCAAACGGCCATACACTTAGGGCAACATTTCACCAAGGATTTTGATAAAATAAAGTGGAGTCCAGTCATAACTGTGTGGAAACCACAGCCAGTGGGCGTAAAGAAGGTATGATTTGGAGAGCTGTCTTTTTTTTTTTTTTTTTTTTTTTTTTTTTTTTTTTTTCTTCCCACAAGTACAGAACAGGAAGGAATTAAAAGAAAGCATCATATGTCCTAGGATTGAAAGATTCTCTGGCTTGTTCTTTGAGGAGTGGCAGAGCATTTTCACTTCACTGTCTGTTCCTGTAGTTTTGCGTAGTGCTGTGGTGAGGAGTAAACCTTGTTCTCATATGAGAAGGGTGGCATTTACTCACTCTACACTGTCACGTGGATCAAGAGACACACTTTTTGATTCAGCTCTATTCTGTTTTCTCTTCCATGTATTCCCACTTCTGGCTCTGCTAGTGAGGTGTACACCATGGCTTCATAGGTGTCCTTGCTTCTTGTGCTTGGAGGGGGAGGCCAGAGCTGTACAAGAAGCTGTACAATAGTGTGGAGAAATGTGTATACAGCCTTGTAAAGTAGAGGTTGCTTTGCTAGGGCATGACCCCAACTGAGATGAAACCTTTCTCACTGCTGCTGACCCAGAGCAGGAAAAATCCCACCCAGTCTCACTCAGATCTTTGAAGCATAATGCTTTCCTCTGGATTTTCTCTTCCTTTTTTCTCCACTTAACTCATAACTTTTTGGCAGCAGGTTTTCTGTCCTCTCACCTTTTCCTAATGTGTTTACAGGTGAGTGTTCTTTTGAGATCTTGCCATCTGGAATGGTTTTCCTCATTATTTCCTTTTGTGGATATGCCTTTACTGTTTGTTTGTTCTGCAGTCATTGTGCCAGTAATCATACCTACCACAGAGGCCAAAACCACCTTTATTCCATTTACATCATCCTAAAACCTCTCAATACTTAGATTACTTGACAGTCCTTGAAAGACAGCATCTCTACACATCCAGCATTTTCCCTGTGGAGGAAATAAGCAGTCATTTACAGGCTATACCATTCTTACCTGAATAGAAAAACTGGTTAAACTATGTTCTGGATTTTGAGCAAAAAAAGTCATTAGTCTCTTCTCCATTGCCTCCTGGTTACAGCTAACAGTGGTGTTTAATCAGAGGGTCAGGATGGTAAATTCACTGTATCAGGACCAAGAAAACATTAAGATCCCCAATTTGTCACCAGATGCTATCACAGTTACAAATCACAGTTGCAGTTACGCAGGTTTTTCATCAGGTAAAGCACAACTGCTGGACATGTTTTCATGGTCTGTCAGCCTGAAATGTGGCACAAAGGTGTCAAATGAGAACAGATGGATGTACCTCAGGTGTTTCAAAATAAGATGTCAGTATGCTGAAAAATCAATGCCTAACTCCAGCAGCTGGAGTCAAGGAAATTAACTTACCTGATTCTTCCAGCTATCCTAGCTAGAAGGAAGATGAGCTCACAGTCTGAGCAGGGAGGTAGTCAGCACAGCTGGGTCTGAGCATCACCCCCTCTCTGGGGTGCTGGTACCTAAACATGGTGCCTTCATCAACCCAGCTGGTCTGGAGAGGTCAGAAAACTGAGGAGGACTTGCTGCTATGAGTGTACAGCAGCTTCATTGCTTTTTGTTTTCTCTTTTCTGAGCATTGAAAGATTTCTGCAGGTGACACATTCTCATTGGTGCTGTCCCAGCTCATGGCTGTCTTGCAGGAATCTTTAAGATACAAGGACAGGGATGGAACCTTTCCAGCATCAATTCAGATTTATTTCCAGCATGTTCTGATCAACAGGGTAAGCAATGGGATGGTCCCTCTCCCTCACTTGAGTTCAGATCCTCATTGCTCCAAGTTTTTCATGGCTGTTGCCATCACACCTCAGTTAAGCCCTTGGCTCTTCTTCTTGTGATCTCACCTCACAGATTCTGTGACCCTTGCCAGAACACACAATTCTTTATTTAGATACCAGGAGCTCCTGCCGGGTGGTCACATTGATCTAAACAGCTGGATCACCAAAAGAGACCAGAGCTGTGCTCTCATTTTTTGGGACTTCCTCCTTGGGACAACAGATATTTTACAATTACCCTCACATGAGCATAACTGACAGCTTCCACACTCATCCTGGTCTGGTAAAACTGGCGTCCTCTGTGGTTTTGGTTTATCTCTCTGTCTTCCAGTGAGCGTTAGGTACAGCTACTGTGGTCTTTTTAAACCATTGTCAATGTTTTTAATGCCTGTATCATCATAAATCTGCTTGCACGTGGAAACCTGAGTCTTGAATTGCAGATGACTGGGGTTACTGGGGAGTTACTGACACGTCTCAGTAACCACACAGTGGTACTGCAGGCCCCTGCAGCTGGAACACAGCTGGTTTTCAGGTAAATGTCCAAACAGTTGGATGCTTCTGTAGCTTGGCTTTGAATCTTCTGGCACTGCGATATGGGCAAGTTTGCTTTTAAAAGAAAAGAAAGTTAAAGGGAAAAGTCTTTAAACAATATTCCTGGTATTGCCTGCTTCCAGCATGGCATAGAATCGATTTCCTGGACGCCATTCTGCTTGCAGATCCAGCTGGCTCTTGAAGTGTGTGAGCATGAAAAGCAGATGATAAGAAATACATATATATTTTGTACCTACCTAAAGGAAGCCAAGTAATCTTGGAAATGGATGCATACAGAGATCACAGAATCTACTCATGAAACTGTTCCCTCTGGCATTAAACACAGGCAGTGTTTAACAGTACTAAGTCAAAGGTGTGATATTTAAGACACGGGAAATCTTTCCAAAGTGAAAAGAACTTTCAAGAGGAGCCTGGGGGAGAGATGGTCATGTCAAGAATTGGCTGTAAATATGGTTAATGCAATTTGTTCTTATCACAACTGCTATGGGATATTTAACCACCAGAGGTCGCCATGACCTGAGGCTTCCATCTGATCTTGGAAGCAGCAGTGCCATGCAATGTGTTAGATTGCCAGAACCATTTCCTTCTTGTAATGAGGTCTGCCATTCAAGGATAGATACAGCTTGTGAATCCAACTGGATCGCCAGCTCACAGCTGAAAAATCTGGAGAAGGATCTGCACGTGGGAGGGAAGGAAATCAGCCCTACATATTCACATTCCAAAAGTGAGAATGAGCACAGCAATTTTGCAAAGGTTTGGTCCCAGCTTTGGGTTTCGAACGAAGCTAGCTTGCTCCTCGCTAACCTGCACCTGTAATCAGCTGGATACACATCTATCTCCTCCAAGAGGAGAAAGCAGGATGGCACTGGCACTTCCACAGCTCCTAACTTGCAAAGTGAATCCTTACAGGCTAGTCATAGGTGCAGTTAGCGGTATTTAGTTGTTTGTTCTTTCTTCTCTCTCTTCCATCTGTCTGTCTGTCTTCCCATCCATCCATCCATCCATCCATCCATCCATCCATCCATCCATCCATCCATCCATCCATCCATCCATCCTGTTTTAATCTGTTTAGACCCCCTAGATAAAAAAAAAAAGGCAAATATAATTAGCCAACCAGCACTAGGAGACCATTGAATTAAAGTATTTTGATTTAGGGTTTGGGATTCTTTTTTTTTTTTTTTTTTGCTTGCTTAATTCTCTTGTTTGAGACTAGCTTGTAAGCTTTATTTACAAGATCAGAGCAGTTGAAATGAAAGCCTGGTTAAATAACAGAAAAATACATTTGCATCTTGCTTTGTGTTTGACATTGAACATCATTTGTTACTGCATTGTCACATACACTCTTTTATTATTAATCTGTAAGCTGTAACTGTACAGCTGCAAATGAGATTTAAAAAAAAAAAAAGACCACAAAGCACAACTTTTCCCTTCTTCCTTCCCTCCCTATAAACCATGAGAGCTAGCTGCTTAACCATGTGAAGCACAGATTTTGTGTGGTATTCCAAATACCTCAGAGATACCTGTCACATAATTTTGCCACTTAATTGAATTCAGTGGCTGGTGTTTTGCATTTACAGGTAGATGAGAGCATCCAGCCATCAGGTGTTTGCATCACTAGAATTAAATGCCTACTGGTTTATCTGCTCAGGAGATAAATATTTAGATATCATTAAAATGGTTAGCTGTATATACATGGAAATATCCATATGACAAGGGAAAATGTGTGAGGGGGTTTCCTTGCATTGACAGAGGATGTGACCTCAATTGCTGCAGTTTTCTCCCTCACACTTTCTTTCATGTTGCACATAAAGTCGTTGCTGCTGGGTGCTCGCTGCTCAGAGGAGGAAAGTGCCTTATCTAAGGCTAGATTAAAATGCTCTTCACATGCTATTCCAATTCCTGGCATTTTTTTTAATCCACTGAGGGAAATAAACTGCAAAGAGTGTGTCTAAACGGATGCACAGTGTAGGTTTGTGTCACTGGGGAGTGTTATCTCTGTAAGGGTGCTCCCTCCAACTAGGTATCTCAGGTTGTGGCTGAGGAGGAGCATGGCTCCCCAGTGTATTACCATTCCTGTTTACAGACCACGTCGCAATCTTGGAAGTGCTAATTGGCTTTCTTTTAAGTGAGTTGTTGCATTTTTCTTTTCTATTTGTTTCCCACTAAAAGGAATGTTAGTATTTTTGTGATGTCTGGCGCTTCGCGGAGCTCCTCTGTGTAAAGATAACAAATGAGTTGTGCGACCTGACATTCTCCCTGGGACTGTGCTTAGAACAAAGCAAGCCAGTGGCATTTCAAAGCCTGCTTTTAAAGTAGCTGGTTATATACTCTATTTATCAGAACCACTAGGAAATGCCATTTCTCTGGTATTTTGCACCTTGTCTTAATTGACTGGGAGGTGGAAAAATCTTTGGGCAAAAACTTACGGCAGGGGTGTTGGAACTAGATGATCTTTAGGATTCCTTCCCAAACTATTCTATGACCTCAGGACCCAAAGGACACATATGTAGAAAGCTTGAAGCTGTTCCATGCTTTCTGTATTCCTGTGCTTCAAGAAGTTGGGTCTACTGCAGGCTTTGGGAAAGAAGAGGTGAGCTCTAAACTTTTGAGAGCAGCTACTGCAGGTACAGATTTCTGGGCACACTTTGGAATTGGCATCTCAATTTTCCTTTTCCTGCCCTGCTGCTGGGAGTTGCTGAGGAGGCATTGCCCGGAGCAGGGTCTACCCAGTTGCTCGCTGAGCACCCCTGCTGCTGATAACATGGAATAAATCAGAATTTGGAGAATATGTCCTGAGGAAAGCTGGAGGAAGGAGCAGGGGGCTGGTCCAGCCTTGGCTGTGCTCAACCAGTGTGGCTGAGGACACCAGCATCCCCAAAGCCTTGGTGACGAGGTTTGTGCTAGTGCTGTGCTTGTGCAAAATACTTTGTCTTTGATCCAACACTCTATATAACCAAGAATTTTGTTTTGGTGAGAAGGCAGGTCTTTCCCCTCACATTTCACAGGTTTCTAGTTTCTGGAGACTTTACAGTTTTGTTGGTATAAACCAACACACACTTCCACTGATTGGGCCACTAGCAGCCCTTCACAAAACTTTTTAAATAAAGCCACCTTTTTGAGACCTGATACTCAGATCACTGCTGTGCTCCCCCTGGGAGGGATGGCCTTTTGTTATAAGTGTTGCTCCATCAGTGGAAACCTGGCTGCACGTGGCCACAACACCAGTGATGCAAGGACTGGACTGTAATGATCAGTGCCAAAAAGGACTACTGCGTAGGCTTACCCTGGGGAAGCCATTCTGTGTACAGAATGTGATCCATGGCACCTAGAGTTCTTGTCATTTCCTTCAGCTGTTTGCACAGTTCTGTCATGTGTGGGCTTTGAGAAGAGCTGCATTAATTCAGGGTTTGGAAATCGGAGGGCAGGCAGAAATAAAGTGGGTCTAAACTTTTAGGCTTGCTCTAGCATATATGTCATGAGATGAAGAGTAGGTAAACTGAATTTAGAGAACTTTGAGTTCATTTTCATTATACTTTCTATTGTACATTAATGGTTACACTGTTAAGTTTTCACTTAGGGTATGAATTGCTCTGTGTTAAGGAAATGAAACTTAAGTGAAGAAGTTTTCTGATAGGAAACATAGAGAAGGATAAGCAGGATCTTTTTGCCTATTAATATTGTTACTATCATCATTAATGATGACTGCTGTATAGTCCAGACTCTTAACTTAAACTGGAAACACCATGAAAAATGCCCTTCACAGTTTTCTTTACCCAAGGAGTGCACAGCCTAAATTCCATGATTTTGCATACTCATCAGCCTAATTGAGGCATCCCTTTCATGAACTGCCAGCACAGTGGCACCACTGTCTTGTACATTGATGCTCTGTGACCAACAGGCTTCCTCCAGCTCTGCTGCTTAAAAAATAGCTTGCTTGCCTCTGCCAGAACTACTTGTGTCATGAATGACCAGTAAACACATTCTTAAATGCTTCCTGCTGGGTAATCAGAAGCAGTTCCTTCTTGTTCCTTCCTCCATGAAAATGTCTGACAAAACTGAAAAATGCTCATGTCCTTTTAAATTGAGGGGGGCTTCACTTTTCTTTTAATTTTTTTAACAGCAATGTGGTAGCTTCAGTTTTTAGTTTTGGCAAGAGCCAGCCAGTTTCCTCTGGAAATATTGGGCTTCACAGGATACATTCGTATGACTCTCTGAAAACATGTAATTTCCCATTATACTATCTGTTCCTTTAAACCAATAAAAACAAAGCATAGTTTGATTCAGGAGAAGGTTTTGTTAGAAATATTTTGATGGACTCCACATGTGCCTTTGCAGCGGGTTGCCCGTACAGCAGGACCACCCCCTGCCTGCAGAATGCAGTAGCTGCAGCAGCTTTGTCACAGTGTCAGGGATTCTGCCAGCCTCCAGCTTGAGTTGGGCACAATACTTCCAGATTATGGCAGGTTTTATCAGTCTGAGGATCAATGCTTGGGTCCCTCCTATGATTTTCAATCAGTTCTCAATGTTGTCACAGATACCCAGGGTGACTTGAAATACCCCTTTAAGGCACAAGGCTTATTTCTTCCCTACCACCCCAAATAATCTCTACACCTGTTAACTGAAATCCCACAGACTCTGGACTTAAAGCACATCTCATGTATGGATTTCATTTTGGTACTTACATCAAAATAACTGCGCAGCTAAGTAGGGAATACCTAGATTTGCTATGAGCTATAAACTTTCTAGGCAAAGAGCAATTTTCTATCTAACACACGCTCCCCCTTTTAGGGTCTGTATCATTTAAAATAGGTTCTATGTTAAGAGAGCCATGCAAGGTGTTTATTTTCTTTCCTGTATTTTCTTAGCTACATAGACATCCAGTGCAGAGTTGTAAAAGAAATTTGTTTGCTCTCTTTGGATTGTCAGATTGATGGTTTTTAGTGCACTGAAGTGTAGTAAAAAATGGAAACTATACAATCATTAAGTAGACTTCTAAGCCTACTCAGGAAATCAAGATATTTATCTAAAATATGTTTATATATATATTTAAAGAAACACAATAAAGCTTGTTTTTAAGATGGTGAAACTTGCTATTTTCAGTGCCCAACAAAACCACAATTCAAGGCCAGTGACTTAATTCTAGGTGACACCTCTCCTAATCCTTTATGGCTTAATCCTTCAGTTTTATCTGTGACTCTGAGGAAATCTCTGCCAGGGCTGAAGTCACTTGCACCAGGCAATTAACACTCCTGCATCCTTTTGAAAGCTTCAGTAGTTCCCATGAAAGTAAGAGATGCCAAGGTATTTGTGGACACTGTGGGCAGTGACAATCCTTACACCAGCGTACAAATTCTCGCAGACGTGAGCCACGTGCACGTTTGTAGGGAGCACACCTGTAGCCTCTAATTCTTACCCTTGTGCTGTGTGCTGGCAAAAGCTCTGTATTACCCTCCAGCTGTGGGTGTTCAAGGGAAGAAGAAGAGGGGAGATGTTGCTGGGTTTTGACCCAAGGCTGGAACCACTATGTCAGGTTTTTTTCCCTAAGCTCAAAATATTTGAAAGATATATAATGGAAAGGCTCTAGACATATGCAGGTTCCTAAGCTAAGAAGGAATTTATTATGGATAAATCATAAAGTGTGGTCCAAATCCAGCAGTCTGAAGAATTTAGCTTGAGGAAGTGTTTTAGTGTGTGCGTGTCATCCTGCTTTAGCAGGACAGAAGTCTGCCACTATCAGTTACTAATACAATTATTCTCTTCTGGTTTAATTGGTAGTGGTCTTGGCTTTGGTGCTAAGATTGCAAATACAATCCCTTAACTTTTCTGGCACTCCCTAGGAGGGAGCTGGCATTCCAGGAAGGGTTAAGTACTCCAACATGCCAGCCTGAAATTCAATACTTTTTTACCACCTGTGGTATTTCTGAGTATCCCACAGCCCTAGCTGCTGCATTCTGGCTGCCCTTCAGGACAGCTCTTAGTAAGGAACTCGTGCTACTCATCAATTACATAGAGGATTTGAGGAGGATTAGCTTCAAGGGAAATTATGGATATCCTTTTTGACTCCAGTCTGCTAGTTTTCGTGACAGACACCAGTTTTATTAGGAATTCTACAAACTCTCTTGAGGGAAAAAGAAGGGAAAAGCCAGGTTGTTGGTTATAATGTCACTTAGCTTTCTAAGCACAGATTAAAGGGGTGGTGCCATCCTTAGTGCAGAGAGAATTGGCATGGATTTTTAAAGTCCATATTTAGGCTTTGAAATAGGTGCCCTGAATTTCAAAAATGATGAGCACATCCAAAACACTATATGAAGTGAGCCCTTTTTGAAGCCAGACGGAGCTACTGGGAGCTTGAAGCTTTTGGAAAAAAGGGTCTAAACTCCCTTTTAAAGCGCTCCTAATGTTAGTCAGCTATTGTTGAAAATGCTGACCTGTGTGTACTGGCATCTGGAAGAACCTCTGTGTTAAAAGATAGTTTGATGGATAGAGGGGATATGATCTCCAGTGCTAAAGGGAAAAATCCTGCATTTTTTTGTAAGTGTATTCTCTGATAAAAAACATACTGAGACAGTTTTGTCCTCCTCTTTTTCCTCCCTCTCTCTCTTTTTTTTTTTTTTTTTTTCTTAAAGACTTTTGTTCAGTCTCTGTGCTATATTGTTTTGGCCTCCAGTTTCTATTTGGTGCCTTGAGATATAACAGAACTTTGAGAAATTTTCCATAATATGGAGCGTAGGCAGGATGATTGAGGAAAAACCTGCTTCAGCTTTCCCAAAAAATTGGTCCAGTTTTTACCTGATGTCACAGTAATGATCTAGACATAAGCCAGCCTTGGTCTAACTTGCTGTTTGAATTTATGATCTTTTGATACAAATAAGTGTCTGATGTATGTGAAATCTTGCGTAAATTTCTGATCCCTTGTTCTCCTGCTTGTAAAGTTGCCAAGAGTGGCCAGTAACAGCAGGGTGGACTTCTTCAAACAGAGGGAATGAGGCTGTGTAAGGGGAAGCATTGTTCGGAATAAAGTGGTTTGGGAGATGAAGGAGCCCACCATATATGCCCCCTCCACCTAAACTGAGCGGAAAATCTCATAAATCACAGGACCTGTGTCTCAGCAATGATAGATGTCAGAATTGATGAACCTGACTGAAGACTTATCCATAGCAATTTATTATAGTTCTGATGTATGTTGCTAGCTTTTTGCCTGCCTGCTACTACTGAGTCCTTGCATTGGGGTTGAGAAGAAAAGCTGCCTCTCTTAAGTGTCCTGCAATCACAAAGCTGTTCTTGGTGGTGTCTGCTAACTACTTTTTTAGGTGACTCTGAAAAACACAGCGGCCTTTCTCTTGTAGTTACTGCTGTGCTCAGGTTCTTTTCCCAGACAACAAACTGGAGCCAGCTCCATGACTAGAGACTAATTCAGCACAAGCACAGCAAGTGAGACTCTCTAAAATCAAGAAAAAGTGGGGAGGGACAGGACACAAACAAATACTCATTAAAGAACACGCTGTGTTATGTTTCTCCTAACTGGAGAAGGAGAAGCAAATATTCAGTTTCAAGCAAATAGGTCAGATCTCTGTTTTACAAATCTGAGGTCAGTTGGGCAATGCTCTGGAGCTGTTTCTAGAAAGGGATGATGATGGTTGTTATTATTCTTTGCATTATGTTATCTGAATTCCTGTCTCTGATATAATGTCCTAGTTAGACCCTAGAATTTATGAACCAAAGAAAGGATGAAATGTGAAAAATTTTAGAGGAACAATGAAATGTGAAAAAGTTTAGAGGAAAAAATATGCATCTGTCTGTGTAATTTTTACTGAGCGCTGATATAAATTGAAGAAAAATCAAAGGCAACAGTAGCACTGCACGTTTTATCTCACACCCTGTGATGCGTATTAGTGTTGTTTCCCATAGTGAGCCAGAAAGAGCATTTACAATTTTTGAAAACTGCATAATGGCTCTCTACAAGAAAAAGAAGCAAGTATGCAACTGCCAGCACTGACACTTGGTTTTTCCTCACCTGTCAAGTTGCTGTTCTGGAAGCACTATTGTGGACAAAATTTTTGTGTTCCACAGTGGTAATTTTGAATTTGGTCTTCAAGTTTCCTTCAAGAAATGGTGCAAAGATAATTCACTAATGTGACAATCTAAATCCATTCTGTAGCCTTGCCAGGAAATATTGGCTAAGTCTATCATCATGTGGAAATACTCTCCTGTGGTGCAGGTATTAACACCTAGGCTGGTGGATTACTTTATTCTAAAGCAACCTACTAGAAGTAACTTCTCCATTGTGGTTTTCAGTGTTTTGGAAATACTTTTGGCTTCATGCTAGGAGATGAGTGTCAGGAGGGCAGATAGATTTTTCAAGTGTCAAACACCAGCTACACTGTCACTATCTGGCTGTGCACCTTCCTTGGTCCCCAAGAAATCTGATTCTTAAGAGGTGCCCCCAAAATTGGTAGAAGAGCATGGTTGCCACCATGCAGCTGAATTGCTTGCCAAAGTATGGAGGTTGTTCTTCTAGGCTTGTCTCAGTTTGGGAATATGTGGCATATGATTACATCTGGCACGGCTGTTATCATGCAGTGTTTTGGGTTGGAAGGGACCTTAAGAACTCCTTGATTCCCATCCCTCTGCTATGTGCAGGGACACTTTCCAGTGGACCAGGTTGCTGAGAGCCCCATACAACCTGACCTTGAACACTTCCAGGGGTGGGTCATCCACAACTTCTCTGGGCAACCTGTGGCAGTGCCTCACCACACTTGATTTGGGATACAAATCACCACTCATGATTTAGGTCCTCACATGCCTTAGTTGTATACAGTCTCTATTCAGAAGAGGATGTGGTTATTCCCTGTTGGCATAGAGCAGATGAAGATTAGAACAACACTTCCTCTCATTTAGTCCTGTTATTTGCTGGGGAAACATCTTGCTCCATGTCACTGCTATAAAGTTTTTGCTCTTATATTCATCCAGGTATCAGCAGAAATGAAAAATGGCATCCATGCTTAGGAGCATGAAAATACACATTTTCAGTATGTTTGCTTTCCCTCACATTCCTTTGAGGCTTGGCTCACTGCTGTGAAGAATGTTGCCAGGCTTTCAGAGGAGAAAGCGGGGCAGCCATCTGCATTAATGATGTCCTCTGACAGCAAAAGCTACATGGATCTCCAAAAGCCAAATTTCAGCCTTGGCTTCTCTCCACAGGCCTTTTCAGAGCAGGGTGGGAAGTATCACCTTGGTCAACATATCCATGTCTCTGCTATTCCCTTCTTTACAGAGGGAAAATAACTCCCAGACATTGATTTATGAAAAATTATTTACTGCCCTTGAACACAGATATGTACACAAAAGCATGCCTGTGTGTGTTTTATTTAAACACCTGTTCTGCTTTGATGAGTCACACTGAAGATCTGAAAAGAACAGTCCTGAGAACTTGGTGAGGACCTCAGTAGCAACATGAGTCCTTTAGAACAGATTTGTATTTAGATTCGTATTTATCACCATGTAGTTAAAGCTGACTGTAAAATTTTAGCCCTGAAGGAATTGGAACAGGATTCTGCTTTAAAAAAAGAAACAATGTTACCTTTCTGTCTCTGTTTGAAAAACAGGTGTCTGCCAAGAAAGCGGGAGCTTCCCTTGGAATGGAGAATATGACCTTCTTCCCTCCGAATTACTATGACTTTGAAATTAAGGGGCCTTCAGCCAAAGATAGGGGAAAAGGAATAACAGCTCTTTACTAGTGTGTGTGTGGATAACAAGGCAAACAAACACCAAGCAGAGTACAAATCCGGTCTCAGCCTTCTCTCTCTCAGCTGTGGCACTTTCCCCTTTGGTGCAGTTCTGCTCACAGCCACCGGGGGACGCTGCTGGGTCCCAGCCGGGCGGGGGGGGGGCCGATGATTCCCTCGCCCCTGCAGGGGGCGCTGTGGCACCTCAGTGTGCCCTGTGGAGGGAGTGGATTCTCCATGAAAGGTGTGGGTGCTTCTCTGAAGAGACCTCTTCTGACTTGCAGCTCTTGAGCGCTTTGAGGTTCTCTGAGGTTCTTCCCATCTTCTTCCCCGTCTTTTCCTTATAATTTCTATTTTAAATATTGTTTCTTCTCACTACAGATACCCATCCGGTTCTTGCCATGCTGCTCAAAGCTGGGGACTGGCTCAGTCTCCTTTATGTATGTATGTATGTATGTATGTATGTATGTATGTATGTATGTATGTATGTATGTATGTATGCTGCAAAATGGAAAGTTTCTTCCTTTTTTTAACAAACAGTGTTACATTCTGACAAATCTGTCCTCCTTAGGAGATCCAGGATCTCTTTGCTATCTCAGTCTGCTTTTCTGCGGTTTCCTCAAGATCATTTGAAGTGCTCAGAAAATACAGTGAGTGCAAGGTTGAAAAGGGCAGAGTATGTGCTGCTGATGGCAGTACAGGTTAAATTGTTCTTGTTTTTAGTGGGTGGACCAAAGGAAAAGTAAAGCCTATTAAAGCTTTTGAGTTCCCACATTGGCTCATCAGAATTAATGCCAGGAGTCCTCACCACAGATTAATGGTGCCAAGAGGAATTAAAGGTATTGGAGAGAGCTGTTGTGCTACCCGGTATGTTTTGTTGAGCCTGGTAAGTGTGTGAGGACAGTGATATTGTGATGGGAATAGAGATGCAGATATCATTCTGGCAGGCAGCTGTCTTCCAACAGGCTGGCTCATATGGCCATGGAATTCAGAAGATATTTCTGAATGCCCAGCATCATTCCCTCTGGTAAAAGGTGTGCCTTAGGAAATATGTGGATGTCCTGAGGCTTACACAAAAGGGTGCCCTAGTGCTCTAATTCCTTGCACCGGCTTTTAGGATGAGGCAGGTAGTGATCAGGAACTGAACCAAATCACTCATGAGTGTCATAAACAGCAAGAAAAAAATGACAGAATGGGAAAGAGAGGTAAATAACCAGAGCATTTCTGTTCCCTTCCCTTGTCATACTGCTAGTGAGCATGCTATCTGCCTTATTTGTAGGCAGGGATGGAGCACAAGCGCTTTGGAAGCCAGTCAGGACAGGTGATCTACTAGTTTGATCACAACCAGGCAACATTTTAATTATGTTAACAGCCAGCAACTGAGGGATGAGATGACATTTTCTGGCTGCTCCATTTCAAACATTCTATGCTGCAGGCTTCTTCTCTGATGAGAGGTTTCACAAAAGGAGCATCTGGAAAACAATGACATGGCCTTTTACACATTTTCCAGAGTAAAAAGAAAAAAATCAAAAAGGCTTTTCTTAAAACAATGTACCTTGTATTCAAGAGCCTTCTGTGTGCAGTTTTATCCTTTATCTCTTTAGAGACAGAAAAAATACACAAAGTGCTCCTGATGGACAAGAATGATTTTAGATGTGCCAGATTTGTGTGGCTCTTGTGGACCATACAATCCTCACTAGCCTTCTCTTCCCACCTTTGCAGAATGGTAGGCACAAAGAGATTTACTAACACATTTAATAAAGGGCTGGAAGCAGATAGGGATAAGCAGATCTTAGACACTTTTAAATTGTGTTTTTAAAAAATTGCCATTCAGCTTGAGCTGGCAATAACAGTGGCTGGGGGCAGCACGATGCCTTTAGGTACAGTTGTGTGTACAGAGAGCTGAGCTGATGCACATTGCACTGGAGGGACAGGGAGATTCATCACTCTTTGTTGCTGTGGAAAACAAAGCCAAAATGCCAAAAAGGAGGGTACATACTCCATTTAACAATGAAGGGGCTGCAGCACAAATCTGGAATGATGCTCACTCAGTGCCCTGAAAAGCCCAGCAAAGCTGGTACCGTAACCAGCACACCCCCCTCTGAAATCTGCATCCTTGAGTTTTCTTTCATCTCTGTGGTGCATAATTGCTGGGGATAGGGTGGAGGTTGATCGAGGTGTAACATTCCTGATATCACAGATGGAGTTGTTTGTTATTTACTGAGCCACACTGAATAGTGAGAGGCATGGTGATGGCAGTGCCCTTTCTGCCGATTCAGAACAGTAGAGCTTGACCTGTGCATTGCAGAAGGACAGCAAGGGAGAAAACTGTTCTCCAGCTCAAACTTAATGAAGTACAGATGGAAAATGATTGCTGTTTTTTTCCTTAGGGCCCCAGGAGTGGCTGGCTGGGTGCTTATACCTGTAGAGCCATGCAAGAAGACAGCACAAATATTTGATGTGCCATCAAATCCCAGATGGATATGGAACAGGAGTCAAACAGAATCCTTGTGTCACAGACAGCTTCAGTTTCTAAATGAGGCAGCATTTATAATGTGACTGAAATACAGCAGTAAACAAAGCACATGAAGGCTTGACAGTCACATTAGCAAAGTGCTACAATGAGGAGACTGGAAAGAAGGGGAAAAAAACAACTCTGGCTATTTGCAGAGCAAGAAAATGGGAACTGGTTTTGACAGATAAGACAATGCAACTCTTGGCCAGAAAAGCTTTGTCTGTTTTTTGAGGTGTTTTGTTACTGCAGATGAAAAAAATGGTGTATTACAATTTTAAACAGAGAAAATTGGATTTATTCTTTCTTAACATGCCTGACTCTCACAGAGTCTCATGATTAGGGGAAGCATATTTACATCTAAACCCAAAACAATAACATTTGTTCAGTGGGCATGAATTGGAGAAATTTGGATTGTTCAGAATAGCTGTAACATGGTTTTCATATTGCATAATGACAGAGGTGATTTTTTTCAAAGTATATAACGCAAGTAGAAGCAACTGCTTTACAAATAATTTACAGCTAATGAATTTCGTCAGGTTGCACATTGTCCATGGGTAGGATAGTATTTTATTTGAATTCCTGCAGCAACACCCAAAACTGCGGAGCAGACCAGCTATGGGAATGATGGCATTGCCATTTTGCCTGTTAGAATAGTACTTTTCTGGATTGTTGCAGTACTGACAACTCTTTTCTCCCTCAAATATATAGAATTATCTTAGGACCAGGATTTCCCACTTATTACAAGACTTCTAAAATTGAGGAAATTTTTAAAGATTTAAGTTAACATGCAGCTTCTAAGCCTGCATTGTTGCCTGCTTTTGTTGCTTGAAATAGATGTAAACCTTGTGCAAAGGCAGGAGGATGACGAGGTAGACAAGGGTTACACTTCTTACTTGTTAGAATTTATTGGGGGTTTGGAACAGGGATGTCTAACCTCTATATTTGGGCAATTTTAAAATCGATGCTAAGGTACCGAGAGCTACACAAGAGCTTCTTGTTAGTCTTGTAAATAGTATGTGAATCTAGAGAGGAAAAAAAATCATATATCTCTAGAGAAAACGGAGTATTAATTGTAAGCACATGGAACAAGTGACTATTCAGGGGAAAAAGGAAGCGATGAAATAAGAGTCCAGGGATTTCTGTCTTGCTGGTATATACTTGTCTTAGGCATTGGAAAAGGCTGGGAGCCCTGCTTGCCCATGCCAGCAGCCCATTGTCTCTTAGTGCTGGGCTGGTTGTGTAACCAGCTGGCAAAGGGTTCAGGTAATGAGCTCTGGCAGGAGCACAATTGGAAATGGGAATTGATACTGAAAGTGGTCTCTCCTGGGCTCCCTCTCCTTCAGGAACCCTCTCCTCCCGCATGGAGACCTGAAACCCTTTGCTTGTCGGTGCTTTAACCTGAAGGAATTAAATAAAGGGAGAGGCCTCATGAATAAATTGTTGAGGCAGTTTCTGGCATTGGTCAAGATCTGCTGTTTGTGTGAATTAGGCTGATCTCGGAGTGAACTTGAACTGAAAGCACTGCAGGGGAGCTATTTTGGATAATACCCTTTCCACATGCATGGCAGTATAGTGAATGTTCCTGTGTCCATCCTACAGTAATAATAAAGGAAGAAATTAAATTTATATTAACTGAATTTGTAAGTCTTCCCAAAAAAATGGGATGGTAAACTGTGCAAACCTCCTCGTAAGGTTTGCAGTGTTGCTCAGCTTTGTAAAAGTTTGAAATGTCTTCTGCCTAGTCTGCCCCTGAACATTGTTTCCCACTATAATTTTCTTGCTGACAATATCCAACAATAAACTCCCACTGTAAAAACCATTGATACTGCAACAACTCCGTCCTAGAAAGGATGGGGAATCAAATGTGGAAAGAAGGTGAAAAGGCAGAACAAAAGCAACTCTTCTGACAGTATTTATGATTCTAAACCTCTGAAAAAAGTAATTTTGCAGATCTGTTGATGCTGTTGTTACTCTTCCTAGCCTCTTTCTAGGCTTGCCACCCTCCATCCCATCCCTGATGTTATCGCTGCAAATGGGAGACAACTGGAACAAAGCACATATGCAGAAATTCACACGTGCACATGTGTCCATAAAATTCTCTTTCCTTAGCCTCCATCATCACCTCGCACTATGCCAATAAACCTTTGCACCTGTCAGCTGCATGAGAGATTTCTGAAATGGAAAGAGAGAAACCTTTCAGCAGCGTGGCAAAGCCAGGTATGCCGGCGAGTTAAAGATCTTGTGATAAGGGCTGGGAACTTCATGTGGTGATCTTCAGGCAGTGAGAAGGGGAGAAACTGGGAGGCAAGACATGACCTGTCGTATCATACCTCCTTTATTTGGTTAATAGATGGTGGTTTAAAGGAGTCAAAGTCAGACTCAGAGGCAGCAGCTGCCAGCCAGAACATGTAGGTGTTTAGCAGACATCCCAAATACTTATATCAGACATCAAGACTGTCTTGGTGGGTGGGGCTGCATCCACTGTGGGCTGCACTCATGTAGAGAAGGTCAACAGGACAAGGGGGAATGGTTTTAACGTGAGAGAGTAGGTTTAAGACTGATATTAGGACGAAATCCTTTACTCAGTGGGTGGTGAGGCCCTGGCACAAACTGCTTTGTGAAGCTGTCATTACCCCGTCCCTTGAAGTATTCAGTGTCAGGTTGGATGAGGCTTGGGACAACCTGCTCTAATGAAAGGTGTCCCTGCCCATGGCAGGGGGATTGGAACGAAATGGTTTTTAAGCTTTCTCCCAGCCTGCCTGATATTTTCAAAATTTTATTTTTCGTAGAGCTGCTTCTCTCAGATAATCAAAATGTATCACAACTGGAATAGCTGCGTATCTTCCTTGATTAATCAGTGTTTTCATGGTCCCTTAAATTTCATATGGATTTTGCTAGAAGTCAGGCAGGGATTTTGAAACACCTGTTCAGTCTTGTACTTGACAAATTCCTGCCATATCCTGGCATTATTTGTGTGGGGTCACCGGGGCTTATCTTTTGCATGAGCCAAAAGGACAGGTGAGTGAGCACTGGGAAATCTTGGGGATGTTGGTACATAAAAACCCCCCACAGGAGATACCCACACTCACTCCCATGAATTCCATGGAGTTTGATGCACCCACAAAAGGGCCATTTCAGGCAGATATGCAGCATTCTCAGTCACAGATGTTTACAGGCATTTTGTTTGTGTCTGTGGGGAGATGATTTTAAACCAGTGAGGAAGAGGTGAAGCTGGTGATGCAATGATCCACTGAAAAGTTTCTGCACGAGGAGTAAGGTCTGTTAAAGTGATGAGTAATATTTCTATCACTGTAAAGTCATCCATCCTCCAAGCTTGGTAGGACCATAGGTCAGGGTGCCCAGGGAAGTGGTGGGATCCCCAGCCCTGGAAGTGTTCAGAGGGTGAGTGGATGTGGCACTTGAGGACATGGTTTTGTGGTGTACTTGGTTAACAGCTGGTCTCTGTCTTAGAGGTATTTTCCTACCTTAATGATTCTATGATTCTACAGGTAGTGTGCTGGAAGTCGCCAGTGGAAATAGCATTGTCCATCACAGTGAGCAGAGGGGAAACTGAATTTCCCATTATACCATTGGTTTGCAGATAAAATTAGAAGGAAAAGTGGCTGAAATTTTCAGAGGTAGATACATTTTTATGGACTAAATAAATGTAGTACACTCTGGTGGACTTAAAAACCCCCACTTTAGAATTCCACAGGAAAAGGAAGGAGGCTTTTTGAGAGACAGTGAAGGTTTCGTCTGTGTTGTTGAAGGGGTAAAATATTTCAGTTTCAGAATAAAATGTTTCTGAAATACCTGAGTCCTTGCTGCACTCTGCTGTCTCATTATAACCACCCCAAAGCCTGGATCACTTAGTGACCAGTCCCCTGATATCCTAGAGTTCAGTCACAAGATGGGTGCAACAGGCTTTACAGTGGCCACAGCAGTAGAGAAGTAGCATGATGGAATGTAAATAAAAATTGGTTTCTTGGCCAGTGGCAGAATAGTAGAACTCTGTCTAAAACAGCAAATCCATGTTTTTTTCCTTTTCAAATATTGCTAGGAGTTTGAATCTAAGCTTCCAGACAAGCCTGAGGCAGAAGAGATAAAAATGTTGAGTTACAGTGATAAAATGCATTTTCCTACATTCATATTTTAGTTTGTGTCTGACTACCCGGTGTATCTGAACTTTTCACTGTATTTATTTTCTTTCTGCTAGCTAGAGAAACTTTATAACTGTGATTAAGTCCCCATCACATAGTGCATTTTATGAGCAGAAGGGATTCTTTAAAAGTGATGAGAAAAAAAATGGTGGGGAGGCAGAAACACATACCATGATGCGATTTTAGCAGTCCCAGTTAAAAAAGAATGAATTGCTGAAATTATTCAGGCAATTATTTTCAAACTATGTTCTTCCTATATCCTCTGTCCTCTTATCGAGTGGGTGCCACTGTAAAACAGTGGAGTCTTACAAAGGTAAGAGCATGCCAGAAGGAAAACAAAAAAAAAGCCAGGCATGAGGAGTCTCAGAATTAGACAAATAATCAGATACTGATTTGTATTGAGTATTGATTTTTTTCTCCTTCTTTGGCTTTTATTATAAGGATACAAGAGCGAGAGGAAACTTCTGTGGAGCCTATGAAAATTGACCTTGCAAGTCAAGCAGCAGATGTTTCGAATAAGGATGGTATGTTGTTCTATTATTTTCGATTACTTTTTTAGGGTAATGACTTTAAACTGACAAAGAGTGTATTTAGATTGGATATTAGTAAAGGGATTGTTCACTGTGAGGGTAGGGAGGCAGTGGAACAGGTTGTCCAGAGAGCTGTGGATGCCCCATTCCTGGAAGTGTTCAAGGCCAGGCTTGTGGGGACTTGGAACAACCTGGTCTGGTAAAAGCTGTCCTTATCCATGGCAGGAGAGTACAACTAGATGGTCTTTAAAGTCCTTCCTAAGCAAAAACATTCTGTGATTCTGTATATTGTCCTGAAGTTGATACCTAGCATTGCCTTTCTGGAGTTTGTTTATATGTTTCCTCCTTAAAAAAATTAGTTATATTTATAATCTCTTCAACTGAGTCTTTTTGAGAGTTTACACCATCTCTACTGTCTTGTGCGTCTGGTGGAAGTAACTTTCAGCGCTGTAGCCCTGCTTTTTGAGTTGATTGTGTTAAAGTGTTCGGTTGGTGTGCTCCACACTGGCTGCCTTTTAACTAATATTTTAGACCCACTGTAACGTTGGTCTTGAATATAATCGGCCAAGAGGTTGCGGGGCTAGCTGCAGTCAGAAGATTATTTCTGAGTATTTCTGTGCAAGTGCCCAACTCCATTGAGAGGGAAGCGTTTGGCAGAATAACCACTCTGAACTTGGATGTTAGTCTTACTCTAGGTCAGCTCTGATTCCCTTTCCTCCTCCTTCAGTATCCATTTATAGCTCAGTCTGGTAACAATTTTCTCATTAGGACTTTTAATAAAACAATCACAATTTAGTTGACCTAACAGCAGTTCCAGTCAGGTTTGTGGACATAATCAACCCCAAATTCCTGACTTGGAAATTATATTCCTCCAACACTGACCTCAGTGAGCTGATGACCCATCTGTGTGGCGAATTCTGGCAAGGGCTGAGTACTAGGATGCTACTCAAGAACTGCAGTGTGTAACATCCTTGTGAACAAAAAATAATTGACCTTCTTGACTCATCCTGTAAAGCAATAATGGCAGGAATCAGTGTTACTGGTGCTTAGGCTTTGCTGGGGCAGACCCTTTTTCACTTGTCTCAGTCATCTCTCGTAGTGTAAGAGCTACATGCAGGGTTTTGTTGGGTTTTACACAGGGGAGATTTTTACTGCCCCAAACAGCAGTGGGTTTGGGATTGGGTGCCCCATCCTCATTTTATACTCATGGACTCCTCTCTGTTGTGAAGGCTGTTTTTTAACTCTTTCTGTAACATCCTCAACACTGACACAATGTAAATTGAAAGCACACTTTTTTACATCTGAAAGACAAACCAAATATTCTTTTTGCTATTAGTTACCAAAGAATCCGATGCTGATTTCTTTTCTCTGATGTCAGATTGTGCTGCAGCATTTGAATCGGTGACTGATTAGATACTGGACTGTAAAGAAGTTTGCAAGCACAGGAAAAGCAAGTGTGCATAATGGATTTTCTTTTTTAAAAAATACTAGAGATTATGCTATTACAAGTAGAAGTGCAGAATAAAGCCAAAGCAGCCTTCTTGACTCGTGCTTTGAACAAACCCAAAAGCCATAGCACATTAAAACATTTGAATTGTGAATCCATGGGATAGTTTGGGCTACTTAGTGAAAACAAATCCAAATTTACTAAAGGAATATCTTAAGGGTTTTCTGTCTGGAAAGGAAACATAACTGTTTCAACACGTGCCATAGGACAGGACAGCAGGACCAGCTAGCGGTTTCTGAAATGAGGATCTTGATAGGTTTCTCTGTTTCAGGTCTTATCTTGTACGGTCTTCTACATATGACTCATCTTGTACCTTCCTTTTCTTTGAACTTTCTAACTTACATGAAAGTACAGGAAAAGGGTGTTTGCTTCGGCTGGCAAAAAATACTTCACTTGTCAGGGAAGGCTGTTTCTAGACAGCGTAAACTGCTATTTGGATTATATTACAGGGCGTTTTCCCTTGTGGACATACACTGCATGTTTAAAAAAAAAAAAAAAAGAGAGAGGAAGGATCAAACTCATTCCCTTTAATACTAATTTTTATGTAAATTGCTTTTTTTTTTTTTTTTTTTTTTTTCTCTGCCCCTTCTTTCTGCCCCAGGAGATCTCATTGCTTCACAGCTGAAAGCACAAGCATATGTCACTGCATCCCCCTTGGCAGCTCAGCTCTTGTGCTTTAATTTCGTGTACAATGGCACAGTGAAAAGTGCATTAGAGATGCAGAGAGTTTAGACAGCTTAGGTGGATCTCAATATTGGTTCATCCAGTGGGCAGGTCCACGAGAGTGATATATTTGAGAAATTATTATTATTTGAGACCTGGGCTTGATTCTTCATCAGGGAAACTGTCAGAAGGTGCATCTGTAGCCTGGATTGGGGCCATGTATACAGACACATTTGTTCTGCCAGTTTCCATCAGCCATCAGAGCAAAGACCCCTGTATATTAAATTTCTTGTACCCAGGACAGATTTGCTGATTAGTTTTTCTTAATGATGGCAAACGTCACATTTGGTGATTGGGTTCGTAGATTGTCTTTCCCTGACAGTAGCCTTATTTTTCCTTCTTTTTTCTTTCCTTATTTTTTCTTTGTCTGTCTTTCTTGCTTGCTTTCTGTCTTGCTTGCTTGCTTGTTTTCTTACTTTATTTCTACCACCAGAGCTGTAGAGATAACCAAGGGAGTTTTTAGTTTCCAGCTGGTATTAGTCAGATCAAACTTTTCACTGTGGGATTGCTCAATCATTTTTTTTTTTTTTTTGTTTCAAACCTGTGCAAAGCTGCATCCTGATTTAAATCAAAACACTTTGGTGTTTTGGTGTCATCTGCTGTCCAGGTCTATGGCATGATACCCTGAGCTAAAGAAATGCACTCACTCTCTCACAGATGACTTTAACTTGGCCCTCCAATCTCCTGGACAGAGAGACAGGCTCTCCAAAGACAGACTTTGCCTGTCATCTCCACTTGGATGCAGTGCTGTCACTACTGGCTAGCTAACCTTTAGGCACATACCTGTCTTGCAGGGATGAGGAATAATGTTGCACTGCCAAAGCACATCTCCCAGGCCAGCAACAACCACAGTGCTGTGATGGATGGGAATTATTTGCTGGGTTATTCTCCTCTTGCAAGGAACTTTCTTGTCTTTGGAGGAGATATTCCTGCCTGGTCATCATTTGAGAGGTGGTAATTTTGGCCCCCAGTGGGTCAAAATTTAAGAGAAATGAGACAGAGAATGTCCATATCGCACTGAGATGTCAATTTCTGGCATAAAAACCATCTGTGAAGGTGCAGAAGGAGGTGCAGGTAAAACTGAATTTAGGAGATGCGCACCACTTTGCACTCCAGGTGCTCCTCTGAGTTGTTGGCTGATGTGGCACATTATGAGGAGGTGCAACAAGACTGCTAAAGCGAGTTAGCAGTTTAAAGCCTCTAAAAACCTTGCTTATCAGGGATAAGCCTTCTTTTGGTTTGCAATGTGATTGGATGTAGGACACCCAGGGCTAATGATGCCTTTCTGACACCACCTCGTGCTGGGAGGAACTGAGGACTGTGAGTCACATCCCCACCATAGCTGATGGCAGCTCTTCTATGTGTTCTTGTGCTGTGTGCTTCGCTGCTGTGCTGTTTTCCAGCTAAACAGAGCTGTTGTGTGGCTGTCCTCATAGCAACGTATGCTGGGGTTCACTCAGCAGTCTGCAGAAGCCCCATCCTTCAGTCAGACCTCCCTGTCCCTAGGAGAGCTCATGCAAAGAGCCGAGCTCAGCCACAAAAACATAGGAAAATGTTCATCTGGGATGCTGACGGAGCCCAACCACAGGTTTCAAGTCCAGATTTATTTTGCAGGAGGTTTCTGTAGAACGTGAGTGAAGGCTGAAGGTATTTTCTGCCGGTGAAGCTGTCCAGCATAATGAGGCTGGGAGAGGATGCTGATGTCAGTGTGCAGTAGCCTTCCTTCAGTGATTTTTTTATTAAGCATCCTGTCTTCGCTATGCAAATATGGTTAAAGAACACAAGCTTGCTAAATGTGATGCGCATCAGAGCTCTGTAATCAGGAGAGGATACTTCTTGTATTATTCATCACAAACATCCAGGAAGCCTTTACAGTACCTTTTCTGCATATGGATGATCCACCACAGATGATAAATAATTTACAAATAATTCAGCAAAACTGTAACAGGTACATTGACATGGTATTGATTCAGAAAAGACATCATATTGCCTGGCTGGAGGTAGCCTTGTTACTGATTTGGGGTTGTTTTCCTTCCTCTCCCCCACTTTATCTTAATTTCCAAAACTCCTACTCATGTTTGAGGATTTTGCCTGTCGCCCATGTCAAATGCCTCATAATCTAAAGGTGATAACACAGCACAAAGCCAGGGTAGAGAAAGAAAAAAAAAAGGTTTTAATATAAATGGCTGCACTGAAATTCAGTTTCAGTGCAGAACAAATACTGGACACTAGTCTTAAAACTGCAGGTATTTATGTTTAGCCTCACTACGACCGATCACACCTGCCATAGTTTAGATGATAGTTTTGGCAAATGTCATGGTGACATGAGTTTAAGCCTTCTATTTAATTTTTAAACCATTTTTATTGGTTTTTTGGTCTTGTTTTTGTAATTTTCAATGAAAATACGGTTGGCTTTTAAATGGATGTTACACTAACTATTATTGTAGGAATATAGTGACATTGCTTCCAAATCCTTTCCTAGGTTCCAGCAATTTGCAGTACAAGAACTTCTGGAAGCAGCATCTCTGTGACTGAGATGGCATCAAAAGCGTCACAGCTTGACTCCTGCAAGTTAGGGACATGGTTTAGTGGGTCTTGGCAGTGTTAGATTTTTGGTTGGACTCAGTGATCTTAAGGGTCTTTTTCCAGCCTAAATGATTCTATGTTTCTATGGAAATGGATCTGTGTCCATCCTGCAGCTCAGCCCTGAGTCCTACCAGGGACTTTTTCAGACTCCAGCATTTGAATCAGAGGGTCAAGGTTTGGATCTGAGGGTCAAGACCACTTAGTCCAGCAAACCTCTAGATCACTCCTTGGCAATACCTGTATCTCTGCCTGTGGCCTACAGAGAGAAGAGATGAAGGTCCTTTTGACCTTGAGCTGGGCTCCTTGGTTATATGCCAAAGTCAGACTGGATGGATGCGGACCGAAGAGAAAACCTAGAGCCAGAGGCTTGCAGTTCTAGTGACGCTAAAGCCTTCCCCCTTGCAGGACTGTTTGTCACGGTGTCCGGGGAACTCCAGGTTAGGATGGGTCCCTGAAGAGACCTATTTGATGACTTAAGAGATTTCTTAATGCAATAAATGTCTCTTTTGGTTTAAAAGCAGTTATTACTCCACATGATAAACTTAAGGAGTATCATTAATAGTTTAATGGCCATCTCATTTCTTTTTCAGCTGAAATGAATAGTCAAATTGAAAGTATAAATGATCCAATGGAAACAGAGCGGAAACCTTAAGTAACAGGCAAGACCTTCACAACTATTTTTTCTCCCCTATTTTCCATACAGTTTCTGTATGAAAACTTGCTTTGAAAGCACCTGAATTAAAGTTAAAATTTACCAAACATTAAAAAAAAAAAAAAATAGGAAGACAGAATACAAAGGGGAAGTTAATTGTCTAACATGGCCTGTATTACATCATAAAAAGAAAAACTTGATTTGTCGAACAAATATTATGGCAGCAATCTGCAGCTGTAATGGGTTTAGGTAGTGCATGGTCTGAGATCATCAGAAAGCAAAGCATCACTGAGATAAGGAACAGAAGAATAAATGAGCAAAAAAATTTTGGCATTGCTTTGGAAAATGGAAGGCAATTTAAAGTGGTTGGAACGAAGGTCACTTCTGTATGAGCTGTGTTCTGGGAGCAGAGGGTTCACATCCTAAGCGGTTTGTTGCCCTTGGCTCTCCAGTACCTAAGGTCTCTTCAGCAGTACCACTGAAAAGCAAGGCAAACTCAGAGAGCTGTCTTCTGGAGCTCTGCTGCCTTTTGTAGCCTTTTTTTGGCTTTCCACACTAAATGACAGTGCTGTGGCTGTTGAGGCAGAGTTTCTCATAGGCATAAAATAGCATTTCTTCTGGACTAAAATGAATAATGTAGTGGGAAGACAGAAATCCAAGGCTGATCCCTAACAAAAAGAAGCAGTAGCCCTTTCTCCCTCGGAAGTGGGTTCCAGTGGACACTGCTTCCTTTGCTGTAGGGTTTTTGAGAAATACCGATATCATCAAGAGCAACATGCTATATTTACCCTTGTAATGGGCTTTCATGTAACACAAGAGCAAAGTATACAATGGCAGCAGCAGCTGGAAGGCAGAGATTTAAAACACAAGGTCCTATTATTGAACGTGACTCTTGGTCCTTATCAGCGTACAGGTGATGTACTACTCTACTGCCGCAGTGAGAAGTAGCCCTGATGGTGTCCTGTTTAAAAAGTACTGAAGTAAAAATAGGAGGCACCTTCAAAATAATAATCAAAATACAGCATCCGTAACTCTTCCTCCTCCTCCCTTAACTTCTTGCTCAAACAAAAAAGAGGAAATGATGAAACCCTTAACTTAAAAATACATCAATATGTTAATACCCCTCTTCTGTTAAAAAAAGGTATTTGAATATTAGTTTTCATGTGTCCCTTCAGAAGACTGTTTCTCATGCTGCATTTTTCCATAGAAATTATTATCTGTGAATGTTGGAGTAATTTTTCCTCATGAATTAACAATCATTTAATAAATCTCTTCAGTTCCACTGCAAGATGTGGCTTTGCAGGCATCTTTCTGATACAAAGGGGCCAGATCCTGGCCACACCATGTCTTGCTCAGCAGTTCAGTGGCACACACAGGATTAGACGCAGGCATCGAATTCATTGCAGCTCTCTGTCAAAGTTGTCCAAACTCCATTGCTACTGTTTTAATTCCTAGGAGTGATCCCCAGGGAGGATTGATCAGCCTGTTAAACCTCAGAGAATCTCACAAGGGTGGATTTGCTGCCTGGTTTTGGTACTTTAATGTGTTGTTTGTCACCAAAGCACCTGCCAGAGCTGGAGGTGTCTGGTATCAAGCTGTTGCTTGATGATGCTCGGGAAAGCCAAGACAGCCTGATAAGCACAGGTAATTTGCTCACCCAATATCAGCTGTTATATATAAGCTGAGTCACACACACACGTTGAACAGAAAAAGAAACCATAGGCATCTGTTTCTGGAAACATGAGACCTGGGTTCTGTGCAGGCATTTGACAATTTTACTTTTTTCTTTCCACTTTTCTCTCTACTGCAGTGGCGAAGGAAGGATGCAGGAGAGGAGAGACCCAAGGAAAGCCTACGGGCAGGCGCTGACATCCTACAGCATCATCCTCGACCGAAAAGAGCACACAGAGATGATCAGCGCGTTGGGAGGGGGGGAGCTTTTGGGGGAATGAGTCTTTGCTTTTAATTTCTCTTTGTTCTTCATTACTTTTTGTTCCGTAAGCCTGTTGGAAAGAGTCATAACTTCCCAGGTCTAACAATGTTTTGCGATTAACCCTGCATTTACAACAGTTTCTTCTGAAATGTGAGTCCCTCTCCTACATTGGGTCTTTTTTCCTCCTGCATCATACCATCAGTAGCCTGTTTCCAGGCCCACCCCTTTTCTAGCATCTTTATCTTCTTTCCTATGGTCAGCCTATGCTATGCCATGTCCTTACATGTGAATAACACATGTGGCCTCCAGCAGCCAGCACCCCAAATCCATCCTGCTTTTTCCAGGTAGTTCTGCACATCTCAAAACCAGCGCTGTAAGTATGACCTTTGGGTACAAGTAGGCAACAGACATTTCCTCGATGCTGGGAAGACTATGCATTCGAGGCATTTTTAAATACAGCTCCCGGCTTTAACAGCTTCACACAGTAGCTTTTGTGAGCCCTCATCACATTTTCTGCTGCATATGCATGAATTTTTATTTTTATTTTTTTTTAAAAGCAATTAACAGTTATTTGGATAAGAATGTCTCTCCATATGTCAGTCGTTCTGCCAGCAAGTGCTGCACTGAAATTTGTAGAAAAGGAACAAAAGGTTTTCGTGTACATTTCCCAACTGTACTGTAACTGAAACTGACAGAAAATACACTGGATGGAAGAGCACGTGACCTGTGTCCCTAGTGGGATGTGCTACAAACTGTATTTTAAAGTGCTGCTATGAATAATTTGGTCATTTTAAGCAAAGTAATCAGTTCAAATTTGATAATTTTAAGAAAAATAATTGGTTCTGTTCTTTTCTTTTTTTTCCACCCAAAATATTCCTTAATCACAGAATAGGAGTTTAATACCTGGCCAGGAAAAAAAAAAAAAAGTGGGAAAAAAAAAGAAGACATATCTCTATCCTCATGTGATCTGGGTTCATCCCAGCTAGAACAGGTTCGGTGATAAATCCTGTGCTGGAGTAACAGCAAGTCAAGGGTGACCCAAGCGTTCCTAATGGGGGCTACGACAGTCAGTGGTTGTTGTTAATTCAAAAGGGTGTCAAGGAGAAACAAGGATTAGAAAGGAAAACAGGAAAAGCATGAGATTACACACTGAGAGTACAGTCTCTAGAAAGGCAGCCCCTCCCCACGTCCCCTTCTCTATGGGACTCCAGGATGTTTGCTTGAGGTGGGATCAGAAGGGTACTTCTGTGTGCTGCCTTTAGTGGTATTTTCACCCAGGTGTGACTAGTGCCAGAGAGGCTCTCAAGAAGTTTCTTCATCACCTGGAGTGGATGGACAACTCCAGATTGGACCAGTTGTAGGAGTAAATGAGCTGACGTTAGTCTATTAATCGGTTTGAGAATTTTGCTAAGATTACCTGTATTTGGTAACTACAGTTCCTCTGGTTCTTGTTCTCTCCAAATACTCTCAAAGGGACTCCTTGTTCCCTTTGAGGTGTCTCTGATGCGTTCCTTTCCCAACATTGGGGTCATGCTTGACAGAATATGTCTTTTGGGATGTGCACTTTCTGCATGGTCCCTTATGTTTCTGTGTATTTTCCGTACTGTGTTATTACGATTGAAACGGGCTGTCATAATAGCTAGGTCAGGAGTGGATAAACACATCAGGAGGATGGTGTAACTCTGATGGTCCTCTAATGTAGTTCTGTACCTGTTTTGATTGTGCTTCCCCATGGGCAACATTAACACTAGCCATGAGTCAGATGTCACTCTTTTTGCACCAACTTTGGTTTTAGCAAGCGAGCCAAGGGGACGGATCCACAGGAGGCTGGATGCTGAGGTGTGGTCATTCAGAAGGAGATAAAGATGTATTAAATGTCTTGTGAAGACTGACTGGCAGTTAAAGGAAAAAATTAGGTGCAAAGATGTGTCATATTAGGCACTCTCTAATGCCTGACTGTAATTTCATTTTGCTTTTTAGTTAGCCTTGGTAGACAATAGTGAGTCTTCAAAACAACTATTTGCCCAATGACTTCGGCAAAGCATGAAGTCCAGAAAGTGTAAAGCAAGGAACCCTATGAGTAGATTTAGTCCTTACTGTACTATTTGCAGCCTTGTTTATTTCTGTCTTCCTTTGGGTGGGTTTTGATTTGAGTTGATAGCATTTTTCACCACTCATAATGTGAATATACCTTGGCAGCACAGAGCTGTGCTAATAAATCAGTGCAGTCAGTCTCTGATGTTCTTCTGGAGATGGAGAAAGGTAAGGAGCTGGTTTTGTAGAAGAACAAGTGTTAGATGGAGAATCACCACACTTGTATTTATGTCAAGGATTTTTGACTTAGACTCAAAATGTATTCACAGTAGGTGATGTAAATGGAGTAGCTGTCTTTGGGTGCTGATGTTTGCATTCTGCGTAAGAGGCTGTGCTTAATTGTTGTTTCTCCTGTGTCTGAAAGTGCTCACCCCTGCCATTAGGCACAATATTCCTCAGGCTGGTGGCTGCTCCCGTGATGACATCCAAAGGTGATACTAGACATCGTCTGTAATAATGGGTCACTGCAGCTAATTGTCACTCTTTCTATAAAGCACTGAGAAAGCCTCTCTTTGAATTAACACTGTTGTGCTTTAGGACTTGAATGAAATTATATATTAAAAAAAAAAAAAAAAGTTTTCTCTATATGCAGTGCATGCTGGCTTTGCTTTTAAAATTACAAAATTTAACAGAGTATGTGGATCTATTTTCTTGGGGAATAGGGATTTTTATCATATTGTTCATCCAGGATTTGTCTTACCCTGACATTTGTGATATGAGTTTTAAAAATGTGTAAAAATGGAAAAAAGATAATTTTCTTGACCAAAAAAATATGTTTTTATTTCAATGCAAAGAAATGTAGAATGTTGCTTGCAAAATGTCTTCTAATAGATGGTCTAGTAGTTACATGGGTTAACATAAACCTTTTTTGTTACTTTGTCATTTACATGCTGAACCTGAGTCTTGTTACTTTCCTTGTAACTTAAAGAGCAAATGCCTTCATAACTACCTTGTTAAAGCAAACCATTAATAAAGCTTGTCCTGAAGACAAGGCAATGCCACTCATGTGTTTATGCCCTCCTCACCATGCTGATTGGTGCAGAGGTCATTTTGGTTGTCCATGAAGGACATTTTGGTTCGGATGTGCCATCAGCAACCCATGCAACTAGATCCCCATTAAAATTTCTCATTTGGCAGATTCTTGTAAGAACCAGATACTTCCTGGCAGGAGGGGTTTTTAGAAGATTTTGCAGCTGAAAGGGGAGAAGGCATCTTGACTGGCCCCATTGCTGCACAAGAGATGTTACAAAAGCTGTCCTGTTGCACTAAATCTCAGCATCTGTCAAAGAATACTCCATATATATATGCAAACCACAGGTATAATAGAGAATTATGTCTGCTAGATGTTATCTGTCCTTTCTACCATCACTTATTTCAAAAATGGATAGACAGAGGATACTTCAAAGATTGCGAAAGTGGCTTTTTCTCTTCCATGGCACCGACACAGGTGAAACTGTGTGTACCAACCCAGCCTTACTCTTCTCAGCCAAGGCTTTAATCATCAGTAACTGCAGTGAGGGGTGTGGGGGCTGGCCGTGTGGGTTCAACACTCTCCAACAAATGTCTTCCTTCTCTGAAATGTCACCTTTCCTTGTGTGCAACCCTTGGACTGCCAAGTGGAAGAGGACAAAGTTCAGGCGATGCATGGCAGCGGGGACTGTCTGCCTTTTTGCTGTATGCAGGCCCCAAATGTGTGTATGGTCTGAGTGAACCTGAGAGAGAGAAATACCAGCAATAGCTGTACTTCTCACTGGCTTCAGCTGCTTTCACTTTATCTCAACTGTGTATCTCTTCAGCTGTTTTCACTTTATCTCCAGAACTGCACAGGAGTAGAAGCACCAACTTTACCCACACTGTAGCCTATTTCTGCTGCAACAGTGTGTATGTTTAAAGAGGGAGCAAATAAATCACCCTCTTAGCTAAGTACTGAAAGTACTGTCCATCCCACCCTTCTTGACCAGCACATCAAGAGGAAAAACTCCATGCCATTGGACTATGAAGAAGGGCATGTGTTTGAAGTGGCACAGATCATGTCAGAGATGGATGTTTTTCCAAATGATGTGGATTAGGAGAGTCTTCTTGACAGGTTTCTGAACAAGGTCTGAAAGGGAAGGTGTTAAAGTGGTGGATTTGTGCCTGGGAAAGTCTTCTGTGGAGCTGATTACGTTGGATGTCAATCTATGTCTACAGAAACAGAGATCCTATTACCAATTTCCCTAATCAGCTTCTCAGAGAGAGTTTCCAAGAGAAATTAGGTTACTGTTCAGGATTTCCATATGAATCTCCTCAGAGGGTTATGTGCATGCTTTAAATTGGCTTTAGTTCCTCTCCCTAGCCCCCTCACTCAGCTTCCAAAGGAGTCATTATGACCTTGGTTTATTTGTAAGGTAAAAACTGTGCTTTGGGATTTTAATTAGTCTTGGGGTTGGGCTTTTTTTTTTTTTTTTTTAACCGAAGTAAAAATGTCCAGAGACATTTAAATACCCTAATTTCTCATTCCACTAGAATTATCAGCAGCTCCGTAAAGTAAATGTCAAATCACTGTTAATTATTTCAGAATTCACTGATAAAATATTTATCATAATGAATTCCCTCAGAAAAAAAAAAATTTAAAAAAAGGAAACCAAAAAAGATTCCTGATGAAAATATAGACGGTGGAGGAGAGGAGGTATTCGGGGAGGCTGCTCCATCTGGTGGCAGCTCAGGGCTCATGGTTTGGGGGGGGAGAACCTCTGTTTGCATTACACAGGTGGAATTTTCCTCCAGTTTAATCCTGCTGAGCATCATCCACTCCTTGGTCCATAAACATAAGTCCATGCACTTGGTTGATGTTGGAAAACGTGGCTGGCATTTGCCACTAGATACACCTCACCTACTAAAAATAATCACCAAGATCTTGCTGTTTTCCCAGGAAAAAAAAGGAACAAGCTTTTATAAATAATTTTCAGTGCAAGTCTGGGTAGCAGTGCTGCCACCAGCTGTTCCAGAGGCTAGGGAGCCTCTTTGGCCTTTGCCCTGTACTCCCAAATCCTACTAATTTCACACCAGTTTCCAAGCACCTGCTTGTAGAAGCGTCCTTCTGGATGGGAAAGGTAAGCCTTAAATTATGAGATTTTGATATGTTTTTAAACTATATCGCAGCAGCAAGTCAGGAAATTGTTTTGAAATAAAAGCAGAAACAGAAGGAGAGATCAAATCACAAGACAGTTGAAACAAGCAGCAGAGACCCACAAATCCAGAAGCACACAAATGGGCATCGAAATTAAAAATCTCTTCTCTGCCTGGTGTGCCCTTCACAGCACTCCCACACCAGAGCAGGGTGTGTTTATTTTTTTCTGCAGAGAAGGGAAAGGAGAGGCCAGGTGCTGAGGAGACACTGATTACCTCTTTCCCCTTGTCAAAGCGATTTTTATGCAGTATATATTCTGTATTTAATATAAACTAGATTTAGCAGATGATGGGTAGTTAATGTATTTCAGACCACATAGTGTATATTATTATATACTGTCTGTGTGCTACACCTAATTTAATTAGATAAAATGCGTGCTCTATAGAAAATGTATTAAATCAAACTTGGGTTTATATAATCCCTAAACACAGGTAGAAGCTGTAACAGAAAGTCAATATTTGCATATTTTGTATTATGTAAACTAAACCATCCAGATATCGTCTAACATCTCAGGAAAGCTGACAGCCTCTTTACACTCCTGGTTTGTGTGTGTGTCTAAGTATTTCGTTTATTCTAGAGGCAATACTTGACCTTGAAGGGTAAGGGTGTGCAAGGAGTGGTACAAGCAAGTTTCGTGTCCCTGCAGACTCATGCTAACACTTGGGAGAAAGGCAAGGATTGGTGGTTTGTTTATTGCCTGGCTTTTTACACCCTTTTAATTTATTTATTTAATCTCGTGATTTTCAAGTTAAGCTTTTCATTTTTTTTCCAGGAGTGCAGGGGACCTGAATGGATTAAGAAGGGATGTGTCACATAGCAAATATGTCTTGGGCTGGTTCACTACCAGCAATCCTCTACAGCACCCCAAAACCACCAGCAAGATCTATACAGCTTTGAAAGACATCTCCCGACCTCATTACGCTGGACACATGACTACGTTTATTCCAGTTCTCCCAAAGCCTAAATTTGTTTATCCAAAACTACCAACATACAGAGATCTCCTTTTGTTCTTGGATCTGGGTTGCACAAAGGTGAGATGGGTGGCACTGTGAAAGAGTGTGAAGAGTCAAAGAGACTGTGGAAAACATGTCTCTTTGAAAAAGAAGTTTAAAAATCCCACTCCAACCATGAAGAGGAGAATTTGGCATCCTGTGATGAAGCCATGCATGGAGTTAGTTTGTGCCCTGGTTCCCTCACTGCACCACTTCTCCTCCAGGACAGGTTGGGGAAAAGTTGGATGGCTGATTTCATTAGCATCAAACTTCATTACTGAAAAGCAGGTGATAGGAAGGGTAGAATAATTGTTTTAATTTGCCTAGTAATTTATCAAACAACATGTTCTTCAACTTGCATCGGACCCTCATTTCCCACCTCTCGTGTCCACGCAGGGGCTCATTCCTGACCTGTGAACCTGCATGTCTTCAGTTCAACACTCACCCCCTTCTCCAGGCTCGCCTTCACTTCTCCCCAAGAGACTACTCCCAAAAAATCTACTGGGCAAGAAAATATTGGGCGAGAAACTACTCCCCAAAAAAACTACTGGGCAAGAAAATAAGACAGAGTAATTCTCTTCTTAGGAAATTAGAGTGTTGACACGATCGTTTTCCTCACTTGAAACACCAAACAACCGAGTCACGGCTTATTAGGGCTGCAATATTCATCAAATATGCCATATTGATTACAACATGCTCTGAAACCAATCAGTCTCTCCATTTTAGATATTGTAAGTGAAGCATCAAGCACATAGCCGATGTTTCCTGATTGCTATCGATAACTTCACACCCTGTTCAAACACCCAGAGATCAAAAAGATTTCAAACCCATCATCCTAGTCTTTTAACACATCTCTTCCCACCCTTCACACGCTCCTTATTTTGGGGGATGTGCAGTGCATTCCTATTTTGGGGAATGTGCAATGCACTCAATGCTATATCAGCTAGAAATGTGGTGACAAAACCAAACTATGACTGGTGGTCTCTATGGATGGTTGGCTGGCACTTAAATGCATTTTTAGATATTGGAAGGGAATCTGCATGCCGTGGATCAGCTCTTAAAAAGGGATTTGCTTAATTTTTAATCTGCTTTTTTAAAAATTTTTAAATTAGCTCTTAATCAAATGAATTTATATTTCAATCCATTGAGCCTTATTTTCTAGAGAGCTTAAAACACACACTCATCATATTTCTCCAGACAGACATATGTCTAACCTGGAGTGAGGAAAAAACAGGGTAATAGGAGGGTTTCCCACCTAACTGATTTCTCTCTTCCTCCCCAAATCTCCATTACTGAAAAAATATCTGCTGGGCATTAAGAACAGGCACACATGTACCCTTTCCCTTCTAGCTCAAGTTTAAGTGGGAAGGCAGGTCACAGCAAGCCTTGGGCATAGGCTGGGGGAGATGATGTGATGAGAAATCACCTTTTACCCAGTATTCCAGTTTATTGTATGCTTTAAGCTCAACTCCATGCCATCTCTTCCCACCTTAAGATCCCTCTGTCTTTTCTCTGTCCCTTCCTTCAGTATTCCTTATCAAGGCAATGGTATTATAGTCAGGAGCTCATAAAGAAGCAATCAAACTAAAAGGCAGAGTACTTAATAAATTTAGCACAGTGGTTTTCTTCTAGAAAGCAGCAAAGATTCTGAGCCCATTATTTAAGGAAACCTGTCTGCAGCTTATAAGAACATTTGAGATGAGATGATGATTATTTTTAAAAATCTGTGATCTCCCACTAGTCATCTACTTGTAAAGAACAACAAAAAATTTCATTTTTATTGTTGCCCATCCATTTTCTTCAATGATAAAATATTTCTGTTCAGGTTGTTGTTGTTGGGGTTTTTTTCTGGTGAAAGCCTTCATGAGCAAGAATTCCCTCATTAAGCTGATAAGACCGTTTCACTTTACTGAACCATTCCAAATGTTCCTGCCCAGGTTCTGAGGTGGCTTCAATCTCTAACTCATGCCAAAAGCACTTGATCTTGTAGGTAAAACCATCCAATTCAGGAATGAGAAAATAAAAAATATTGAATAATAACACTTAAAAAAAAAAAAAAAAAAAAATCTATGCCTGGTGGAGTTCACCACAGCGCAGCTCAACCTGACCATTGTGACGCCTTTCTTTTCCTTCTCCCTGCCGCAGAGATATTAGCATGCTGCCTTGGGGTGATTTTTCTATTCCCTAATCACAGCTTTAAGGATGCTCCGAGGGAGGGACAGAGCCTGGGAGCCCCAGCGTGGGCTTTGCTCAAAGACTCTCTCCGGACCGTGCTGGGCGCAGCGCCGACCGGATGATGGATTTTTGCTTCGCTACATTAGGTTTTTTCTAACTTAAGCAAGAAGTTTCCTTTTTTTTTTTTTTTTTTTTTTTTTTTTAATTTCCCTGGCTCAGAGGCTGCCCTGGCCATCCTTTTGGTGGCTTCTGTTATGTTTTCTCTTCAATTGTTTGGCTTGGTTTTGGTCCGAAGTCGGGCGGTTGCTGAGGTGGGTGACCAGCGGGGGCCCCTCCGGCCAGCCCGAGACCTCGGGAAAAACTGCGCCGACAAGGACAAAAAAATCCACCAGCTTCCTCTGCTGTGACGAGGAGACCAGCTCCAGAGGTTCAACAGGTTTCCATTTGTTTTGCCTAAGCTGCTGCATGAACTCCGTTTTCCCTTCCCTGAGACAAAGAGAAGACCAACCTTTTGCCTTCCCTGCCAGCGGCCAGCCAGTGTGTTTTCTTCCCCAGTCATTTTTAGATTTTTGTTCTGCTATGGGTGGGGGATGGGGAGGGGGTTTAAGGTTCTGAAATTTCAATATCTAGCATTTATTCTTCTTTTTTCTTTTTTTTTTTTTTTTTTTTTTTTTTTTTTTTTCCCTGTGCTATGCAGGCCCCTTGTTTTGTTAATAAACAGTTGGGGTTTTTTCACTTTCACCCGCTGGTATTCATTTCTTTCATTTGCAGAAAAAGGGGATTACTGAAGCCCTTCTCTTCAGAGAAAACACTCATTGCAGGGCGTTTTTCTTCTAAGTTTGTCTCTAAACTGAGACACATGCCATGTGCTCTGGCTGTCTCGTATTTGCTTCACCATCTTTGACCTTTCAATATCTCGTGGTTATGTCAAAACAGATTTTGCCCAGCGAACAGTCGCAGAGGGAATTGGCTCGCACAGCCCACTCCAACATTTCCGAGCCAGGACCGAGGTAGCCTTATTGGCCTCCTTGGGGTGATAACACGTTAAAAAGCCCCTTTTGTCATCTCGTTTATTACCCAAAATGGCATTGCATGGAAATGTGAGAAGATCCAGTATCCGCAGAGATAAGCTAATTTTAATGATTAACTGAGGAACTATTAAATTTTACTTCACTGCTCCACTGTCATTATGGCATTAGTATTAACGGCCATGTACTCACTGCAAGAGATGTAATGAGACTTGCTGGAAATGACAACGCCAAGGATCTGGACCTCTATAATTATAAACTCAGCACATACAATTTAGAAAGGAAAAAAAAAATTTAAAAAATCTCTCATGAGCCTCAGTTAGTTGCCAAATTGTGCTTGGGTCCCTAAAATGTGAAGCCAAATAATTTTAATTTTCCTCCCTCTCATCTTCTCTCTGACTCTCTTGCTCTCTCTGGTTGCTTTTAATTAATCCTGGATAAAATTAGCAGACAGAAAATCAACACTTTTAAAAATGTCTCATTGCAGGATGATGGCAGGACAGCTTCTTAAAAACTCCAGGAGTTTTTCATTGCAATGGCCATAAAGAGTAGTGCAGTAATGTCAAACCTCCTGGGTTTAACTGTCATGGCTGCTTGGGAAAACTGAGAACCAGAAGAGAGCAAATCCAAGGCTTGTGGCATTGCTCTTTCCCCCATTTAAGTTCTATATCAGTATGTCAAAATTTGCCACTCCTTGCTTTGGTGGCAATTCCCTCCCCATGAAACACATCTCTCTTTGGCCCCACCAGCACCACACTGTGTGTCATTTTTCTCCAGCATTTGACTCCATTTCTACATCCTATTTGCCCTTTTCAACACTTTTCTGAATGTATCCTTAGTTCAAAGCACCTCAGTCTTCCAGTGAATAGCCTGGTGCTCTTTGAGGATCTAAGCTCCCTCCTCATCACTTGTTTTGGCTGTTTTTACTTTTCTGTCATGAGCTCTGATCCACCCACTGGAGCTTCCTAGTCTCTGACAGCCATTTATGCCTCATCGTCTCCTCCACAATTGCATTTTTCACCTTGTCTTCTCTTCTTGATCTTCCCAATCCTTCTAAAACGTTTGTTTTCACATATATTTCAACTTTCTATTATTTTCTTGCGCTAATATCTCGTACCCTTACACCATCTTCAGGGCAATGCTCACCTTTAAGTGATAAATCTTCCTCTTATCCTGAAGGACTCCCTGCCCCTTCGGGCTCTCACATATTCAGTAGATGAACAACTGATTCTCTGGACAGATTAATCAAGTAGGATCTTTTTTTTTTTTTTCCATGATGAGTCCTGGTCCTCTTCTGTAAAAACGAAGAATATCCTGTGGATGGCAGAGGGTCTAAAATGGAGGCTCTTACAGTACAAAGAGACATCTTGGCTTTGATATTTTTTTCTCCAATCTTTTTCTCCCCAGGGATGATGGACAAATGTAATCCTCCTTCTCACCATCATTTTGTAATACTCATATGGGCTTGACCTGTCACCTTCTGTCCAAAACTGAATTTTATCTCCAGTCCCGCATGTTCTCTGTTATCTTCCAGACAGAAGATAACTGATTTATCACTGACTTTGAATAGCAGCTCTTGCCCTCAAGGAAGTCCGCTGTAGCCACCTGCAAATTTACTTAAATTGCCCTTTTTCCCTTTAGCCTAACCACAGTTCAAAACCCTGCTCTGTATCACCCAAAATACAGATACAGTTTTTATTTTAAACACTCCCTTCTTCACAAGATACAGCCAGTGCACTGTTTGGTTACCTGTAGGGAATGTCTTTGTGATGCTCTCTCTTTCCTAACTTCCCTCTCTAACATTTACAACAACTGCATTTGATACTGTTTTCTAAGATTTTTTTTTTAAGTGAAAATACGGGAGAGTATTTTTACTCCATCAAATACTCCCCTTCCGTGGCTCCTCTTCATTGAGACATCTCTACTAAGTTGATAGTGAGTACAGCGCATCCTAGAAAAGTTGTCCTGAGCTGTCCCAGATCTTCCAGGAGATGCCACTGAATGTGTTAAAAGTGATTGCAGAGATGCCCTTCAGTGTCCACACCGGCAGACTGTTGTCAGGAGAGCCAAGGATCTGTCAGCAAATAACTGTTCTATTTGTGTTATTGTTGACAGTATTTCTGTAAACTCTGCATCACAACAGAGGGAGAAGTGCAGGTGGCAAGGCAGTTCAGTTGCTGTGGATTTGTCTCTGGAGGTAGAAGGGATTAACAGATTTTTCTTAGATGACTCTGACTTGTGCCCCCTCCCAGACAAAGTTACAACAGTTTTTTTTCCCAAGACATACAGCTTTGGGATTTAAAAGAATAAATTGGTAGTGGTATTTTAATGACAACACAAAGAAGCACACACAAGGACAGAAAATGTGGCTTGGATGCATGAATTTGGGCCCTCACAGTGGGAATAAAAAGATATATCGGTGAATGAAATAAGATAGTCAGTATTTTTATGGAGTAACTAAGCAAAAAAAAAAAAAAAAAAAAAAAAAAAAAAAAAAAAAAAAAAAAAAGGAAGAGCAGGCTAAAAATTCCTTGTGGCCACACAAATCTGCCCTTGTTCAATAGGGTGTTGATTTTATTTTTGAAATTCACCCTGTGGTGCCAGAGTGCCCACCCCTGTATCCTAATTGCAGATGCTGTCTGTGCTGCTAACGGATGGAGTTTCAAGGTACCCCCAACAAATAAGTGTAAACTGCTGTAAGCCAGCACCCTTGAATACATTTCAATATTTGAAGCCAATTTGTGGGACACTTGTGCTCCTATTGCTCACCTGTCTCTCCTTTCTCCCCTCATTCCTCCTTTTCTGCCTCTGTCAGTAGCAACCTGTCTCTGCCAGCCCAATCAGGGCTTTTTTTTTTTTTTTTTTTAAATCAGCTGCTGTGAGTCCGTGATCAAAACAAACCTTGAAATATTTTGAACAGACAGATGATTATACACCTGGTCCAAGATTTTGAGTGACTGTTATTACCACGTACTGTGCTTACCTTTCTTCATCAATGAAGCTACAAGAAAAAGACAGAAGTGGAGGGAAAACCTGCGTTTCCCAGAGACAGTGTTCTAATTTCTCCTTTTTGACATCTGCACATACTGTTTTGTCTTCAAGAATATAGGATATGCCCTTCACAACAAAAGAAACTGAAACTAAGCTGTTCAAGCCTTTTGAGCATCCAAAGGAGGTGCATGAGGATGGTGAAAGGTCTGGAAGAGAAGCTGCATGAGGAGCAGCTGAGGTCACTTATCTTCTTCAGCCTGGAGGAAACTGACAGAAGACATCACTGCTGTCTTCAGCTTTCACACAAGGACAAGAGGAGGGGCACTGAACTCTTCCTGGGGACCAATGACAGGACTCAAGGGTATGGCCTGAAGCCGAGCCAGGTGATGCTTGGTTTAAACTTCAGGAAAATGTTTCTCACTCAGAGGGTGTTTGGGCACTGAAAGGGGCTCCCCAGGGAACTGCTCACAGCAGCAAGTCTGGCACACTTTCAGAAAGTTTTGAACAACAGTCTCAGGCCTGTGGTGGGGTTTTGGGCTTGTTCCCTGCACAGTCAGGGGCTGGACTTGATCACCCTTGTGGGTCCCTTCCAACTCAGGATATGATTCTTTCTCTCCTGTCTTCTGGGAAATATTTGGGTCACCTTCAAGTTAACAGACAGCTGAGTCAGAGGCCTCTCCTTTCCTTTAAAGGAAAAGAAAGAAAAAAACAGCATTTTTGATGCCATTGAGTGTGTAGAAGTCAAAAGCTACCATAGAGAGATGCATGCTGAGTTATGTGGCATTGCTTAGTGCCAAAACCACTGTACTTCCTATCACCCTGTGCTTCCTATAGCCTTTTATTCCCGGTGGCAGAAAAAAGCAAGTGGGGAATGACATCATGGCGGCATGTTCCATTGCACAGCTTCTCTGGGGACACATCTGGATGGTCCTCTTGGTACGGCTTGTGCACAGCCTGCCTTGCTGCCCAGACTGCAGTAGTAAATATATACTATTAAATATATTAAGTATATTTCCCAGCATAGCTCAGAAGCTGTTGCCCATTGGTTTCTCCACTTCCTGCTTTATGTTTTATCCAAAGTCACAGGTCCAGACAACCAAGTATTTGGAAGCCTTCCCTGATTATTTGCTGGAGACAGTTTATTGTGGAAACAAATGTTGTCAGAGTGTTAATTGACCTCCTTTCTTGTATTTACTCTTTCCAGTGGTTTACAGAATGAAGGTGTTTAATGTAATAGATATTGCTTCCTTTTCTTTGCGTTCCTTCAGGCAAAGTTGGTGTCACCCCTCATTTTCTCCATAGCATCTCCACATAACAAGCCTGAGCAAGCTGCCAACTTCCCTGTCACGGTGGGAGGTTTGCACTCTCCCAAGTGGCTGCTGCACTCTGGTAGCAAGCAGCAGATACAGGGCCATGAAATGAAGCTTCAGGAAGGAGATGGAGAACTGCCTGGAGGTGGGACCTGTTGATTGGTGCTGCATTTTGCTGCTGCGGCAAATAAGGGAGATGTTCTTATCTGCAATGTCAGTGATGCTGGAGCATCAAGAATAGGAGTAAAATTATTAACAATAACTTCAAATAAGCAGGGAACAAGATGAGAACCAACTGTAGGCTGTGAGGCCTTCTTAAGCCAGAAAAAAAAAAAAAAAAAAAAAAAAAAAAAAAAAAAAAAAAAAAAAAAAAAAAAGGTTAGTTAACTTTGCCACCTCAATGAACATTATAGGGACAAATATTCTGTACACATGCACCATTCAGCAGCATGTTTAATTTGTTAAGCACAAATAGATTCAAAAAGTGAGCCCCTTTGTCTTCATTAAAACTGATGAGAATGAATTGCAAGATGTGGCATTATTATTCGGGCATGATTCACTTGATGTGGAAACCTCTGGACCATTAAGGAGCACAAATAGGCTGCAGCACGGCCACGTTAGGCTTTGCCATAACCACCTTGACAAATCTGAGCCTTTTTTACTCCTGCACCACAGGACGCCTTAAAAATAATGTCAGCCCAACTGCAGCAGCAAATAAAACCAGGCAGAAAGCTCTCTCACGTAAGAAGGTATTAAAAGAATATGCCTTCTATTTTCAAAAGAGATTGCCACAGTAAGATGCCTACACAGCTCTTCAGCCTTTGCGAAATATTGCTTCATGTTCCTCATTTTATGGCAAAAGAGGTCATTTATTTTGAAGCTGCTCTTTCTAGGCTTACAGGAATTTTAATTAACTTCTTCATTATAAAGAGGTAGAGCTGTGTCACTTTTGCTCTTATGTTTCCACACTACATGCCTTTCTTTTGGGCTCTCTCCCCCTTGTGCTGTCGTTGCTCACAGAGCTTTTCAAGGCTTCCTGAAAAAGGCCATTACTTGAGCCATCAGTCTAAATTAAGGCAAAAAAGAAATTTAAGGGTGAACAAAGCCTGTACACAGATTGCTTCAGCCAGCAGGTGCCGGTGGGTTGGGCAGAACACCCTTGAGTTTCATAGCCGTCACCATAAGCCTTATGTTGAATGTCAATACCCCAACAAAGTTCTACAAAATGCTGATGGCTTGGTGACAGTGGTGTCACAGCTCTGGGAAAAGGCATATATGGGACTGTCAATGAATTTGCACTGCGTGGGAAGAGGAGTAAAACTCTACCTCTGAAGGCAGAGACAGTTTTCAGCAAACCCTTGCTTTCATGGTAAAACCCTTCCATGTAACTCCACGTGGATGCCAAGGTCCTTGAACACAAGAGTCCAAGCAGTCAAGTGAGGAACCAGGAGTTCACCACTGCCAGAACCACAGCAGTAAATTATTTTTGCCCCTGGGACAGTGCAATGGCCTGGTCATCTGAAGCATCTCAGAAGATTTTGACCTAATATCTCATTAGGACCATCCCCTTACCACTATTAGTTTGTGATGAAGCTGCTCCCATCTCTGGTTTTCTGGAGATGAGCTAGAGTTCACTCAGAGGTGCCTCAGAAATGATAAGTCCTAAATTCACATGTAGAATAGATTAGACCTTCTATATTATAGCTCCATTACAGCAAATCCATAGCCTTTCACGGACACAAGCAGAGTGATTGCCATTTAAGAATAAGACTTCTTCTTGTGGCCAAAAATATGTCTTCCCCCCAACTCCCAATTAGATCACAATCACAGCATTTCAAATCAACAGCTAATCAACACCTCTATGTACTTTCTAGCCGGGGATGCAACCTGATCATTCATTCATTCATTCATTCATTCATTCATTCATTCATTCATTCATTCATTCATGCCTTAATCATCTCCCTTTTTTTAGACCTGTTGCTTTAAATCCTTGGGGCAGGAGCAGAGGCCTGTGTGAAGTTTTGAATGATCCCTACAGACTATTTCCCACAAGAGGCACCCCAGCGACACTGCTCTCAATTTCCTTTCTGCAATTCAACAGCTGGTCCCCCCGTAGTGGGTTAAGTTTCTCAGTGAATTTCTTCCCATTTGTCACCTGAAAAGACACTGGGAGGAGGAGATGATGCCTCAAGGGATGGATGGGAGGGTAATTGAGTCACAAAAGTGTAGCTGATGGCTCTGGCATACCACCGGAATGGTTTGTGGAAGGAGAGGGGAAGGGAGTGGCAGCTTTTAGCTGTGTGTGTGCAGTTTGTCCATGCTGGGAGCCGGGACAGTCTCTCGCAGTTTTGACCTGGACTTTCTTGCCTGTGCCCGCTTCTTACAAGACAGAGAGAGGTCTGCTGTTGTGTTTGTGTTTGTTCTGTTCTGTTATAGATACATTTTACAGTAAAGCACTGTTATTTCTTTTCCTACATTTTTGCTTGGAAGCCCCATAATTTTCAAAGTTATAACAATTTGGAGGAAGGGATCTTCTTCCCATTCCAGGAAGGTTCCCACTTTCCTTGTGAGACATTTGTCTTTTAAACCAAGACACCCTCCCATCCGTGATTTGGGTCTAGTGATGATAGATTCCTCTGGCATATCAGGTCCAGCCTTCATCAAAGATTAAATTCAAGACCCTTAACTAAAGTGCCTCTGAGGCTCTGGTTCAGTTTGCTGTTGCGAGACCAGGTGTCCCCAACAGATCCTGGTATCAGATCTTGACTGGCTCTTCCACTCCTTTCTTTTTCCTTCTCCCTGGGTTTTGCTAAACCCCAAACAGTCTCTCCTTATCCTTGTGTGTCCTGCTGGTGCACACTGTGACCTCTCTTTGCTGTCGAGGAGGGATGAGGAGGGAATCAATCCCAGCATATCGGTCATTAGATTTTGAGGAACAAAAGGCTTTTCCTGGCATTTGAATCACAGACAGAGACAGCTCTGTTCTTCTTACAAATATGGGAATAAGGAAAATTTCAGAAACAAGAGGCTGGGAGAAGGAAACAGGCTGGCTCTGACCTTGGGGTGGGTGCTCACTTGTTCACTAGCTTTGCTGGTATTGAATCGATAAATAGATGTATATATCCAGAGCAAGGTTTTTTCCTGTGTATTTGCTTTCTAAAATTGTTAGACAAACCAGATTATCCCTTGGGTGTTTGGCCACATCACAGCTTCTTAGGAAGAGATTTGCATATTAAAATCTCTTCTCTCTGCTGGAAAACTTGTAGCTTCTCCCTTGGCACCACTGGGTGCAGCCCTTGGGCACCAAGGAACAGATGAAGCTTTTGTGTTGCCATTTCTGTCTGCAGAGGGATAGGGAGAGAATGATGGGACAGGGGGAGCACAGAAACCCCTCATTCCCTGAGTCAAAAGAGCAGGCAGGCACACAGCTTAATTTAGAGAAATTAATACTTGGCTCGCCAAAGGACCTCAAGGCATCACTAAATACTTTCAGGGGGAAACCCATGCTGGGGAGCTTTAATTAAACTAAACAGCTGGCAAAAAAAAAAAGGGTAGCAAAAAAATGGATAAAAAATGTGCAGTGTCAACGAATTACTAATACAAACCCTCACCCGAAATCTCACCAGGGATGAAATTCTCCCCTGCTGTTGCAGAATGCCCAGCTCCTCATCCTCCCTATCAGCTGATTCAGGATTAAAAGGTCTCACCCTGAAGGATGGGGAAGCAGTTTGCCAGAAGGGATTCTTGCTCTTGTTGGAAGAGGGAGAAATTACACAGCTAGGAAGCCGGCTTTCCTCTCATTGCACCAGCTCTGGCTCATGGCCAGGTCCTCTGGAGCTGCCTCGCCTTGGCTGGGAGCAAGGTGCCAGAACCACTCCATCTTGTATTTTGGAGAGTACTGAAATGAATTTTCCTTCAAACTGTCTCCTTTCAGACAGCACAACTCAACTCTGCCCAGATTGTATAATTTTTCCCCAGGCTTCTCTGGACTGTGTTGTGATATTTTTCTTGGCACCAGGATTTTGCTGCCCTTTCCCTGCTGACTGTCTGAAGTTGGACGCTCTCTCTCTGCTCTTGTTTGAAACCCCCATCTGAAAAATTTAGGCATTGGCTTTGCTGTCAATTTCATTATTTTTTATGGTCAGCGCTGAATAAATTTATTTTTATCTGGAAAGCTGCCTCCTTTGCTTAAGTAAGCATGAAAGCTCTTAAAAATAAAGACTCATAGCATAAAATAAGCGGACACATTTGAATGTGAATCCTCTTTATTTCACGATATCTATCACTCAGCAGCAAACTCTACGCTTTACACTACAGCACACTGCAGCTCCTAAGTGAACCTGAGGATTTTGTGATTCCTCGTGAGAGGGGTTTGTCACATGGCTGTTTGAGACAAGCCGAAAAAAATCAATGGCTGGATCAATGCAAGTGAATATTTTACCTCTGCAAAAGGCACAAAGCATCATCCACCCCAGCTCACGGTGCCTGACTGCTGGGGAAGGTTATTTGGATACCGGCAGAAGTATATGGAATAAGGATTTTCAGAGGAGAAGGTTCAAAATTTATTTCAGGGTTGGTTTGCTGATCTTCATGGTTACAGGGGCGTGAGTTCAGACACAGTTGGTTCAGAGTCGCCCTTTCCGGGCTTGAAAACCGATAGTCAGAATCAAATCACAAATCACAAATCACTGGCAGCAGTGTTTCCTGGACCACAGAAACACTCCTGGCAAGGCAGGCCAAGCATGAACTCGCTTCCTCTGTTATGCAGTGCCATGCCAGCTCTGAAGACCGAGAGCCCAGAGGATGCAGATCACAACCCTTGGCGCTGGGCGTCACAAATGTGCTTGGTGACTGTAATAAACACGATGGACCAAATTTAGCAAATCAAAATTTAGAGTTTTGTATTGAGACAAAATAACAGTCTCCGATAGCCACAATTAAAAGGTCAGCGTCGAACCCCTGGGTTTTGGCACTGGGTGAACACGGTAACACACTCTGTCAGTCTGTCACCCCCCAAGTTCACATTTTCGGTCTGAGGCGGTCCATTTTTATACACTGGTTTGCTGAGGAGAAATCGGGACTCCAAGACTCCCCCTTCCGAGGCAGCCTCATTGGATGTTCATGGTCGGGTTCTGGTGGGGTTGAATGGATCTTCTCGGGAGAGCAATGTCTTGATTGCTGTGTCCGGATACAGTGTGGAGATGTTAATGTCAGGCGGGGACGGATAAGATATCGATCTGATGTAATCATTCGGTTCTCCGGGTTCTCCATCTCCCTTTTCCATCGTTTTGTTCTCCTCTCACGATTCCCGGCAGAATTTTTCTCGTGTCCCTCTTCATGTAATTCTTGGCATACTTTTCTCATGTCCCTCCCGTGCAATCTCTAGCAAAAGAATTCCTCGTGTCCCCCTTCGTACTGTCTCAGTCCCAGTTAACCCGTGGTATACTCGACTAGAAATGAACTTACATCTTACGGAGAATGAATTGCATATTATAACATTTAACACGAATTAACTCTAGGACATGTATCACAGTGACGCTCCTCAAAGCAGCACATGAACCTGCGATGTGATGCACATCAAAAGTCAGTGTGGAGCGAGGTTTCTTCCCCCACCACCGGGAATCGTGATGATGGATGCACACCAGAAGTCTCTCAGGCTGTGATGGGGCATGTTGGAGCCAAAGGGACTGTGCCAGGTGCCTGCTCCTCAGCCACTCACCTCCGCAAGGTCTGTGCTTTGCATATTGCCAATCCATGGGAACTTTTAAATAATCATTGTTCGAGGGAAGGATAATTACTAGCTCTTAGTTTGCCCACTGACACCAATGCTATCAAAGAAGCCTAAATGCACACTACCTTGTCTGGGGAATTATCACACTGTAACACAATACCTTTGGCTTCTATTGATCCACCCATTGAGGATTATGCAGAGTTGTTGACAGATAAGACTGAAAATATGAAACAGCCGCCTTGAAGTGCTGGTACCGTACAAAGCTGTTACTGAATACCAATCTGAACATTCAGACTGCTCCTCGCAGATAACCTAATATTTTTCTGTGTTAACACTCCGCAATGAAAGGAATCAATTATATCTATCAGGCCATATAGATTTGGCACTGCATTTCTGGAAGCTTACTCTTGTTCCTTCATTGTTGAGCAATCAATAAAACATTTCAGTAGGAGCATTTTACGATTACATAATGCAAAACCCCGTATATGTTTGGCTGTGTTGCTCTTTTGTGGAGGCTGGATTTATAAATGTTTTTTTCCCTATGACTATTCATTATATAAAGCAGCAGTGACATAGAAATCCAATCTGTTCTTTCACAAACAGAGCATTCTGTTTTGCTGCTTATAAGGAAAAACAAAAAAAAATCAGCGATACCAAAACAAAAGTCAGATGTAAATGTTTCATACATTCATTTTCCTTGAATTAACTGTGACTCTTCCCTTTTCAATGAGCTACAGAATAATTGTCACAGCAGCACTGGCAGCTCACTGAGGGAGCTAGAATTGAAATACAATCCTAGCTGTGCAGGGGGGGCTGCAGCAGTGTCGCAGATTGGTCCAGCCAGGCTGTGAACACAAGCAGTCCACAAAGAAAGGTGTCAGTAAGATTTTACAGCAGTGTTTGGGGCAGTGGATGCTGCTCCTTGTCCTCCCAGGTTTTCTTACCTTGATCTCCTCTTTCCTCAGAGAGTTCTATCACTCTCTCTGCATCGTATCATATGTCCCTGCAAAGCTTCTTCAGCACTCGTCTGCCAAAAAAGAGGTGAATAAGACAGTGAGTTTAAGCAAAAACCTTCAATAACACCTGCTTTGCCAATCGATGGGTGTGACAGAAAGGACACAGACACCAATGTAAAGAATGCTCTTTTTTTTTTCTATTAATATCAAAGCCACACAGAAATAAAATAATACATTTAATAAAGCAATAAGCTTACTGTGCACTCAGTTCCAGCAACAAACAAAATAAGCAAGATACCAAACCATTGCTGTATGAGAAAGAGAACAGTGATCGAGAAAGATACATCACCAACTGCTCTAACACGTTACCACCATCCAGATCCACAGGTTGCTGGGGAGCCCCTGTCTGCTGCAGCAACGATTTGGAGACTTTTCCCAGGAATAGGGAAGTCCTAGTAGTGCACCCATGCCTAAGCTGCTGCAAGAGGGTCCAGCTTTTACAGACCCGAGTCAGAGCGACTTGCATATCCTTCTGTGCAGAAACATCTGGGGGTACCCTTCCCAAACTCCCGGAACCAGAGCTTGGCTGGAGTCCAGAACATGGCTGGGAGGATTCTCAAAATATCTCGCAGACAAACATTTGGTGATATAGGCTGGGAGGATTTTTTGACACACCATGCAGACAATTACACAAGATCATGCAAAAATCTCTAAAGCATGCAGTTTGGCGTTAAAACAGTGAGCATAAGCGGTTTGATGAGTCTGCAAACAAGTTTGTCTATTTTTAAATAACTGGCATAAGGTGGTGTTACTTATATAACATACAGGATTCATCTGTAAGTCACCTCTGGCTCAGACCTGTTGTCCAGACCTTAGCACTTCAAAAACCCCATTTTAAAAACTAATCAGAACAGAAGTTTCCAGATTCCCTAGAGAACTTGGCGTATGTCCCCAAGGTCAGCACGAGAGCACCTGGGTTTTTCTTTTAAACACAAATATCTAGAACACAATGTGGGTTTATCTAGTTTTGTGAAGGATGTTTTCAGATTTAAAAAAACCTATGTGAGAGAAAACTGTACCTTTGACTTTGGATTAAAAAACCAGCATTCTCCACTAGCAATAACTTTTGAAAACAAGTTGTGTTTTTATGGTGTGTTTTCTCACAAACACTTTTTGTGAGAAATTTTTGAAAACAAGTTGTGTTTTATGAGCTAGATATACAAACCACCAAAAGAGTACCTAAAGAATGCAATAGTTATTATAATTGCTTTTTTTTGTTTGTTTGTTTGTTTGTTTTTTTTTTTTTTTTTGTTAGGATTTATCTTAGTATTGTTTCCCAGTCTTTTTCTGTAAACATGAAGGGTACAAACCTGGAGGAGCAGGGTGATTCCTCCAAAGCCTTCCTTGCCCACTAGCACAGCCTGCTCAGCACGGTGCTCTCACACCCAGCGATTTTGTTAAGTGCTGGTTTGCTTCCATCTCATTCACTAAGACTTAAAGTCTCCCCTGCCTCCCTTCTGAGGCTGGAAATAGAGGACAGTGTTCAGCTTTTAAGGTGTGTCTGAAATGCCTTCAGGGTTTACCTTCTGTCAACCACTGAATGCTCTTAGTGCCAGCGAACATACTGGATCATCACCAGGAAACAGTGACAGGTGAGCAGAACATCAAGGTGTACGAATGAGAAAAGATGACTATCAGACAAGTCTATGCATCTGTAAGAACAGCATTGCACTAAAGAAGATGTCAGGGAGACTTAACAAAGTGTTAGCAGAAATGGATTTTCAGGCTTTACTGAGTTAAACAAACAAACAAACAAACAAACAAATTTGAAAACATCGCCAAGGAGTCATCAATGCAATAGCAATTCTGTAATTCACTCTGGGAGCCTGAGAGAATGCTCTGGAAAGGATTCTGCATCCCAGAGCTTTTCAACGGGTTGTTGGCAGCTCCCTCCTCCCCTGAACCCGCAAAGCGGACTGCACAAAAACCCAGCTGTCACTAGAGGATGCAGAGAGAAATGATATTCACACTCAAGTCGTCAAGGCAAAAAGAACGGCAGTTTATTTGCGTGACCTCGTTTATATAGATCCTGGGCAATGACCAGGGATTGGAGAACAAGGTTACCACCTCTCCATCCCAATGGCCAGGCTAGAAGTCAATCAATTGTCCCTCATCAGGGAGGAATGCAAAAAACAACTCCTGTTTATGTTACAAGCCTGAGAAGATTCCACTACAGGAATATAAACATCAGAAGGCTAAAACTCAGGGCAACACCCAGCCCCAAACCTCTGGGGTGGACCCCTCCCCTTTCTTCTCCAGCAACCTGCCCCCAGCCAGGGCCATTTCAATGGAATGTTGTGACACCCAGCTACATACTTTGTTTTCTGATTGACCCAATTTGTCTTTCAGGCAAGGCATTGTCCTTCTTCCAGAGAGCAGGTAGGAGAAAATTCACTGAGAAGGCAAACCCAGAACAACCATTTGTCTCGAAAGCATGCACATGCATATATGTGAAAAAGCATTTTAAAGATGTTTTCTGTTATAATGAGGTGCAGAAATTGTAAGCAAAGCTCAGAAAGTGACAAAATGAACTGTCCTTGCTCTTGAAAACAGCTATGAATCAATGAAAAAGGATCCTCTAAGTCATTCTTCAGCTTTTTAATCTAATTTTCTTTTTGCATGTGGTAGAGAGAAGAACTCTTCCTCCTTCCCTCATGCTGTTCCCCTAGTGGACAGGATTTAATCTAAAAGGAAGTATGAGCATCCATGCTGCCAGGCTGGATGAGGAGAGTGTCTTCATCACCTGTGACACCAGCAACAAACAATACACCAGCATGCATGCTCTTTTCTGCTGACATCTTGCAAGCAAAAGGAGAAGGATGATGGAGAGGAAAGATGTGAGCAAAGCTGGAGCACTTCTGGTTCACCTGAGATGACACTGAGCTGGACAGGCTTGAGAGGAATGACAAGATTTGTCTTTACAAACAAGCCCTGAGTCTGCTGGTAGATGAAACTAGCACTGAGGGATAAGAGAAACCATGGGAAGGATTCTACTGATTGATGGATGGAAAAGAAACACTTGCCTTCACAAACAAACCGTAGGTTTGTTTATAAATGAAATTGGATATTGAAAGATGAAAGTAACAATGGGGAAAACCCATAAATCCCACAAGAATTAAAAATTAGGGAGATTATACATTAAAAGGGGAATCTTAAGTCTTGGGCATTTTGGGAAGTCTGTACCTCTCAAGTACCTCAGCCAATGGGGAAAGAGAGAGAGAAATGTGGCCGGGAAATTGGGATAAGAAGGAGGCTGCGTCCTCTGAAAATCTGAGAGACCCCAGGGGAAATGCCCCATGGCCTCACCCTTTATTCGAATAAAGTAAAAGGACTCCTCTGTCTCCTTTTTGGACATAAACCTCTGGTGTTCATAGATTAATTTTCCTAACAGGCTGAAGGAGTGGAGAGCAGTGACAGGTACAGACCAATATCCAAACACCTGGCTCTAAAACAGGCTGGTCTCACTATAAAGTATTCATATGGCAATATGTGGAAACCTAATTCCAAACACAACACAAGACCCTCCCAACTGCATCAGTTCTGAAGGTCTGTGACTATCACAGGATTTCTCCCCCTGCTGCAGCTCTGAGCGTATCATCCTTGGTCCCTAAAGCTGAGACGCCATGAGCCGTGTCTCTATACCATCTTGGGATCTTGAGCTCTGGGGAGTTCAGTTGTAGTGAGGAAAAAGCAACAAATCCAAAAGAAGCCCAGGATGGCCACAGCTGGTCTGTTGAAAAAGAAGTTGCTCACTCTGCACCGGTCCCACGGCGGTGGTCGCACGTTTGAGGATGCACTGGAGCCACCAAGAGGTACGTCTGGACAAGAAGTCCTCCAAGCACAAAGGCATTTAAAGAACACTGACCCAATGGCTGAGACCTGTTTTCCAGACATGTATTTATCTTTCCTTGACTTCTTAGGACGACCACTGAGGTGCTTTTCTTTTTGCAGCAAGGCTGTGCCTTGCCACATGCACTGAGCAAAGGAATTCTCAGCCTTGGCACTGTAGAACTGAGAAATTTGCTGCTGCAAGTAAAAAGGGGAAACATCAAAACCTACATCTTGGTGAAGCCCATCTGATGATGCCTCCTGGTTCCCTGGTTAATCTGTCCTGGAATGACAGCATCATCTCTCACATGCTCTTGGATTTTTTTCCTGTTTTGCTTTTAGAATCATTGAATATTTTGGGATGGAAAAGACCTTTAAGATCATAAAATACAACCATTGTCCCAGCCCTGCCAAGTCCACCACTAAGCCGTTTCCCCAGCTGTCACACACACATTTTTAATTACCTCCAGAATATTTACCCCATGTTTAGTCCTTCATTTGACTTGTTTACAGTCTTTTAAAGTTAGTAACAGAGAACAGATTTAAAGTTAATATTAAAGCAGAAAAAAAAAGCTTTTTTGAGAAAAAGCAATTTTTTTAAGGAAAAAAAATTAAACTTTTATTCTTGCCCATCTATTTGTCAATTGCCTACTGAAAGTGAGTATATTCAGCATTCCTGAATGTATCACCCTGGAGGGAAGAAAAAAAAAAAGACAAATGTATCTACTTCACATAATTTATTTTAACACTATGTCTTTTATGTTTATAGCTTTACCAACTACAGTGCTCAGCACAGAGGAGCAACATTACACCAATGGTCTGCCCCAGGACAACCTGGAAACATCTCAGAGAAATATCTCAACAGCCAAACTTGTCTAGAGTAGCTAAGACCCCCAAAGAAAACCTGCAAACCAGGTAAATTTCATTGGATCATTTATTTTCTCTTTTCCCTGCCTTCTCTGAACAGTAATAAATGCCTTGTGCACTATGTAAGGATGAACTTCTGTGAGAGCTCAGGGCAGAGTTCGGCACGTGGGTGCTTCTTCTTCATGATTCTGAAACCTTCCTTCTATATCCTTCTCCCACTGCCAACAGATTTTTATTTAAACAAATTCTTAGCTATGCATTCTAATGAAGAACAACAGTTCATGAGCAAGAGGTGTCTGGGACTGCTCTGATGGAGTGGCATTACTTGCTGTATCAGGTGCCAGAATAGCACTTTTTAACATCTATCTCTGCTGAGGCCTCGAGAGCTCAAAGGTGGATTCTACAGCCGGCACACCAAAAGGAGAAACAAGAAAAAATCCCACCATTAATTAAACATTTACAAAATAGGTATTAAATTTTAACTTCCCCTGGTGCACAAGATAATGGAGGAGGATTGTTGGGATTGTTGAGTTTGGGTTTTTTCATTTGGATTTGTTCGGATTCAAAGACTGTTATTATGAGACTCATGATCAATAAGAAATGCTTTAATGCTTTTTATTTATTTTAGGGAAAGTCTACAGGTATAATGAAAAGTTTTAATCTTATTTCAGAGATGTAATTTAAAAAATCACAGCTTCTAAGAAGGTCAATATGGCTTGATGACTACATTGATTTTTGGAGTATTACTGATACACATACTGAGGGCCTTTTTTAAGATAACTTCCATCTTTTCAAGACCTCTGTCAGATATAATTTGATTGGTAAATACCTACTCTACATTAAACTCACACAGTAATTACAGTGCCTCATCACAATTTATTGGAAAACTATTCAAAATGGTTAAGCAAGTAATAAATTTTCTTTTACTTCACATTTGGGACTAGACTTTTTTTTTGTGATGGTTACAGGGCACAGGACATCCCTGAAGCGCAAACTTGGTCCTACTGAACTTCAAGAGTTTTAAATATTTGTTTGCAGGGGGCAATAATTTTCACACTGGTTTTTAAGTCAGACTCCTTGGACAAACTGGGTCTTTCTTGCCTGCAAATTGAGGCTTGCAGTTTGCTGTCTGTCTCTCATAGCCTTACTGTAATTCATGCTTAGCAAGCACTTTGGAAACTTTAATTGGAAGGGTAGGGTGTCTTTAATTACTCATTATTGTATTGCCCAGAGAGAACACCAAGCTTGGAGCAGGGATCACTGCTACAGAATAGCCGTCTGATAAATCTGTCTCACTGATTTTTGCTTTCCTTTATGGGGAAAAAAATGGGAGTAGCCTTCTGCTGGGGCTGGAGTGAGAATGAGCTTGCAGCCAGTGTGGAGGGCTCACTCGAAAGGACAGAGTAGCTTTAGTTTCAGCCTGCTCTGCTCTGTGTGTGGGGGCAGCTGGTCTGACTTGCCTTAGCCTCACTTTACCAGCAGAACCAGCCATTTTCCAGGAGTACATTAGCCACACTGTCAGCACAACCACCTGCTTATTGCATCTCCCACTCAGCCCTTCCATGGCTCCTTGAAGCGATTTCACACTACTCCGGCATGCAAAGCGGATTTGTGGCTGTAACTCTGAGGGGAAGGAAGGATAAAAGTTTCATTCCCACTGAAGCGAGGGATTCCCAATGGCAAAGCATCCATCACTCAACAAGTACACCTTGTTAAGAGGTTTTCAATAAAGAGAAATCCCAGCTGTGGCTCTCTTCAAGGATCGTGTGGTGACGGATATGGATTGAAAACTGTCTGATTTATTAATGGTAAATAACACCTGTGACTGCAAGGATCCTAAATAATCATATCCCCCAAAGTGTACGGCCTTCACAAACGCTGTCTGAGAAATGAGGCCCAGCTGATGTAAAAGAGTGTCACCCCTTTGGGGGGGACTTAGTGACACCTAAGATTTCAGGAGATGAACTATTAGCTTAGAAGTAGATGCAGTGCCATATATAAATAAATTCTTGGCCATAACCATAATTTTAAAAGGTGTTAATGAACACTAAATCAGGTTAAAAAGTTACTCTTGTATCTTTCTACAGCAAAGGAGGTGCCAGCGATTGCTGCAAATTTTCAGACAAAAATAGCATCTTTGTTGGATTTGGGTTTTGTATTTTGGGGTGTTTTTTTGTTTGTTTGGTTTTTTGGTTTTGGGTTTTTTTTGTTTGTTTTTTTTTGGGGGGGGGGGTTTGTTTGTTTTGTTTTGTTTTGTTTTTGTTTTGTTTTGTTTTTTCCTCAGCAGACAAATGGCAAAGGCTCCAAAGATATCTGTTAGCACGCTTGCAGATATTTGGGGTTTGTCCTGCAAACACCTCCTGGTTGTCATTCTGGTGCAAGGAAGGGCTTTTTGCCTGAAAAAACCTCACACAAGAAAAAGGATCCCGGGCACAGGTGTGCTTGTGAATCTAGCTCATAAAGGGGAAAAAATGACCACACTTCATACAGTGCGCTTTTCCAATCATAAAAGGTAAACATTCCTAACCACCTCCTTCGAAACTAAATTTCAAAAAACAAGGGAATGCACAGAGGAGTGTCGCCAAAAATGGTCATTCAAAAATGCTCATCTCACCAAAAATGGTCATTCCTCTCTCATAAACCAAACTAGATTAATCATCTTCAACACCAGCATTATGAATTAACTTTTCATTGACTTCAGGATTTGAGATGTAAATTAGTCTATCCCTGTGAGAAGTAGCACTGCATCAGTGCTTTCCACATCACCCTGAAATACCTGCAACATATCTCATAGCTGTATATGCCCAAACTCCCATTTTCCCTACAAACAACTTGGATTTCCCAGCTTTATAATCTGCATTATCCAGTGAACAGGTATTGGATAAGAGAGAAGGATTTCTGGAGCAAAGCCAAACACTCTCCTAATCTTATGGGGCAAAATCAGAATTACTGAATGAGCCTCCCTTTCCCAGGTTATCTGAGAAGAGAAGAAAAGAGTGTCAGCAGAGGAGGGAAAGCAGTATTTTCCTAGACCAAAACTGTCTCAGTAAAAGCAGACGGGACTCTTGCTTTTTCATGCAGAAAAGGCAATCTTTAATGTTACAGCCCATTTTTAAACAGTTTTCAGACATCATGTGTAACTGTAATTGGTTCATAATTCTCTTGCTGCTCAATTCATTGGTTAGAAAATGCTTGTGTGTGTACATGCTAAGACTCTCTCTTTACCCAGGTGTTCACAGATTTTCTTTGCGGATTCCCATGGTACAGACTTTTTGATCCTACAGGTGCGAACTGTTCTCCTACCAGAATAGATTTTTGTGCTAACCGATTCTCATTCTCATGATTCTTTCACATGGGAACTTACAAGCCAGTTGCTAGCTTAGCCAGAGTACCAGGGCCTAAACCATATTTCACAAGGCCTTTCTTTTGCAAGGTATTACCTATATGCAACACAAAACTAGTCCTAGGTCTATCAAGCAATTGCACTCATCTTTGAGTCTGTTTGTCTTTTCATTCGAGCTGAGAAAAAAGATTTTTGTCAGACTTTGCAGCACTTTTTTCTCTTTTTGGTAAATATGTTCGCAGGAAACTGAATCATCTAAAAGACAGTTAATTCCCTAATTAAGCATTTTCTCCCTCTCTCACCAGTAAAGTGAAAACATATCAGGACAAATTCCCTATACAAGATGCCTGGCAGTGGCAGCCCTCTTTCCAAATTCCCTGGAAAAATTCAGTTAACTGCAGTAAGAGCATGAGGGATAACATCTGAGGGCCCTCTGGCCTTGCAGCCAGGGACCAGAGATGTCTGTTCTCTTTGTAAAGTTTTCCATCTGCTCCCTCTGATCACAGAGAGGATAGAGAGAAGCACATAGTGGAAGTGAACCGTAACTTACACCCTGCATGAGACTCCGCTTCCAAGGGAAAAACAGAAGGAAAAAAATTGGAATGCTTATGAACAGTAGAGTTTGCAGTGGCAAGCAGATGCCTGGTAGGGTGGTTGGACATGGGCAGCCCATGGGCTAAGAAAGCTTTTGTTTAATTTACCTGCATAAATAATTGGAGTGAGACATTTAGTGCAATGAGAAATGAGTCATTTGCCTTTGAGACTTTGGGAAGCATCATGAAAATTATTCACCAGCTCTGGGAGCATGATACTTCTGCAGAAAGTCTCCCGGCCAATCCCTCTTGGCTGGCCATTCCCAGGTCATCTCTCAGCAAAGGCAGAGGGAAGCTGCTGCCGAGTCACAACCAGGATTTAGGTTTCTCCCTTGATGCTCAGCCCCATGGAAGCTCTTTCTGTGCCTCCCAATGCTCAGCTGATCCCTAAAATCCCTCACAGTGGACAGAGAAACCAGCCCTGGGCACTAATAATGTACCCAAATGCTCCAGACCTACTAGGTACATCAGGACAAGGTGTTTGCTCTGGTCAAGAAATTGGATGCTGTGCATGTCCTGGGCACCTGCCACCTGCCTGCCAATCCTCCCCAGCAACAATCTCATAAATGCAATCCTTCCCTTTTACATCTCATGACATATTTTTATTTAGCACCAAGAACAAACTCTGCTCCCAGCTACTTTTCTCCATGCAGAAGCCAAAGTTCAGCTAGAGAGCCGTAAGACACAGCTGCACAACAGAGGAAACACCACAAAGACATATAAGCAACATGACAGTCAGTGAGCATCCTCTAATTATGTTGAAAAAAAAGAGACAAAAAGCCCACACCAGCTGACACTTGGCTGTATCGCCATGGTGCTAATTGGCTGCAATTAATGAGACAGCAGCACTGGTGCTAGAAAGAACTCAGGCCAGAAAGGAATATCACTGATCAGCTAAAGACTTAAGGTAAACCAAGATCTCCCCACACTACTTACACTCTGCAGCCCGCCTTGGAAAATCTTGGCAGGAGAGGGGCAAGAAAATGTGAAGGAGATGTCCCCAAATTCACAGTGCATCAAAACTGACCAGAAAAGGCACAGGTTGTCCACCAACTCCGTGCACACCGTAAAATGTCTTGGCATGTGACAAGCTCAGGTCTGAAAATGAATAGTACACTCAGGCTGTTAATGGTGTAAGAGACAATCCATATGGATTTATTTGCTGCCGATGTCTGTAAGGTGACGCAGAGAGAGGATAAGACAACACCTTTGAAGGGCCAAGAGCTGGGATCACATGGAACCTACACTGAGATCAAGAACAATCCGTGAGGGAGCAGTTTCACACAGCGCAGCCTTCCAGCTTCAGCAAAATCGTTGTCCTGCAAGAAACAAACACTTGGCCAGGAGTGGGGGTTCAAATTTGCATGATTGTTATGTTAGGGAGTTAGGTTTCTTTCCTTTCGTTCCTTTTTCCTTACAGAATTTCTTTCCCATTAGTTGCTAGGATGCACAAACAACTGAGTACTTAAGAAAAACAGATGAAGTGGCCAAACTCAGCGGAGAGGGGCAGGGATACCTCGAGAACTGGGCAGGCAAAAGACGGGACTGGGAAGCTGCTCTGTCGCTCTCGGCATCGCCATCGGACGGTCAAGCTCTGCTTCCTGCGGGGAGAATTCACTGTCACCGCCGGTGCTGTTTCGTCCTTTTCTGTGGGTGAGCCTTTGCTCGGAGGATCAGCTGTTGGACTGGGATCTCATTAACACCCACCTCACTAAAAGAGGAACCCATCCCCATCGGGGATCTTGGGCTCACCCCTCTCTGCCCTGCTGGGAGCCGGGCTGCCGCAGCTCCCTCCGCTGCTTCTTCGGCTCCGCTCCGGGCTCTCGCTGCGCTGCATCCCGCATCCCCTGCCTGCCGAGACGGAGCTTCTGAGACATCTCATCCATCTCCCCAGGATTTTTGCCCATTCCTGTCGGCCCAGCTTGCTGCCTCCGAGAGTCCTGCAGGGGAACCGGGATCGACTGCCTGCCCCAGGGCGTTTGTGAAGAAAAACCTCTCTTCCATCCCTTCCCTTGTCTCAGCTGAGAAGGCTCTCACTGCGTTCCTGCTTCTTTTGCTGTTAAAATCAGTAGTTGTTGTAGTTTGTTTGCTTTGTTATACATACCAGTAAAGAACTGTTACTCCTATTGTCACATCTTTGCTTGAGGGCCGCCTTAATTTCAAAATTATAATCATTCCGAGGGAGGGGGTTTACGTTTTCCATTCCAAGGGAGGCTCCTGCCTTCCTTAGCAGACACTTGCCTTTCAAACGAAGACAATGAGCAGCCTTAGCCCAGGTCTCATCATGTTCCTTTACTGAATCAAACAGAAAAAAACCACAAACCAGGAAGCAACCTAACATAAAGGGGGTTGAACTGCCACACAAATTTGTTTCCAAGAAAATGTTGATGTCTTATCCAAGGCTCTGGAGTCAGCTGTCATCGTCTCACTGTCCCTAAAGATCTGTTCAGACATGTATAACATATCTTGTCCATTTCTTCGTGCACATAGAAAGCTATAATAAAGGCAAGAGGAATCCATTAATTTTAAACAACAGTAGGGCTGTTCATTCTCTTCATAGCTGTTGTGGGGACTAGTAGTAATTCCAGTGCAGATCCCAGGCACATAATTTTGAAATGGAGAAGATCTGTAATTTTTAAAGAATTTTGAAAGAAAACCGCGAAGTCTAATAAAGCCTCTCCTCCTGAGTTCTCTGACTTCTGATTTTTATCAGTCCCCACGCTGGATTCCTCACTCTGCACATAAATAATCTTCTTGCAAAAGGGCGGTTAACATTCTTGACACTGATTCCAAAGAATTATTTTTGAGTGAAATGTACATACTGCAATGACGAGATGACCTAAGAAATTAAAAATATTTTTTAAAAACAGCATAAGGAAAGCCTAACTAGTCACGGATACATCAGGACTGAAGACAATACAAGGGGCTGTGATATTTTCCAGTTCCGTCAGTGTGAATGTGCTGCAGTGATTTAGAGACCTGCCATACAGAGCAAAAACATGGTTACATACCCAGAGGTGAGAAACATTGATATCACAGCTGTGAAGACTTGGCTCCTGCCTGCAGGTCGAGGAAGGGATTCAGAGCGCCTCTATGAGCCTGAGTCAGGTTTCTGACAAAGTCATTGGGAACAATTATGTGCTTAAGCATCCGCTGTTCTCCGAACACCTCCCGAATCTAAGGGTTGTGTGATGAGGAGAACACCAACTCACCGCAGCATTTGGCTTTGCTCAGGACAGCGAGGCCTTTTACCACCCACACAGTGAATAACTGGAAACAACCCTCCTCCCGCTCTTGCCTCAGCATCATTTGCATAAGATTTCCAAGCCCTAGGATTGCTTATTTCCCATGTCTTCCTAATTTTGCTTTCAGGAGAAAGGCTTGCCTGTGCTGTCAATCACGCTTTCATTCTTGGGGTCCTGGTGAGGGAAACTCGCTGCATTTTATTAGGCTCTCATAAATCTTCCAGATTCTGAGGATTTTACCAACTTCTCTGCTCAATCTTGGCAGCGATCTCATCCTTTTATCTTGTCCCATTCACTCCCTGAGAGTACTTCAGCCTTCAGAAGTCCCCTGGTCCCACCTTTCCCTCAGCTCTGCCGCTCTCTCCGTTTAGTCTGATTTGGTTAGTGATGCTGTTCACCTCAGATGCAGGGGCAAACCACACCTGAATCTCAGCAGATGAAGGGATTGCTATCAGTCTCTGCCTCACGCCTGTATCCAGGAGGAGGTTCAGGAAGAAGCAGAAAGGGGTTTCTCAGAGCCCTTTACCGAGATGATGTTGCAGATAGAATCTGCTTTAATTAAGCTTGTGCATGAATTAAATATCACCCCTTCCCCAAGCACACTCTTTACCAGGTGGATAGGGGGAGCAATCACAGCTGATTGCAGCAGGATTTATGTTGGGCTGCCAAGGGAAACATCCTGTGCTCCTCCAAAGCCTTTTATTTTTCACGAGTTCTGGAATGAGTTGATTTTTAAGCATAGCCATGAAACCTGACAAGCACACCTCATACTTCTCAAGCACATCCTCAGAGCATCATCACATAAATCCTCTGGCACCTTTCCAGAGCATATTCCCCTTAACCCTTCCACAGCACCTCTATCCAGGACATTTGAAGGACAGCTGGAGGCAACAGAGTTTACTCAAACAGACATATAATATCTATAGGAGAGTAGGTTATCAACAGCCAATCAAAGGATTTATCAGCACAGTTGTGGATCGTGGCATTAAATGGGAAGAACTAGAAGACCTTGAGGAACTGGGAAAAGTTGAAGCAGAAGGAAGCTCTGTATTGCAAGGAGACTGTCAGGCACCTTTCACAAAGCATTTACCTTAAGTTTTGGGGTGCAAAAGTTGAGTGTGTATTGAGGGGAGGTAATGTAAAGCAAAAAATGACAAGATTTTAGCAAGGGACCTGGGCTGAACCACCATCAGCTCACAGAAAATGTCCTCCTAAATGGTGATATGAACAAATATTTACAGTGGAGCCAGAGATGCCAATATCTGTGCACAGTCATCATTCGATTTTACGCAGCAGTGAGATTCCTGGAGCGTACTGCTTAACTCTTATTGCTGCTCTGATTTTGTTTGCCATGTAAATTGGATCTTGGTGAAAAATTATGCCTCTTATTTCTGAGCCAGGGGGAAAGGAGCACCATGGGATGAGATGCTGAGTGAATCTGGCCATGGGATTTGCTGGGAGATTGTGTTTGATCACTTCCAAGCCTTCCTGGGCCAAGTAATTCACAGTGATCCCCAACCTCTCCCAACAGGTGCTTATTTATACACAGAAATCATAAAATGATCATAGATATCCTTGGAAGCGGTCAAGACCAGGGGCCATGAGCAAGCTGATCCAGTGGGAGACATCCTTGCCCATGGTGAAGGGGTTGAAACTGAATGAACCCAACCAGTTCTAGGGTTCCATCTTCATTTGATGATTTTATTCCTGTACACATTTACCTCAAAGGAGCTTGGCATTACCCAAACAAAAATAATTTTCCAAATCTAGCAGGAGAAAAGGCACTCTGTTTTGCTCTCAAGATGGGTATTTTCTTGAAGATCTGTGAGCCAGTTCAGCTGGGCAATACATGGAGCTGCTCTTCTTCCTGGGGGATTTTCTGGCTCTGTTTTCCTGATATCACTTCTCGGTTGTCAGTCCTTTTCTGTAAGCATGCCCTTCTCCAGATTAACTTTCAGGCAGGTGAGATCCCCAGACAGATAATTTTATGGTGAAATAACTGGATAGTACAGGGTTCTATAGGTCCCATCGAGAGCAGTGCACATCACTCACGGAGCAGTACAAGCCATCACTCACCGAAGAGTGAGACAGAAGTAAGAAAAATCACTGTGGGAAAGTAAAACCAAATTAGCCCAAATTCACAGCAGCACTCTATCACAAGTATATCGCAAGAGACAGTTTCACATCTGAAAGGGCTTTCCAATCCACATCTGAAGGGTAGTATAAAAATGTTACAGGTTATTCAATTTGGCTTTTCAAACAGTATATGTTGGCAAGTCAGCCCCAATATTAATCACAAAATAAATGTTAAGGCAACCTGAGCTCTTTTTGTTGGATTTTTCAGCCTGCACTGCCATTTTTGTGACCATTTTTCTCACGTCACGAGGACTGAAGTAAAAAATCAAACACTTTTTTGATGAAAGCTGATACTCAGAGAGAACCAAAAAATTCCCACTACCTGTGGTGCTTTGCAACCTCCAACACCACGAGACACATGGTGGGAGCTCACAACTGTTAAACCTCTGCAGGGCTGTGCCTCCACCGCAGTCCAAGCCCTCACCATTGGGTTACTTCTCCCAGAAATGCTCCTCTGCAAGATCCCACACCGTTCCCCTTGAAAGTTCACCAGGTTGTGTTACATATCACGACACACAATAACAAACAAAATGCTATCTGCTTTGTCCCCAGAAGGCAGCTTTTTAACAAGAGAATAATACATTATTTACAAGATTTCTTAGCAACACATTCAAACATTCAGGAAAAGGACCCTTTGAGCACAGTCAGTCCTGGAATGAATCATCATTCTCTCCAGCTGTTTAATTACTCTGAGATTATGAGTGCCTATGATGGTCTGCACTTTCATTAATGAAATATCCATTCTTTTTCTTTTATGTGAAGCCAGGGCACACTAGGAGGCCTGCAGCTGAGTCCTTTATGCCTACAATATGACTTAGGCAAAATATGCCCTCAAACACTTTTGGCTCGTGATGGATTTAGCTGCTAGTGATCCTGGTCTAATCATAAAGTGACTTTGAAATACAATACGTGTGGGAAAAAAAAAAAAAAAAGTCTAAGTTCTTCAGGAAAAAGGTTTTGGGCATATTCAGGTGATAGGGAGGAATGTGTCTTGCTGAGAACAGCACTTTGAAGTTGCTCCCATCTGGATAATGAACGATTAAAGAACAAATGAGTTAAGCCAAGTTAAATGCATAGATGTGCCCTGAGCACCCTTCATCTGTGGAGCACCCAGAGCATTTCAAAAGGGAGGAAGTACTTCTGTGCAAAGGAGCATTAGATACAGATCTGTGTGCCCCCTGCTGCTGACAGTGCTCAGAAAAGCGCGTGTGAGCAAACAGAAACCGTGTGTGATCCAACAAACTCAGTTCCACGTGGATGACATGCGTTGGATCTGTAGACCTGGGTTAAGAGATGCATCGTTTGTGGTTAGGAAAAAGGCACCTAAAGACTCATCTCGAGTTCATGGATGCTATAGGGGAAATGCCACAAGATCTGATACAAAAGCATTCGCCCAGAGGAAGAAAATTGTCAACACCAGGACTTATTTTCTAGGTGCAGAGAAGGGATTCCTGCAGAATGCCTGCAGAGAAGGGATCAGGTACATTCTCTGGTCCCTAAATTTAAGTGCTGTGTTGATTCCTATCTCCCTTCCAGGGCTGTTGCCAACTGTACTTTTCCTGCACCCAGCTCTGTTTGCATGATGGCAGTGCTAAGAGCTTTTGAGCTTCTCCTTCCATCTCAAACAGGTGGGACAGATCCATACTTCATGACCCTCAGGGAGGTCAGGGAAGGGATTTCCATTTGGGAAACTCCCCCCTGAGTTACACAGCCCTTGATGGAGCAATCGATGCAGAGCCCTGAATAGATTATAGATAATTAATTACGGTGGAGAAAAGGCAGACATTCCCCAGACATCTGGGCTTTTCCTATTTAAAATCAAAGGAATGGCAGTAAATAAATAAACATATGGAGGAATTGAGGACAGAAAAGGCAAATAATGCCTGGTGGTCCCCTGGAGCTAAGGGATTCCCCAATCACCTGCAGAAACACCATCTGAAAAGCACAGACAGGAACTGAAAGCAGATATATTTAGCTCAAGAGGAATTAGATGCAAGCTACTGGCATTCGAATTTGAAATATCCTGAGAAAGGATACCAAAGGCTAAATCCTCCTTTTTTCAATCTGACAACCCAACTTCCACGTGAGACTAATGTCCAGTAAAACACCACTTAGATCACCAGAGGAGCTGCAAAAGACAGCGATGCTCTGACACGGTTTTTATCTCTGGACATCACTGTGTCACTGTGAGCAGCAGGGGATGCATAAGGAGGTGGCAGAACGCTTGTTTGCAGGACTTTTATGGCTAATTGACATTACTGCAGAGGTCCCCAGACAGTCTCTGGTAGCGCTGGATGGCTGAGCCATGGAAAACTGTCTAATGCTGCCTCCTGTGTGGTACCCAAAACGGGGCCATATTTCTGACAGAGACCCCAGCAAAGAATTCATGGACATAAATACATCCAAACGTGTTCAATCTGAGCAAAGACACTTGTAACGAATCTTTCTTCAACCAATATGATTTCTTTACACATTGCATATTTCCCTTAAATTCCACATTCATTTTGAGACAAGCTAAGTCCCCGATGGACCATCAAAGCATCTCATTTAAGAAATATCAACATGTACAAAGGAAAGGTTTCCTTTCAACCAGAAAGCTCAGCTGAAGAAGCTCACAAAGGGCTTTTTTTTTTCTTTTCTTTGTTATTCTCTGTGTTTAGCCCATCCATCCAGGCAAGTAACAGGATGTGAAGAAAAATTGCAGGAGAAGGAGAATGTTGCTAATTACTTCCCTTTCAACTGCTTGCTCAGCTTTACCTTTGCTAGGAAGGATTACCTGTTGCTGAAAAAAGATGTCATCTTCATTCAGATTAATTGCACTCAAATTAATTACTGGCATGGACCAAGGCTGGCTAGGTGTAACATTATTTCTGCATGTTAAATTCAGAAAGTTTTAAGCAGAACTTGCTGTAATAGGACAGCACATGGTTTGTCCAGTTAGATATAGAATTTCTGACCCTGTTACTCACATCTAAATAATCCTTTTAATGTGATTTGAACCATGATGCTTGAGTTTTCAAGCCTTTTCTTTCTCATTACATCTCCTCCCTTTATGTCTGCTTTTCCTGCTTTCCAGCATAATTCATCACAGCACATTTCCCCGAGCTTTATTAGGTGACTTGTGGCAGCCCATTTCCCAGCTAAGAGCCCTGCAGGAGCAGTGTTCTGGGCTGCTGAAATTGCATCTCCCTAAAATATGCCACTTTCATGATTATATTTCCCCACAGCTCATGGTGAGTGCCTCACACTCTATAAAACACTGTAACACCGCTGACTTCACCCAAGGCCCAGCAGCAGGCACATGTTGAGGATTGAAGCCAGCTTCAACAGCCCTGTTTAAGATTTTCCTGATGCAATGGAGACAACAAATCTCTCCATCTACCAAAGCCTCCAAGGAAATTCATGATGCAGCCATCAGGTGACACTGACTTATGGATGATGTGCTGGTGCCACTCCAAAAGGGAGAGGACCACAGCTCTGCTTCCGAGGTTTCATCACACTGGGGTTGGGATTAGCGTTAGCATCACCACTTGTAAATTTTCACTAGGTTCAGACCTGCCCCATTAGCTATGAAAGAATATCAGAAACTAAAAGAACCGTGAACATGTCACTCTGTCCAGACCCAAACTCGGCACTCAGCGATGTTGCAAGTGTTCATTTGCCACCAGCCTGAGGGACTGCCCCGAGTCAAAGCTCTGGAGGAATTACTCCACAGCAAGGCTCTACCTGGAGATCAGAGGAGCAGAGCCGAGGAATCAGGCTCCCTCACCTCTAGATGCAATCTGCTTTGAGAGGCCAAGCACCCCTGAGCCTGGCCAAAGCTTTTTTACAGGCTAAGCCAGGAGAGAGACCTGGACTTAAAAAAAAATGCTCATTGATGGGTATATAAAGGGTTTTATTTCACTAGAACTGAGCTTGGCGCTTGACAGGACAAAACTGAGGGTTTGGGATCACCGTAAGCAGAACAACTTTGCGTGCAGGGAGCTTGCAAATTTCAGTGATTTCTCATACAGCCACAGGGCAAGATGCAATGATTACACCAAACAGCTTGGCATTTCCCCTCATGTTTTCTTAATAAATCAATAATGTGAAATGCAAAAAGTCAGCTACTCTGAGGAGACCCTGTCCCTGGCTGCATCCAGGCCAGCCTTACCATCATGGGATGACCACACCATGACATTGTGGCCGCACTGCAGAGCCCCAAATTACAAACACAACCACGGGCACTCCTGTTCATGGTTCTGAGCAAAACTCAGACACACAGAGCTCCTCTCAGGCCCAATCCTGGAGACTGGTCAATCAGAATGGAGGCTGCCATCTTTTTGCAGGGCTTACTTAGGCAAAGCTCTGTTACATACCTCACGTGCCGAACTGGGGTGTCCCACAACCGGAACCCAGGAGAAGACATCCATGGGCCCGAAGGAAGACAGCAGGATCTGCTGCCCAAGCCCCGTGATCCCACATGAGCTTCTTCTTTTGAGCTGCCACCACAAACCCAAATGAACACAAAGCCCCACAATTCCCGATCAATATGTGGTCAGCTGTGCCCAGCACAGCTCAGCTCAGCTGCTTTGTGACAATCAGGTACCCCCATTACCAAAGGTTCTGTCAATATGCTGGCAAGCAGCAAGAAAGTTAAATTAGTTGAGTTCATGCATATTTAAGTACCATGACCTGCATTATCAAGCTCAGGCTTCAAATATTTGTAATGGCACAATTAGCCCCAGGCATGTTATCTCACTAGTATCAGCAACTGTATATATTTATCTACAAATCACACAGAGGGGAATTAAATGTTGCTGTCAGTGTTGTCAGGGAAACAAACTTCTTCTAAATTTTTAATTTTTTAATTTAAAATGTTGTATTCTAAGCAGGGATAGTCATTAAAATTGCATGAGGATAAAGGGAAAACAAAATCTGGTGTATCTACCTATGGTGGAATTGATGTACACTGTAATTACAGCGGGTTACGGAGGGAAAAATGTAGCTTTCATGCAGGAAAGCTGGTTATGAATGTTTCTGCACATTACTTATGATTACTGTTGCTTAAGAAGAAAAAATAAGTCATTGTGCATGTGTAAATTCTTGTCAAAAATTGTAGGTTGGAATACACAATTTACCTTGTGTGCCGCAATTTTTATGTAAATAGGAAGATCATCACCATAAAAATGGTTGCTCAGTAGAGACAGACTTTCAATTATATAAATGGTAATTTGTGTAGTAAGATGTAATAACCGATATCCTAATTTAGTACTTTCACGGAATTGGTGGTATGGTGAATGCTTCCTCTTTGAGCAAATATCTTCCAAAGCCCCCAGAGGTGGACTATCATATCTGTTGGGAAAATAGCTGCAATGTCTTGTCAAGGCATTTCTGTACAAGAAAAACCAGGCAAGGGTAAGAGGAAAACAACATATTTTGAATAACATAAGGTAAAGTCAGCCAGTCTCCAGCCTTACAGACCCTGGGATTACTTGTAATCCGTGTTTCACTGAGCAAGAGAATGCCTATAAATCTTTTTTTGGGCCCGCTCCTCCAAAAACCTGGATGCACCGTCCTCTGCGAATCCAAACTCACTGCCACATCCTCTCCACCTTCCATCTGCCTGTGCTAAATCACATCCAGAGTTTGCTTTTCAAACTAACGTGTGGTCTGTGCAGCCAGAAAATGACGCTGTGTTCCCAGTCCATATCGGAGCAGTGTGGGAAACGTGGCAGATCACAGTGCAGAGCCGGGAGCAGAGGTGGGCAGAACTCGTCCCAGGGCTGCCTGCACCCTTGGGATCCTCCTCACCATCTGGCCAGAACTCTTCTTTCCACGCCAGGCAGTGAAGGAGCATTTGGCAACGGAGTCAGAAGGAAAGTTTTTTCTGCTTTTCCTGGCCTTGTTTGTGTTACCTGAGCTAATGGCTGGCAAGGAGGGGCTCTCTGGGGTACCCCGCGTGCCTGCAGAAATCCTGGCTTTGGTTTCTCGAACATGCAAGCCATCTGTCGCACTGGGAGCGTGGGCAGGGGGATGCCTTGGAGCCTTTCACTGCTCCTGTGTCCTGGCATGGCCCTCTGGAGCATAAACGTGCCCTTACCCAGCCCTGCACCCGAGTTGGTCACAGGTACGCACTGTCACACAGCCAGACTGGCTGCTAGGGGATGTGCCCAGAGCTGGGAGATGTGCAGGACAGCCTGGCTAAACCCAAGAGCCCTCCTGCAGCCAGCCACCCCACACCAGTGTGCCCAGTGCGCTCCGGGCCCCTGTGCACCATCCCCGTGCAGCTGCACGGAGATTAGAGAACTGGAGGAATTTTTCATAATTGGATTTGGCCTGTTAACATGGGATACAATAACTTGGGCTCTTAACATGGGATACAATTCTGCTGGTTTCCACTTCCAGGCCCTTTGTTCCTTTTCCTTTTAAACAACTGTGATTTTGTTTGGTTTTCTCTCAAGCCTGTCCCTGAACTAAAGACGTGACAGCATCAGTTCTTGGACATTTTTCTGATGGGGTTAGTAAATCAATGTACAGCATTAGCTGCGGGTTTAACCCCTTGGTGTGTCAGTAAATTCCCAGCTTCAGTGAATTCCACTTGATGGGAGTTGGAAAACCCTTGACATTTTGCACCAAGGGGTTAATTTGAAAAGGGTCAAGAGTTCAGTTTCACCTACAAGCTTAGGTTTAATAATAAGGGAATGAAAACTTTCGGTTACCTGGACATCAACAAGTATAAAATTGTCCTTGAAGGTGTATTTCTTTGTGAAGGTGGAAACAGGGGGTTCACATCATAAACCTGGAGGAAGAGAGAAGAAAAACAACAAAAAAAGGTACTTCAGCTTCCTTTTTTTCCTCACACGTCTCTGTAATATACAAGGGAACAGTAAAATTGCACAAGGCAGTGAAAAGGGATCAAAAATGACACATGCATTTAATCAACGAAACAAATGCAACTGGAAAAGTGATTTACTTTAAAAAGGGCTTGAGCAAAGGAACCAGAGGAATGGAACCTCATTGGTAACCTGCAGAGAAACCACAAAGCAGCCCCTTCACCGTGATGTGTGGGAAATGGTAGGAATTTAGCAGTGAGTCCTGAGCTTCATCAAGCAGGATAACGTGGGGAAGGGGTGTTAGACTCGGCTGTTGAGGTGCCCAAGTGGAACCATCACCTTTCTTGGTCCCCTTTTGCCGCTACCGTCCAGCCACACGCTACTTTCTTGCATTTTGAACGGGTATCTGCCAAAGGGAGAGATGCATCTACTTAAATGGTGAATATTGGCCAAAGTACAGACAAATCAAAGGCTCACAGAGCAAATCCGTTATTTGAAGTTCAATGTATCTTGTCCTGGTTTTGGCTGGGGTAGAGCTACTTTTCTTCCTACAGGCTGGTACAGTGTTGTGCCTTGGATTTAGGACGAGGAAATGTTGCTAAAACACTGATTAGCTGATGCTAAGCAGTGTTTACACTAAGGCAAGGATTTTCCTGCTTCTCAAACCACACCACCATGGAAGAGGCTGAGAGGGGCACAAGTGCTGGGACAGCTGACCCTGACTCATCAAAAGGATATTCCAGATCACATGGTCCAGCATAAAACTGGGGAAAATCTGCTCGGGAGCCACTGCTTCAGAATTGTCAGGGCAGCGCTCAGCAAGCAGTGAGCAACTGCACAGTACATCGCTTGATTTGTATATCCTTTTTCATTATTATTACTATTAATAATAATAATTTAATATCAATTAATTAAATTAATAATAATAATATTAATATCCCTTCTATTTTTGTCCCACTTCAATCCACAATTCTTACTTTTTTTCCTCAGTTCTCTCCACCATAGCACAAGGGGTGGGGAGTGAGTGAGCTCCTGTGTGGTATATGCTTCTTCCTCCAGTTAAACCATGACAGCACCTTCCTGGAAAGAGATACGGTTGGAGGTTGGGATTTTTTTTATTTTTTTTTTCCCCCCCAGAGAATTTTGTCCCATTTGTCGCCTAAGAAATCGGAATGATACTTAGACAAAAGATGTGGCCAATATGGGGGTAAGAGGTGCAGCGGCTGCACTGTCTTAGCTGGGGGCTTTTTCTTGGGAAGGGCAGAGACACCATGAGATTTTGGCAGCGGGGTGAGGGGCTGGGCTCAGCTCCTCTCTCACCCTCGCTCTTGGGACTGGAGGTGAGACAGTGCTGCTGTTGATGAGGGGACAATTCACTGCCACTGCGGAGTTCTGTCCTTCACTGCTTCTCCTCCCATGAATGAGGCTTTGCTCTTAAGAGCGGCCATTGAACTGGAACCTTTGCAAACCACAGCCTCACTGGGAAGGGCCCTCACCATCTACTCGGGTCCCTCAGGGAAAATCCCTGTATCCCAATCCCTTCCCCCGCTCCAGAGGGAGCATCTCTGGGCTGTTTGCAGGAGCCTGGCTGCCGCTGCCCAGCCCGGCTGGTTTTTTTTCCTGCTGCTGCTTTGAGTTTTTTGCTACACTTTAACTCGACACCCCATGTTGTCCACCCCTCTCCCTCACCCTGGGGTATGCTCACATCTGGTGTTCCAGCTTGCTGCTCCAAAGTCCATGCTACAGTCTATCTTGCCCATCAGGATTGGCACAGGGACTGGCTGCCTCCCACCTCCACCCTGAGTTTACAAAGGCAGCACCTTTTCCGTCTCTCCCGCCGGCCCGCCCGCCATTGCTGCGTGAGGGGGACAGCGCCCCCTGCGGGCCCGGGGGAATCATCGCACCACCCCTGCCTGGCCGTGAGCCAGCAGCGCCCCTCCTGGCTGTGAGAGGAACTGCACCCAAGGGGAAAGCGCCACGGCCGAGGGAAGGTTTTTACTGGGTTTTGGTTTTTGTTTGTTGTTGGTCTTCCTTGGGTGTGTGTGTGTATATATATATTCTAATAAAGGGTTGTTATTCCTTTTCCCATATCTTTGCCTGAAAGCCCCACAATTTCAGTTATAATAACGTGGAGGGAAGGGTATCACATTTTCCATTCCAAGGGAGCTTCCCACCTTCCCCGGAAGACACCTGGTCCTTAAAACCAGGACAGATACTGGCCAAGAAATTTTTAGCAAAGGGCTTTGTGCAGCCTTAATAACCACAGCCCAAGCCTTCATGCCTGGATAATAAACCACTTAACCCAAGAAAGTCTTGTTGTCGCTGATTTTCCAGAGTATCATCAAGGCAGTCTCATTTAGTGGCCTTGTCAAAGGTAATTCAACAGATTTCATAATGGTATAGTGAAAATGATTGTGTGCCTTTTGTCCTGGAGCATGCAGGATGCCAGATGAGTGCTAATAAACAGGCTGAAATTTGCCCTGTAAAATCTCATCATGCTTTTAAAAGGCCAGATTGCTCAATATGACTTTTAAATTCCACCCTTGATTTAATTCACACAGAATGAAATACATGCTGCCAACACACCCAGCAGAGTCCCTTTTCCCTAAAATCCTGTTCCACCACTACAAAAGAACAGTAGTGAAATCCCTTTGCATATGAAATGAGCAGTGTGAAGAGATGCACTTATTTGCTGATAGACTTGACAAATTTGAGCAATTCTGGTTCTATACAGTAAATAATGTTATGTGAATGTTAAATTACCACAGATAAAGAAGTCTGTCATACCTTTGATTTTCGAACAAGCACTTTGTTTTGTTTTGCTTGTTTGGTCTGGGGTTGGGTTTTTTTGGTGGTTTTTTTGTTTGTTTGTTTGGTTGGGTTTTGTTTGTTTGTTTGTTTGTTTGTTTTGTTTTGTTTTAATTTCCTTGCAGCTTTTCTTTTTGTGTACTTCCACTCCCCACTGTCTTTCCTAACAACACCTAGAACTACTCACACAATAGATACAGCCAGAGCCTGGTATGTAATTAAGATGTTAAGAAGTAACTTCATCTGGGCACATAAACCTGAGCACCTGCTTATGGAAGCAGGTGCCAGAATCAATACGCTCACGCAGCTTGGAAGCTTGTCCAAGGTTCTGATTTCACACACCGCTGAGCAACCTTTCTGTGTTGCAGCTCAAAGGGTGTCCACTGTACCTCCTGGAAGCACTTGCTACCCAGAACTGGCACTTTCTTTTATCCACACTGTATTAATGAGCACTCCCAAGCTCAGAACAGGACAGATCTGAACACAGGACAGACAGAGAAATGTATTTAATTGTTCACATTCTCTTAGGCTAATCATCCAGAGGGCTCTGTTTGCACTCTTATGTTAATCTTTCAGAGGGCTCCACTGCTTCTGCGTTGTTCAGCACTCTTCTCTTGTTGCTCAGCTACTAAAATAATGAGAATTGGAGATGGTTGTGGATGAAAATATGCCATGGCTTGTTTTTTTCAGCAGTAGAGCTTTGCTTTCTCTCCTGTTGAACTCTGTGAGAAAAACAGGTGATTTGATACACACGTCATTAGTCTCCACAGAACAATTCTTGAAGGTCTCATTATCAGTAGATTAATTTTATACCTAGTATCAGCATGCCACTCTGCACCATGGAAAGGAGTAATTTGCAACCCATACATCTCCAAGGTATTCACACGTGGGGAAAAAAAAAACTAACCATGATGCAGAAGTCCTGAAAACACACTGATTTCCCAGGTAGAACAACAACACCATTAACAATTTTCACCTAGGCACTTTTGAGATTCTGATTTACGTTGTAATTCCCATTATCAAAACCCAAGGACCGCTGATTTTTGCAGAAAACAACTTAAATGTGATTTCAGCTGATGAACTCCAATCCATGCCTTGAAGGAAACAGAAAAACAGATAATGTCCCAAGGTAACATTAAAACAGGTTAATGTGCCCTGTTGGGCAAGGATGGTGACAGAAAGCAGAGCCCCAGAAAGACCTAAACAAGGCAGTAATATTAAGTAAAAGGCTCTCTCCCCCAAAAAACTTTGTTTGAAGAAAGGCTCACGTCAGACATTGATTACAATGGGAAAAGATAGGGGAATGATCATGAAAAAGTGCAATAACACCCCAGTTATTGCTGTAGTGTGCAAGACCTTCGAAGGCTCAGATCTAGAAAGATCAAAACTGCGTGTTGTACTTTGCAACAGGAGTGCAGAACAAGTTATCAGAAGATGATAACTACTATTTGTCATATAATAAAGGATTTGCTTTCTCTTCAATTCTTCCCAGTACATTCTTATAAACCATCTGTGAAACAAGACTACAGATGGGAAGTAATTGAAAACTTATAAAGAATGAGAACAAGCCACCTGGACAAAACTGTCATGAGAAAAAAGAAACTGAGAAGGACTTTGAAAGAGTGTGTAACCATTTTTCTTAGACCTATTTCTTTTTCTGAAACCAGTTTCAAAAAACAACCACCAAAATTCTGTGTGAGTGCAAAAGTTGTGCTACATGCTCCAATGTCCTCACAACTATGGAGAAAATTGTCAGTTTATAAAGAAAATGAAGGTGTGAAGAAGAAAAAAAATACAGGGTTTCCCATGCTGCCACTTGCATTTTTGCTTCTTAGGCTTGTTACACACTGCAGACATGAGGCTAAGGATTCTGGTCCAAAATCTTGCCTCCATTTTGTCAAACAATAATGTTCACCCTTAATATGCCTTCCCTACACCTTCCTTTTAAAACTCAATCTCAGAAAGACAAAAGAAACTCAATCTCAAAAAGACATTATCATTTGTGATTGGGTATTTTCAGCCAGTTGGGTGAGCTCTTTTATGGATTTAACTGTACTAGACAGGTGGTATAAGGAAGTTTACCTGTTTCCCACAAAATTCATTTTCAGGTCACAGTTCATTTCCCCTCCTTGTTTCTTTCTCAAGTCGCATCAGGGGGAGATTTAGATTAGATATCAAGAAAGATTTCTCTGCTGAAAGGATAGTCTGGAATTGGGACAGGCTGCCCAGGGAAATGGTGGAATCACCAGCCTTTGAAATGTCCAAATAATGTGTGGATGTAGCACTTGGGGACATGGTTTATTGGTGACAAAGTAGAGCTGGGTTAATGGTTGGACTTGATGATCTTAAAGGCCTTTTCCAACCCTAACTGATTATATTTTATGATATTTTTGTTCCTAATCGACTTTGATTTCATTGAATTACGACAAAAAAGGTACATCTACAACAGCATTCTGGTTTGCCACCAGTAATAACAAAGCACTCTCTTAAAATAATAAAACAACATCTTTAAAAAGCTGGAGGACCCAGTATATCGAAAGTTCACTTCACAGCTTCGCCAAGAAAAAATATCCAGACTTTAAGCCTTTAACTGGTTCAGAGCCTGTACAACTGCATAGATCTTAATTGCTCATGAAGTCTGTCCTGCAAAGGAATATCTTCTATTTCCCATTATGAGGTTGGAAGCCAGAAAGTTTTTGCTCTTTAGCTTATCAAACATATTTTTTCCCAGAATCTAATGAAACACAGAGAAAATAAACTCAGGGGTGGACATAAGAAACTTGCTAAGTTAAAAATAATTTATTTTTTCCAACTCTGGGGCTTTGGTGAGCTGGTAGCATTTAAATTTCAAGCTCTATCACAGTCTACTACAAACCTATTTCTTATTCTCACCTACAGGAGTGAGGAGATTGCCAGGAGTCCTTTATCAGAAGGGCTTTGAGGGCTGCTCAACCTCCTGTCTATGAACAGCAACATATTCAGGGGAAAAGCACTTCCAGTAAAAGGAGAGAAGGGTCAAGACCAACAAGAAGGCTTTCCTCAAAGTTTTTTTGCATTTTGTTCATGTTATATAGAAAAGAAAAAAAGAGCCAAGCACCATCTCCAGTGTGCTTTTTTGGCCTTTTTTTTGGTGCAAACCTATTGATGAAAAACTGCTGTAGGCTCAGCAAGGATATGAGCCAAGTGGTTTGGTGACTTTAATGGAGGCATGATTTCAGTTGCATGGGTGTGATAGCTCCATTATAGTAAAGCACTTAAACACACACTTTGCCTGAAATATATGTGGGACTGATACATAAGTTAGGTTTTACTTAAGGACATTTCTCAATTATTGAGGGACTTGGAAAAAAAATCACCACCCATACCAGGCCTGAAAATAACTTTCACAATGTTGTTGAAAGTGTCAGTATGTTGAAAATAAAATTAATGGCTAATTTTAGAGCCTGAGGATATCTACAGAGAAATGCAATTGGAACATCTTTAAAATGGCTAGCAATTTCGACATGCATTTCAGCTTCTACTGAAAACTTCTCATGAAGTCTGGGTTTAAAGACTGTAGGTTATAAACAGCCATCGTATTTTTTACTGATGTAATTATTCAAAGATGCCTCCTAGCTTAGCCTGAGCTTGCCATCATTGATTAAACTCTGGATACCAGTGAAAAATAGGTAAGAAGATGGGAAAAGCTGGTAGGCTGGGGTTGTGGTCCTAATCTCATGCTTACATTCACAAGTCTGTAGCTTTTAACTTGATGACATTGTTAATAGAGTGATTAATTGACCTTTGTTATTTGCAATGTACACATTAAACAGTGCAGGTCAGATAAACTAGACAACATAATTTAACCATCTTATAGGCAGGTTTACACCTCTGGAGCATCTGGTTCTCCCTGAATCAATTTGCACTGTAGACAGGAATCCAGTACAAGCCTTCTTTTAAATTAAAGTAAAAAAAAAAAAAAAAAAAAAATTCAAAAATTTCACTTGACTTAACTCTTTATTGAGTTTTCTTAAACAGGTTCTCCAAATCCAAAGTAACACCAAATACATCTAGGAGTCCTGTTTGCTTTTACCTTTTCATGACCAGCATTCACCACGTGGTGCAGTGGAGCTCTGCTCAGCACATTGGTAGTTTTTCAGGAAAGACAACTGCAGGGAATGGGTTTATCTGTGCAGATAAAGCAGTTTACCATGATTTGGCCTGCTAGGTCCTTTCATAAAAGTGGCACACAGGAAATAATGCTCTACAGTTATGCAAAATAATTTTTCTAAAGACTCCAAGGTATTAATTCTTTATCATACTTCATTGCAATGAAGTAGGAAGGGAAACAGGGAGAAGAAGAAACAGAATAGTCACTGGCTTTGAAGTGAGATTTAGGGTCATTTATTTATCAACAGGTTTGATTGGAATGCTTAGCTTCCCAAGTCAGTTAGAGTCAGAAAAGTCAGACACATTCAAAGGCAGTAAATCCTACCCTGCTGCTAAGAGGACTTAGAAATTTTACCCTAACTTTTGTTTTCCCTGAAATGAATCAAAATTATAAAAATACTCTCAAAATTTAAATCAGCCATTGTATTTTCATTTTCTTTTAAAATTTTTAATTAGAGATGCTTATTGTGGCAGGCTATGCTTATTAATGGTAATTAATAACCCAGTTATTCTCATCGTAGAATCATAAAAGGGCCTGGTTTGGAAAGGACCTTTAAAGTCCTCTAGTTCCAATGCCCCTGCCACAGGCAGGGACATCTTCCTGGTGTTTCTCATCAGGTTTCTCACAGCCCCATTCAGCCTGGCCTTGAGCACCTCCAGTGAAGGGGCTGCCCACAGATTCTCTGTGCAACTTGTGCCTGTGCCTCACCACTCTTATAGTCAAGAATTTCTTCCTAATATCTAATAAAACCAGCTTAAAGCCATTCCCACTATCCCTGCATGCCCTTGTCCCTCTCCAGCTGGCTCCCTGTTGGTATGGGAAGGGGCTCTAGAAGGTCCTCCCAAGCCACCAAATTTGTCAGGCGTGATTTGCCTTTGCTAAAGGCATATTGGCAGTCACCAATTACCACATTATTTACCGTGAGCATTAGCAGAGTTTCCAAAAGGACCTGCTCCATGATCTTGCCAGGCACCAAGGTAAGACTGACTGGCCTGTGGTTCCCAGGGTCTTCCTCTCATTTCCCTTTTTAAAAAAGAAGGTTATGTCTCCCCTTCTCCAGTCAATGGGAGCTTCACCAGAGTGCTATCACTTCTCAAATATGATGGATAGTGCCTTCCTTGGCCACTTCCTTCAGGACCATGGATATATCATAATAAATATAAAACACTACTTTTCCTATAATTTAGGCCATGAAATAAAAATGACACCAGTGTTGTTGCTTTAGGTTTTAATAGTAATTTTCAATGTCATGAAATAGTTTGATTACCACAACCTAATATCAGTGACGTAACTCAGAAAAAATGCTTCACACACTGAATAAACAGCACACAAAACTTACCTTTCATTATGCATTTTAATAACTGGAAGTCATTCAATTCCAATTTTTATACAACCAATTATACATTAACATATACACATACTCAATTCCAAACAGTGTATACATATTTTTGAATCTGCAGCAATATAAAATGAGTTCTACCTGTATATACATGTGCAAGTCTGAATAAGTCCTGAGTCATTTTAAAGTACTATTATTTAAATCCTGCAAATTTTAACTGATGCAAATAAACCTCAGGTTTTACAACTATTGTGAAGAAGCTATTTTAAAAACAATGTATAGCACTTTGCATCAGCTTTATGCATAGCTATGAGCTCTGTACAGTGCAGAGTTTCGGTTTACAGTCTGAATGATTACAAAATCTGAAAAGATGCTGACCATGTTATTTGGTAACTATTGCTTCCTTTGCTTCTTTATTAAAGGTGAGTGATTTGTTTTGCCTCCAAACAACCAAGCATGGAGAACTCTGACTGGGTTTAAATTATATTCTTTCTGCTGCATATATTTTTGTAAGCATTCAAGTTACCCAGGTCCTTTAATTCTTCTGAGAAAAACTATACAATTATACAGTCAAATAGTTAAGCAGTGTATCTGGAAGGGAAAGAAAATGAAACAACAGTGGAGTAGGATCATTACCTTAAATGTGACACTATGCTATAAAGAAACAAAGGATAGGATTCTTTAAGGAACAGCTTGGACAGAAACCAAAAGGCCGCTCAGAAACCCTCTGTCAGCATGACACACTGCCATGGTAAACACGAGATGCTCTTCAACGGCCAGAACAAAGTATCTGAGCAAATGAGAAGGAAGCACTGCTGCCAAGAAGGGGATACAAACTCAGAATCTTTGTACACTATTCACAGATCAATGTACACAAAAATGTCTGTATACTCCATGCCAGGATAATGCAGGCACCAACTTGAGAGCTGGTAAAGGATAGACGTTAGGGTGGGAGCTCTCTCTAATTGGCGCTGTTTGGATGCAACTTTCCAGGGATAGAGGTGACACATTATTTTTTTTTTCTTTCCCTCATTCCTCTCACACAAAAGTGAAGGCACCACTCCAACCATACTCCTCCAGAGCATAAGGATCCTGGCCCAAAACTTAGCTGGTCCCATGGCTGCTGTAGTCAAAAACGCCTTTCCTGAAGAAGGGTGAGAATTCACAGACGGTGTATTTTGACAGCGTCAGCCCCACTTTATCAATGTTCAGCGGAGATGATGGAGACTTCAGCATTGCAGAGAAAAAGCTCCTGAGGTATTTCTGTGGAATGAAATGTAAAATGGTTTACTTGATCAAATTGATTACAACCACTTCGAAAAATTAAATGAACAGCAAAAAACCCCCAAAAGATTTCCATGGGCTGTGACTATTCCTTTCAATAGCATTCTAATCCATTTATGAAACAGTCTACTGAAATGTCTTTATTAAGCTCAGGGAAAGCAGAAAATAAGTATTTTCCACTTCCTTCTTATGCCCAGCTTGGCAACACTTTTTCTTTCCTGTGGTTGTGTGATGCTTCCTGATTTGCCCTGCCATCATTGTAATGCTTTCTGCCAATCGTGACATACTAATACTATTGTCTAGCACTACCAAACATAGCAGGTGCAAACCTCAAATCCATTCTGCAGGATGTTCACTACATACGGACACAAGAGGACTTTAAAAATCTTTCCCTCATGAAGCTTCCACAATGCTTGCATTGATTGGGGTTTGTTTTGATGAAGGCTATCTGCAGAAAGATTTTCATGAATTCCATATTATGTCAGAACCTATCAGTATCTTTTCAATGAGTTGCCCTCAAAATTTCCTTTTCTTTTCTTTTTTTTTTTTTAAAGTCTTACTAATGAGAAGCAAGTGGGAGACACTTCTTTACCTTCCAGTAAGTTAATATTCACCAACCACTGTGCAACTTGAGGTCACATTTGTACCTAGAGAAACTGGGGGATGTACATTAACACAGTTAGTTTTCACAAACCTGACAAAGCTTCCATCATACTGGGCTTCAATTAGCGTGACTTAATAACTTATATTTATAACTTCTGAACAAAACACTCTAGGTAAAGGGTTTGATCAGACAGATACTACAAATGCATCCAGTGTCACCCAAACACCTGCAAGGGAAATCTCATCTGGAGCACAGGGATAAACTCCTTTTCTGTACCACAGACAGAAAGAGATAACTTTCAAATCATTCACTAGACTTGGATTCCATGAGAAATATATTTACAAGACAGAGAAGCACATTCTCCTCTGAAGAAGACAACAATTAGTTATTTGAATGCAGCAGTTTTGGGGTTATGGAAGTGGTTTGTTCAGGAGACTGCCCTAATTATTCACTCATTTCTCAAGAATTCCTCCAAATTATAACAACCTGCTACCTGTTTAAGAACCCAGCTGTTTCAATAATACAGAAAGAAGGAAAACAAACAAAAAAAAGCAGCTGAGACAAAAACTATTCTCTTGGCAGAAATGGTGAAATTTTCTATTCCATTCAGATCTGCCACAGGTTGTATTAATGTTCATGAAAAAAAACTCTCTACAAAAATGCCTTCAAGATGAACTGCAATAGACTAAGAGGTAATTTAAAGTGAGAAACAGAAAAACGTTTTTCATAATTAGCTCTCAAAGGAGGGTTCTTTAGAAGAAGTCTCAAACCAGTAATTCCTGAAGGATGAATATGGTAGAAAATCAAATGTAAAACAGCATTCTGTTAGCATTTTAGCACCGTGCTGAAAAGTTACTGCAATAATTCTAGTTTATGACTACCAAAGGCTCAAAGGTACCGAAATATCTCACTGGGCACATCACAAAACCTGCTGCATTCACCTTGGTATGTATGGCCAGATAATTGACTGTCATGCCTTCTCTGTAAAGCCATTACTCATTGTTTTGGCACGATAGCTCTAATGGCAAAGTAAAAAATCCCTCTGCCCTAAGCATACACTTGTGTGACACACTACGAACAGCAGGTAGGCTTCTTTTCCACATCTGTGCTCCAGAGCTGATGAGTGAATAGCACAGGTTCTTTGAACACAAAATAGATCCTTGGGAAAAGTGGAAACAAGCAGACCCTACCAGATAACGATGGAATTAATTTTGTATGAAGGTTTCCTGCCATATGGCTTGACATTATGTGCTCTTCAACAACCACCTCTGAACAAATTAGCCCTCTTATAAAACCCAGATCTGCATTTACCCTGTTTGCAATGCTGATATGTTAATACAGCCCAGAGCTGCTGTGCCCTTGACACAAAGAAGCTGTTGCTTCATTGAAATACAGGCTGCTCTGCCCAAAGACATTGTCTGGGAGTGTTCCCCTGTAGTGAGGGAACAGTGACTGATGGCAGAAGCGCTCACATCACAAGCTTTGATCAAAGAGCTGTGGCAGGGCACTGCAGGGGAAGGTTGCTCTGTCCTGTTGGCTGCCATGGACAGCAGAGTGGAGGAAAGTGACAGGAGAAAAAGAAGAGCGCTCCTTGCAACATATGGAAAGATGCTTCCCAAATTCAGATGTGACAAGGAGAAGGGTCACAGCAAGCTGGGAGAGGGGCAGGAACACATCAACACCAAGTGTCAGAAATGACCAAATATTCCTTAGAGATCCAGAAGGGATTCAGCATGGACTTCATTGCAGCCCTGCAAGCAGCTGGAGTAGGAGCAAGGTCTGCCAGCATTCAGTGGACAGGAGAGTTGTTTTCAAGTCTTTTGTATTAAAATCCATTTCAAGCAGCAGACACAATTTTTGTCTATTTACAGAATCCTTTTGATGTGTCCTTGAAAAAAAATTTCTTAGCAGAGACTGGCAAGCTCAAGATACCTTCACGGGTCCAAATTTTATACAAATCAATGATGTGATTTCCTACTGATAGCAACACTGTCCCTGGCATGCAAAGCACTGTGTAATAGCTACTAGGTTTGCATGATTATCTAGAAAAGATAAAACTAGTTAACTGCCAAAACATTCCAACACGGTTGGTTTATTACTCATTTTTGTTTGTTAGACTCTGGCCATTTGTTCTGGATTATTTAGTCTGGCAATCAGTGTTCCTCCAGTGTTTGGAGTTCCATTTCACTAATAGCATTTGACCTGCTATGCTGCTGGTTTGCTGGAAAATATCCTAATGATACGTTTGTAAATGTCTCAGTGTGAGGGCACAAGACCTTGGCACTGTAACAGAGATGTAAAATGGGCAACTTACACACCAATCATGTTGGGTGTTCTGGCTAAACACACACTCAGGAACACCAGTTTAGAGAATGGAAACACTCTGCATGTACAAAGCAAGGGGTAGAAAGGCAGGTTAAAAACTAATCCAAAAGACGAAAAGCAGTGGAGTTTGCCCTCTCTAAAGGCAACACAACCTTCAAGCCCTCTAACTAAAAATTTATGACAGCTGAACCTGAAAGTTTTAACTTTGCAAATGAAACTAAACTGGAGAAAGTGGTATGAGGCCCAAAGGCTTTTCTTTCTTTACCTAGTCAGAGTAGTTTTCCATCCCTTTTAATTATGCAAATAGCAAAATGGAAACCCTTTAAAAAGCTTATTAAAAATCATTTTAACAAGGTTCACCTCTTTAGCAGTAGGCCAGTGTTCATCTTCTGCTCAATTCATCAGTACAACAAAGTTATTCTAACAATTTTTGCACTACTTTGTGATGTGGGGACTTCACAATTTTATACATTTTAATGTAAAGCCATAACTTAATTTAAAGTTATTAAAGTTACTACAATCAAAAAGATTTCTGAAATGTGAAAGTCGTCTTATCATCTTTTCAGTTGTGTCATATTAAAGAGGAATTCAGTTCAGTGACATTGTTCTCCTAATCCATTACTAACAGTGATAGCCTCAGAGACCAATAGCAGAGCTTAGCAAGAATTGGATTTTTTCATTAAAATTTGGTGTGCTTAAAAACTCATCAACTCTAGTACTTTCAGAGAGTGAAAGCACTTGGAGCTTTTGCTTTCATACTGCTATTTCTAGCAATTTCATTAAAAAAAAAAAAAAAGTCAGTGCTTAAAATATTTCAGAAGTTACATTTTAAAACTGGCATTAGAAATACCACCTGCTAATATATGCCAGAGCTGAAAGCACCAGAAAGTTTAATAAGATAAACCTTACAAGGCTTTGGGGACTTTTTTTGACAATAGCCTCTTTTTTGTGAAACACTACCACCTTTTCAAGACCTTCATGTCAATCTGACAGTCACAGGCTCTACCACAAGGTCATAGAAGGTCACTGGTGACAGAGGAAGGACTAATTAACTTGTTCATCTAACTTCTAACATAGGCTCCTCTCTCCCTTTAATATAGATGTTAGTTCCTCCCAGCACAATCACGTAATTATTCCATTGACTAGTGTTAAGTGCTGCAGGCTTTAAATCAGATCTTGATTTGAATTATCCATAGAGCGAAGCATACACAAGTATCACAGCTCTTTCTATAGGATACAAATCCAAAAAAAACCCCTCAAAGCCAGACAGATTGAAGCATATTCCCTGACTCTAAAAAATCACATTATGCTGTAATTAGGTATTTGCAAAGTCAGCTCTTCCCAAGAAAGACTACCCCAAAGCAAGCAGAAAGGCACATGATTTGCTTCCAATGTGTGATCACAAAAACAAGGATCTGTTCAAAAGACAAGGCATGCAAAGGGAACCTACTGGAATGCAGAAATGGGAAGGCATGTCCTCCTGCATTTGTCTACTAAAAAGACTCTGTACACCACCCAAAAGAAGCCCTAATGTCGTCTGTGGAAAGACCTGAGAGAGCACATGTTGAAATTGGTAGACAGAATTGCAGAGCCTCATCAGAAACTCAGCATGGAGCTCAGGGAAAGCCCTCTCCAAGTCTTGTTGGTACATCAGAGCCCATGTTATCAGAAGCAGACATCCCCCAGCTAGGGAGAGGGGGTGCACCCCACAAGCTGATCTGTGGTTCTTTCCTTATGAGCATGAGGGAGACATGAGAAGATAAGATGGAAAGCCTACTTCCATCCAGGCAGCACGGGTGCATAAACTAAAGGAGGAAACTACTAACAGAGGGAGTTCCATCAGAAGGAATGTAGCTCCAGTCTCCCAAGAGTGAGCACTAGGTGTTACAAAGGGGAGGATGACGTGTCTGATGCCCTTGAAAGGACCTCCAGAAGGCATGCCCAGGGAGGGAACAATAGTCAGGACTAAAAAAGCCAGAGAGAGAAAATCAGGTCTATTGGACTGTGTGGATCTGATGACCTGACACATCAGAACCATAAGAATACAAGGTTGACACTGGTGTGCAGTGTACTTCAATACTGTCAGGACACATGGGGGCAGAACACATTTCTAATGCTGGGGTGACAGCTGGGTAGCAGCACTTGACTCTCTTGGCAGCTGAGGTGAGCTTGACTGGGAAAGAGTGGAAAAAACACCCTGTTGTGAATGGTCCAGAGGCCCTTTGCATTCTTGGCATGCATTTCCTCAGGAGTGGTTCTTCCAAAGACCCAGAAGGATTCAGGTGGGTTTTTGGGAAAGCTGCTGTGGAGGCAGAGTGCATTACAGAGTTGAATATTTTGCCAGGTCTCTCAGAGGACTCTTCTGCAGCAGGACTCTTGGGGGTGGAAGAACAGCAGGTACCAACTGCCACCACTACAATGCATCATAGGCAATTCCACAGCGAGACTCTGAATTCCCACAGATGAGATGATCCGTGAACTGGAGAGCCAGGGAGTGGTCGGTATGATGCACAGCATAATGCAGATTCCTTGAATCAGAGCTAGTTTCCTCCAGGGTTGTACAGGTGAAGCAGATTTTGCCTCTACATCTCCAGAAGTGCTTGAGTGACACTAAAATTTAATTTTACCCAAGGTAGTACTGAAATTTACTCAAATTCATGTACCTTTTTGAATTTTCTTAATGTGCAGGCATTCTGAGGGATGCCAGTTATGATTCAAGGTGAAACTGCTCTCTCAGGTTTTCAAAACCCACACTATTCATTACAGCTATTTGGAGCATTTTTCTGTGCAAGTCTAATGGCATGAGCACATTATGCTGAATTACTATTATGCCACATCAATTGAATTAACTTCTGAAGTCAGTCGACATCCAAAATTACAATCTTATTCTGCCTAAATTTTTTTTAAAATCCAGAGGACTTATTATTTCTTACAATGTCTGCATGCTAAAAGCTTACGTTTATTGGCTTTAGGCAGCTCCAATGAAAACGGAATTGTGGGCTAGCAGGGAAGCAAAAAAAAGGCAGCAAGGGCTATGATTTACAGCTGGTCTATCAGTGTGAGTCCTCTTTGGAAAGTGAATGGCCATGGAAAAGGATCAAACCAGACCTGACCAGCGAAGGAAACCAATCTTTTCTCCAGGGCGCAAGTCAAAGCAAGCCCTGTCAAAATTTATTTAGAAAGAACAACAGGTTTGAATTTAGCACGCATCCCTGGGCTGGTAGAGGCTGTGTAATCTGCTGGAGTGGGCTTGGCAAACACCTACCAACCATCACCCTCTCTTCCTCTGGTGAAATCCCATGCTGGAGGATGACTGATAACACTTGCCTTGGAAAGGAGTAGCACCAAATTCAACCCAGTGTCCTTGGCTGAGCACGCTTTTTATTCATCTGCCTACATCTGTATGTGCAGAGCCATTAATGGAGATTGTGATGAAGGTACACAACCTCAAAACTTGATTTGTAGGAGTATTTTGGGAAATTTATTCCATCCTGACAGCAAAACACCTTAGGATGTGGAGTTAAACTGGAGCTCAAACTATATGCTGTCCCGTTTTCTAAACTTACTAAATCATGATAAGCATACCTCCTTATTTTCTGATACTCTGAAATATCTAAAAAGGAAAAGGAAAAATAAAAAGGCCTTCAAATTGAAAACCCTATTTAATTATTTGGCTGTAATGGACATAAACATTTGATCACAAAAGATCATTTTTGAGGTAGGGACCCAAAGCTATACACCTAAAGAAAGAAACAGTAAAATTCTTCTAAAGAGATACATATATTATGCTAAGTTATCCCTAATAAACTCTGCGGAGCAAGGCTTCAGACCTGATTTTGAATCAGGCCCAGAGTTTGAGCACATGAGACCACACTTACCATTCCTTTTGCATCCAGTAGCCTGTCGAACCAGAGCTTAAAATTAACTCATACAGAAAATAACCTCAGGCTATTGTTCCTTCTCAGTGACCATCTTCATCATGTGTTTCTATCACAAGAATAATGTCTCCATCGTTGTGGGCTAGCTGAAGGTCTACAGTATTTAATCAAAGTAATTTTTTATTGGCATGGCTTCAACAGCTGACCTATGAAAAGTTCTGCTTCTTTGTATCTAGTGACTGTGAGTAAAGCCAATAAGTAAAATTAGTTATTTATTCCCTTCTTGAAGCCAGGGTTTCACACAAGAAGCAGAACTACCCCAAAAAAGATTAAATGCTTTGCTGCTCAGCCCTGCTGCAACCCCTCTTTGAGAGTTGATGCTTCAAAACCAGAAAAGCCATGTGCCTTGGGCTGCCCTAATGATGCAGTGACGGATGGGAGCCTGACGTGAACTTGCTACCTGCAAAGTCTTACTGAGTGCCAGCAAGACTTCAGTGCTGCTGCTGAAAAGCAGTTCTTTTTGTCCTTAAATTTTTCAGTGCTTACTAGAGGTTATGAAAGGCAGCTGGTGCAGACTGACTATACCTAAGGTAGAAAATGATCTATGACATGGATTTCATATAACTGATATTCACAATATGGCCCAGCCACACACGCTCTTCTCTTGTCTTTGTGGATGCATCTATGCTCTTTCCTTCCCTGATCCCACTGCACCCCTATTCCTCTAGTGGGAAATTAAAGCCATCACTCCAAGATATTGCGTTCTGTAGTTCAGACTATCCTCTCTAGGATTATCAAACACCAAAACTGGCAGCAGTTTGCTTTTGCATCAGCAGTGCTACTGGTGTGCATTCATAGCTCTGAAAAAAGGAGAAGAGTTTCCTTTTATTTTCTAGTAAGTATCAAATGTATTCTGAATGTATTCTGAAATCCATCTTACCTAGAATCTGCTAATAACAGTATTTACCACCACACTGTCAGAGGCAAACATTCATTCTTCAAGAGCAAGGCTGGTGAGCAGCTGCATAAAGCTCGTTTTAGGAAGCATTGGTATTAGGGATGTTGCAAGCTGATGCCTGGGTCTAATAATTTCCTTTTAGTGATCACTTTGAATAAACATGTATACAGGAGCTTTGAAAGGTCTTTGTGACTAGTGTCAGCCAGCTAAAAAAATCAAACAGAAATGGTAAGTCTAGCCCCACTTTATAGGATTTTTGCAATATAAACAATAATTCACCTGTAACTTGCATAGGTTCTCTCAGTTAAATATATTTAGGAATGGGGCAGTGAAACAAAGACCTGTGGGGAGTATTAAGGAAGTTCATACCGAATATTCAGGTGATGAATAATCTAAAATCTCAGTAAAATGTTTCTATCCTCATGACTTCAAGGAAAACCTCAAGGTCTGAGGCAGATTCAAACATTCTGTTTGCTCAAATTTGTTGACAAATATTTTGAGGTTTTTTTTCTTCTCAGACATTTCTATTGCTGGTTTCCAGCAAAGCATTAGTTCAAAAACTAATAAGACAAATAATGAGAATCAATCCAAGTTCAAGAAAAAAGTGCTATTTCCATTATTTCACCTTTTCCTTAAGAACCAGATTCCTGAAGCCGTCTCAGCATAATGCTACTTTTAAAGGGGAAACACAGTACGGCAAAATTTAGGGCCTTATTGAAAAAAACCCAAAAACCTAGAAATCATCACCTCCAAAGGAACTCAAGTGAAAATGCAGACTCAAAACTAAACAAAGGATTTGACTTCTAAGTTAATCTAATTTTGGAAGGTTAATTTTGGCTGAAGGTAACAGCAATATTTCAGCCAGTTCAGTATCCACAATACTTTCCCCAGACAGTTCTACAGATTGGACAGCAAAATTGAATTATGCAGCTCATTCAAGATTTATTCCTGCCTCTTGCATTAACACCTATCATTGAAATCCTCATCGGCAGACACCAGGAAGTGAGGAGGTTAAGGACAATTATATTATTAATTTTAAATAAATTGAGCGTGTCTATCTTTTAAAGAGGTTCAAAGTACCAAGAAAAGAGAAGAGCAGAGGCAATGCCAGGAAGATGTATATGCTTCTACAGAGCTCAGGCTCACATTACCATACTGTTAACAGGTTGACTTTCATTCCCTGAGCTCTGTAAGTGGCAGCAAAAGACAACGCATGGGTCCTACTGACTGCTGAGCTTTATTTCTAGACCACAGATCACAGGTTATTCTGAGCTGGAAGGGATCCACAAGGATCAAGTCCAACTCTTAATGGAATGGCCACTCTGGGGATGGAACCCACAACCTTGGTGGTACCAGCCCTACACTCCAACCAACTGCTGATCCCTAAAAACCTCACCAGGGAGGTTTGTTTCTCCCTTTGCTGCCTGCAAACCAACCTGAGGAAACGCAGCCCTGAGAACAGGGAAAAGGAAACAGGGAACAGAGACAAGGAGACAGACTAAGGCTTGGGAGAGTTTTTGTTTTCCTTTAAGCAGCAGCCTGTTCAGATTTTGTTGGCGTAACAGTTGTTTTTCCCTAAACACACTGGTGACAGCAAGAGCAGGAAAGAAAGTCTGGTGGGTCCACGAATGCAAGGCTTCTGACCGAAGAGTCAAGAAACGCAGCTCAGTCTGCTGTGCCAGCTTTGATTCCTGCCCAGGTTCTCTGGCTGCACAATGGGAAAACAGAACTAAAAATAATCTTCATTACTACAACAAAGCATGAGTCTAAGAGAAGAAGAAAAAAGAATAGTCAGGGGAATTATATGATGCAGAAACACAGTATCCATAGAAGCTGGGATTTCAGGAAAATTTCTTTTTAGTGTCATTCGCAGATCTAGCAACGCACCAAGGAATAAAAGATATCTTGCAGTTAAAACAGGAATAGATATATTCACTGACTCAAGTATTTCTTGGGACAAGTACTTCCTTTACAAAGCTTTTCCTTAAAAAAATCATCTGAATTCACTTTTAAAAAGGATCCTATACTCTTATCTACTGATTTCTATTTGCAAAAAAGGATAGACACAAACTAACTTCTGTTCATTAACTTTACTCAAAAGAATTCTTGGCTGTTTCATTTCAGGAAGATTTAACCGAGCAAGGTTGGCTCTGAAGTGAAATCGCAGTCTTTAAACAGCAAAAACAATTAATTTAGAGTTTTGCCCTGCAACAGACCCCTGATGAAAAGCTAAATTAATAGATTTCAATAGGGCATTTCAGGTAGATAATTTTAAATACAATTTAGATGTTTTATCTTAAGATGTACAGGTAAAATCTTGCACATTACTTTCCAAAGCTCTACGCTAACGTCAAATACAGTTCAAAAGGCTTGATACTAACAAAAGCCAAAGCAGAAGTGTTTACAGTGCAACTAGATGTCATGCTGGAGATCAAAGTTGAGTTCTCAGGTTCATCTCACATAAAAATACTTCATGTAATGGGGTTTCCTACAAACAAGGCATTGTGAAGCTTTCGGTTAGTTAGCATTTGTACCAGCTAGGATAAATAAGAGAATTTAATGCTGTACACAAACCTTGAACTTACTGTGGTTTTAAAATCACAATCCTTGTAATTTGGGCTCTCTGGATTCTTTCACTCCAAGTAATTTCACCTCCATTATGATTAAATATGCCCACTTCTACACCCAGGCTGAAATAAGGTAAAACTACATCTCAATCTTTAAACGAACAAATAGCCAGCCCCCCTTGATTCTAGTTGTCTGGAAAAGTACCAAAAACACCATTGCTCTTCTCAGTACTTCTGTTGTGGCAA